>NC_140585.1:681710797-683005160 GCF_964204655.1 Triturus cristatus | reverse complement strand
ATTTTTATTTTGTTTTTAAGTAGGTTACTCGGATCTTGTTCCACTTTCTTGTAGTTCTTTGGGTCATCCAGGAGGCGTAAGCATTCTGTATGGCACGGTTACTCATAGTACGGCCCGCGGGCCGCCAGTGGCCCGGCAAGCCTTCCTTGGCAGCCCGCGGACCTTGCAGACATCCTACCTGTGTTTAAAAAAAAATTATTAAATAGTGTTAGCAAACACTGCTGGTTGCAGCAGCCCAGACTCTGAGACTCTGCTCTGTGGGGACCGGGGGATTCCAGTGATTGTCAAAGTGGAGATGCAGGTGCCTAAGACGTGAAATACAACAAAGCTTTATTTTCATGTAAATGGTCTTTTAAAGACCTGTGAAGTACTCGGGTGCGGCTGTGTGCGTGCGCTGGGAAGCTGTCTCAGCCCGGGCTAAGGGCTGACACACACACACATGGGGTGAGATGACAGAGGGTGACAGAGGGAGGGAGAGGGAGACAGAGGGAGAGGGAGGGAGACAGAGGTTGACAGAGGGTTACAGAGAAAGGGAGACAGAGAGGCGCAGTCTGGGGGAGGGAGACAGAGGGAGAGGGAGGGAGGCAGATGGAGGGAGAGGAAGAGAGACAGAGAGAGACAGAGAGAGGGAGGCAGAGAGGGAGGCAGAGAGGGAGACAGGGAGGGAGACGGAGGGAGGGAGACAGACGGTGACAGAGGGAGGGAGGTAGGGGGAGGGAGAGGAAGACAGAGGGAGAGAGACAGAGGGAGAGGGAGGGAGACAGAGGGAGGGAGGGAGAGAGACAGGGAGAGATAGAAGGAGGGAGACAGAGAGAGAGACGGAGGGAGGGAGACAGAGGGAGGGAGATGGAGGGAGATGGAGGGAGACGGAGGGAGGGAGGGAGATGGAGGGAGGGAGACGGAGGGAGAGGGAGGGAGAGGGAGGGAGAGGGATGGAGAGGGAGGTAGAGAGACAGAGGGAGAGGGAGGGAGACAGGGAGGGAGATGGAGGGTGACAGAGGGAGGGAGGGATGGAGGGAGGGAGGGAGGGAGACAAAGGGTGACAGAGGGAGGGAGGGGGAGACAGGGAGGGAGACAGAGGGAGAGAGACAGAGGGAGAGGGAGGGAGACAGAGGGAGGGAGAGAGACAGGGAGAGATAGAGGGAGGGAGACAGAGAGAGAGACTGAGGGAGGGAGACAGAGGGAGCGAGACAGAGGGAGGGATGGAGAGGGAAGGAGGGAGATGGAGGGAGGGAGATGGAGGGAGACAGGGAGGGAGGGAGATGGAGGGAGACAGGGAGGGAGAGGGAGGGAGGGAGGGAGACGGAGGGAGGGAGGGAGACAGAGGGAGACGGAGGGAGAGGGAGACAGAGGGAGAGAGACAGAGGGAGAAGGAGGGAGACAGGGAGGGAGACAGAGATGGAGACAGAGGGAGAGAGACAGAGGGAGAGGGAGGGAGACAGAGGGAGAGAGACAGAGGGGGAGGGAGGGAGAGAGCCAGGGAGTGAGACAGAGGGAGGGAGACGGAGGGAGAGGGAGGGAGATGGAGGGAGAGAGACGGAGGGAGAGGGAGGGAGACAGAGGGAGGGAGATGGAGGGAGGGAGACGGAGAAAGGAAGGCGACAGAGGGAGGAGGGTGACAGAGGGGGAGACAGAGGGGGAGACAGAGGGGAGACAGAGAGGGAGACAAAGATGGAGGAGGGAGACAGAGGGAGGAAGGAGACAGAGGGAGGAGGGAGACAGAGGGAGGAGGGCAATGGAGGGAGGGCAACGGAGGGAGAGAGACAGGGAGAGAGGCAGGGGGAGAGAGACTGGGGAGAGAGACAGGGGAGAGAGAGAGGGAGGGAGAGGGAGGAGGCGGAACGGTGAGGGGGAGGGAGGGAGGGAGAGGGAGAGGTAAGGAGAGGGAGGGAAAAGGGGAGGGGGATGGAGGGGGAGAGGGGAAGAGAGAGAGATGTGTGAATGCCGGGTCTGGTGGCTCAGTGGACGAAGGCGCCTGCTGCAGGGACCTGTGTTCAACCTCTTGGTCACAATTTGTTTTTGCTTTAGCCCCGCCCCTCCTCCTCTGACACCGCCCCCACCGGTGCAGCCCTCGGCCACAAACCACACTGTAAATTTGGCCCCCGAGAGAAAGTTTGTGAGTACCCATGCTGTATGGTATGCTTGGATGTCGATCAGGATGGCATCCGAAAGTCTTTTGGCCGTTTGGATTATTAAGATAATCCAATCCCTAGTGCAATGCCATGCGATTTGGGCCCAGTCTCTTCGGAAGGCTGCGTCATCTAGAAATATGCGTGAGGCATTTTTCACAATCAATCCCTTTGGGACTGTGTTGGATCGTAAGTATTCTCTTGGTATCACGCCATGTAATATTGTTCTGATGCGAGTTTTCTTTTTCTCGGACATATTTTCCCAATCAGCACTTTGTGAGATAGTTTGTGCCACGTTAAAGTCTGCCAACAGAGGTGATGCTGCTAAGATGTTACTAACATCCTCATCCGTGAAAGTGGCATTGCACTAGGGATTGGATTAATTTAATTATCCAAACGGGCAAAAGACTTTCGGATGCCATCCTGATCGACATCCAAGCTAGAGAAAATCACTTTAAGACCACCTTAACCTCACACAAAAAAAGACTGGATGAGGTTAATAACTACAAAGATGAACTAACTCAATCTAAAATTCACCAATTCCAAAAGGATTTTAAAAAATCTTGTTTGTGAAGACGTACCCATACTCAGATGCTGACTACAAAGCACCAATGAGATCAACACAATCTATATCATCAGATGATGGTGCCTCCATCAATAGTGGATCTAGTAATGAAAGCTACGGGTCAAACAACGGAAATTACAAGAACAGACAAAGAGGCAGAGGCAGAGGTAGAGGACATACACCTACTGGCAACAACCCTGGCCTAACACATATCAAGGAGGACAGATGAATTACCAAGGACCTTTCCCACCTATGCCGCACCATATGGCCCCACCTATGCTTTGTGGTTGGAACCCACATTTCACTGAACCACCACCACAATTTGGCAACCAAAATCAACGGTTTCCCTTTTTAGGATTTGGCCAGAGAGGACGAGGGAGGCGACCGCGGAAAGGACAAGTACACTGGGAGGACAACGAGAACCCGAGCGCGAATACAAGCAGCAAGACAAAGGAACCACAACCAGGAACAAGTGCAAACAGACTCTAGTTACGAACCTGTCTGATCACATTCTCACAGACGAAGAAGAAGAAGTACTCAATAGAGGATTCAGTTTCTCAGCCACAGCTAAACTTGATAAATTCAAACTCCACTGCGAGCTCTCTGAATTCTTTTACAAATTAAGACTTAAAGCCTTCTTTGAGAATCAATCATCAAAAGAAACACAGAATGAGGACAAGGGCGACACTACCCTGAAACTCAAATCCACCTTCACTCCACCTCCTCATACAACACCTGTAGAACTAATCGCCTTTGAACAAGCAATATACAAAGGGATAGAAAACACCCCTGAGGAACATGTTTTCAAAAACGCCAGTGCAAAACACTTTGCCGCCATCAAAAGTCTAAAAACCAACAAAGCTATCATCATTAAACCGACGGACAAAGGAGGAGGAATAGTCATTCAAAATCGAAATGCATACCATAAAGAATGCTTACGCCTCCTGGATGACCCAAAGAACTACAAGAAATTGGAACAAGAGCCGAGTAACCTACTTAAAAACAAAATAAAAATTCTGGTACATGACGCAGAAGCAATTGGTAACATTAGTAAACAAGAAGCATCCTTCCTGACCTCTGGTGGCATTTCAATACCCTATTTTTACACAATCCCAAAGATTCACAAAAATAAAACACCACAACCTGGCAGACCCATTGTGTCCGGAATAGGCTCACTTCTAGAACCTCTATCTCGATTTTGCAACCAGTGGTACAATCAACTCCGACATACTTGAAGGACACAAAAAGACCTACTGAGCCAGATAAACAATCTTCAGTTCAATCCCACAACATCTATACTAGTGAGCATTTATATAGAAAGCTTGTACACCAGCCTGCCTCAAGATGATACACTAGAGGTTATCCGCACATCACTAGACAATATCGATTGGAACTACAGAACACCCAAATCCTTCATCCTAGAATGTGCAGAATTAGCCCTACAGGATAACTTCTTTGAATATGAAGGTACTCTCTTTTTACAACAATATGGAACTTCGATGGGCAGCACGTTCGCACCGAGCGTAGCCGGGCTGTATGTGTCCAACTTTGAAGGACTACATATTCTGAACCCACAATCTCCATACAACAAAGACATCATATTCTATAAGAGATACATAGACGACGTCTTGTTAATATGGATAAACAGCGAACAAAGACTTCGTGAATTCTTGAACTGGATCAACAACCTGGATCCCAACCTACGATTCACGCACACCAGAAGCCGTGAGAGCATCACTTTCCTGGACCTAGAAATAGAGGCACAGAAAGGGGTCCTTATGACAAAGACGCACTTCAAACCTACTGCAAAAAATTCTCTCTTGCATTTTGAAAGCTTCCACCCCAGACCACTCAGGGAGAATTTACCCTACGGGCAATATCTAAGACTGCGCCGCAATTGCAGTGAAATAAAGAGGTTCAAATCCCAAGCAGAACAACTGACAGAAAAACTTAAGAACAGGGGTTACCCTAGCAAAATTGTCCAAAAAGCACAAAAAAGCGCAAGAAACCAGAACCGGGAAAATCTACTAGAACCCAAAGTAAACACGACACCTGCTATACCACTAACCTGTGTAAAAACATACAATTCTATTTCAAACAAAGTCGCTAAGAAGATCCAGACCAATTGGAAAATCGTGACTTCAGGCAAACTCCAATGGGAAAAACCACTGTTCTCGTACAAAAGATCACAAAATCTCAGAGACAGTTTGGTATCTACTCGTCCAAACAAACCAACTACAACCCCTAGCACTGTGCTCAGTGCATGGGGCCTGCCAAAAGTCACTGGCCCCTTCCCATGTGGCAATTGTAGTATTTGTCATTTGACACAAACCACAAAAACCCTACACCTTGAGCAAGGTAAAGTATGGAACATCAAGAGACACACGAATTGTAATTCAGCCAACGTGATCTATCGAATCACTTGCCCATGCCAACTGCGATATGTGGGCATGACCAGCATAAAAATAAAAACCAGAATATGTGAACATCGGAGCAACATTCGCTGCATACGGAACACCACGAAACTCACAGACCACTACTTAACGCTGGAACACACTACCAATGATATGACCTGGGTAGTAATTGAACAACTCGATGCAAACACAAGAAACATACAAGACCAACTGTTCGAAAAGGAACAACGTTGGGTGTATAGACTATCCACTCAAACACATGGTCTAAATGACAACGTGCCGTGGAACAGTATACGGCGCAAATAAACATATATATATTTTCTCTTGAGTCCCATACACAGTGGCACATAGACTAACCCCTCTCCCAGGGATACTAACACTAGTATCTATATGAACAATCAGATCAGAATATCCTTTAATCTGAACAAATCCCACAATTGATGGTGACCAATAGGCAGTATTCAATTCCATCCCGGCTGCACTTTAAGATTGAAAAGCGCAAAACCTACCAGACATACCCCGACTCTGTAGTAGGGAACAACATCCATGTGCACTTGATGACTGAAAAGCGCGATTTAACCAGACATACCCCGACTCTGTAATAAGTCACAATACCTATGCACACTCAATTAAGGTACTAACTCTTCACCTTTCCTCTGTATTACTAGGGATCTACACGATACCAATACTTGAAGCCCATATATCTCTATGCATTAATATGCTTGCCACTGTGTAGAGTTCAATCTGCACCCTTCCGCACGAATAAATGTAGAACTTAGAAAATCATTAATCATGATCAAACAGCGCGAGTGTTTTCTGACATATTTCAATTACCCCTTAAAACTTTACCAACATCTATTTGGCTGAAACATACTCCCGCAATACGCATGCTCTTAATAGTCAGCGTTAACACACACACGCGCTAACACGCATGCGCTTATCTTCTCCGGGTCAGTGCTCTAGACGGTTTTGGAAGCACCCGGCCTGATCGCACCCACGTGACCACGCGAGCACTTCCTATTAGAAACAGCACAGTCAAACGCTCACGGCACAACTGCGGGATCTGATCATCTGCGTAGGTCATATCGCCTTTATTCCTCTGACAAACGTGAGTACCGGTACCCGTGTATCCTTTGCGGGAGCCGCCCAACCGAGTGCCTTTAATTTTTCATCTTTGTTTTAATCGTAAACTGTGCCCATGACTGTCTCCTCACCTTCGACAGGGTCAGCATGGGGTACAGCAGAGACCGATCGGATCCATGAGGCATAACACACTCAGAGTTTAAGTGAGACCGCCATTGTCAGTCTTTTATGTTGTTAGTCACACGTTCATGTTATTCTATGTTAAATGTGATTTCATCTAGCAAGAACCACGCGCTATCAGTAGATACTCATTTTTAACTTTAACAGTAATGCTTCACGTAATGTGCCAATAAGAGATACTATCTAAGAGGATAATAAGCCCACTGGTTTTTGCGTTATAACCATTAGCATCCATTTACCCATGGACCCTTTCCAAACTTAGAACCACCGGGGCACATTGTAGCCACGCTTGGTTATTTTGTAGATAGCCATCATGCCTGCCCCCACCCAGTCACATGCATGATGCCATCATCTGCAAATACAGGAGCGCGCATGAATTATAATGATGCATGACAAACAACTAAACTCTAGGTACCTGCATTCACTAACCTTTTCATTTACAGGTACTCCGAACAGAGGATTTGTGAGTAACACTACAATCCACTACACTCACAGCACACTTTAGGGTGCTGTGATGGTCACTCACTTTGATTTGTTCCTGACAAAAGCCTTATGATCTAACTCCAATGCTGAAACTAGTAGACCTAATATCTGAAAGGGATACCGAGGTACATGCTATACCTCCTACAGATCCTGATGTTGTTTTTACATATGTCCTAGGACCCTTTCATTAAAACTTTTATAAGGGTTATTCCTAGAGACATTTTTAACTCATAACTGCACTTCACATATCACTTCACTTCCTTTCACAAACAACCTGCTCCGCTGTAACACAGGCATTGAAGCACAGCTGGATTGCGTTAGGAGATCCAGCTGGGCCCCGATGATGAAGCATGCCACCTACCAGGTAAGTGGGTGAGGGTTTTCCTAAAAACTACCTACAGTTGTTTGCACTCCTTTCTTTTGAAGGTCGTGGCTAGGATCTTTTGACCACAGTTACCTCATAAAAGCACTTGTCCATTTTGTTTAGTTATATGCTACGCAGGGAAAAGGACAAGTCAACTTTTTCCTTACCCTCAAGTTGTTTATATATATGAAGAGTCAAGACACCCGTGGATCACCTGAAATCACCCGACGACTGTGGGCATCCATCTTCCTTGCCCCGGGTCACTGCCAAGTGACTTTGAACACTGTCCCCTCTGCTTTCAGTTCTTCCTTCTTCTGAATCCAGGCTTGGATTCCACCGGACACTTCTCCTGGCTTTACAAGCAACAAGTCTTCTTTGGCTCCCATTGAAAACGACGCCGCGACCCAACACCAAAAGACACCCATGCACCCGGCTTCCCTGGTTGAGGTAACACCAGCACTACGGTGCTCCTCTGGGTGTTGGCTCTAGAACTACTTACCCTATAAGTGACTTGCTTGTAGACTCTCCCGAAGTATCCTAAAACTCTAAATTTCCAATCATTACTTCCTCCATTGAATACAATAGGAATTTGTGGCTGTGTTCTCACACTGCATGTGTCTCCCGTGGGTCCTTTACTTACCTGCCTTGGTTGGTTTCATGAGGCCCCAGCGCTTCTGAAGGCCCTAGGCCTTGTCCCCTTGCAAGTCGTTATCTCTAAGTCTCTTTTTTCGTATATGGTCTGGTACGCCCCTAGGGCCCCAGCCATATGTGTGCTTAACTTATTGTGAAATGTTGATTTGTGCATATGTTCCTGACTTCTAAACTCATAAAGAGATTAGCAGAGAGTTGTTAGTAATAAATTCATATATATTTGTTATATATACCTGTGTGGTGTCCTTTCATTTAGTGATTCAAGAGATTATAAGGTAAAACAAGCTGCTTTACATTCCTCTAAAGACTTAGCCTGAAGGCTGCTCTCCACAACTACCACTAGGATAGCTTTCTTTAAAAGGTTGTCTTAAACCTATCTATCATAAGAGTCGAATTGTACTGGTGCAAGGTGTCCACTTTAACTAGTGAACAGCATATACCCGGCAACTTCTCATATTGGTGGGCAGCATGTGGGATTACAGCTTGCCATTGTTTTACCGGAAAATCTCTATTTGAATTACTAACTGAAAACCACTATAGGTACTCAAGGTACATATAAAGTCAAGCTTAGTATCAATAAGTTCAACTGAACTTAGAGCTGTGTGTCAAGGGATAGCACACCCTTTCTACAGCTCAAGCTAGGATCAGCAGGCCACAAACTAGTGTAGGTAGTACAACACTAGAATGTCCTTAAGGGTTGGAACCAGTGGGTCCACCCAGCCTCAGTATAAGGACATGACTTTCTTTGACTTGAAAGCCATGTGCGCTGCAAGGCACCTGAGGATAGGACAGAGTCCCTCCACACTACACCTGATAGATCTGCTGACAGTAGATGATCTTAGATTAGCTCTAGGAGCTAATGGGTCTGAATCAGGTAGTGGGTCAATTACAGTGTCTGGGTCAGATGATGAAAATCAGGATGACCAGGACTCTGTGGTTGAAGGGCCAGATCCACAAGGGTCTGAAAAGGACAGTGGAATTCTCCCTAAGAGAACTGACAGAGTGGAGGAAAGGCCTAGGTCCCTTTCTAGGGAGTCTGACCACTCATATCACTCTGGCAGAGAATCTGTACAGCAGAGGAGCTCCTACTTTCCTAGAAGGGAGACCTTCTCTGACAGAATGTACAAACTGCTGCAGTATGAGGAAGCAAGATTTGCCCTCAAAACCAAGCAGTTGGCATTAGATAGAGAAGCCTTTGAGCTCCAGAGAGCTTCTAGAAGAGAGGGGTTAGAACCCCCTGGTGGCAGCAACAGTGTCCCTAGAGGTAGAGAATAGAATATATTCCAGACCATAGGAACATGAGCAAGGTTGTTCCTCCCTACCAGAGTAGGGATGATATCCATAAGTGGATAACTGCTATGGAAAGGGCCTGTAGAGTACAACAGGTCCCCCAAAAGCAGTGGGCAGTAATCTTGTGGCTCTCCTTTTCAGATAAAGGCAGAGACAAACTCCTCACTGTTAGAGAAGAGGATGCTGATGACTATGAAGTCCTGAAGAGTGCACTGATAGATGGGTTTGGCTTAACCACTGAGCAGTACAGGTTGAAGTTCAAAGACACCCAGAAAGCACAGACTTAGGACTGGACTGACTTTGTAGATTGTGCAACCAAAGCTCTGGGGGGTTGGCTGGTTGGCAGTAGGGTTACTGATTTCAAGGGATTGTATAATCTAATGATGAGAGAACAGATCCTTAATAATTGCCAGAACCAGTTGTTGCATCAATACCTGGTGGACTCTGATCTGACCTCTTCCCAAGAATTGGGAAAGAAGGCAGAAAAAGGGGTCAGAACCAGGGTGAGGCAGAAAACCCAGATAAGTCAAAAGACCAGAAGTCTTCATAAGGGCCCCAAAAATCTGCATATGGTGGGGATTCACAGTCCAACAAAGAAAAAGGCCAAAAGACACCCTGGTGCAAATTCTGTAAACAGAAAGGGCACTGGACTTCTGATTGTAACAAGTCCAAAGACCAAACCACCACCACTCCTGCCCCTAAGGCAACTGTCCCCCCTAGTGCAGCTACTGGTGGAGGTGGTACGCAGAATAAGGGTGTAGTAGGGTTGACCCTGGGTTCTGAAGTGGACTCTGGCCTAGTCAGAGTACCCACTCAGGCATTGCTGATTTGTGATGGAGACATTGATATGTCCTTCCTAGTGAGCCCCAGTAATCTGGGCAAATACAAGCAGCAGCCTGCAATAAATGGCAAACAGGCTTTGGCATTCAGGGACACAGGTGCTAGTGTCACCATGGTGGCAGATGATCTTGTGGACCCTGGGCAGATCATCCTGGGTGAAATGTGCCTTGTAACCAATGCAAGCAATGTCAGGACCAACCATAGTCTGGCAGTTGTGAATTTCTCCTGGGGAGGGGTAACTGGCCTCAAGAAGGTAGTAGTCAGTGCAGACCTCCCTGTACAATGTCTATTGGGCAATGATCTAGAGACTTCAGCCTGATCTGAAGTAGAGTATTGGACTCATGCTGAGATGTTGGGCATCCCTGCAGAGGTATTTGCTGTGACCAGGTCACAGGCCAAAATGCATAACACTGAACCAGCTCTGTATCCTGAAACTATGGACCAGGTGCTTCCCAAGAAGAGGAGCAGTAGGGTTAAGGCCCCCTCTGTCTCAGATCACAGATTCACCTCTTGAGGGAGGAGAAGCAGATCCTGAAGAAGGAACTGCCCCAGAGGGACTTGAGCCTGATCAGGTTGAGTTCTTGTGGGGCAGGGGGCCCTTCTAGGGAAGATCTGAGTAAGGAGCAACAGTGCTGCCCCTCTCTTGAACCCCTCAGACAGCAGGCTGCTGCTGAGGCTGCTGGGAGTGCTAGTGGGTCCCATAAAGTTTATTGGGATGAGGGATTCCTATATTCTGAGGGTAGAGATCCAACCCCTGGAGCCACCAGGAGGTTGGTAATACCTCAGAAGTTTAGGGGGTTCCTCTTGACCCTAGCACATGACATCCCTTTGGCAGGTCACTTGGGCCAAAACAAGACCTGGGACAGGCTTGTTGCACATTTTCATTGGCCACATATGTCAGAAGACACCAAGGAGTTTTGTCGCTCCTGTGTCACTTGCCAAGGCAGTGGCAAGTCAGGTGGCACAACAAAGGCCCCCCTGATACCACTACCTGTGGTGGGGGTATCCTTTGAAAGGGTAGGGATTGACATTGTTGGTCCCCTTGACCCTCCAACTGCATTTGGGCACAGATTTATCCTGGTGGTAGTGGATCATGCCACCAGGTACCCAGAGGAAATTCTCCTGAGGACCACCACAGCCCCTGTGGTGGCAAGAGCCCTCATTGGAGTTTTCTCCAGAGTGGGTTTCCCAAAAGAGGTCATCTCTGACAGAGGTACAAACTTCATGGCAGGATATCTGAAAGCAATGTGGAAGGAGTGTAGTGTAACTTATAAATTCACCAACCCATATCACCCACAATGCAATGGGTTGGTTGAACGTTTCAACAAAACCCTAAAGGGAATGATTAAAGGACTCCCAAAGTAGCTTAGGCGAAAATGGGACCTTCTTCTTCCCTGCCTTTTGTTTGCATACAGAGAGGTTCCACAGAAGGGGGTTGGCTACAGCCCATTTGAACTTCTGTTTGGGCATCCTGTAAGAGTTCCATTATGTTTGGTGAAGGTGGGCTGGGTTTCACCTCACAAACCCCCCAAACAAGATGTGATGGACTATGTACTTGGTCTCCGCTCCAGGATGGCCGAATACATGAAGAAGGCAACCAAAAACCTGGAGGCCAGCCAAGAATTACAAAAAACTTGGCATGACCAAAAGGCTGTGCTGACTGTGTACCAGCCAGGACAGTAAGTGTGGGTGTTGGAGCCTGTGGCCCCAGCAGCTCTCCAAGACAAATGGAGTGGCCCCAATACCATTGTTGAGCAAAAGGGAGAAGTCACCTATCTGGTGAATCATGGAACTCCCAGGAGCCCCTGAGGGTGCTCCATGTCAACAGATTGAAACCATATGTTGACAGGGCTGACATGGGCTTGCTCATGGCAACTGATGAGGAACATGAGGAGGAGAGTGACCCTCTCCTTGACCTGCTCTCACAGAACCCTGAGGATGGGTCAGTAGATGGTGTTGCTTTGGCAAGCAGCCTCACTGACCATCAACAAACTGAATGCAGACAAGTTCTGCAACAGTACGGACATATGTTTAGCCTGACCCCTAGTCAGACTACCTGGTGCACCCATGAGGTAGACACTGGGGACAGTCTCCATGTCAAGAGTAAAATCTGCAGACAACCTGACCATGTCAGGGACTGTATCAGGACTGAAGTCCAGAAAATGTTGGAGTTAGGTGTGATTGAGCCTTCAGATAGCCCTTGGGCTAGCCCAGTAGTCCTAGTACCCAAACTTCATACCCAGGGTGGTAAGAAAGAAATGATGTTTTGTGTAGACTACAGGGGCCTCAATGCAGTCACCAGGACTGATGCCTATCCCATACCAAGGGCAGATGACCTGATTGATACTTTGGCCTTAGCCAAGTATCTGAGTACATTTGACCTAACAGCTGGCTACTGGCAGATCAGGTTAGCTGATGATGCAAAAGCCAAAGCAGCATTTTCGACCCCTAGTGGGCACTACCACTTTGTGATGATGCCCTTTGGATTGAAAAATGCACCTGCCACTTTTCAGAGGTTGGTGAACAAAGTTCTGGCAGGGATGGAAACTTATTGCTCAGCTTATCTAGATGATATTGCTGTTTTTAGTTCCTCCTGGCAGGATCACCTGGTCCACCTCAGAAATGTTTTGGAGGCCCAGCAGAAAGCAGGCCTCACTATCAAGGCCACTAAGTGGCAGATAGGGCAGAGTCAGGTTGTGTACCTGGGCCACCTTGTAGGTGGGGGCCAAGTTCAGCCTTTACAGAGCAGAATCCAAACCATCATGGAATGGGTTGCTCCAACCGCCCAGACACAGGTGAGAGCCTTTTTAGGCCTGACTGGGTATTATAGGAGGTGTGTAAAGGGATATAGATCTATAGTGACCCCCTTGAATGATCTTACCTCAAAGAAAATGCCAAAAAAGGTTCAGTGGACAGCTAGCTGTCAGAAGGCATTTGAAGACCTAAAGCAGGACATGTGCACTGCTCCCATCTTACAGAGTCCAGACTACACCAGAAAGTTCATTGTCCAAACAGATGCTTCTGAGCTGGGTGTGGGAGCTGTACTGTCTCAACTGAATGATGAAGGTCAAGACCAGCCAGTAGCTTTTATTAGCAGAAGGCTGACCCCTAGAGAGAAACGTTGGTCAGCTATAGAGAGGGAGGCCTTTGCTGTGGTGTAGGCCCTGAAGAAGCTGAGGCCATACTTGTTTGGCACTCACTTCATAGTTCAGACTGACCACAAGTCCCTCCTATGGCTCAAACAGATGAAAGGTGAAAACCCAAAACGTTTACGGTGGTCCATTTCCCTACAGGGGATGGACCATACAGTGGATCATAGACCTGGGACCCAACATGCCAATGCAGATCGACTCTCCAGGTATTTCCACTTAGAACACGAAGACTCAACTGGTCAAAGTTAGTTTAGTCTCCCTGCATTTGGGGGGGTTGTGTTGGAGAGTAGGATCTGGCTCTTATGTTGCCCCCACTTTTTTTCTGATGTTTACACTGGTTTCTGACTATAGTCTGGCTGGGACTCTGCTAATCAGGGCCCCAGCCTCTCTGTTCTCTCTAAACAACTTGGAGTGCATATTAGGTGCACTAGTGATTGGATACTCTGGTACCTTATGAGCCCCTAGCATATGATACCTTAGGTACCAAGGGCATAGGTACTTCACAGGCCTACCAGGGGTTGAAGCATGTATTATGCCACCCCTGGGAAGCAGACTAAATCTGACACCACAGGCCTGTTACTGCAGCCTGGGTGAGGTGGTGATAGCACTCCTCGCTGAGATATAGGTTCACTATATCTCTCCTGCACACACATTTAAACCTATCAGTCACCCCTAAGGCAGGCCCTATCAATCCTGAGGGTAGGGTGCTTGGTTTCTATGTGAGGGGGTGCCTCTGCCTGATCAGGGCCCCTCTGCAGCTCTCAGAGTCCATTCTCTGGGGCTGTTTGTGAATGCGGTCAAACCATATACTCTTAAATGCATTATAACCTCGCGGTAAATGCTAACTTTGGGATGGCTGCATCAAAACATGTTGTGTTTGGTGTCAAACGCTTTGGAATCATACCCCCACATGCGTATTGTTGGGCTTCCTCCACTGTGAGTTTTGGTCATCAGCAGGAGGGCAGCCCAATGTCTGTGACTGGTGGCATCCATTTTGTGATGCCAGGGCTCTTCAGGATTCTACCGCGTTTCCACAGTAGGTACCTGTCTATCCCTCTAGAAGGGTGGGATTATACTCCCACACCAGTTACTGGCGCTTCTGAAGGCCCTAGGCCTTGTCCCCTTGCAAGTCGTTATCTCTAAGTCTCTTTTTTAGTATATGATCTGGTACGCCCCTAAGGCCCCAGCCATATTTGTGCTTAACTTATTGTGAAATGTTGATTTGTGCATATGTTCCTGACTTCTAATCTCATAAAGAGATTAGCAGAGGGTTGTTAGTAATAAATACATATAGATTTATTATATATACCTGTGTGGTGTCCTTTCATTTAGTGATTCAAGAGATTATACGGTAAAACAAGCTGCTTTACATTCCTCTAAAGACTTAGCCTGAAGGCTGCTCTCCACAGCTACCACTAGGATAGCTGTCTTTAAAAGGTTGTCTTAAACCTATCTACCATAAGAGTCGAATTGTACTGGTGCAAGGTGTCCAATTTTACTAGTGAACAGCATATACCAGGCCAACTTCTCACAACGTGGCTTTCGTGGACCTAATAAACAATCCCTGAGATCCACATCTTCTGTGATTAAGGATAAGTGTTGTTTCACCTGTGTTAGTGTTGAGGTTCTCAGCCAATCGAGGCATAACCTCCCAACACTATATGATGTAACCACCCCCAGATGTTCTCTCTGTACATAACGTGGGTCTGGCCTATGGATACTGTACCCTTCGGTTGTACCCCTGAATCTTTCCTGACATCTATTAGTGTCTTTGGGCCACACCAACCATCCCTTCCAATTGGGGTCTGTCCTATTGTTTTGTAGAATGTCATCTAATGTAACCCCATCTTTCTATATGAAGTTCGCCTCGGTATGCGATGGTGTTGGAAACCGAGGTGTGTTTAAATCCTTGTTTTTGGCTAATCCAAGACAGGAAGTGTGTTGCACAGTCTCATATAGAAATATCATCTGTTGAGGGATGAGACGTGCTCCAACTAGTGCTTCAGTTCCCTGGACTTGCCAGTATCTAGAACCTCGGACTGATTATAGGTCAATAGTGTCTTTCAATAAGTGGAAACCTTGTTCAGACAGTTGGGTAACAAAGGAAGTAGAGTAAATCTGTTTGGTGTTAGTCAACATATTCTTCTGTGCAGGTGTAGGTGCAACCTTATAATAGTATATGGTCGGGAATGAAATATTAAACCATGAAAAAATTACAATTTTTGTGCAAACGTTTTCGAACTACTTTTCGGAGGTGTTGTGCAATGTTCCCATTGGTGGTATGTGAAAACATTTCTAGGGTTACCAGATTTGTGTAGAAAATTATGACCATAATGTTGATAACAATACATTGTTTTAAAGTCTGATGTGTCTTTTAACATTTTGTTGCTAGAAAATGTGGCAGATTTTTCTAAATCAGAAAACATATTATTTACAGTTTCTGAATCCCAATAATCGGAAAATGTACTGGAGGAAATTACATCATTTAAAGAAATGTTAAACCCATGTGGTATTTGTAAAAGTTCTGTCGGTCCGAATATATCATAATCAACCTTGTCCCATACTATACCATCTGGTATAGAAACTGCTGTAATGTTCACTGATGACAGGTCCCTCTGTTCACGATGTGATGAAACATGTGGTTTCAGGAGTAAGTTCACTTTTGATGCTGCAGAGCTTTGGCAAAGGTAAGTTCCATTAACAAGTAAGCAAAAGACAGTCACTAAGCCTAACTAAAAGAGAAAGAAAAGTATCCTGGTGCTTATCCAAAGTTCTACTCAGATGTTGAAGTCTTTGATTTGTTGTTTATGAGAAATCGGATCCAATGAAAATGTTTCTAAGTCAATGAAATAACCAGATGCAGTTCAATCTATTTTTGGTAGCTCAGCAGGTTTTGTCGAACTCGTAGATGGTGCTTCCTGAGGCATATGTATGTAGACATCAGTGTTAGGTCGAATTGAAAGTTGTCTTTTTTCTTGATTTTGTATTCCTTCTTCAAGGGGAATGAGTTCCATTGCATTGTTGCTTAGTCTATCATTCTCTATGGGTGGCTCTTCAAAGGTGATGACCCTTTCCGTCTGAACTTCTGTATAGTAGCGAGACGAGGGCGTCAGCTACTCAGGAGTCCATGCAGCCTATTATTCAGTATCGGCCACATAGTGTGGTTTTATCAGGTCAATGGAGATGACTCTTTTCTCCTTTTTTCCAGCAAGAGGTGGCAGAAGTATAGTTCTTGTTCCTTCGACGACCAGGACAGGTACAGGCTTTCTGTATGATGGTCCAACTCTTTTTTGTCCGTTATTTTTTCTCTGACCAGATCCCAGAACTTTAGGAATCCAGACAGGTCTTGCCCTGACTGACTTCACTTCCCCAGTGGGAGACCTCTTTACCTGCACATTGCTTTGCAGTGCTCTGGCTTCGTTCAATACCTGTAAGATAGCCAAACGTTTATTGATGTCAAAAGGTATTTCATCCGCTACTGGGCCTTCACAATCAAGATCAGGTACCCACATTCTCATCCCAAATAGGACTTCATAAGGAGAGACACCCCCTGGAGAACTTCTTGGCATGTTGTTTAATGCCTGCTGAACCCCATATAAATGATTGACTCAACTACCACCCGCACCTAATACTTTAGCTGTCAATGATTGCTTTAAGTCCCGGTTTTTCCTCTCCACAACAACATTTTCCTCGGGATGGTATGGAAAGGAGTACCAGAATGCTACACCCAAACCTCCCATGGCCTCCTTGTAAGCCCTAGAGCTAAACGTGGGGCCAAGGTCAAAATGTAATGTGCCAACTGCATATGTCCCTATAAAGACTCCCAAATCTTTGATAACAGTTTGAGCGTCAGCCGAGCACTGAGGCCATACCCATAGGAATCTGGAACATGAATCCACTGCAACCATGATGTGCTTGTAAGCCCCATCAGAATGTAAGGGGACGGAGTGGTCTAGATAGACGAATACTAGTGGTCTGTCTGATATTAGCAATGGTGTCTGCGCTGGACGTGTTATGGTGAACCTTTCATCTGCTGGCAGATGTCGCATTTTAAGAGATAGTCTTTGGTCTGCTAAGTAAGCTTCAGCCACCAATAGCGCTCTTCCAATAAGGGGACAGTTGCCGTGAAACATGCATGTGCAGACCCTAAACCAGAGGTCTTCAAACATTCTGATGCCGAGACCCCCTGTTAAAAACCTTTAGGCGTAAGGACCCCTCCTGACGAAAATTTCTAGGACTTGAGCCTCCTCATTATTGCTAATTATCGACAACCATAAAAGCCTCCAATTCCCACAGCAAATCATTTATACATTGGGGAAATAAATTAAACTGTGTTTAGCAAACCAAAGGTCAGTGGTTGGGGGCGTGGTCAAAGGTGTGGCTAAAAACAAAGGGCCTCATTTTTGAGGCACTAGCGTAGGGCAGCGCCGCAAGTCTTCTTGCAGCGCTGCCCTACGCCAATGTGAAAGGGCAGGAATGCAATGCACCTTATTTATGAAATTTCCCCCTATGTTGGCACACAAATTGCTGCCTAGCGGCAACATAGGCCGGATAGTTTTTGTGCAGGAAGGGGCACCTTCCTGCACTAAAACAATCCTGCAAGGGGTTTTCCTCTTTCCATATGTGCTGCAGAATGCAGCACACGTGGAAAGAGGAAAAAATGAGGAGAAATGAAAACATTTCACCTCGTTACGCCTACTGTGGGAAGGCATAAGGTTTGGCACTGTCCCAGGTTTACATGGTTTTGTAAATCTGGGGCAGTGTCAAAATCCATGGGCATTGTGTGGGAACACCCACCGCAATGTCTATGGAATGCCTACTTGATATAGAGTAAGGCAACGCAGCGACTTGCGCTGTTTTGTCTTATTCCATGTCTATGAAGCCATGCAAAGCCACGCATGGTGACTTTGCCTCGCCTCATAGATATGATTGAAATGCTTGTGCCGCCGAAGCTCAAAAAATTGACGCTTCAGTGGCGCAAGCCTATCATAAATCAGCCCTAAAATATTTTGTTCATTTTTAGGTCTTTCACCATCAGGTAGCTACATATAAAATAATGGGTAGCTTAAATGAAAAATAAATTTAAAATGTTGTTACTCTGTGGGAAATGCACTATACAGTACATTATATAACCTCTATTATTTAATGCACTGCATAGGTCTGTGTGTAACCAGAGAGAAACTGAATTAAAATTGGTTGGTGCAGTGGAAAATAGTGACTTGTGTATTTTTAGTGCTTTGAGGTCACAGCCTGTGACAGAAAGCACTGTGAATGTGTAAGTCATTATTTTATACTGGCTTCCACAATGTAGATTAATGTAATATCAGACTGTAAGTAATGCATTTTTTTGCCTAACTGTCCCTGCAGCACCTTTTCAGGGTTCTAATCGCTGTGCAAATACAGTTATCGTTAAAAGCATACACTTCACAGCCCAGTTGCTAACCACCACACAAAAAACACATCTTTGCCATCACAATGCTTGAAGTGATTCGAGCAATTAAAGCCAGAACCACTCCCAAGCATCCGTTACAATTGAAGATTAACTCCTAGGGTACATTTGCACTTCATTCAGGCAAGCAGGAACCCTGGCATGAAGGCTTAGTTTAAGGATTGTTTTACCTGTCTGCTGGGCCTCTTAGTTTTGCAGCACATGACACTCAATTCATGTCATTGTAACAAACGCGGTTGTGTTTGTCCACAAGGAAGAGCACGCTTTGAATTCCAGGAAGAAGTTAGGCCTGGAAAAGTACGACCCCCTTCCCAGGACTCCAGGACCCCCTGGGGGTCGCGCCCCACAGATTGAAGACCTCTGCCCTAAACCCTCGTGTGCAGCTAATATCAAGCCCAATCTGTGATTCATGTTTGGTATTACTCTATCCCCCACTCCAGGAATCTGACCAAATGGAACGTTGTTTGCATCTAACTTATAGGAGTACTTGAGTGGAAAACATTTTGGAAGTGCTTTATTGTCCTTGCGCGAAGCAATGACAGCTACCATTATCGGTCCGTCTAGCCTCGTTTTTTAACGAGTGATCACAGCTATGGACGCAGTTCGTACTGCCCCCTTTGCGGACTCAGCAGCCAATGAATTCCCTTCAACGTGAACGCCATCACATTGATGACTTAGAGTGCATATCACATGAGCTCTTGGTAGTTCATTTTTCAACTCAGCTACCTGTTCCCGTAGCAGTTTGTGCTTTATTGTGCCACCTTTTGAGTTCTTTAACCAATTTTGTCCCCAATAATGTAGATATTCATTGTATGACTGGACCCAGTAAAAGGAATCACACACAATTAGTGTGGGGAATTCAGGATCCGTATTTATCAGTGCCAGTAAAAGAGCTTTCAGTTCTACTAACTGAGTCGAGCAGTCTCCTAAAGACCGAGTCTTTGTACTGCTCGGATGGAACTTACCATCCTGCATACAACCTTTTACAATTGCGCATGCGGCGCTGTATTGCTGTTTACTTCCTATGGCCGGTTGTGCAGATCCGTCAGTGTAAATTATGTATTCATACTGATCTAGACACATTCTTTCATTTGGTAGAGGATACTCCTGTTCATATTGCAGAAATGCTTGTGTTTTCAGACTAGGGTCGTATCTGTATTCTACATCCGAAGCAGTGAGAGAATTAACCCATTGTATCCATCTCGGATGTAAAGCTTTAGCGTTTGGAACACTTGCCTTTGTAGCAGCGTCCAGGTCTGGTACTGGTGCTGGTGTCACGACTATTATTAGTTTTCCCTGAGCCAGTGCTTTTTCTCTCACTACAGCAGTCTGTGCAGCTGTCAGAATTTTTTCCGTGGACGTGAAACGCATCTGTGTACAAGTGTGATTTATAGGAAATGGATAGGAAATGGAAACTGTTGCACCTTCATTATATGTGAGGTATGTGTACCCAGATTGACCCGCAACTATGCGGATCACTAGGTTGCGGACATTTACGCTTGCCTGTAAGTGTTTTGACGCTATCATGTCAGTCTGGAGGGAACGAAGTGTATCTGTGTGTTCCTGTATCCATTGCCTAACTGAAAAATTAGGTCTTATGAGGTCATAGAAAGGTTTAACCTTTTCTGCATAATCCAAAATGTATGTTCTGCCGAAATTTAGGAATCTCAGTATTGATTGTAAATTCTTCAATGTTTTTGGAGGTTGGAGCATTGCACATTTTTCTAAAAAGTTGTCTACCAGGCTTTTCCATTCACTAGGAAAGCTCATATCCCAAAAATAGGACACTGAGGTGAGCTATTTTAGATTTTTTTAAGTTAAATTTGTAACCCTCCAAAGCAAACCCCAAAATTATGGTGTTCACCCTTGTCAAGTGTTCCTCCAGGTCATCAGCCATCAGATAAATATCATCTTCATCGGACAACGCCTCCTCCTCCATATTTTGAAGTAATTCAGTTACTCTGGTGGAATATAGCCCGGGCTGCTTTTATACCCTTTGGCTAGTCGACAAAATTGTCGCTGGGAACCTAGTGCTGAAAATGCTGTCAAATATCTACTCTCAGGTGCTATATTCTCGCAGAAAAATCCATTTGAGATATATAGGGGTCGATTCCGATCCTGGTTTTTTTTTCCCCGTACGACTCATATCCGTATTTTTTTACGTACGAATCGTACAAGTCCTGTACAAACGGCGAAGTACGATTCGTACGTGGAAAATACATACAAACCGCCTCGGGAAAAGTCTACGAGACGTCCCCGGACAGGTTTACTTACAACTCGTAAAACTGAAGTCCGAGCGCGCAAGTACGATCCGTACCGCCTGTCCGAAAACACAAGCGCATGGAAAAGGTCCCGTACGGAGTGAACTCTGTACGACCCCTACCCCGAGTACACTAGTGCCCGGGGTACGAGTCGTACGCCCCCCCCAGCCTCCCACCCCTCCCGCGTATGTCTGCACCATACCCCCTACCCCCCGTATGTACAGACCGTACCCCCCACCACCCCCATATGTATGGACCGTACCCCCCACCCCCGTATGTCCGCACCATACCCCAGGTGTACCCCCACCCGCGTATGTCCGCACCGTACCCCAGGCGTACCCCCCACCCGCATATGTCCGCACCGTACCCCAGGTGTACCCCCACCCGCGTATGTCCATACCGTACCCCAGGCGTACCCAATCCTTGCGTATGTACGGACCGTACATACACGAGGATTGGGGTACACCTGGGGTACGGAGCGGACATACATAGGTGGGGGGTATGCCTGGGGTACGGTGTGGACATACGCGGGTGGGGGGTACGCCTGGGGTACGGTGCGGACATACGTGGGTAGGGGGTACACCTGGGGTACAGTGCGGACATACGTGGGTGGGGGGGTACGCCTGGGGTACGGTCCGTACATACGGGGGTGGGGGGTATGGTCCGTACATACGGGGGTGGTGGGGGGTACGGTCCGTACATATGCAATGTTGGGGTACGCACCGTGCATGATGACACGTACGACGTGGGTGATGGCGTGTACGTCGCGTAGCGGGCCCCCTTTTCCTCGTGCATCGCAGCGTACTTAGCTTTTCCGGCACTTTTTGGCTCCCGTACAAATATAGCCGTGCGGAGTGCTGTAGGTAGGAATCGTACTTGCTGGTCCGTAAAACGCTGCCTGACTCCGTGCGGACGTCGGGTACGCGCTGTCCAGGATCGGAATTGTATGTATTTTTTAGCCGTACGGTGTTCTTTACGATTCGTACGGAAATGGAATTTCTGTACGAATCGTACTTGCTGGTTTTTAGGTGGAATTCCCGGGTACGAGTCGTACGGAGAAAACGCTCCATACGACCATTTGTACCCGGGTTTTACAGGATCGGAATCGGCACCATAGTGTTGTTTTCTATTTTTTGCGCTTCATATTATTTATTAATGCAGCACTATGTGCGTTTTGTATAGCAAAAGTTTTTGTGCATGAATTTAAATGTCTGTAATCCAAAACTAGACGATATGTATTGTCTGGTTTCATCACTGGAAAGAAAGGATTATTCATTGAGGAGGTGCAAGTTTGAATCACCCCCTGGTATTCAAGTTGATCTAAGATCTCCCTGACCTGTTTTTTAGCTTCTTGCTTAATTGGATACTGTCTCTGACGAGTTGGAGTAGATTTTAATGGTATCATGTGGTTGGTGGAGTTTTCATCCCATCCAACATGGTTACAATATAATGCTGGAGCAAGGGCTACTGCCCACTCCTGTGCATATGTATGTTTTAAGTGTTGGTAATGAGGTCGGCGAAGGCTGACTTAATTATCGTTTCTCCATATGGGTAATCCATAACAAAGGCAGGCGGCCAATCCTTTTCAGCTAGTAGGATGTCATAGCCAAAGGATAAGTTTTCCCAAAACAGACTATTAATCCGTCTTGGGTTGTCCTCCTCTATCCAGAGTGTTATTTCATGTGACTTATGTGGGATGCTTACCCAAGTATCAGGTATTTCCACCATGATATATATTTACTCAACTCCACTGTCACCAGAAATTCCATCAGGCTCTGTCGAGCTATTGTTACTTCTGCTCTGCTGTCTAGCATCATCAGAGCCCATTCCCCGTTCAGTAGTTGAGTCCTCAGAATTCTGGGCAAGTCTAACTTTGAGCTCTGCTACTTTCTTCTCTTTGAATTGAGGTTTAGGCTTTAGTTTTTGTTCTTTTTTAGGTGTGTAGTCCGGAGCGCTTTGCGTGTCTCTGGACTTTGTATGCCCTTCCTTTCTGTGTTCCGATCGTCCTTCTCTCTTGGAGTTTCTTGATGAACCCTGAAAGGAACGAGAGGGGCGTGTATCAGTGTTCTGATACCTATCAGGTTTATGAATGTTGTCTCTGTTCCTAAGAATATACCTTTTTTCAGAGGGCTCCTGTAGAGGAGACCCACCTCTGGATAGAGATCTCTTTGTTTTATTCTTTTGTTGTTTGTTATTGTACCATTTCTTCTTTGAAGAAGCAGGTGTTTGCTTAAAGGTATCCTTTTCAGGACTCCCCATTAGCTGAGGTTTTACTGGTCTAGCTTCCAAACTGTCTCTACCTAATTCTGCAAAAGCAGTTTCTATTATTTTCGGTAGTTCTGTCTCCTGTTGTAAAGGAGTGAAATCTCTCAAACGTTGGCCTATTGCCACTGATGCTGCCTCCCCTTTAATGTTTGCTAATATTATAGCTGATACTTGGGCGAAGTTAATTAATAACTTCATCCTTAAGTTCAGAGCAAGTTCTGCTTCATACTCATTCTGTATCTCTCGCAATACGTCTGGTACTACTGCTAATGAAGGGATACCATGTGTTCTAGTATATATGGCAGCGAAGACCATACCCCAAGAGGTACATTCCTCTACCGGGGGAATTATTTCCATGGCCAAGCAAATTGTAAGCATTCTATGCTTTTCTTGTGGACCAGTGTTCCGTAATACTGCTTCTAGCTGTGTTATCTTTTGAGCTATCCAAAAGGGCATTTGCTCTCGACTTTTGGGCATTTTACCCATTACTGCATGTAATGTTTGTAGTGTGTAATTTTGGTTGCAGTAGTCTGGACTGGTCTTGTTGGTATAGCCATTGTTGGCTGTAGTGCGAGTGTTCTCTTCACAAACAGGTGTCATGTTCCTGTAAATTTGTATTAGTTCTTTATGGTATGTGAGTAAGTCTCCTCCTGGCATTGTCTCAATGACAGGATGTGGTGCATATGTCACCAGTACTGGCCATGTTGCTCCGTCTCTTCTGAGCGGGCCAAATCTTACTCTATTTCTTGTATGGGTGAGGGCACCTTTAAACCAGTAATAATGCTCCTGGTAAGTGAGCGGAATTTCAATGTCTTTGTATGGACAATATTCGTTCGGTATGTCATCTTCTAAGTAGTAATGAAATGTTTTTGAACGTACATGTGCATGTGGGAATTCCAGGAAGAAGTTAGGCCTGGAAAAGTACGACCCCCTTCCCAGGACTCCAGGACCTCCAGGACCCCCTGGGGGTCGCGCCCCACAGATTGAAGACCTCTGCCCTAAACCCTCGTGTGCAGCTAATATCAAGCCCAATCTGTGATTCATGTTTGGTATTACTCTATCCCCCACTCCAGGAATCTGACCAAATGGAACGTTGTTTGCATCTAACTTATAGGAGTACTTGAGTGGAAAACATTTTGGAAGTGCTTTATTGTCCTTGCGCGAAGCAATGACAGCTACCATTATCGGTCCGTCTAGCCTCGTTTTTTAACGAGTGATCACAGCTATGGACGCAGTTCGTACTGCCCCCTTTGCGGACTCAGCAGCCAATGAATTCCCTTCAACGTGAACGCCATCACATTGATGACTTAGAGTGCATATCACATGAGCTCTTGGTAGTTCATTTTTCAACTCAGCTACCTGTTCCCGTAGCAGTTTGTGCTTTATTGTGCCACCTTTTGAGTTCTTTAACCAATTTTGTCCCCAATAATGTAGATATTCATTGTATGACTGGACCCAGTAAAAGGAATCACACACAATTAGTGTGGGGAATTCAGGATCCGTATTTATCAGTGCCAGTAAAAGAGCTTTCAGTTCTACTAACTGAGTCGAGCAGTCTCCTAAAGACCGAGTCTTTGTACTGCTCGGATGGAACTTACCATCCTGCATACAACCTTTTACAATTGCGCATGCGGCGCTGTATTGCTGTTTACTTCCTATGGCCGGTTGTGCAGATCCGTCAGTGTAAATTATGTATTCATACTGATCTAGACACATTCTTTCATTTGGTAGAGGATACTCCTGTTCATATTGCAGAAATGCTTGTGTTTTCAGACTAGGGTCGTATCTGTATTCTACATCCGAAGCAGTGAGAGAATTAACCCATTGTATCCATCTCGGATGTAAAGCTTTAGCGTTTGGAACACTTGCCTTTGTAGCAGCGTCCAGGTCTGGTACTGGTGCTGGTGTCACGACTATTATTAGTTTTCCCTGAGCCAGTGCTTTTTCTCTCACTACAGCAGTCTGTGCAGCTGTCAGAATTTTTTCCGTGGACGTGAAACGCATCTGTGTACAAGTGTGATTTATAGGAAATGGATAGGAAATGGAAACTGTTGCACCTTCATTATATGTGAGGTATGTGTACCCAGATTGACCCGCAACTATGCGGATCACTAGGTTGCGGACATTTACGCTTGCCTGTAAGTGTTTTGACGCTATCATGTCAGTCTGGAGGGAACGAAGTGTATCTGTGTGTTCCTGTATCCATTGCCTAACTGAAAAATTAGGTCTTATGAGGTCATAGAAAGGTTTAACCTTTTCTGCATAATCCAAAATGTATGTTCTGCCGAAATTTAGGAATCTCAGTATTGATTGTAAATTCTTCAATGTTTTTGGAGGTTGGAGCATTGCACATTTTTCTAAAAAGTTGTCTACCAGGCTTTTCCATTCACTAGGAAAGCTCATATCCCAAAAATAGGACACTGAGGTGAGCTATTTTAGATTTTTTTAAGTTAAATTTGTAACCCTCCAAAGCAAACCCCAAAATTATGGTGTTCACCCATGTCAAGTGTTCCTCCAGGTCATCAGCCATCAGATAAATATCATCTTCATCGGACAACGCCTCCTCCTCCATATTTTGAAGTAATTCAGTTACTCTGGTGGAATATAGCCCGGGCTGCTTTTATACCCTTTGGCTAGTCGACAAAATTGTCGCCGGGAACCTAGTGCTGAAAATGCTGTCAAATATCTACTCTCAGGTGCTATATTCTCGCAGAAAAATCCATTTGAGATATATAGGGGTCGATTCCGATCCTGGTTTTTTTTTCCCCGTACGACTCATATCCGTATTTTTTTACGTACGAATCGTACAAGTCCTGTACAAACGGCGAAGTACGATTCGTACGTGGAAAATACATACAAACCGCCTCGGGAAAAGTCTACGAGACGTCCCCGGACAGGTTTACTTACAACTCGTAAAACTGAAGTCCGAGCGCGCAAGTACGATCCGTACCGCCTGTCCGAAAACACAAGCGCATGGAAAAGGTCCCGTACGGAGTGAACTCTGTACGACCCCTACCCCGAGTACACTAGTGCCCGGGGTACGAGTCGTACGCCCCCCCCAGCCTCCCACCCCTCCCGCGTATGTCTGCACCGTACCCCCTACCCCCCGTATGTACAGACCGTACCCCCCACCACCCCCATATGTATGGACCGTACCCCCCACCCCCGTATGTCCGCACCATACCCCAGGTGTACCCCCACCCGCGTATGTCCGCACCGTACCCCAGGCGTACCCCCCACCCGCATATGTCCGCACCGTACCCCAGGTGTACCCCCACCCGCGTATGTCCATACCGTACCCCAGGCGTACCCAATCCTTGCGTATGTACGGACCGTACATACACGAGGATTGGGGTACACCTGGGGTACGGAGCGGACATACATAGGTGGGGGGTATGCCTGGGGTACGGTGTGGACATACGCGGGTGGGGGGTACGCCTGGGGTACGGTGCGGACATACGTGGGTAGGGGGTACACCTGGGGTACAGTGCGGACAGACGTGGGTGGGGGGGTACGCCTGGGGTACGGTCCGTACATACGGGGGTGGGGGGTATGGTCCGTACATACGGGGGTGGTGGGGGGTACGGTCCGTACATATGCAATGTTGGGGTACGCACCGTGCATGATGACACGTACGACGTGGGTGATGGCGTGTACGTCGCGTAGCGGGCCCCCTTTTCCTCGTGCATCGCAGCGTACTTAGCTTTTCCGGCACTTTTTGGCTCCCGTACAAATATAGCCGTGCGGAGTGCTGTAGGTAGGAATCGTACTTGCTGGTCCGTAAAACGCTGCCTGACTCCGTGCGGACGTCGGGTACGCGCTGTCCAGGATCGGAATTGTATGTATTTTTTAGCCGTACGGTGTTCTTTACGATTCGTACGGAAATGGTATTTCTGTACGAATCGTACTTGCTGGTTTTTAGGTGGAATTCCCGGGTACGAGTCGTACGGAGAAAACGCTCCATACGACCATTTGTACCCGGGTTTTACAGGATCGGAATCGGCACCATAGTGTTGTTTTCTATTTTTTGCGCTTCATATTATTTATTAATGCAGCACTATGTGCGTTTTGTATAGCAAAAGTTTTTGTGCATGAATTTAAATGTCTGTAATCCAAAACTAGACGATATGTATTGTCTGGTTTCATCACTGGAAAGAAAGGATTATTCATTGAGGAGGTGCAAGTTTGAATCACCCCCTGGTATTCAAGTTGATCTAAGATCTCCCTGACCTGTTTTTTAGCTTCTTGCTTAATTGGATACTGTCTCTGACGAGTTGGAGTAGATTTTAATGGTATCATGTGGTTGGTGGAGTTTTCATCCCATCCAACATGGTTACAATATAATGCTGGAGCAAGGGCTACTGCCCACTCCTGTGCATATGTATGTTTTAAGTGTTGGTAATGAGGTCGGCGAAGGCTGACTTAATTATCGTTTCTCCATATGGGTAATCCATAACAAAGGCAGGCGGCCAATCCTTTTCAGCTAGTAGGATGTCATAGCCAAAGGATAAGTTTTCCCAAAACAGACTATTAATCCGTCTTGGGTTGTCCTCCTCTATCCAGAGTGTTATTTCATGTGACTTATGTGGGATACTTACCCAAGTATCAGGTATTTCCACCATGATATATATTTACTCAACTCCACTGTCACCAGAAATTCCATCAGGCTCTGTCGAGCTATTGTTACTTCTGCTCTGCTGTCTAGCATCATCAGAGCCCATTCCCCGTTCAGTAGTTGAGTCCTCAGAATTCTGGGCAAGTCTAACTTTGAGCTCTGCTACTTTCTTCTCTTTGAATTGAGGTTTAGGCTTTAGTTTTTGTTCTTTTTTAGGTGTGTAGTCCGGAGCGCTTTGCGTGTCTCTGGACTTTGTATGCCCTTCCTTTCTGTGTTCCGATCGTCCTTCTCTCTTGGAGTTTCTTGATGAACCCTGAAAGGAACGAGAGGGGCGTGTATCAGTGTTCTGATACCTATCAGGTTTATGAATGTTGTCTCTGTTCCTAAGAATATACCTTTTTTCAGAGGGCTCCTGTAGAGGAGACCCACCTCTGGATAGAGATCTCTTTGTTTTATTCTTTTGTTGTTTGTTATTGTACCATTTCTTCTTTGAAGAAGCAGGTGTTTGCTTAAAGGTATCCTTTTCAGGACTCCCCATTAGCTGAGGTTTTACTGGTCTAGCTTCCAAACTGTCTCTACCTAATTCTGCAAAAGCAGTTTCTATTATTTTCGGTAGTTCTGTCTCCTGTTGTAAAGGAGTGAAATCTCTCAAACGTTGGCCTATTGCCACTGATGCTGCCTCCCCTTTAATGTTTGCTAATATTATAGCTGATACTTGGGCGAAGTTAATTAATAACTTCATCCTTAAGTTCAGAGCAAGTTCTGCTTCATACTCATTCTGTATCTCTCGCAATACGTCTGGTACTACTGCTAATGAAGGGATACCATGTGTTCTAGTATATATGGCAGCGAAGACCATACCCCAAGAGGTACATTCCTCTACCGGGGGAATTATTCCCATGGCCAAGCAAATTGTAAGCATTCTATGCTTTTCTTGTGGACCAGTCTTCCGTAATACTGCTTCTAGCTGTGTTATCTTTTGAGCTATCCAAAAGGGCATTTGCTCTCGACTTTTGGGCATTTTACCCATTACTGCATGTAATGTTTGTAGTGTGTAATTTTGGTTGCAGTAGTCTGGACTGGTCTTGTTGGTATAGCCATTGTTGGCTGTAGTGCGAGTGTTCTCTTCACAAACAGGTGTCATGTTCCTGTAAATTTGTATTAGTTCTTTATGGTATGTGAGTAAGTCTCCTCCTGGCATTGTCTCAATGACAGGATGTGGTGCATATGTCACCAGTACTGGCCATGTTGCTCCGTCTCTTCTGAGCGGGCCAAATCTTACTCTATTTCTTGTATGGGTGAGGGCACCTTTAAACCAGTAATAATGCTCCTGGTAAGTGAGCGGAATTTCAATGTCTTTGTATGGACAATATTCGTTCGGTATGTCATCTTCTAAGTAGTAATGAAATGTTTTTGAACGTACATGTGCATGTGGGAATTTATTGCATGATTAGAATACCTCTGTTCTATAAGATTTGTGTGCCACAGTCACAAATATTACCGGCCCACCCCTAGATGTTAAGCCATATTCTGCTAGTTTCAGGGTGATGGCCGTTCTAACATTTTTTGGAATGCGTATTGCATCGGCATCTTCTTCTGAGAGATCTAATTGAATCACAGTATCTTCCTGCTCTATTATTGTTTCTGCAAGAAGAGCCTCGCAAGGGACCTGAGATAAGGTGTTATGCACAATAGAAACAATGTGTCCTTCAAGCTTGATTAACCAACAGCTAATACATAGTATTTTGCCTACTCAGCTGCGGCAGAGTTTTGTACCATCCCACTCCAGACGTCTCTGGTGTAATGTGAGTAGGGGTCTCTGTGAATGTCAACACTGAACTACTCAGATTTGACTGTTAAATAAGTACTCAACAAACGTTGGCGGTGCCATGTAGTGTAGTTCCTATATAACCTATCAAGGATCTGTGCGTTTGGACAACGTACACCGTGGGCTTGGTGTCCAGACTGATTCCAGACACCCCCACAGGGTGTGTTGGTCTTTATACCAGCTACCTCACAGTGCCACTAGAAACTCCTCTTACCAAGGAGAGAATAGTTCCTGGCAACTATCGAACATGACAACCCTGATCCCTCAGGACCGTGGAAACAGCGTACTCCTTTTCGCCCTAGTCACTCGTGCTTACCAAATCTCATAGAAGTACACAGAATAAACTGAAGGGATGTTTTCAATAAGTATTTATTGACCAGTTGTATTCTGGTGTAGAATAGATGTGCTGTAACGATCATTAGACAGTAACATATTTAAATGACTAGAAGCACTAGGAAAGTAAAAGGATGGTAGATTTCTATCATCCTGATATAATCATGAAAACAGGCAAGTATTTCAAATACATGACAATAAAATGACAATAGAAATGCGTTCTCCTATGATGCTACCCTAACTAGATGTACCTAAGTGTAGCTAGCATGAATGTAGGTGTTAAGCCAAGAATCCCTCTAGGATAAAGTCAACCCCCATTACCTGAAATGAGAACCTGTGGAACCTCGTCCTGGTCCCCGGTTGTACACCCCGCAAGGGATGTCAGACCGCTGCGAGCTGTAGTATCTGCTTGTAGGGTGCTTCAGCGTCTCACGTCAGTGTGTCGGCATGGAAGTCCTGATCTCCACTCTCCGTTCCAGCAAGATGTGATGTTTTTATACCCAAAGGTCTCCCCGGGGGTTTTGCCTTGATGTGTCAGTGTCAGACTTAGGATGATGTTGGGAATGAACTTTATACATAGTTATTATGCAGGAGATGAGCCCTGCTGAGTTTCCAAGAATCCTCATGCATAATGTATGAGGCTGCTACTTGGGAAATCCCGTGTTCTGTTGCAGTGTCATGTCTAGGTAAAAGGTCAGCCTCCAAGAACTGTTATGTGTGTAATGTAGGGGAGAATATAGGTGATGTTACCTGAGCCTATATTGGGGTACCTATATGGAATATAACAAGAGAGGTGAGAGCCATATTAGGTCTCACTGGGTACTACAGACGGTTTGTCAAGGGGTATGGCACCATTGTTGCCCCATTGACAGAGCTGACTTCAAGGAAGCAGCCAAGGAAAGTGATCTGGACCGATGCCTGTCAGACCACTTTTGATGCGCTGAAATCTGCCCTGTGCACGGTGCCTGTGCTCAAGCACCCGAATTCTCCCAAGAATTTGTTGTGCAGACAGATGCTTCAGAGCATGGTGTGGGAGCAGTACTCTCACAGTTAAATGGCGAGGGCTTGGACTGACCTGTAGCTTTCATTAGCAGAAGGCTACTTCCCAGGGAACAGAGGTTGAGTGCAATTGAAAGAGAAGCGTTTGCTGTCATCTGGGTGCTGAAAAAGCTAAGACCCTACTTGTTTGGGCCTCACTTCCGGGTTCTGACAGACCACAGGCCCCTCAGATGGTTGATGCAAGGAGGGGTGATAACCCAATACTGTTAAGGTGTTCTATTTCCCTACAGGGAATGGAATTTACGGTGGAACACAGCCCTGGTACAGAACAAGCCAATGCTTATAGTCCGTCTAGATTCTTCCTCCTTAGTGATGAGAACTCCCAAGAGGGTGGGTAGTTCTCCTCACCTTTCAGCTGGAGGGGACACCTGTTAGACTTGGCATCTTTGGCGTGGATTCTCCTGACGTTTTGTCTCTAACTCCTGTATTTTTAATGCTGTGCTGAATTTTGTTTTTGATGGCTTAGATGCTTTGGGCACTTTGCCACTGGTAAACAGTGTCAAAGTGCAAGTGCTCCCTGCGTAAATTGTGATTACGATTGGTTCTCCTTGATTTCCATATTTGATTTACTGGTAAGTCCCTAGTAAAGTGAATTGAGTGTGCCAGGGTCTGTAAATCAAATGCTACTAGTGGGCCGGCAGCACTGATTGTGCCAACCACATGAGTAGCCCTGAAAAGGTATCTCAGACCTGCCACTGCAGTGTCTGTGCACAGTTTTAAACGGCCATGTCGACCTGGCAAGTCCACCCACTTGCCAGATCCTAGCCTTCCCCTTTCCTACATATAAGGCACCCCTATGGTAGGCCCAAGGTACCCCCATGTGCAGGGCACAGTGTAGGTGAAAGGTAGAACATGTACTGGTGTTTGTGACATGTCCTGATAGTGAAATACTGCCAATTTCGTTTTTCACCATTGAAAGGCTATCTGCCCGATAGGATAGACTGGGAGATACTTTGTAACATCTTAGAAGTATAATTTCCCGTTGGGATAAAATAGAGAAATACAGTTTAGGCTCTCTGAACTCAGAATTTAATAACTTATCTTTTAGTAAAGATGCTTTTAAAATTGTGTGTTTGAAAATGCCACTTTTAGAAAGTAGGTATTTACTTGTTTAACCGTTCTGTGTGCCTCTGCCTGTTTGTGGATTGACTGTCCGGTTCTGGAGTGACAGGTGTGCCTGGCCCTTCCTGGATGACTCAGAGCTGAGATGAATGGGGCCTGCCTGTATTTAGAGTAGTGGGAGGAGGTTTTCTTGCTCCTGAATAGGGCCTGTCTGCCTTGCATATTGCTGTCTCCACCTCCTGTGGTCATACTGCACCAGTGAGGACAGAACTGGTTTGAACTGGGCTCAGAAACCCTTGCACAAAGAGAACAAAGACATAAGTGGTAGACCTTAAACCCCAGAACTTTAGATCATTTCTGGACTCAAAGGAGTACCGCCCTTTGCTCAGTGCTACGTGGGGTTGGCCTGCAGTTGCTGTTTCTTCCAAGGAGAGGACAAAAACTGGACCTTTGCTGTGAACCTGCTTGAAGAAGAATCCGCAAGGGCCTTTGTGTGCTGGCCTCTTGTTCTGAAGTTTCAGGGACACAAAGACTTCACCCCCACCTCCTCTGAACTCTGCTGCTGAGAGTTCTGACCTGCCAGGAGGTGCCTGTTCCAGTTTGTTGCTTTTGGAGGTTGTTCCTGCTGTTGGGAGCTGGAAAACACCTGAAGAAATTAGAAAATTGATGTATCGCCCTTCTTGCAGCTGCATTTCCCGACTCAGCACCGCCATGTGAGAAGAATCTCCATGCACTGCTACAGAGATGACACAGAGCCTGTTGCAGCAGCAATAACGGACGCATCGTGGCTTATTGGCTGAAGAAACTGACGCAGCGCTGCTTGCTGCATCGATTGTCAGCGCATCCCAGATTTCCTCACATTACACCCGTGCAGCAAGTTTTCCCGATGCATCACCCGCAGACCAGAATCATCTTGGAGTCAGCGAATCACTTCCCCCTACAATCCGAATTCCATGCATCACTTCTCCTGCATTGCATTGCTTCCTCAAGAACTCAGGACCTGACGCACCTCTTTGTTTCACTATGCTCCCCTTTTCTGCGGCTGTTTGGACTTGTGAACTTTAACGCATCTAAAGGTACTTTGTGCAGAATCATGCATCCATAGTTTTCTATGGACCAAGTTGGTTGAAACTTTTTTAAAGTCATATTCTTATTACATGTATGTTGTATTTTATTCGTTTTGGTCTTTTTGAGTTTAGATAAAGATACTTTATTTTCTAAACTGGACTGGTGTCCATTTCTGGTGTTATCACTGTATTATTGTGTGCTTTGAGTACAAATACTTTACACTTTGCCTTTGGGATAAGTCTGTCTGCTTGTGCCAAGCCAACCAGGGGGTGAGCAGGGGTTATCTAAAGTGTGTATCCCCATTACCCTGACTAGAAGCAAGGGTCCCTATTTGGACAAAGGTGCCTACCTCTGCCAACTAGAGACCCCTGTTTCTAACACTGGGAAATTATAGGGTTCACTGACAAAATATCGATGTTAAAAATATAGAAGTAAAAAATATCGATGCTAAAATATATAACGCAAAAATATTTACTCGCTATACTTAAACAGGTAAGTACAAAAGTATCGGAAAACAAATATCGATGTAAAAAATATAGTTGTACAAAATATCATATATTTATATATATATATAAATATAAAATAAAATAATAAATATGTTTTATGTTAAATAATAAAATGTATATCTAAAAAGAAGATTTAATATAAATGAAAAAAATATAATAAATAAACTTAATTAATAAAAAACTAAACACACATACATGTACCAATATATATATGTATCAATAACATAAAATCTAATTTAAAACGTTTCCTATCATAAATTAAAACATTAAACTATTTAAAAATCTTCAAACTTAAATTTCCCACTCCATTGAGTGCAACATTAGGGAAAGTGTTGGATGGCGGAGGGGTAAAAATTACGATTCCCAATCCAGTGAGTGCAACAGTAGGGAAAGTGTTGGATAGCGGAGGGGTAGAAATGAGTATACCCACTGTAGTAAGTGTAACAGTAGGGAAAGTGTTGGATAGCGGAAGGGTAAAAATTACTATTTGCATTCCTATGAGTGCACCAGAAGGGAAAGTGTTGGATAGCGGAGGGGTAGAAATGAGTATACCCACTGTAGTAAGTGTAACAGTAGGGAAAGTGTTGGATAGCGGAAGGGTAGAAATTACTATTTGCATTCCAATGAGTGCACCAGAAGGGAAAGTGTTGGATAGCGGAGGGGCAAAAATTACTAAAATTAGCTTTCTTTATTTCCTACCCTATAACACCACACAATTCACAACCCACATCTACATAACAAAATGTACTTCCTCAACTAACATAATTAATTACCACCTAAAGAAATATTATTAATTAAAAAACGAATTAAAACTCAATACAAATATTTAACTTCCCACACTTTACCCCTATAATCCCACAACCCACAGCTAAAATTAAACTGTAAAAAATGTAATTACACAATTAAAACTTATTTTCAATTAAAAAACTAATAGTATTTAATAACTAATTATAAAGTAAGTAAAATTAATTTACTCCCTACATTGTACCCCTATGCCAATAAAACCCACACAAAATAAATATCAAAAAAAACCCTAATTAAATATAAATTAATTAATTATTATTAATGATCAACTAATTTTTAATTAAATAAACATTAATTAGTTCCCACCCGTTACCCCTATAAGCCCCACAACCCACACCTAAAATTAATTACACAAATTCAATATTTAATTTTTCAATTAGTTAATATTAATTAAGAACTAATTATTAATTAATTAAACACCAATTACTTCCTACCCTTTACCCCATAAACCGCACAACCCACACCTAAATAAAATCACAAAATTATCATAATTAATTATCAATTAATTATTTATTATAAATTACCAACTAATTATTAATTAATTAAACATAAATTACTTCCCACCCTTTACTCCTATTAACCCCACAACAGGCACCTAAAATTAATTACAAACTTTCCATGATTACTTTTCTATCAATTAATTAATATTAATTAAGAACTAATTATTAATTAATTAAAAATAAATTACTTCCCACCCTTTACCCCATAGACACCACAACCCACACCTAAAATACATAAAACAATTTCCATATTTATTTTTCAATCAATTAATTAATATAAATTAACAACTAATTATTAAATATTCAAGAATAAATTACTTCCCATCCTTTACCCCTATAAACCCTACAATCCACACCTAAATAGAATGACACAATTACCATAATTAATTATCAATTAATTAATATATATTAACAACCAATTAATAATTAATTACAAATACATTAATTCCCACACTTAGGTGCCGATTCCGATCCGGTAAATCCCGGGTACAAATGGTCGTACGGAGCGTATTCTCCGTACGACTCGTACCCTGGAAATGCACCTTACAAACCAGCAAATACGATTCGTACAGAAATACCATTTCCGTACGATTCGTAAAAAACTACGTGCGACGAAAAAATACCCACAATTCCGATCCGGGACATCGCGTACGTGACGTTCGGACGGAGTCAGGCAGCGTACTACGGACCAGCAAGTACGATTCGTGCCTACGTCACTCCGCACGGATCAATTTTTACGGCAGCTAAAAACTCCCGGGAAAGTGAGGACGAAGTGAAGAAGGAGCTGCGGGACGCGACGGACAGCTATGGACCCCATCCTGCGTGTCATCCCGGCCCTCCTAGCCTACGACCTGGTGCACAGAAACCGACGCAGACGCCGCAGAAGGTCAGCACAACACCCAGGGGCAAAGGAGGGGCGAGGGGCAGGAAATATAACCTCCACCAAATTTGTAAAATACCATATTCTGTCCTAACATTACCTCCAGGGTCTGGTCACTTCGGGGGGCGTGTCCTCCAATCCCCACGTACGCGTACCCATCACCACTACAATGGTGGTACGTCCCGTAACCACACCCTCAGAGTGTGGGTACGGCCTGTACCACCATTGGAGTGGTGATGTAGGGGTACGCGTGGTACATGCCGTACCCACGCCCTCAGAGCATGGGTACGGCCCGTACCACCATTGGCGTGGCGATGTAGGGGTACGTGTGGTACGCGCCGTACTCACGCCCTCAGAGCATGGGTACGGCCCGTACCACCATTGGAGTGGTCATGTAGGGGTACGCGTGGTACATGCCGTACCCACACCCTCAGAGCGTGGGTACGGCCCGTACCACCATTGGAGTGGCGATGTAGGGGTACGCGTGGTATGCGCCATACCCACGCCCTCAGAGCGTGGGTATTGCCCGTACCACCATTGGCGTGGTGATGTAGGGGTACGCGCCGTACCCATGCCCTCAGAACGTGGGTACGGCCCGTACCACACGTACACCTACTTCACCACTCCAATGGTGGTACGGGCCATACCCACGCTCTGAGGGCATGGGTATGGCGCGTACCCCTACATCATCACTCCAATGGTGGTACGGGCCGTACCCACGCTCTGAGGGCATGGTTACGGGCCGTACCACCATTGTAGTGGTGATGTAGGGGTACACGTGGTACGTGCCGTACCCACGCCATCAGAGCGTGAGTACGGCCCGTACCACCATTGGAGTGGCGATGTAGGGGTACGCGTGGTACGCACCGTACCCATGCCCTCAGAGCGTGGGTACGGCCCGTACCACGCGTACACCTACTTCACCACTCCAATGGTGGTACGGGCCGTACCCACGCTCTGAGGGCGTGGGTACGGCGCGTACCCCCTACATCACCACTCCAATGGTGGTACGGGCCGTACCCATGCTCTGAGGGCGTGGGTACGGCGCGTACCACGCGTACCCCTACATCGCCATGCCAATGGTGGTACGGGCCGTATCCACGCTCTGAGGGCGTGGGTACGGACCGCATCACCTGTACCTCTAGGGCACCAGTACATTAGTGATACAAGGCGTACACACGCCACAAATGTTGGCTTAGGGCCTGGTGCAGCATATAACCAGTATATTGGGGTGTGTACATGGCCAGGACAGCAGTGTACAGCACCAAGGGTGCGGGTGGGTGGGTGTCTGCCAAGGAGTCCCAGCAGTGGACATAGACATGTGTGGGGTGGGTGCAGAGGACTCCCAGCAGTGGACAGAGACATGTGAGGGGTGGGTGCAGAGGACTCCCAGCAGTGGACAGACATATGAGGGGTGGGTGCATATCACTCCCAGCAGTGGACAGAGACATGTGAGGGGTGGGTGCAGAGGACTCCCAGCAGTGGACAGACATATGAGGGGTGGGTGCATATCACTCCCAGCAGTGGACAGACATGTGAGGGGTGGGTGCAGATGACTCCTAGCAGTGGACAGACATATGAGGGGTGGGTGCATATCACTCCCAGCAGTGGGCAGAGACATGTGAGGGGTGGGTGCAGAGGACTCCCAGCAGTGCCCAGACATATGAGGGGTGGGTGCATATCACTCCCAATAGTGGCCAGAGACATGTGAGGGGTGGGTGCAGAGGACTCCCAGCAGTGGACAGAGACATGTCAGGGGTAGGTGCAGAGGACTCCCAGCAGTGGGCAGAGACATGTGAGGGGTGGGTGCAGAGGACTCCCAGCAGTGGACAGACATATGAGGGGTGGGTGCATATCACTCCCAGCAGTGGACAGGGACATGTGAGGGGTGGGTGCAGAGGACTCCCAGCAGTGCCCAGACATATGAGGGGTGGGTGCATTTCACTCCCAGCAGTGGCCAGAGACATGTGAGGGGTGGGTGCAGAGGACTCCCAGCAGTGGCCAGAGACATGTGAAGGGTGGGTGCAGAGGACTCCCAGCAGTGGCCTGCAATATGAGGGGTGGGTGCATATCACTCCCAGCAGTGGACAGACATATGAGGGGTGGGTGCATATCACTCCCAGCAGTGGACAGAGACATGTGAGGGGTGGGTGCAGAGGACTCCCAGCAGTGGACAGAGTCATGGGTGTGTGTACATCATGATCAGATGAGCACAACTCCATGGGTGTATGTACGCATCCCTAATGTTCAACTATGTTGATAGTTTCACAACAACACATCACTGACAGCAGTGTCCCACTACCATGAGTCTGGATGTCCTTCCCCCACTGCATGACACCACACATGTGGGTGTGAGGACAAATGACACATGCATACCCACCCCTGGCGGATGCAGCACAATACACACACAGAGATCATGCCACAAGACTGTATACTCATGTCAATGCCCACTACACTAAGAGAGCCAAAGGGAACACACACTGTCACGCACATCCCAGGACTGATAGGAATGTACAGGTGCCGGGACAGCCACCAAGATGTTGCCTCTCATGGAAGGAATATAGTGGACTTCCCACAGATACAATGCCCACAATTGTCAGTCAGGTGCTCAAATACCCTCCAGAACAAGTACCAAATGTGTGCTAGGCTGGGATAACACACATGCATAGTGTGGAAAATGCTGATTGTCGCCATTAAGGCATGACAACATACTCAATACACAAGTACAGTGACTAGCAAGGATGGCACAGAGGATGCAGCCGGAGACATTGCTGAGCAGGCATGGCCATAGTTGAAGGGATCCGTCACCAACAAAGGAAATTTAGACACAGGTCAGCACTACAAAAGTGCTACTCCTTGCAGTGTAGATGTCAGGTGCCACAGAGGAAGGGACAGTCCATGGGACAATGTCTCCAAACACAAATAGCACACACGACCAAATATACCTTGCAGAGACATTGTGATGGCAGGCAGATACCATGGTCCACCCCATTAGCATCAGACGACAACTTTCTCCTGACACATAATACATTACCACCACCCCAACTCCGGGACCATCAGCACCCACATCAATACCTGAAATGCAAATGTGTTCAAACGGAAAACAAAATGCTTTATTCAGCATTAAAAGAAAATGTAGTTAACGACACTATTAACAAAGGCACATGGCCAGTCCAGATATGAAGTCCTTGGGGGGGACACATGGCCACGCGTCTCTCCTAGCTTGCCTGCACATTAGAACCCGCAGGTTCCTCGACTGGGGGGGAGCATCATGTGGGGAAGGACCAGGCACCGCAGGGACAGGAGGTGGAAGGGTAGGTGTGGTGGGTGCAGGGACGGACGCTGCCACCACAGGGGGTGGGGCAGCACCAAAGGTAGAGGTCAGCTCGGCACTGCACACTGCTGCCAGGTCGTCAAGCGTCTCCCCTTCACCCGAAGACAACACAGCCTCAAAGGAGGGGGGGGGTCAGAGTGATGGGGTGCAGCGCTACTGGGGGAGGGGGGGACAGGGGGGGCTCAGCTCCCCTACCCGTGGAGTGCCGTTCCCGTTTGCGGGCTGGAGAGACAGAGGGGCTGAGGCCCAGCACAGCCAATTAGGCCTCTTTCTCTGGAGGTGTGGTAGGGAGGCCGAGGGGAGTGCCTTTGGAGGGACTGGTTAGTGCGCCATGCGGCCTCGGACTGTGGCTGCGTGTATGCCTATGTGCCCCAGACCCAGTGGGTGTGCCCTCATCCCCCTGAGTGTGCGTGCCAGGAGGAGTGCGCTTGCCCTTACGTGGTAGTGTGCTGGCTGTGTCTGGTGGGGTGCGTGCTTGTGAATGTCTGTGTGTGCTTGGGACAGGTATGGGAGTGGGAAGTGTGGATGGTGCAGGGGTAGGGGGGGACGAAGCGCTGCAGGAGACTCACTGCTGCCGTCAGTGAAGAGTCCATGGACCTCAGCAACATCCGTTGGTCAGACATCGCTGATGACAAGCCCTCAATGCACAACACCATCTGCGTCATCATTCGGGTCTGGCCATGGAGGACATTCAGCAGCGATGTCTGTCCAACCTGCAGCTGTCGCAGAATGTCCACAGACTCTGCAGTGAGGGCAGCAGGGGGGACAGGGGCAGGGGGTGCGGTGCCTGGCACGAAGGAGACACGGTGTTGCCTAGCACTGACAGAAAGGACCGGAGCAACTGGGAGGGCGGTGATGGGAATGGAGGGGGCGGTGACAGATGTAGTGCTGCTGCCAGGTGTCGAAGCAGCCTTCGCCCCCTGGAGGAGTACAGCATCGGACCCGTCTGCGTCGTGGTCAGTGTTGTCACTAGACAGGTCCTCCGCCTGACTCCCCTCGCCCTCCATGCCACTTGCTCCCACAGACTCCGCAGCAGTGGTGGCAGCGGTGCTGGATCCCTCCTCCACGTCCGTGCAGGTGTCTCCCTCGGTGTCCTCCGATGATGCTGTGGGCAAGGTGAAGAGACAGAAAATAATCAGTCACCTGTATACAACAGACACATGAGTCACAATTAAAATGTCACAGTGCTTATCAGGAAATGCATCATGAGTAACATCTAGAATAGTCCGCACATATGTAACCCTGCACTCCCAAGTTGGTTGACCCACCATGACACTTGGAAACAATGGAGATCATGACACAACAGCAAATAACTTGATATCGAATTATACTGAGAAGCTAGTGTCTGGGGACAGTTGAGCACACAAGAATATTAATCCATGCCACCTCTTGTTCACTGTGAACGAAACAGTATTGGTGCACCCAAGGCCAAATAACACACCTCAGTACTGAAGGTGTCCCCACACTCTGAGACCTGCGAGTACTTAGGAAACCATAGCCAAAAACATAGCAAACCCTTGGGACTCACAACTCGTTACACAATGTACATGTTTAGAATGTGTGAATGTGCCACTTTGTGAACAGAACACACATCTGCCTGCATGACAGAAGTCACACAATGATGTGCACACAAAAATACTTTTACACAGTCATTCTAAAAAGCCACTGTAAATAATAAATGGTGTAGAAGTAAGTACATATACATGGCACCACGGTGGTCTGGATGACTTGACACTCGTAAGTTCGTATCAGCAACAACCAAGGACTTACACACATGCAAACACACTGTGTGAACATGAATATGTATATTCAGAAGACAAGTGGTAATCAAACTGTGCCTTCCAGTGAAATGGGCCTGCGTGTCCACGGAAAATGTAAAAGTACTTTCTTTTGCACTTCCCTGGGAGACATCTGTCATGCAGGCACATTATTGTCCTTCACAACCAACTAGCAAAAATAAGCATAGGAAACATGCAGACATGTTGACAAGTGTAGTCAGTGCCAAAGTACAATACTTATTGACTGAAAACTTGAATCAGGCCACCTGTCACATGGCCATCCGTACCATGATGACACAGTTGGCAACACATCTGACCCACTGCCACATGTCCAAACACAGGACAATGCATTAGCTAATGGGCCTGCAATGTGCCTGGATAAGGAGCACCTGCACTGAGGAGACACCCTCATGGCAAGCAAGAATGTCCACACAGATGTCAGCACACACAGACCAAAGTACATAGCATCTCGACCACACACTGGTGGCAAAAATTGATGAGCATGAGCCATGTATTTCCATTTTTGACACATGCTGCAAATCACAAACATTAAACCCAGCAAAACCTGACTGGGTCACTGCATGTTGAGTGTCTGTCCAGACAATTATCACACACAGGTCAGACACGGCAAGGAGACATAAGGTTTGGACATGTATGCCTTGCCCGCACAAACCCCCCATACCTGAGACAATGTGATTGAGACAGATCAAGAAGTGACACCTCTTAATCTGGGTTTACTCCAATGTGAATCACAAATTCCTAAATGTACTCCACATCACCTCGTGAGGCTGCCAACACATATTTGTGACCGGGATCGCGCGCGGGTTGCGCCGGAAGAAGCCCGGGACAAGGGCGGGACCGTCTGTGGCCGTCCGGGGCCGGAGGAGGCTGGGGTGGGGCCCACTCCCTAAAATCTACTGAGGCGCATCCCTGCTCGTCCAGGACCCTACTGACAAGGTATCATTGCCACTGTATCACTGTTGTACCGTCTAGGAGACTGACTTGGCACCTGACTAATGGGGAAAAAAGCCATCACGAAGAAACGATCTATTGAAATGCAGACTAAAGGCAGTAAGGTCCCCATGCCGAGCCTGACTGCGATCGATAGGATGCTGCAGAAAACCATAGGCGTTGTTGTAACCGCCATAGAGAGCACAGAGAGGCGCTTATCACTTCCCCCTAACATGCGCCTAGCTTCGCTAAACCCTTCCTCTGATGAACAGCCAATAGTCTCACCTGGATCCACATTCCTGGACTCTTATGTAGGTCTTACAGGAGTTGAGGGTAGCCACAATATCCCATTTTCAAATAAACCTCCTCCCGTAACATCATTATTTGCAACAAATGTAACTAGTGCGCAATACATACCAATTACACAGCACCAGGATACATTTGTAGAGATATATGAGCCAGCAACCGATCCAGTGGTTTTGGAGGACTCAGCCCTCTCCCTATGTACGTCATTGAACAAGAGTGAGAGCCTTATCGTTTTAGATAGGTCCCCACCCTTGCTAGCAAATGGGAATATTTGTTACCCTAATCAAAATGACACGAGGCCATATAGAGAGCCACCCTTAACGAGCAAAACCCCACTGTCTAAAACAACTAATAGACGTATTGCTAATCGAGTAAGAACTGGTGGGGCTTCGAAGAGGAAAATAATAGAAGCTGTACAAAAAGGGAGGGAACCAAAACTATTTAAAGCTCAAGATTTGGAAACCCCTAAGCAAAGACCTCCCATAAAAAAAAGGATACCTGTAAGGCCCAATGATAACCAAGGGCGTTCTACTAAAACCATCACTACAGGTAGTCCTACTGGAACCATAACTCCTGCTTCTAATGAGGGTGTCTATGGGTCACTGGCACATATAGAGCACATTGTTAGGTCAATGATTTTGCCAGTCCTTGAAAGGATCAAATTGGTAGATGAAAAGCTGGTGAAATTGGAACAGTTAACTCTGGATAATTTTACTTCCCTAAAGAACCTGATAAAGGTAGAAGTTAGAGGGAGACCAGAGAATTTACCATCATCCAATGCTGATTCTGCAAGCACTATAAGTGCTGGAAGCGTTGTAAGTGCAGGATTGACAGTTCAATCAACAAAGGTACTAAATTGCAAAGGTCTGAATTGTAACCAACAAAAGTTAGTAAAACGTGCTAAAAGTCCAACATCTAGTGCAGGGAAGCTTACGAAGGGAAAAGCTGTTATACCACAAAGCACAGAAAAAATAACACATAAGCACGAAGGAAGTATAAAAACTCCTTTGGTAACAATTGACCTACCACCAGATTCGCTACCCTACACAATTGTACTTACTGGCGTCCCTGAACTGAAGAATGGGAAAGCAGAATCCTACCAAGAGTTAAAGAATAAAGTGTTATTCTGGTTGAATACGAACAGGCCGATCCCTAGACACTTAAATGGGGAGATATTGTTTGTCAGAAGGGTTGGCTGGATAGGTAGGAAGGCAAAAGACATACAAGGAGACACGATCATAGTCAATTTCAGGGATAGAAATGTAGTGGCACTAGTCTGTAACGATGAATACTATAATGACAAGGGCCCTATTAGAATAAAAAATCCTAATTATTTTTACAGTGAGAAGGCTACCCGTATATATAAATGCCGGGCAAGCACGGCATATGAAGTTATGCCGTGGGGGCCCGACAACTTTTTCCACATACCCACAAATAATCGCTTCTCTGAGCTATATGGGTTAGACGAGACAAATTGACTTGATGTAAGTTATGATAAAGAGGATGATATTATTGCTAAACCCATTAAGGCAACTATGGATGGATGTATTACTAGGGACATAGTCAAACAGGATAATAACCTAATCCTGCAAACAGAAGTGGGGAATATTAATCCACCAATAATAAGAACTGGTGACTTTACAAATATAGACTTGGGCCAACCTGACAGTACTAAGGAAGTTGTGGTCAAGTTAATCTCTTGGAATATTGCTGGTATAAAGAAAAATCTGTCCGATCCTGCATGGCACAATTATATCAGCAAAGCGGACCTCATCTTGTTCCAAGAAACATGGGGGGTAGAACACTCTTTTAAAGTAGGTTACAGGTCATTCCATATAGCAGCATCACACTTAAATAAAGGTAGACCATCTGGCGGTTTGATAATCTGGGCAAGAATCACGCTGGGTATTGACTTTACACAAGTGGATTCTAACAGCCCTGATATTTTGGCTATAAAATTTAATGACGCTAAAGGACGGGCAATGTGTATTATTAATATTTACAACAGACCCCATCCGTCAAATAAAGAATCAGATACAATAGCCCAACTAGATGGTTTTATCCGTAGTTTGGATCATAAAACTATGCTGATTATAGGAGGAGACCTTAACAGGAGCTTTGAACCCATTACGGGGCTAGATGATATCCATGGAGAAGAAGATAAGGCCTATAATATCCCTAGCATTGACGCAAATTACATAACATCCTGCACAAATAGTTCACTGCAGATGTTAAGATTGACTATGGAACATGGCCTACGCTCCTGTAATGGCCGACTCCCTTCTGATTGCCCAAGTAAACCGACCTTTGAAAGAGGTTGTTCTACTAGCCATCTTGACTACATACTGGTTTCCTTGAACCTATGGCCAATGCTCATAGACTTGAATGTGGACAACCGTATTGAAAGTGACCACTTTCCTCTTTCTTTGACTATCACTGGCTCATTGTTTATGCTCCCTAAGGTATTGATACCTAGTGATTATATTTCCACTTATGAGCCCTTGGAGTCCAACAATTGCAGGTCTTTAAAATGGCCTGCTGTAATGGGTAATGTCGATACAATTGGAGAAATCTATGTACTCTATGTAAAACTTATGTCGTCCTTAGATAACACTAATACTGAGGAACGCTCGCTATCATTAGTACATAGGAATCTGATGCAGCAACTTAGGAAAATCCTCTCAAAAGAGGTTAACACAGGCCAAGCCTGTCGGAATAACCGGCCTAAGGAGAGCCTTTGGTATAACAAAGCCTGCCGGCAGGCTAAATTAGAACTAATAAAGGCCATAAAAGGGAAGCAAATAAATATTTTGAGAGAAAAAAGAAAATTTTATAAAAACACTATTTTATTTGCAAAAAGATCCTGGGATGAACAAGTCTGGGTAGATTTACTTCAAGCTTGTAAATCAAAAGATCAAACGTTGTTCTGGAACCTTATAGCAAAGGGCACCAAAGAAGGTGTGCAATCCAGAGATAGGTTTCTAGAAGAAAAGGTCTGGGTCAAACACTTCTCCTCATTATACTCATGTGTAGGGGAGGAGGAAGGAATGACAAACGAATACCTAGGGCAAAACACTTGTGATACAACGCTAACATTTAGCCTGGCGGATACCATACTAGCCATTAATTTAGTTAAACAAGGCAAAGCCCCAGGACCAGACAAAATCCCTGGGGACCTCTGGAAACACGAGAATAATCTGTGGGCACCCTATATTAATCTACTTAGTAATGACATTGCAAGAGGTGCCCCAATTCCAGAAACCTGGCAGGGTGCAGAAATTGTGACCATTTTCAAGAAGGGGGACAGATCCAACCCATCAAATTATAGACCTATCAGTTTGATAGATGTCTTGCAAAAAATTTATGCGCGTCAACTTCTCAATAAATTGAATATGTGGATTGAGGATCACTTTATTTTTACCAAATACCAGGCAGGTTTCAGAGCCAAAATTAGTACTGTAGACCAGGTTTTTAGATTCTTATGTTTAACATGGAAATACATTAATATAAGGAAATCCCATCTATACATAGCCTTCGTGGACCTTAAAGCGGCCTTCGATTTGGTTCCCAGGGGGCAGTTATGGAAAAGGTTGAGGGATATGGGTGCCCCTGGGGACATCTGCCATCAATTGATTAGGCTACACGAGGGTAACTATGCAAGAGTAAGGTGGGGGCCAAATGGAGAGCTATCGGAGAGAATAAATATAAAGAGAGGTGTCCGACAAGGTTGTGTTTTGGCACCAATTCTTTTCTCTCTCTATGTAAATGACATCCCTGAAACCCTCTTGGGCTGCGAGCATGACTCTCCCAAGCTGTGTGGTCAAGCCGTTCCGGCATTATTATTTGCGGATGACACGATTTTAATCTCCCAGACACCTAATGGTCTACAAAATCTTTTGAATAAATTTCGGGACTACTGCTTGGATAAAAACCTTGAAATTAATGCTTCTAAAACGAAAGTTATGGCGATTAACCCCCACAGAGGGTTTAACAAAGTCTTTAATGTAAATAAGGAAAAGATTGAACAAGTGAATAATTTTAAATATTTGGGTATCACCCTTGACACTAAAATGAACTGGAAACCGCAAATAGAAAAATCGAGGTTAACATTAATACAAAATAAAGCCCCTATAATCAGGAAGTTTAAAAGTAGCCCTATTAAAGCAATATCACCTGCTATTGAACTTTTTAAATATAAAGTTCAATCAGCTACCCTATATGGGGCAGAACTATGGGGCCATGTACCACGAGATTCTTTTTCAGTCCAAGAAAACAGTTTTATCAGGCAACTCTTAGCGATCCCGGGCTGTACCCCTCTTGTCCCGTTATTTTGGGATTTGAATATACGTCACTTGGACGATCAAGCTCATTTACGCCCATTACTGTACTGGGTGCGCCTGTGGTCAACTGATGAGCTTGCAGACTACAGAGACGCACTGAAGGAAATAATGCAAATAAAGAATGCTACTCAGTTGGTTTGGTTAGCGTATATTGAAAACTGGTTCACAAAACTGGGCTTACGCAACTTTTGGACAGATCCGGATTCACTAACCAATTCCTCTAAAAAATTGTTGAAGGACACATATTGGGACTATATTAATAACTCTGTATTACATAACCCCAAACTTGGACCACTGACCCTTAAATTTTTACATTTTAAATGTGAAAGCAAATTCGAAAATTATATGGATGAAATTGAACCCCCTTTGGCTAAATCACTGTATTTAAAGTATCGCTATGGTATTTTGCAACTCAGTTCTAGAACATCAAAATGGGCGCCCAATAATAATAATAATAAATCTGACCTGTGCAAATTGTGCAATATGGAGGCAAAGGAGGATGAGACCCATGTTCTTTTTATATGCCCTGCATATATGCGGCCAAGGATAAAATGGATCAAACCTATTTGTCTAAACTTGGGTCTTCGTCGTGTCCAGGATGGGGAAAGAATATTTAAGGGCGACTCATCACAGAGGATAGTATTTAGCCTGAGTCGTTTTTTATTTAGTGTTGCGATAATTAGGAAAAGGAATGGTCAAAAAATGTAATGGTATCTTCACTAAGCCTGGTTCTTAAAAAATTTTTAAAATTCTTTAATTCCTATTTTAAAAGGTTGGTAAACCAACAGTGTGTATAAATTAATATTTTAAACATTTTTTATATTGTATATTGTATTTATGTATGGATTATTTGTACCCACCAGAAATGCTGCACTTTGTCATAATGATTGTTTTTTATTGTACGGTACTCTTTTATGGTTATTATAACCGAAATAAAGAATTGAATTGAAAAATTGAAAATTTGTGACCAACAACCATCAACAGATAGTTGTACATAGACACACAAGCACTGCCCAGTGTGAGGATGCACAAGCTAAATGGGGTCAGCATGTACAATGGGCACATATAGCACACTTCAGAGAAATACAAATGAGGGCAGGGAACTATGCCACAGAGGCCAAACTATGCTGAACACACAGAGAATGGGCACAGTGTTGGAAGACACACATGATTCAGAGGCAAGGGTGTCTTAGGGGACTGTAGTGGGAACACAGCTCCATTGTCCTGGAATTATCTGACTGTAACCTGAGCTACCGTCCCTGCACTATGCATATCTCCCACTCATGCACATCATGTCTGAGGCCACAACATTGTATGCATGCTGCAAGTCTGTTCATTTGAAAACTCACACTCCTATGTTGAGACTCAGCATCAGTGCCAACTAACATGGACACCCAAATGACTGTACAGGACAGGGCACAGGCAAGGTAACAACACATGTCTCAGACCCACCCCACATGATGCAGAAAGCAATGTGCACTTGGATTAACTGGCAGCATAGATGACCATGTGCAATAGTGATTACACACAGACCAGGGAACACATGTCATTTAGGGGAAGGGAGGAGGAACAGCCCCGTTTGACTTTGGGGAACATGATATGCACTGCACAAATTAACCCTCACTGTGTATCCAGGCAACAGAGCACTTACAAAAGCTGGTGACACACAACAAACACACATGTACCTACCCCCTTCCTGCTGCTGCAACTCCTGTCCAACTCAGGGAAGACCACCGCCAGGACACGCTTCATCTGTTGGGTCAGTCGTCGGCCCCCGCCGTGCTTGTGTGGAGTTGAGTCCTTGAGCTGCCACCGGGCGATCCTCCGGGTCCAGCACCGGATGTCCTGCCAGCATTTCCTCACCTGGGCGACTGCGACCCTCCACAGATCTCACGGCCCTGACGGCCTGCTTCCATATCTCCCTATTGGCATAGGCGGTTACCTGTGAGGATGACAAAGTGAGACAACATCACTACACCTGCTCCATGTCACAGAGACACACATTTGAACATCTTGGATATTTAGAACAGGGCATATTATGCTGGCAACCAAATGCACCTTTCTCATAGGGACATTAGACTATGTGGAAGCCCCAAAGCAGGACATGGCATTGAAAGTACACAGGTGGCATGAGGGGTGCAACACACTCCAAGATCATGGCACACGCTGTGCATCACATGCAACACCAGGCTGATGGACAGCACCTCCAAGCAGTCACATGCCGCAGGCCACTGACACATCCTCAGCAGAGTACACAGACACACACAGGCACAAATCAATCACCTGCCATTGGCAACAGCGGATACAAACCTCACTCTGCACATCTGCCACTTGCCTGTGGGGTGTGTGGTAAATATTTCGTTACCGGTACTATTTTTTATGCGGTAAAGTCTTAGTGAGAATAACTCAGTAAAAATAAGAGGCAGAATCCGTGGTATTAGAGGTTTTTAAAAAGGCTTTATTCCTATACAAAGGAATACAATTCGAATTGTGGGCCTTCTATTCCATCACCACGAAAGTTCAGGAAGGAAGGGGGCATATATTATTGACAGATAAGCAGTTTTATAGAAAATGCATTACAGTGAAACAGATGCAGGAGGCGTAACAGCTGATAATACAGAAAAACTGTGCATACGTAACTAATAGAGGCGTAAACATGGGTGTAACTAAAATACGTCATTAAACATGATGTCACAAGTGGGTGGATCCACAGAAGAATCCTGCAATGTCAGCAGAAATATTTGGCAGAGATGCGCGCGCAGCCGCATGACGTGTGATTGACGTGCAACTAGAGAGTGAAGGGGACTTGACATTTAGCTCTACATGTGGAGACAGAAGTCTGGGGTTATGTCAACCTAATCCCAAATCATATCTAATATCCTATGTTTAAAGAACTGTGTTATCCAAAAGGAAAGGTCTCTAGGATAGAATCTATTCTATACTGACTGTTAGTGCGTGTACAAGCGTCTAAGTGTCTACACTAGATGCGAGGGGGTAGGAATATTCCATGGTAACGGGGCTATGAATTACTTGCATGAGGACAGCGAGGCCTGGCCCTTTTTCACGGTAGCTGGAGGAATGTTTACCTAAACTACTAGACAGGAATGCATCGGATGAGGAACGGAGGAGATAATCTCGAAGGTGAAATACAGTTTTTGGCAGGCAATAGGCTGGATCAGGCACCGTTAGCCGCGCAGGGAGTAGGACAAAGTTCATGGATACAGATGCAGGCTCAGACTGGAGCTTTCAGAGGCAGAAGGCAGGAAAAGGCTTGATGACAGAATTCAGGGCCTACTCGCCTGAATCTGTAAAATGTGGAAAGTGAACCACATAAAGTCGGTGGCCTTTCATACTTAGGAATGGAATATCTGACCCATTCATGGCGGGTCTGAAAGAGGACATGTTGACGGTGGACGCACATATATTTGCGTCTTCAAAACTGGAGCAGGAGGGAACATACATGTACTTATAGCATGTACATGGAGCCGTTGGGGTCTACGATAGGGGACATAACTGATCACAAAATTCATATTTCCTCATTCCCTCCTTGTCCCCTACGGACCCTCAGGAGATATCGATCTTCATTAATCCATCGATCTGTTCATATAGCATCATTTGTTCTTCTTTCTTCTTCCGGGATCTTGAATGAAAACGTGGATGTGGGATACACGATGTGGCACACAGACCACAAATCGCTGGCCCGCATTGTAGACATAAGCAGCAACTGAATAGTATGAGAAAGCCAATACCTAGGAAGGATAGGATTCTCCATCCCCAGGCTGACAACACGCCCCAGAACCAACCGGACCAAGTCCAGGTGCCTGGACTCTGGTGTATCTGGCTTATAATCTTATGAAGGCGGGTTATGGCTTTATATACTGATGGCGAATTTTCTGGTATGAAAATGCAACAACTTGATCCGATGACCCTACAAGCTCCGCCCCTATCGGCCAGGATGACGTCAAGGACAAGACGATTTTGAAGCACAACAATCCGCATAGCAGACTGCTCTTCTGTTAAATTGCCTAAGGCGGAAATAGTCTCGTTCACTACTGCTTCAAGGGTTCTGGTTAATCTACGTATCAGCTTACTATTAGTGACTGTACCTATATAAGGAAAGAATCCTTTATTGAAATCTGTGTATTTTTCCCATGCTGTTTCAGTGTAATCGACAATTGGGAGATCTCTCTGTTGTCTATTGTGTACTAAATGGGTATTTCTATGATAATCAGGAGGAGCTAGGAAAACAGGTGGCAGAAGGAATGCTATGTAACAAGTACCATCCCAATCTAGAGGTAGACATATATATGCGGTCTGGCCACATATGAAGTAGGAATGATGGGAAGCTCTAAATGTAGACTTGCCTTGATCACTGAATTTTATTACAGTGGTGCATTTACTATGGCCCATATGTATGGAACCATTCTTTCTTATACATAATTCCCCTTTTACTGGGAATACTGACATGGCGGGCAAGATTGGTGTAGCTTCAGATTCAACGTTCAGGATCATGAGGTTAAGTGTAAAATTACCTAATCCATATACTTCATTTTCTAGATCAGTTCCTGTTCTTTTGGGAAGTCCCTCCTTGTTAGGGTAGCAGACTTTAAGCAAAACTAAGTTCAGGTTTCCCCGTACCCAGTTGTCTTGATAAACTGCGGAATTTGAATCTAGGGAATTAATCAAACTAAACCATGCTCCACAGGAGCCATTGTGTATGAACGGATATGGAAAGAGGGGCAAAACTCCTTTATAGTTTTGATAGGGAGGGAGTCGGCCACATATCCAACAATTTGTGGCATTGCTGGTCTGATGGGAATGATGTAACATACTAATGAATGTGTTGTTGCGCAGCGCAAATCTATATGACAACTCATGCGGAGGTAATTCGCTAAAAGAATGTTCTGCAGTTATATTGTAAGCATGTTTAAGAATAGGGTAATACATATGCAGTAGTATGCTGAAAATAATGATCAGAAGACTTAGAAAAAACAAAATTAATAATGTTACTGTGCAGTGACTACGAAGTGATTTACAATACGCATGCTTTTTAAGCTGCATCTGATGATTTCTTTCTCTATTCCGGTCTAGAGGATACATGTCAGAGACAAATTCAACCGATTCACCTTGGAGAGGACTTAAACAATCAAATTGTCTGACTTACTAGACCTCAATTTTAGTTTGTAAAGTTCTGGTTTGGTTAATTCAACCAAGGGGAGCTTTGAGTCTGTCTTTGAGGGAATACAGGGTTGAGTATTTATACTGGATGGTAGTCCATAAAATTTCTTGATATGACTCGAGTGCAACCACCCTTTGCGACCCTCAATTTTCACGGCAGTCCTTGTAGTCAGTAGAACCAACTTAGGCGACTTCCACCTAGGATCCAGTTGGGTCTTCCGGTCGAAATTCCTGACCAAAACCAGGTCACCAGGAACCACGTCATGGGGCTTCACCTCAGTATTATCGGGAAAAGCTGCGGTTACCTGTGAACGACAAGATTGTAGTGCAGACATCAAGGAAGCAAGGTAATCTGTCAGCATATTACAGTCAACATCAGTTATTTTGCGAGGTATAGGCGTCCCCCACATATTTGGTGGTCTACCGAAGATCACCTCGTACGGGGATAGCCCAGTTCGAGAATGTGCTACCATTCTCATGTAAAAGAACGCAACTGGTAAGGCTACTATCCAGTCAACACCTTTTTCCCTACATATTTTGGACAATCTAATTTTCAGAGTTTGATTATGGCGTTCCACGAGACCTGCGGCCTCGGGATGCCGGACACAGTGGAATTTCCATTGGTAGCCTAGCAAAAGGGAAACGTGTTTCATTAGTTCGGATGAGAACGGCTGGCCATTATCTGAGTAGACAACACGTGGTAAACCATATCGTGGGAAGAATTCTCGAACTAACTGTTTGGCAGTAGTCGGAGCAGTGTAATCTGAAACCGGGTATGCTTCTGTCCAACGGGAAAGAGCACAGACAAATACGAGAACATATTTGAATCCTCGACATCGTTCCATCTGGATATAATCCATCTGGAGGACTTCAAAAGCATGATCGGGAAGTTGAAATCCACCCTGCTCTACGGGGATGCTTTTACCTGGATTAAACTGACAACATATCATACAGGTACGAACTTTTTGTTTAGCTGCTGCTCGCAAGTGCTTGTTGAACCAAATGTGTTGAATGCTGTCTAGCATAGCTTTTTCTCCTAGGTGTGCTGGACTATGTATTGTGTTAATGATAACTTGAACCATAGAGTCGGGAAGAAACCATATAGATTTTTCCTTCGTCATCCATCCTTGATCCGTTTGGATCCCTCCTAATTCAGTCCATTTCTTTATTTCTTCTGGTGTAGCATGTGTCTGTATGTCAATTACATCAAGGGCGGGATCCTTAACTGTCATGCAATGTGTTAGTGTCGGGACTATTGTCTTTGTCATGTCAGTTGTGAGAGTCTGATTCTGAGCAGTCTGTTTAGCTGTTCTGTCAGCTAGGTCATTACCCTGAGAAATGATATCGGTAACTTTTGTATGGGCTTTGCATTTCATAATCGATATTGCAATAGGTAGATGAATCGCGTCTAATAGGGTTTGAATGAGGGGTCCGTGCTGGATGTGGGCACCGTGAGAAGTTAAATAACCTCTCTCTCGCCACAGTACGCCGAAGTCATGGACGACTCCGAATGCATAACGTGAATCTGTGTATATGTTGACTTTCTTATTTTTGGCTTGAATACAGGCTTGTGTCAGAGCGATGAGCTCTGCTGCTTGAGCTGACAAAGTGTTAATACGATTTGTTTCAATGACTTCAGTGTCTGTTGTGACTGCGTAAGCGGCCACTAACTCTCCTGTACTTGTTCTCATACATGACCCATCTACATACAATGTCAAGTCTGGATCTGACAAAGGGATATCTGTCAAGTCTTGTCTGGGTTTCGTCGTGATAGTAATGACTTCGACACAATCATGTGCCAATGGATCTGTTCCGCTCACTGGTAACAGTGTGGCAGGATTTAACGTATTGCAACGTCTGATTTCTATGTGGGGCTGAAATAATTCAGTTCGTAACCGGTGAGTCTCGCTATAGTCAAGTGTTGTGTTTGTGTGCGGTTCAAGAGAACCTCTACTGCATGTGGTACTTGTACTGTCAATTGATGTCCTAACACTATGGCATCGCTTTGTCTGATTGCTAAAGCTGTTGCTGCCACCGATTTCAGGCACGCAGGAAGAGCCTGAGCTACTGGATCTAATGTACTAGAGAAATAAGCACATGGTTTGTGTGATCCTGCTTGTTCCTGAGTGAGTACTGACAAAGCAGTACCTTCGCGTTCTGTAACAAAGAGTGTAAACTGTTTGCTGTAACATGGTGTTGCTAAAACAGGTGCTTGGCATAAAGCTTTCTTTAAGCTTTCAAAGGCGTGTGTATGTTCTTGAGTCCAAGGGAGGACAGTCAATGTGGCTGCCTCCTGTGTTGTCAACTGGATGAGTGGTTTTGCTAGAAATGCATATTGAGGGATCCACTGCCTACAGTATGAAGTGAGGCCTATAAAAGCCCGCACCTCCTTTTGTGTCTTGGGTGGTGGCATGTTAGCGATTAACTGGATACGGTCGGGTGTAAGCTGCCTTCCCTCCTTGGACAGCGAGTGCCCAAGGTAAACAACTCGCTGGACACAGAATTGCAGCTTAGAAGGGGACACCTTGTGCCCCTTGTCGGCCAGAAATTTCAAAACCGTCAGTGACGCCTTTTCACATTCAGGTTCGCTTCGGGCGGTGATCAGCAGATCATCGACATATTGAAGCAAGGCAGTGTTAACTGGCATGTGGATACTGTCAAGTTCTCGTTTCAGTGCTTGGCTATAGATGCTGGGGCTTTCTGTAAATCCTTGAGGTGCGCGTGTGAATTTAAAACTTCGTCCATTTAAACTGAATCCGAACAAATATTGACTTTCCGGATCGATTGGGACACTGAAGAAAGCATTCTTGAGATCGATTACAGTGAAGAACGTTGCTTCTGAGTCAATAGCTGTTAGTAATGAAGAGATATCTGGGACCACAGGGTATTGTGGTACAATACATTTATTTAATTCGCGCAGATCAATAACTAATCGATATACTGGTGATGCTTTTGGATCCGTTCTTTTAAGAATCGGAATTATCGGGGAATTACATACATTGGAGTCGGTTTCGACAACCACTCCTTGTGCAATGAGCTCGTCAATGATTTGCAGCAAAGCCATAACAGCATCGGGTGGTAACTTGTATTGTCGCATTCGTGGTAGTATTACTCCTGTTTTTAGTGTGACACGATATGGTGTAATATTCATGCAACCAACATCAGTGGGGCCTTGTGCCCATAAATGTGTAGGTAAATTCTGCAGTCGGTGATCCATGTCTCTGGACACGTAGTGACCTTTAAAGTCACGTAGAAATAGTCGTACTCCTTCCGGAGAACAACATATTATAGCTCCTAGAGCTTTCAATGTTTTTATACCTAACAAGTTTTCTGGACATGATTTAGTAAGCAATAAATCTGTAGTACGTGTCAATGGACCGACTGTAAGTGGAAGAGGTTGTGTTACGTCATTTATTATAGGTTTTCCTGAGAATCCAAGGGAAATATTCTGTGAGCCTGAGAGGGGTGCCCCTGGAACTTCACTGCGTCTTATAGTCGTTCTGCTTGCCCCTGTATCAAGTAAAAACTTTCTGTCTTCCCCTAATAGTTCACTATGTACATAAGGTCCCTCTTGGTCTACAGGAACCTCAATAAGGGGTAAGCCAACTTCCCTCTCTAGACTATGTCATGTGTATCGCTGATAATCGGGATAATCTGCTTGTGCATACTGATACATCTGTTGTGTTGTTGCTTGTGTTGCAGCAATAGGCTGCGCTTGTGGTGGTGCTACAATCTGTTGTGGAGCTCCCTGTTGCGGAGCTAATTGTTGCGGAGCTAACCTAGGTTGTGCATGCTGAGGAATTTGTTGTTGATTCTGATCCTGTCTAGGTAGACGTGGTCTCTCCTGGGTTCTACCTGTAGCAATATTATGTTTCAGGACTGGACAATCGTGTATATAATGACCTGGTTGTTTACAATAGTTACATGTCCCTTTCGTAGGACCTGCGGAATCACCCTTTTGATGACCATCGGCTGGAACTGACTGAGCAACAAGCATTTTCATTTTTGTATCTTTCATACGTCTTTGTTCGTGTTCTTGTTCTTCTCTTATTCTATTGTGATGATATTGTAACATCTGTAACATCTGTGATGGGGTATTACCTTGCCAGGTACTTTCGAATTTCAATACTCTATTCTTAACTTGTAGCAGAGAATTCTCAACTAATTTTGTCACAAACAGATGTGGATATGACTCACTACTGGCTTTTATACCACTATTTATACCAAAACATTTTTCAAATCGGGAATAGAAATCACTAGTGTCTTCATCTGGTTTTTGTTTACAGGCTGAGATTGCACCCCAGTCTTCCTTTTTAGTAGTTAATAAACGTGGCAGTACCTGTACTAGTAGCCCTGCTAGTGCTGTAGTCTTTTCCCCAAGCCCTGATCCTGCAGCTCGGGCCTTTTCTTCGTTTTCTAATGCTGTCCAATCTATCTTTTGGTCTCCCACCTCCCATTCTTTTTCTTTGAGTTTCTCATAAACACCGGCGGGTAATAGGACTTTTAATATTTTCATAATATCGGGGTAGGTATACTCTCCCATGAGTAACATGTCCTTTATTTCACGGTGGAAACCTGCTGGGTCCTTGTCATGGCTGGGTACTACTTTCTTCATTTCTAATAATTCTAGTTTAGTTATAGGCGTGTACACAAACACACGTGTAAAATTATCACCGGCACCTCTAATTGGGTGCACTTCGCGTAACGGGTTCTGTCTATCTATGTGATACATTTTTCTTCCCATGATGGGAACTGGAACGTGTTCTGGGCATACGAAATTTAAATATTGATTTCGGGATTCTAGAATTTCCCTAATCAAATCAGTACTTGACCCTCTCCATATATTCGTGAGCAGTTCTGTCAATATGTCAGGTAAGGGTCCTGGATCGGAGTGTTGGCTTTTATATAATATAAGGAGGTGTTGAATCATGTATATACTAGCTAAACGCTGTTCGTATGGGTCAAGATTCAGAAACGTGTGTGCAAGTACATCATCATTGTAGTCGCTGGGACTGTCAGCCCATTGTACTGCTGACCTGGCTAATTCTTGTTCGTCCATGGAATCGAGCATATGGTACCCTCTTCGATCTCGGAGTAATTTATCAACGGCTTGGAATAGGTGTTCGGGGGATTTTGTATTTAACATAGGGTTTGGAAAATGTCTATTATATTCTGGACGTATTGGACGTATCTGATCATTAAAGCCTCTAGTATTATTATGGGGTCTTCCTCTACCTACATAAGCTATTGTTTCGACTTGTTCTGATTCTTGCTCCTCCTCCTCTTCTGATTCTACTCTGTCTGTTTCTCGTCTTTCTTTATGTATTCGTTCTACTTCCTTGCGGATCTTTCAACTCATGGCGATTATACACGCCTGTCTATCGTGTTTCTCTTCTGATATGTTCTGACCCCATTTGACAAGTCTTTGCATGGTATCGTGATCTGCCCCGGGCCTGTCTTGATTCCTAATTACACAATTTATGAAAAAACGTAGTAGTTGTCTTTGGACATCCACTTTCTGATATTCCATAGCTTCGTTAATACTTTCTGGACCTCGCCCTGTGTGGACAAAGCGATATATTTCGTCTAGGTGTTCACCCATTCCTGGTATCGTCGTTAAATATAATGTAGCTCGTCTTATACGTAGTGATGATATGAGCAATTTATCCTGTCTACCTGGTACTGGGTCGTATCTACAATCCACAAGTTGTTCTTTAAACATGTCGGATGTCGCTAATTGGGGTGTACGTTGGAGTGCTAAATCTCTAAGGGTCTGTTTATTTCGCGGCGGGGTGGCAACCATGTCTGTCGTACCTCCGGTAGCACCATCTGAGGTGCTAGGCACGAAAGGATTCGTTGGGCGTAGGATAGAGATTGTAGATGCGGGAAAAACTGTAGAAACGGACGGACCTGTGGGAACTTGTGTAGGAGTTTGTAATTGCGGGGATATGGACGGATGCTCTTGGTGTTGAACACCATCGGCAAGCGGCATGTGTGGTATGGCATTAGCATACTCGGGAGCTACGTCATCTAAATAGGAGGAAAGGAAAACGTCCTTTGCTGTTTTGGGATGTGTTTTTACCGGGAGTAATGGAGGAGTTAAATCTTTTGGTATTTCCGGGGTAGCCTTAGGTAACCCTTCGGCCAGAAGAGGATACATACCATTCATAAGAGTGTTTCTTTGTCTATCTACTTGTTCTGAGTTTACTCGGGTACCTTCCTCAAGTAATAGATTTTCTCGAGTTTTATTTGAATTCTCTCTACGTTTCTCTTCCTGTCTGTGTGCTTTTTCTGTACGTCTGTATGATTCTTTACGCCATAATTCAATGGCATCTTTCTGTGACTGTCTGGCTTTCTTTTTCCATAACTCTTCTTCTACTCTCATGATGCAATCTGCATCCCAGGTCCCCGTTGCGGGCCATCTCTGACTCTCTGGTAATTCTTTGGTGTAGTCCACCCATAAATCAAGAAATAATATGGCATCTAGACCATGCTTATGATACATAAAGTATCCTGGAGTATCCCTAGGTGGAATGGGAACAGCTTCTTCGAGTACACCTTTTCTAGTTTTGATCTGTCTTAGTTTCGAAAAGAGCGGCATTTTTAGATCTTGTTTCTAGAACACACTTTATACGATGAACACAATAATGAACAGTCATTCACACCACAATGTATAGAACGTATTAAAACATTTAACATTTAACAGTTTTAACGAACAATGATAACTAATAGAAAACTAGTTACTGACATAATACTGACACTAGATAATATTTATTTATATGCAAGACATACTATATATACTGCTAAACAGTACAGATACACTGCTGAAACAGTGCAGACCGGATTTGTGTACCCAAACCCGTCTTGACCGGCACAGACTATGTGCACGTTAAGTGCCTCCCCGGTAATGGTACTCACCGGGTAGCTCGGAACGGAAGGCCTCGGAACGGAACTGAAACTGGACCGGACTGGACTCGACTCGACTGGACTCGGAACTTCGGAACCTGGTGGGCCTCTGTATACCTCGGATCTTGCTCTCTCAGCTAGGCTCTGGTCGGGATACTTCGCACTTCTCACCGCCTCGTCTGGGTGTTGATCGCAGCCTCAGTCACTCCCGCTTGGCCGGAGGGAGATACAGGAAATCCTGTAGGTACGCGTTTTTGTCCGTTCAGCTGTGGCAGGAGACCGGGCCTGCAACGCACCGCCGGCGCGTGAGATGAGAAAGTGTCCCCATTCGGGCGCCAATTTATGTGGTAAATATTTCGTTACCGGTACTATTTTTTATGCGGTAAAGTCTTAGTGAGAATAACTCAGTAAAAATAAGAGGCAGAATCCGTGGTATTAGAGGTTTTTAAAAAGGCTTTATTCCTATACAAAGGAATACAATTCGAATTGTGGGCCTTCTATTCCATCACCACGAAAGTTCAGGAAGGAAGGGGGCATATATTATTGACAGATAAGCAGTTTTATAGAAAATGCATTACAGTGAAACAGATGCAGGAGGCGTAACAGCTGATAATACAGAAAAACTGTGCATACGTAACTAATAGAGGCGTAAACATGGGTGTAACTAAAATACGTCATTAAACATGATGTCACAAGTGGGTGGATCCACAGAAGAATCCTGCAATGTCAGCAGAAATATTTGGCAGAGATGCGCGCGCAGCCGCATGACGTGTGATTGACGTGCAACTAGAGAGTGAAGGGGACTTGACATTTAGCTCTACATGTGGAGACAGAAGTCTGGGGTTATGTCAACCTAATCCCAAATCATATCTAATATCCTATGTTTAAAGAACTGTGTTATCCAAAAGGAAAGGTCTCTAGGATAGAATCTATTCTATACTGACTGTTAGTGCGTGTACAAGCGTCTAAGTGTCTACACTAGATGCGAGGGGGTAGGAATATTCCATGGTAACGGGGCTATGAATTACTTGCATGAGGACAGCGAGGCCTGGCCCTTTTTCACGGTAGCTGGAGGAATGTTTACCTAAACTACTAGACAGGAATGCATCGGATGAGGAACGGAGGAGATAATCTCGAAGGTGAAATACAGTTTTTGGCAGGCAATAGGCTGGATCAGGCACCGTTAGCCGCGCAGGGAGTAGGACAAAGTTCATGGATACAGATGCAGGCTCAGACTGGAGCTTTCAGAGGCAGAAGGCAGGAAAAGGCTTGATGACAGAATTCAGGGCCTACTCGCCTGAATCTGTAAAATGTGGAAAGTGAACCACATAAAGTCGGTGGCCTTTCATACTTAGGAATGGAATATCTGACCCATTCATGGCGGGTCTGAAAGAGGACATGTTGACGGTGGACGCACATATATTTGCGTCTTCAAAACTGGAGCAGGAGGGAACATACATGTACTTATAGCATGTACATGGAGCCGTTGGGGTCTACGATAGGGGACATAACTGATCACAAAATTCATATTTCCTCAGGTGTCACAGGTGTGGTGCTAGCTAAGCAAGTCAGACACTCTGCACGGCTTACTTAAACCCCTCAGATGGGTGGAGCTGTTGCCTCCTCCATGCAGCTGGGGTGCAACACTCCACATAGACACTCACCCACATGACAAGGAACATTCACACACATCAATGTCCAGGGGGCGTACACATCACTTGGACACTCAGCACAGCTCCACTCAACTCACACACATCTGTGGGTACAGTCACCTGTCACACCGGGGGGCCAGGGAATCAGCTCTGGACAATAGGACAAAATTCAGCATAAGGATTGGGTAGGCTGAATGTGCTATGCACTATGCAGTGAATGTCACAGTAACCACAATGCAAGTGAGGAGTGCACACAGGAACTACATCATGCTCTACAAAAGGGGGTGGTGATGGACGGAGTATCAGAACCAATCAAACACTCACACCCAGTCAACAGATCCGGGTTTGATCCATCACCGTTCTTTAGCCCACTCCTCCAACCGAGTTCAGACATGGCCATATGCAAATCAGTCTGACCCTGTGCTTCATGGGAACAGTCCAGCCCGAACTGCCAAGGCATGCCTTCCCTGGACCGGAAACAAGCTTCCTAGGACCGGTTTCTGGCATTTCAGCTGTCTTCAGCCAGGCTTGCTTGAATCCAGTGGCAAAGTGAGCAAGGTACTCACGTCTGAACATACCCTGCCAACTTATGGTGAACAAAGCGGTACAAAAGGGGGTGGTGATGGACGGAGCATCAGAACCAATCAAACACTCACACCCAGTCAACAGATCCGGGTTTGATCCATCACCGTTCTTTAGCCCACTCTGCCACCCGAGTTCAGACATGGCCATATGCAAATCAGTCTGAACCTGTGCCTCATGGGAACAGTCCAGCCCGAACTGCCAAGCCATGCCTTCCCTGGACCAGAAACAAGCTTCCTAGGACCGGTTTCTGGCATTTCAGCCGTCTTCAGCCAGGCTTGCTTGAATCCAGTGGCAAAGTGAGCAAGGGACTCACGTCTGAGCATACCCTGCCAACTTATGGCGAACAAAGTGGTACAAAAGTAGGTGGTGATGGACGGAGCATCAGAACCAATCAAACACTCACACCCAGTCAACAGGTCCGGGTTTGATCCATCACCGTTCTTTAGCCCACTCTGCCACCCGAGTTCAGACATGGTCATATGCAAATCAGTCTGACCCTGTGCCTCATGGGAACAGTCCAGCCCGAACTGCCAAGGGATGCCTTCCCTGGACCAGAAACAAACTTCCTAGGACCGGTTTCTGGCATTTCAGCCGTCTTCAGCCAGGCTTGCTTGAATCCAGTGGCAAAGTGAGCAAGGGACTCACGTCTGAGCATACCCTGCCAACTTATGGTGAACAAAGCGGTACAAAAGGGGGTGGTGATGGACGGAGCATCAGAACCAATCAAACACTCGAACCCAGTCAACAGATCCGGGTTTGATCCATCACCGTTCTTTAGCCCACTCTGCCACCTGAGTTCAAACATGGCCGTATGCAAATCAGTCTGACCCTGTGCCTCATGGGAACAGTCCAGCCCGAACTGCCAAGCCATGCCTTCCCTGGACCAGAAACAAGCTTCCTAGGACCGGTTTCTGGCATTTCAGCCGTCTTCAGCCAGGCTTGCTTGAATCCAGTGGCAAAGTGAGCAAGGGACTCACGTCTGAGCATACCCTGCCAACTTATGGCGAACAAAGTGGTACAAAAGTAGGTGGTGATGGACGGAGCATCAGAACCAATCAAACACTCACACCCAGTCAACAGATCCGGGTGTGATCCATCACCGTTCTTTAGCCCACTCTGCCACCCGAGTTCAGACATGGCCATATGCAAATCAGTCTGACCCTGTGCCTCATGGGAACAGTCCAGCCCGAACTGCCAAGGGATGCCTTCCCTGGACCAGAAACAAACTTCCTAGGACCGGTTTCTGGCATTTCAGCCGTCTTCAGCCAGGCTTGCTTGAATCCAGTGGCAAAGTGAGCAAGGGACTCACGTCTGAGCATACCCTGCCAACTTATGGTGAACAAAGCGGTACAAAAGGGGGTGGTGATGGACGGAGCATCAGAACCAATCAAACACTCGAACCCAGTCAACAGATCCGGGTTTGATCCATCACCGTTCTTTAACCCACTCTGCCACCTGAGTTCAAACATGGCCGTATGCAAATCAGTCTGACCCTGTGCCTCATGGGAACAGTCCAGCCCGAACTGCCAAGCCATGCCTTCCCTGGACCAGAAACAAGCTTCCTAGGACCGGTTTCTGGCATTTCAGCCGTCTTCAGCCAGGCTTGCTTGAATCCAGTGGCAAAGTGAGCAAGGGACTCACGTCTGAGCATACCCTGCCAACTTATGGCAAACAAAGCGGTACAAAAGTGGGTGGTGATGGACGGAGCATCAGAACCAATCAAACACCCACACCCAGTGTTAGACCTGGCACCATTGGCGTGGGTCACCCTTCCATTTTTGTCTGTGCCTCAATGTATTTTTGTGCTGGTGTTAGCTGCTCAGGGCCCTGTGCCACTGCCATCCAGTGCCACAGGGCAAGTGCTCCCTATGGTAAAATGTATTATGTGAATTGACTTCCATGTTTGGCTTATTTGATTTACTATCAGTCACTAGTAGAGTGCACCAGGGGTGCCAAGGGCTTGTATATCCAAATGCTGCTAGTGGGCTTGCAGCACTGGTTGTGCCACCCATAGAAGCAGCCTGGTAAAATGTGTCTAAGGTCTGCCATTGCAGAACCTGCATGCAGTCTGGTACTGTCATGCTGACTGGGCAAGTGTCCCCACTTGCCAGTCCATAAACCTTCCCTTACCTTCATATTAGTCACCCCTATGGTAGGCCCTAGGGCAGGGTGCATTGTAAGGGTAAGGTAGGACATGCCCTGAGGTGTGTGGCATGTCCTAATAGTGAATTACAGCCATTTTCGTTTTTCACTATTGTAAGGCTACCTGCTCTCCATAGGCCAGAAAGGGCTGCTAGATTATACCACTCTATAATCCTAGCAGGCTCAGGAAGCATGGTAGAAATTCATGTTTAGTATGCGAACTCAGAATAATAAAATACATCTTTTAGTAAAGGTTATTTTAATATCCTGGGTTTGCAAATGCTACTTTTAGAAAGTTAGCCTTTGCGTGCCTAACCATTTCAGTCTGCCTCTGGAGGGGAGGGCTATCTTCTTTGCGTGTAGCTTGAGTGACAGGTCTGGGAAGTTCCAGGAGACAGGCTGGGGCTACCAGGTGGTGAATAGAGACATTACACCAGGATGGGTGGGAGGAGTGCACCTTGACTCTAAATAGGGCAGTGCTCTGCCACCACAATGCTGGCTCCACCCCCTGGGGAGCGTCTGATGTCTCTGCCCTGCCTGCTGAAAGAAGAAGCCAGAGTCCCAACAACAAAGTGCTCCTCACTGAAAAGAACTGGACTGGGATTATGCAAAGGCCCCCCTGGCCTGTAAAGACAAAAGAAAATTGGTATAAATGTAGGAGCTCTGCTCCTAAGAAATCAGATCCTGATTGAACCACGAAGGAACTCTGCCTGACCAGAAGGACCTGGAAGAAGCTGAAAGAGGAGTAACTTTCCCTGACCTGGGGGATTGGCCTGCAGTTGGTGCCTTGCTGAGAAAGGAGAGGAAAAGACTGAAAGAGACTTTGCACTTTGTTTTTCAACTATCTCCAAGGGCTTGGAAGAAGAGCTTACCCCCTGAACTGAGTCCCAGGACCATTGGACTCATCTGCCTTCCAAAATTAAGTTGCCTGGACGATTTGTGCTTGTTTCCCACTGGATTTGGCCCCAGTACGCCTCGTACCCCATCCGCCGCGAAGCCGTGTCTTTGCCGCCCGGCACCGTGCGTCTACGCTGATCCAAAAAGCGTTAGTACGTGCCGTATCCCTCCCGGCCGCATTGCACCTAACCTTCCCTGCCGATTCGAGACGTACAACACTGGCTGCCGAACCCTGTACGTCGGACCCAAGCTCCATCGTCCCGCAGGTACGGTCCGTACGCTGCTAACGTACTGCACCGTGCCGTACTCAGAGCCGAGAAGCCGCAGTACGCTGATCCTCCCCGTACGCTGTACAGCGCCGAGAAGTGTCGCCGCCTATTCACACCGAAGGTGCGGCTCAAACGCCGAATGCCACGGACTCTGCAAGCTGATCCGGGCCATCCGCACGTATCCCTGAAGGTCCCATACCAACGCCGCCTACGACGCCGCGACCCGACCAGCATCTGAATACGCTGCCGAACTACGACCCAGACCCATCAACTTGTCCCGCCCTGTCCGTCGCGGACACCACGAACTTAAGGTACTTTATTCTGTTTGCACCACAGCGTGCGCGTCACGTACCCCGGAGTCTGCATCGATTGTTTGACTCGTACTTTCCTTGTTTTCTATGCGGACGAGCCGCACACCCAGGTACGAACCGTACAAAGCCTGAAAAGAATTGAGTAAAAGAAGCCTATTTTTGCATTTTAAGCCTTTTTACAAGAACATTGAACTTTAAAATAATACTGTGGTCATTTTAATGGTTATTCTGGTCTTGTGCTAAGCCTTATATAAAGAAACCTATTTTTGATACAACCTTGACTGGTGTCCATTTGTGGTGTGTCATTGTATTACTGTATGTGTTCACAAATACTTAACCTATGACGCTCTGAGAATAGTCTTGACTGCTTGCGCCACACTACCTAAAGGGTGAGCAGGGGTTATTTGAAAGGGTGATCCCCTTACTCTGACTTAGAATTGAGAGTCCCTGCTTGTCGCAAGTGCATACCTGTGCCAACTAGAGATTCCCAATTCTAACACCCAGTCAACAGATCCGGGTTTGATCCATCACCGTTCTTTTGCCCACTCTGCCACCCGAGTTCAGACATGGCCATATGCAAATCAGTCTGACCCTGTGCCTCATGGGAACAGTCCAGCCCGAACTGCCAAGCCATGCCTTCCCTGGACCGGAAACAAGCTTCCTAGGACCGGTTTCTGGCGTTTCAGCCGTCTTCAGCCAGGCTTCCTTGAATCCAGTGGCAAAGTGAGCAAGGGACTCACGTCTGAGCATACCCTGCCAACTTATGGCGAACAAAGCGGTACAAAAGGGGATGGGGATGGTGATGGACGGAGCATCAGAACCAATCAAACACTCACACCCAGTCAACAGATCCCGGTTTGATCCATCACCGTTCTTTAGCCCACTCTGCCACCCGAGTTCAGACATGGCCATATGCAAATCAGTCTGACCCTGTGCCTCATGGGAACAGTCCAGCCCGAACTGCCAAGCCATGCCTTCCCTGGACTGGAAACAAGCTTCCGAGGACCGGTTTCTGGCATTTCAGCCGTCTTCAGCCAGGCTTGCTTGAATCCAGTGGCAAAGTGAGCAAGGGACTCACGTCTGAGCATACCCTGCCAACTTATGGTGAACAAAGCGGTACAAAAGGGGGTGGTGATGGACGGAGCATCAGAACCAATCAAACACTCACACCCAGTCAACAGATCCGGGTTTGATCCATCACCGTTCTTTAGCCCACTCTGCCACACGACTTCAGACATGGCCATATGCAAATCAGTCTGACCCTGTGCCTCATGGGAACAGTCCAGCCCGAACTGCCAAGCCATGCCTTCCCTGGACCAGAAACAAGCTTCCAAGGACCGGTTTCTGGCATTTCAGCCGTCTTCAGCCAGGCTTGCTTGAATCCAGTGGCAAAGTGAGCAAGGGACTCACGTCTGAGCATACCCTGCCAACTTATGGCGAACAAAGCGGTACAAAAGGGGGTGGTGTTAGCTCAGCAAGTCAGACACTCTGCTCGGCTTACTTAAACCCCTCAGATGGGTGGAGCTGTTGCCTCCTCCATGCAGCTGGGGTGCAACACTCCACATAGACACTCACCCACAAGGAACATTCACACACATCAATGTCCAGGGGGCGTACACATCATTTGGACACTCAGCACAGCTCCACTCAACTCACACTCATCTGTGGGTACATTTACCTGTCACACCGGGGGGGCCAGGGAATCAGCTCTGGACAATAGGACAAAATTCGGCATAAGGATTGGGTAGGCTGAATGTGCCATGCCCTATGCAGTGAATGTCACAGAAAGCACAATGCAAGTGAGGAGTGCACACAGGAACTACATCATGCTCTGCATGGGAGACATAAGCCATTCCCCCCCTGGGACCCACGCTAAAAACCATTGCATGTCTGTCACACCTGGACACAATGCCAGAAGTGACAGTCACAAAAAAGGGGCACAGTCAAAGCTAGTGGAGTCAGCACTCACCTGCTCCTCTGGTCTCCCATACAGGCTGGGGTACTGTGGGAGAATGACATCAAGCAATGCCTCATTCTCCTCATGCCTGAAAGGCTGGGTCCTCTCCACAGTCCCTGACATGTTCCCAGAGGAATCACAAGCAGCAGCAGTGGTGTCGAGTGTAAGGTAGTGCAGTCAAGTGCCCTCTCATGGGTTCTGGCTGACTTATATCTGCCTTGCTGGGCTGTTTCATTTACAGGAGTACAGAGTGATTGGTCAGTCTCATTTGCATCCTACGTTTCCTCCAATCCCTTTAAACATACCCCAGTGAGGGCCTTTGCATGGTTCAAAATTTGAGCATGATGTGAAGTCAACAACCACTTTGCAACATTGTATTTAGTTGCCAACTGCCTATTCCAGGCCACATGATCGAAAATGTTAACTTGAAAATCGGTATCCATGAAAACCAGCATGCATTTAGGTCCCAATAGTTGTCCCTCATGTGTCCCTACGTAATTTAGCTATCCACACACAGGTACGGTGCGTTTCACACATACTCCTACCGCACCAGTTGCACATTGCGTCAGCCACGTACGTGTACGACCAGTGTGTACACGTACGTGTACGCCCTGGTAGTCCACGTACGTGTTCACACTGGTAGTCCACGTACGTGTACACACTGGTAGTCCACGTACGTGTACGCCCTGGTAGTCCACGTACGTGTACACACTGGTCGTACACGTACATGTACGCCCTGGTAGTTCACGTACTTGTACACACTGGTAGTCCACGTTCGTGTACACACTGGTAGTCCACGTACGTGGACTACCAGTGTGTACATGTACGTGGACTACCAGGGCATACACCTACGTGTGCGACCAGTGTGTACATGTACGTGGACTACCAGGGCATACACGTACGTGGACTACCAGTGTGTACACGTATGTGGACTACCAGGGCGTAACCGTACGTGGACTACCAGTGTGTACACGTATGTGGACTACCTGGGCGTACACCTACGTGTGCGACCAGTGTGTACAGGTACGTGGACTACCAGGGCGTACACGTACGTGGACTACCAGTGTGTACACGTACGTGGACTACCAGGGCGTACACATACGTGTACGACCAGTGTGAACACGTACGTGGACTACCAGTGTGTACACGTACATGTACGACCAGTGTGAACACGTACATGGACTACCAGGGCGTACAAGTACGTGTATGACCAGTGTGAACACGTACATGTACGACCAGTGTGAACACGTACGTGGACTACCAGGGCGTACAAGTACGTGGACTACCAGTGTGTACACGTATGTGGACTAGCAGGGCGTACACCTAAGTGTGCGACCAGTGTGTACACGTGTGTGGACTACCAGGGTGTACACATACGTGTACGACCAGTGTGATCACGTACGTGAACTACCAGGGCGTACACGTACGTGGACTACCAGGGTGTACATCTACGTGTGTGACCAGTGTGTACACGTACGTGGACTACCAGGGCGTACACGTACGTGGACTACCAGTGTGTACACGTATGTGGACTAGCAGGGCGTACACCTACGTGTGCGACCAGTGTGTACACGTGTGTGGACTACCAGGGTGTACACATACGTGTACGACCAGTGTGAACACGTACGTGTACGACCAGTGTGAACGCATACGTGGACTACCAAGGCATACATGTACGTGGACGACCAGTGTGTACATGTACGTGGACTACCAGTGTGTACACGTACGTGGACTACCAGGGCGTACACCTATGTGTACGATCAGTGTGTACACGTACGTGGACTACCAGGGCGTTCACGTAATTGTGCACACTGGTCGTACACGTACGTGTGTACGGTCCGTACACACACCCGTACTCCGGCAGGAACAACAGTGTGATGATACGGAACGTTCACACGCCCTCAGAGCATGTGTACAGTGCGCTTCACAGCTTACACAGGTGATAGGAGGCGCACACAAATGGAATGGAGGTGTCAGACTCGTGCACGGCTGTACATCAAGTCATAGTCATTCCAGTCCTACATGTGCAGGGCCTAGGTGTGTCAGGCAGTGATGTGGCACATGTCTCCTCATGTTTTAGCACAATAGATGTGTGATGACCTGTGTACACATGTCATGTGTGATGGGGCAGTATGTGGCACACTTCCCCTACCCACAATGCACATGTGTGCATGTAGTACAAACGTGTCAAGCACTGCATCACTGGTATGGCACAGTCACCAACACCCGCAAATGTCCCCTGATGCCAGAGACAGGGACACTAACACCTGCCATCTAAGTAACAGCGTGCCCCGATGTGAACATGTCCTGTGTGTGTCATGTGTTACCATGAGCTTGCTGGTGTTGTTCCGTCAAATGCATCTGCTGTTGCTGCATCCAAAATGTGTCTGTGTGTAGATGGGCATGGCACACATATACGCACACCATGCCACATGTGGATTCACACGTTACGTGTGTCTGGATGCTTCAAAGATGGTTTTATGACATGAGGACATATCTGCGCCATATCCATGTCTGTGTTTTCATGTTTCATGTGTACCCCTTCATTGCTATGTGTATGATCTGTACATTTCCAATGACATGTGACCTGTGCGTCTAGCTTGCCGCCAGCAGTCTGTATGAGATGACATCCTTCCAATGCAGATTTGTGGATGTATGTCACTCCTGTGATGTTTCTGGCTGTTCACTTCCACTGGCCCACAGCTAGTTCCGGGCCATGTCATGTAGAACGTGACTATCAACGGGTGTAGCTGGCTTGTCGTAGGAGTATCACCTGGCTGCCATACGTGTCCTGGATGTGTAGCACAGACCTGACTCTGTATTTCGCTGATGTGTATTAGCAGTTGAGCATGTGCTCAGTTCATTGACATTGATGTTGTTAGGTACTCACTCTTCGTTCTTCCTTCCAATTATCTGCAGGGCACCGCCTCTCCCCCGACCAATGCCAGACTTGGCTGCCATGAGGGAACGTGACTGCCTAAGACGTTACCCCTTTTTGCAACAGTTGATTGAGGACTTGACCGCAAAGCTTGAACAACACCTCCAACCGCGACACAGGTATCCTACTGCGCTGACACCCAAGATGAAGGTGATGGCAGCCCTACATTTTTTTGCCACCGTTACCTTTCAATTCACCATAGCTGATGTGGGTGGCATGTCCCAGACCATGTTCAGCCGTGTCCTGCATGATGTTTTAGAAGCCATGTTGGAGCACCTGGATGATTTCATCCATTTTCCAACTCCTGAGCAGTTGACAGGTATCAAGGGTGAGTTCTATGCCCTGGGAGGGATGCCCCATGTAATTGGGTCCATTGATGGGACACATGTGGCTTTGGTACCACTACAGGCACAGGAGGTAGCCTATCGAAACTGAAAACATTATCACTCCATCAATGCCCTTGTGGTGTGTCTTGCTAACATGCTGATTTCCCATGTCTGTGCACGTTTTCCAGGGTCAGCACATGGTGCCAAAATCATGAGGCATAGCAGTTTGCCAGAAATTATGCTGCGGCTGCACCACGAATGAGCATGTCTTGTTGGTGGGTATACTCTGTTTGTCCTGTATTCAGCGGTATCTTTGTATGTTACGGCATCTCCTGACCCACTTCTTTACATGATGTTTCCATGTAGGGGACTCTGGCTATCCCAACATGGCATGGCTGGTGACGCCTCTCCGCAACCCCAGAATAGCTGCAGATCACCGTTACAACAACGCCCATGGGCAGACCAGGCGAGTGATTGAGAGGACGTTTGGCCTCCTGAAGAGCTGATTCCGGTGCCTCCACAAGACAGGCGGGTCCCTCCCATATGCACCGGTGAAGGTCTGCAAAATCTTCCTCGTGTGCTGCATGCTGCACAACATGGCAGTGGAGAAAGCTGTGCCACTCATCCTGGATCCTGATGAGCAGGAACATCCACCCGTGGAGGATGAAGGCCTTGGTCACGAGGCAAGTGAGGAGGTGGAGGAGGAGGAGGAGGAGGACATCCGGAGTCAGCTCATATGCAACTTCTTCTTATAATGGTGAGTCCCTGGGTCTGAGTGTGCACGCTTGGAGCCTTGTGTGGCATCTGTTGCAATGTGTGCGTCCAGCTGACTGTATGCTAAGTGACTTAGAGGTGTGTTCTGATGTGTCACTCGAGTGATGATGTCATTCCACACATTTTAGCTGACACACTCAGTTTTCAACTAGCATGGTGTCAACCTTATTCATGTAGAGTACATGACCATGCATGCGGATGACTATATTTTTCCTGACTTCTTGTGTGTCTGTCATCCCCAGGTAGTTGCGCATGCTGTCTGCTCGTGGTATCATTGTGCTCCTGCTATTCCTCATGAGTATTGCAACGTGTGCTGAATCAGCGTTACATGCACGGACATGGTGAGATGTCTCCTTTGGGTAAGGATTGCAGCAAGCCATTTTGGGTGTGGTAGTTGTTTGGAATGTGTGGGCACTGCTCCTGTGCAGGTTTTGTCACTATGCATACATGTCGACTCACCATGGGGCACATGAAATGTAGCATGACTCACATGAATTGATAGTCACACTTCGTGACAGTCATCTCTAATGGGATTGTGGATTGTGATGAAGGCATCAATGTGTGTAAAACTTCCCTATGAAACATACGGGATGCTACGGGCGGACATAGTGTGGGACATCCCCATAAGAGGCTCAATGGGGAATTGCAGCCTCTCTGTGTGCAGCAGGGGATATTTGGCTCACCCCCTTCACTTGTGTGCCAGTCCAATGGATTTACAGCATCTGTGGTGCGAAGGGGGTGTCCAGTGTAGGTCCCACATGTTCATCCAAAAGACCTGTGTGTCTGTTCATATTGATGCATTTCCATAGGTGTGAGGCTGAGTAATAAAGGTGTTCCTCACCCTCCAAGGTGCCTCATCTCTGTCAATGCAGGTCTCTTGCCACTGTGCATGCGGCATCTCTGGCATAGTTATCAAATTTTGTGCATATGAGTCCATGTGTAGATTAGCAACCTGCATGCTGTTCTTCATGTATTTGATTCTCTATTGTGCATGGAGTCCATGGCTGTGTATGTGTTTTGGCATGTTGGTCCACACAACGGGCCGTCAACACCTGCTGAGGGTGTGTTTCCTGTGCGCAGCTCGCCCTTCAGTTTCATGATCCGGTGTCAGTCATCTTTGGTGATTGTGCATTCTTTGTCTCTGGGTGTGCCATGGAAAACCGGACACTCCTTCCTTTACATACACCTGTTGCAGTGGTCCTTTCTGACATCCTAGTCTGTGGGTGGAACTTGTGGCATAGTTTCCAGGACATGCCCCCTGCTGTTGCTGCCCCTGCAGCAAGGGCACACGAAGTTTCCGGATTTGGCAACACACACACATCAAAGATGCTCCTCCCTTCCTCCCTCAACCCATTCTTTTGGCTGTCATCAGCTTGTCTGTGCCACAGTTGCAGCCACGCGGTGCCAAAGGCTGGACCGTCTGCACATGCAACGTGCACATTGCACGATCCTCAGGTGCTTGCATGACCCACATCACACTACAGTGTGATGTTGCAGACACCCTCCAAGCAATGTCCATCCACAAATCTCCCACCTACTCTCAGGCATACACTAAGCGCACACACAACACCTTTGCATGATGAGTGTGCAACTCCGACTGCCTACACAGCACTGCCACACCTTCCAGGCCCTGTCACACCAACCAGGTCATGTCCCTCCTACTCCCCACCGGCTCAGTACCCCAGCAAGGCCATGGGAGTGGGACTCATGGCTTCTGCATGTAGTATGGTGTCGTCGTCAAGCACATGGCACAGGTATCATCTCTCAGCGTGTCAATCTACAATGTGTCCAGGACCCCCCTCTCCACCATCACATGCGCACACAACCTCATCATCAACTCGTATGCCATTGACAGCCAGGTGTTCCTCACCCTCACCAAGAGGCAGACATTGCCAGTTCCAATACTCAAGATTGCATGAGATCCATTGATGAATGGCAGAACATCAGCCACCTGAGGCAGGACTTGTACAGGACTGAGGTCAACATCTGAGGATTGTCCGCTTACAGCTGGGTCAACTGCTTGTGTCCCACCCGCAAAAGCCCTGCACAAGCACCCAGTGTCCACGCACACAAGATGGTGTGCATCATGGATTGCTTGCTCACATTTGCCATGGCAATCACCAGCATTTGTGCCTCAGACTGCAACACCCTCTAAATTATGCACATGATCCCCAGATAGATCCACTCCAAGGAAAGACGGACCATCCCCCAGCTCCACGACAACATCCGTGTCAAATACTGCCCTGCCCTCTACGGAGCAGCCACATCCAAACTCCCGGGAAACTTGTCCACATCCAGGGTGCATCTGCACACCTCAGCTGCAACATCCCGCGCCCCAGCCACATCACCGTCCAGCAGAGATAGCTGCAATGGATCACTGCGTGCTGCAGGATGACCTTCAGATTCCCCACCCACACTCAGGAGGCAGGCCACAACCCCGACCCAAAACCAACCTTGTACCACTGTCATCCGAGACCCCGTAGTGCCATCTCCGTGCATCCAACCTTGACCTGGCCACCATTCTTCAGATCCACCATACTCCAGCATGCAGGACATAGTTCTCCCACCTGGGAATACATACCTGGGACTCCCTCCCCGGGAACCTGCGAATGAGGCATGACCTCTACGCCTTAATGATACTCTTACAAATAGGTCTGTCCGCACAGTATTGCAAGCCCCCCCTCAGCAGCTTGAGGCCATCCCAGGTGAGTATTGTGCTCCATGTCTGCATTGAATGATACATTGTGACCCATGTGTGTCCTGTACCAGACTCAGGTCCCAGGGTATGGATGGGTGGAGTTAGTTCAACACTCAGGCATAGTTTGACATTTACACACTCATATGTTGTGGACTAATGCAAAATGACAGCAACATCTCATGACAAAATAAAGTTTTTATTTATGGTGGGGTACATCTTTTCGTAGATGAACTAAGGTACTCTACCGGGTGCATAGAATCCAAAGTTCACAGGGGGAGATGGTATCCTTTGCTTTGGAAGTCTTCAGAGTCCAGAACAGTGTTGGTCATCATTGATCAGACTGTGACCAGCAAGTCCATGTGGCAGAGAATGTCATTGGATGAGGTGCTGCTGTTGCGCCAGAGGGCCAGGTGCCAGGCCAGGTGACCTGGGAGATGTGGATGGTCCGCTGCCTCTCACGGTCTTTTCCGTGGACGACCCACCTTCCTGGGGGAACCCTCAGATGCAGGCATTGACGATGTCTATGATGCTCCGTCGGACGAATCCTCCTCCTCCTCCCTCCCTGTGGCTGGTGGTGGTCTTCGCCTGGTGGCACAGGGAGGGTTGCCCATGTTGTCGGCGATCTGACGGAGTGAACGGCTCATGTCCGTTTGCACCGCCAGGAGCTCAGTCAGTCTTGCCTCCATCCGTCCTTGGTGTTGTTGTTGACTGGCATGTTGCTCGGCCTGCAGGTTCTTCATCTCGTCGAGGGTCCCCTTCATCTCTGTGAGGCTCGACACTACCTGGCTGATGCCCCTGGTGTCACGCCGGTATGTGTCCAGGATGTGGCGTATGTGTGACATACCGGTTCCCTCAGCTGCCTGGTCAGGTTCTCGCCTCCGCCTGCCTCCACTCCCACCACCCCTGCCCACACGAGCCTGGCCTGCCGTTGTGGGCACATCGGGTCTACGGGACCCCTGAGGGATGGCATTTGCAGGGTTGTCTGCCTCCTCCTGGGTGCTCGGAGAACCTTGTCCCTCCTGGTCAGACTGGCTGTGTTGTTCAGGGCGAGCAGGGCTCCTTGGTGTCTCTGGGATGTGGCAGGAATGGGGGTGGGGGTTGGCACAGATGTACCGGACGCAGGTGCTACAGGGGCTTGGGCACCAGAGGGGCCAGGTTGGTCGAGGTCATCCACGTAGTGGTGAGAGTCGTCGCTGCCGGTGGGATCATCTTCACGCTGAGCCTGTGACTGTGATTGTTCCCCCCATTGTTGGGGGGAGGTCCATGACGTTGCCCTGTGTGTGAGAGGGAGACAATGTTAATGCTGTTTCATGCCACATCCATGTTTCATACATACTCAAGTTGTCTTAGTTCCTCCAGGTAGTTGAATGTGCCTAGCATTCCTCTCAATGTACACTTGGGGATGGGTATGTTGCGGGGGACATATTGATATGTTCTCCTGAGTGTTTGACCAGTAGATTTTTGGCTAGGATGCTGCTTTGGCTATGGATTGGTCTTGTTGTGTCACATGTCCATTGTGAGAGTGGGTAAATCTGTTGCCTGCCCCGGGGGTGTGTGCTTGTGTAAGGGGGGGTGTGTGACCGGGCCTGCTGTTGGGTGTAGTGTGATTTGTCATTGGGTCTTCCAGGTGATGTGTCTGTCCCCTCATGGTGCATGCTGGCATGACAGTGAGTGTGAGTTCCTGTGCTAGATATCTGAGCTTGTGGAGTTGGTGTTTTGAGTGTACAGTGGTCACAGGAGGGCCTTGTGCTGCATACAGCAGGGCCAAGTGTCAGCTACCTTGTCAGTACTTTGCCAGTCCCTGTGCATTGGGCATGGTGCATGGGTATGTACCTAGGCCATATGGGCTGAGGGAATTGGTGTCTGCTTCTGAGTTGCACAATGTGTTGTGTGAGCCCCACCCTCCCAGCATCCCGGACATCCAGTCTTGGGTTTGTGGTTGGTGTGGCCTGGGACATAGCATTGCCTTTATTTGTGAATGGGGCATGGAGACGTTAGTGGCATGAGCGTGGTTTTTGAGTGTGGTTGTGTGCGGTGAGGGCTTGGGGGAAGTTGCGTGCATTTGGTGTATTTGTGGTGTGGATGCCATTCCCCCCATGTTACGTGAGTTGTTTGTGTACTCACCAGGCTCTGCGACTCCTTCGACTCCATGTACACCCACCGGCGGAAGTATGGCCATCACCTTCTCCTCCCAGGGATGGTAATGTACGGATCTGTGGGGCAGCCCACCTCCAGTGATGTTACTCTGGGAGTATTCCTCGTTCATTTTCCTCTTGACTGCCCTGCGCAGATCGTACCACCTGGCTTGGCATTCATGCCTGGTCCTTCGGATGGGCGCAACAGAATTCACCTTATCGACGATCCTCTGCCACAGGCTAGTTTGTTGGGCTATGCTGGTCTGTCTGACCAATGTTCCAAACAGCTGTGGCTCGACTCTGATGACTTTGTTGACAAGGAGGTCCAGCTCCGCCCTTGTGAACTTTGGATTCTTGTCTGTGGGCATGGTGTGGGGTGTGGGTGTGGATGGTTGTGGGTGTGTGGGTGTGAATGTGACGGTGTGTGTGTGAATGTGAAGAGGGGGTGTTTGTGAAGGAGGTTGAGTGAAGGTGTGTAAGTTAAGGTGTAGTTAAGGTGTTTGTCTGTGGGGTCTGTCAGCATGGGTTGTGTGTGTGGGCCCTTTTTATTGGTCCATTTGTGGGTGTGGCTGTGTTTGAAATTTTGGTGAGTGTGTTATGAGAGGTGTTTGTGATTTAAGGCCTCTGTTTGCCTGTTTGGATGTGCCAGGTCAGTCATTGAGATGTATTTTGTCATGTAGATGTGTTTTGTGGTGTTGTGCGAGTCGAATTGACCTTCCTTGTGCTGTTTTACAGTGTCCTGGTTCTGTACGAGTCTTTTTCGCGTAGGTAAGGTCCGTACATACGCGATGCTGTGTGAGGGTGCTGGGGTACGGTGTTGGGGTATGGTGCGTACAGGTACGGGGCTGGGATACGGGCCTGGGGTGCGGCGCGTACAGGTGGGGGGCTGGGGTATGGTGTTGGGGTGCGTTGCGTACAGGTGCGGGGCTGGACTACAGTGTTGGGGTACGGTGCGTACAGGTACGGGGCTGGAGTACGGGCCTGGGGTGCGGCGCGTACATGTGAGGGGCTGGGTTATGGTGTTGGGGTATGGTGCGTACAGGTACGGGGCTGGGGTATGGTGTTGGGGTACGGTGCGTACAGGTGCGGGGCTGGGGTACGGTGTTGGGGTACGGTGCGTACAGGTGCGGGGCTGGGAAGCGGGCCTGGGGTGCGGCGCGTACAGGTGCGGGGCTGGGGTACGGTCCTGGGGTACAGTGCGTACAGGTAGGGGGCCGGTGGTACGCGCCTGGAGTGCGGCGCATACAGGTGTGGGGCTGGGGTACGGGCCTGGGGTATGGTGCATACAGGTGCAGGGCTGGGAGACGGGCCTGGGGTGCGGTGCGTACAGGTGCGGGGCTGGGGTACGGTCCTGGGGTATGGTGCGGAGGGGGGGTACGGTGCTGACATACGGGGGTACGGTGCTGACATATGCGGGGGGAGGGGGGGCTGTACGACTCGTATCCGGGCACAAGTTTACCCGTGTACATGTGTGCTACAGCGTTCGCTCCATACGGGGCCTTTTACATGCGGTTGTGTATTCGGACGGGCAGTACGGATCGTACTTGCGCGCTCGGACTTCTGTTTTACGATTTGCACGTAAAAATGTCCGGCTCCCTATCGTACACTTTTACCGATGCTATTCGGACGTAAAAATTTCCGGCTCCCTCTCGTACCCTTTTCCCGACGCAATTCGTATGTATTTTTCACGTACGAATCGTACTTCGCAGTTTGTACGGTACTTGTACGATTCGTACGTGAAAATATACGGATACGAGTCGTACGCAAATTTATTTTGCCGGATCGGAATCGGCACCTTAATGCGATAAAATCTAAATGAAATAAATTAAAAAGAATCATTCATTTATTATAATTAAATTACTTCCCAACCTTTTCCCCTATGAACCCACAACGGAACTAAAATTGCAAAATGTCATTAAAATAAAATCCATAGCTTTTAAAAATGTAACACATATATTAAAAAATCTAAACAAAACTTATACAAAAAAATGCATCTCATACATTTCAAATATAAACTAAAATACGTAACACTAATTAAAAAATCGATATTTTAAACATCTATATGTTTGCAAACAATATTAATGACTTCTATATTTTTTTAAACGATATTTCTTACCTTAAATTTGATATTCTTGACCATGATATTCTTGCTGTCGATATTTCTGAATCATGATACTTCCAACTCGATATTTGTGTAAGTCGACATTTCCAACTCGATATTCTGTCTCAGCACCAAATTATAGTACAGAATCGTAATAATTATACTTTCATATTTTGCTGCTTATTCAAACACAAGTATTGAACATTCAAATACTTTTATTTCGCACAATTAGCTTTTCTCCTATTTTAGCATTTTTTATGTTTCAAAGTAGTACTCAGGCATGGATCTTTAATCTGTGAAATTACTTTACTGAAACTGTATAACTATTATAACCATATATTTTTAGCTTTTTAATCAAACAATAAATTGCACCCTAAAATAGTTACATTCTCTACAATTATTTTCTTCTTTTCTCTCTGCATTTCTGAAAGTTTTGAACAAATGTATTTGCTCAATAATTTTAGTGCAAAGGTTTTAATTAACAAGCACTTAAATAAAAAATAAATTTAAAGAAAGTGTAATAATTATGGCTGTACACTAAGGGGCTCATTATGATGGCAGGCGGACATCAGTCCCCCGCCACCATAACGGTGATGGGACCGCCTGCCAGACGTGCGGCAGTCCCACTGGCCCAATGAGAATGCGCCTGCCAGTATGGCCTTTTACCATTGTGACGGTGTTGCTGGCTGCAGCACCGTCCGCAATGGTAAAAGGGTATGCACAGCATTTCCCTGCACCACGTGACAGGCACCACGTGGTGCCTGCTGCGTGGTGCAGGGAACTGCAGGGGGGTACCATGGGTACCCCCAAGTGCATCCCTCCACCCTTCCAAAGCCAATAACAACCAGCCCGATGATGCCATGGAAGGGCCTGTATACAACCCACATCATATTATGGCTGGTGGTGCCTGCTAGGCCCCGCCATCATATCACTGGCCCACCACCCGGCCATCAATCAGAACGATTGCCGACCGGCGGAAAAGCGGCAGACGGACTTTGCATCCGCCTCGATACCCACCGCCTTCATAATATGGCGGGGGGTATTTCTTGTTACAATGGCGTAACGGTCACCACCGCCGGCTCGGCAGTGACGATCATTACGCCATTGTAATGAACCCCCTAAATGTCTTTATTTATTGGGAACCCATATTGTTACATACTTGCAAACAGGATGTCCAATGAAAATCCAATGACTCTGACATCCTCATATTGCCCTTCACAAAAAAAAATGCACATTATAAGCGATCTATATTATATGTAGTATGCTCTTGTTTGTCCTACATGCGATGTGTATACTCGGGTTTTGACAAAGATTGACATGAAATAATTGCTTCCAACTATTTCTACAATGAGCAAAAGACTATGATTATGAGAAATAAAAGAGTGGGAAAGTAGAGTATTGGATACTGTATAAAGTTAGATGCTCAGTATAGATCAGCCTGGAAGATTGCACACTATATATGCAGTACCGATAGAGGCATGGTAGCAATTCTTGGATCTAAACAACCAGGAGATTAATGCCCTAGCTGAAAACCAGCCAAGTGCCAGCTTAGTAGTTCACGAGCAGCACAGAAAAGGACAGAGATTTTTGTCGCTCCAGCATTTTATGAGGTAATGTGAAAAGAATGATTCCCATTTTGAGAAGAAGTATTAATGAAATACTTTACTGTAATTACTCTCTAGAGTATGACTACAGGGAAGCGCTGACTCTCTCTCAGCCAATGGGGTCCGTTTAGAAATCCAAAAGGGGTGAGTTATGTTACATTTGAGAATACCCACTTATAAACGCCCTATATAGTACCAACGGATGCTGTTGCGACACAACTACATATATGAGCAGAAAATGGATTGATCGTGTGCAGTGTACACTCATTATGGTGCAGAGTCTGCCATATAGAATAGTGTGTGCATGTGTTTCCACAAACTTGAATGGTGGAGTGTCTCCCTAAATCAAGCCAGCCGATGTACAATTGTTCCTAATTTCAACTAGTATTGCTCTAATTGATATTTTTTTTAAATATATTTTTTGTATATCTTACAGGTTTCTCATCATTGTCATTTGTTCAGGCAGGTTATGTCTCCTTTTTTCCACATCCTCCTTTAGAATTAGTTAGGGGTAGACAGCGAGGTCTAGAAGCCCTGAGGAAAGCCAAGTGACCCATTGAGCATTTACTAAGTCAGCTGAAACATGTTGCCATTAAATGGATGTCTGATGCATTGGCTTTCCATTGGGCATCCTATCTGCACGAGGTAACCATGATTTGAGTCCTTATTGAATAAAGACATTTAGGGTAAAGCCACAATCATTTTTACACTAACTGGACCTTGCATCTGTCTAGACAATTCAATACATAAGAGCTCCTAGACTTGATTGAGCCCATCCAGGAGACAGTGGCCCACTTGGGTGAGAAGACACACTAATGATGAAGCAAGACATTATTTGGTGAGTGAGATGTCTCCTCTTAATATCGTTTATGACCCCGTAGGATTGATGATCAACAAACAGGCACATAGGAACAGATGTACGTAGCTTTTTTGAGGTCACAAATGGCCTGATTCACACAATTGTGACTGCAAAAAAGCATTTTTTTATGTACAGAACTCTAATATACATTGGTTTGCGATTCTGTATTAGGGAGGGCACCCCTTCCTAAAATTGACTCGCAGTGGTATGTGTGAATGTTTTGCAACTGAAAATCGGTCGCAAAACATTCACATTTTACCATCAACTCCTGGTTGATGGTAACCCATTCGCAAATGGGAAGATGTTCCTAAGGGACTGTATTAAAAACACATTGCTTTATTTAAAAGCAATCACAGACATGGTGGTAGGCTGACCCCAGCAGGTCACCATACCCTTGACTTTGGCGATTCCCAGTGGGTATTTGCAACCTATCTCACGAATATTAGTGAGGTAGGTCTATTTGCAACCCACAGGGTATCGCAAACAGTGTAAAACACAGTTTGCCACACAGCTTTTTGCGATAACCCAATAGCAAATCGCAATAATACGCTATTAAGTAATTGTAAACACAAAGCTATGTACATCTGGTTTATTTGGGTTTTTTTTAGCATACATTTTTTTGATTTAAAACTTACTTTAGATTTAGTATTATTTTTTAATTTAGAGTAATGTTATTTTTATTAAATTATGTTTATATTAATATTTGTATTTTAAATAAAATGTGACTATATCTTGTTTAAATATTCTTAATTATCATTCATGTTTTTTATTTTATTATTCAGTTTGTTTAATAGCCATATTTATTTCTACATTACTTTCTACATTTATTTTTAGTATATATTTAATTGCATTTTTATGTCATACATTTTTAGATTTCGCCTGCCCAGCACTTGTGCAGTGCTTGTGAAATCTCTTGTATTTAATATATCTTAAAAGGGGGCTCTTATCGCATCGAATTACTGTGTTCATTCACTTTTGTGTGGATCTTAGTTTTTTTGTTAATTTCCCCTGGCTGCACGCCTTTATGATACTTCTACTAAAGCCGGTCATGATGTTTAATCCCCATTTACTTATTTAAGATAAGATCTCTCCCCACGGAAAAGGCAGACAGCTTCTAATAGTATGCTGGAATGCTTCCTTGTATATGTTTTACCTGCATAGCACTTGTGCTGTGCTTGAGAAATCTATAGTTTTTAATATAAACTTAAAATGGACTTACATCCTGCCTCCTCTCTTTCCTGGCTTCTCATTGGTTCCTCTGTGTGCTACTTACCTTTCCTCCATTTCTATTGGCTATAGCATATTTTCCTGCATTTACCAGTGCTTATTCCTTGTCTGCTTCTCTTATCAGTTTCCCGCCGTACACATCCGCTTTGGTTTTGCCTTTTACTCTTGCAGCATATTTATATAACAATGTATCACAAGGGGAGATTAAGTGATTTGCATAGAATCACAAGATGTTGCGTGGCACCGCCGAGACTCGAAGCGGGATCCCCAGCTGTAGAGTTAGCAGCTCTGTCCACTGAACCACATCCTCTCCACTCCCCTGTTATCTGTCAGGGAGCTCTTTCCTTCTCCAGGACGATGATTGATGAAAACAGCTCTTTAATCATTACATAGGCGAAAATGATGCATTACCAATGCTTGTATTACTTAGCTGTTAATGCAGATGCTTTAGCCTTAGAATATTTGTGGCACTCCCTATTCATGCCTCAGTACATTTCTTTGCACTTTGTAGGCATTGTTGGATAGATTTTTTCAACTTAAATCTATTTTTATCGGGGGCGTGACTAGCAGCCGAAGCAAATGGCCACTGCCTAGAGAGGCTCGGCGATCGAGACGACCTCCCCACAGAACATAGATCCGACGGCGCAGGATGCTTGAAAGACAGTGAATAAGGCATCGGAAACACCAAGGAATCAAATATTTTGCTCCCAAGCATCTGGTAAAACGCATCCTGTGTCGTGTTAAGAGGACGCGGCCTGGGGCACTCGGTGAAGCCGGGGTCTTGCGTAGACAAAAATCCACGAGCAGTTGTGGCAGAGATATGCGGCGTGATTGAGAGGACATGGGCCGCTCGTGAGTCATCCTAGTAGAGGGCGACCTGCATACTGATTATAACCTGTGGGGAAGTGGAGACCTGCCCGAACCAAGTAAGGTGGAGGGAAGCGGGAGCTGTGTCTGATTGAAAGGCTGCCCTGAAGCAGGACCGCGAACCCCCGGCAGTGCCTTGTTGGCGGGGGATTGATTGAGAATTGGCCTAATGGGAAGAGGGGGCCTCTATTGTGTGCCTGCCCACAGGATAGGGCTGCACTAGTACCGTGGAATCTGGTAGCAACCGAGGGGTCACAAGTCAAGTCTGCCGCCGGCCGCCCCCCCGGCGCACGGCAGAGAACCTCCTGGCGCTCTCACACTCACCTGACTGCCCGTGCATAGTGAGGACAGCAAACATCCATCAGGACTTGTGGCGGCTGTCGAGCCACTCCCTGGGACGGCATAGGTAGTGCTGAAGGTCGGGACCTCCTGCAAAGCGCCAGCCAACGCAAAATCACCAACGCTGCATCAGAAACGGCTCATCGCAGGCCCAAGTATTGCTGCATGATGGCCTGCGCCCTGTGAAATGAACAACTTATCACTGGCATAGACGCTTGGAATGGGCTGCGTGGAGGCCCGAGGCGAATGAGGGGTCAAGAGCGCAGAGACTTCTAATATTTGAGCAGAGGGGCCAATATTGTAGTGGATACCCCTGTTGCAGCTCAGCCACACACAAATGCTACCAGAACGATTCATGAGGTACTAAATATGATCCGGAGCACGAGCAGGCCAAATACCCGCAAAGCTCCATTGACATATATTTATGGCTATTACTACGAAGGGAGGTCGGCAGAAAAACCAAAAGGCCGTGCGTGGCTGCTAGTCCCCCAGGCAGGCAGCGTTGAATACTGCCTCCCACCCACATCGTCCAGGGTGGATCCTGAAGGCCGGTTAAAGATGGGGGGCCGGGGTCAACAAACAGTGCAGCAACTTAAACTGGATAAATGCGCCTATAATAAAGACTTGCCAGACCAGTCTGGGTCACAAACTGGACGAGGGGAAAGCCTTATTAATGATAAACCGGCAGAGGTCACCTTACAAGACATTATGACCACCTTGACTAAGCTTCAAACTTCTGTGGGGTCGATCTCTACCGATATCTCACTGATTCGCGCAGACTTCCGAAAAATGGCCACGCGGGTTACAGAGGTAGAAACCACGACAGCAACCCTCTCCACAGACACAGCCGCTCTACAGCGTCAGGTCAAGAAACTGGAAGCAGATAATAAACTGATGGCGACAAAGCTCAACGACCAGGAAGGATGCTCGAGGCGTAACAACGTCCACATCATTGGCGTGCTGGAAAGAACGGGGAGCCCTGACTTGGATCTGTTTGTTGAGGACCTCATAAAGAATCAGCTGCAACCACGTGGATTGTCCAACTTCTTCTCAGTTGAACGGGCCCATAGGGTGCCGGGTGGCGGACCTCGACCCGGGCCCCCCAAGCTCATACTCGCCCGCATCTTCAACTTCCGTGATCGAGATGCGATCCTTCAAACGGCACGTAATTCTCCTTCGATCCGTATCGAGAACTATACTGTTAAATTTTTTCCGGACTATACGGCAGCGGTGACCAAACAACGCCACAGCTTTCTGGAGGTTAAGAAGGAAATGAGGGCCCGAGAGCTGAAGTACTCCATGCTATTCCCGGCGAAGTTGCGGGTAGAGGCTGAAGGGAAACTTTGGTTCTTTGAAACTCCTGAAGAAGCACATGACTGGCTGGAGAGATGGCACCCGGCGTCTGGTCCTAAAAGACTGGGAAAGAAACAACAGCATCGACTACGGGGGGAGACGACCCCAGACTCAGAGGACTGCAGGAGAAAGGTGGACACTAAGGACACAATTTGGCTCTGGCCCTCCATGATTGATGTGTGGCAGGACTCCATATCTCTGACGGACAGGCCCGTAGGCTGGCCGACTTATCTGTAAAGGTTCAACGCTCATGACCCGGATCGTTGCACACTCAGAACTTCCCGGCGTCGCCGCTGTCATGGACCGAAGGCTTTTCTTGGACCATTCAGTCGATATACTCTGTTTTAACAACGGGGATGGTTTGGTGTGATCGTGGGACTACTCTCCCCCCCGCACGCATGTGCAAGTTATGGGGACAAAGCACTCTGCAAAGTTTGGGTGGCGGATAGTCTTAAGTCCACCAAGCAGGGTGGCAGGAAGGGGGGATGGGATCAGTTCCATGTTATGGTTTTTTTCAAGTTACAGGTACACTGCGAGATGACTAGGGGCATACAAAATATCTGTATGTTGTTTGTATTACAATGCTCTCTATGCTCTCCCATACACAACGTAATACATGGTGCAAGCGGTTGCCCTTGCCGGCTCTTCGGCTACACACTCATTGACATCTAGTACTAAGGACCCGCCTCTCGCTATAATATCATGGAATGTAAACGGCCTTGGGGAGAAGATAAAGAGAGGGCTAGTCCTACAATATCTTAAACGCCAGGCACCAGCATTGGCCCTGATCCTAGAATCCCACCTAGTTGGCTCGGCTTGCAAAGCCATGGACAGGTGGGGTTCCCAAATAATGGCGCACTCCGAATTCTCCTCTGGCTCTCGAGGAGTAGGCGTCCTGATCAATAAATGCTTCCCGATTATTATAACTGGGTCATGGTACGACACTCAGGGCCTTTTTGCGGCTGTAGTGTGTCAGTGGGAGGGGCATCCATATAACCTGGTATCAGTCTATATCCTGCCAGCTCTGCACCAGGTGACTTTCCCTGCCCTGGGTAAATTCCTACTTACACTCCCACAAAGCGAATTGTGTAATAGTGGGCGACTTCAATGCCACAGTAGATGCCACCATTGATCGATGACCCCCCAGGGATCAAAGTGGGATAAACCGCCAGTTATCAGAATTCCTTGATGCCTTTGGCCTCGTGGATGCTTGGTGATCACAGTTGCTATAAGAGCAACAATACATCTTCCACTTCGGAGTGCATGACAGTCTATCAAGAATAGATTATATTTTCACATTAGCGACAGGCCTAGAGGGGATACTAGAAGTATCACATTTACCCAGGGGTATTTCCACTCACTCCCCTGTCGTACTCAAATACTCATCTCATATCCTGGGGCGATGACACATTTTTCCAATCTACCCGGGTTTCCTTAAAAACCCCAAGATATGGAAGGGTCTACTTACAACCACGAAACAGTACTTTGCGGAAAACGAGCACTCGGTCACATCCCCGACGACTCTTTGGGAGGCATATAAGACGGTACTGCGGGGTCAAGCTATCTCACTGATCACATGCCACAAACAGAAAAACAAATAAGTCACTTAGAGGCTCTCGAGAGGGAGCTGGGCCACACGGAAGTAGATCATGCCTCGGACGCCAATGACACCACGACACATAAATTGAACTTGGCCAAACAGGAACACAGGGACTACCTGTGGAAAGAGGTGAAGGTTAGGCACACCAAAACACTGCACACTATTTATGAGGTTGGAGATAAGGCGGGTAAGCTTATAGCCTGGTTAGATAAATGGGAGAATGCTAATCGCTGGGTAACACAGTTGAGACTAGACAACAGAGTCAATATGACAGATCCACAGCAGATAGTTGATGCGCTTGCACGTCACTACGATACAGTGTACACACCTACCACCACAGCTACGTTAGATGACAATCTTACATTTCTCAAAGATATTCAGATACCTACACTTGCCCCTAGCGAACAACAGGAACAGGAACTAGAAGCAGCCCTGACGGCTGAGGAACTGACACTAGCAATCGGTGCACTACACACAGGAAAGGCTCTGGGTCCTAATGGGATACCTATCGAAATGTACAAATAAGCGGTGAGTCACCTAGCACCACTCCTGCTAGAAATGTATGCAGACAGTCTGGAAAGGAGAGAACTTCCCAGGGATCAACGTCTAGCGACAATAGTGGCCATTCATAAAACTGGTAAACCACCGCAGGAATGTACACCTTAGTGGCCAATTTCATTGCTCAAAGCGGAAGCCAAAATACTGGCTAAGATGCTAGCCACCAGACTGCTACCCTATCTCAAAAAGCTGGTGCACCCGGATCAGTCAGGGTTCATGTCAGGTCGTAATACGGCACTTAACCTGCGGCGGCTGCATGGCGTCATGGCATGTATACCACTCATAGAGTAAGACGCTGTCATCCTCTCTCTGGATGCACGTATGGCCTTTTCTTTTTGCAGTCCTCCGACACCTGGGCTTCAGCCCCAGGTTTTGTGCATGGGTCCAACTACTATATACAAAACCCTTGGCGCATGTAGTGGTGACATCTCGGCGGACTTCCCCTTGGGCAGGGGGATGAGACAAGGCTGTCCCTTATCACCGCTCCTGTTTGCGCTGGTGCTCGAGCCATTGGAGGCTTGGATAAGACGGGATCCGGTCATTCGAGGGCTTAAATGGGCGGAGGGATGGGAGAACCGCATTTCCTTATATACGGATGATGTGTTGTTATACATGGAATCCCTCGCATGCTCCATTAATTGCCTCCTAGATATCTGGGCTGCATATGGTAAGGTTTCGGGATATATCATTAACTGGGCGAAATCACTGTTGTATGTGCTTCAGGGCCCTCCTTCCCGACTACCAAGAAACTGTGAGCTACACATTGCGGAGGATGGGTTTAAATACCTAGGGCTCCATATAATACCTCAGCTTGAGCAGTTAATTGACAAAAACCTCCTGGAACCCCTGGGTAGGTTCCGACGAGATGTAAAGCACTGTCGCTCCCTGCCACTGACACTGCTGGGAAGAGCGGCCCGCTTCAAAATGAAGGCGCTCCCTAGGTTCCTGTACGCCCTGCAAAATACCCCGTTTCTGGTTCCCCCAAACTATTTTGAAGCCATTGAAACCGAAGTTAGCAATCTCCTCTGGGATGGGAAACCCGACCATATAGCGATGCATAAATTGATAAAGAGCTGATACGATGGCGGCATTGCCCTTCCGAACATACAAATATACTATTGGGCATCACAGATCACTGTTGTATGTGCTTCAGGGCCCTCCTTCCCGACTGCCAAGAAACTGTGAGCTACACATTGCGGAGGATGGGTTTAATTACCTAGGGCTCCATATAATACCTCAGCTTGAGCAGTTAATTGACATAAACCTCCTGGAACCCCTGGGTAGGTTCCAACGAGATGTAATGCACTGTCGCTCCCTGCCACTGACGCTGCTGGGAAGAGCGGCCCGCTTCAAAATGAAGGCGCTCCCCAGGTTCCTGTACACCCTGCAAAATACCCCGTTTCTGGTTCCCCCAAACTATTTTGAAGCCATTGAAACCAAAGTTAGCAATCTCCTCTGGGATGGGAAACCCGGCCATATAGCGATGCATAAATTGATAAAGAGCTGGTACGATGGCGGAATTGCCCTTCCGAACATACAAATATACTATTGGGCATCACAGCTCACCGTGATAAACCAATAGCTCCATGCTCCGCAGGAGGAACAAGCATTCTGTATGGACAGATAGGTCCTCGGTGTGGGGGGCGTCATGAAAGCGCTTTACAATAAACATCAGGGACCTAACCTCATAGGACCAGTAGCGCACACTGTACAAATATGGTTCATTGCACTCCACGCACTTGGTTGGGAGGGGGTATTGACACAGGCTACAACACTTTGGGAAACCCGAAGCTTAGGCAAATTATGAAACAGCAAGGGATTTAAACAATGGGACCTAATTGGTCTCTCCCGGGTTGGGGATTTGTGGAATAAGGGTAAGATCATTTCATTCACTCAGCTTCAGGAAACATATGGGATGGCATCGACTGAAACTTTCCGATACATGCAGATCAGCCACGCACTGACGAAACTCATCCCACCGGGAACTAAGCTCCCAGAGGCCTCACCTCTAGACGATAGATTACTGACAGATCACATGACAAATAAAGTGATTTCTTAAACATATTGCAAAATTGTAAATAACCAACCGGACCCCACAAAAACCCTCAGGGACAGATGGCAGACCGACACGAACCAGAGCGGACGAGACAGACTGGCAGGAGGCATTTGTGTCCCCACGAGAGGCAGCAATCCCCTCTAAATTAAAGTTAGTGCAACTCAAAATTCTTCATCAAATCTACTACACATGAACAGCTATGCACCTCATGGGACGCGCTGACACACCTCTCTGTCTGCGGCAATATGGGGGGCTGGGTACCTTTTACCACATACTATGGGATTGCCCGGGGATCAAACCGTATTGGGAAGCAGTCATGCGCACCATCTCGCGGGTGGGCAGTGCTACCGTTGAACCGGAACCCAAGAGATGTCTTATAAATATCTGGGAGTCGACAGACTTTAACCAAATGACCCAAGGGTGGGCGACGTTAGGCATGAAGATAGCAAAACGGAACATTGCCCAACACTGGGGAGCTTGACTAATTCCCACATACCGTCAGTGGTGCTGTGACATGAATGGCGCAATGATAGTGGAAAAAGTAGTTTATATGCATAGGGGGTGCCCCAAGAAATGGACACGGGTGTGGGGAAAGTGCAAGGCCTTCAGGGGCAACATTTGTGATCCGCCTACAGTTGAGTCAGTGTCAATGTCAGCGATTAATTATACAGACCAGGGGTGTTATGTTGGTTTCGCCAATTTTCATAACATTGTTACTGTGAATATGGGAGGAATCTGTGCTGAAGAGCAAGTAAATGTACTCAATTTGTATAAGAGTATTTCTAATAACATGCAGTTCTTTTCTATCTCAATATGCAGAACTATGTACCAACTAACGAAAAACGCGAAAAACTTAAAAATAAAAAATCTATTTTTATCATTATGTTCAAATTCTAAATGTTATAATAATATTGTGCGTTAAAAATAAAGTTAATATACTAGAGCTATGCTATATTTTACTGCTAAACAGACAGCCACATGTGCAGTTACCTTGCAGAAAGCAGGGTAATGATTTGAATGGTGCAGCATGTGCAGTAGCACCGGACCCAAACGTTGGCAGAACTCCTCTAAACACATAATATTGCTATATTTCACTACTAAACAGGCAGTCACAATTGCAGTTACTGTGCAGTTAAAAGGACTTGATTTTAATGGTGCAGCAGGTGCAGTGGCACCGGGGCCAAAAGATCTAGGGGCCCCACTAAACCCAGATTATTGATAAAATGTAAAACTAAACAGGCAGTCACAACTGCAGTTACCTTGCAGACAACAGGGACATGATTTCAATTGTTCAGCAGATACATTGACACCAGGACCAAAAGCTCTAGGCACCCCACTAAACACCTAAAGTTGACATATTTTACAACTAAACAGGCAGTCACAAGTGCAGTTAACTTGGCAAACAAGGTCATGAGATGCAGTGGCACTGGGCCAAAAAGTTAGAACTCCACTAAACAACTAATATTGGTATATTTTACTACTAAAAAGGCAGGCACAATTACAGTTACCTTGTATTCAAAAGGGTCTCGATATAAATGGTGCAGCAGGTGCAGTAGCACCGGGCCCAAAAGTTGTTAGAACTCCTCTAAACACCAAACATTGCTATATTTTACTACTAAACAGGTAGTTAAAAATGCAGTTATCTTTCAGGCACTAGGGTCATGGTTGGAATGGTGTAGCAGGTGCAGTGGCACCAAGCCAAAAAGTTGTCAGAACTCCTCTAAACACCTAATATTGGTATATTTTACTACTAAACAAGCAGCCACAATTGCAATTATGTTGCAATTGAAAGGGGCTTGATTCAGATGGTGCAGCAGGTGCAGTGTCACTGGGCCCAAATGTTCTCATAGCTCCTCTAAACACCTAATATTGCTATATTTTACTATTATGCAGGCAGACACAATTGCAACTATCTTGATTTGAATGATGCAGCAGGTGCATTGCACCAGGGCCAAAAGCTCGAGGGACCCCACTAAGGGGCCGATTCCGATCCGGGTCGGAAAGCACTCCGACCGAGTCAGATCCGGAGTGTTTTCCGACCGAGCCGGACCCCTACAGTCTGACCGAGCGAGTACGATGCGCACGTATGCTGTCGGACTCGGTTCGGTTCGGTCGGACCCCCATGGAAGTCAATGGGAGCCAGTTGTACGACGCGTACATGCGCTCTCATTGACTGAATGAGTACGTCTCGAACAAGTGCACCCCCTACAGTGGGTACCCATCGGTGCAATCTGCACCGTACATGCCTGTGTTGGGGAGACCCATATGTCTCCCCCTGTGTGCGAGTCCTACGGCTGCTGGTGTCGGGGGGTCTGACGTGCAACCCCGAAGTCTGACTCCGGGAGCTTTTGCGAGCCGGACACTCCGGCTCGCACAGGATGTCCGACGCGTGCATCGCACTGGCTCAGTCGTGAATCGCATCCATTGCACGCCACGGTTAGCTTATGACCGGGACGTACGGAGTGGTTCGGACCTGGAAACGACACGGTCGGTGAATTTCATGTAGCTCGCATCGTACTGGCTCGCTCGTACAGCTGTACGAGTCGGCCGGAAAACACGCCTACGGCTCGTAGTTTTTCCGGCCGGATCGCGTTCGGTGCCCTTCCGACCCGGATCGGAATCGGCCCCTAAATGCTGAATATTCCAAAAATATACTACTAAACAGGCAGTCACAAGTGCAGTTATCTAGGCAATGGGCCCAAAAAATGTCAAACCTTCTGTAAACACATAATAATGCTATTACATCAATGAATTCTATTATTTCCCTCTTTTATTTCATTTTTCAAAACTTTTGCTATTACTTACCTGCGCTATACCACTAGTAACAGCACTATATATTGCCTTTTTTGTACATAAACAAGTCATAACACTTTCACAGACATTCTGTAACTTATATTGTACAACTACTCAGAGAGCTACAACTTACAACAACAAAACTGCATATTAATATTCACATAGGCGAAACCTAATGCATTTACCAATGCTTGTTTAATATATTTTCCATATCATTTGTGTATATTTTTTATGTAAGTTTTTTAAATTTAATATATTTTTTAAAGTTCGTATAATGTTAAATGTACTCAATATTGACCTATTTATTGATGGTATTTTACTCCATTATTTTTGTGTAGGCAATATGGTTGGACTTTACATAGAATGTATGTAAAGTATGTATTTGTTTGGCAATAAAATTAGTATCTTCACTATTTCTGCCAGTGATATTATATCATAGAAGCCATGGACTGCGCAATCTAATGTGCAACCAGAAGGGGGAGTGCTGTCTCGAATAGGCTAAGAGACTGCCTTCCAGGACAGTCTCAGAAACTGCACAATATAAAGTGGAATCATATTTCAAAGAAAAACTAGTCCCAAGAGCGGCTAAGAAACTACTTCCCAGTACAGGCTTTTTGCATGGTTACCCCCCTCTTTTTGCCTGATATCTGATGCACTTTGACTGAGTGTGCACTAGGTCTCTGCCAATCAGGTTCCCAGTGCCTATGTTCTATCCCAAAACTGTACCTTTGTTTCCACGATTGGCACACCTCTGGCCCACATGTAAGACCCTTGTAAAAGGTACCACTGGTACCACAGGCCTTGTGACTGGAGAGGATCTCTAAGGGCTGCAGCATGTCTTGGGCCACCCTCAGAGACCCCTCACTGTGTGTTTTGATGGAAACAAAACTTAAAGTCGACATAGCACACATCCCTGTGTATAAAAAATATTGTTAGAGGCGCACTTCCTTACCTCAAGTAGTAGTTTTTTCTGTACATACGGGTTCATTAGTATTGACGGTTTTTTGTTTTTATTTTCAACTGTTGCTTCTTTAGTGGCCCCTGAAGAATAGACATTTGGGTCCTGAAATGCATAGGGCAACACAAGACACTGAATGGACTGACATGTGGACAATGAGCCATGCATATATAGAAAAAATATGTTGATGTAGCATATTAGTAATTTGAAATTGTTTTCTTTGTTTTGGAGCACACTTGTTGAAATGTACATAGTTTTGTTGGTGATGCTACAACCAAAACAATACAATAATACATGTAAAAACAAAAACTTGGGTTCATAGTGTTAACCCCTTCAGTGCCCGCCCCTTTCCCCGCCCTGTGCCGGCCGTTTCATTAGCGGGCGGGGTTTATGACGAGCTGGTCTCGTCATGGGCACAGCGCAACCGCGGCCCATGACGAGACCAGCTCGTCACGGGCATTGAAGAGGTTAATATTGGTATGTTAAACAATTTTACGAGTATGTTCTATACAACCACTTTGCGTATAGGTAATTTCAGGCCAAATTGTTCCTAGATGTGCAAAGTTGACACATCCCTGTGTGCCATGCCTACCTAACACTACCTGTGGCATAGTTAAGTTCCCCCTCTAGCAGGTATCACATCCCTTAGGCAGGGTGCACTTTACCACAGATGAGGGCATAGATGCATGAGCAATATGCCCCTACAGTGTCTAAGTCCATTCTTAAACATTTTAAGAGCAGTGAAGCCATATTGAGTACATGGGCTTGGAGATTGTCATTACAAACTCCACAGCTCCATGATAGCTTTACTGAATGCTAACAAGTTTGGTATCAAACTTCTCAGCACAATAAACCCATACTGATGTCAATATTGGATGTATTGCAAAATGCACTCAGTGGGCATCTTAGAGATGCCCCCTGAAAAACAACCAACTCCCTTGTGTCCGGTTGACTGGTCTGCACCTGCCTGCCACACACAGACATGTTTCTGACCCTCTTGTGCCCTCATGGGTCAGGGACAAAGGCTGCTTGGGGTGAAGGTGGTTCATACCTACCTGCCAGCAAGAACAGCATTCAGGGCGGTGAGCCTCAAAGGGTTCCTGCCCTTTGATATGCTAGCCAGGGCCTTTCCAGCTAGCGGAGATGCCTGCCTCCTGACCAAGCCCTAGTATTGGCAGCAAGGTCAGTGGGAAAATTAGAACCCAGCAGAGGTGTGTTCCCCTCTGCCAGGACCCCCCCAAGGTGCCCTGGATTGAGGTGATCCCCTCCTTAGGAAATCCTCCATCTTGAATTGAAAGATTCTAGCTAGTCAGGTTAGGGGATGCCCCCTCCCCAAACAAAAGGGTGTAGTCACCCTAAAGGCAAGTGGCACATTAGCGACCATCTGCCAGTACATGTAAGATCCCTAACTTCAATATTTAGGGGCACCTCAGCACCTTGAACCTTAGATTTCAGCGACCTAAGAAGAAAAGGACGAAGAAGATGCTGTGCAGCCAAGCCTGGAGATAAGTACTGATTTGGCCACAGCTCTATTGACCATTCTCCTGCTCAAAGACCCTACAAAGAAGACAACACCTGTTCTGTGACCAGCGACTTCTAGAACACAAGGAAGACTGCCCATGCTTCAACAAAGACCAGCTCTCCAGAAGACAGCTGCCCTGTACAGAAAACTCCAACTACAACATCCCTGGATCCAGCCCACACTGCACCTGATGCCTACGGTCCGATTCTGAGTGGCTCGCCTATCCAGTGAATTCTCCCCAGTGATCCTGACCTCAAATCCAGTATTGGCTAACCTCTCCTGGACTCCATGAAGACGCCTGCAACCTCATCTTGAAGGGTCCCACCGACCATGACCGGCTCTGTTAAAGGGTACCCTTGCATCTTTAACCCCCGACTTTGAAGAGCCCAGTCAACAGTGCCCAAGCCTCCTTCTACATCCCATCTTACCTGCCCAGCCAGTGGTCACCTTCATTCAGCCTCCTGGTCCGAGCTTGCAGCCTCATTGTGCGACCTAGAGTCCTCATTAACCAGCATTGGGCACCCGACGCTGATTTGAACCCTGCACACTGTCGTCCCTGTGCTGCTGGTGGTGTGAAGTTGGTGCTACCTTGTGGCCCCAGTGCTTACTGTACCCTGAAACTGTGGGTACTTACCTCTTGTGGGTGCCCCCATCTCCGTTGGCTAACATTGGGCCCAGTGACCTCTGCTCCCAGCTGCCCCAGTGCTGCTGGTAGTGCAGTACCTACCTTGATCTGACCCTTGCCCAGTCTTGTTCCAAACCTCCGAAGAGTGGATGCGTAAGTCGAGTGCTTACCTGTAAATGCATTTAACTGTTTTCCTCCCATACGATTGCATTGCATTTTCTGCCTGTTACACTAATGGCCCGATTGTGAGTCTGGTGGTCCATGGACCGCCAGACTCATGGAGGCCCGGCGGTCTCCTGACTGCCCTATTATGAGTCAGAGAGCCACAGCCCAGCAGCAGCTGCCAGGAAACCACAGTTCCCTCGCAGTGTCGCAGTGGTGTAGAGGCATCAATATGCTTGGCGGGACCACTGCGGTCCCTTCATGCATATTAGGAGTTCCCTCTCCACCAGGGTTTTCATGGCGGTTCCTCCTCCATAAAAGCCCTGGCAAAGAGGAAACCTGGTGCCTCTGTGCCCTGTGTGCATGCACACCAGTTCCTGCATGGCATGGACATTTCAGTCCATGCCGTGCAGAAACAGTTTTTTGGGTGTTCCCATTGTGATGCCCATTTTTAGTGGCACCTCCATGGGAACACCAAATACAAGCCCGCCAGAGAGGTGGAAACTCCTAATCTGGTGGGCGGCCCAACCACAGCTTTGGCGGAGCAGCAGTGGGGCGAACCTGAAGGTGTACCGCCAAAGTCAAAATTGGGTCCAAAATTTCTATCTTTTAAATTTACTGTTTTCTACTATTTGATTGACATTGCCAAATAATTTTAATATTACTCTAAAGTATTTTACTAATTTTACAAAGGTAATACCTACTGCATTTGAAAAGTATTGATACTCTTAAAACTGAGTTCCTTTTGGCTCTAAAATTGGTCTTGGATTCAGTCTTTTAGTGTGTGTAATCATTTCTTGCCTGAGTGTGTACATCAAACGCTTAACACAGCCCTCCCATAAGCCTAGTTGCTTGAACACACTACCACAAATAGAGCTTTTATTATTTTCTGCATAATCCTCTGGGGATCCACTGGAGTCTGGACTTTGGTATAGTATATACAGAGCCAGCTTCCTACATCAGTGCACTGTGTACCATGAACCATGTTGTGCATGGCACACAGTGAACTCATGAAAGTGCAAGCAGAGGCGGGCACAACATGTTCCCCCATGCACTTTGCCTAACGGGCAAAATAGCCCTGGGGCCCTGTTTGGAGCCTCTTCCCTGCCTTTCTTCCAACTTTTTCATGGTGGTGTCCCCGTCCATGAAAAGGTCTGTGGAAAGACAGATTGTGATTTGGATGGTGCTGCCAGAATTGGCACTACCTCCCATCCCATCAGCTTTCCCCACTGCTGTGGGATTCTGGATCCCATGGCAGTCACACTGAAAATATCCCTAGGAGGTGGCAGTCCCCGGGGCTTTGATAAGCCCTAGGAGGTGGACCCTTGAGCCCCCATCCTATAATTAGCATTTGCCCCCATGACCTGGCCCACCTAGGGGTTGTTTGGAAGTAAGCATGGGAGTCCACGCTTGCTTTTTGTAAATTATGTCACGAATCCACAGCTAATTTTTTGTAATGCTTTTTGCCCCAGGCAGGGGCCCCCAGGGACCCCCACCATATCTGGGGGATCAGGATATTGATACCCTGCCCCCTTTTCTCTTTTTTTAAAACTGTTTTTCTGGGACTTGGCTTCAAACTGAGTCCCAAGGTGGCTACCAACACTTCCTTCTTGAAGTGTTTGTTAAATGGTAGCGGCACTTTCAGTCGATAACCTTCAAGTATTGCCCAGCGGTAATCGCCTCTTATACCATTCGATGATTAACCAACAAAAGAGGCAGGCGCCGGAGACTGGAAGGCAGGAAACAAAGTTTTATTCCGTCGGAGCAGAACACGTCAGATCGGACAGCAAGGTATCGTTTCGAGGTGCTCTCCCCACATCTCTGAGGCCTGGCCTCTTATACACAGGTTTATTGCTTTATTACATGTGATACATTCTTGTTGAGACTTTGATGTACGGAAAGACATCCTAGGAATCCCCGCTTCAAGCTTGTTCCCACACATATCTACAGTAGCGGTCCCCACCCCTCCCACAGTAGGAGATGGCTATCACACAGCTGGACATTCCACCAATTCCCGGGAGTGTGTGCGACTGGGCGGGTCTCAGGGGGTGGGGGCCTTGATCTACTGTAATCCCTTTGATGTGAGGCGGTTCCCTTACAGTAGGGGCAATAAACTGCATCCGCAGGGCTAGGTGATGGCCTGGGATCGGTTCGGACAATCGGGCGCAGAGGAAGGGGGTTATCAAAGGGATGTGTGACCATGTATGGGATGAAAGGAGGTGTTGGTCAGGCGCAGGATGTGGTTCCATGGCAGGGTCGCGCAGAAGGAGAGGGTTTATGGCCCATGTATGAGAGAGCGGGGGTGGCCGGCGCGTGGGGGACGTTTGCAGCGCCTGAGGGGCACGCTGGCGCTCGGCAAGGAGACCATGGTGCCTAAGATGGCCGTCGTGCGTTTTCTGCGTGTGGCGCTTGGGGAGAGACAAGATGGCGCAGATAATGTTCAGATACGAACTAAATTTCCACAGTCCTCCCTTTTAACATATCTCGCCAGCTTGCTTAGTTCGGATCTATCCCCATAATATCACGTACTTCTATGTCGTACAGGGCTTTCATTCGTTCTGCTTCAAAGTTCAGAGTCTTAGGGCAGATGTAGTTCGTGAAAAGTGAACATAAACATGGCAAGCACTGAATCCCCAGGCAACATCCACATAGAATCACAATCGGCATTAGGATAAACGTAAACAACCTCCACCCCCAGTTCTTTATTGAGTCCCAAAACCAATTTCCAAGCGACCATCCTTCTTGTTCCTGATGCACCTCTGAGGAAAGTCTGTGGAGGTGTTCGATCGCCTTGTAGACGGAGGGTGAGTTGTCCTGTACGTATGTACAACAGCTGGACCCAATGATGCGGCATGCTCCTCCACGATCAGCCAGAACCACATCTAGGACGAGGCGGTTCTGGAGAGCCACCAGGCGGACGGCCTGAAGCTCGGCGGTGTTGTTGGTGAGGATGCCAGCCGTAATGTTCATTGTTGTTTCAACTGCCTGGGTTAAGTGCCGGATGGCACGGCTGTTCGCCATTGGACCCCAAAGTGGGACAAGTCCTTTTACTGCATCCATGAACTGTGCTCCGGTGGAGTCGGCTTGCACAATGTCCTTGGCACGTTTCTGCCGATGGTGGTTTGCTGGAGCCACATATGTTGGAGGAAGGATAAAAGCGATGTAACAGGTGCCTCCCCAGCCTTTCGGAAGCCAGGTGTAGGCCTTAGTACCACAGACGAAGTACATATTTGGGGAGGTAACAAAGGAGGGTGGGTCGACTGAGTCCAATGTTCGGGTGATGAGACAGGAACTGCGGCCCACCGGCTGTGTTCCCAGACCTTCGAGGCACACAAGACCTGTGATGTTGATGACGGACAGAGCCACTGTTAGGGTGGCGGGCGTTCGTTTCCGGAGGTAAGAGAAGGTGGGTCTGGCTGGGTTGTTGAACATCTGCATTTCAACTCGTTCTTTGGCAGGGATGTCCATATGAAAGGAAGTGTTTGATCTTAGAGGACAGAAGGGAGCAGAAGTTTTTCCAGTTTTGTTCAGCCAGAACCCATGGTAGAAGTGCGACACAGTTTTGCTGGAAGTGGCATTGTCCTTGTAGCTTTCTTGCAGGAGGATTAGCCAAGCGAGGCAGGAGCCATGGACAGAGAAAGGTGAGGGGATGAAAGGGATAGAGTGCCCAGTGGCATGCGGTAGCAATCCACAGATCCAGCAATTAGTGGCATTGGCGGCAAGATTGTGTTGGTGGAGCAACTGCACGAAAGAGTTATTCCAGAACTCCTTACGCCTTTCTCGCAGCTGGGGAGAAAGCGAGATCAAATGGTGTTCTTTCATGGTGGTAGGTTGAACAGTGGTCAGCAATGTCTTATGAGCGGGTAAGCTCTCTTCCATGATCCAGAAGGTGGCCATGAGGAGAAGGCAAAAGAGAAGGGTAATAAAAAGCGCGATAGTCTTTGAGCTGGGCATCTTGTCAGTCTTTGGGTTATGATGGTGGATCTTCGGTCGTCCGGTTGCTTCCATCACCTTCATGTCGGGTGCTTCCATCATCTTCAAGGGACTCGGTAGCGGGCAGAACCACAGACTTTGTTTAGTTTCTCTCCTGGAAGCCTTTGAGGTGACTAGGCTACCGCTCTGAGATTCCAACTTAGTTCGTGGTCTGCTTAGCCGAAGTTCCCTCCTTTCGTCGTAGGTTATACCCTTCTTTGGATGGTACAGTGGGATCGGGATATTCAGTCAATTCAAGTGTCTCTGTATTCGGGTAGCAGCTCAGGGATGGTCGGTCTTTGCCTAGAAGTTCCTCTTGGGCGGTGATGTTGTCGGTGGTCGTCAGGGTCGATGATACCTTCTTGCAGTGGTGTGCATGCAGCCAATTACGTTTCCCCTCCACTCGAAGAGCTGTTCGGGTGGTGATCAGGACTTTCAGGGGGCCCGTCCACCGGGGCTCCAGACTCTTGGTGCGCTGGAAGTTGCGCACTAGGACAAAGTCGCCGGTTTGGATGTCGTGTCCGGGACCCCTGGAAGCGTCGGGAATGGCTTGCAGCACCTGCTGATGGATAACAGACAATGTTTTAGTTAGGTTGTGCAAATAGTCAGACAACCAGCGGGAGGGCGTCTGGCCACTTCAATCCTGTGGTGGCAACTATTTTGGCTATTTTGAGCTTCAATGTGGCGTTATGTCGCTCAACCAAGCCTGCAGATTGGGGGTGGAAGACCGCATGGAACTTTTGTTTTACACCCAACCCTTTTTTAGATGAGTTGGATAACTTCGGCTACGAAGTGGGGGCCGTTGTCGCTCCATAAAATTCGACAAAGACCGTAAGGGGGGAAGAATTCCTTCAGTAGTACTTTTGCGGTAGTCATAGCAGTGTTGTCGCCGGTTGGGTAGGCTTCCACCCATTTGCTGAAGGCGCACACAACGACAAGCACGTACTTCAGGCTCTGGCACCTTTCTAACTGGATGTAGTCCATCTGTAGGACCTCAAAGGGATGGTTAGGAACCCCAAACCCTCCCCGGGGTACAGCAGTTCCTTTACCAGGGTTGTGTTGGAGGCATACCAGGCATTGTTGGACCAGACGTTTGGCTGAGTCTGGGATCTTATCGTTGTGCCAGACTTTGGAGATGAGTTCGATCATGGGGGCAGACCCTATGTGTGCGGGGGAGTGTGTCATGATCAGCATGGGAATCAGGAATGAGTCAGGTAGCAACCATTTGTTCGTGTCTTTAGTCTGCCAGCAGCCTTCATCGTCTTTCAATCCTACCCGTGCCCATTCAGTCAATTCGTGTGGTGTGCTGGCTAATTGGATGTCCCTAATCGTTTCCCTGGCATCCTTCCATCTCTCAGCTTGTGACCTGGTCACGTACATACGTGTCGTGGACCTATTCTCAGCTGTGGTTCGGGCAGTAATGTCAGCCAGAGCATTTCCCTGTCCTATAATGTCTGTCACCTTCTTGTGTGCCTGGCATTTGATCACAGCCAGCCGTGTGGGGAGGAGGACTGCTTCGGTCAGGGCAGAGACTAGATCTCCATGTAGGATGGGTGTGCCATGGGAAGTCAGGAATCCCCTCTCCTTCCATAGGAGTCCAAAGTGGTGAACCACCCCGAAGGCGTACTGACTGTCGGTGTAAATGTTTGCGGTTGTCCCTGCTGATAGGATGCACGCTTGTGTGAGAGCAATCATCTCAGCCGCCTGTGCGGATCGCTGTGTGATGCGGGCTGTTTCAACAACTGTTCGGGCCGTGGTGACTGCATAGGCAGCTGAGGTGGTGCCGTCGGGGAGCTTGATGCATGAGCCATCCACCCACAGTTCTCCGTCAGGGTCCGGGAAGGCAGTGTCTCGGAGGTCAGCCCTACTCTTGGTCTGTTCATCGGTGAGGGTCACGCAGTCATGTATAGGGGACGCATTGGGGTCAGTGTCAGGGAGAGGCAGCAGAGTGGCAGGATTCAGGGTGGTGCATCGCTTCAGCGTGATATGGGGTGCAAGCAGAGTCAGCTCGTAACCAGTCAGTCGTGCGCTAGTCAGGTGTTGAGTCTTGGTCTGGTTCAGGAGGGTGTCAACTGCATGGGGTACTAGCACGGTGAGGGGGTTTGAAAGCACGATCCCTTCACTTTGTCGGATAGAGACAGCAGTGGCGGCTACTGCTCGAAGGCAGGCGGGCAAGGCTCTGGCTACAGGGTCGAGAGTGGCAGAGAAGTAGGCGCAAGGGCGTTTCTTGGGGCCTATGGACTGTGTTAGGACAGACAATGCGCACCCCTCCCTTTCGTGGGTGAAGAGGGAGAAGGGTTTAGTGTAGTCTGGGGTCCCTAGGACTGGTGCTGAACAAAGGGCATCTCGTAATTCCTTGAAGGAGGATTGGCATTCGGGTGTCCAGGGGAGGGGGAAGGGGACATCTTTAGCCAGCAGGAAAAGCAGAGGTTTTACAATAAGACTGAAGTTTGGCAACCACTGTCGACAGAAGGAGGTGAGTCCTACCAGAGACCGCACTTGCTTCTGAGTTTTGGGAACAGGGGTTTCTAGGATGGTCTGAATTCGGTCAGGTGTAAGCTTCCTCCCATCTTTGGATAGGAGGTGGCCTAGGTATGTCACTTGGGGTTGGCAGCATTGCAACTTCTTCCTGGAGACCTTGTGACCGTTCTCCGCGAGGAAGTGGAGGAGGTGGATGGTGGCTGTGACTGCGAGTGGAGTGGTGTCGGCCGCCAAAAGAATATCATCGACGTATTGTATTAACACCACTCCATCTGGTAGTTGGACTGCATCTAGTTGTCTTTTGAGGGCTTGGCTATAAATGCTGGGATTCTCAGTGTAGCCTTGGGGTGCCCTACAGAATCGGTATGAACGGGCTTTTAAGGTGAAGCCAAAAAGGTAGCGGCTGTCTGGGTGGATGGGGATGGAAAAGAATGCGTTCTTGAGATCAATAACGGTAAAGGTAGTGGCAGTGGATGGAATCAGGGTGAGGATGGTGGTGATATCTGAGACTACGGGGTACTGAGGTATGACTACTTTGTTAACTTCTCGTAAGTCAACAATGAAGCGGTATGCTTTCCCATCCCCTTCGCCTTGTTTCTTTACAATGGGTAGGATAGGGCTGTTGCAAACATTACTGACTACTTCTTCTACCACTCCTGCATCGACTAGGGACTGGATGATTTCCACCAATGCGTTCTCGCCTTCGGGCGATATCCGATACTGTGGAAGCTTTGGGAGCACCGCGTCCGGTCGGACAGTTATGTGTACAGGGTCGATCACCATGCGTCCTACGTCTGAGTCGGTTTTAGCCCACAGGTGTGAGGGTAACGTGTTGAGTAGGGACAAGTCAGCATCGGTTATAGAGAACATACGTCGCGTGAGGCAAGGCCTGAACAGATCTGGGTTATCGTGTAGTATAACTCGGACTCCGTCTGGGGAACATCTGATGGTAGCTCGGAAATGTTTTAGTAAATCAAGACCCATAATAGCGTCGGGGGTGTTGGAGGAGAGCAGAAACGCTGTGTCAGTGGTGATATTTTCCAAGTCAAAGGAGATTGGTGCGGACAAGGGATTTGTGGAGGGCGTTCCATCGAAGCCTATCGAGGTTACGTGTGAGCCAGACAAGGGTGCCCTCGGAATCAGTCGTTTAGATAATGCACTACGTGTCGCCCCGGTATCTACCAAAAATGGAGACTGTGTGCCCAGGACCTTAGCAGTGACATAAGGACCTTGCTGGTCAACACGGAGTTCGACTGGATCCCTCCCTTGCCCCTGGCGGTCCTATGCGAAGTCATGGGCGTTTTCATAGTCGGACTGTTGACACTGGTTCTGTCGGGGGCGGTCAAAGGTGTTTGGTCTGCCTGGCCTGTCGCTGGTGGTGTCGTTCGTGTACCCTCGTCCCTGTCCTCTATTTCTGGGGCTATTTGCTATGTCTCTTGTGTCCCTATTCTTGTTCATATCCAGAAGGACCGGGCACTGGGATTTCCAGTGTCCAAACCCTTTGCAGAACATGCACTGATTCTCGTCTAAGTCACTGCGTCCACCGTAGGGTGTGGGTGCATGGTCTCTAGGGGGTAGTTTTCTAGGAGCAGTCGGTTGGTAATTTCCCTTGGCAGGTTCCCTTCCCATGGTCACCCCTTGCAGCTGTGCGATCATTACCCTTTCCTTCAGTTTCTTTTTCTTTCTCTCGGACGCCCTATCGTTCCCGTTCTTTTGGTGTTCGTAGTACTGGGCCATCTGGAGGATAGCCACGGGTTTGGAGGCTGCCCAACTACTCTCGCTGGTCTGTAACTTCTGGGAGACGTCCTGTGACAGACCCTTCACATAATTCTGGACAAAGAGGTGATGTCCAGTTGCAGTGGCCATGTCCTGGCCACTATAATCGGAAAACACTGTTTCGAATCGAAAGAAGTATTCGGACACATCCTCCTGGGGTTTCTGGCGGCAAGCCGTCACTATCGACCAGTCTACCTTCCTTTCTGGGATTAGGGTCTTCAATTTCTGTACAATCTTGTCTGGGAGTTCCAATATGGCTTTTAGAGGTTTCTGTCCAGGTCCTCGCTGTTTGTCTATGGTATCGAGTTGTGCCCAGGTATATCCGAACGGCTCAGCTTGGTCGACTTTCCGGATTTGCTTCCACACATCCGCCGGCAGACACAACCCGAAGAACAAATCGATATCTGCCAAGGTCATTATAGTTGAACCTAAGGCCGTACCTAGTTCTGTGTAAAAGGCAGTCGGATTCTTTCTTAAGTCGGATAGGGTTTTTCTAAAGGTCAAGATGTCTTGTCGGTCCCATGGCTGATAGACCCAGTTATAAACAACCCTTCCCTTCGCATCTTGGTGGTTGATGTCGTCGTGTGTTCCCTGACCTCGTGGGGGGACCCAGTAAGGAGCAGCTTCCTTGATGGGCATCATGGTATCAGCTTTTCCTGCCTGGGGTTCAGTCGCTATGGGGGTCTCTGCCTTGGTTGTCTGTCTGTGTTCTTTAAGATGCCGGAAGACTTCGAGTGTACGAGTGAAGAGGTCCGTTACATCTCTCTCTCCCCCCTCCCCAATATCTACCTTCCTATACAAGGTTGCTAAGCCTTCGGGACCTCGATCTTGGTACCTATCCTCATAGGCATTCAGGTTGTGATAACATAGTCGTACGACAAAGTGTCGTCTGTGGTGGTCGGCATGCGAGTTATACAGGTCTGTTACATACTCCTCACTTTCCTTCCGTTCTACTAGTGTTCTTACTACCTTATCGATTTTGGCTTGTTCATCCTTTGTTAGTCGATTCACTCTGGCCGAATCCCTCTTTCTCATCTCAGGGTCATCTAACGTTATTGCTAACGTTGTGTTCAGTACAAGTGGCTCGGCCGGCGCGGAGGCCGTGAGGACCGAGGCCTTGGTACTGCTTTCCCTTGCGTTCGGGGGTTGCGGGTGCTGCACTATGGGTTGGGAGGGAGCATATGGAGGGGGCATGTAGATGATCAGAGGACCTAATAGCAATTCATCGTTCGCCCGTTGCTTGGAAGGCAACTCAGGGTAGAGCGTAGAGGAGGCCCTAACAGGGCACTGGCCTGATGTTCCAAACTCTTGTTTTAGTTTAGCTTCATTTCTCTCCTTTATCTCTTCCTCTAACTTTCTAGCGGCAAGGTGAGCTGCCTTACGCAATTCCTTTTCTGCTTTTACTTCTTCCCTCTTTTTCCGTTGTGTTGCTTCTTTGCGCCACATGCCGATACTGTCAAGCATAGTAGGCATCGTTTTATTGCTACGTAGAGCTATTTCTAGCGTTTCTATTTTATGATCATCAAAGGATGCCATCAGTGGCCACTGACTCTCGGGGTCCTTCTTTGTATATTTATGCCATAGTTTGCTATAAGCTACGGCGACTAGTCTATATTTAGTAAACATGTCCTTATTAGGGGTGCCTTCCAGTGGAGCCGGATGGTTCATCTCTAATAAGCGGTCCGGGCATAACCAACTACTACTAATCAGTGGGGAGAAGATCGGCATGACGGGTTACAACGAGGACAAAAGTCTGCACTACCTATCTTTTCACTGCCTGCAAAGACTAGATAGAATATTTCTATTCTACGTTATTTGCAAGTAGAGAATACCTCCAAAGAACCAATATCGAACAACCAATGTTCGGACAATCAATCAATCAAATGGTGAGAAAGAGATAGGCACGACGGGTTACAACGGGGACAAAAGTCTGCGTTACCTACCCTTCACTATTTGCAAAGACTAGACAGAATATTTCTATTCTTTCGTTATTTGCAAACAGAGAATATCTCAAAGAACCAATATTCTTCAAAACAATCAATGTTCGGACAATCAATCAGTGGGGAGAAAAAAAATAGGCACGACGGGTTACAAAGGGGGACAAAAGTCCGTGTTACCTACCCTTCACTATCTGCAAAGGGAGAGAGAGTATTTCTACTCTTCCCCGTTTGTAGGCAGTGAATATCTCAAAAAGAACAATCAAATAAGCAATACTAGTATTTTCAATCAATCAATCAATCGTTTCGCAATTTGTCGTGTTACGCGACCTTACCCGGACCGCATGGACAGTTTCTCGTCTTCCGCCTCCAGCGCCTGATCGTCCTCTACTCTCCGTATTTGCCGCGGCACTCCTGATGGTTCCCAGTCAGGACCGTAGATCACTCGAGAGAGGTCTGTTCGGAACCGGTGAAGTTCGGATGATCGGCTGCCAGACGAGGGTCTATCAGGCAGGAGCTCTTCCCGATCGTTGCGGTCGTTCACTTTGTCGTCAGGACCTCTCCCACTGGATCCACGTGTCGCTGATGGGCCCCACGCTTGGGACGCCAATTGTTAAATGGTAGCGGCACTTTCAGTCGATAACCTTCAAGTATTGCCCGGCGGTAATCGCCTCTTATACCATTAGATGATTAACCAACAAAAGAGGCAGGCGCCGGTGACTGGAAGGCAGGAAACAAAGTTTTATTCCGTCGGAGCAGAACACGTCAGATCGGACAGCAAGGTATCGTTTCGAGGTGCTCTCCCCACATCTCTGAGGCCTGGCCTCTTATACACAGGTTTATTGCTTTATTACATGTGATACATTCTTGTTGAGACTTTGATGTACGGAAAGACATCCTTGGAATCCCCGCTTCAAGCTTGTTCCCACACATATCTACAGTAGCGGTCCCCACCCCACCCACAGTAGGAGATGGCTATCACACAGCTGGACATTCCACCAATTCCCGGGGGTGTGTGCGACTGGTCGGGTCTCAGGGGGTGGGGGCCTTGATCTACTGTAATCCCTTTGATGTGAGGCGGTTCCCTTACAGTAGGGGCAATAAACTGCATCCGCAGGGCTAGGTGATGGCCTGGGATCGGTTCGGACAATCGGGCGCAGAGGAAGGGGGTTATCAAAGGGATGTGTGACCATGTATGGGATGAAAGGAGGTGTTGGTCAGGCGCGGGATGTGGTTCCATGGCAGGGTCGCGCAGAAGGAGAGGGTTTATGGCCCATGTATGAGAGAGCGGGGGTGGCCGGCGCGCGGGGGACGTTTGCAGCGCCTGAGGGGCACGCTGGCGCTCGGCAAGGAGACCATGGTGCCTAAGATGGCCGTCGTGCGTTTTCTGCGTGTGGCGCTTGGGGAGAGACAAGATGGCGCAGATAATGTTCAGATACGAACTAAATTTCCACATGTTGACAGCCAATCAAATTTTAGTATGATTCGTGAGTCCACTGCAAGGACTTGCGTCCCCAGAAATCTATATTTTTTAAATATAGATATTTTAGAAACTACAGAACAGATTCACACTAAATCACGAAAAGCACACTTTCTGGATCAACATCTAGCTTTCTTCCAAATTTGGCGTAATTCCATTCAGCAATTCGGGCTGTAGTCATGTTCAAAAAATGAAAAATCCCCATGCTTTTTTGGTGCCCCCTTTTTTCAGCTGCTGCTTGACGGATCACCCTGAAACTTTCAACACAGCAGCTGAACCACAAAGGGGAAGTTCTTTGAAAATTATGTGGAGATTTGTTAAGCGGCGCCAAAGTTATTGGCAAAACAAAAAATGCTTTTCCTATCGAAATTTTGGTCCTAACTTTAACTACCCATATATATTTAGGGCCCGATTCACAGAACTAACTTAAGACAAAATCCTAAACTTACTACCATTTTCGTATTCACAGAAAGGCACTTACTCATTTTGGTATTCACAGAAGACACTTACTCACTTCGGTATTCACAGAAGTTAGGAGTCCTAGCTTTAGGACTCCTAAATGCCTTCTGTGAATACCCAAAGTCTTAAAATTTGGATTTTTCTCAATTTAGGAGTTCTAAAGTTAGGACTCCTAACTTTACTACTACTAAACTGAGAAAAATCCTAATTTTAAGGCTTTCGGTATTCACAGAAGGCATTAGGAGTCCTAAAGTTAGGAGTCCTAACTTTACTACTACTAAATTGAGAAAAATCCTAATTTTAAGACTTTCGGTATTCACAGAAGGCATTTAGGAGTCCTAAAGTTAGGAGTCCTAACTATACTACTACTAAACTGAGAAAAATCCTAATTTTAAGACTTTCGGTATTCACAGAAGGCATTTAGGAGTCCTAAAGTTAGGACTCCTAACTTCTGTGAATACCGAAATGAGTAAGTGCCTTCTGTGAATACCAAAATGAGTAAGTGCCTTCTGTGAATACTAAAATGGTAGTAAGTTTAGGATCTTGTCTTAAGTTAGTTCTGTGAATCGGGCCCCTAGAGTGTTGTATAAATGTTCATAGTTAATGGAAATATTTTTTTTGTTATATTGTTATGAATTCAGTTATATATTTTAATGGGGTGAATTATAAATAGTTTTGGTGTTAGAATATATATATATTTTTAATTCAAACATATACGATGTTTTCTGTTTATTTTAAATAATTGTTTTATATAAAAAGTGGGGGTTTTATATTTACAGATGATAATGTAAATATTTTTGTGATATTATTGTAGTTTATATTGTGTGAATCTATATTTTTGACATATTATATGTTGATTTAAAGGTGATAATATTTTTGTTTCCTATATTTGTGTTTTCCCTATAAGTAAAAAACAACATTTTTAACAGCGATATTTATGTTTTCGATATTTGTAATTCTATTATTTAAATAAAGGAAGGCAATACTTTTGTTAGCAATATTTATTTTCTGATATTTTTGTGTTCCGATATTGAATGCATATTCTGCCAGGGATCCGACGAGGCACTATATTTGTGAAGAAATGAACTTCGCCCACACCATAGAGGACAATAATTGCTCTAAAGCTCTAAAATCCAGCTTCCAACTTTAAGGAGTTGAAAGTCTATGGAACCAACAAGCGTCACAAGCTCTTTTTAGAAAGCTGCTTAACAAATTGAAAAACAAATATTTCCTTTGTTTTGGATAAACACAATTAAGCACTAGAAGTCATGATTGGCTTGTTATAAACTCCTACAGATGCTACCATGTGGTAAGATACCCATCTGAAACCTACATTCTTCTCAGATTCTTCTACCTTTCTTCAAATTATCTCACCCTTGATCATCCAGTCAGTAATTGATAGAGCCCTTGACAGAATAGCCATTCGGAATCATTCTTTAGTGATGGTTTACATTCTGCTTTAAGCACTTTAGGAATTATAACAATGGATGCTTGACTCTGGTCACAAAGTCTTAGGGCCCAATTATGAATTGCTCATTAAATTCTGTCCTGTCTGTAAACCCCTGTTTACGCACAGGTTGGTATTATGAGTTGTTAGTTATTTAACAAATCAGATAATTATTGGATGTGTAAATATCTCAACTGTGCTTACATTTCTATAGGTCAAACCTGCCAAAATTTAACGGGGGAAGACTATTCAGTGAAACGCCAGAATCTGCAAGTTATTCCACAACAATTCGTGATAAGTGGTATTTATCGCATTCGATAAATACTGTACTTCGTGGTATCATTATTTACGATGTGCGATTAATAAGACCTATAACCGTAATCAGGGCCTTAATGTTATTTTTATTGGTATAAATGTTGTGATATCGACACTGCCTGTTAAATAGTTTTATAACTCAACTGTCTGCAGTTGGTTTTAACGAACTGAAATAAATGTACTTACTTACCTGCCTTTAGGATCTGTGAAGATTTTTTGGCTTACAATAGGATATTGTGGGCCCCCATGTGGCCCATACCCTAGCTATTGAAGCAAATTCATCATGCCAGAGTGAGCCCCCCCCCTTTTAATTTACATTTCTAGTGGTCCAGGACTGCTACATGTGTTTCTTGCAGCATTAAAATTTAAACATGCCTCCTACTTCGGGTTGATGGGATTATTTGTCTCCTAACTACTCTGTTTATGCTCCAACATTACATGATATCACTACCTTGCATCCCTCATAAGTGTTGTTATGATTCTAAATATTCATAATTGGATTGACTGCATTATGGCAGTGTGTTAGTGTGAGTTCCCTATGATTCCCTTGATTTCAGCAACTCACCTGCCGGCCTGTGGTGCCAACCCCAACTCAGCCCTCACAATGTGTGCATACATCACTTCCTCTAAACAAATCAGACATTATACACTAGAATCCTCATAAGTTGTTGGTTTTCTTCAGCTGCTCCAGCTGGTGTAACAGCACCTATTGGGCTGATTTCTTTTACCTTTCTATTATATACTGCTATGAACGCCATTATGTCTGCATTGCATTTGTGAGCCCACCCTTATCCTAATGAATTACATCCTGGTACCTTCTTGAGTGGCGCATTTACAATATGTTACACAGTAGTTGGTCCCAGGTTTTCAACACATACCAGGGCTTCATTTAGATGGTTAAAAAAATTGGCTCTTGACTTTGATGTCTATTCGTAGGCTTATCAGAGTGGTATGGCATGTGGAATATTTAGTTGTCTAAGTTTCTGCTTTACCTTACTGAACATCTGTCTTCTCATTTTTGTGATTGGGCTAAAGTCAGGATAAAATTAGATCCACTTTGCTTTGTCCATTCTCTGCTTTTGTTGTCTCAAAACTTTTAATATCCTGGTTTTGGTTCAATAATTCTGCAGTTACATCATGGCCAACTGGGGAGGTGGCCAACGGGGGGCACTGAGTGGGTGATCTATTCGCCCTATCTACTTTCATACTTCAATCGATGATTTGCCAGTATCGACTGTTGATGTGAATATTCTACGGAAGATTTCAGTAAGGTGTTCATCAATGCTCTCTGGTACACCCACACCCATAATGCAAAATAATTTCTTGCCTTGACCTCTCTTCTAGGTCAGTCGGCTTGTCTTTGTGACACTTCTTGAAACATTCAATTCACGCTTTTGTTCTGAATGTTCATTTGCAGCGGCTTTTTCCGCAATGATCCTGTATTATGCATCATCCGTACATTCCCATATCTTGTCCATGTCTTGTCTGAGCGCAGTTACGTTGATCATCAAATTGTTGATTTCCTTTGCAATAGCTTTGGTAACTTCCATAATTAACTGTTTATGTTCTCCATTGAATGTCTGTACAGTAACTTATTCCTCTTGTTGCAGTGTCTGTTTAGCCCTTTTCGATTGCGCCATTTTGCAATCCTTCCCTCAATTGTATTATTGGTCCTACACAGCTTGGTGCTCCCCCTTCCGTTTACCAGGCATCCATTTAATTCCAGCAGCCAATAAAGATCAATATGCTGTTATTATGTATGCAACGGTCTCGGCATTGTGAGGTTTTTCACTGCTACACAAATTAGCACTAGGTGCAGTCTCATACACTGGTCAGGCTTTTCTGTGTTTGCCTCACTTTTCTGGTATCATTTACGAGTGTTGCCACTGATTCACTATTGTCTTGAGTGTGAACTAAATGGGATATGCCATGGGTAAAGTAGAGTTATTATGCCATACATATCATTATTTTTTAGCATAGACAATTTTAGTGGTCTTCACTTCTCTGTCCAGCTGCAGAGAGGATTTGTGCTTCACCTCTGTGCAGCTTGCACTGATGGGTCCAGCTTTTATTTTCCTTCTCCGGCCTCCCATTCTCCTTGATGGTGCAGACCGGGATAAGGGCCACATCTACCTTTTCCAGATCCAACATGGCCATCAGAAACTGCTACTCACACAGTAGTTCCTTTGCCCTTACTGTGGCCAGCTTTGGGACCACCCAGTGTGTCAGAAGGGGCCTTTTCATCCGCATCATAGAAGCGATGTGATGCTGGTCTGACCTCAGCTCTTACACCCAGGTCATTCTGGCTTCTTCTGTCAATGGGAAAGACTCTTCAGGGGTCTTGAACCATTGGCCACATTCCCAGAGGGCCACTGAGTACTCCACTGCATGGTTGCAGATCTATATGAGGATAAGGAGGCCACGCTAAATGGCGGTGCCGCAGAGCTCCTACAGCTACTCAGTCAGCATTCTTGACTCCTTCCTTCTTTAGGTCAATGATTTTGATGACATCTGCCTGATATGTTGAGGCCAGTGCCTCAGGGTCTCCCTAAATGCAGAGAGAATTCATTTTTGATTCTAGCCCTAGTTGTAAGTGTTAAAAAGTAATCAATCAGCAAGTGATCTTGAAGAAGATTATTTATTCACAATCTCTCAAAGAATAACTAATATCAAATCCAGTCACAGATAAACACTAACATTCTAAGGCACAAACTAACAGATAAGCATAGGGGGGAAGGTAGGAGGAAAGGAGTAAGGAAAGGGTACAGTAGATCACACTAAATATAATGCAAATATTGAACAGAGAACAAGGATATAGTACATCCCTCTTCTTACTAAAGGAAGAGCAAAGGAAAAGATAGTTTGGCTGTAAGGGACAATGAATTAACCTATGGCAAAGTTTCAATGCCATGGAGGGGTTTTGTGGCTGGTGTGGAGAAATAATTTCCTATTTTCTTTGTAACCTTCAATACACCTGGTTGACAGGGATGAATTCCCTCGTATCACCATTATCCAGGTTAACCACATTATGGTATATACAAATCCTCTTCACACGTTTAAAAGTAAATACATAAAGTTTCATAAAATATCACAATGATGCTTGTCTTTGTATTTTCAGATGTCTTTAATTTAAGATCTTAAGCCTTAACATGTGCAGAGGATATGTATATATAGTAGAGTTGTTTGCTGGCCACACACGTGGGAATTTTGAGGTTTTTCCCTACCTTATGCACTGTGCCAGATTACCTGCCATAACTGATTTGTTCTTGTGATAGACCTTAGAGCGCCATTTTGCCTATTGTTGACCACCAACTGTATACCTAACCACATTATGGTGCATATTTACAATAAACTGGTGGAGCGTGGTGTAGCTCCAAAATTGCTAACACCACACTTCGCCACAATCTAGCTGCCTAGCGCCAATACAGACACCCTTGCACCACAGTGCAAGGGTGTCTGCACTGCAGGGAATGATTGTTCATGTGCAGGAAGGTGTCCTATCCTTCACATAAACAATCACTAATGGTGAGCTGTAACTTTATGTGTGCTGCTTTGTGCAGTACTCATAGAAGTTGCAGCTTGTCATTGTTTAATGATTGTTTATGTGTGGGAAGGGACACATTCTTGCACATCAACAATTACTATTGGAGATTCTGGGAGCCTGTACCTGCAGTGCACGGAGCGAGAGAGAGAGGAGCGTCGGAGAAGTAGGTAAGTTCCTTTTTTTTTTTTTTTTGGTTGGCCATCGTCGCTGGTCCCACCCTCCCCCTGCCCCTTCACTTTGCAAGTACACCAGCTGCTACTGATTAGATGCCAGTAGTGAAAGTGGTCTGCTTTGGTTTCACGTATTTTCCAGGAAGCTTAGCCCCCAACAGCAGCGGTCCGTGGAGGGAGTTCCGTGGGGCGGAAAGGCGGGGCGGGGGAGGGGCAGGGTGGGGTGTACTAAACACCGGAATATGGATAATTGGAGGTAAGTAAACAATTAAATAAATAAAACGAATTTCGTAGCGCGCGCTGCACCGCATTTTGTGATGCAGGGCGCGCTACGAAATTCGTTTTATTTATTTAACTGTTTACTTACCTCCAATTATCTATGATCTGGAGTTTAGTACCCCCCACCCTGCCCCTCCCCCGCCACACCTTTCCGCCCCACGGAACTCCCTCCACGGACCGCTGCTGGCACCCAATGATACTACACTCTACAACTATGGGAGGTGACGGCCGCTTAGCAGAAGTGACAGGCAGATAAAATTATGAGAGTTTTTGCATTTTCAAGACTCTTAAAATAATCTCTGCTGGCGGATTTTGATGAACGAATGCCGCAGACATTTGCCTTTTTATCCTTTTTTATTATTTATCAATTGCATTTGATTGAACCAGGCTGCTCCTGTGTTGTTTTGACAGTCGCACATGCTTAGTTTCAACCGAGTTAATTCTAATTCGCATCCATCACGTCAGGGTTCTTGACATACAGAAAAAAGGCTCTGAAAACAGAATATGTGACGGAAAGGATTTTAATTATAGGCTGCTTTTGGGATAACACTTCATCATTCCTGATAATAAACATTACACACTCGCACGTGCATTTGCAAAATATTTACTGCTAAAAGTAATTGATTTTCAGTAAGGACTAAATATATATAAATCACCGTAAGCCTTTTATTATTTTCAGTTTTCAAAAAGATTCTTTCCTTCTGTATGTGGGGGAACATGTATTTCAAGTTCCACGGGTAAGATTAATGACGCAACGCTCAAGCCGTTAGAAGAGGGCCTAATAACGGTCTATTTGTGTGATGGATGAACTTCTGGAATCACGTAATAGGAAATACTGAGGCAGGTCTGGGGCTGCTAAATCAGCAGAAATAGTATAATTTTTGATTTATACAGCTAGAAACTGCAATCATGTTCAAAGCGTCTTTCTACCGCTAAATTAAGAAACGGCTGGAATGCGGTATGAGTTCCGTGTAAATAACGTACACGTACACAATGCCTTTATTAATATTATTGTTTTGTTAGTTGATTCTTAAGGCGATTTGCAACGATGATATCTTGTTTTTATGGTGTGTGTAATACATAAATCACATAGGAGTATATTCACAAGAAGGTGTGTTAAACATCACCAAAAACTACTAACGCAACTTTACAAATCGCAGCCCATCGCGGGAAAATAGCCCTGTGTTAACGTGGAATTCACAACACGGCGGTAGCATGCGATAGCCTGCCGAAAACGCGGCCAATGTCTGCGATACAACCACCCCGATGGAGATAAAAACACAAACCATCACACCAGAAAACGTGCAATGAGCCCATTCGCGATGAGGAAAGCAGGGATAAGCACTGCCAGGACCGAGAAACACACGGAAGCAGGAATAAGCACAACAAAATCCTGAAAAAGTAAGACAGACCAAACAGAAAACAACAGCCAACCACAATGGAGGCAACCCGAGCCAGCAGACAACCCCACCAAACCCATGGGCAACCAAACATTGTACATGGCAGGCCAACTTGGACAAGATGAATGCAGCCTGAGAGAGGAGGAGGACAATGGCAGACAACCAGAACTTCAGCAATGATGCGAAAGGCACAAACAAGCAGAAACACGCCAACAACAAGAAGGCAGCAATGCACACCGGAGGTGGGAGTCCCGCGCCACAACAGGAGCTGGATGACATGGAGGAAATGGTGTCCACCACATCAGTCTGGAGATGGTGGCAGTACTTGGGGACCGGAAACTGCACTGAACAACAGACACAACAGCAACAGGGAGAGGAACCAGCAGGTACTGGGGGATGGGGGATGATGGGAACAATGGCACACATGCACAACTAAGCACAGCACAACTGCAGACAAACCATGCACAAGAGTAACAACACCAACCAGGAGAACAAGTCACACAACCCGGCAATGTCACACCACTGTACAAGCACAGAAGTGAAGACAACACCGCCTGAAAGGGAGAAGGGTGAGCCAAATCAGAGCTGAAGGGACATCTCACACACAATGCCGCACACACACATAGGAAGCAGAGCACCCCAACATCGAACACAATGTGGTAAAAACACCAACTTTTGCACAACCAAACACAGGACACAAGTGCACCCACCTGTGGCCGATAAACGGCCATACACATCTGGCAAAGCACGAAACTTTGACATGATACTGCACAAGTACAATCACACAGTCCTGATGGAGTAGCAATGCAAGTATCTCAGGGAGCCAGAGAGACTGTGACACACACATTAGCATACAAATCAAGACACAACACAGTTGGAGACAAGTCAAAGTGCGGAAACTTTATAAACAAGTGCCAGTCAGTATGGCCAAGAGAAGTGCCACAATATGCAGACAAATTCAGCAGCATGTCTGAATGAGGAACGTAGGAAAGTGCCCATGTCCACCTCGGGGGGAGTCCCTCACCAACACAAGTCAGTGCCAGCCTGCATTGGTTGTCTGCGCCTGGAACATGAGTCCTGGCCAATGCAACTAGGTCCACTGTCGTCTTGGGACATGTGACCATATCCACAACATGCAACCATGTGTCGGTACACATGCAATGGCTCACATCCAGTTGTGGCTGCAGGTACCTTGTCACTCATCCATGAACGCGAGTGCAGCTGCGTCGGCCAACATCTCCGATGAGTGATCGTCATCCACCACATCTGACATGTCGTCAGCGTAATCCATCAGCTGACCCGGACAGATGTGCTGACTCCAACCACTGGACCCAATGTGCACCAAAGCCCAATCGGGTAGTGGCTCAATGTGCTCACTGCACACGACGACTCGTGCAATCTCCCAGGTCCAGTTTCCAGCCTGCATGCCAAACATTCATGCATGCCATAAGCGGTCATCCTGGTGACACTCCTGGTTGTGGGCCAACAGGGGGCGCACACACACATCGTAATCCTGGTCAGCTACTGTTACATTGGAGAGGCAGACATCCATGGACCACTCGAATATGCATGAGCGACAATGCAAAACAGGCTGCACTCAGGTGACATGGGCAAGGCGGAAGCTCAGCCGGTAACTGATCCGCAGCACTGCCAACGGCACAGCCCCCAGTACATGCAGCAGATGTGCACAGTACAGCTCCACGTGACTGGAGTCGAGCATGTGCCTCAGATGGTCTGCCATTGCGTCAGTGGCTCTGCTTGAAGCAACACTGGCTTGCCCTGAGACAGTCCTGTGGATGAAATGACACAGCTCGGTACAATGAGCAGTTTCTATGTGCAACGTGTGCAGGCTTTGGGTGGGGCGGGAGTACGTGTGAGGACCGTTTCACGTACGCCAACAATGACCAAGGACTACCGCGTGTGGGATGTGTACACGTTGGACTCATGTCAGGCAGTGCATAGTGTGGGAGTCGCAAGCAAATGCTATCGTATCTGTCATGGGGTGCTGGGCACATGCAAGTTCCTACTCGGAGCTGCAGATGTGCTACCGCCTCATAGTACAGACAAAGGACCTTTTATCCCTACAGTAACTTCACCAGCTGCATGCATACAGGAGATGTACAGATGCCGGTCGTGGGTGTGGTGGGACGTCTGCGACCCTGGGAATCATGGATGATATGCCCAGCATGATGCACATGAGCGGACTCACTGTGTATCACGTTGCCATACAGCTGCTCCTCCCTGCCACGGGCACCCACACTTGTGTGCGCTGCACGGTTGCATCACGTGCACTCCTATGGGACACCATTCTAATGCCTGTCCGCGCATGTCCAGTGCCATGCCAACAACACCGCGATGCTGGCCTTCGAAGGTGTGCGCCCACTTGGGTGTAGGACAATGGTCCGGAAGGGGCGGATACAGGTGTTCAGCCCATGGCTGGCTGGGATCGTGCTGCGAATGAGGTCAGGCAACAGACTCATGCATCCGCAAGACTGATACACATATCACCTGGCATGCATGTGCCAAGACCCCGAGTGTTCTTGCTCTCCTACATGTCCCCATACCTGTGGGCCCACCCTCCTGGTACATGCCACATTGCAGCATTGTGTACTGTGGCCCTGGTGGCGACAACACCCCAAAACAGAGACACACTTACCGCACTTTCTGCACCGGGCCAGGTCCAGACCACGCCCTGCCCCCCCTGCCGAACCAGCCCACACTGCCTGTGCATGTAGGGTGGTGGGTGCGGAGCTACATGTCCAGGGTCACTGCCAACACTGAGGTGACATGACAATGTCCGCAGAATACAGCACACTGTGATGTTACAGGGCCCGTGCCCATCATGCTGACACAATAAACACAGACACTCTTGCTCAGATGGTGTGAATGGCTATGGGCACGTGCGCACGGCCACATTTATTATCAGGCACACTTACCGAGTGATACCTGCGTTGGATGTGTGTGGGGTGTGTGCACACCAGCCGGCAAGGGCTACCTGGTGCAGTCAGAAATCGACAACAGTGTACATCGTAAAGGACACAACCATTCAACCATAAAGGCCCCATGATTTGTGCTGCACAGAGTTAGTAGCCCCGGATGCACAGCATCCTGCACGGGCCTGCCACCACGGGCCGCTGACTTGCGGTGCACTGGGGCAGGGTCACAGGTGTGGAGCAGGTTCACGGGATGACCAGGGGCCTTGTCGCAGAGTGTCTCGATGGACAGTGGATGGTGTACCCCCAGGGCAGGATGCAGAAGGCAGCCCCACGCTGATTCAGTCACTATGGTGGAGATGAATGGAACAGACACATGTCGGACACCAAGTCCGGTCCAGCAAGAAGAAGATGCAGAAAACCACCAGACCATGGGCTCTGACGCCACCAAGGTCCAACCAGATGGTGCCCATGACTCATTGCGCACAGAGCACCGGTGCTGCTAGGGGATGCTGCCTGCGATGAGGTGTGTCCAATGGTGTGGATTCCTCCACATCTTACCCAAGACACAGTTCCACATGTGTGACCTACTGGACCGTAGTGTAGGCCTGAGGCAGCGGTCAGCACGGGCCATTCACAGAGTGTCGCCGGCATAGGTTGGATGGCCCCACCGGCCTGCGTATTTCAGGTTCAGTGGCACCACGGGACGCGGACTTGCGATGAACAGGGTTGATGGCACCAGGTCAGTTGTTGATAGTGTTCGGTCACCTCCGTGACTGTGACCCGGCTTTCGTCCGGACTGAGCCGCATATTCCTCTTACTCCTCTCTGTGCGACCACTGGTGTGGACTCTGCCATTCATGATTCGCAACTAGGTGCTGTATGTGGGACCTACTGGTCCGCAGGGTAGTCCAAGTCCCTCATCCACATGTCGCTGGCTGGCGTTGAACAGGGTTAGTGGCACCACGTGTCACAATATGCCCATATGGAACTATGCCTCACTGATCGGGTCTGGTGCTGGGGCCGCTGCCCTGGCTTTGGGGTCACTGCCATTCAGGACTCAGGACACAGTTTCACATATGGGACCTATGGGACCTACTGGGCCGAAGAGGACGCCGGTGTAGTATATGAATGAGGAAGCAGTAATGTGGGCCAGCGTCGCGGGGCCAGCGATGGTCTGCGGAGGCTGCAGAGGTCACGGAACTGGTGCTTGGAGCTTGCACGGGCACGTGGTGGGCCCTCCTTGACACACTGCAGTGTCGGCAGGTGATCAGTGTGGCCTGGCTGCGCAGGGGCGGGCCTGACGGGTTCGGGACCAGCTGGCTGGAGTACAGCAGGCGCACAGGATTGCAGGCATCTCCGCTTGCGAGGACGGCGTCAGCCGCATGGCGTGGTGAGAGGAGCCACCCTGGCAGAGACATTGGGCTTTCCGGAAGAGGACCTCACCCAGGGCTACGTGCTTTTTATTCACACCCCTACGCTGGCCTGACGTACGCCGGGCCATTCCACTCTGCTCACACTTACAGGGGGGATGTGGCAGGCAACATTTCTGCAAACTCCCCTACTGGCCGGGGTGACATGGTTGCGTCCACTGTCCACTACACTCCATACACCAGAGATGTATGTCACCATGGATATGGGTGTGTTCTGCATACTGCAGTCTGTCAAGCACATCTCCGCCACTCTTGGCATTGTGTACTTTCCCAATCATTTTTCTCCTGCCTCCTTCACACATGCCTGGTTGCCACTTCTCCCCACATTCGGCTAGTGTGGGGCTGAGGTGCCATGCCGTTGATGGCTCATGTTCACGGCTTGCCCAGTTTACCATTGTGAGTTGTTCTGTCGCGTCTGGTGGGTGGGCATGTTGTTTCGCATGTTGGTTTTGATTTTGTAACGTGTGCATTGCCAGAGTTGTGAGTTGCATGGTTGTGGAGTTGAGGTGAGTGGGGTGTTCATTTGGAATTTGCCAAGGGGCTGTGCATTTCCCATGGTGCTATCCTGGGAACGCTGGCTGCTGTTGGACTGTCGGAGGATGGAGGAATCATGCACAGTGGCTGGGTGTTTGGAGGCGACATTGATGGAGGTTCCATGTTGTTCTGTTGTTGCCTGCACATTGATGTGAGACGTGTGCTTTCTGTTGTGGGGATTGTGTTGGCAGGGGGCACAGGTGTGACATGTGTGCTGTGGATTGCCCCCAACATGTGTGTGCATCCAGCTATGGCGTATGGTCCTTGCTTGGTGTCCAGTGGATCCTGCGCATTGTGTTGGACGTATAGGGACTGAGGTACCCACTTAGGCTGACAGATCAGAATAGTTTAAATAATTCATTGGATCAGCTACTCAATTTTACACCCATTACAGTCTCTGAAGTTGGAAAATTGCTGGATAATATTAGATCAGGATCTCCTCTGGACCCCTGTCCCACTTCAGTATTGAAACTTGCACAGGAACCAGTTACGGCATTCATGATTAATTCTATGTTCGAAAAAGGCCATTTCCCCATAGATTGGAAATCAGCATACATCCTTCCACTTTTAAAAAAACCTCATTTGGACACCAATCATCCTAATAATTTTAGGCCCATATCTAGGCTCCCGCTGCCTGTTAAAATTGCGGAAAAGATTATGAACACTCAACTCAGTAGTTTTTTCGAAGCAGGCCACGTGTTGGATCCTACTCAATATGGCTTCCGGGCAGGACACAGCACCGAATCGGGGCTCCTTAAATCTACTGAGGAGATCAGAGCCATACTGGACCAAGGAGGAAAAGCGGCTCTGATCATGTTGGATCTATCAGCAGCCTTTGATACGGTCCATCATGGATTATTGATGGACCGTCTAGATGAAATTAGAGTCAAAGGCAATGCCTGGAATCTTATTAAATCTTTCTTGAAAGATAGAGTACAAACGGTTACTCTGGGAGGTTTCTCCGCTAAACCCTTCTCCTTTCCCTGTGGGGTTCCACAGGGTTCTTCCATCAGTCCAACACTTTTTAATATTTACGTAAAACGGTTGGCTCCTTTGGTAGAATCCTTCGGGTTCTATCTTACTTCTTATGCAGAAGATACCCAGATTGTGGTGACTCTGCTCCCGGAGGAACACCAGAATATTATCTCTGGGTTTAAAGACTGTATGACGGAGGTTGGTAATTGGATGGCTCAAAATTGCCTTAAGTTGAATTCCAACAAAACTGAGGTGGTCCTTTTTGGTAATGATTTAAACCTCTGTACCCCAGAATGGTGGCCAGATTCATTGGTACCACTTCCGTCGCCTAGTAGGAAAGTAAAAAACCTGGGGATACTGATAGATAACCAGCTGTCCTATAAAGAACAAGTCAATGCGGTAGTTTCTGCCACCTCATTTACTTTGAGGTCATGTAAAAAAATCCTGCCTCTGCTACCCAAAGAGAGTCAAACATTTGTGGTCTCAGCCTTTGCCCTTTCAAAATTGGACTATTGTAATAGCCTTTATCTAAATATTCGGGAAGGGCTACTAAATAAACTCCAATTACTACAAAATGCAGCCGCTCGACTTATTTCAATGATTCCAAAATATGCTGCTATCTCGTCTGAAATCAAAAAACTACACTGGCTTCCACTGAAAAAACGTATACTGTTTAAAGCCATGTGTATCGTGCCCAGGTCACTCCAGGGCAAGGGGCCTTCTTACCTGACTAAGCACATTCGGTGGTATGCGCCCAGAAGAACGTTACGTTCTGCTGAGGCAAAATTGGCCTCAACTCCTCTGGCCAAAAAAACTAACTGGGGAGGACGAAGCTTCTTAGTTGGCGCAACTAAGGCTTGGAATGCTCTGCCACGATACCTCAGAGACATTTCAAATCACCTTAGTTTTAGAAAGGCACTGAAAACCTGGCAATTCGCGCTCTAATGGTATTGTTGATATCCGACTCAACCGAAGGAGGGACTTCTTCTATAGCGCCAGGACACCTGCGGGTAACAGTTGTGCTTTACAAATTTTATAACATAACATAACATGGTGATGTCCAGGACAGTTGTGAGGGACTTGGATGTGGCTGGCTGTGTGACTCCTCCGACACAGCCAGCAACTTTGAGTGGGGTGGGATGTTGGTTGTCCGCTGTGTTAGTGCCGTCGGCCTGTTGGGCGTTGTTCGTCAGGATGCGAGGGATGGTTGTCCTTTTGAGCCTGTAGTGGGCAATGACATTGTCAGGTGTTGGGTCTGTGTGGCTGGCACATTTCCTGGGGGTCCGCTGTCTTTGTCTGCGCTGCCTCTGTGGTGGTCCGGGGGGGGAGGGTGTTCCGGGTTGGGGTCCTGGGGTGGTGGCGGTGGGTGTTGTGGCCCTCTTGGGTGTCCGTGCCACATGACCAGTGGCTCCATAGCATCTGTTGCCCTTCCGATGTGGCTCTGGGCTGTGCTCCTTTTGTGGTGAGGCTGTGGTCCGACTTAGCACCAGGTCAGAGCAGGTGTTATTTTCCTGCTGCTAATGCACCTTATCGCCTGTTTTGTGTTCTTATTTCAGTTTAGTCTGGTTGTTGTGAATGTTGTGCAATGGTGTTGTCACGGCTTTTGGCAATGGAACGCCTACTCTACATCTTATTAGCAATAGTTGCGGGGGTCTTCTGTGGCAATGTTTTTTGCGGCTGCTATCGCGGTTAAACTGGTGTTGGGGGCTGTTAACACCAGCTTGCAAATGGTGCGATAAATTTATCGCACTTGTTCTACTATTCTGTATTGCCCTAAGTCTTCCGATAAAAATGGCACCTCACTTGTGTGGGTAGGCATTGTACCTGCGACAGGAAACGGCACAAAACGCAACATGGACACATCACATTTTTCCATGGAAATCGGACCCTTTTTTATGCGATGTGCCTACCTGTGAATTTTGGGCCTTAGTTCAGCTGGCACCTAGGGAAACCTATGCATTTTTGAAAAATAGACACCTAGGGGAATCCAGGATGGGGTGGATTGTGTGGCTTACACAGAATCCCTTGCAAACCTCAAAATGTGCCTAAAGAATACATTTTCCTCACATTTCTGTGATGGAAAGCTCTGGAATCTAAGCAGAGCCACAAACTTCCTTCAACCCAGCATTCCCCCAAGTGTTCTGATAAAAATGGTACCTCACATGTGTGGGTAGGCCTGGTGCCCATGACAGGAAACATCCCAAAACATAACTTGAACACATCACAATTTGCCAGTGAAAACGGAATCTTTATTTTCAATGTGCCTTGATGTGGATTTTGGGCCCTAGCTCAGCCGGCACCTAGGCAAACCTAGCAAACTTGTACATTTTTGAAGTGTAGACACCCAGGGAAATCCAGGATGGGGTGGATTGTGTGGTTATATTATTCAGATACCTCTCTTGTGTGGGTGTCCAATGCAGTCCGCCTAAAAACTTAAATAATATATACGGCACTTAGAGCTCACTGTGCTATCCCCTCAGTTTCTACATTTTTGGCTATTCCCAGTCGCAGGCCCTTGGCCCACCCAAGTGAGGTATTATCTGAATTGGAAAACCGAGAGGCACACTGGGTGGTAGGAAATTTGTGGCAGCATGGCATCACAGACAGAAATGTGAGGAAAATGTGACTTTTTTTAAACTACATTTGAGATTTGCAGGGGATTCTGAGTAAGAAAACTTTGGGAGATCCACGAAAATCACACCTCCCTGGACTCCGGTGTCTAGTTTTCAGAAATATTTGGGTTTGGTAGGTTTCCCTAGATGGCTGCTAAGCCCTGGATAAAAAACATAACATAACAAAATCCTTGGTTCCTAGTAAAGCCCACTAGGAACCAAGGATTACATTTTTAGGTAAATTTAGGGGTGGGAGCTGCCCAGAATGGGTATGCCAATGCCCCCACCCCCCAAAAAATGACTTAGCCAGCTGTAGAAGCTCTTCCTCAGCTCCCAAGGCTGAAAAAGAAAGAAGGAAATCCCTCTGCTGTTTACAGCACAGGGATTTCTGACTAGTGTGCAGAGGACGTACCGATTATGTCTTCGGAACACCAGCGCCAAAGTCAAGGATATAACTGTTACATCCTGTGCATGGAAGGAGTTAAGAATAAATGACTGAGCACCCTGGTTCAGAATTGAAAAAAGTGAACTTCGCATTGTGAACAAAGCTCTACAGCAATCACTCTAAAGCACGTGGACAGGGCTTGACATGGATGCGCTCTGGCAAAACAAAAAACAGACATAGAAACAGGGCTATATCAGGCAATATATTTCTGTCCTTTGCTGTCTGAAAAATCAAAGACAACTACATGCCTTCTTGTAAAATATCAGAGCTGCAACTGCGCACCTGGATTCAAGCTAGTCTGTCTGATATGGGGTGATACCCTAGAACTGGTCCCAGGATGCTTTTTTCTGGTCCAGGAAGGACCTGGCTTGGCAGCTCGGGCTGGACTTTTCCCATGAGGACCAGGGTCAATACTAATTTGAACATGGCTGGGTCCAAACTGGGTTAGCGTAGTGAGCAAAAAAACGATGGGTTTAACCCAGATCTTTTGGCTGAGTGCAAATTTTTGATTAATTCAGTATTCCATCCATCATTTGTTGCTGCAGCATTTTTCGCTCTTAGAGGGATGGGTATGCCCAGACGTGGGTCCCTTGCTCGCTGAGCCATTGGATTCAAGATAGCCTGGCTGATGAGGGGTGATACCCCGAAATTGGTCCCAGGATGCTTGTTTCCTGTCCAGGAGGACCCAGCTTGACAGTTCAGGTTGGTTCGCTCCCATGAGAAGCAGGGTCAAGACTGATTTGCATATGGCTGAGTCAAAGAATTATGGATTTAATCCAGAGCTCCTGTCTGGGAGTGAAAGTTATATTTAATCAGCATTCATTTCATAACAAGTGCGGCAGGACCACTGCCATAGGACTGCTGCAACTGCCGGGAGTCTGTGAACCCTCGGCTGTGGCACAGTGGTCTGGCCAAGCAATATGCTGCAGCACCACCAAGCATATTATAGGTTTCCTCACAGCCACAGTTTCATGACGGTGAGCCCGCCTTGAAAACTGTGGTGGTGAGGGGGGACATGGTGTGCCCCGCGTCTGCATTCACCCCAGTTCCTGCAAGGCATGGACTTCACAGTCCATGACGTGCACGTATGTGCTTTGGCACTCCCATTGCGGGCCTTTCTAACAGGCACTACCGTGGGACCGCCAAAGCACCACCCGCAAAACCACAAAATAACTTGTAATCTGGCAGGCTGTGTGCAGACGGGTTTGGCAGTGCGGGAGCGGGGCGATGGCTAGGCGGCCCGCTCCCACACCACCAAACTCATAATCCGGACCTTAGATTCTATCTTTGCCATGAAAGAGGGCTTTACATTACAAATCTTTACACATCAAACTTGACATTCCATCCTGACCCCCAATTGAAAGTTAGCACTTATTGAATGTAATAAGTCAACCCAATGATATCCTAAGGAAGAGGTAGGCCTTGCAGTATTGAAAAAAGAATTTAGGAGCTTTCACTGCCAAGCCATGTAAAAATTAAAAGTACAGGTCCAACTTTTTAAATACACTGCACCCTACCCTATGGACTACTTAGGGCCTACATTAGGGGTGACTTATATGTATTAAAAAAGGATGATTTGGGCCCAGCAAAAGATTTATATTGGCAGGTCGAATTGGAAGTTTAAAACTTCAAACAAAGGCTGCAATGGCAGGTCTGAAACATGTTTAAAAGGATACTTAAGTGGGTGGCACAATCAGTGCTGCAGGACCACTAGTAGCATTCAATTTACAGACCCTACGTGCATGGAATACCACTGTACTATGGACTTGCAAGTAAATAAAACATGTTGATTGAGTGTAAGCTATTTTACCATCTTTTCAAAGAGAGAGCATACGCATTTTAGCACTGGTTAAGTATGCAGGGTTCTAAAGGAAAATAAAAACTAGGGGTTGGCCATAAACTCTACTCTTCCGGCAGAGTTTTGTCCACTCCATGCTCTGCTTAGAGCGCAGAGTTCTGGACAAACTCCAAAAACCGCCGGTGGCAGAGTTTTTTCTTGCACGTGGCTTAGTAACATTAAGTTGGTGAGCACAAGTGAGAAAATTGAGAGCTAGAGTGCATCCCCACGAGATTTATCAGTGTTGGTGGTTGCAGCAAGTTGCTACTATTCACGCTGAGAAAGCTAACGCTCGCATTGAGGAAGCTGGTGCTCAATTAGAAAATCTAATCTCTGGAGTGCCAGGTGGGGCCATTCGCGTTGTTTTAAAGTGCAAAACATGCTGCCAGCACAAAAAATCAGTGCATTCTGTTCAACGTGCCAAATTTCACAACACATGGAAATCTGCAGAATCTCGCAGAGTTTTTATGTGACTCCGCAGAATTCCACGTAGTAAAACTCCATGCGTCCCACCCTCCACTAACAAAAAATGGGTTCAGAAAACAGGATGGTGAAGGCAAAAAGTTTGGGGATGACTCTGAAAAGAGGGTCCAGTCCAACACATGCCTCACATGGTAAAAGTAAAAGCAAAACTATGTATCCCACAATCCAAAGTGCTATTAGCAAAAAGCTCTGGACCAGCTGGCATGTGTCACACATTACATGCTATCACTTGACACCTATGCTTTGACACATGGCCAAACAAAGCAGATTGATTTTGCTCCAATTTTTGATGAGACAGACCAAGTTTACAGCTAGTTTCATGGATAGCATGATTGTTACATAAAGTACATCAACGGTTTATTGCACTATGTATTACATCTCTTAATATAGGAGCTTGTTTCATGGAGATTTTAAGATATCAAAATGGGATACATTAGGGGAGCAGTTTGAGCCCATGCTGGGTTCAAAATGTGTGTCCATGACTGGGGTTAAACAAAATAGAATAATGTCAGGGCCTCAATTTTTCATTTGATGGAGATCAAGAAAGTAAATACTTTTGTTTATCATATGACAGATGATGCCACTGAGAAATGGATTGTCCAGTTCTGAAAATTCATCCAAAAATATAATGCATTCTGGGAGCGTAGGCTTGATTCACCTCAACTGGACTCATCTGCCAATCTGCAGTGGTGTCGTTGAACTGAAAAATTGATGTATGTAGATCCTATATTTAGAAAAGCAAACTAATTGGAACAATTTGTAAATGTGAGACCGGCCTCACGGCGTATGCCCTCCCGTACATCCAGCCAACCTGCAACCACCCCCAAGACACGGCATCTCCGACTCTGACCGCCCCAGCCACACAGACCCGAGGGCCGGCCAGAGTCCCCGACAGACTCGACACCCTACCACGCATGTCCAACCGAGGGAGCGGGAACCCCCGAGCCAGACCAAGAGGCGCCAGCCCAGTCACACCTCGGATCACCTTCCCCCGGGAGGACTCGATCGGCCACCAGGCCCCTGGGGAGCAGGCGCCTCGCCTGCCGAGCGTCTGGGGACCCTCCCAGACCCACCTGAAAAGACCAAAGAAACGAGCGGCAGGAAATCCCGCCGAACGCCCTCAGTCACCAAAGGCCCCTCTCTGCGAGGACTCCGGACTTCAAAGGGCAGGGGGAGTATAATAGGGGGTGCCGGAGGAACGAATGGCAGAGAAGACCTGGAACCATCGAAGCCTGCTGACGCTGTCGCGGCTCCCGAATACCGAACCACCTGGGCCTGCTGAGTGACTCGCGGCCCCCAGCCATTGAACCATCTGAGCCCTGCTGACGAGATCGCGGCTCCCGAACTCTGAACCACCTGGGCCTGCTGAGTGACTCGCGGCCCCCAGCCATTGAACCATCTGAGCCCTGCTGACGAGATCGCGGCTCCCGAACTCCGACTACCTGTGCCTGCTGAGTGACTCGTGGTGCTCCCCTCGAGGACGAATTGGCAAGAGATCGCCCAGAGAAACAACACCCTCCAGCTCGAGGATTGTGAGCTATCCGCAGGGTACTTTGCAGAGACACTACCTTCAAAGACTGTCCCGCTACCCCCATTCCCTTACCACCGATTTGTAGTATCTTGTGCCGCTGATGTACTACTTGCACCTTGGATCATAAAGATCCCTTGAAACCTTCGATAAAAGAACCTATCGTCCTACAAAGAATACGTGTGGTGTCACTCTGTTCGTAGTGTAAGCTCAGGGTGTGCGCGCCTGGTTCGGCCTACTTGGGAGAGGTGGGTCAAAGGGGTGGGCAAGACGTGTATCGAACCCCCCTCCGGCGAACGCCTTTCCAACATTTGGTGGCAGACGACGGGATCCGAGCCGACACCGAAAGAGAGCGTGCAGTGAACGACTGACGCACTACCAAACAGAGATGGAAGGAGAAACCTCCCTGGGTGCCGCAGGTACCGAAATGAGCTCACCGTTCCGAGAGGATCAATTGGACTATTATACGCATAGAGAATTAAAACAATTTTGCAAAGACCTTGGAATCGCTACCACCGGATTAAGCACAAAGGAAGACTTCCAGAAAGTATTGAAGACCTGGGTCGAGACGGGGGCGCCCCCGACCCAAACGGAAGGAGACTCCACCCATGAACCACAAAGCATCCCGGTGAGAAACAACGGGCCAGAGGGGAACCTGTCCCCCGAGGAACTAGCAGACCGAGAGAGAAGCCGCAACCACGAACTTGAACTGGCCAAGCTGAAAATCGAGGGAGAAATAAAACTGGCCGAGAAAAAGTTAGCCGTCGAGCAGTTACGGCTACAAGGGGAACTCGAGGAAAAGAGACGCCAAAGAGAGCACGACGAAAAGAAACTCCAGCTGGAACATGAACGCAGCCTGAAAGAGATCGAGTTGAGGGCTAAAAGCGAAAAGTCACAACCTTCCGGGAATTTATCATCCGCTCCCACCGTGGAAGCCAAAGTCCACATCCCCAAGGATGTGGTAAAGGAGTATTACAAAAACGACGATATCCAGCAGTGGTTTAAGGCCTACGAAGTCGGCATGACCTCTCACCGAGTCCCGCAGAAGGATTGGGGGCTGGCCTATGGGGCCGGTTCTTAAGCGCAGGAAGAGATACCCTGCTGGATCTGCCCTCCATGGTCATGAACTCCTACAGCCACATGAAAGGAGCCCTCGTGGGCTGGTATGGACTCACCCCCGAGATGTACCGGCAACGGTTCCGAGATTGCAAAAAGATACCGGGCACCACATGGGTAGAATACGTGAACTTTTACAGCCGGGCCTTGGACGGGTGGATCAAGGGCAGCAAGGTCTCCACCTTCGAAGAGCTGTTTGATCTGATCGCCTGGGAACATTTAGCGGCCAATTGCTTTGTAGAACTGCGCCAATATCTCTTGGACAGTAAACTCACCGACCCTCGAAAGCTGGCCGCCGAGGCTGACCGTTGGGTGAACACCCGGGCCACCCGAGGCCCCGTGGGAGACTACGGTCGCCACAGTCAAGGAGCCCCCGCCAGAGGGGCGGAGGAAACCACGGCCGACCGAGAGACTTCCCAGGGGGGCCCCCGCACAGCCCTCCCAGCAGCCCACCAGCGGCAGGTCCAGCCCCGTCCCCGGCCAGCACCGGAGCCCCGGGGCGGCTAGGGCCTTGAACCAGGATCACCTGCTTCCGCTGCCAACAGCCCGGACACTACGCCAATGACCCCCAGTGTCCCCAGTATCAACGAACCGCAACGACCAACCCCCCGGCCCGGCAGATGGCCTCCATGGCCCTAGGGGAAGAGATAGAGGACTCCGAAGAGTGGGAACCAGCTGCCATGGCCCTGGTCTCCCTTGGTGATCGAGAAATGGTCCCCGGGACACCCTTGCCCGCCAACACGAAGAAGTACCGACAGCAGGTGACCATCAACGGCCACCGAGTCGAGGGCCTCCGCGATACCGGGGCAAGTGTCACTGCGGTCCACCGCAACCTAATCTCTGAAGACCAGATCCTACCCGGTGCCCTCTGTCCGGTCATATCCTCCGACAATTCCGAGAGCCTCTGCCAGATGGCTCTGGTGCCTTTCGAGTGGGGAGGAGTCTCCGGAGAATTGAAGGTAGCCGTCCGAACATCACAGCCCGTAGACTGCCTCCTGGGCAATGACCTTGAGAGTTCCCCGTGGGGGCAAGTGGAACGAAGAGCCCATCTCGGGATGATGGGCCTACCCGAATGGGTCTGCGCCACCACGCGCTCCATGATCGCGCGATTGCCTCTCTCCGAGGGCGGTGAGGCCCTCCCACCGAACACTGTCCCCGAGAACCGGGACACCCTACCAGAAACGGACAACCCTCCTTCGGAGGGAGAAGAAGACACTAACCCGGGAGAAGGGCCGGAACCTTCCGCCCCTGAGGCACTGACTGAGCTCGGAGAACTGCCCGAGATGGCCCAGTGGCGCTGTGAGGGAGGGCCCTCCCGTGAAGAGTTCTTCCAGGAACAGGCCACCTGCCCTTCCCTCTTGGGACTCCGACAACAAGCCGAAGCCCAGACCGCCGGTGACCGGACCGGAACCCACTGGGTCTATTGGGACAATGGCCTCCTATACAGCGAACAAAAGTCAGCCGAGCTAGGCGCAGCCCGAGTACTGGTGGTACCCCTGCGCTTCCGAAGCCTCCTCCTGGGCCTGGCCCACGATGTACCCTTGGCAGGACACTTAGGCCAAGACAAGACAAGACATATCAGCGATTAGTTACCCACTTCTATTGGCCCAAGATGCGAGCAAATGTAGAAGTCCACTGTAAATCCTGCCTCACGTGCCAGGGCAGTGGGAAAAGTGGCGGAAAACGCAAGGCTCCATTACAACCCTTTCCCGTTGTTAGTACCCCGTTTGAGCGGGTCGGCATCGACATCGTGGGACCCCTGGATCCGAAGACCGCCCAGGGCCACAGATTCATCCTCGTCCTGGTGGACCATGCCACCCGCTACCCCGAGGCCATTCCCCTCCGCACCGTGACGGCTCCCGTGGTGGGCCGGGCTCTCATGGGGATCTTCTCCCGTGTCGGATTCCCTCGCGAGGTTGTGAGTGATCGCGGCACTAACTTCATATCCCGCTACATGAAGTCCCTGTGGCAGCAGTGCGGAGTAACATATAAGTTCACGACCCCCTACCACCCCCAGGGCAACGGCCTGGTGGAACGCTTCAACCGAACCCTGAAGGGGATGATCCTGGGCCTCGAGGAGCCCCTGCGCCGAAGATGGGACGTCCTCCTCCCTTGCCTCCTGTTCGCGTACCGGGAAGTTCCCCAAAAGTCCCTGGGGTTCAGCCCATTCGAACTACTATACGGACACCCCGTCCGGGGGCCCCTGAGCCTGGTCAAAGAGGGCTGGGAGACAAGCCCCCGGGGGACCCCCCTGATGTGTTCCGCTACATCCTGGCGCTCCGCAACCAGACCCGGAAGTTCAGAGAACTCGCAGAGGCTAACCTCGAGGCCAGCCAAGAAGAAATGAAGCGCTGGTATGACCAGAACGCAACTCTGGTCGAGTTCCAGCCGGGCCAGCAGGTTTGGGTCATGGCCCCGGTGAAACCCTGTGCCCTACAGGACAAATGGACTGGCCCCTTCAAGGTGATCGAGCGGAAGAGTCAGGTCACGTACCTGATCGATGTACAGTCCCCACGGAACCCCCTCCGGGTTCTCCACGTGAACCGTCTCAAGCCCCACTTTGTGAGAACGGAGTTGAGTTTGCTACTGCCCACCGATGATGGGGCGGAAGAAGACACTGAACCCCTGCCCGACCCCCTGTGCGCTAAAGACCTGGATGGTTCCGTGGAGGGAGTGAAACTGTCAACCACCCTCACTCCGCAACAGTCCGACGACTGTCGCCAGCTGCTCAGACAATTCGCAGTCCTCTTCTCCCTCATCCCAAGGGTCACCGACTGGTGTGTCCACGACGTGGACACCGGCGACAGCCCACCTGTGAGACACCGAGCCTACCGGGTGCCTGACCGGGTCCGCACCTGCATCAAGACCGAGGTACAGAAGATGTTAACCCATGGAGTGATCAAACCCTCCGATAGCCCCTGGGCCAGCCCGGTAGTCCTGGTCCCGAAAGCGGCCGCCCCTGGGGTCGCCCCGAACTAAGATTCTGTGTGGACTACCGGGGGCTCAATGCGGTCACCCGAGCGGATGCTCACCCTATTCCCCGCGCCGACGAGCTCATCGACCGCCTGGGGGCCGCACGTTTCCTCAGCACCTTCGACCTGACCTGCGGGTACTGGCAGATTGCGCTCACGGAGGGAGCAAAAGAAGGCTCCGCCTTCTCCACACCCGATGGACACTACCGCTTCAGGGTCATGCCGTTCGGGATGAAAAATGCCCCGGCCACTTTCCAGCGGTTGGTAAACAAGGTCCTGGCCGGACTCGAGGAGTTCAGCGCAGCGTACCTTGACGACATAGCCGTATTCAGCTCTCAATGGCACGAGCATCTCCAGCACCTCCAGCAAGTACTGCTGGCCCTGCGCCAAGCCGGCCTAACAGTGAAGGCCAGCAAATGCCAGCTCGGGCAAGGCTCCGTGGTTAACCTGGGGCATCAGGTGGGCAGCGGGCAGGTCGCCCCCTCCAACCAAAGATCGACGCCATCAAGTCCTGGGAGCCCCCCACCACTCAGACGGAAGTCCGGGCCTTCCTGGGCCTCACAGGATACTACCGGTGGTTCATTAAAAACTATGGTAGCCTCGCAGGGCCTCTCACGGAGTTGACCTCCAAAAAGCTCCCGAAGAAGGTGCAGTGGACCCCCCCGTGCCAACAGGCGTTCGACGCCTTGAAAACCGCCATGTGCACCGCCCCAGTACTCAAGGCCCCCGACTACTCCCGAGAGTTTGTGGTCCAGACCGACGCATCCGAACACGGCATCGGAGCCGTCCTCTCGCAGTTCAACGACAAGGGCATAGATCAGCCCATAGCCTTCATCAGCCGAAGGCTGCTGCCTCGAGAACAGCGTTGGAGTACCATAGAACGAGAGACCTTCGCCGTAGTCTGGGCCCTCAAGAAACTACGGCCCTACTTGTTCGGAACCCACTTCCGAGTACAGACGGACCACCGGCCCTTGCGGTGGCTGATGCAGATGAGGGGAGAGAACCCCAAGCTATTACGATAGTCAATCTCCCTCCAAGGGATGGACTTCACTGTCGAGCATCGCCCCGGGGCGGATCATGCCAACACCGACGGCCTGTCCCGGTTCTTCCGCTTCAGCGAGGAGAACCCCCCAGTGGATGGGTAGTTCTCCACGCCTTTCAGCTGGGGGGGACGCGTGTGAGACCGGCCTCACGGCGTATGCCCTCCCGTACATCCAGCCAACCTGCAACCACCCCCAAGACACGGCATCTCCGACTCCGGCCGCCCCAGCCACACAGACCCGAGGGCCGGCCAGAGTCCCCGACAGACTCGACACCCTACCACGCATGTCCAACCGAGGGAGCGGGAACCCCCGAGCCAGACCAAGAGGTGCCAGCCCAGTCACACCTCGGATCACCTTCCCCCGGGAGGACTCGATCGGCCACCAGGCCCCTGGGGAGCAGGCGCCTCGCCTGCCGAGCGTCTGGGGACCCTCCCAGACCCACCTGAAAGGACCAAAGAAACGAGCGGCAGGAAATCCCGCCGAACCCCCTCAGTCACCAAAGGCCCCTCTCTGCGAGGACTCCGGACTTCAAAGGGCAGGGGGAGTATAATAGGGGGTGCCGGAGGAACGAATGGCAGAGAAGACCTGGAACCATCGAAGCCTGCTGACGCTGTCGCGGCTCCCGAATACCGAACCACCTGGGCCTGCTGAGTGACTCGCGGCCCCCAGCCATTGAACCATCTGAGCCCTGCTGACGAGATCGCGGCTCCCGAACTCTGAACCACCTGGGCCTGCTGAGTGACTCGCGGCCCCCAGCCATTGAACCATCTGAGCCCTGCTGACGAGATCGCGGCTCCCGAACTCCGACTACCTGTGCCTGCTGAGTGACTCGCGGCGCTCCCCTCGAGGACGAATTGGCAAGAGATCGCCCAGAGAAACAACACCCTCCAGCTCGAGGATTGTGAGCTATCCGCGGGGAACTTTGCAGAGACACTACCTTCAAAGACTGTCCCGCTACCCCCATTCCCTTACCACCGATTTGTAGTATCTTGTGCCGCTGATGTACTACTTGCACCTTGGATCATAAAGATCCCTTGAAACCTTCGATAAAAGAACCTATCGTCCTACAAAGAATACGTGTGGTGTCACTCTGTTCGTAGTGTAAGCTCAGGGTGTGCGCGCCTGGTTCGGCCTACTTGGGAGAGGTGGGTCAAAGGGGTGGGCAAGACGTGTATCGAACCCCCCTCCGGCGAACGCCTTTCCAACAGTAAAATTTGAAATTTCTTATGTGAGTCTCCAGGACTGTGCAAGCAGAGTTTGTATAGAAATGATGCTTTGTAAGATGAGGTAACTTTCTTGCTGCCTTTTAACATGAAGAATGTAAGTGGTACACATGTATACAGGCCAACAAAGTAAACTTAAGAAGTAAGATGGGCTTGATTGTGCTTCCACTTTCAGAACAACATTACCTATTTGCTGCAGAATTTGAAACTCTGAACAAACACTGTGCTCACTCAATAAACGATGAAGAATCGTGTACATGTATTTATCATCGCCAAAAATGTCATAAATGCTTCTGTAGTTTTATAGGAGGTCAGCCAAGGAACTGCTGGAGCCCACTTCTTTGTCCTGGTATAAGTGGGAGAAGGTCCAGCCCTTAGGGTTCGCCTTACAAATCTCAAGAGCAAGTGCAGTCATTATTCTGTCTTCCACAGGCCCAGTAGTGTTCTGCTGAATTTGACAAGGGGGGGCCACATTTATGCCTGCACTAATGGGGGAGACTACCTGCCCCTCCCTAACAAATTGGCAAAAAGTTCCCAAGGGTACCCCTACCCACTTTTACAGCAGTCCCTGTCCTTTGTGCCCTACTGCAAGCAATCCCACAGTGCCCTTCTCTACTGGAATCCAATGTAGCAGAAACTATCTTCAACTGTGGAGTGCTCCTGTGACCACCCGAGACCATCTCTGTTGTCACATCAAATCAGTTTTGGGGACAGCTCCTCTCCCACTGGGATTGGTGTCTATCTGACTAGTTGGGAAAAGAGCACCCTGCAAGTTGTCAGCTAGCATTTGCCTGTGAGAAGGGCATCCTCTTTAAAGTTAATTAAGTCCCTGGGCATAGCCCAGATGGTCACCATGTCAGAGTATTAGAACACATCGCCACCCCCAAGGCCTGTGTCTCAGCTCTGGGAGTAGATTAACACCTCATCAAGGAGCTATTCAGCTCGTGGTTAACAGTTGAAACTTCATGCAAATGGGCTTCTAAAGGCGTTATCCAGTTTAAAAATGTTAAAAGTATCTATTACAAATCTCACTTTACGAATGAATTGGACTTGTAATAAATATTTTAAAAAGTCTAAGAAGGAACTTTTTAGCCGGGTCCTGTGTAGATATAACATTCTTTAATTTTATATTCCAATGTGTTTCTATGGAACAACTAACCCTGCTACAGTGACAATAGCTTTTGGGGGCTTTATAGTGTAGGGGAATGTTGGTTTGCCAATCCACACAGTCCCGTGAGGGGTGCAGAGGCACTATATTGGATTTAGTTGGGTTCAGACGCAGGCCCGACGCTCTATCAAAGAACTGGAGGATATGGAGGCATCTTGGTCCAGAGTTGGCTAGAAAGAGCAGGACATTGTCCACATATAGGGCGATTCGGTCCTCATGGGAATCATGACAATGCCATCCCCGAGATCGCTCATCCGTCCATATGAGACAAGCCAAAAGCTCGATCACAAGAGCGAATAGGAGGGGAGGGAGTGGGCATCCCACAGCCCCCCGTGCTGGCCGAGCGGGGTGCATCATACACAGTGTCACAGAAGAACAAGGAAACAACAATGAAAGCAGGGAAAACAGTCCCTAACAAGCCTCCAAACCAACCCCCCTCACCATACTTCCCCAAATGAAGCATCTGTTGTCCACTAAACAGTAGTTAAGGGTGTAGAAAAACTATCTACGAGTGGGTCTGTATAGCATTGCAAAAGAATCTTGTACGGTTAAGGATTGCTGTTTCCTCCAATGTAAGGTATTAGTAAGGCAGTGCGCGCAGTTAAATATGGGGGCTGCGTGAAAGATCTGTGTCCTCGGAACTGGGGCTAGGGGAAGCGATGGAGTGCACCTAGGGTGTCAGATCCTGGGTCTCAGTGTTCACATGGATGCCTGCGGTATCCCGGGGTGCAGCTGATTGGCTCCTCTCGATGGGGGAATCCTCGGGGGGGCAGAAGCCGCACCACAGGTGTTGCATCTCCTGTAGGAACCAGCACGTCAAACGCGAGAGCCTGCCCGTGGTTCTCCCTGGGGCTCCCCTCAAAGGACAGATCAGACATTCCTTGGTTGCCCAAGTCCAAGCCTCTTCCGGTGACTCAAAGAAGTGCATCTTGTTTTAAACTATCACCTTAAGACGGGCCAGGAGAAGGAGTCTGTATTGCAAGTTGAGGGCCCGCAGTTTCTGTTTCACATGCATGAATGATCTTCGTTGGACTTACACTTCTTTCATGTAATTGGGGAAGATCATCACTTTGGGATGGCATTGCGATCTCTGAAGTTCAGTTCCTGAGCAATAATTAGTCGGTGTGGGGCTCCTGACGGCGGCCTGGACGCAAGCGCCCGATGGGCCCTTTCCATGACAAACCATGCGGAGAGAGCATTTGGGGGCATCCAGGGCCTGATCCAGTCCTCGACAAAGGTATTTATTTGCGAGGGTTCGCTGCCCTCAGGAAAGCCCTCCAGGCAGAGATTATTTCATTGCGATCTATTTTCAGCATCTTCAGCCCGCCTATGAAGGTCAGTTGTGCGGGACAGGAGCTGCTTTACCTGCCCCTTGAGGGCGGGAGGGGGCGTCTCTCCGTGGCCATGACCATTAGTGGTGTACTGTTCCATCCGGGTCTGAGTCGATTGGGGTTTAACCCCTCTGTCTTTCCCCATGATTGCTTAGTCCCCCAGTGGGGGGCAGCCCGATCTCGCCACGCGCTGCGACCCTCAGGTCTCAGAGGCCTCGGGTAGCCTAGTGTCCCAGCAGTTCAATGAGTCCAGACCATCCGGGCCGCCTCACCTGCCAGATTGTGTCCCCGATCACGCACAGTCATCTCATAAGGCCATGAGCTCGGGAGGTCTCAGTGGAGAGGATTTGGATCAAGGGAGAGAATCGGACAGAACATCGTACGCGCACAACGGGGCACAGGCCAGGGAAGTTGCAAGCCCCTCGGGTCCATACAAAGGTTCCTTACTGAAGCAGGAGTTGTTTCCCGCCCATCCCGGCCCGAATGGTGCAACCCCGATCCACCTCGGGGCCCACCCCCTGATCTGCCGTCACCAGGGTGCATCAGTTCTGAAATTCTCATTGCTCCCAGGCCCTGCCCCCCCGCCCACACTGACACTGGCTCAACCAATCCACTCTTCTCGCACCAAGACCAGAGGGAGCCACCGAGTAAGGACTCAGCACGGGGTCTTCCTTTCTAAAAAGATCACAAGTACCCAAGCAGCGACCCACACCGTTCCATCCTGGGGAGGCAGATAGGGAGTCAAGGGTAGCCCCTCAGCACCCCACACTCTGAGTGCCCCCCCCATTATCCCCAGATCTATCACAGGGCAACATTTCAACACCAGGAGGTAGCAGGTCGCAGGTCCCACAGTCAGGGATCACCAAGAATGTGTTCAACCCAGTCCCCAGAGTCAATGACCTCAGACCCGGACCCTACTTGGGCCGTTGAGGTGGGGGTCAGAGGAACCAGGTTCATCACCGGGAGGAGGGGGAGAGTTGATGCAGTCCTCAAACCACCAGGCCCTCCCTATGTCTAGAGCCCCCAGAGCGCCCACTGGATGGCCAGCCACGTGAGGCGGAGTCTCACCGATCACGGGTCGACAGCCCCAGGCGAGTCCCCAATCTGCACCACTCTAGATGCTGCCACCCCACCTCATGTGCATTTTGGGCCTCGTCAGTCCTCCACCGCGGGTGGCAGGAAGTCCGGCGGCAAAGGGGCCTTGGGGGCCGCTTGCAGGGTGTGAGCAATCTCCACCAGCCGTTGGGTCGGGGGTTGATCTCCACTCACATCCACTCTCTCCCTAAGCATGCAGCTCGCTGAGAGTCGTGGCCCCCTCTGTGGGATCGGTGCAGTAATTTGATTGCTCCAGCGCCGAGGGTCCCGCTTTCACCTCAGGAATCCACAACAGCCTTCGGAGCTCCGCTCAAGTGGAGACTGCCCCACAAACCACAGCGGTATTGGCGAGACCCCAAAACCATGCTGGGGAGGAGTAAAGGGAATGGCGCCAGCTGGATTCTCCAGTCTCCCAGCAGGCACACAGAGTCAACCTCTAGAGGGTAGGGCTCTTCACTGCCATTTTGATGCAGCTCCGTGAGTTTCTTTGGTCGCAACCGGATTACTGCCGGAGAGGGCACCGCAAGGTTAGAGGCGCCCCAATTGGGTAATTGGCACGCGAGGAAATTCAGGATGATGGCAGATCCTAGAGATATGGGGAGCAATCTCAGAGTGCGACCGCCATGTTAGCTTGCCAAGCCATGCCCCGAGCATGTTTTAAATTAAACTTTTGCACGTCCTACTTTTAAGTACCATGCTCCCTGTTTTATTGGGTATTAAGATCTACTTAAGGGTCACTAATTAATATTTAAAAGTAGGCCTTCAACCTTTTAAAGGGGGTTGACTTTACAATTTTGAAACAGTCCAGACAGTTGACAGTAGTAGGCCTGCAGTCATGTTTTCATTGTTGCTCTAGTGGTGGCACAGTGTGCGCTGCAGTCCACTAATGGCATTTAACTTATAGGCCCTGGGTACACTTTGTGGCATATTCTAAACAGGTAATTTAAATATGGTAATTAGGATTATAGCCAATTTTAACATGCTTTAGAGGTCAGTGCAAATGCAGGGGGCCTGGTTAGCAGAGTCCCAGCTTGTAGATTTAAAAAAGAAGCAGCATCATTCCAAAAAAAAGGGGTGCTCATGCAAAAAGAGGCATGTTCCTACAATCGACATGTGCCATACAATTAGAACAAGGCGAATTCATCAACACACAGGTGAGAATGAATAAAGTTTTGGTGACATATAATAAGACTTTGTATACTAACTCGCAAGGGGCTACACACGGGTAAATAAGAAGATATTTGGACTCAATACGTATGCTTCATATTGCTCAAACACAGGGTATATTATAAGACGGAGCCATAACAATGGGAAAGAGAGGTATTTCTATTGATCAGGTAGCAGGAGGGAAGACACCAGGTGAATATGGGCTCCTTGTGGAGTTTTATGTGAAATATGAAGCTCAATTACCACCACACTTACTGAAAACATATATAGTGGTGACACAAAAGAATTGCTCCCAATATCCATGAGGGAACCAATGATTGTAGTTCTCCATAAGGCAGGAAGGAACTCACTCGATGTAAGGTTTTACTGTCAATTATCCCTCTTAATCCTGGTTTATAAAATATAAAGGAAGCTCCTTGCCAACAGACGTTTGGCAATGGTACTGGACTTGGTTCATCCCAATCAGAATGTTTTTTTTATAAGGAAAGAATATGTTTTGAAACATCAGATCATAATTCCACATAATGGACAGTATTCCTGACAATGTCCCTGCTTCTTGGGTTATCTCTTTTGATATAACACTGAAATGGATGTACTTAATTGAAGCGCTTAGGAAGAGGAGGGGATGAATATATATAAAGAGAATGACTATTCTCTAAACCTCGCCAATGGCTAGTATCAGCACTAGAAAGAGGTTTTGAGAGCTGTGGATGGTTGAGAGGGGAACCACACAAGGATGCCCACTATCACCCACCTCATTCGTGATGGCCAGGGAGCCATTGGCATGTCTCTTGTGGATCAAGGTTAAACTAAATAGCCCACATCACACTATATCACTATATGCAGATGGCATGATGTTATATCTCCAGAAAAATAACCTAAATGCGGTCATGATAATGCTGGGGATATTCAGTAAAATTTCAGGGTTGCACATAAATTGGATTAAATCTTTTCTGTTACAACTTAGATCATTAACTGGCCTTTAGCAAATACAGACAGCTGTGATGAGGCTGTATCAGAAATGTGCTACTTTCAAAAATATGTTGGGTGCAAGTTTGTCATACTGAAGAGCACCTTATAGCAGGCAATTTAGGCAGAACAGTGACGTTCATAAGGCAATCTGTTCCTTTTTGGGTTAAACTACCACTTTTGCCAATGGGAAGAGTGGTTAGTGCAAAGATAATCATACTGCTCAGACATTTTATATTTTATGAGGCCAAACCAGTATGCTTCAGGTGTGCCTTCCTTTCAAGACTTGCACAGCATATTGACTGGCCTACACATGGAGGAATTGCAGGCGAAGGGTTGCATTGCATAAGACACATTATTAAAAGCAGCATAGGAGCACTGCAATGTGAGACATGCTATTTTGCAGGACTGCTGCAATGACTAACAAGATGGCTTGATATGCACAGTAACCTCAAAGGGCAGGCAGTGTAACATCGGCTGAGGAATGGTCCTATATTAGAGTTGATACGGGCAAAACAAAAATGAAACTACTGAGATGTACAGACAGTGTAAGCTACTCTCAAATTCCTCCTAGTTATCTCTTAGGCATGAGATGTCAGCAAAGTTTCAGGCTCATCGAGGGGTTCATCTTTAATGTCTGGTCTTGGCTTTGTGCGAAGATCCGCAGCATCGAGACAATCATGATCAACCTCTTTCCTATCAATTTCAATTTCAGCCGTTGGTAACAGTGTAGCTAGATTAAGTGCTTGACATCTCTTAAATACATCATTTTCTACTACAGGAACCAATTGTTCATATTTTGTAAGTTTGCTATTTGTCAGATATTGGGTCTCAGTTCGAGTGAGCAAGATCTCTAGGGAATGAGGGACCATCACTGTAAGATGATTTCCCTTGGCTTTACGATCACCTCTCTCAATACTGACATCAACCACTGCAACCGCATTAGTCTGCCAGACAGTCCTGCAGCAATAGAGTCATGGGTAGTTAAAAAATAATCTACAGGGGGCGTGGCCGGGCAAGATAGCCGATCAGATGTAGCTCGTCTCGGCTCCCAGTCCGCACGTTATTCCGGACTGCTTGGAAGTGGCCCTGTGGGGTCCTGACGGATGAGAAGCATATCTACCTGCAGCAGAATGTGCAGGGCACCGTCAGGACTCATCAAATTCCTGCTGACGCCAACTTTGCAGCGCAAATGAGTCGGAGTTGCACAGGTCCGACGCTAGACAAAATGGCGCCCGATGCCTGATGAGCGCTGACAAGACTCCTGAGGCAGCGCGGTGACTGGCGAATTAAGGCCACTGCTCCTATTTACTCACCGGGTTTGAGAAGGCGGCCTGCGGATGCCCCCGTCATCGAGATCTCTGTGGGGGGCAGGAACCGTAGCGGTGCAGCCGCCGCGGAGACCCGGACTGGACCCGCACTCGCCCGAGCCTACAACAGGTGCGTGATTCACAATCTGGGCAGCAGGGGTCCATTGGCAGTGAGCGGGCCGCTTGGGAGCAATCGGGCCTGGTTGTTGAGAGAAGACTGGTGTGAACAGCCGGTGCTGTGCTTCCCCACGCGGCCGCTTGAACTTAAAATGGTGGCCGCTCTGTGACTCGCTGCGCTGACTGCCAGCCGGCTCTGAGGCTTCCGCTACCGTCCGCCTCAATGTGGAACCTGGCGCTGGTGACCCACCTGCATACCTGTGGGCTATGCTTTTTCCCTAGTGACGACCCATGGTGCCTTCGGGAGGGGCGATGTCACACGCTCAGACCTCGCTAGGGAACTGATTTGACTGCCATCTTAGGGGCCTATTAAGCTAATCTTCTCAACCGCTCCTGATCAATTCAAATGTCTGAGCGTCTCATGAGCTCGGCCTTCCCTTTCCGCACGCCATCAGAGGAAGCACATAGATGGGACTCAGCGTGGTCGTTGGCTCAACTAGGTGCTTAGCCATCTATGACCTCAGCAAGCTTCATGTGTTTAGTCCATACATGGCAGTGTCTATGGCAACCCTTGGAGAGGACTATTAAGAAGGGGACTTTGGACACCATTGCAGTTGACACGTTCTGCTGAACTGTGAGGCATCCCCCGCGCCTTATGATCTTGGGGCCTTCTCTTACACTTGACAAAGCCCCACAAAAACTAATAAGGTCTCAGATTTTTTTCCATCCACTGACAAAAGACCTCAAGCGGGCCACGCCGAGGGACCAGAAGCTATAGCTATTTCCAAGGCTGACCTCCTAAACGTGTTTAGGGACTTCAAAGCAGAACTCCGGTCTGATTTAGGTCAAGATATTAAAGCCACGATGGATCAGCTACGCAAATCCAAGATCAAACTCGGCAAACCACTGAAATTCATGAGGAGGTACGTACCTTGCAAGAGCAACTCCGTCAGACCCAACTCAAGGCAGAGGATCTTGAAAATAGAGCCCACCGAGACAACTTGCGAATCCGTGACCTGGAAGAGGGGGTGGAGGGGCCCAACCTTGAAGCTTTCTTGCAGGGGATCTTTGCGGAAATCCTCAGCCCCCAAACGCTTAAACTTAAGCTAGATCGTGTCCACCGGGTGGGAAGGCTGAGGACCGGAGAAAAGAAGTGTCCCCGTGATGTCCTGGCCAAATTCCAGTCCTACAAAGACAAGGAAGCAGTCCTAATGGCCGCCAGGAAAAAGGGGTTGATTTCCTTCCCAGACCATTCCTGTACTGTATACCAAGACATGGCTCCTGCCACGTTAGCCTGGAGACAGCTCTTTAGACCATATCTCAGATCTGAGGGAAGGTCTGGATCACTTGGGCCTCCCCGCGGAGGAAGCTGGACCTAGCATGTCAAAATCAACAGACATCCCTGGGAACAGCCCCTTGGTTGCTGCTTGGACCACAAGGTCCCGCAGGAATCGCACATAGGGTCGAGGTCTACACCACCTTTACAAGCCGAGTTAATGGATCAATGGCCAAGACGATGATCTCCACTACCCATGATGTCTAAACCAATGGGCTCCTCCACATGTTATGGCTGAACTCAGGGACCACGATGTATCGGGCGTCATAAGACTCCGCCATCCGCTGAGGAGCCAAAGGCCACACTCCTTCCTCTGCGATTATGGGAAGCCACTGACCAAATGTCTCACAGAACAGTTGCTACCATGAGGACTTACATAAGGGACTGTCTTGCTTTTCTTCCCACCAGCTGACGTTCCTGGAGTGCAACTCACCCAAGTGTGGAGACGGCTCCCTGCTTTCGGAGTTCGCCTCTTGGACTGGTAATGTTTACCTAATCGCATACCGCTGATACCTCCAGTTTCTCGGGGGATGTGGGGTGCTAGTCATCATTATATCCTCTACATGCACTTGAGACTCGGTTACAGCTGTGAACCGCCCCCCCACGGTAATGTATGCAGTAATGATTCGGGGAAATGCTCCATTTTTTTGTCTTTATATGCAGGAGAACTGTCTTCTTATTTTTACCAGGCATGGAATTGTCCCAATGGCTATTCTTCAGCCGCACAAAGATGTTTTTCCGTATTTTGAGCTACGACCGGGATGGGCGTGGACGGGGTCCTCGAACCTGTTGTTCCCCCTACTCCCTGAGGGGCTTCATACCCCCCATACAGGGACCTGGTAACGATTTTTCAATTGCATTTATTGTTAATGTTTGTTTTTATTTTTCCGGGGTTTGAGGGGAGGGGATGGGAGGGAAATGGTGGTGGCTTTTTAATATTCTGTTCTGATAGGCTTTCTGACCTCACTGTATTTACAGATGGCACTAGATTGTGGTATACTCACTTCTGGGTACTCAAGGGGACACAGGACACAATAGGGCGGATGGGGCTTTCAATGAGATAATGTTTTCCCTTTAACACAATGACGATCACCATTGGAACCTGGAACGTTAAAGGTCTTAACTCCCCTCAAAAGCGCCAAATGATATGGAAGTATATTATTGATCATCACCTTGACATAGTAGCCCTGCAAGAGGCGCACTTAGCCAGAGCTGAGGACACACGTCTTCGACACAAGCACTACCCACTGATATACAAATCTTCAACACCTATGAAACATAGAGGGGTGGCGATTCTATTTCACTCCCCCATAAAATTCCAACCGATGGATGTCCAACAAGACAAAGCTGGTCGCTGGATTATGGTCAAGGGTCGCCTGATGGGGAAAATTTGCACCTTCATAACGGTATACGCCCCCAACACTGGTCAGATGACTTTCTTAAAAACGCTACTGGGGAAAAAACTATATTTTGTGGAGGGGACGTTAGTTATCATGGGCGATTTCAATTTGACCTGGCAGAAAGACCTAGATAGCACACGCCCAAAGCGCTCAGAAACGGGCTCTTTCTCCATTGACACTCAACAACACTTCCACAACATGGGCCTTTTGGACGCCTGGCGCGCTCTTTATCCCCATTCTCGAGACTACACCTTTTATTCTCATGTCCATCGTACATACTCATGACTTGATTATATTTTCATTAGCCAATCCTTAATGGGCGTCCTACAAGAGGCTAAAATATTCCCTCTATCAGTGTCGGATCACAGCCTACTCTCAATATGTTTGTCCTGGAGTGGTAATGCCTCGACTTCTCCCAGGTGGTACTTCCGACCTTGCTTACGCGGGACAAAGAATCCTGCACTAAGCTAAGAGAAACCATTGCTGAATTTTTTGACATTAATAAACCGGAGGATATCTCGGAGTATACCACCTCGGACATGTTTAAGGCAGTCTTCTGCCGGAAATGCATTGCACTTAACGCGGCGCTAAATGCGCAACACGCCAGGGAGCGGGAACTGCTGGAGAAGGAAGTGGCTTCTGTTGAGCATGCCCACAAATTGAATCCCACAAGGCAGACTCTTCGCAATCTGACGGCGCTTAGGGGTAAACTTCAAGCTATTTACAACAATAGGGCAGAATTCACTCTCCTCAAACTGCAACACTTGTCTTACTCCCACAGCAACAAGATTGGCAAACACCTTGCTAGGCAACTTAAAGACAAAAAAGAGAGAGTACATTGGTGGTGTACAGGGATCCGATGGAGGGCTCACACATAGAGATGAAGAAAAGGCAGAGATCTTTGGCTCATTTTATAAAACTCTTTATACTAGAGATCGATTAGATTCAGACGCCCAATGGGATTATCTTCGGACACTACACTTTCCTCAAGTCTCCCCTGAATGGTATGATTTACTCACCGCCCCCATTACCTCCGATGATGTCAACGCTGCTATTAAAGCCCTTAAGCCCCATAAAGCTCCAGGACCGGAAGGCTACACCGCCCTGTTCTATAAAACTTTTGCCCCCGACATCAGCCTACATCTCACGCGGCTCTTTAACAAGATGGCTGAAGAGGGCGAGGTCACCAGCTCCATGTCTGAGGCCATGATCTCTGTTATACCCAAACCAGGGAAGGATTCCCATGTATGCGCCTCATACCAGCCTATTGCCCTGCTTAATCTCGACGCAAAACATTACTCCTCCATAATAGCCAAGAGATTGAACGATCTCATGCCTGATCTTATACACCCAGACCAATCGGGGTTTATTATGGGTCGACAGACACATGATAACACCCACCGAATTGTGCGTCTCATAGAGAAGGCCAACAGATGTCAAATCCCTGCTGTACTGGTAGGGCTTGACGCTGAGAAAGCCTTCGACAGGGTGGATTGGGCATTCTTATTTCATACACTAAGGGCCTTCGGATTTGCACCTAAATTTCTTACTATGATTCAAGCTAATTATTTTCAACCCCGATCTAAAGTAGCAGTCAATGGAGTGCACTCGCCCTCCTGCTTCCACACTAGGGGCACCAGGTAGGGGTGACCCCTTTCACCCCTGCTCTTCGCCATTAGCGATGGCGATTAGAGCCAATTCTGATATCCAAGGGATTCCATTCAGTGGGGACTCCCACAAAATTTCTCTGTTTGCGGATGACGTCCTCTTGTCACTCTCCGACCCTGCTGCGTCTCTCCCACCTTTACAATCGGAACTTCAGCAGTTTGAAGCAGTAGCGGGCTTTAAAATCTTGGCAAATTGTATATCCTTAACCCTACACTTCCGAACACAGAGCTCCGCAGGCTCCAGTCTCTCACTTCCCTCCAATAGACCACTTCCTCTATACAATACCTGGGAGTCCAACTAACACCTAGGGTAGAGGGGCTCTACGCTGCTAACTTCCCCCCATTCTTACTAGTATCCAAACTGAACTCATAAAGTGGAAACCTCTTTTTCTGTCTTGGCTGTGATGGAGTCAAACTGTTAAAATGACACTCCTTCCTAAGCCCCTTTATTTATTTCAGGCCCTACCCATTGAATTGGAAGGGGACTTCTTTCGGCGAGTTAAAACCATGATTCTGCTTTTCATTTGGCAAGGGGGGCACGCCCGCTTCTCTTTCTCCATACTGCGTCGCTCTCGAACGGAGGGTGGAGTGGGACTCCCAGATATAGCCCTTTATTATAAAGCTGCACAATTGAGAGTACTGGCTGAGTGGTCAAAGCGGTAATCCGATAAGCATTGGTTACATATGTATCGTGGTGTGACGGGGAGGACTATCAGGGATTTGGTGTGGCGCCCCAAAAACGACAGACCCAAAAATGCATAGATTAGCACCCCCACACGCACCACCTTGAAAGTATGGGATACGGTCATGGGCGATGACAGATGGACCTCTTTTCCTTCGCCATTTACACCCATCGATTTTCACCCCACATTCCTGCCAGGCTTACATGAGGGTCTCTTTGACGCTTGGAGGGTGGGAGGGTGCCTCGCTCTGACACACCTTTTTCATAATTTTGATCCCCTCACCTATGACAATTACAAGCGGAACTATGGCCTAGAGAATCCAGAATGCTACCACTACAATCAGTTAATTCACTGGGCCCTTACACCTCAGGCCCGAGAGGCAGCTACCCATCCTCCTACACAATTTGAGTCCTTCCTTGCCAAGACCACTTCTATGAAATGGGTGATTTTGTTTATATACAACTTCCTACTAACCACCACACTCTCTCCATGACTAGGATATATGTCTATGTGGGAGGGACTACTACAGCGCGGTATTTCTGAAGACGAATGGGCACATCTATGGACCGACATTACAAGACTCAATCATTCCATAGAGCTCCAGGAAGCTCATCTTAAGACCATGATGGATTGGTATCTCCATCCGTCCAGGCTTACGCAGATCTTTCCCAACACTTCTGATAGATGCTGGAGGGGCTGCGGGCTTCTGGGGGATTTCCAGCACATCTGGTGGGACTGCCTGACTATACGCCCCTTTTGGGAAGAAATACTCGCACACATCAAAGACTTGTTGGGATACCCCATTCCAAACACCATGGCAAGTGTGCTTTTGGGACTTCGTGACCCCATTCTGGAGCACCAGACCCGAGCTGATAAGGCAATCATGTGGCTATTTCTAGGTGGGGCAAAGGTCCCCCTGGCAGCTGCTTGAAAGAGAAGGGAAGCTCCAGCAATTTCCCTTTGGCATTCTCGATTATTGAAATGACTCAGCCTGGAACGAATGTCGGATATTTTTAGATATAATTACAAGAATTTTGAATTTAAATGGGACCCATTAGTTACCTTCCGCTCTCTTGGATTACCATTGGCTGGCTGTCCTTCTTCCGTCAGAGCCCTTCACCTCTTTCAATTCTGAGTTCCCTTCTATTACCACAAGTTGACTAAGCTGGTTTAATATTGCCGCCACCATTGTAGGGGAGGGGGGGGTGTTTCTTTGTTATTCCTTGGTTGGAAGTTGTTTTGTTATATGATTTTAGCACGCTTCACGTGGCCCCTTCCGGTTGGAAGGTTTTGGGGAATTACCGTCACAAAAGGATGATGGGATGTCCACTCAAATCGTTTGATTTCACACAAGGATTATAAAGGTCTGCCCCAAGGCCCACTAGTATTAGAAACTGTACCTTTCATTTAAGCACTTCCATGAGATTGGGGCCGGGTCACTATCTAGCACTGTATGACTATGTACAGTTTTCGTACTGTCGAAATCTGCAAAATTCCTTGTGAGGTGTGAAATGATGGTAATAACCTATGATGTACCTTGAAATAATTTTAATAAAAATATGTTTGAAAAACAAAATACTCTACAGGTCTTTGACAGTCTCCATGCAATTCAGTCAGATCTGCGAAAGAGCAACCCTCCCTCTCATTGCAAAACAAAGTGAACATTTAACTGTAACCAGGCATTCCTAGTCCCTGGTCATGACAGAGGCTTTCACTCAGCTCTAGGAATGCTTTTAAGCAGTCATTATCTCATGGAAGTGGATCAGGCACATATTTGTGCATCAGCTTCAGTAAAGGCTTGTCCCCTAAGGAAAAGTTGGGCTTCCACTGTCTACAGTAGCACACCATTCCTAGAAACATTTTTACTTTTCTCTGTTTTTGGTGGATTCACTTTCAGAACTGCTGTTGTTCTCGCTTGTAAGACCTTCTTTATTCCCTTCTCAATGAGATTTCCTAAGCATAGGACCTCTTTTTTGCAGTATTGCAGCTTGTTCAGAGACACTTTATATCTATTTCTAGCCAAATGGTTCAGTAGAGCAATTATATCCTGCTTTAAAGTGTCTTATGTATTTTGTATTTGACACTACAAGCAGATCGTCAATGTACTGTACAAGGACAGAGTTGCAGGGTGTTTGTAAAGTCTCAGGATTTTTTTTCAAGAACTAATTAAAGATTGAAGGGCTTTCTGTATACCCTTGTGAAACTCTGTACCATGCCAAAACTCTGTTTTAGAATACACATCAGAACAAGAATAGGCCTGACAGAGATCCACAATAGTAAACCACTCTGCATCACAAGGAATCTGAAACAATATTGTAGCTGGATTCAGTAGCAACGGACAACATAGGACAACTAGTCTGTTAATTTTTCACAAGTCATGCTCAATTCTATATAAGCTTCTGCACGGCCATAATCATCAATTTGCAAGGACTTCAAAGTATTTCCCTCAAAATTCCTTGTTTTTACAATGATTCAATCACTGGATTGATTCCAACCACTGTCTCAAGTGTGAGATTGTATGGTGGGATGATTGGAATTCTTGGAAGATTGCTTTTGGTTTGATCATTATTCAGACAGGTTCTACACCTTTATTGAGTCCAAGTCTTTTTCTGAATAATCCCATTAAGTGCAATTCAATTTACACAAAAGTTCCCTTCTTAGCAAATTTATGGGACTCAAGTCACACACAACAAACTGGTGATTTTCTACAAATGTGCCTAGTTCTACCGGAACCTTCTTTGAAAGAGGTTTAATTACTTGCTTATTTATGACACCTACAACTTGGATTTTCTTTCCTGAGAGGGGTAGGTCAGGGACTTTTGCTGCTCTAACAGTCTATCAGAAATGACACTTGGCGACCATTTACCTCACCTTATACAAATGGACCGCTCTTATGTACCTCTAAGACTGGGCCAAGTATGCAGTCTTCTTCCCTCTCAGACACCGTGATTGTGACTTGTCAAAGTCAAAGCTCTTGGTCTCAAACATAAGTTGTTGTTGAAATGACTTCTGATTTTGAACAGAATTTGGGTTTGTTCTTGGTGCTTGATTTATATTAATTCTGGGGTTGCCCATGTTATTGGGGGCCATTGTAGCTTGTGAGACCTACATCACAGATACTTGTGGCTGATTTTGTGTTTGCATTCATTGAACTGGGACCTGAACTTGGATGTTTTGCATTTCGCTTGGATTCACATTTTGCATTTGCCCATCACCACTTCCTTGGTTATGTTTCTGTCTGCAGTCTCTCTTCCAATACTTGAGCTTATTACAGAAATAACAAGGAGTCGGCCTCTTCAATATTGCAGTATCTATCCCTGAATTTGGATCAACCAAAACACTACTACCTCTTCCCTGTGATACACTGACTCCACCTTGGGCCATTTGACCTCCATTCTGGAAACCAGTACCTTGCATTTCACCAACATTTCCTATGTGTGGTTGATTGTGAAACCCTTTCTAAACCAACTTAGTTCAACCTATCAATGCCCCTTTCTGGTGCCTTTCCATTCAAAAAGGAAAACATTTCATCGTACTTTGTCAACGGTATAGGTGAGGGTGCATGGGCACGTGCATCTCTTGGGGGCTTTGTATGATGCCATCGCACAGCTATCTTACACTCTGCCTATAAATCACTTTGTATCACAATGTCGAAAAAGGTATTCAAATCTGTTCACAGAACCTTCAAAATTATCACAAATCTGTCAACCTGTGTATACCATTGGGCAAGATGCTCTCTCAGTTCAGGAAAGTTTGTTTGGGAAAGAAATCCTCCACTCGGTATCTCCCTCATAGGGCATGTTAAAGCCTCATCCTCATCTGGGGGTACTGGAGGAGGGTTACGGTTTACTTCTGCATTGTCTGATTGTTTCATTTTCTTTACTTGCTTTTTTGACTATTTTTTCTCAAATCTGTCAAAATAGCTGCACTTTTGAAAGCACTTAACAAATTCAGCAATGTGCAGCTCATTCCTGATGATCGCATAGTCACAATTGCTACATCTTCTAACTGTGCAAAGAAACCTTTCTGTAACGGAATACGATTGGAGAGATTTACTTTGTACTTACCTGATAATTCTGTTAGCTTTTCATGGATAGTAGCTACAAACTTTGTCATTTCTTTACACAGGTATATCAGCTTATTCTCCTGGTATTGATTCAAATGTGAAATATCTAAACAGCCTCTAATAATTTTGTTCCAATTCCACCTTTAATTTTGGTGCATCTAGAGTCCTGTTCTCTTATTCTCAGGGTTTTCCTCAAACCATGGGGGCAAAATGACATTATTGAATGTCCCTGTTTCTCCTTTCTCTTAAAGTTTGAATATTCTGTTGTGGTGGTCAGGCAACAATTTGCAAGTTTTGCGATGTCGGGATAAACCCTGTTGCAGCTACTCCTCTTATAGCACCTGGAACAACAGGATTCTGTGCAATGTTTATTGGTGCAGTTGCAATGGGAATTGTTAGTGTCTGAGTCGATATGACTTGTAACAAAGGTGCAGGAACAGTCACAATAGAAGCTGTAACACCTGGATAAATTACAGGGGTGGTTGCTTCAGCAGGTGCAGCTGCAATCAAAAGAGTTGGAAGTGGTACCCCAATCTGAACTACATTTTGTTCAACAGGGGCTGTAGCAATTGTTCCGCTAGAGGTTGTAGCATTCTCTGAAATTGACAATGTAGCAACATACGCCAGTGGGCTTGAGAATGACAGAGCATCTAAAATGTCATCCCCAGAAGCACTATCCGTATCAACTACTCATTTTCTCCATCTCTGCTGTTCTGCATCACATTTAGCATCAGTGTAATTATGCACTGCTCTCTTTGCTCTACTCTGACAGCTTTCTTTCTCTATGGTGTGAGCTGCAGGCTCCCCAGCATTTAATGCTTCATACTGTATGGGTCTAGGAGGCGGTTTCATCTCAAATAGTTTTTTCTGAAATTTTCAATAACCTTTAAATCGAATGAACCATGTTGTCATAATCTTAATGCTTTCTTCTTTTCAATGATCTTATGCCATTGACAAAGTCACAAAGTCACAAACATGTATGGAGCCCTACAGTTGTCATCATATAATGATCTGGCGTACCTTCTGGTGGAGACTCCTCTCCCTCATGAACAGTGACTCGTCAATCATTTCTCATTAAATCTAACATTTAATGAATACAGTAATTCAACAATAAATTAGCAAAATTAATTCACTTAATTGCAATGTTTTTGTTCACATCACAGCTCAGTACTAATCAATATTCACTTCCAAACCAAATGCAGTCCTTTCCTTCGCAAACCTATCACAATACAGCATCTGATGACTCACCAACCAATCTCAACACAACACTTCACACCAGTTGACATACACAGCGCGATGATTTCTTAGGTAATTCTCGGAAGCAGCTGAAGTAAAATCTTCCAACTGGCCCGAGTTATGCCCATTTTAAGGTTGGTGATCTTTGACTTTTTCCAAGTGACAAGCGTGTGGAGCTCCACAGCCCACCTGGATTTTACCCCTGTGGTGGGCCAGGACCCGTGGGTTGGTGTGAGAATTCATCTATTCTTTTCTGGTTGCTCCCATCTCCCTGGGGACTGCTACAAAATGGATCCAAGGCCCCAGCACCCCAACCCAGGACCCCGAGCACAGGAGAGGTCCGAGAACACCTCCTCCACCCACTGTGCCCATGTATAGGGGTGGTGGAGAGCACTCAATAACCAGCATCCAGCCTGCATGGACGCGTGCAGGAGAAGGAAGAAAGGCTGGCTCCTACGCTGGCCGAGGATAACAGCCGAGAACGAAGGAGCCAGCCGGGGTCGCAGGTGCCTTGCAGATTCAACAGCAGGACCCACCGCTAGAAACCTGCATTGGGGGTATCCTGGGTGGCAATGGGAACCCCACTTTAAAAAAGGAGAAAACACAAAAGAAAAGCTTTGCGGCTCTCCCTGACACAAGAGAGCCGCTTATGAAATATTCACTGCTCTTGGGTGGCGTGCCCCTTCGTTCCCTGTGGGACCGGCTCATTAGCCTAATTTTCTTGCCTTGTTGGTGGCCGCTGGATGGTAGGGGCACCACCAAAATTGAAAAAGAGAAAGTGGGGGGGGCGGCGAAGGAGGGCAAAAGCGCCCACCCAAATGATTTTTAAAGGCACTGACCCTACGTTGAGGAATCCATTACCATCCAGGATTTTTATATTATTTTTTTAAGCTCTTCCTAGTTGGAGCTTTTGCTGTATAGCTGGGAGTGCAGAGCCCTCTAGGGGCTTGTTCCGATGGCTGCATTTCATGTGACCTGAAAGTGCACAAAGACTCATGGCTAGTAGCGCCCTTTAGGAGCTGTTTGTATGATGGTGTTTTTTACATGTGGTTTGTTGTTCTTGTCGTATGGTGCACCCCTGATAAAGCCAATAGACCTTTTAAGGTGTGCCCCCCGATAGTCTGATGTGTTATCTGGTACAGGAGAGGGGTACTGTCATTCTGGGGGCATGACCCTTTAGGGGTCAAATATATTTTCATAATGTAATCTAAGGATATTTTGATCTACCTTATGTATATATTTGTAAACTAATGCATAGTATTCAGTAGTGTGTGTATAATAAATGTACTTTTCCTTTTCACAAGAAAAAGCACTGACTGGACAATCATTTATTGAGTGTTATAATTGCATGCCAGCTAATGGTGATTCCTAGCCCACACTACCTCCTCTGAGTCACCCTCGTCTACAGACCGCCCGGACCCCGACCACAATTCTGCGACTCCATCGCCGACCTCATCAGCACGCACGCGCTGACCTCCACCGATTACATCCTCCTCAGAGAGCTGAACTATCATCAGGAGAACAACAACTACAATGACCCTGATCGACAACTTCGCCAACCTCGGACTAAAACAGCTTGTCACGACGCCGACCCACATCGCCAGTCACACGCTTGATGCTATCTGCTCCTCAAGCCCCCACGTTGCCTTCAGCCACGCCTCCGAACTCACCTGGACAGACCACCATTGCATCCACTTCACCTTCTATAAACCCCTCACACACCACCGCACCCTACAGATCCCCCGCCGCTGCTGGGGCAAAGTCACTGAAGAACAACTACAGACAAACCTGGCACTCAAGCCAGCGACCAACCCCACCAACCCTGACGATGGTGCACGCACCCCCAGACGCTGGATGGACGACTGCGTCAACACCTTAGTCCCGCTGTTAAAGCCAACCAACAAAGACTCCAGCAAGAGAGCCAGCTGGTTCACCCCGGAACACCTAGCATCAAAATGCACCTGCCGGAAATTGGAGAACAAATGGCACAGCGACAAGACGCCGGACAGCTGGGCTGCCCACAAAGACGCCATCCGCAACCACCACCACCTCATCAGGACCGCCAAAAGGACCTCCTTCAAAGACCGCCTTGACAACAACGCACACAACAGCAAGGAGCTCTTCAACATCGTGAAGGGACTCTCCAAGCCCAGCTCCAGCGCCAATGACATCCCGCCATCGCAAGCCCTGTGTGCGACTCCCTTGCCACCTTCTTTCACCGCAAGATCACCGACATCCATGACAGCTTCAACCCCCGGACAACCCCTACAGGCCTCGACACGCCAGACCCACCGCACCCCATCGACCACGACTCCCTGACAACCTGGGCCAACGTGAGCATCGAGGACACAATCAAGACCATGGACACTATCCACTCCGGCTCCCCGTCCGACCCTCTCCCACACCACATCTTCAACAAAGCCGGCAGCTCCATCGCACCCCACCTGCGCAGCATCATCAACATCTCCTTTGAGACCACTACCTTCCCTGAGAGCTGGAAGCACGCAGAGATCAACGCCCTACTGAAGAAACCCAACGCGGACCCGAGCAACCCCAAGAACTTCCGGCCCATCTCCCTGCTTCCATTCCCAGCAAAGGTCATCGAGAAGATAGTTAACACCCAGCTTACCCGTCACCTCGAAGACAACAGCATCCTAGACCCATCCCAATCAGGATTCCGCAGCAACCACAGCACCGAGACCGCCCTCATCGCCGCCACAGACGACATCAGGATCCTGCTAGACAACGGCGAGATGGCGGCCCTCATCCTCCTGGAATTCTCCGCCGCCTTCGACACCGTCTGCCACCGCACACTACGCACGCGCCTCCACGACGCAGGGATCCGAGACAAGGCCTTGGACTGGACCACCTCCTTCCTCTCTGGCAGAACTCAGAGAGTCCGCCTCCCCCCGTTCCGGTCCGAAGCCTCCGAAATCATCTGCGGCATCCCACAGGGATCCTCCCTCAGCCCAACGCTGTTCAACGTCTACATGGCACCACTCGCACACATTGCCCGACAGCACAACCTCAACATAATCTCCTACGCCGGCGACACGCAGCTGATCCTCTCCCTCACCAAGGACCCCCCACCGCCAAATCCAACCTCCACCAGGGAATGAAGGCTGTCACTGACTGGATGAAGGAAAGCCGACTTAAGCTGAACTCAGACAAGACAGAGATCCTCATCCTCGGGCCCAACCCCACAGCATGGGATGACTCCTGGTGGCCCGCATCACTGGGGACACCCCCGGCTCCTACCAACCACGCACGCAACCTGGGAGTCATTCTCAACTCAAAACTCTCCATGACCAAACAAGTAAACGCAGTCTCCTCTACCTGCTTCAACACCCTCCATATGCTCCGCAAGATCTACAGATGGATCCCAACAGACACGAGGAAAACAGTCACCTAGGCCCTAGTCAGCAGCAGACTAGACTACGGAAACGCCCTCTACGCCGGAGCCCCGACGAAGCTCATCAACAGACTGCAAAGAATCCAGAATGTCTCTGCACGCCTGATCCTCAACGACCCATGCCGCGACCACATCACCCCCCACCTGCAAAACCTGCACTGGCTCCCCATCGACAGAAGAATCTCCTTCAAGCTCCTGATCCACGCACACAAGGCACTCCACAAAACCGGCCCAGCCTATCTCAACAATCGACTCTCCTTCTACGTACCCAACAGGAAACTCCGTTCCTCTGACCACGCCCTGGCCATGGTCCCGCACATCCGTAGAACCACCTCTGGAGGCAGGTCCTTCTCCCACCGCGTCGCCAAGACCTGGAACACCCTCCCCCTCAACCTATGACAAACCGAAGACCTGCTGACTTTCAGGAGATGACTCAAGACCTGGCTTTTCGACCAGTAGCGGCAGCACCCCCTCCCCCGTCCGGCGCCTTGAAACCCTTATGGGTAAGTAGTGCACTTTACAAATTAACTGATTGATTGATTGATTGATTGATTGATTGATTGATTGATTGATTGATTGATTGAGTAGGCCACTACTGCTCTGCTTCATTACCCTGAGAGAGTCAATCGCTACAGTGGGGTGCTTGGTTCACAGCAAGTGGAAATTGTGGACCTATTACTTGCGCAGGCCTCACATCCTGCACAACTTGCAACCCAATTTTCTACAGGACCCCTCGGCCAGTTCTGTCTCATGACAACCACACATCTCCACAAATGCTTGGGCCTGAATACATAGGTGTAGACAGACAGGTGGGTAGAAGAGTCCAATGTATGTCTACTCTTTAACTAGACTAGGACACTGTCTGAGCACGTTAAGAGGCTTACTCACACAAAAAAAGAGACAGTATGTACTATATACTACTTGTAATTCTGCAGTAAAAGCCACACTTGGAAAGTCCTAAGGGTTTTTACTACTGATCTCACACACTAGATAGTGGCATGCCTCATCATAGAGTGAGGGTGAGAGGGACTTATATCCCAGAGTACATCCCTTACATTTTTAGGTTGAGCCTAACGGCAGCACACATTCACTACTCGCTCTGCGAGGCATGCAGTAGTCGAGTATGCTGTGTAAGCCTCGCCTTCTCTCCGGCCATATTTTTGATTGGCTGGTGTCATTGTCCTTGGTAAATGCTGGCTTCCGATTCATTATGAAGCTTGTTAGTCCCTCCTTGTAACCGTCCTGTCTCCATTTGTGAACGCACATGATGACTGAGTGATGTCACTGACCATGTCATGAGTGATGTAATATGTGACGTCATCAGCAGTGCATTGCGGGCGCGCGAGTTATAGTTAGATGAACTAACTATAACGGGGGAATTTCAATGGTTTTGTACAAGTGAAAAGTCCAGCTAACTATAACACCCCTGAAACCTATGGTTTTTTCAGTGAGTTTCTGAGGTTTTTTAAATGCTAATTCCTAACTATAACGTGCCTGAAACCTATGGTTTTTTCTGTGAATTTCAAAGGTTTTTTAATTGCTAATTTCTAACTATGCCTACAGAGATAGGACATGTGAAGAAAGAAGAAAAAATGCACAGAAAGAAAAAAAAGAAGTGCAGAAAGAAGCAACAGAAGTCCTCAAAGACGAAGAAAAGTGCAGGAAGAAGGATAACGTGCAGAAAGAACAAAAAGAAGAGCAGAAAGAATCCTTGTTGCAAAATCCTCCTGTACCCTCAACTTTTTCAGACGGATACTGGTGGTAACTGAGTCTGACTAACCAGTCCTAGAGCCAGTGCTATGTTAAAAGACACTTAGAATACAGTGAAAACAGCTACATACACTAGGGAACATTATGCGTTGGGGTCCCCCTGTGATTAGCATGACCTCCTCTGTAAGCCCCTAGTATATAATAGGGCAGGGGGATTAAAACTACCTCTTAAAACAGGCCACAGGGAGTTTTTGCACACGTTAACTCAGGCCCCGTCCCCTCCCTTCACCACTGTGTAAACACGCCCTGTGTCTGTTTTTAGTTGGGAGATTAAGTTCATTTGAATCCTGAGGGTCCCTAGGGTCCATCTAGCCCACTAGGTACATCCAGTAAGTGCCACAGAGCTGCGTTGCAGAGAGGTGTAAAAAGTGGCACAGCCTGGACCACCTCTCTGCAATGCAGCTCAGTGGCGCTTACTGGAAGCACTTGGTGGGCTAGTTAGCCCCCAGGGGCCCTCAGTATTGAAGGGAAATTATATCCCCAATTTAAAACGTGCCATAGTGCGTGTTTGCACGTCACCTCAGGCCCCGTCCCCTCCCTTCACCACTGTGTAAACGCGCCCTGTGGCTATTCTAAGTTGAGAGATTAAGTCCCCTTGAATCCTAAGGGTCCCTAGGGTCAAACTAGACCACTAGGTACCTCCAGTAACCGCCACAGAGCTGCGTTGCAGAGAGGTGTAAAAAGGGGCTTGGCCTCAGAACACCTGTCTGCAGCGCAGCTCCCTGGCGCACACTGGAGATGCCTGTTGGGCTAGTTGGCCCTCAGGGACCCTCAGTATTGAAGAGGAATTAATTCCCCAACTTACAACTCGCCAGGGGGCGCGTTTGCAGAGTGCTGCAAGGAGGCGGCGTGGCCTCCGGCACGATGCCAGTCTTTTATTTATTTAAATTTTTTAGGAAGGGGGGCTGTGTGGTTCCCCTTCTTATTCTAATTTATTGGCCCTGATGACCCCATCCCCCAGGGCCTGTCTCCTAATTATATTTTTTTACCCCAATCCCCAGGATCGGCCACTGTTTTTTATTATTTTTTTAAAAATATATATTTATAGACACACCTAGGACATGCTGGACAAACCGTACGTACCTATCACCATGACGATTTGAGTGATATTCATTAAAAGGCGACTATGCATACAATGAATCCACGTGGAATGTATTTACACCACTAGTGAAGCTCTGACATGTCTGATGCCCTACCGTGCCTAATTCCGGTAGACACCCTTGTCGTTTATTTATACAAACATGGGTAGCTATTGACGGGCACATTTAATACACATGCACACCAAGCCATTCAAAGGGGATTCGACAAAAATTCGACCAAAACTATGTAAGAAACCCCCCTCACGGTTAATAAAACACACATCCACTGCCGGATGTGTAATACTTTTTATTTTACTCTCTGGAAAGGGGACGAACATCACTTGAGAGTCACAGCGCGCTCCTGGCAGAGCCCAATGCTGTGTTACACCCACCATTGCCTGCCGAGTGCCACACACCTCTGTGTTGTATTCCACCAGCTAGTGCATATGCTATGACACTCTCTAGCCCATGTGCACTGTAGCACCACCCCGTGAATATGTCATGCAACACTTGTCTTCGCACGGGTTATATTGCCCCATCTAACGTGCCTTCCTCGATGCCTATGTTATAACGCACAGTGCTATGCCATACATATTACAATCTGGGATCCATATCTTTGTCACAGTGCATATGCAATGTTACACTCCCCAGCACATATTTTATATTACAACTTTAAAGACTAGTTAGGTTACACAACACTGCCCTGTGCATATTGCACTCCAAGGCGCACATCCCATAGGACGCGCTAGTGCCTGTGCTATCTCGCGCTCTCCAATGAATCTGTCATTGCGCACAATGTATTCCATATTATATTTCACGCCCGGTTCATCTTATATCACACTTTTTGGTGCATAGCTTATACCATACACTATATCTAGTTTTCATTTTCAATCGTGCTCTCAGGACTATGTTCTATATAACACTGTGTTCACCTACCCTTTTCACGGGCATTACATTTTGCGATAGGGGGTGGAGGGTCAGGGGGTGTTTCTGCCAAGTGAGCCCGGAGTCACAGTCACAAACGTCCTCTTCTTCCTGAATAAAAGTGAGATTATGCTGCATACTTGTTCATATTTTAAGTAGTTCGCACAGACACACGTTTTAAAAACAATAAAGTTCCTAATACCCGCCTTCTCTGAACAGTTAGCTTGCTGCCCCATCCCCCTCCTCCCTATCCTCTGTTGTGTGAATCCATGGACTAGCCTCCTCCCTCCTGCCATGCATGGTCTGATGTGCTGCCACTGCCCTCAATTTAGTATGATGTACCAGTCCCCTCCTCCTGCCCTGCATTGCCCAATTCTATGCCCCATCATTGACCTCCTGCTTAAACTCTGTGCTTAGCTTGTCTTTGTGCATGCCCCTGCTCCATCCTTTTTGCCCACCATGTTCCATGGACCTGCCACTCCTATCTACTCTGAGTTTTCTGTTGAGCTGCCACTCCCCTCCCACCTGCCTAGCATTGTCAGATGACTGTAACCTGTCCCTGTCCCTGCCACCTCCACCCTGCCTGTCCACATGCCATGCCCCTATCCTCTTCCTCCTGTCCTACATGGTCCATTGTACTGCCACACCCTTCTGCCCTCCCTGGTCTGTTGTGCTGCAACTGCTCCTCCTGCCTGCCCCGTGCGGTCTGTTGTGAGGCCCCTTCCCCTGAACTTTCTTGTCTGTGCACAGGTCCTGACCCTCCCTTCTATCCTCCATCGTCCTTTGTGCATGCCCCTGCACCCTCCTTCTTGCCCATCATAGCCATTGTGCTGCCACTAACCCTCCCACTTGCCATGCATGGTCTTCTGTGCTGCCATGGCCCCTCCCACCTTCCCTGTGTGGTCAGTTAGCCGCCCCTGACCCCCTCCCACCTTCCCTCCATGGTCTGTGTGTATGCCATCACAGTCTCACTGTTGCTCTTCATGGTGTGTCTTGCTTCTAGTGCCCATCCTGCCTGACCTCCATGGCTATCTTGCTGCTCCTGCCCTGCCCCCTTGCCCCCAGCCCTCTGTTTACATGTGCAGACCCCTACTCTCTCCTTCCTGGCTTGTCTGTTCCATTGTAATGCCCCTGATCCGTCCCTCCTGCCCTTTATGGTCTGTTATGCTGCAGCTTTCGCTCCTGTCTGTCCATTATGGTCAGCTAGCTACCATTGCCTCTTGCCCCTCTGTTCTCTGTTGTCCATGTGCATGGTCCTGTCCCCTCCCTCTTGCTTTCTATGGATTGTTGTGCTGCACTCCCGTCCCGCATGCCCTGTGTGGTGTATTGTGCTGCTGCAAACCCTGATGCCTGCCCTGCAGGGTCAGTTTGGTGCACCTCTCCATGTCCCTCCTGTCCTCTGTTATCCAAGTCCATGTCCCTACCCCATTTCCTTCCATGATCCAATGTACCATACTTGCGAACATTTTGAACTTGGTAAGAGGGAGATTTTGAAAAAAAACTGGAGTATTGATTTTCCCCTTTGAGTTACAATGAAAAAGAGGAGATTGTAGACAGGAGACAGATCAAATAAAGCCCATTTGAGCTTAAAAACATTGGACGTTTCCTGGCTGAATCGGGTCTGTTGGCATGTATGGTTGTACTACCATTGCCTCTTCCTTCTGCCCACAATGGTCTATTACATTGCCACAGCCTCTCTTGCAAGTCCCGTATTGTTGGTTTGTTGCCCCTGCCCCCCTTTCCACTGCCCTCCATAGTCTGTTGTGCTGCCACGGCCCTTCCTGCGTGCTCAGTGTGGTTAAATTGTTGCCTTTGCACCCTCCTACCTACCTTCAATTTTCAGAGTCCGTGCCCCTGGCCTCTGCCTCGCAACAGTATCCTAATGAACAACTAGATTGCTAACATTCTATATTTATTACAAAAGTGTGGAACGCCTGACGTCATCTTGATGTAATCAAAACTGTAATACCTAGAGCATTTCCTTTAGAAATTACATATATGAGAGGGTCTTATTGGCATCAAAATTATGGTTAGTGCTCTAAAAGACTAAAATAAGGACATATTTTCTGAGTTTTCAAATAGCGACAAAGCACTTTTAAATTATTTGTTATCTTTATGTTTTTTTATCCAGTTGACCACTTGATTAAATGTTGCACTTAGGGGAGAGAATGTGGTGTTACTTCCAGAACTTCAGACTTTGCAACTGGGGAACCAGGTTGGAGTTTGTGCTTCAGCTCGACATTCTGTGATTCTGGTCAAATCACTTAGTCTCCCCATGTCTACAACCAAAATGAATTTGTTGTTGTGTGATGTAACCAATGCTCATGTAAAGCACTCCAATACCTGACAAGTCTGCACTATATAATACTGCAAAAACACAAAATAATAAGTGTTTTGCACACTTCTGTCATTGGGCTATATTTGGGCTACATCTGGGTGATTTTGGGCTACATTTGGGCTCTTTTGTCTCCGGTGGCCATCTTGGGAGATTTCTTTGTTATGAAGTTTCCTAATTTCCTCATGTACTGCAGTCTCCTCAGTAGGAAATGCTTTCAGTTTTTTACTTTGATTCCATCATGAAGGTATTCAGATATGTCACACATTTGCCATAAATTCTGAAAGTTAGCACTCTAGTTGCTCATTAGATCACTGTAGTAAAACTACTGTTCACCATGGAAGTCTGCTCCTGGTATTAAAAGTGCATGTTTCAGTCTGCATGTCAGAATTTTTTAATGAAATAGAAGAGGATTTGAGAAGTCACTCAAACTGTGCCCTCATTTTCTTTCTTCAGCATTAATCATAATTTCTATGTCAAAATGAACCCCCTCATTGTGTTCCTTTTTAAATTAAATGTTTTAAGTGTTACCAGTTTATTCCAATCAAGATGGCTTCAGGTGTGCCATACTTTTGTCATAATGAAGACAGTAAGTGCTCTAGTTGTTTTTAAGAACACTCTGGGACATTCTGTCATTGGGCTATACTTGGGCTACATCTGGGGGATATTTGGGCTACATTTGGGCTCTTTTGTCTCTGGTGGCCATCTTGGGAGACTTATTTGTTATGAAGTTTCCTAATTTCCTCATTTACTGCAGTCTCCTCAGTAGGAAATACTTTCAGCTTTTTACTTTGATTCCATCAAGAAGGCATTCAGATGTGTCACACATTTGCCATAAATTCAGAATGTTAGCACTCTTTTTGCTCATTAGATCACTGTAGTAAAGCTACTGCTCACCAGGGAAAACTGCTGCTGGTATTGAAAGTGCATGTTTCAGTCTGCATGTCAGAATTTTTTAATGAAATAAAAGAGGATTTCAGAAGTCAAAATGTGCCCTAGTTTTTCTTTCTGCAGCACTAATCATACTTGTTATGGAAAAATTAACCCCCTCATTTTGTTCCTTTTTAAATTAAATGTTTTAAGAGTTACCACTTTAATCCAAGAAAGATGGCTTCAGGTGTGCCATACGTTTATCATAAGTAGGACTCTATGGGAAGCTGCAGTAGAACACAAAGGAATCAACTGACAGTCTCTGCCCTTGTTGGATGTACATGTTTTACTGAGAATGTCAGACTTCATTCTCACATGACTGAGAAAGATAATGTGAATTTACAGAAAATAAGCTCTCAGTTTAGCTTATAGATCACCTTCCAAACCTCTGTGGGAAAAGCATGAGAAAATATTTTTCTCTCAATCATGATATCCCAGCAGAAGGCTTTTTCACATGGTGAAATCACCTTAGAACATACCACAATTCCTAAAATGAGTATGGTACCATCAACAAATGATTTATAATGTAACTAAAGTCTTAAAACCTTCTATTAACTGCAATGCTTTTTAATGAGGTGCCAAAGAACAACTAGAACGCTAACAGTCTTACTTATTACAAAAGTATAGCACACTGAAGCCATCTTGATTGGAATAAAGTGGTAACACTTAAAACATTTAATTTGCAAAGGAACAAAATGAGGGGGTTCATTTTGGCATAGAAATTATGATTAGTGCTGCAGAAAGAAAAATTAGGGCACATTTTGACTTCTCAAATCCTCTTCTATTTCATTAAAAAATTCTGACATGCAGACTGAAACATGCACTTTGAATACCAGCAGCAGACTTCCCTGGTGAGCAGTAGCTTTAGTACAGTGATCTAATGAGCAACTAGAGTGCTAACATTCAGAATGTATGGCAAATGTGTGACACATCTGAATGCCTTCTTGATGGAACCAAAGTAAAGAAGCATTGAAAATGCAATAGGTCTCGCCCTCGTTTAAGTTAAAGCAATTCTGTTTGTAATTAGGTGGCTTTTTAGCTTTGCTTTTATTAGTGTTTTTCAAACTTTCATGTACATAACATGCATATGTATGCATATATGTATATGTATGCATGCATTTATATTTGTATTTATATAGATATGCAGATTATATATATGTTTATATATGTCTTATCTACTGGCGGTCGCTAGTAGATAGTTATAGTTAGGACCTATTTTCCATAGGAAATCCGCAACATTCTATTCCCAATAAGTCTGGTGCCGGTTGACGAATCTTCGCAAACTTTTCCAAACTTTTGGCCAGCTCTGCTCCGCTCCTACCCTGAAAGATTTGTGGTGATTCAACAAGCGGGGGCCGAGAAAAAAGGGGGGTCCCAAAACGCATTTTCCCTATGCAATTTCCCATAGGATCTGTTGTCGCAGCTACAGCCCGAACCGCTGAACGGAATGACACCAAATTTGGCAAAGCGGTAGTCCTCAGTTCAGACTCATGCCTTTTGCATAAATGGTGTGAATCCGTTCAGTAGTTCCTGAGAAAATTAGAGTTAAAAGTACATAAATATCTATGGCCGGGGAGGATCCGCGGACCCTACCCGCACCGTAAGCGCACCCTCCCCGAACCGAGCGCGCACCCTCCCGATCGCGCGCTGAATGCTAATTGGCTGTCAAGTGTCTGTCTACATTCAAAAGCAGGAACTGTAGAAAGTAGAAATACTCTGACCCTCTAGAGATGCTTAGGGGGTCCCAGAAGTACCCCCTGGGGCCCCCTTTTTTCAGCAACAACAAAAAACCAGCAAAATGCGTGCACGGTGCGTGCGTGCATCCTATCGCGTTGGGTGCGCGGATCCACGGATATTTTTTTTTAAAAAGACATGAAATCATTGGTTGTATGACTACTTTGTACACTGAAAGGTAGGGTGTATATTTCTGTTTTTTAAAGGTATGATTCATTGGTTAACAAAAACAGATTGTAAGGAACATTTTTTATGATTAGCTGATATGTTGAAAAGTGAAGCACACTTCCTCTCTTGTGTAGGAACATTGTGTGGTGAACTTCTGACCTGTGTGCTCAGTGCAGTGTTCCATGACCTGTTTCTATGGTAACAGGCAGAAGGCAGATTGGGGGAAGGGTTGAAATGTATTTCAGTTGGAAAGGGTTGAAATGTTTAACCACTAGAAATGTGTGTTTGCTTTAGAGTTTATGTGTGAAGGATTGTGATTTGATGTTTACATGTATATGTGTGGAAAATGAAAGGGAAACTTTTCCATTCTTTGTTTTTGCTGAGAGGTGCACAGTGCAGAGATTCTGTAAAAGAAAATATGGTGAGTGACTGGTATACTTCTTAATCTAGAAAAGAACTTGAAAGATGAGTTATTTAATTGTGAGGGGATGCATGTAGACTATTTTGATTTTAATTTGACTAATGTATTTCTCCTGCTAAAGTGTAAGGAGTACTTTTTTCTCTTCAATCTTATTGACAGTGTCTGTGCATGTAGAAACCATTCTGTGATAAGCATTTGTGTTTTTCATGTGTCTGCAGATAGATAACTGTGCTGTTTTTATATTGTGGTAGAATTAGAAACCAGTCATTGTTTATGAATTTGTGAAATGAGTTATGTTATGTTTCTATACTAAAATGTAGTACTACTTCTAGATGAAGAAATGTGTTTTGGTATAGTGCAAGGGATAGTGTTGTTTGTCTAGAATCACACAGTGAGTATGTGTGCATTTGGGAACCACTGTGAGAGAAGCATTTGGTAACATCGTGTATTTGCTGACAGATAACTGTTTTAACCTGTCATGTTGTGAAGTTTTAGTAGCATTAGAAGACAGTTATGGCTTATGCTTTGATTAAATGAGTCAGGCTTTGACAGAAAAGTGCAGTCCTGAAATATGTAGATCAGTGCACTGTAGTGAATGAGTTTTGGTAAACTCCTAGGGATAGTGGTGCTTGACTAGAATCACCCTGTGAGTTAGTGTGTATTTGGGATCACTGTGAGCGAAGCATTTGGTGACATTATGTATTTGCTGACAGATAACTTTTTTAAATCCTGTCATGTTGTGAAGTTTTAGTAGCATTATAATCCAGTCTTTGCTTATGCGTTGATTAAATGAGTCATGCTTTGACACTGATGTGTTGTACTTAAATATGTAGATTGTGTGCAGTACCATTAACTCTTCTAGACTAGTGAATGAGTTTTGGTAAACTCCTAGGATAGTGTTGCTTGTCTAAAATCACACTGCGAGTCTGTGTGCATTTGGGTAAGGATTGTGAGAGAAGCATTTGGTAACATTGTGTATTTGCTGACAGATAACTGTTTTAACCTGTCATGTTGTGAAGTTTTAGTAGCATTAGAAGACAGTTCTGGCTTATGCTTTGATTAAATGAGTCAGGCTTTGACAGAAAAGTGCAGTCCTGAAATATGTAGATTGTGTGCAGTTCCCTTACCACTTCCACAGTAGTGAATGAGTTCTGGTAAACTCCTAGGGATAGTGGTGCTTGTCTAGAATCACCCTGTGAGTTAGTGTGTATTTGGGATCACTGTGAGAGAAGCATTTGGTGGCATCATGTATTTGCTTACAGGTAACTTTCTTAAAACCGGTCATGTTGTCAAGCTTTAGTAGCATTAGAAGCCAGTCTTTGCTTATGCTTTGATTAAATGAGTCAGGCTTTGACACAAACGTGCAGTCCTGAAATATGAAGATTGTGTGCAGTTCCCCTACCACTTCCACAGTAGTGAATGATTTTTGGTAAACTCCTAGGTATAGTGGTTGTTGTCTAGAATCACACTGTGAGTCTGTGTGCATTTGGGAACCACTGTGAGAGAAGCATTTGGTAACATCGTGTATTTGCTGACAGATAACTGTTTTAAAAACTGTCATGTTGTCAAGTTTTAGTAGCATTAGAAGCTAGTCTTTGCTTATGCATTGATAAAATGAGTCAGGGTTTGACACTAAGGTGCAGTACCATGTACTATTCTCTTCACTGTGACAGAACTGAAAATTTAAAAGTTTTACCTAAGCACTGTCCTAGAAGTAGTCTGATTATTTAGTCAGTTTCTAAGTACCAAATCGACTGCTTCAAATGTCTATGCAGTATGCATGTAGTGTTCTGACATACTATACACTTGTCTTTTACACCTTCAATTCCCTAGTCAGTATCCATACACTTCCAGGAAACACCCTGTCACTACCTTTGCAGTCCTCTAGTGGCCCATTCAACACCATGTACTAATCCATTCACTGTGCCAAAACCCAAACACTTATAAATTCACCAAGACACTCTCTTTCCAGTACTCTAATGATTCAGTCACTGCCTAAGTATTCATGCACTGAGCCAGGCCTTAGCACATGGACTTCTTCAAACCCCTATCCACTATGCATGCAGTCCTCTAACCACCTACACACTTGTCTTTCACACCTTCAATTCCCCAGTCAGTATCCATACACTTCCAGCAAACACCCTGTCACTCCCCTTACACTCCTCTAGTGACCTTATTAAGCATCATGTACTAATCCATTCACTGCGCCAAACCCTAATAAATTCACCCAGGCACTCTTCTTGCAGTACTCTAATCATTCAGTCAGTACCCAAGTACTCATCCAGTGACCCAGGCCTTAGTATATGGACTGCTTCAAACCCCTATCCACTATGCATGCAGTCCTCTATCCACCTACACAATTGTCTTTCACACCTTCAATTCCCTAGTCAGTATCCATACACTTCCAGGAAACACCCTGTCACTCCCTTTGCAGTCTTCTAGTGACCCATTCAGCATCATGTACTAATCCATTCACTGTGCGAAAACTCAAACACTTATAAATTCACCAAGATACTATCTTTGCGGTACTCTAATCATTCAGTCAGTGCCTAAGTATTCATGCACTGAGCCAGGCCTTAGCACATGGACTGCTTCAAACCCCTATCCACTATGCATGCAGTCTTCTAACTACCTAGACACTTGTCTTTCACACTTTCAATTTCCTAGTCAGTATCCATACAGTCTAGCAAACATCTTGTCACTGCCTTTGCACTCCTCTAGTGACCCATTCAGTACCAAGTACTAATCAATTCCCTGTGTGAAAAGCCTAGCACTTATAAATTCACCTAGGCACTCTCCTTGCTGTACTCTAATCATTCAGTCAGTGCCCAAGTAGTAGTCATGCAGTGAGCCAGGCCTTAGCACATGGACTGCTTTAAATGCCTATGCAGTATGGATGCAGTCCTCTAATCACCTACACAGTTGTGTTTCACACCTTCAATTCCCTAGTTAGTATTCATACTCTTCTAGCAAACACCCTGTCACTCACCCAGTGTGTCTCCTTATAGTACTGTAATCATTTAGTCAGTTAGCATGTAGAGTTTTAGTGAGGTATGCTTTAGGGCATGAACTGCTTCAAAGTAGAATGCACTATGCATGTAGTGTTTTAACCATCGTCACACTTGTGGTTCAGGCCCATAGTTTCTTAGTCAGTATTTATATAAAATGTGTTTGTACAGTAATGGAATAGTATAGTTTTGAAAGTTATTAATATACATTTATTTGTGATTCTTTTTTACAGATACAGAACAGGAGTGTTTCTCATCTGTTTGCACTCTTCTCGTGCAAGATTGTTTGGATGAAGGGTCCTTAGGTGTTTCATCATACTTGCTGTGAGTATTTTTTGTTAGGATCCCCTCGTAACAGAACTCTTTTGAAAATCTTGTGCATGAGAAAGGTGGTATTGGTCTTTGTTTGCCCCTCGAGAAAAGTAGAACATTTCCACATCACTGAAGGAAAATGTTGTGGGCGTGGTGCATCCTCCAAAAATTCAACTTTAGATTTGGTGAATATTTTATAGCGACATCATTTACAGTTTTTGTAAGTTAAAGTTAAAAAAAATTGTTAGCTGTGTGTATTTTATATTTCTGTGATTTGTATTTTGAGAATGGCATGTTGTTTTATTTTTAACAATCTTTGAGATTGTGTTTTTTTTGCTCGCTGTTAAGTGATGAGTACAATTGAAATCACTATTTTTAGTGAAATTTAATATATTCTGAGAACAGCAAAAAAGGCAAAAAAATTACTTTGTGAAAATTATGCTGCGTTGTAAAAAATGTATTATTATATGTTATAATTTTTTTTTCCTTTTCTTTCACAGATCCAAATTTGAAAATAAGCAATTTATATGAATTTATATTTGAATGAAAAACAGAAAAAAATGTATACCATTTTTTATTACTATTACTGTGAAGGTAAGTTTAACTAAGTCTCAATATGCAGAATGAAGAGTCCTGCCAGAAGCTACAAAGTTGAAACACATTTCTAAAAACACTCTGTTTATGTAGTTTTGAAATCTGACCATAATCAGATATCATGTGAACTGCAAAAAAAGATATTTGAGGGGTTCATAATATTTCCCATTTTAGCTGTTGAAGGACCGCAATCAATTCAATCATTCTTCTTTGAACATCTTTGCAGACAAAACTCTGTGCTTACCTTCTATCATTCGCAAAGAAATTTCAAAACGGAAATATGTCACTTTTTGTAACATAGTTATTGTGCAAGATACTCTTTCATATTTACAAAGATAGGAAAAGGCACTCTGTGCACTTTTTATACTCCATGTAAATATAACCTCATCATGCACACTGAAGAACCAGGGCCTTATGGGCCTGGCGGCACAGGGCACGCCTTAATCTCCTGAGTTCACCTGCTTTGTTGAACAGAGACACAGGACATTCTGTTGAGCGTAGAAGATCAGGTTTATTAGCTGCAGCTAAGTACAGTTGTCCCAGAAGTACACTCAGTATGTTCTTAGGAGACTGCCACTTTACTCCGTGGCGTACAATCTTTTATAGCACATAGATTCACCAAGAACACTCCCAATGCATACATGGTTATCCAATGAGAAGAGTTTGAAAACAAGATATAACCAATGAGAAAAGTTTGAAAACAAGATATCAAGTAACCCAAATAAACCTCTCTTCCAACTGTTTTTGTCACCCCTCCCCACAAGTTAATCAGCGGTAGTGTCTACAACTCAACTTGCAGGTGGCAGGACATATTTGTATGCTTTGGAGGACAGTTGTGAAATGAGAGAATACAAGTAGAGAATAGCGAAGGCCAGAAGATAAGTTAAAGTCAGGAAAGAATGGTGTGAACTGACAGACAGTTGAGACAGGGTTTAGTCAAACCAGACGAGGATTAGTGGACTCAGCCAGTCCCTGACATCAGTCTCGTAAACAGAGGCAGAAGGTTATTTGACACGTCGCAGTAAGATCAGCAGAAAAACTTTGTTCATTGTGCTGCCTGAGTGAGGGCAACACAAAATGGCGGTGGAACACAAAAAATGGTGGCTGAATACAAGCGAGATCGAAAATTGAATTTCCTCAGACCCTCCTTTTGCCATAACTCAGGCAAAACACACAGATTCACGTTAATCTGAATCAATGTCAATAGCCATGAGGTCGTCAAACTGTTGCTGCAACATCATTTTAATGTTGTCTGTTTTCTGTGACTCAGGTCTTGGGACACACAGAGTGGCACAAAGACCGCAGATGGCGGGGCCACACTGCATACAGAGACAACAGGAAAAAATGATGGCCAAAACCACTCCAAGGAAGGTTAGTACCTTCCATCCCCATTTAGATAGTAATCCCCAAAACCATCCTAATAAAGACCAATCTCCTTAGTTTTGATGAATCGATTTGGAGATCATGTGTAATTTGGAGATGGCTTGGTATACTGTAGGGGCGTCGTCAGGTATATAAATACAACAGCTAGATCCAATCAATTTACAGACTCCACCTCGATCTGCAAGAATAACATCTAGTGCAATCCGGTTCTGCAAAGTCATGAGACGATCCGCTTGAAGTTCAGCTGTGAGATTACTCAAGGCTCCCACAGTGACATCTATGGTAGTCTCAACAACACAAACCAGCTGTCTCATGTTTCTGCTGTTGGCCATTGGGCCCCAAAAAGGAAGAAATCCTTTGAGGAAATCACTTCCCTCTTGTCCTGCCGTGTCTTTAGAATCAATAATCCCTCTGCCATATCTGTTTCTATGATGGCCTGAAGGAGCAGTGTATGTAGGAGGGAGAAGAAAATCTATATAGCATGTTCCTGAAAAATCCGTTGGTAGCCACGTGTAAGCTCTATCGTGGCAGACAAAATATGTGCCCTGGGATGGCACTAATGGCGGTGAATTCTGAGACGTGTAGATGTATGTATGGGAACAAAAGCTTTTTCTTTGTCCAGTGTCATTAGTCAGGCCATTCATTTGTAAACAGAAATTACCTTGATGAGGGACAGTCCAAATTGGTGGAGATTTTCCCTGTTTAGTTTTATCTGTAAGGCTAGTAATGTAACGAGTCACGTTCCAATTAGTATATGTTTGTCTCTCGTCAACAGGAACCTTATTATTCTCCACAATTTTAGTCATAGCCACCATTCCCTTTATCAGAGAATTATGACTAAAATCTGGATTACTACCATAGGAACCAACTGGACATCTAAATCGGCTCTGATATGCATTTGAAAATATTACAAAATAGGCCCAAGCGGAACCTTCATAAGAAAATGGAAGGACTAAATATGGCATCACTTTATCTGTGGTATGAGGCATAAGTCCACACACCCAACAGTCGGTTGTGTTGACTACCAATTGGTGTTGGTGCAACAATTGGATAAATGAATTATTAAAATATTCTGTTCTCCTGATTAGTTCATGTTGGGGAAGTGTATATTATTGATGTGGGGAGATAGTAGAATGAAGAGGCAAGGAGATAGAATTAGGGACAACTTTTTGCTGCATAGCATGAATAACCCAACCTACACAAGCCAATAAGATACACAAAAATATAGAAACACACAATGTTACGCCACATCGACGGTACAATATTTTACAATATTTCTTTCTCATCTCTTCCTTATTATCCTTCTTTCCTAATTTAACATCCATCCTCTAAAATTGTTGCTCACGGCAATCTTCCTTACTCACTTGGCTGTGGTTATTAGCCGTCCTATGACACTCCAAGTCCTGGGGGCCTAGCCATTATACAGGTCACAAAACAAGACTCCTACCGTGACCCTGCAACCTGGACAGATGATAAATGTAGCAGAAGAGATGGAAATCTCAGGTGTCCTTGACCAATCTAGGTCTTAAATTGTATCTAGTCCTTGTTGGTACAGTTTGGTCTTGAAATAGGGTCTGTGGCTCCGTAGTGTTTAATCGGAGATGGGAAGGTACGGCTTCTTGTAGAATGTCGTCATCTTCTTTCTCCGATCGAGTTCCATCCAGGTGTGCACTACTGAAAGGTATGAATCAGGGGACTTTTTCTCCTTCAGAATCACCTATACTCTTACGAACCCACTGATCAAAAGGCAAGGGCAAGGGCACTTTCTTGCAGTGCACGCCGTAGATCCAGTTATTTTTCCCTTCGACTTTTACTGCTGTGCGAGTTGTCAGGAGAACTTGTCGAGGCGCCTTCCAGCAAGGTTCCAAATTCTTTGTCCTCTGAAAAATTTTCACACAGACCCAGTCTCCAGGTTGGATAGAATGACCTGGGTCTGTGGAGGCTTCTGGTAAAGCGTTTTGAACCTGTTGGTGAAGAACACGTAATTTAGAGGTGAGGTCATGTAAATAGTCAATCAGCATTGGATACTGTATATCAGAATACTTTCTAGGGCGAGGGACTCCTCATACATTAGCTGGGCGCCCGAAAACAATCTCGGATGGGCTGAGTCCCAAACGAGAATGTACAGCTGTTCTAGTGGACAGGAGAGCCAAAGGTAAAGCATCGGGCCAATTAAGACCTGTGCTGGCTTGTACTTTTGCAAGCTTAAGTTTGAGAGTGCCGTTATAGCACTCTACCAAACCCGCGGACTGAGGATGATTTGCCGCATGAAACTTCTGCCTTATACCAAGACCGGTACACACCTTTTGCATAATTTGGCCTACAAATTCACTTCCATTGTCACTCCAGACAATGCGCGGCAAACCAAACCTAGGGAAGAACTCTTTTAGAAGAACCTTGGCAGTGGACAAAGCAGTATTGTCTTTCAGGGGGTAAGCCTCTATCCATCTAGAAAAGGCACATACCACTACCAGAACATATTTAAGATTGTTACATCAATCCATGTGAATGTAGTCGATTTGCAACACCTCAAAAGGATATGTTGGGAGAGCAAAATGACCTGCCGGAGTTGGGGTTCCCTTTCCCGGATTGTACATCAAGCAAATGAAACAATGCTTCACCACATTATCTGCACATTTTGGAATCCCTTTGTTTCAGCCACACTGGAGCCAGAAGTTTACATATTCCTTTTGCACTGATGTGGGCTGGACCATGCGCCATAGTAACTACAGGCAGTACGTAGGCGTCTGGTAACAGCCAACGCTGGTGTTCTGACAATTCTATCCAACATCCTGTTGCGTCTAACATTCCTGTACTCTCTTTCCACTTTCTCAACTCTTTCTCTGTAGCATCTCCCTGAATCGATCTCACACTTTCTATTGTGTCCTCACACATCCCTCTTTCCCTGACCCAATTCACAGGGCCCGCAACATACATGCGACTTGTAGCATCTCTGACTGTCCTTTTTGCTACCTCATCCGCAAAAGCATTTCCGCGACCAACATCATCAGTAATCTTCTTATGCGCACCACATTTCACAATTGCTATCTGGGTAGGCAAAACAAGTGACTCAAGAAGATCAGTTACCAATTGACCATGCTGTATTTTAGTACCGTGGGAGGTAAGGAATCCTCTTTCCTTCCACAAACGACCGAAGCTATGCACCACACCGAACGCATACTGGCTGTCGGTATACACATTCACTCTCTTTCCTTTAGATAACACACAGGCTCTGGTCAAAGCTATCAGTTCAGCTGCCTGAGCTGAATTATGTCTGATGCGTGCTGTCTCCACGATTGTATACAAGGTGGTAACAGCATAAGCTGAAGTTGTCTCACCATTTGGGCGTTTGAAACAAGACCCATCCATCCATAGGATCCCATCTGGATCCACTAACGGCATATCTTTCAAATCAATCCTGCCTTTTGTCTCCTCCTCAGTATGGAGAAAACAATCATGTTGTTTCCGAATATCTTTCTCTTCTGGAAGAGGTAACAGTGTGGCTGGATTTAAAATATTACATCGTTTGATGTGCACATGACTAGCTAAGAGCGTCAGCTCATATCCAGACAATTGAGCACTTGTAAGATGTTGTGTTTTCGTCCTATTTAGCAAGGTATCCACTGCATGTGGTACCATAACAATGAGAGTATTATCTAGCACCACTCCAGCAGACTGACGAATAGAAATCGCTGCTGCTGCTGTAGCTTTGAGACAACTAGGCAATGCCTTGGCTACTGGGTCTAAAGTAGCTGAAAAATAGGCACATGGCCGCTGTTTGTATCCAAATCGTTGTGTTAAGACTGACAACGCACAACCTTCTCTTTCATGGACATAGAGCATGAAGGGCTTACTGTAATCTGGAGTACCCAACACAGGAGTAGAACACAGAGCAGTACGTAAATCAGAAAAACTCTTCTGACATTCGTCAGTCCAAGGAAGGGGTTGGGGTGCGTCTTTCAAAGTGAGTGCTAACAAAGGTTTGGCCAACAAAGAAAAATTCGGAATCCATTGTCTACAATAAGAAGTGATGCCCAGAAAGGCGCGCACCTCTCTTTGTGTAGATGGCACAGACATTTGCGCAATTGCTTGAATTCGTTCTGGGGTTAATCGCCTTCCCTCCTTTGATAAGAGATGACCCAAATAGGTAACCTCTCGACGGACATATTGTAGTTTAGAAGGCGAAACCTTATGATTAAAATCAGACAAGTGACGTAACAGTGCAACAGTCACATTCTTGCAGACATCCTCTGAATCAGCAGCAATCAACAAATCATCCATATATTGAATAAGAGTAGCACCTGGGGGCAAAGGAAAAACATCGAGCTGACATTTCAGAGCTTGACTATAAATGGAGGGGCTTTCACAATAGCCTTGGGGTGCGCGTTTGAACCGGAAACTTCGGCCTCCTAGAGAGAAACCAAAACTATCCCTACTCTCTTTGGCAATGGGAATGCTGAAGAAAGCATTTTTCAGATCAATAACAGAAAACCAAGCCGCTGAGGCAGGTATCATAGTTAACAGGGCAGTGATATCTGGAACAACAGGAAACTGTGGTACAACAATTTTATTGACCTCCCGAAGATCAATCACAAAACAGGAGGCTTAGAAGGATCAGTGCATTTAAGAACAGGAAGAATAGGACTATTACATACATTTCCTCTCGTTTCCTCAATCACACCCTTCTGAATCAAATCATAAATTATATCCAAAAGCGCTCTTTCACCTTCATTGGAAATTTAGTATTGAGGAATGCGTGGCAATTTAGCATTGGGCTTGAGAGTAACAACATAAGGCGGGATCTCAAGACAACCAACATCATTTGGACCCGTAGCCCAGAGCGTTGCCTGAAGAGAGAGCAATTCAGGTGGGAATTGATCTTTAGACAAATACATTGAAGAAGTCAATATCTGCCCTAAAGTAAGATGCACACCAGAAGGAGAAAAATATATTGTTGCATGCATTCTTTTCAATAAATCCAAACCCAACAGATTCTCTCCGCAACCAGTCGTTAAAAGAAGAGGAGCTTCCATATCATAAGGGCCAATTGAAATAGGCAAAGGACAGGAGACCGGGTTACGAACTGCGGCGCCAGAAAATCCTACCCATACATTTGTTAAGCCAGACAAAGGTGCCCCAGGGAGTTTAGAGTAAATGATAGAACTTCTCACCGCACCAGTATCTAAAAGAAATGGCTCTGAAACACCCATTGTAGTGACATTGACATAAGGCCCATCCTGATTTACTGGAATCGATACAACTCCCTCACTTTTTCTATTCTGCTGATCGAAGTAGTTCGTAGAATTTGGAGGGGGTAAGGAACGCTGTTCTTGAGGCATCACACCTCGACCTCTACCCCTGTATATTATCTGGAAACCACCTCGGCCTCGTGGAGCAGATAGTTCACCTTACATTGCAATAAAACCGGGCAGCTATTCTTAAAATGACCTTCCTCTCTACAATAGGCACATTGGTTAGGACCTAATAAAGGTCGCGGAATAAAGGGCTCAGGCTTTTGATACACCCTCTGAAACTGTGGAGGCTGTTGAAACTGGCGCTGAGTATAACGAGGAGGATAAGCTTGTTGCAGAAGAACCTTCGTTTTTAATTCTTTCGTCTTCTTCTCTTGCTTATCTTTCTCCCTGTTCTCATAATATTGAGCAGTAACCAATATCTGGGCAGAAGAAGAAACAGCCCATGAACTCTTGGAGTCTTTCAACTTATGTGACAGTTCGGGAAGCAAATTAAATACGAATTTATCTACAAATAATCGCTGTCCACCCTCCGTAGTCATATCCTGACCACTGTGATCAATAAACGTCTCCTCAAAACGAGTGAAGAAATCAGAGACACTCTCATCTTTCTTCTGCTTACACGCAGCTAATTTATCCCAATTAACTCGCAAGGCGGGCATCATCGTTTTCATTAAAGTAATAATCCTACCAGGGAGTTCTGAAATCAAAACATCAGGCTTAGCACCACCCACTTGGGCTGCATCCGCGGCAGTTATAACAACCCAATCGCCACCCAATGCTTGGGCATGATCCTCTCTACGAATCCGAGCCCATAATGCTTGTGGGACTACATTTCCCATCAACATATCAATATCGGCTAAATTCATAATACAGGCATCAACAGTCTGGGAGAACTCCTTTTAATAGCCAGCAGGGTTTTTACGGGGATCTGGTAGAGACCGTTAAAGAGGCAAAACTTCAGATCTCTTCCAGGGGACATGTACCCATATACGCTGGAAGTGCGCTGGAACAGCTGGATTAGCACCTGCTTGTGCAACCGCTTCTCTCCACACTGGAGGAACCTCTCTCATGGGATAATGTTTGGATGTCAGCCTAACAGCAGGATCGGAATCAAAAAAAGTCTGTGAGGAAAATAAGGACCTAAAAGTGACAAGTGTCCTTACGGCATCCTCAACCTTAGAACCCACAATGAGTCCCTTATCGAAATTAGCCTGAACATCTAACAAACCCTGAGGAAGTAAACCCAAATCCATATCCTCCCATTCTTTAGCGAGAGTGTCACACATAACATTAAATACATATCTCTGCGTGGGCACCTCCCACTGATGAAAGGTGGTCATGACATCTTTCACACTATACTGGGGTCCCTTCTCGATCCATTTGCGAGCGAGAGAGTCCAATACCACCCATTCGTCGGAACCTGGGAGTTGACTACGAGACTGTCTTCGAGGAAAAGCCGGAGACATATTCATTGTCTCAAAGAAAGGAGACAGAAACCCAGAGACAGTATCTGTGATTCGTTTGCGCACATTAGGAGAATTAGACATAGGAACAGGGGACAAGGTATTAGGTGAACTAACAGAAGAATTAACAGTTATAAGGGGAGCCGAAGGCAAAGGAGATTGATGTTCAGGAAACAGAAGCAAAGAAGTCGGTGGCGGAAGAGGTGGAGGTGGCACTACCGGAAGGGGCAAATGCGGAAGACCCGGAGCAGGCGGAGGCGCAACTAATGGCTGAACTGGTTGTAACAATGGGGGTGCATTAGCACCTTGTACACAGGGAGGAGGCAATCTCAATAAGTGAGACATCAAAGGGTCTTCCTCCGGATCCTTACTTTTATCAGAAGGGGAAATAGGCAACACCGGATAGCATTTATCTATCGCCATACGATGCTGTCTCTCTGAAATTTCCATTTCATGATTAATCTCATTATCTTTAAACTGCTGGGCAGCCTGTATAATCGTCATACTTTGTGTTTTCTTATCTCGTTTTGACTGTTTAATTTCTCTCTGTTTTGCTTCCTTACGCCAGAGGCGGAAAGAGTCAAACATTGCCGGCCGGGCTTTTCTTTTAAACAAAATTGCTTCCAAATTATCTAATATGTCAGGCTCAAAGCTACCATTCTGTGGCCACTGTAGAACACCATCGTTCTTCGTGTATCGGATCCATGCCTCATTAAAGGCAATGGGGCCAACACCATGTTTAGAATAAAGCTCATAAGTGGGAGTTCCAACCGGAGGAATTGGACAAGAGTCCTCCAGCCGGGAATCCCTATCACAACCAAAAAACCAAAACTTTCTAAACTTACTCAGACCAGGCATCGTTATTTCACTGGACTGTTCACAAACATCAAGGGGTTAAATCAAATAATATAGCACAAACGTACTCACCCCTCGACTTCGGTTTTTGCAATAGCCGAATCAAAGACCCAAATCAAAACAAAAATAGTGGGAGCTACCCACCAGTACTTAACTAAGTGTCTTCTTACGCCAACAGAGGCCCGTCTAACGTCTCGCGATACCATACATCACCAAAAGGGGCCAAAGCAAGGCGGCAGTCAGGGAAGCAGTCGTCAGCAGCCGTCAGGAAGGAGAAACCGCACTGAAAAAGACCTTCGGACCACTTCGACATACAGGGGTCGCTTGACGTGGTTCGCGATTCCTCCAGAATTTTCTTGCGGGGTTCCTCACGACCCTCAGGCAAAATCGCTACCTCTGAAGCCGCCTCACAGAGGGCACCAATTGAAGAACCAGGGCCTTATGGGCCTGGTGGTGCAGGGCACGCCTTAATCTCCTGAGTTCACCTGCTTTGTTGAACAGATTCACAGGACATTCTGTTGAGCTTAGAAGATCAGGTTTATTAGCTGCAGCTAAGTACAGTTGTCCCAGAAGTACACTCAGTATGTTCTTAGGAGACTGCCACTTTACTCCGTGGCGCACAATCTTTTATAGCACATAGATTCACCAAGAACACTCCCAATGCATACATGGTTATCCAATGAGAAGAGTTTGAAAACAAGATATAACCAATGAGAAAAGTTTGAAAACAAGATATCAAGTAACCCAAATAAACCTCTCTTCCAACTGTTTTTGTCACCCCTCCCCACAAGTTAATCAGTGGTAGTGTCTACAACTCAACTTGCAGGTGGCAGGACATATTTGTATGCTTTGGAGGACAGTTGTGAAATGAGAGAATTCAAGTAGAGAATAGCGAAGGCCAGAAGATAAGATAAAGTCAGGAAAGAATGGTGTGAACCGACAGACAGTTGAGACAGGGTTTAGTCAAACCAGACGAGGATTAGTGGACTCAGCCAGTCCCTGACATCAGTCTCATAAACAGAGGCAGAAGGTTATTTGACACGTCTCAGTAAGATCAGTAGAAAAACTTCGTTCATTGTGCTGCCTGAGTGAGGGCAACACAAAATGGTGGTGGAACACAAAAAAATGGTGGCTGAATATAAGCGAGATCGAAAATCGAATTTCCTCAACACCACATTGTGTTGAAAGGCTGTTCTATAAGTGTTGTTGTGCATGATTGCACTTAATACTCATAGGACAAGACACATGTCTAGATTTATCAGAAATCATAAATCTCGATATGTGTGTTAATGCTGCACCATTCTAAAATTGATGTAGGAAAGCACAACAAGGAGAATTGTTTTAATTTCTCCACATTTTTATATCTTCAATGCATGCTGAAATGTTCAGCATCCATTGAAGAAGAAAAATGCATTTTCTCATTGTTTTTGTGCAGGAAGGTGTATCTTCCTGCAGAACTACAAACAGCACATGACACAGACATCCTTGCACTATGGTGCAAGGGTGCCTGTGTCACCACATGGCTGCAGTTTAAGCAGCCGTGCAGAGAGAAGCATAGATGTGCAACATATTTATGTACATATGTTGCATCCCTGTGCTTCGGAAGTACTACAGCACACTGCAGTTAAAGAGGTTACTGTGTGATGCTGCAACACTTCCTCATAGTTCTGCACTTATACATTCACCATACGCTACTAATGCATTCATTCAGTCAATTACATACTACACATACATTCATCTAAACTAACACTAACAAAGAAATTTAGCTTTTTTTTTTAAACCAGGAAAGTTATTTCTTACAAGAGCTTTTTTTTTCTTCTTTCTTCTTTTATATTTTTTGGGGGGTTTTCTGAACAATTTTTAATTTTTTTTGGTTTTTCTGCAAAAAAAACCCCAAAAAACAAAACAGGAGAAACCAAACAATGAACTTCATGGAACAATAAAAAAAAAGAAAAAAACTAGTAAATTTGACTTTCTTGCCGGCGGCAGATCAGATCGATCGACTGCGCACCATAGCACAAAGTCTTATTGCACTTAGTGCAGAGCACTTGTAAAAATTGAAATTGAGGACGGATGTCCAAGGTTTGGGCTGATGGATGCACTCTTGATGTGCCCGGCTGCAACGAGGTGGATGGCGCAGGAGCAGGAGTGTTTCTCATCCGTCGGCACTCTTCTTGTGCAAGATTGTTCGGATGAAGGGTCCTCATGTGCTTCATCATACTTGCCGTGCCGCAAGAGTATTTCTTGTTAGGATCCCCACTCGATAGGACTCTTTTGCAAATCTTGCACGTTACCAAGGTGGCATTGGTCTTATTCTGCCCCTCGGGAAAAGTAAAACATTTCCACACCACTGAAGAAAAACATTTTTTGGGTGGTGCCTCCGGCAAAAATTCATCCTCAGAAGTATGAGGTGATGCAGGTGATGCCTGCTGCCCTGAAGCCATTTTTGGTTGAAAAAAGTTAGAGCTAAGTGTAAACTTAGTCTAAAAAATCTTCTTCTCTCCAAAGAGATGGTGCTCTAAAGAAGGTCAAAGAAGAATGTTTGAAATAGGTGGGGTCTTTCAATAGTTAGAAGAGGAAGTGTAATGAACCAATCAAATCGCTTTTTTGGCAGGTCACATGGGATCTGCGCACCCTGAGTGTACGCAGCACACAGCCAGCACGCATCCGCGAAATTGAATTAAAAAGAAATATAGGATTAGATGTAAAAATATATTACTTTTAAGACTAGTTTAGAGCTTGTCTTCAATTAATATTCACATGAAATACATATATATATGTTTTTTTAAATGTTAAATATTTCGCCGGATCCACGCACCTACCGCGTCATAGACAAACATGACGCATCGCGGAAGCGCGTAAACGTCGCGTTATGTACATCGAACGTGTCGCGTATAGGCTGGGAGTCACGTACCTGTCGCATTGCGATTGTGCACTAAACACGTACCCAACTCGTACCATGCGCGGATGCTATCACGTAGAGATCGAGAACAGTGCGCATAGGGTGCGCGGATCCAAAAACATTGGAAAATATATATGAAATACAGTTTTGAACATATAGTAAAAAAATTATTTTAAAAAATATAAAAAAATATGTTTGGAAAACCCATTAAGTTCAAATTACATTTTTTAATTTTTAAAAGAATTAATTGAAAAAATAAGATTAAAAAATGGTGATAAAAAAGTATTTAAAAAAAAAGATAATTAATGAAATTGACACACTGAATTTGAAAAATATAGAAATCCAATCAAATCATTAAACATGATATCTTCAGAGATAAGTTATAGATAGGAATTAGCATTTAAAAAACCTTTGAAATTCACTGGACCACGCACACAATTCAGCGAGGACATCGCCGACTTCGTCAGCCCGCATGCCCTCCCCTCCGCCGACTACATCCTCCTGGGAGACCTCAACTTCCATCTGGAGAACAACAACGACCGCAACACCAGCACCCTGCTCGACAACCTCGCCAACCTGGGACTCAAGCAACTGGTGTCCACCCCCACCCACCTCGCCGGACACACACTCGACGCAGTCTTCTCATCCAGCACAGACATAGACTTCAGCCACGCCACAGAGCTTCAATGGACGGACCACAGCTGCGTCCACTTCACCTTCAAGAGAACGACGACCCACCAACACCAGCAACAGGCAGCCCGCAGAAGCTGGAACAAGATCACAGCAGACCAGCTCGCCACCTCCCTGAACCAGCACCCTCCTGCCAGCTCAGCGAACCCCAGCCAAGCCGCCGACAACCTCACGAAGTGGATCAGCAACTGCGCGGACGAACTCGCCCCACTGAGGACCCCGCCTAGCAGACCCGGCAGCAAGAAGGCCCCATGGTTCACCGACGAACTCAAGAGCTCCAAGAAGAACTGCCGAGCCCTCGAGAAAGTCTGGAGAAGGGAACCGACACCAGACAACAGGACCTCCTTCAAACTTGCCACCCGGAAACACCACCAGCTGATCCGCGCCGCCAAGAAAACAGCATTCAAAGACCGGTTGGACAACAACGCACACAACTGCAAGGAACTCTTCAACATCGTGAAAGAGCTTTCCAACCCCAGCGCAGGAAACAACGACATCACCCCATCGCAAGACCTCTGCAACTCCCTCGCTTCATACTTCCACAACAAGATCGCGGACATACATAACAGCTTCAACAACCAACCAACGCACACCATGACCGAACAACCACCCCCCACCACCACCCTCCACGCCTGGACCCCGATCAGCACCGAAGACACCATCCGCACGATGAACTCCATCCACTCCGGATCACCGACCGACCCCTGCCCTCACCAACGTCTTCAACAAGGCCGACGCTGTCATCGCACCCCACCTGCGAGACATCATCAACACTTCCTTCGACACCACCATCTTCCCTGAGAGCTGGAAGCACGCCGAACTCAGCGCCCTACTAAAGAAACCTACAGCGGACCCCACCGACCTCAAGAATTACCGCCCCATCTCGCTCCTCCCGTTTCCAGCCAAAGTCATCGAGAAGACCGTCAACAAGCAGATGGCCGCCTTCCTCGAGACAAACGGATCCCTCGACCCCTCACAGTCCGGCTTCCGAGCCAATCACAGCACCGAGACCGCCCTCATCGCCGCCACCGATGACATCCGAGCCCTGATGGACAATGGAGAAACAGCGGCCCTCATCCTCCTAGACCTCTCTGCGGCATTCGACACGGTCTGCCACCGCACCCTAGTACGGCGCCTCAGCAACATCGGAATCCAGGACAAGGCGCTGGACTGGATCATCTCCTTCCTTGACGGAAGAACACAGAGAGTCCGCCTACCACCGTACAAGTCAGAGGCCTCCGAAGTCACCTGCGGCGTCCCTCAAGGATCATCTCTGAGCCCCACCCTCTTCAACGTCTACATGAGCCCCCTCGCGGCCATCCTACGCAAACACAACCTCAGCATAATCTCCTACGCCGACGACACCCAACTGATCCTCTCCCTGACCAACGACCCCGCCGCCGCCAGATCCAACCTGCACGAAGGGATGAAAGAGGTAGCCGAGTGGATGACGACCAGCTGCCTGAAACTGAACTCGGACAAGACGGAGGTCCTCATCCTGGGCTCCTCACCCTCCGCCTGGGACGACTCCTGGTGGCCTCCCGCCCTGGGCACCGCACCCAAACCGACAGACCATGCACGCAACCTGGGCTTCCTCCTGGACTCCTCCCTCTCCATGACCAGGCAAGTCAACAACGTCTCCTCGGCGTGCTTCAACATCCTACGCATGCTACGGAAGATCTTCTGGTGGATCCCCACCGAGACCAGGAAGACCGTCACCCAGGCCCTCGTCACCAGCCGACTGGACTACGGCAACGCCCTCTACGCCGGTACCACCGCCAAGCTCCAGAAGAGACTCCAGCGGATCCAGAACGCCTCAGCCAGACTCATCCTCGACATCCCACGAACCAGCCACATCTCCGGACATCTGAGAGACCTTCACTGGCTCCCCGTCAACAAAAGAATCACCTTCCGCCTCCTCACCCACGCACACAAAGCCCTACACGACCAAGGCCCGAGCTACCTCAACAGCCGAGTCAACTTCCACGCTCCCAAACGCCACCTCCGATCAGCCAACCACGCCCTCGCCGCCGTCCCCCGCATCCGAAGAGCGACTACAGGAGGAAGGTCCTTCTCCTACCTGGCCGCCAAGACCTGGAACTCCCTCCCTACCGACCTGCGCCTGACCCAAGACCACCTCTCCTTCAGGAAGAAGCTGAAGACCTGGCTGTTCGAGCAGTAGCGGCACCCCCCCTCCCCCCCCCCCCCCAGCGCCTTGAGACCCTACGGGTATGTAGCGCGCTTTACAAGTGTCACTGATTGATTGATTGATTGATTGACTGAAAAAACCATAGGTTTCATGCACGTTAAAGTTAGGAATTGGCATTTAAAAAACCTTTGAAATTCACTGAAAAAAACAAAGGTTTCAGGAGCGTTATAGTTAGGAATTGGCATTTAAAACACCTTAGAAATTCACTAAAAAAAACATAGGTTTCAGGGGCGTTATAGCTAGCTGGACATTTCCCTTGTACAAAACCCTAGAAATTCCCCCGTTATAGTTAGTTCAGCTAACTATAACTCGCGCCCCCGCAATGCACTGCTGATGACGTCACATATTACATCACTCATGACATGGTCAGTGACATCACTCATGACATCACTGATGACATCTCAAAGGACCCTCACACCGCCAAAACCAACATTCACGAGGGCATGAAGGCCATCGCCGACTGGATGAGGAGCAGCCGTCTGAAACTGAACTCGGACAAGACGGAGGTCCTCATCCTCGGACCCACCCCCTCAGCCTGGGACGACTCCTGGTGGCCGACCGCCCTGGGGACAGCACCGATACCAACCGACCACGCACGCAACCTAGGATTCATCCTCGACTCCTCCCTCTCCATGTCCAAGCAAGTCAATGCCGTCTCCTCCTCCTGCTACAACACTCTACGCATGCTCCGCCGGTTCTACAAATGGATCCCGACTGAAACAAGAAGAACAGTGACACAGGCCCTCGTCAGCAGCAGACTGGACTACGGCAACGCACTCTATGCAGGAATCCCAGCCAAACACCAACGGCGGCTACAACGCATCCAAAATGCCTCCGCCTGACTGATCGTCAATGCCCCCCGCCGCAGCCACATCACCCCCGTCCTGAGAGACCTGCACTGGCTCCCCATCGACAAGAGGATCAACTTCAAGCTCCTCACCCACGCACACAAAGCACTCCACAACGCCGGACCAGCCTACCTGAACAGCAGACTCAGCTTCTACACCCCCACCCGCCAGATCCGCTCCGCCAACCTCGCCCTCGCAGATGTCCCCAGCATCCAACGTACGACCGCCGGCGGCGGATCCTTCTCTTACCTCGCCGCCAAAACCTGGAACACCCTCCCAACCCACCTACGACAGACCCAAGACCTACTCGCCTTCAGAAGACTCCTCAAGACCTGGCTCTTCGAGCAGTAGCGGCACCCACCCCCCCCCACCCCTCAGCGCCTTGGGACCCTCACGGGTAAGTAGCGCGCTTTACAGGTACCCTGATTGATTGATTGATTGAATGACATCACTGATGACATCACTGATGACGTCATCCATGTGATAAATTAGTGCATCTTCTCACACCCTAATATAACCTTTGATACATACCATAGATACTCCAATACCAATAACTATATACCCACTCATTTTACTCTTAGGTCTACATACATCTCCACTCACTCACCTGTACAGTCACTCATACCTACAGTCACTCCGTACAGGACTATCATATACATTTATACACCTATATAGACACTCACACACTGCCAATTATCCATTGAGGTACTGACACACCTAGTCAGTCATGCAAATAATTAATCACAGTCCAATTTACTCACCTATATAGTTAAACACACTCAAGTTCACTTACTCATAAAAATACTAACAAATTCTGACACTCTTATACAATTACTAATACAAGCACACACTCATCCATACAGGCACTCCCTCAATCACACACTCTCACATATAGATAGTTATATACTCTTACACACATATGCACTGCGTTTCACATATGTAGTTACTGACACATGTACAACTGAGATATACATTCAATCACTAACACACTCAGACATACACTCACCCAACCATACAGTCCATCACAGTTGCACTCTTAAAACCATGCACCATAGAATCACCCACTCACACATCTATGCACAGAGTCATACACACCCTACCCACACAAACACTCAGGCACCCATAAAGATACTGAGACAACCAATCAATAACCCATATAGACTCTCATATAGGTATTCACAAAACCATGCAGCTACTTATACACCAACACACAGACACATACAGACATTCACACAGTTTAGTAACTAGTCTACAGTAAGATACATTTAATGACTCACTTATAGAGTAAGTTACGCACCTAGAAAATCATCCATTCACACACTTGTACACCCACTCATTCTTCAACAGGCCTTTCCCTATATATATTAAACATATTAAAACTTTACAGAAACACAGACTCACTGGATGACGTCATCAGTGATGTCATCAGTGATGTCATTTGAGATGTCATCAGTGATGTCATCAGTGATGTCACTGACCATGTCATGAGTGATGTAATATGTGACGTCATCAGCAGTGCATTGCGGGGGCGCAAGTTATTGTTAGCTGAACTAACTATAACGGGAGAATTTCTAGGGTTTTGTATGAGGGAAATGTCCAGCTAACTATAACGTCCCTGAAACCTATGGTTTTTTTAGGGAATTTCTAAGGTTTTTTAAATGCCAATTCCTAACTAGAACGCCCCTGAAACCTTTGGTTTTTTCAGTGAATGTATATATGTATATATATTCACTGAAAAAACCATAGGTTTCACACACGTTATAGTTAGGAATTAGCATTTAAAAAACCTTGCAAATTCACTGAAAAATCCACTATAACGCCCCTGAAACCTATGTTTTCTTTAGTGAATTTCTAAGGTTTTTTTAAATGCCAATTCCCAACTATAACGCCCCTGAAACCTTTGGTTTTTTCAGTGAATGTATATATATATATTCACTGAAAAAACCATAGGTTTCACACATGTTATAGTTAGCTGGACATTTCACTCGTACAAAACCATGGTCAGTGACATCACTCATGACATCACTGATGAGCATTCATGTAGTGTTGGCATTAAGCAGATTACAGTATGTTTTCTGTAATTTCCTTGTATATTTTCTCTGGAACTATTTGTTCTGTTGGAAACAAATTACATAGCAATCGACTCTGTATAGCTTTTCTGCCATGTTCTGTGAGTAGTCCAATTCTGATATCTTTGAGAATACTTGCATAATCATCATCATTTGCTTGCCGCATATTGGTAATGAGTTCTTTGTACTCAAAGTATGACCAAATATTCACATTACCTATACTTCCTAATGACTTTTTCGTGTCTTCATGTGCAAGAGTATTAAATACTGGTTGTCCTTTAACTGGAGTGAGCTGCAGTAGATCCCCAAAAACTACAACATGTTTTCCTCCAAATAACACGTCATAGTCTGTCTTTAGAATTTGCTGCATTCTTAAATGCACAAAGGCAATCATTAAGTTTGATACCATGCTTACCTCATCAATAATGAGAACTTTCATTTTCTTCAACACTCTTGAAACTTCAAAACATGCTTCTCCTGTTAGCTTGTGGTATTCTATTTTGTTCTCAGGCTCTACTGGTAACATTAGCAAACGATGTAAGGTAATTCCTTTTATGTTATATGCTGCTAACCCAGTTGGAGCAGTAACAACACAAGACAAAGTTGAATCAGTTTTTTTCTATAGGTAGCTTCTAATTACTTTAATTAAGAAACTTTTTCCAGTTCCAGCTTGTCCACTCACATACATTCTGATTGGCTCAAATGATTTGCATGAGCACTCTTTATTGTCATGTAGTAATCCATGATCAATTTGTTTTGTGACTTCTTCATAAATTTGTTGTTGTTCATCATTCAGTTGTTGTTCCAAATTTGGTAAGTCTATTAAATCGTCCTGAGCTTGATTCATAGCTGTTTCCACTTCAGTCACGGCTATTGCAGCTTCATTTTCTATGATTGGTTGTCCTAGGGGATCTTGACTGAGCGTACCAAAACTTTGACTGTCTTGAGAACTGTCTCTAGCTACTTCAGCTGCAATTGTAGCTACTTGTTCAATTTCTTCATTTAACATTTGTACATAATTTGTGAAAGTACTGCATTATATGCTATCTTTACATGCATTGAAGGAATCTTCATAGCTCTGAAAATCTCCAAGTAATTCATCCTCTGAACGCCATGGTTTAAACAGCTGTAAAAGTGCTACGTAGTAAAATTCCTTTTTGTCAGTTTTGTGTCGCAACTCAGCTTCCTGTGATTAATCAAACTTCCTTTTGTTTGTTTCACCAAACATCCTTCCTCACCAATGAATTTATATTTTCCATTGTTGATGTCTTCTGTGGCATTCCATGTAAAAATGTAGTTCTGCAGCACTTCATAGAGACACATGTTCTCAAGATGATGACTTCTGTTTGGGTAATATGTGTCCAACATATTTGTTTTCAAAATGTCTGTACTTTCTGGTTCGTTCTCTGCTAAATATTCCAATTTCTCGAATAGATTTCAGTACCCGATTTCACATTCCTGCAAGGCCTAAACTTACCCAAATTATTCTTCTGGATTTGGAGTACAGACTTGCAGATGATAACCTATCTGAGCAATCGTATGACCCAATTTTTCGATGCAATAACATATTTAAACTGAAACTGTATAGCTTTTTACTGATAGTCTTCTTGTGAGAAATCTCTTCCCACATTTCTTTCAATTCCGTTTTTTCAGATTTAGTGATGTAAGATGTGACATACCGAGCAACAGCAATCGAATTGTCAGCTACATACTGAATATCCATGTTAGCATTCCACATGGATAAAATGACTGGGTTGTAGTCATTTATATATTTTGACTCTTCTTTTCTTCTTAGGTTGTAGGTATTTTTCAGAGATTTTCTTGTAATGGTATGTCGCACAGCTGACATAAAACTGTTTACTCTTCCTTTTGAAAGAACAGGTCATGGAAATCCAAATCGACATTTTGTGTAGAATTTATCTTTACTGTTGTACTTTCGTCGACAGTATTTTCCACACCGATGACTTTGGAAACGTAAAACTTGCTCTTTTAAGTTTTTTTCTTCTGTGCTTTTAGGTATAGCACATGTTGCATATTCTTCAATGAAAGATAAAACTGCATCATCAGAATCTGTTCCAAATTTTGGGGCATCCTTGATCCACAACAGCATATGAATATGAGGAGCACCTCTTGCTTGGTACTCTTTTCTCTAAAAGAAATCCACAACTTCTCCAAGACGTGGATTTTTTTTATTGCAGATGAAGGACATCATAGCCTCAAATCTATGATTGAAATATCTGCAAACATTAACCGGATCCAATGAGCACAATTCTCCTGCTGTCTTGTATTGGATGTTTTCAATATTTGAATTTGCCTCTCGAAATCAGTAAATCATCCCAGGCGTACTCAGCACAGCTTAGGGTAAGGAACCATGTAGGAGTTCCTAAATTCCGTAACATACATTTCAATTCTCCATGGCGTCGGTACCAATATTCATTAGTTCCACGCTGACAAGCCATCAGATGAATCAATTGAGATTCCAAATGATCATCTCGCTGTTGCACTTTGTTCATAAAATCCTTTGCAGACACATTATGTAGATGTACTCCAGTTTTTAAAATGTGATTTACTGCATAAGATAGTGCAGAAAAGTCACTTTCAAATAAAATATGGAACAAATAAGGAATACTTTGATGAAATCTTGGATCTTCTGCATATAATCTTGTAGTCCGATACTCAGAAGCAGGAATCTGTACTGGACGTTCATCATATCGTCCACCTTTTCCTGTAGGAAACAGCTGGGGAAAACAACGAGCTTCCAAGCTCTCCTCCCATACACTCACTGGAGTTCCATTTGCTTTTTTCATCTGAAACAGATCAATAGTGTTTCCCATAACTTCTTTAGAATGAAGAGGATGTATGCTGAAATGTTCATAAATTTCATCTTCTTTTGACTTATCCACTTTTTCAATTTTCCCAGTTGGTATTCCTGTGTCTGCAGGTAAAACTTCTTCATCTTCATCCATATAAATTGATTCATAGTACTTATTATTTATTTTCAAATATAAATTTACTCTTTGTACTTTTCGTACATCTACTAGCTCCTGCCAAATTTTCTTATTCTTTGTAGGTACACCATTAACCAGAATAACTAATGGTTCAGTTTCCAAACTATCTGCATCAATTATTTCAATACTTTTTTATCTAATGGCAAATAGACAACTCTTTCTTTTAAACCTCTTTGTAAATCTGAAGGAGGTAATTTATCTGTTTTGGGCTCCATACGAACTATAGTCTGAAACGGATGGACACATTGAATGAGTATAGACTATACACATTTAAATCACTAAGTTCTGCAGGAATATCAACCAATTCTAAATTATTATGTACAGCTCTAGCTGGCATTTTATTTTCTTCTAACTTGTTATAACAGTATTTACAAATACGCTGATCTTCACCCAAATCAAAACAGTTTTCCAGAAACAAATATGTAGCAAAATCCTTCCACTCATCATTATTTTCTTTTTCACTTTTTTTTTATAGAGATCAACATTCCTTGTTTGAGTTTTATAATGGCCTCTCCGGCAACAAATACAAGTAATATTTGGTCTTTCATTAGAGATGATAGTAAATTTTGTCATTTGATCTTCAAAATTTTTACTAACTGTGGGTTCTACATTCTCTTCCACATTTTCTTCAATAACTGTGTCATTTCCTGCACTTTCTTGTTCTGGACCAAAGTAACAAAACTGAATATCATCAGTAACCTTCTCTACATCTGATACAGATCCACGCAACAGAGCACTATTCAACTCATTTAACTTTAGTGCTGGACTTTTAGCAAAATACAATCTTCTCACAAACTTTCTCATTTCAGTATGATGTACTGCCAGCATCCTAAAATGGTGAAAAACACTTTGACAAACTTTCCTAGAAAGACAAGCCAGAGAATGTCCTTGCAAACCAGTATTCCTTCTCACTCTGCATGGATCTAGTCTTTGAAGCACCTTAATCTTCTGTTTAACACTTTTTTTACTATATTCTCTTAGAAAGTCACGTAATTTATCAATAGATTCTTGTCGTACAGTACAAATACTACTACAATTCCAAGTGCACACTGGGGCTTTAGGACGTTTCCCCATAACCTCATCAGCTAACACTTCTTCCTCATTTCTTGGAACCATTTTCTCCTTTTCCATTACACAACCATCTTTAACTTCATAACTTCGACCACTGGTGTCAACTGCATGCAGCAAACTATTACTTTGAAGATAACTCTCTTCATTAAAAAATGGTTCAGTACTTGAACTATGCTTCCATTCTCCTAAGAACACATTACAAAAGTTATTTTTTTTCACTACTCTTTTCCTTTTGCTTTTTGACTTCATTACATTGACTATTTTAACTAATGTACGGATCCTGTTCAAAATTAAAATGAATAGTTTTCTTTTTAATTCCAAAGCCTTTGCAACAATTGATTCAATATGCTTCTTTTTCTTATAAAATATTGCATTCTTCCTATATTTTTTCACATCCTTTAGCAAATTGAACACCACTCTTCTCTGAAACATTTTTTTACGAATGTTTTGAAATTCTGTTTTTCTTTTTAAGTCATTCTTTCTTGCTTCTGATTGTACATAAGCATTTAGTAATTTCTTTCTATTGTCTTGTTGTTTTCTTCTTGAAACACTATTTGCAGTGGATTTACTTTCTACATTTTTCTATCTTTGAGAATATTTAAAAAAAAATCCTTAGTCTACTTACCAGAAGACTTTTTCTTTTTTCCAACATGAGGTTCTTCAACTAATTTCTGTTGTCCAGTTGTCTTCAAATATAGATGTTTTTGCTGTTCTTTTCTCTTTCTTGATTTTATAAGCATGTTTAATTTATTTCTCTGTTGTTCAGCAATACCTAAAGGAAACTAAAAAAAAATACCTTTATGTAATTTAAATATATTACTATATTTGTTTTGAGCTTTTCAAATCCTATTATATGAGCTGCCCCTTTCCTACTAGTGCAAGTCCTACACAACAAGAGCAACACAAATTAAATCTTTGACAACAATTCCTGTGTGCAGACAGACTCATGGTGTGATTCTAGGCAGAAAACGATATTTGATTGGCAATTTCAAAGCACATTTACTACTGTGGTAGAGCAAGTGATAATTACTGTAACAGCCTGACACATTTTCCTTATAGTTTAGAGAGGCAGAAAAGAGCACATGTCCTAACAGCTACTTGAGACCATGAGCATGTGGAACCTGGGTGAGTGATTAGACTAGAGCAAAGGAAATGAGCCTTGGTGATGTTGAATGTGTTAGCGTTACACACTGCTATCTGAAATACCACACAGTGCTGAATAGTAAGCATGGGAGTGCAGGAGAAGCAGCTGCCTGTGTGCCAAGAGTGTGTTTCTGGAGACTGTGTATTGTCAGGTGCAAGAGAGATCTTCATGGACGCTTGCACAACTGCATGAAGACTGCAGAGATGTATGTAAGATCACCTGTGGTAAGGGTAAATTGGAGTTTTGAACATGTAGGAACTACCTCACCCATTGCAGGAGTGGAAGGAAAATCTACCCTGTTGTTTTCAAATGTGTTACCATTTGCCTCTCATCTGTGAGATAGTGATTTGTGCTGAATGCTAACCATCACAGTTCAAGAAAACAAGCTGCCCCTTTCCTACGAGTGCAAGTCTTACAGAACAAGAGCAACACAAATTAAATCCCTGACAACAATTCCTGTGTGCACACAGACTCATGGTGTGATTCTAGGCAGAAAACGATATTTGATTGGCAATTTCAAAGCACATTTACTACTGTGGTAGAGCAAGTGATAATCACTGTAACAGCCTGACACATTTTCCTTATAGTTTAGAGAGGCAGAAAAGAGCACATGTCCTAACAGCTACTTGAGACCATGAGCATGTGGAACCTGGGTGAGTGATTAGACTAGAGCAAAGGAAATGAGCCTTGGTGATGTTGAATGTGTTAGCGTTACACATTGCTATCTGAAATACCACACAGTGCTGAATAGTAAGCATGGGAGTGCAGGAGAAGCAGCTGCCTGTGTGCTAAGAGTGTGCTACTGGAGACTGTGTATTGTGAGGTGCAAGAGAGATCTGCATGGACGCTTACACAACTGCATGAAGACTGCAGAGATGTATGTAAGAGCACATGTGGTAAGGGTTAATTGGGCTTATGAACATGTAGGAACTACCTCACTCATTACAGTACTGCAAGGAAAATCTACCCTGTTGTTTTCAAATGTGTTAGCATTTGCCTCTCACTGTGAGATGGTGATGTGTGCTGTATGCTAACCATCACAGTTCAAGAAAACAAGCTGCCCCTTTCCTACGAGTGCAAGTCTTACAGAACAAGAGCAACACGAATTACATCTCTGACAACAATTCCTGTGTGCACACAGACTCATGGTGTGATTCTAGGCAGAAAACGATATTTGATTGGCAATTTCAAAGCACATTTACTACTGTGGTAGAGCAAGTGATAATTAATGTAACAGCCTGACACATTTTCCTTATAGTTTAGAGAGGCAGAAAAGAGCACATGTCCTAACAACAACTTGAGACCATGTGCATTTGGAACCTGGGTGAGTGATTAGACTAGAGCAAAGGAAATGAGCCTTGGTGATGTTGAATGTGTTAGCGTTACACACTGCTATCTGAAATACCACACAGTGCTGAATAGTAAGCATGGGAGTGCAGGAGAAGCAGCTGGCTGTGTGCTAAGAGTGTGTTTCTGGAGACTGTGTGTTGTCTGGTGCAAGAGAGATCTGCATGGACGCTTGCACAACTGCATGAAGACTGCAGAGATGTATGTAAGATCACCTGTGGTAAGGGTTAATTGGCGTTTTGAACATGTAGGAACTACCTCACCCATTGCAGGAGTGGAAGGAAAATCTAACCTGTTGTTTTCAAATGTTTTAGCATTTGCCTCTCATCTGTGAGATGGTGATGTGAGCTGTATGCTAACTATCACAGTTCAAGAAAACAAGCTGCCCCTTTCCTACGAGTGCAAGTCTTACAGAACAAGAGCAACACAAATTAAATCTCTGACAACAATTCCTGTGTGCACACAGACTCATGGTGTGATTCTAGGCAGAAAACGATATTTGATTGGCAATTTCAAAGCACATGTACTACTGGGTTAGAGCAAGTGATAATTATTAAAACAGCCTGACACATTTTCCTTATAGTTTAGAGAGGCAGAAAAGAGCACATGTCCTAACAGCTACTTGAGAACATGAGCATGTGGAACCTGGGTGAGTGATTAGACTAGAGCAAAGGAAATGAGCCTTGGTGATGTTGAATGTGTTAGCGTTACACACTGCTATCTGAAATACCACACAGTGCTGAATAGTAAGCATGGGAGTGCATGAGAAGCAGCTGGCTGTGTGCTAAGAGTGTGTTTCTGGAGACTGTGTATTGTCAGGTGCAAGAGAGATCTGCATGGACGCTTGCACAACTGCATGAAGACTGCAGAGATGTATGTAAGATCACCTGTGGTAAGGGTTAATTGGAGTTTTGAACATGTAGGAACTACCTCACCCATTGCAGGAGTGGAAGGAAAATCTACCCTGTTGTTTTCAAATGTGTTAGCATTTGTCTCTCATCTGTGAGATAGTGATTTGTGCTGAATGCTAACCATCACAGTTCAAGAAAACAAGCTGCCCCTTTCCTAGGAGTGCAAGTCTTACAGAACAAGAGCAAATCTCTGACAACAATTCCTGTGTGCACACAGACTCATGGTGTGATTCTAGGCGGAAAACGATATTTGATTGGCAATTTCAAAGCACATTTACTACTGTGGTAGAGCATGTGATAATTACTGTAACACCCTGACACATTTTCCTTATAGTTTAGAGAGGCAGAAAAGAGCACATGTCCTAACAGCTACTTGAGACCATGAGCATGTGGAACATGGGTGAGTGATTAGACTAGAGCAAAGGAAATGAGCCTTGGTGATGTTGAATGTGTTAGCGTTACACATTGCTATCTGAAATACCACACAGTGCTGAATAGTAAGCATGGGAGTGCAGGAGAAGCAGCTGCCTCTGTGCTAAGAGTGTGTTACTGGAGACTGTGTATTGTGAGGTGCAAGAGAGATCTGCATGGACGCTTACACAACTGCATGAAGACTGCAGAGATGTATGTAAGAGCACATGTGGTAAGGGTTAATTGGGCTTATGAACATGTAGGAACTACCTCACTCATTACAGTACTGCAAGGAAAATCTACCCTGTTGTTTTCAAATGTGTTAGCATTTGCCTCTCACTGTGAGATGGTGATGTGTGCTGTATGCTAACCATCACAGTTCAAGAAAACAAGCTGCCCCTTTCCTACGAGTGCAAGTCTTACAGAACAAGAGCAACTCAAATTAAATGTCTGACAACCATTCCTGTGTGCACACAGACTCATGGTGTGATTCTAGGCAGAAAACGATATTTGATTGGCAATTTCAAAGCACATTTACTACTGTGGTAGAGCAAGTGATAATTACTGTAACAGCCTGACACATTTTCCTTATAGTTTAGAGAGGCAGAAAAGAGCACATGTCCTAACAACTACTTGAGACCATGTGCATATGGAACCTGGGTGAGTGATTAGACTAGAGCAAAGGAAATGAGCCTTGGTGATGTTGAATGTGTTAGCGTTACACACTGCTATCTGAAATACCACACAGTGCTGAATAGTAAGCATGGGAGTGCACGAGAAGCAGCTGGCTGTGTGCTAAGAGAGTGTTTCTGGAGACTGTGTATTGTCAGGTGCAAGAGAGATCTGCATGGACGCTTGCACAACTGCATGAAGACTGCAGAGATGTATGTAAGATCACCTGTGGTAAGGGTTAATTGGAGTTTTGAACATGTAGGAACTACCTCACCCATTGCAGGAGTGGAAGGAAAATCTACCCTGTTGTTTTCAAATGTGTTAGCATTTGCCTCTCATCTGTGAGATGGTGATGTGAGCTGTATGCTAACCATCACAGTTCAAGAAAACAAGCTGCCCCTTTCCTACGAGTGCAAGTCTTACAGAACAAGAGCAACACAAATTAAATCTCTGACAACATTTCCTGTGTGCACACAGACTCATGGTGTGATTCTAGGCAGAAAACGATATTTGATTGGCAATTTCAAAGCACATTTACTACTGTGGTAGAGCAAGTGATAATTACTATAACAGCCTGACACATTTTCCTTATAGTTTAGAGAGGCAGAAAAGAGCACATGTCCTAACAGCTACTTGAGACCATGAGCATGTGGAACCTGGGTGAGTGATTAGACTAGAGCAAAGGAAATGAGCCTTGGTGATGTTGAATGTGTTAGCGTTACACACTGCTATCTGAAATACCACACAGTGCTGAATAGTAAGCATGGGAGTGCATGAGAAGCAGCTGGCTGTGTGCTAAGAGTGTGTTTCTGAAGACTGTGTATTGTCAGGTGCAAGAGAGATCAACATGGACGCTTGCACAACTGCATGAAGACTGTAGAGATGTATGTAAGATCACCAGTGGTAAGGGTTAATTGGAGTTTTGAACATGTAGGAACTACCTCACCCATTGCAGGAGTGGAAGGACAATCTACCCTGTTGTTTTCAAATGTGTTAGCATTTGTCTCTCATCTGTGAGATAGTGATTTGTGCTGAATGCTAACCATCACAGTTCAAGAAAACAAGCTGCCCCTTTCCTACGAGTGCAAGTCTTACAGAACAAGAGCAACACGAATTAAATCTCTGACAACAATTTCTGTGTGCACACAGACTCATGGTGTGATTCTAGACAGAAAACGATATTTGATTGGCAATTTCAAAGCACATTTACTACTGTGGTAGAGCAAGTGATAATTACTGTAACAGCCTGACACATTTTCCTTATTGTTTAGAGAGGCAGAAAAGAGCACATGTCCTAACAGCTACTTGAGACCATGAGCATGTGGAACATGGGTGAGTGATTAGACTAGAGCAAAGGAAATGAGCCTTGGTGATGTTGAATGTGTTAGCGTTACACATTGCTATCTGAAATGCCACACAGTGCTGAATAGTAAGCATGGGAGTGCAGGAGAAGCAGCTGCCTCTGTGCTAAGAGTGTGTTACTGGAGACTGTGTATTGTGAGGTGCAAGAGAGATCTGCATGGACGCTTACACAACTGCATGAAGACTGCAGAGATGTATGTAAGAGCACATGTGGTAAGGGTTAATTGGGCTTATGAACATGTAGGAACTACCTCACTCATTACAGTACTGCAAGGAAAATCTACCCTGTTGTTTTCAAATGTGTTAGCATTTGCCTCTCACTGTGAGATGGTGATGTGTGCTGTATGCTAACCATCACAGTTCAAGAAAACAAGCTGCCCCTTTCCTACGAGTGCAAGTCTTACAGAACAAGAGCAACTCAAATTAAATGTCTGACAACCATTCCTGTGTGCACACAGACTCATGGTGTGATTCTAGGCAGAAAACGATATTTGATTGGCAATTTCAAAGCACATTTACTACTGTGGTAGAGCAAGTGATAATTACTGTAACAGCCTGACACATTTTCCTTATAGTTTAGAGAGGCAGAAAAGAGCACATGTCCTAACAACTACTTGAGACCATGTGCATTTGGAACCTGGGTGAGTGATTAGACTAGAGCAAAGGAAATGAGCCTTGGTGATGTTGAATGTGTTAGCGTTACACACTGCTATCTGAAATACCACACAGTGCTGAATAGTAAGCATGGGAGTGCACGAGAAGCAGCTGGCTGTGTGCTAAGAGAGAGTTTCTGGAGACTGTGTATTGTCAGGTGCAAGAGAGATCTGCATGGACGCTTGCACAACTGCATGAAGACTGCAGAGATGTATGTAAGATCACCTGTGGTAAGGGTTAATTGGAGTTTTGAACATGTAGGAACTACCTCACCCATTGCAGGAGTGGAAGGAAAATCTACCCTGTTGTTTTCAAATGTGTTAGCATTTGCCTCTCATCTGTGAGATGGTGATGTGAGCTGTATGCTAACCATCACAGTTCAAGAAAACAAGCTGCCCCTTTCCTACGAGTGCAAGTCTTACAGAACAAGAGGAACACAAATTAAATCTCTGACAACATTTCCTGTGTGCACACAGACTCATGGTGTGATTCTAGGCAGAAAACAATATTTGATTGGCAATTTCAAAGCACATTTACTACTGTGGTAGAGCAAGTGATAATTACTATAACAGCCTGACACATTTTCCTTATAGTTTAGAGAGGCAGAAAAGAGCACATGTCCTAACAACTACTTGAGACCATGAGCATGTGGAACCTGGGTGAGTGATTAGACTAGACCAAAGGAAATGAGCCTTGGTGATGTTGAATGTGTTAGCGTTACACACTGCTATCTGAAATACCACACAGTGCTGAATAGTAAGCATGGGAGTGCATGAGAAGCAGCTGGCTGTGTGCTAAGAGTGTGTTTCTGAAGACTGTGTATTGTCAGGTGCAAGAGAGATCAACATGGACGCTTGCACAACTGCATGAAGACTGTAGAGATGTATGTAAGATCACCAGTGGTAAGGGTTAATTGGAGTTTTGAACATGTAGGAACTACCTCACCCATTGCAGGAGTGGAAGGACAATCTACCCTGTTGTTTTCAAATGTGTTAGCATTTGTCTCTCATCTGTGAGATAGTGATTTGTGCTGAATGCTAACCATCACAGTTCAAGAAAACAAGCTGCCCCTTTCCTACGAGTGCAAGTCTTACAGAACAAGAGCAACACGAATTAAATCTCTGACAACAATTTCTGTGTGCACACAGACTCATGGTGTGATTCTAGACAGAAAACGATATTTGATTGGCAATTTCAAAGCACATTTACTACTGTGGTAGAGCAAGTGATAATTACTGTAACAGCCTGACACATTTTCCTTATAGTTTAGAGAGGCAGAAAAGAGCACATGTCCTAACAGCTACTTGAGACCATGAGCATGTGGAACATGGGTGAGTGATTAGACTAGAGCAAAGGAAATGAGCCTTGGTGATGTTGAATGTGTTAGCGTTACACATTGCTATCTGAAATGCCACACAGTGCTGAATAGTAAGCATGGGAGTGCAGGAGAAGCAGCTGCCTCTGTGCTAAGAGTGTGTTACTGGAGACTGTGTATTGTGAGGTGCAAGAGAGATCTGCATGGACGCTTACACAACTGCATGAAGACTGCAGAGATGTATGTAAGAGCACATGTGGTAAGGGTTAATTGGGCTTATGAACATGTAGGAACTACCTCACTCATTACAGTACTGCAAGGAAAATCTACCCTGTTGTTTTCAAATGTGTTAGCATTTGCCTCTCACTGTGAGATGGTGATGTGTGCTGTATGCTAACCATCACAGTTCAAGAAAACAAGCTGCCCCTTTCCTACGAGTGCAAGTCTTACAGAACAAGAGCAACTCAAATTAAATGTCTGACAACCATTCCTGTGTGCACACAGACTCATGGTGTGATTCTAGGCAGAAAACGATATTTGATTGGCAATTTCAAAGCACATTTACTACTGTGGTAGAGCAAGTGATAATTACTGTAACAGCCTGACACATTTTCCTTATAGTTTAGAGAGGCAGAAAAGAGCACATGTCCTAACAACTACTTGAGACCATGTGCATTTGAAACCTGGGTGAGTGATTAGGCTAGAGCAAAGGAAATGAGCCTTGGTGATGTTGAATGTGTTAGCGTTACACACTGCTATCTGAAATACCACACAGTGCTGAATAGTAAGCATGGGAGTGCACGAGAAGCAGCTGGCTGTGTGCTAAGAGAGAGTTTCTGGAGACTGTGTATTGTCAGGTGCAAGAGAGATCTGCATGGACGCTTGCACAACTGCATGAAGACTGCAGAGATGTATGTAAGATCACCTGTGGTAAGGGTTAATTGGAGTTTTGAACATGTAGGAACTACCTCACCCATTGCAGGAGTGGAAGGAAAATCTACCCTGTTGTTTTCAAATGTGTTAGCATTTGCCTCTCATCTGTGAGATGGTGATGTGAGCTGTATGCTAACCATCACAGTTCAAGAAAACAAGCTGCCCCTTTCCTACGAGTGCAAGTCTTACAGAACAAGAGGAACACAAATTAAATCTCTGACAACATTTCCTGTGTGCACACAGACTCATGGTGTGATTCTAGGCAGAAAACAATATTTGATTGGCAATTTCAAAGCACATTTACTACTGTGGTAGAGCAAGTGATAATTACTATAACAGCCTGACACATTTTCCTTATAGTTTAGAGAGGCAGAAAAGAGCACATGTCCTAACAACTACTTGAGACCATGAGCATGTGGAACCTGGGTGAGTGATTAGACTAGACCAAAGGAAATGAGCCTTGGTGATGTTGAATGTGTTAGCGTTACACACTGCTATCTGAAATACCACACAGTGCTGAATAGTAAGCATGGGAGTGCATGAGAAGCAGCTGGCTGTGTGCTAAGAGTGTGTTTCTGAAGACTGTGTATTGTCAGGTGCAAGAGAGATCAACATGGACGCTTGCACAACTGCATGAAGACTGTAGAGATGTATGTAAGCTCACCAGTGGTAAGGGTTAATTGGAGTTTTGAACATGTAGGAACTACCTCACCCATTGCAGGAGTGGAAGGAAAATCTACCCTGTTGTTTTCAAATGTGTTAGCATTTGTCTCTCATCTGTGAGATAGTGATTTGTGCTGAATGCTAACCATCACAGTTCAAGAAAACAAGCTGCCCCTTTCCTACGAGTGCAAGTCTTACAGAACAAGAGCAACACAAATTAAATCTCTGACAACAATTTCTGTGTGCACACAGACTCATGGTGTGATTCTAGACAGAAAACGATATTTGATTGGCAATTTCAAAGCACATTTACTACTGTGGTAGAGCAAGTGATAATTACTGTAACAGCCTGACACATTTCCTTATAGTTTAGAGAGGCAGAAAAGAGCACATGTCCTAACAGCTGCTTGAGACCATGAGCATGTGAAACCTGGGTGAGTGATTATGTGGTAAATAATTTAATTACCGGGACTTAATTTGATGCGGAAAATCTATAATAATAGCTCAGTAAAATAAGAGGCAGAATCCGTGGTATTAGAGGTTCGGAACGGGCTTTATTCCAAAATCAATTCGAATTGAGGACTCCATATTCCATCACCACGAAGGTTCAGGAAGTGAAGGACCCCACTTTATTGACAAGTAATCATTTATATACAATAGGCATTACAGTGAAACAGATGCCGGAGGCGTAACAGTTGATAACAAAGATAAGAACATACATGCGTAACTAAAGTGGGTGTAACTAAAGAACGTCATCAGGTATGATGTCATAAATGGGTGGTTCCATGAGAGAATTTCGCAATGTCAGCAGAAATACTTGGCAGAGATGCGCGCGCAGCAGCATGACGTGTGATTGACGTGTAACTAGGGGATGAAGGGGACTTGACATTTAGCTCTACATGTGGAGACAGAAGTCTGGGGTTATGTCAACCTAATCCCAAATCATATCTAATATCCTATGTTTAAAGAACTGTGTTATCCAGAAAGAAAGGTTTCTTAGGATAGAATCTTATTCTATACTGACTATACTGTCCGTTAGTGCGTGTACAAGCGTCTAAGTGTCTACACTAGATGCGAGGGCAGAAATCTTCCATAGTAATAGGGCTATTAATTACTTGCATGAAGACAGAGAAGCCGGGCCCTTTGCTCGGTAGCTGGGAGAATGTTTACTTAAACTACTAGACAGGAATGTATTGGATAGGGAGCGGAGCAAAGCAGATAATCTTGAAGGTGAAATACAGTTTTTGGCAGGCAACAGGCTGGAGTCAGGCACCGTTAGCCGCGCAGGGAGTAGGACAAAGTTCATGGGTACAGATGCGAGCTCAGACTGGAGCTTTCAGAGGCAGAAGGCAGAAAAAACTTGATGGCAGAATCAGGGCCTACTCGTCTGAACTGTAAAATGGGATAAGTGAACCATATAAAGCCGGTGGCCTTTCATACTTAGGAATAGAATATCCGGCCCATTCATGGCGGATCTGAAAGAGGACATGTTGACGGTGGACGCACATGTGTTTGCGTCTTCATAACTGGAACTGGAGGAAACATACATGTACTTATGGTTTATACATGAAACCGTTGGGGTCCAAGATAGGGGACATAACTGACCATAAAAATCCATATTTCCACATTCCCTCCTTGTCCCCTACTTGCCCTTAAGAGATATCAATCTTCATCAATCCGTTGATCTGTTCATATAGCATCATTTGTTCTTCTTTCTTCTTCCGGAATCTTGAATGAAAACTTGGATGTGGGATACACGAGGTGGCACACAGACCACAAATCGCTGGTCCACATTGTAGGCATAAACAGCAACTGAATAGTATGAGAAAGCCAATACCTAGGAAGGATAGGACCCTCCATCCAAAGGTAGATAATACACTCCAAAACCAACCGGACCAAGTCCAGGTGCCTGGATTCTGGTGTATCTGGCTTACAATCTTATGAAGGCGAGTTATGGCTTTATATACAGATGGCGAATTTTCTGGTATGAAAATGCAACAGCTTGATCCGATGACCCTACAAGCTCCGCCCCTATCGGCCAGGATGACGTCAAGGACAAGACGATTTTGAAGCACTACAATCCGCATAGCAGACTGCTCTTCTGTTAAATTGCCTAAGGCGGAAATAGTTTCGTTCACTACTGCTTCAAGGGTTCTGGTTAATCTACGTATCAGCTTACTATTGGTAACTGTACCTATATAGGGAAAGAGACCTTTATTGAAATCTGTGTATTTTTCCCATGCTGTCTCAGTGTAATCGACTATTGGGAGATCTCTCCGTTCTCTATTGTGTACTAAATGAGTATTTCTATGATAATCAGGAGGAGCTAGGAAAACAGGTGGCAAAAGGAATCCAATATAGCAGGTACCATCCCAATCTAGAGGCAAACGTATATATGCAGTCTGACCACATACAAAGTAGGAATGGCGAGAAGCTCTAAATGTAGACTTGCCTTGATCACTGAATTCTATTACAGTGGTGCATTTACTGTGGCCCATGTGTATAGAGCCATTCTTTTTTATACATAATTCACCTTTAACTGGAAATACTGACATAGCGGGCAAAATTGGTGCAGGTTCGGATTCGACATTCAGGATCATGAGATTAAGCGTGAAATTACCTAATCCATATACTTCATTTTCTAGATCAGTTCCTGTTCTTTTGGGAAGTCCCTTCTTGTCAGGGTAGCAGACTTTAAGTATAACTAAGTGCAGGTTTCCCCATACCCAGTTGTCTTGATAAACTGCGGAATTCGAATCTTGGGAATTAATTAGACTAAACCATGCTCCACAGGAGCCATTGTGTGTGAACGGGTATGGGAAGAGAGGCAGAATTCCTTTATAGTTCTGATAGGGAGGGAGTCGGCCACATATCCAACAATTTGTAGCATTGCTAACCTGATGGGAATGATGTAACATACTAATAAAAGTGTTGTTGCGCAGCGCAAATCTATATGACAACTCATGCGGGGGAAGTTCACTAAAAGAATGTTCAGCAGTAACATTATGAACATGTTTAGAAATAGGATAATATATGTGCAACAATATACTTGCAGCTATTATTAAAAGACATAAGAAAAACAAAATTAATAACGTCACTGTGCAATGACTACGCAGTGATTTATAGTACGCATGTTGTTTCATTCGCTTCCTTCGGTGTCTTTCTCTATTCAGGTCTAGGGGATTCATGTCAGGGACAAATTCGACCGATTCACCTTGGAGAGGACTTAAACAATCAAATTGTCTGACTTGGTAGACCTTAATTTTAGTCTGTATTGTTCTTTGTCATTCAGTTCAACCAAAGGAAGCTTTGAGTCAATCGGTGAAGACACGCAAGGTGTGTCATTTACATCGGACGGTAGTCCATGAAATTTCTTGATATGACTTGAATGTATCCAGCCTTTTCGACCTTCGAACTTCACGGCTGTCCTCGTTGTTAACAGTACGAGTTGAGGCGATCTCCACCTAGGATCCAGCTGGGACTTCCGGTCAAAATTCCTCACTCACACCAAATCCCCTGGAATTACGTCATGGGGTTTCACCTCGGTGTTGTCGGGAAAGGCTGCAGCTACCTGTGAACGACAAGATTGTAGTGCAGACATCAAGGAAGCCAAGTAATCTGTCAGCATGTTACAGTCAACATCAGTTATTTTTCGTGGTATAGGCGTCCCCCACATATTTGGTGGTCTACCAAAGACCACCTCATAAGGGGATAGCCCTGTTCGAGAGTGCGCTACCATTCTCATGTAAAAGAGTGCAACTGGTAAGGCTACTACCCAGTCGACACCTTTCTCTCTACATATTTTGGACAATCTAATTTTCAGAGTTTGATTATGTCGTTCCACGAGACCTGCTGCCTCGGGGTGTCGGACACAGTGAAATCTCCACTGATAGCCTAACAAAAGTGAAACGTGTTTCATTAGTTCGGAGGAGAACGGCTGGCCGTTATCTGAGTAGACAACACGTGGTAAACCGTATCGTGGGAAGAATTCTCGAACCAACTGTTTGGCAGTAGTCGGGGCAGTGTAATCTGAAACCGGGTATGCCTCTGTCCAACGGGAAAGAGCACAGACAACTACGAGAACATATTTGAATCCTCGACACCGTTCCATCTGGATATAATCCATCTGGAGGACTTCAAAAGAGTGATCAGGAGGCTGAAATCCACCCTGTTCTACGGGAATGCTTTTACCTGGGTTAAACTGACAACAGATCATACAGGTACGGACTTTTTGTTTAGCTGCTGCTCGTAAATGTTTGTTGAACCAAATGTGTTGAATGCTGTCTAGCATAGCTTTTTCTCCTAAGTGCGCTGGACTATGTACAGTGTTAATGATAACTTGGACCATTGAATCAGGAAGGAACCACACAGATTTTTCCTTCGTCATCCATCCTTGATCCGTTTGGGTCCCTCCTAATTCAGTCCATTTCTTTATTTCATCTGGTGTAGCATGTGTCTGTATGTCAATTACGTCAAGAGCGGGATCCTTAACCGTCATGCAATGTGTTGGTGTCGGAACTATTGTCTTTGTCATGTCAGACGTGTGGGTTTGAGCAGTCTGTTTAGCTGTTCTGTCAGCTAAATCATTGCCTTGGGAAATGATATCAGTAACTTTCGTATGAGCTTTACATTTCATAATTGATATTGCAGTGGGTAGATGTATTGCATCTAGTAAGGCATGAATAAGGGGTCCGTGCTGAATGTGGGTACCGTGAGAAGTTAAATAACCTCTCTCTCGCCACAGCACGCCGAAGTCATGTACAACTCCGAATGCATAACGTGAATCAGTATATATGTTGACTTTTTTATTCGTAGCTTGAATACAGGCTTGTGTCAGAGCGACGAGCTCTGCTACTTGAGCGGACAAGGTATTTATGCGATTTGTTTCAATAACTTCAGTATCTGTTGTAACTGCATACGCGGCCACTAACTCTCCTGTACTTGTTCTCATACATGACCCATCTACATACAACGTCAGGTCTGGATCTGACAATGGAACGTCTGTCAAGTCTTGTCTAGGTTTCGTCGTGATAGTGATAACTTCAATACAATCATGTGCAAGTGGGTCTGTTCCGTTTACTGGTAACAGTGTGGCAGGATTCAATGTACTACAACGTCTGATTTCTATATGTGGCTGAAACAATGTTAATTCGTAACCAGTGAGTCGTGCTATAGTCAAGTGTTGTGTCTGTGTGCGGTTCAAGAGAACCTCTACTGCATGTGGTACTTGTACTGTCAGTTGGTGTCCTAACACTATGGCATCGCTTTGTCTAATTGCTAAAGCTGTTGCTGCCACTGATTTCAGGCACGCAGGCAGAGCCTGAGCTACGGGATCTAATGTACTAGAAAAATAAGCACACGGTTTGTGTGATCCTGCTTGTTCCTGAGTGAGTACTGACAAAGCAGTACCTTCGCGTTCTGTAACAAAGAGTGTAAAATGTTTATAGTAACATGGTGTTGCTAAAACGGGTGCTTGACATAAAGCTTTCTTTAGGCTTTCAAAAGCTTGTGTATGTTCCTGTGTCCAAGGGAGGACAGTCGATGTGGCTGCCTCCTGTGTTGTCAACCGAATGAGTGGTTTTGCTAGAAATGCATACTGAGGGATCCACTGCCTACAATATGAAGTGAGGCCTATAAAAGCCCGCACCTCCTTTTGTGTCTTGGGTATTGGCATGTTAGCAATTAACTGGATGCGATCTGGTGTAAGCTGCCTTCCCTCCTTGGACAGCGAGTGACCAAGGTAAACAACTCGCTGGACACAGAATTGCAGCTTAGAAGGGGACACCTTGTGCCCCTTTTTGGCCAAAAAATGTAAAACCGTCAGTGAGGCTTTTTCACATTCAGGTTCGCTTCTAGCGGTGATCAGCAGATCATTGACATATTGAAGCAGGGCAGTGTTGACTGGCATGTGTATACTGTCAAGTTCTCGTTTCAGTGCTTGGCTATAGATGCTGGGGCTTTCTGTGAATCCTTGGGGTGCGCGTGTGAATTTAAAGCTTCGTCCATTTAAACTAAATCCGAACAAGTATTGGCTTTCCGGATCTATTGGGACGCTGAAAAAGGCATTCTTGAGATCAATTACAGTAAAGAATGTTGCTTCGGAATCAATAGCTGTCAGTAATGAAGAAATGTCTGGAACTACGGGGTATTGTGGTACAATACATTTATTTAATTCGCGCAGATCAATGACCAATCGATATACTGGCGCGGCCTTTGGATCAGTTCGTTTAAGAATCGGAATTATCGGTGAATTACATACATTGGAGTCTGTTTCCACAACCACTCCTTGGGTAATAAGTTCGTCAATGATTTGCAGTAAAGCCACTACAGCATCTGGTGGTAACTTGTATTGTCGCATTCGTGGTAGTACCACTCCTGCCTTTAGTGTGACTCGATATGGTGTAATGTTCATGCAACCAACATCTGTAGGGCCTTGTGCCCATAAATGTGTGGGTAAAGTCTGCAGTCGGTGATCCATGTCTCGGGACACATAGTGCCCTTTGAAATCACGTAAAAACAATCTTACTCCTTCCGGAGAACAACATATTATAGCTCCTAGAGCTTTCAAAGTTTTTATACCTAACAAGTTTTCTGGGCATGATTTAGTAAGCAATAAATCTGTAGTTCGTGTCAAAGGACCAATCGTAAGGGGAAGAGGCTGTGATACCTCGTTAACGATAGGTTTTCCTGAAAAACCAAGGGAAATATTCTGTGAGCCTGAGAGGGGTGCCCCTGGAACTTCACTACGTTTTATTGTTGTTCGGCTTGCCCCTGTATCAAGTAAAAATTTTCTATCTTGGCCTAATAGTTCACTGTGTACATAAGGTCCTTCTTGATCTACAGGGACCTCAATAAGGGGTAAGCCAACTTCCCTCTCTAGGCTGTTTCATGAGTATCGTTGATAATCAGGATAGTCATACTGTGCGGTCTGGTACATCTGTCGTGTCGTTGTTTGTGTGGCAGCAATAGGCTGCGATGGTGGAGCCGGCAGAGACTGTTGCGGAGCTGGCATGGACTGTGCATGCTGCGGGGCTCCTTTTTGGTTCTGATCCTGTCTAGGTGGCCGTGGTCTTTCTTTTGTATTACCTATGGCGATATTATGTTTTAAAACTGGACAATCGTGTACATAATGACCTGGCTGTTTACAATAGTTGCATGTCCCTTTTACAGGGCCTGATGAAACACTGGACTGTGTCATACCCTTTTTATGACCGTCAGCTGGAACTGTCTGGGAAACTAGCATTTTCATTTTCGTGTCTTTCATGCGTCTTTGTTCATGTTCTTGTTCCTCTCTAATTCTATTGTGATGGTACTGTAGCATTTGTAACATTTGTGACGGAGTGTTACCTTGCCAGGTACTCTCGAATTTCAATACTCTATTCTTAACTTGGGGCAAAGAATTTTCAACTAACTTTGTCACAAACAGATGTGGATACGACTCGCTACTTGCTTTTATTCCACTATTTATACCAAAACATTTTTCGAATCGGGCGTAGAAATCACTAGTGTCCTCGTCTGGTTTTTGTTTACAGGCTGATATTGCACCCCAGTCTTCCTTTTTCGTAGTTAATAAACGTGGCAGTACCTGTACTAGTAAACCTGGTAGTGTTTTGGTCTTCTCCCCAAGCCCTGCACCTGGACCTCGAGCTTTTTCTTCGTTTTCTAATGCTGTCCAATCTATCTTTTGGTCTCCCACCTCCCAATCCTTTTCCTTGAGTTTTTCATAAATGCCCGCAGGCATTAATACCTTCAATATTGTCATAATGTCGGGGTAGGTATACTCTCCCATGAGCAACATGTCTTTAATTTCTCGGTGGAAACCCGCTGGGTCTTTGTCATGACTGGGTACCACCTTCTTCATTTCCAATAGTTCTATTTTAGATATGGGTGTGTATACAAACACACGTTTAAACTGATTGTCATCACCTTTTATCGGGTGCACTTCTCGTAAGGGGTTCTGTCTATCCATATAGTACGTCGTTCTTTCCTTGATGGGCAGTGAAACATGTTCGGGACATACAAAAAGAATGTACTGCTTTCTGGATTCTAGTATTTCTCTAATTAACTCAGTACCTGAACCTCTCCATTTATTCGTGAGTAATTTAGTCAATATATCAGGTAAGGGACCAGGGTCGGAGTGTTGGCTTTTATATAATATAAGGAGTTGTTGCATCATATAGATACCAGCTAAACGCTGTTCATCTGGGGCGAGGTTCAAAAACGTGTGTGCTAATGTATCATCACTATATTTTCCGGGACTATCAACCCAATGAACGGCTGACCTGGCTAATTCTTGTTCGTCCATAGAATCGAGTATATGATAACCCCTTCGTTCTCGGAGTAGGTTGTCAGCGGCTTGGAACGAATGTTCGGGGGACCTTATATTTATTATAGGAGTTTGGAAATTTCTGCTATTATCTGGACGTACCGGACGTATCGGATCAGTGAAGCATCTAGTATTATTGCAAGATCTTCCTCTACCTACATAGGCCATGGTTTCTAACTGTCCCGTGGGCAGTTCTAATTCTTCCTCGTCTTTGGTTTGTTCAGGTTCGTCTACTGCTAATCTTTCTTCGTGTATTCGTTCTATTTCTTTGCGGATCTTTCGGCACATAGCTACTATACATGATCGTTTATCATGTCTCCCCTCTGATATATTCTGACTCCATGTGGTAAGAATTTGCATTTCTTTCGGATTTACCCCTGGTTGGTCTTGATTTCTGATCACACAATTTATGAGGAAACGTAACAGTTCCCCCTGTATTTCCACTTTTTGGTACTCCATGGCTCTGTTAATACTCTCAGGATCTCGCCCTGACTGGACAAAGTGATATATATTTTCTAAGTGTGTAGTCATTCCTGGTAGCTTCCCTAAATATATAGCAGCTCGTCGGATACGTAATGATGCTAGCATCATTTCGTCCCCTTTTCCGGGCACAGGGTCATATCTACAATCTATTAGAAGTTCCTTGAGCGTGTTGGGAGTTACTAGTTTGGGCGTACGTTGGTGGGCTAATTCTTGAAAGGAAAGTTTATTTACTCTGGGTGGCGTGGAAAAAATGTTTGATGTACCTCCGGTAGCCCCACCTGGGGTGCTGGATGTGAAAGGATTCGTCGAACGTGATATAGCAACTATAGGTGTGGATACAGATGTCGAAGCAGATGTGCTTGCCTGAACTTGTGTCGGAGTTTGCTGTTGCGGAGGTACAGACGGAAGAGGGTGTTGGCGTTGAACCCCCTCTGCAGGCGGTCTATGTGGCGCAGCATTAGCATACTCGGGAGCTGCGTCGTCTAAATAAGAGGAAAGAAAAACATCTTCTGCGGTTCTGGGATGCCCTTTGGGATGTACCTTTATCGGAAACAATGGGGGTGGCAAGTCTTTTGGTATCTCCGGAGTAGCCTTAGGTAATCCTTCGGCCAGGAGAGGATACATACCATTCATAAGGGCATTTCGTTGTCTGTCTACTTGTTCTGATTTTACTCGAGTACCTTCTTCAATTAATATATTTTCTCGAACTTTATTTAAATTCTCCTTACTCTTCTCTTCCTGTCTACGTGCTTTTTCTGTACGTCTATACGATTCTTTACGCCATAATTCAATTGCGTCTTTCTGTTATTGTCTAGCTTTCTTTTTCCATAATTCTTCCTCTACTTTCACGATGCAATCTGCATCCCAGGTCCCAGCTGCGGGCCACCTCTGACTTTCTGGTAATTCCTTGGTGTAGTCTACCCATAAATCAAGAAATAATATGGCGTCTAGGCCATGTTTATGATACATAAAGTACCCTGGAGTGTCCCTAGGAGGAATGGGAACAGCTTCTTCGAGTAACCCTTTTCTAGTTTTGATCTGTCTTAATTTCGAAAAGAGCGGCATTTTGAGAACTGATCTGATCTGATACCTAAATTTTGAACACGTTTAATACAACGAAACACAATAATGAACAGTCATTCACACCACAATATGCAGAACGTATTTAAAACATTTAACATTTAACATTTAATGAACAACAATGATGGCCGTTCACTAAGCATAATACTCGATACTAACTAGATAATTCTGACTTCATATACTAGACATACTTGATATACTGCTAAACAGTACAGATACACTGCTGAAACAGTGCAGACCGGATTTGTGTACCCAAACCCGTCTTGACCGGCACAACCTATGTGCACGTCAGAACGCCTCCCCGACAATGGTACTCACCGGGTAGCTCGGAACGGAAGGCCTCGGAACTGAACTGAACTGGACTCGGACCGGACTGGACTCGACTCGATACTTCGGAACTTCGGAACTTCGGAACTGGTGGGCCTCTGTATACCTCGGATCTTGCTCTCTCAGCTAGGCTCTGGTCGGGATACTTCGCACTTCTCACCGCCTCGTCTGGGTGTTGATCGCAGCCTCAGTTACCCCCGCTCGGCAGGAGAGAGATACAGGAAATCCTGTGGGAACGCGTTGTTGTCCGTCCAGCTGTGACAGGAGACCGGGCCTGCAACGCACCTCCGGCGCGTGAGATGAGAAAGTGTCCCTGTTCGGGCGCCATATATGTGGTAAATAATTTAATTACCGGGACTTAATTTGATGCGGAAAATCTATAATAATAGCTCAGTAAAATAAGAGGCAGAATCCGTGGTATTAGAGGTTCGGAACGGGCTTTATTCCAAAATCAATTCGAATTGAGGACTCCATATTCCATCACCACGAAGGTTCAGGAAGTGAAGGACCCCACTTTATTGACAAGTAATCATTTATATACAATAGGCATTACAGTGAAACAGATGCCGGAGGCGTAACAGTTGATAACAAAGATAAGAACATACATGCGTAACTAAAGTGGGTGTAACTAAAGAACGTCATCAGGTATGATGTCATAAATGGGTGGTTCCATGAGAGAATTTCGCAATGTCAGCAGAAATACTTGGCAGAGATGCGCGCGCAGCAGCATGACGTGTGATTGACGTGTAACTAGGGGATGAAGGGGACTTGACATTTAGCTCTACATGTGGAGACAGAAGTCTGGGGTTATGTCAACCTAATCCCAAATCATATCTAATATCCTATGTTTAAAGAACTGTGTTATCCAGAAAGAAAGGTTTCTTAGGATAGAATCTTATTCTATACTGACTATACTGTCCGTTAGTGCGTGTACAAGCGTCTAAGTGTCTACACTAGATGCGAGGGCAGAAATCTTCCATAGTAATAGGGCTATTAATTACTTGCATGAAGACAGAGAAGCCGGGCCCTTTGCTCGGTAGCTGGGAGAATGTTTACTTAAACTACTAGACAGGAATGTATTGGATAGGGAGCGGAGCAAAGCAGATAATCTTGAAGGTGAAATACAGTTTTTGGCAGGCAACAGGCTGGAGTCAGGCACCGTTAGCCGCGCAGGGAGTAGGACAAAGTTCATGGGTACAGATGCGAGCTCAGACTGGAGCTTTCAGAGGCAGAAGGCAGAAAAAACTTGATGGCAGAATCAGGGCCTACTCGTCTGAACTGTAAAATGGGATAAGTGAACCATATAAAGCCGGTGGCCTTTCATACTTAGGAATAGAATATCCGGCCCATTCATGGCGGATCTGAAAGAGGACATGTTGACGGTGGACGCACATGTGTTTGCGTCTTCATAACTGGAACTGGAGGAAACATACATGTACTTATGGTTTATACATGAAACCGTTGGGGTCCAAGATAGGGGACATAACTGACCATAAAAATCCATATCCATAACCAAATGAGCCTTGGTGATGTTGAATGTGTTGGCGTTACACACTGCTATCTGAAATACCACACAGTGCTAAGTAGTAAGCATGGGAGTGCAGGAGAAGCAGCTGCCTGTGTGCTAAGAGTGTGTTTCTGGAGACTGTGTATTGTCAGGTGCAAGAGAGATCTGCATGGACGCTTGCACAACTGCATGAAGACTGCAGAGATGTATGTAAGATCACCTGTGGTAAGGGTTAATTGGAGTTTTGAACATGTAGGAACTACCTCACCCATTGCAGGAGTGGAAGGAACCTCTACCCTGTTGTTTTCAAATGTGTTAGCATTTGTCTCTCATCTGTGAGATCGTGATTTGTGCTGAATGCTAACCATCACAGTTAAAAAAAACAAGCTGCCCCTTTCTTACGAGTGCAAGACTTACAAAACAAGAGCAACACGAAATAAATCTCTGACAGCAATTCCTGTGTGCACACAGACTCATGGTGTGATTCTAGGCAGAAAACGATATTTGATTGGCAATTTCAAAGCACATTTACTACTGTGGTAGAGCAAGTGATAATTACTGTAACAGCCTGACACATTTCCTTATAGTTTAGAGAGGCAGAAAAGAGCACATGTCCTAACAGCTGCTTGAGACCATGAGCATGTGGAACCTGGGTGAGTGATTAGACTAGAGCAAAGGAAATGAGCCTTGGTGATGTTGAATGTGTTAGCGTTACACACTGCTATCTGAAATACCACACAGTGCTGAATAGTAAGCATGGGAGTGCAGGAGAAGCAGCTGGCTGTGTGCTAAGAGTGTGTTTCTGGAGACTGTGTATTGTCAGGTGCAAGAGAGATCTGCATGGACGCTTGCACAACTGCATGAATACTGCAGAGATGTATGTAAGATCACCTGTGGTAAGGGTTAATTGGAGTTTTGAACATGTAGGAACTACGTCACCCATTGCAGGAGTGGAAGGAAAATCTACCCTGTTGTTTTCAAATGTGTTAGCATTTGTCTCTCATCTGTGAGATAGTGATTTGTGCTGAATGCTAACCATCACAGTTCAAGAAAACAAGCTGCCCCTTTCCTACGAGTGCAAGTCTTACAGAACAAGAGCAACACAAATTAAATCTCTGACAACAATTTCTGTGTGCACACAGACTCATGGTGTGATTCTAGACAGAAAATGATATTTGATTGGCAATTTCAAAGCACATTTACTACTGTGGTAGATCAAGTGATAATTACTGTAACAGCCTGACACATTTCCTTATAGTTTAGAGAGGCAGAAAAGAGCACATGTCCTAACAGCTACTTGAGACCATGAGCATGTGGAACATGGGTGAGTGATTAGACTAGAGCAAAGGAAATGAGCCTTGGTGATGTTGAATGTGTTAGCGTTACACATTGCTATCTGAAATACCACACAGTGCTGAATAGTAAGCATGGGAGTGCAGGAGAAGCAGCTGCCTCTGTGCTAAGAGTGTGTTACTGGAGACTGTGTATTGTGAGGTGCAAGAGAGATCTGCATGGACGCTTACACAACTGCATGAAGACTGCAGAGATGTATGTAAGAGCACATGTGGTAAGGGTTAATTGGGCTTATGAACATGTAGGAACTACCTCACTCATTACAGTACTGCAAGGAAAATCTACCCTGTTGTTTTCAAATGTGTTAGCATTTGCCTCTCACTGTGAGATGGTGATGTGTGCTGTATGCTAACCATCACAGTTCAAGAAAACAAGCTGCCCCTTTCCTACGAGTGCAAGTCTTACAGAACAAGAGCAACTCAAATTAAATGTCTGACAACCATTCCTGTGTGCACACAGACTCATGGTGTGATTCTAGGCAGAAAACGATATTTGATTGGCAATTTCAAAGCACATTTACTACTGTGGTAGAGCAAGTGATAATTACTGTAACAGCCTGACACATTTTCCTTATAGTTTAGAGAGGCAGAAAAGAGCACATGTCCTAACAACTACTTGAGACCATGTGCATTTGGAACCTGGGTGAGTGATTAGACTAGAGCAAAGTAAATGAGCCTTGGTGATGTTGAATGTGTTAGCGTTACACACTGCTATCTGAAATACCACACAGTGCTGAATAGTAAGCATGGGAGTGCACGAGAAGCAGCTGGCTGTGTGCTAAGAGAGTGTTTCTGGAGACTGTGTATTGTCAGGTGCAAGAGAGATCTGGATGGACGCTTGCACAACTGCATGAAGACTGCAGAGATGTATGTAAGATCACCTGTGGTAAGGGTTAATTGGAGTTTTGAACATGTAGGAACTACCTCACCCATTGCAGAAGTGGAAGGAAAATCTACCCTGTTGTTTTCAAATGTGTTAGCATTTGCCTCTCATCTGTGAGATGGTGATGTGAGCTGTATGCTAACCATCACAGTTCAAGAAAACAAGCTGCCCCTTTCCTACGAGTGCAAGTCTTACAGAACAAGAGCAACTCAAATTAAATGTCTGACAACCATTCCTGTGTGCACACAGACTCATGGTGTGATTCTAGGCAGAAAACGATATTTGATTGGCAATTTCAAAGCACATTTACTACTGTGGTAGAGCAAGTGATAATTACTGTAACAGCCTGACACATTTTCCTTATAGTTTAGAGAGGCAGAAAAGAGCACATGTCCTAACAGCTACTTGAGACCATGAGCATGTGGAACCTGGGTGAGTGATTAGACTAGAGCAAAGGAAATGAGCCTTGGTGATGTTGAATGTGTTAGCGTTACACACTGCTATCTGAAATACCACACAGTGCTGAATAGTAAGCATGGGAGTGCATGCGAAGCAGCTGGCTGTGTGCTAAGAGTGTGTTTCTGAAGACTGTGTATTGTCAGGTGCAAGAGAGATCAACATGGACGCTTTCACAACTGCATGAAGACTGTAGAGATGTATGTAAGATCACCTGTGGTAAGGGTTAATTGGAGTTTTGAACATGTAGGAACTACCTCACCCATTGCAGGAGTGGAAGGAAAATCTACCCTGTTGTTTTCAAATGTGTTAGCATTTGTCTCTCATCTGTGAGATAGTGATTTTTGCTGAATGCTAACCATCACAGTTCAAGAAAACAAGCTGCCCCTTTCCTACGAGTGCAAGTCTTACAGAACAAGAGCAACACGAATTAAATTTCTGACAACAATTTCTGTGTGCACACAGACTCATGGTGTGATTCTAGACAGAAAACGATATTTGATTGGCAATTTCAAAGCACATTTACTACTGTGGTAGAGCAAGTGATAATTACTGTAACAGCCTGACACATTTCCTTATAGTTTAGAGAGGCAGAAAAGAGCACATGTCCTAACAGCTGCTTGAGACCATGAGCATGTGAAACCTGGGTGAGAGATTAGACTAGAGCAAAGGAAATGAGCCTTGGTGATGTTGAATGTGTTAGCGTTACACACTGCTATCTGAAATACCACACAGTGCTAAGTAGTAAGCATGGGAGTGCAGGAGAAGCAGCTGCCTGTGTGCTAAGAGTGTGTTTCTGGAGACTGTGTATTGTCAGGTGCAAGAGAGATCTGCATGGACGCTTGCACAACTGCATGAAGACTGCAGAGATTTATGTAAGATCACCTGTGGTAAGGGTTAATTGGAGTTTTGAACATGTAGGAACTACCTCACCCATTGCAGGAGTGGAAGGAACCTCTACCCTGTTGTTTTCAAATGTGTTAGCATTTGTCTCTCATCTGTGAGATCGTGATTTGTGCTGAATGCTAACCATCACCGTTCAAAAAAACAAGCTGCCCCTTTCTTACGAGTGCAAGACTTACAAAACAAGAGCAACACGAAATAAATCTCTGACAGCAATTACTATGTGCACACAGACTCATGGTGTGATTCTAGGCAGAAAACGATATTTGATTGGCAATTTCAAAGCACATTTACTACTGTGGTAGAGCAAGTGATAATTACTGTAACAGCCTGACACATTTTCCTCATACTTTAGAGAGGCAGAAAAGAGCACATGTCCTAACAGCTACTTGAGACCATGAGCATGTGGAACCTGGGTGAGTGATTAGACTAGAGCAAAGGAAATGAGCCTTGGTGATGTTGAATGTGTTAGCGTTACACACTGCTATCTGAAATACCACACAGTGCTGAATAGTAAGCATGGGAGTGCAGGAGAAGCAGCTGGCTGTGTGCTAAGAGTGTGTTTCTGGAGACTGTGTATTGTCAGGTGCAAGAGAGATCTGCATGGACGCTTGCACAACTGCATGAATACTGCAGAGATGTATGTAAGATCACCTGTGGTAAGGGTTAATTGGAGTTTTGAACATGTAGGAATTACCTCACCCATTGCAGGAGTGGAAGGAAAATCTACCCAGTTGTTTTCAAATGTGTTAGCATTTGTCTCTCATCTGTGAGATAGTGATTTGTGCTGAATGCTAACCATCACAGTTCAAGAAAACAAGCTGCCCCTTTCCTACGAGTGCAAGTCTTACAGAACAAGAGCAAATCTCTGACAACAATTCCTGTGTGCACACAGACTCATGGTGTGATTCTAGGCGGAAAACGATATTTGATTGGCAATTTCAAAGCACATTTACTACTGTGGTAGAGCATGTGATAATTACTGTAACAGCCTGACACATTTTCCTTATAGTTTAGAGAGGCAGAAAAGAGCTCATGTCCTAACAGCTACTTGAGACCATGAGCATGTGGAACATAGGTGAGTGATTAGACTAGAGCAAAGGAAATGAGCCTTGGTGATGTTGAATGTGTTAGCGTTACACATTGCTATCTGAAATACCACACAGTGCTGAATAGTAAGCATGGGAGTGCAGGAGAAGCAGCTGCCTCTGTGCTAAGAGTGTGTTACTGGAGACTGTGTATTGTAAGGTGCAAGAGAGATCTGCATGGACGCTTACACAACTGCATGAAGACTGCAGAGATGTATGTAAGAGCACATGTGGTAAGGGTTAATTGGGCTTATGAACATGTAGGAACTACCTCACTCATTACAGTACTGCAAGGAAAATCTACCCTGTTGTTTTCAAATGTGTTAGCATTTGCCTCTCACTGTGAGATGGTGATGTGTGCTGTATGCTAACCATCACAGTTCAAGAAAACAAGCTGCCCCTTTCCTACGAGTGCAAGTCTTACAGAACAAGAGCAACACAAATTAAATCTCTGACAACATTTCCTGTGTGCACACAGACTCATGGTGTGATTCTAGGCAGAAAACAATATTTGATTGGCAATTTCAAAGCACATTTACTACTGTGGTAGAGCAAGTGATAATTACTATAACAGCCTGACACATTTTCCTTATAGTTTAGAGAGGCAGAAAAGAGCACATGTCCTAACAGCTACTTGAGACCATGAGCATGTGGAACCTGTGTGAGTGATTAGACTAGAGCAAAGGCAATGAGCCTTGGTGATGTTGAATGTGTTAGCGTTACACACTGCTATCTGAAATACCACACAGTGCTGAATAGTAAGCATGGGAGTGCATGAGAAGCAGCTGGCTGTTTGCTAAGAGTGTGTTTCTGGAGACTGTGTATTGTCAGGTGCAAGAGAGATCTGCATGGACGCTTGCACAACTGCATGAAGACTGTAGAGATGTATGTAAGATCACCTGTGGTAAGGGTTAATTGGAGTTTTGAACATGTAGGAACTACCTCACCCATTGCAGGAGTGGAAGGAAAATCTACCCTGTTGTTTTCAAATGTGTTAGCATTTGTGTCTCATCTGTGAGATAGTGATTTGTGCTGAATGCTAACCATCACAGTTCAAGAAAACAAGCTGCCCCTTTCCTACAAGTGCAAGTCTTACAGAACAAGAGCAACACAAATTAAATCTCTGACAACAATTTCTGTGTGCACACAGACTCATGGTGTGATTCTAGACAGAAAACGATATTTGATTGGCAATTTCAAAGCACATTTACTACTGTGGTAGAGCAAGTGATAATTACTGTAACAGCCTGACACATTTCCTTATAGTTTAGAGAGGCAGAAAAGAGCACATGTCCTAACAGCTGCTTGAGACCATGAGCATGTGAAACCTGGGTGAGTGATTAGACTAGAGCAAAGGAAATGAGCCTTGGTGATGTTGAATGTGTTAGCGTTACACACTGCTATCTGAAATACCACACAGTGCTAAGTAGTAAGCATGGGAGTGCAGGAGAAGCAGCTGCCTGTGTGCTAAGAGTGTGTTTCTGGAGACTGTGTATTGTCAGGTGCAAGAGAGATCTGCATGGACACTTGCACAACTGCATGAATACTGCAGAGATGTATGTAAGATCACCTGTGGTAAGGGTTAATTGGAGTTTTGAACATGTAGGAACTACCTCACCCATTGCAGGAGTGGAAGGAATATCTACCCTGTTGTTTTCAAATGTGTTAGCATTTGTCTCTCATCTGTGAGATAGTGATTTGTGCTGAATGCTAACCATCACAGTTCAAGAAAACAAGCTGCCCCTTTCCTTCGAGTGCAAGTCTTACAGAACAAGAGCAACACGAATTAAATCTCTGACAACAATTTCTGTGTGCATACAGACTCATGGTGTGATTCTAGACAGAAAACGATATTTGATTGGCAATTTCAAAGCACATTTACTACTGTGGTAGATCAAGTGATAATTACTGTAACAGCCTGACACATTTCCTTATAGTTTAGAGAGGCAGAAAAGAGCACATGTCCTAACAGCTGCTTGAGACCATGAGCATGTGAAACCTGGGTGATTGATTAGACTAGAGCAAAGGAAATGAGCCTTGGTGATGTTGAATGTGTTTGCGTTACACACTGCTATCTGAAACACCACACAGTGCTGAATAGTAAGCATGGGAGTGCAGGAGAAGCAGCTGGCTGTGTGCTAAGAGTATGTTTCTGGAGACTGTGTATTGTCAGGTGCAAGAGAGATCTGCATGGACGCTTGCACAACTGCATGAAGACTGCGCAGATGTATGTAAGATCACCTGTGGTAAGGGTTAATTGGAGTTTTGAACATGTAGGAACCACCTCACCCATTACAGGAGTGGATGGAATATCTACCCTGTTGTTTTCAAATGTGTTACCATTTGTCTCTCATCTGTGAGATAGTGATTTGTGCTGAATGCTAACCATCACAGTTCAAGAAAACAAGCTGCCCCTTTCCTACGAGTGCAAGTCTTACAGAACAAGAGCAACACAAATTAAATCTCTGACAATTCCTGTGTGCACACAGACTTATGATGTGATTCTAGGCAGAAAACGATATTTGATTGGCAATTTCAAAGCACATTTACTACTGTGGTAGAGCCAGTGATAATTACTGTAACAGCCTGACACATTTTCCTTATAGTTTAGAGAGGCAGAAAAGAGCACATGTCCTAACAGCTACTTTAGACCATGAGCATGTTGAACCTGGGTGAGTGATTAGACTAGAGCAAAGGAAATGAGCCTTGGTGATGTTGAATGTGTTAGCGTTACACACTGCTATCTGAAATACCACACAGTGCTGAAAAGTAAGCATGGTAGTGCAGGAGAAGCAGCTGGCTGTGTGCTAAGAGTGTGTTTCTGGAGACTGTGTATTGTCAGGTGCAAGAGAGATCTGCATGGACGCTTGCGCAACTGCATGAAGACTGCAGAGATGTGTGTAGATCACCTGTGTTAAGGGTTAATTGGAGTTTTGAACATGTAGGAGCTACCTCACCCATTGCAGGAGTGGAAGGAAAATCTACCCTGTTGTTTTCAAATGTGTTAGCATTTGCCTCTAATCTTGAGATGGTGATGTACTGTATGCTAACCATCACAGTTCAAGAAAACAAGCTGCCCCTTTCCTACGAGTGCAAGTCTTACAGAACAAGAGCAACACAAATTAAATGTCTGACAACAATTCCTGTGTGCACACAGACTCATGGTGTGATTCTAGGCAGAAAACGATATATGATTGGCAATTTGAAAGCACATTTACTACTGTGGTAGAGCAAGTGATAATTACTGTAACAGCCTGACACATTTTCCTCATACTTTAGAGAGGCAGAAAAGAGCACATGTCCTAACAGCTACTTGAGACCATGAGCATGTGGAACCTGGGTGAGTGATTAGACTAGAGCAAAGGAAATGAGCCTTGGTGATGTTGAATGTGTTAGCGTTACACACTGCTATCTGAAATAACACACAGTGCTGTATAGTAAGCATTGGAGTGCAGGAGAAACATCTGCCTGTGTGCTAAGAGTGCGTTTCTGGAGACTGTGTATTGTCAGGTGCAAGAGAGATCTGCATGGACGCTTACACAACTGCATGAAGACTGCAGAGATGAATGTAAGATCACCTGTGGTAAGGGTTAATTGGAGTTTTGAACATATAGGAACTACCTCACCCATTGCAGGAGTGGAAGGAAAATCGACCCTGTTGTTTTCAAATGTGTTACCATTTGCCTCTCATCTGTGAGATAGTGATTTGTGCTGAATGCTAACCATCACAGTTCAAGAAAACAAGCTGCCCCTTTCCTACGAGTGCAAGTCTTACAGAACAAGAGCAACACGAATTAAATCTCTGACAACAATTCCTGTGTGCACACAGACTCATGGTGTGATTCTAGGCAGAAAACGATATTTGATTGGCAATTTCAAAGCACATTTACTACTGTGGTAAAGCAAGTGATAATTACTGTAACAGCCTGACACATTTTCCTTATAGTTTAGAGAGGCAGAAAAGAGCACACGTCCTAACAGCTACTTGAGACCATGAGCATGTGGAACCTGGGTGAGTGATTAGACTAGAGCAAAGGAAATTAGCCTTGGTGATGTTGAATGTGTTAGCGTTACACACTGCTATCTGAAATACCACACAGTGCTAAGTAGTAAGCATGGGAGTGCAGGAGAAGCAGCTGCCTGTGTGCTAAGAGTGTGTTTCTGGAGACTGTGTATTGTCAGGTGCAAGAGAGATCTGCATGGACGCTTGCACAACTGCATGAAGACTGCAGAGATGTATGTAAGATCACCTGTGGTAAGGGTTAATCGGAGTTTTGAACATGTAGGAACTACCTCACCCATTGCAGGAGTGGAAGGAACCTCTACCCTGTTGTTTTCAAATGTGTTAGCATTTGTCTCTCATCTGTGAGATCGTGATTTGTGCTGAATGCTAACCATCACAGTTCAAAAAAACAAGCTGCCCCTTTCTTACGAGTGCAAGACTTACAAAACAAGAGCAACACGAAATAAATCTCTGACAGCAATTCCTGTGTGCACACAGACTCATGGTGTGATTCTAGGCAGAAAACGATATTTGATTGGCAATTTCAAAGCACATTTACTACTGTGGTAGAGCAAGTGATAATTACTGTAACAGCCTGACACATTTTCCTTATACTTTAGAGAGGCAGAAAAGAGCACATGTCCTAACAGCTACTTGAGACCATGAGCATGTGGAACCTGGGTGAGTGATTAGACTAGAGCAAAGGAAATGAGCCTTTGTGATGTTGAATGTGTTAGCGTTACACACTGCTATCTGAAATACCACACAGTGCTGAATAGTAAGAGTGCAGGAGAAGCAGCTGGCTGTGTGCTAAGAGTGTGTTTCTGGAGACTGTGTATTGTCAGGTGCAAGAGAGATCTGCATGGACGCTTGCACAACTGCATGAATACTGCAGAGATGTATGTAAGATCACCTGTGGTAAGGGTTAATTGGAGTTTTGAACATGTAGGAACTACCTCACCCATTGCAGGAGTGGAAGGAAAATCTACCCTGTTGTTTTCAAATGTGTTAGCATTTGTCTCTCATCTGTGAGATAGTGATTTGTGCTGAATGCTAACCATCACAGTTCAAGAAAACAAGCTGCCCCTTTCCTACGAGTGCAAGTCTTACAGAACAAGAGCAACATGAATTAAATCTCTGACAACAATTCCTGTGTGCACACAGACTCATGATGTGATTCTAGGCGGAAAACGATATTTGATTGGCAATTTCAAAGCACATTTACTACTGTGGTAGAGCATGTGATAATTACTGTAACAGCCTGACACATTTTCCTTATAGTTTAGAGAGGCAGAAAAGAGCTCATGTCCTAACAGCTACTTGAGACCATGAGCATGTGGAACATAGGTGAGTGATTAGACTAGAGCAAAGGAAATGAGCCTTGGTGATGTTGAATGTGTTAGCGTTACACATTGCTATCTGAAATACCACACAGTGCTGAATAGTAAGCATGGGAGTGCAGGAGAAGCAGCTGCCTCTGTGCTAAGAGTGTGTTACTGGAGACTGTGTATTGTAAGGTGCAAGAGAGATCTGCATGGACGCTTACACAACTGCATGAAGACTGCAGAGATGTATGTAAGAGCACATGTGGTAAGGGTTAATTGGGCTTATGAACATGTAGGAACTACCTCACTCATTACAGTACTGCAAGGAAAATCTACCCTGTTGTTTTCAAATGTGTTAGCATTTGCCTCTCACTGTGAGATGGTGATGTGTGCTGTATGCTAACCATCACAGTTCAAGAAAACAAGCTGCCCCTTTCCTACGAGTGCAAGTCTTACAGAACAAGAGCAACACAAATTAAATCTCTGACAACATTTCCTGTGTGCACACAGACTCATGGTGTGATTCTAGGCAGAAAACAATATTTGATTGGCAATTTCAAAGCACATTTACTACTGTGGTAGAGCAAGTGATAATTACTATAACAGCCTGACACATTTTCCTTATAGTTTAGAGAGGCATAAAAGAGCACATGTCCTAACAGCTACTTGAGACCATGAGCATGTGGAACCTGGGTGAGTGATTAGACTAGAGCAAAGGCAATGAGCCTTGGTGATGTTGAATGTGTTAGCGTTACACACTGCTATCTGAAATACCACACAGTGCTGAATAGTAAGCATGGGAGTGCATGAGAAGCAGCTGGCTGTTTGCTAAGAGTGTGTTTCTGGAGACTGTGTATTGTCAGGTGCAAGAGAGATCTGCATGGACGCTTGCACAACTGCATGAAGACTGTAGAGATGTATGTAAGATCACCTGTGGTAAGGGTTAATTGGAGTTTTGAACATGTAGGAACTACCTCACCCATTGCAGGAGTGGAAGGAAAATCTACCCTGTTGTTTTCAAATGTGTTAGCATTTGTCTCTCATCTGTGAGATAGTGATTTGTGCTGAATGCTAACCATCACAGTTCAAGAAAACAAGCTGCCCCTTTCCTACGAGTGCAAGTCTTACAGAACAAGAGCAACACAAATTAAATCTCTGACAACAATTTCTGTGTGCACACAGACTCATGGTGTGATTCTAGACAGAAAACGATATTTGATTGGCAATTTCAAAGCACATTTACTACTGTGGTAGAGCAAGTGATAATTACTGTAACAGCCTGACACATTTCCTTATAGTTTAGAGAGGCAGAAAAGAGCACATGTCCTAACAGCTGCTTGAGACCATGAGCATGTGAAACCTGGGTGAGTGATTAGACTAGAGCAAAGGAAATGAGCCTTGGTGATGTTGAATGTGTTAGCGTTACACACTGCTATCTGAAATACCACACAGTGCTAAGTAGTAAGCATGGGAGTGCAGGAGAAGCAGCTGCCTGTGTGCTAAGAGTGTGTTTCTGGAGACTGTGTATTGTCAGGTGCAAGAGAGATCTGCATGGACAATTGCACAACTGCATGAATACTGCAGAGATGTATGTAAGATCACCTGTGGTAAGGGTTAATTGGAGTTTTGAACATGTAGGAACTACCTCACCCATTGCAGGAGTGGAAGGAATATCTACCCTGTTGTTTTCAAATGTGTTAGCATTTGTCTCTCATCTGTGAGATAGTGATTTGTGCTGAATGCTAACCATCACAGTTCAAGAAAACAAGCTGCCCCTTTCCTACGAGTGCAAGTCTTACAGAACAAGAGCAACACGAATTAAATCTCTGACAACAATTTCTGTGTGCACACAGACTCATGGTGTGATTCTAGACAGAAAACGATATTTGATTGGCAATTTCAAAGCACATTTACTACTGTGGTAGATCAAGTGATAATTACTGTAACAGCCTGACACATTTCCTTATAGTTTAGAGAGGCAGAAAAGAGCACATGTCCTAACAGCTGCTTGAGACCATGAGCATGTGAAACCTGGGTGATTGATTAGACTAGAGCAAAGGAAATGAGCCTTGGTGATGTTGAATGTGTTTGCGTTACACACTGCTATCTGAAACACCACACAGTGCTGAATAGTAAGCATGGGAGTGCAGGAGAAGCAGCTGGCTGTGTGCTAAGAGTATGTTTCTGGAGACTGTGTATTGTCAGGTGCAAGAGAGATCTGCATGGACGCTTGCACAACTGCATGAAGACTGCGCAGATGTATGTAAGATCACCTGTGGTAAGGGTTAATTGGAGTTTTGAACATGTAGGAACCACCTCACCCATTACAGGAGTGGATGGAAAATCTACCCTGTTGTTTTCAAATGTGTTACCATTTGTCTCTCATCTGTGAGATAGTGATTTGTGCTGAATGCTAACCATCACAGTTCAAGAAAACAAGCTGCCCCTTTCCTACGAGTGCAAGTCTTACAGAACAAGAGCAACACAAATTAAATCTCTGACAATTCCTGTGTGCACACAGACTTATGATGTGATTCTAGGCAGAAAACGATATTTGATTGGCAATTTCAAAGCACATTTACTACTGTGGTAGAGCCAGTGATAATTACTGTAACAGCCTGACACATTTTCCTTATAGTTTAGAGAGGCAGAAAAGAGCACATGTCCTAACAGCTACTTTAGACCATGAGCATGTTGAACCTGGGTGAGTGATTAGACTAGAGCAAAGGAAATGAGCCTTGGTGATGTTGAATGTGTTAGCGTTACACACTGCTATCTGAAATACCACACAGTGCTGAAAAGTAAGCATGGTAGTGCAGGAGAAGCAGCTGGCTGTGTGCTAAGAGTGTGTTTCTGGAGACTGTGTATTGTCAGGTGCAAGAGAGATCTGCATGGACGCTTGCGCAACTGCATGAAGACTGCAGAGATGTATGTAGATCACCTGTGGTAAGGGTTAATTGGAGTTTTGAACATGTAGGAGCTACCTCACCCATTGCAGGAGTGGAAGGAAAATCTACCCTGTTGTTTTCAAATGTGTTAGCATTTGCCTCTAATCTTGAGATGGTGATGTACTGTATGCTAACCATCACAGTTCAAGAAAACAAGCTGCCCCTTTCCTACGAGTGCAAGTCTTACAGAACAAGAGCAACACAAATTAAATGTCTGACAACAATTCCTGTGTGCACACAGACTCATGGTGTGATTCTAGGCAGAAAACGATATATGATTGGCAATTTGAAAGCACATTTACTACTGTGGTAGAGCAAGTGATAATTACTGTAACAGCCTGACACATTTTCCTTATAGTTTAGAGAGGCAGAAAAGAGCACATGTCCTAACAGCTACTTGAGACCATGAGCATGTGGAACCTGGGTGAGTGATTAGACTAGAGCAAAGGAAATGAGCCTTGGTGATGTTGAATGTGTTAGCGTTACACACTGCTATCTGAAATAACACACAGTGCTGAATAGTAAGCATTGGAGTGCAGGAGAAACATCTGCCTGTGTGCTAAGAGTGCGTTTCTGGAGACTGTGTATTGTCAGGTGCAAGAGAGATCTGCATGGACGCTTACACAACTGCATGAAGACTGCAGAGATGAATGTAAGATCACCTGTGGTAAGGGTTAATTGGAGTTTTGAACATATAGGAACTACCTCACCCATTGCAGGAGTGGAAGGAAAATCGACCCTGTTGTTTTCAAATGTGTTACCATTTGCCTCTCATCTGTGAGATAGTGATTTGTGCTGAATGCTAACCATCACAGTTCAAGAAAACAAGCTGCCCCTTTCCTACGAGTGCAAGTCTTACAGAACAAGAGCAACACGAATTAAATCTCTGACAACAATTCCTGTGTGCACACAGACTCATGGTGTGATTCTAGGCAGAAAACGATATTTGATTGGCAATTTCAAAGCACATTTACTACTGTGGTAAAGCAAGTGATAATTACTGTAACAGCCTGACACATTTTCCTTATAGTTTAGAGAGGCAGAAAAGAGCACACGTCCTAACAGCTACTTGAGACCATGAGCATGTGGAACCTGGGTGAGTGATTAGACTAGAGCAAAGGAAATTAGCCTTGGTGATGTTGAATGTGTTAGCGTTACACACTGCTATCTGAAATACCACACAGTGCTAAGTAGTAAGCATGGGAGTGCAGGAGAAGCAGCTGCCTGTGTGCTAAGAGTGTGTTTCTGGAGACTGTGTATTGTCAGGTGCAAGAGAGATCTGCATGGACGCTTGCACAACTGCATGAAGACTGCAGAGATGTATGTAAGATCACCTGTGGTAAGGGTTAATCGGAGTTTTGAACATGTAGGAACTACCTCACCCATTGCAGGAGTGGAAGGAACCTCTACCCTGTTGTTTTCAAATGTGTTAGCATTTGTCTCTCATCTGTGAGATCGTGATTTGTGCTGAATGCTAACCATCACAGTTCAAAAAAACAAGCTGCCCCTTTCTTACGAGTGCAAGACTTACAAAACAAGAGCAACACGAAATAAATCTCTGACAGCAATTCCTGTGTGCACACAGACTCATGGTGTGATTCTAGGCAGAAAACGATATTTGATTGGCAATTTCAAAGCACATTTACTACTGTGGTAGAGCAAGTGATAATTACTGTAACAGCCTGACACATTTTCCTTATACTTTAGAGAGGCAGAAAAGAGCACATGTCCTAACAGCTACTTGAGACCATGAGCATGTGGAACCTGGGTGAGTGATTAGACTAGAGCAAAGGAAATGAGCCTTTGTGATGTTGAATTTGTTAGCGTTACACACTGCTATCTGAAATACCACACAGTGCTGAATAGTAAGAGTGCAGGAGAAGCAGCTGGCTGTGTGCTAAGAGTGTGTTTCTGGAGACTGTGTATTGTCAGGTGCAAGAGAGATCTGCATGGACGCTTGCACAACTGCATGAATACTGCAGAGATGTATGTAAGATCACCTGTGGTAAGGGTTAATTGGAGTTTTGAACATGTAGGAACTACCTCACCCATTGCAGGAGTGGAAGGAAAATCTACCCTGTTGTTTTCAAATGTGTTAGCATTTGTCTCTCATCTGTGAGATAGTGATTTGTGCTGAATGCTAACCATCACAGTTCAAGAAAACAAGCTGCCCCTTTCCTACGAGTGCAAGTCTTACAGAACAAGAGCAACATGAATTAAATCTCTGACAACAATTCCTGTGTGCACACAGACTCATGATGTGATTCTAGGCACAAAACAGAATTCCTGGGTGATACCAGTACACCTTAACTTATGGTGAGGACATACTCCATAATATCTTACAAGTTCAAGGCAGTTAAATATCTTCCAAAACATAAAATGTAAAACACAACTTTAAAAGGAGAAACACATTTCTAATATTTATATCAAAATACACCACATACATCCCCTCTCAATTTCATAACTCACCTTTAAAAGTAGTTAGTTGAGAAAGAAATGTGCCACTCACACAGCAGATTATCAGAGCCAGAATCTCTGAGCTGTACTCCTCTCACCAAAACCACTAAATGGCAAAACTTCCCTCTCTTTTGTCACACATATACATGTTAACTTCAAATCACATTGCTTCCCACATTTCTTTAAATGGAAACACACATTTCTATTGGTTGCAAATTTCAACCCTTTCCAAATGATTCCTACCCCCAACAGGACTTCTGCCTGCTACCATAGCAACAGATCATGGAACACTGGTGTGAGCAGAGAGGTCAGAAGTTCAGCACACAATGTTTCTAATCCAAAGAGCAAGAGTGTGTTGGAGGGAGGACCACCGGGGAGTCAGGGGGACCACTCCGGGGCACCTTCCTACCGCAAAGTTATAGCCGAGCGCCGCTGAGAAGCCTCCTAGGAGAGGTCTTTCTCCTATGATCGTACCAGGCCCAGTAACACCACCACACAGGACTCCGTATCAGTTGCTTATCTAGGTACTTTATCAATAGTAGCACAGTCGAAACATTTACAGGGGGATCGAGAGATCCAGAAAGAGTCTCAATGTCTTTGTAGGGACAGGGTAGCGGGACAGTCTCAGTACCAGCCTGGTACGGGGAAGCTCTGCGCCAGACCTTGCGTTAGGCCGAAGGTGGCTCCGGGGACCGGAGCGGCAGGTGCTGGTCTCAAAGCAGCTCGGACGTGGAGAGCCGCGACAGTGTCTGCAGGGCTCGGGTGGTAGTTCCGCTTGGGTCGAGCCGCGACACAGTCAGCAGGGCTCCGGTGGTAGGTCCGCTTCGGTCGAGCCGCGACGAGGTCAGCTGGGCTCTGATGGCAAGTTCAACAAGGTCGGGCCGCGACAGCGTCAGCAGGGCCCCAAAGGTTCATGAAGGTCTTTAAGCACGGTGGAGCCGCGACGTAGTCAGCAGGGCTCAGAGCGTGGTTCCAGGATGAGTCTTTCTCCGTAGGGTCAGCCGCGATCCGATCAGCAGGGCTCTTGACTCCGGGATACAACTGCAGTCCTGTTGCAGGGTCGCCCCAGATATAGGTCTGGAGCCCTTTGATGTCCGGACCCATGCGCCCGGGGGGGCGGAGAGGCCTGGTCGGGAGCGGCCAGACGCTCAGCAGGAGAGGCGCCAGGCCCAGGAGAGCTGTGGAGCGATCGCACCTAGGTGTGGGAGGACGGTTGGGGGTCCCATCGATACTGCCCTCCCCCGGGAGTGGGGAAGTGTTCACGTGGTACCCCCTGGCCAGTTGTTGGTGCCCTGATGTCGGGGCTTGCTGGGGCCGAGGCCGGGTTGAGCGGGGTCACGTAGGCTGGTGCGCAGAGTCACGTACAATCCAAAATGGAGGAGCCCCGAGGTGCAGGGGACCTCGTGCGGCTTGGCGAGGGGGAACAGGACCATGCCACGAGGCCGGCTCCAACAAGCGTCCCCCCCAGCTGAAGGCAGGGAGAGTCACCCATCTCCTTGGGGGTTCTCCTTGCCGAGGCGGAAGAATCTAGATAGGCCGTCGGCATTGGCCGTTGCCGGGCCGGTGCTCTATGGTGAAGTCCATCCCTTGCAGCGAGATGGACCATCGCAACAATTTGGGGTTCTCGCCCCGCATCTGCATTAGCCACCGCAGGGGCCGGTGGTCAGTCTGGACTCGGAAGTGGGGGCCGAAAAGGTAGGGCCGGAGCTTTTTGAGAGCCCATACCACGGCGAAGGCCTCCTGCTCGATGGTGCTCCACCTCTGTTCTCGGGGCAGCAGTCGGCGGCTGATGAAGGCCACAGGTCTGTCGAGGCCCTCGGTGTCCATCTGGGAGAGGACCGCCCCAACCCCGTACTCCGAGGCATCTGTCTGAACCACGAATTCCTTGCCGTAGTCAGGGGCCTGTAGTACAGGGGCAGCGCACATTGCCGCCTTGAGGGTTTCAAAAGCGGCCTGACAGTGGGGTGTCCAGTGCACCGTCTTGGGCAGCTTTTTGGAAGTGAGCTCTGTGAGGGGGCCCACAATACTGCCATAGTCTTTGATAAATCGCCGGTAGTAGCCTGTGAGGCCTAAGAAGGCCCGGACAGCTGTTTGGGTGGCGGGGGGCTCCCACGCCTGGATGGCATCGACCTTCAACTGGAGGGGCGCCACCTGGCCACTCCCCACCTGATGGCCCAGATAGGTCACTGATCCTTGACCGATCTGGCACTTGCTGGCCTTAATCGTCAGCCCGGCCCTTTGGAGAACGGCCAGGACTTCTCTGAGGTGTCCTAGGTGCGCGGCCCAGTGGTTGCTGAAGACTGCAATGTCGTCTAAGTAGGCCGCGCTGAAGGCTTCTAGTCCAGCCAGGACCTTGTTCACCAGTCTCTGGAAGGTCGCTGGGGCGTTCTTCATACCGAAGGGCATCACCCGAAAGTGGTAGTGCCCATCGGGGGTGGAGAAGGCGGATCGTTCCTGGGTGCCGGGGGTGAGCCTGATCTGCCAGTACCCAGCGCTGAGATCAAAAGTGCTTAGGTAGCGGGCGGCCCCTAAGCGGTCGATCAGCTCGTCTGCCCGTGGCAGGGGGTGGGCATCGGTCTTGGTGACTGCGTTTAGGCCCCTGTAGTCCACACAAAATCTGAGTTCCGGGGGGGGGCCGGGGGCGGCGGCCTTCGGCACCAAGACCACAGGGCTGGCCCACGGGCTGTCGGATGGCTCGATGACTCCGAGGGCGAGCATCTTGGAGACCTCCGTTTGTATGCAGGCTCGGACCCGGTCGGACACTCTGTAGGCGCGGTGTCGCACAGGTGGGCTGTCCCCGGTATCCATGTCGTGGACGCACCAGGGGTCACCCCGGGCGTGAGAGAGAAGAGGGCAGCGAAGGGTTGCAGCAGCTGCCGGCAGTCATGGTGCTGTTCTGGGGTCAGGGTGGTGGAGAGTTTTACGCCCACCAGGGAGCCGTCTTGGTCCGAGGACCCCAGGGGGTCGGGCAGGGGCTCGGAGTCGCTTTCGCCCCCATCGTCGGTAGCCAGCAGCAGGCTTAGTTCGGTTCGGGCAAAGTGGGGCTTGATCCGGTTGGCGTGTAGGACCCGGAGGGGGTTCCTTGGGGACTCCATGTCGACCAAGTAGGTGACGGGGCTCTTCTTCTAAACCACCTTGAAGGGCCCGGTCCATTTGTCCTGAAGGGCGCAGGGGTCCACGGGCGACATGACCCAGACTTGCTGGCCCGGCTCGAACTCGATGGTCGAGGCATTTTCGTCATACCAGCTTTTCATGTCTTCTTGGCTGGCTTCGAGGTTGGCTTTTGCCAGGGCCCGGAACTTCCGAGTCTGGTTCCGCAGTGTCAACAGGTACCTGTAGACGTCGGGGGGGGCATCTTGGACGCTCGCCTCCCAGCCCTCTTTGACCAGACTAAGGGGCCCTCGGACAGGGTGCCCATACAACAGTTCGAAAGGGCTGAAGCCCAGGGATTTCTGTGGAACCTCTCGATTGGCGAACAGGAGGCATGGCAGCAGGACGTCCCATCTCCTCCTCAGGGGCTCTTCCAGGCCCTTGATCATTCCCTTCAAGGTTCTGTTGAACCGCTCGACCAGTCCGTTCCCCTGGGGGTGGTAAGGGGTGGTGAACTTGTAGGTGACCCCACATTGTTGCCAGAGGGATCTCATGTATTTCGAGATGAAGTTCGTACCCCTGTCGCTCACCACTTCTCGGGGGAACCCCACCCTGGAGAAGATGCCCATCAGGGCCCGGCCCACCACTGGAGCTGTCACAGTTCGGAGGGGGATGGCCTCTGGGTATCGGGTGGCGTGGTCGACCAGTACCAGGATGAAGCGGTGGCCCAGGGCGGTTCGGGGGTCGAGGGGCCCCACGATGTCGATCCCTACCCGTTCGAACGGGGTGTAGACGGCTGGAGGGGGGCCTTGACTCGCCCCCCAGTCTTCCCGCTGGCTTGGCAGGTCTGGCAGGACCGGCAGTGGTGGTCCACGTCTCTCTGCATTCGGGGCCAATAAAAATGGGTCACCAAGCAGCTGTAGGTCTTGTCTCGCCCGAGGTGTCCGGCGAGGGGCACGTCATGCGCCAGGTTCAGGAGGAACTCTCGGAATCGGAGGGGAACCACCAACACACGGCCGGCTCCTAGTTCGGCGACTTTCTGTTCGCTATATAACAAGTCATTGTCCCAATAGATCCAGTGGGTTCCCGTGGGGTCCCCCGTGGCCTGGGCGGCCGCTTGCTGTCGGGCCCCCTCGAGGGACGGGCAGGCCTTCTGTTCTTGTTGGAACTGTTCGCGGGTGGGGCCCCCGTCGTGGCGCCACTGGGCCAGCTCGGGGATCTCGCTGAGGGAGGCGGCCTCGTCGGGGGAAAGTTCGGAAGGCCCGGCCTCATCGTCAGGCTCTTCCGTGCCGGAGGAGGGTGGCAGTTCTAGACCCGCAGGCTCGACGGGGGCCGCTGCAGCGGCTGGTTGGGCGGTCATGGAACGGGTGGTGGCGCAGGCCTATTCGGGCAGCCCTAGCATCCCCAGATACTCTTGGCGCTCCACCTGGGCCCAGAGGGAGCTCTCCATGTCATTCCCCAGGAGGCAGTCCACTGGAGCGTCGTCGCGGACAGTTACTTTCAGGGTGCCTGACACTCCTCCCCACTCGAAGGGGATCCGGGCCCTCCGGCACAGGCTTTCGGTGTTGTCCGCGGTCCGGACAGGGCATAGGACATGCGGCAGGATCTGTTCGGGGGTCACCAGGTGGCAGCGGACAGCGGTCACACTGGCCCCAGTGTCCCGGAGGGCTTCGGCCCGTTGCCCATTGATGGTGACCCACTGCTGGTACTTCTGGGTGTTGCTCGGGATGAGGGCTCGGGGCACCATTTCTCGGGTGCCCAGGCATACGAGTGACATGGCAGCCGGTTCCCACTCGGGGGACCCGACGTCGCGGTTTTCCTCCTCTTCTTCTCCTTCCCCCAGGGCTGCGGCGGCTATTTGTCGGGGAGGGGGCCCAGCGGTCCCGTTTCGTCGGTTCACGGGGCAGGCCGGGTCGCTCGCATAGTGGCCTGTCTGTTGGCAGCCAAAGCAGGTCACTGTTGGTTGGGGTCCAGGCCTGGCGATGGGGGTCCCCCTACGGACCAGGGTCGGGGGCGTGTGGTTGGCGGCTTGGCCTCATGGCGGGCTTCGGGGCGGCCTGGCTGGAAATTCTTGACTGCGTTGGGGCCCTCCTCCTCCGCCCCGCTGGCGAGGAGGTCCCGTGGTACTCCATTGGTAGTCCCCCATGGGGTTCCGGGGGACCCGGGTGTTGACCCATCGGTCGGCTTCGGTGGCGAGCTTCCGGGGCTCGGTCAGTTTGCTGTCAAGGAGGTGTTGCCTGAGTTCGACAAAGCAGTTGTTGGCGAGGTGCTCCCAGACAATGAGGTCGAACAGTTTGTTGTACGAGGTGACCTTGCTCCCTCTTATCCACCCTTCAAAGGCTCTGCTGAAGAAGTCCACGTATTCGACCCATGTGGTACCGGGGAGCTTCTTGCAGTCCCGGAAGCGCTGCCGGTACCTCTCGGCTGATAGTCCGTAGCGGGTGAGTAGGGCCTCTTTCATGTGGTCGTACGAGGTCATCACCGTGTCGGGGAGTTGCAGCAGGGTATCCCGGCCCTCGCTGAGGAACCTCCCCCATAGGCCGGCACCCCAATCCTTCCGGGGTACCCGATGGGAGGTCATGGCTACCTCGTATGCTCGGAACCATTGCTGGATGTCGTCGTTTTTATAGTACTCCTTGTCGACATCCTTGGGGATATGAACCTTTGGCTCGGTCAGTGGCAGAGCGTCCCGGGATCCGGGGGTGCTGGTCTCCCCCGTTTTGGATTTCAGTTCGAGTTCCTTGAGGCCCCTCTCGTGCTCGAGGGTTAGCCGTTTCTCTTCTAGTTCTCGATGCCATTTCTTTTCTTCGATTTCCTCCTGCAGCCGTAGTTGCTCCAAGGCTAACTTTTTCTCCGCCAGCAGGAGTTCACCGTCCAGCCGGAGTCGTGCAAGTTCCAATTCGTGTGTCCGGACCCTCTCCCGTTCTCGCATTTCTTCGTGGGATAGGCCGGCTTCCGGGATGCTTCGTCCCCCATCTGCCGGGGTCATGGTCGGCGGCAGGTTTTCGTCCCGGGCCGAGGTCCCTTCGCCTTGGGGTGGAGTGGCCTCGGATTCTGCCCAGGCTTTCAGGGCTTTCTGCATTTCTTCCTTGGTGCCCAATCCTGTGGTTGGGATCCCTTTGTCCTTGCAGAATTGTTTCAATTCTTTGTGGGTTTATTCTTCCAACTTCTCTTGCTGGAAGGTTGCGGCCACGGTTGTTTCTTGGCTGCTCATGGTTCTCTTTCTTTTTCCGTCTGGTTAGGCAGCGGGTGCGTTACTTGCCTGTACGATTGTGTCTGGCTCGGATCCCGTCGCTGGCCACCAAATGTTGGAGGGAGGACCACCGGGGAGCCAGGGGGACCACTCCGGGGCACCTTCCTACCGCAAAGTTATAGCCGAGCGCCGCTGAGAAGCCTCCTAGGAGAGGTCTTTCTCCTATGATCGTACCAGGCCCAGTAACACCACCACACAGGACTCCGTATCAGTTGCTTATCTAGGTACTTTATCAATAGTAGCACAGTCAAAATATTTACAGGGGGATCGAGAGATCCAGAAAGAGTCTCAATGTCTTTGTAGGGACAGGGTAGCGGGACAGTCTCAGTACCAGCCTGGTACGGGGAAGCTCTGCGCCAGACCTTGCGTTAGGCTGAAGGTGGCTCCGGGGACCGGAGCGGCAGGTGCTGGTCTCAAAGCAGCTCGGACGTGGAGAGCCGCGACGGTGTCTGCAGGGCTCGGGTGGTAGTCCCGTTTGGGTCGAGCCGCGACACAGTCAGCAGGGCTCCGGTGGTAGGTCCGCTTCGGTCGAGCCGCGACGAGGTCAGCTGGGCTCTGATGGCAAGTTCAACAGGTCGGGCCGCGACACCGTCAGCAGGGCCCCAAAGGTTCGTGAAGGTCTTTAAGCACGGTGGAGCCGCGACGTAGTCAGCAGGGCTCAGAGCGTGGTTCCAGGATGAGTCTTTCTCCGTAGGGTCAGCCGCGATCCGATCAGCAGGGCTCTTGACTCCGGGATACAACTGCGGTCCTGTTGCAGGGTCGCCCCAGATATAGGTCTGGAGCCCTTTGATGTCCGGACCCTTGCGCCCGGGGGGGCGGAGAGGCCGGGTCGGGAGCGGCCAGACGCTCAGCAGGAGAGGCGCCAGGCCCAGGAGAGCTGTGGAGCGATCGCACCTAGGTGTGAGAGGACGGTTGGGGGTCCCATCGATACTGCCCTCCGCCGGGAGTGGGGAAGTGTTCACGTGGTACCCCCTGGCCAGTTGTTGGTGCCCAGATGTCGGGGCTTGCTGGGGCTGAGGCCGGGTTGAGCGGGGTCACGTAGGCTGGTGCGCAGAGTCACGTACAATCCAAAATGGAGGAGCCCCGAGGTGCAGGGGACCTCGTGCGGCTTGGCGAGGGGGAACAGGACCACGCCACGAGGCCGGCTCCAACAGAGTGCTTGACTTTTCAAACCTAACAGCGTATCCAAAGTAATCTTCTGTGGGAACACATTTTTCTGAACCAATAAAAAACATGCTTTTAAAAATTTAAACATACAGCCTAGTTTTTAGTGTTGAATGGTCTAAAACAGCCAATGAGCTCTTTTTATTAAAAAAAAGTATGTAAGCCTCCATTTTACAACGATCTTTCTTTTCATATTGCCATTCTACTGAAAGACACCTTCTGAGTGCATCCAGATCTCCTTGAAAGATGTTCACAGTGTGGGTTGTAGGTCATAGCTATGTCTACTGGAGTGAAAAGTATGCAGAAAAAAGAGGTATTGTGAAAGACCTTGCTTTGCCAAATGTAGACATTAAATGGATTGGTCAGAGAGGGTTAAAGTGGCACCAATTAATGCCTTTGGTGAAATCCAGCCTACTTCTCCCACAGCCTGACCTTATAATTGTGCACTCTGGTGGAAATGACCTAGGCACTTTAACTGGGGTAGGTCTGGAAATGCTTGTTAAGGACACCTTTGTGCAATTGATGTCACTTTTTCCACAAACTACCTTTGTATATTCTAATATATGCCAAAGGCAAAAGTGGAACTGGTCCAACCAATATTGTCCGCAGTTTGAGAAAGCAAAAAAGCACGTCAATAAGTCTGTTTCTGCTTTCCTCAGAGACTATGCTATGGGTTCTATATACCACAACAACTTGCGTTACAACATGCAAGGCATTTATAGAGGAGACGGTGTTCATTTCACAGATGAAGGGAACAGAGTCTTCCTCTTGAACTTTAGACTCTGCATCGGTACTTACTTGTAGGTACAAAAAAACGGCTCTTTTTAGAGCCAACCAACATCTAAACACTTAAACTTGATTTTTGATTCTATTTTTTTAATGAATTTTTTGCCGCCGTGCGCGCACCGTGCCCACACCGTGCGCGCACCGCTCAATATTTATAGCATTTTTTGGGGGGGGGGACCTTAGGGGTCTTTCATGGTCCCCCTTAGAAGGCCTAGGGGGGTCAGGGACTCTCTACCCTGCCCCCTTTTCACGTTCTCCACTTGTGTTTTTAGCTCTCTTCTGCCTCTAAAACTCAAAATGGTGGCTGGGGGGTACGCGCACCGTGCGCACACCCCGCGATTTTTTGAAAAAAAATAAAATGTTTTTCTCACCCTTCGGTGTCCTTCAGGGACCCCCTGACAAAGGCTAGGGGGTCAGCAACTCTCTACCCTGCCCCCTTTTCACGTTCTCCACCTTTCTTTTTCACTGCCACACACAAAATGGCGTCCGACACTTCCTGATTTCAACCGATTCAAATGTTGACTGACATCTAACCACCAATCAGAATTACGCTCGCGCACGGCACCGTGCGCGCATGGTGCGCGCATATAGATATTTATGTACTTTTAACTGCAATTTTCTCAGGAACTACTGAACAGATTGACACCATATATGCAAAAGGCACATCCCTGACCTGAGGACTACCTCTTGGCCAAATTTCAAGTAATTCTGTTCAGCCGTTCGGGCTGTACCTTCGACTAAAGGTCCTATGGGACAATGCATGGGGAAAACGCGTTTTGGGACCCCCTTTTTTCTCAGCCTCTGCTTGACGAATCACCCCGAGACTTTCAGGGTAGGAGCTGAGCGGTGCGCCCCATTAGTTTTGAAAATTTCACGAAGATAAGTCAACTGGCGCCAAAGTTATTCAAAAAAGAATTTTCAGATTTCCTATGGGAACTCGGTCCTAACTATAACTATCTACTGGGGACTGCCAGTAGATAATATACACATACATATATATGAATGCATATGCATATATATGCATATATTTATGTGCATATGTGTGCGTTTAGAGAGAGGTAGAGAGGTAGAGGTGTAGAGGTACAGAGGTAGAGGTAGAGAGGTAGAGAGGTAGAGAGTAGTAGAGAGAGAGGTAGAGAGTATAGGATGAGTAATAGAGAGTAGAGAGTGAGTAGTAGAGAGTAGTAGAGAGAGTAGCAGAGAGTGAGTAGTAGAGAGTAGTAGAGTGAGTAGTAGAGAGTAGTAGAGAGTGGGTAGTAGAGAGTGAGTAGTAGAGAGGAGTAGAGAGTAGTAGAGAGTGAGTAGTAGCATGAGTAGTAGAGAGCAGTAGAGAGTGAGTAATAAAGCGTGAGTAGCAGAGAGAGAGTAGTAGAGAGTAGTAGAGAGTGAGTAGTAGAGTGAGTAGTAGATAGTATTAGAGTGAGTAGTAGAGAGTGAGTAGTAGAGTGAGTAGTAGAGAGTAATAGAGAGTAGTAGAGAGAGAGTAGTAGAGAGTGAGTAGTAGAGAGAGAGTAGTAGAGTGAGTAGTAGAGAGTAGTAGAGAGAGAGTAGTAGGGAGTAGTGGAGAGTGAGAAGTAGAGAGTGAGCAGTAGAGGGTAGTGGAGTAGTGGAGAGTGAGTAGTAGAGAGTAGTAGAGAGCGAGTAGTAGAGTGAGTAGTAGGGAGTAGTAGAGAGTGAGTAGTAGAGAGTGAGTAGTAGAGAGAGAGTAGTAGAGAGTGAGTAGTAGAGAGTAGTAGAGAGTGAGTAGTAGAGAGTGAGTAGTTGAGAGAGAGTAGTAGAGAGTAGTAGAGTAGTACAAAGTGAGTAGTAGAGAGTGAGTAGTAGAGGGTAGTGGAGTAGTGGAGACTGAGTAGTAGAGAGTAGTAGAGAGTGAGTAGTAGAGTGAGAAGTTGGGAGTAGTAGAGAGTGAGTAGTAGAGTGAGTAGTAGAGAATAGTAGAAAGCGAGTAGTAGAAAGCAAGTAGTAGAGAGTAGTAGAGAGTGAGTAGTACTAGGGAGTAGTAGAGTAGTAGAGAGTGAGTAGTAGAGAGTGAGTAGTAGAGGGTAGTGGAGTAGTGGAGACTGAGTAGTAGAGAGTGAGTAGTAGAGTGAGGAGTAGAGAGTAGTAGCTAGTGAGTAGTAGAGAGTGAGTAGTAGAGAGAGTAGAGAGTAGTAGAGTAGTAGAGACTGAGTAGTGTAGAGTGAGTAGTAGCGAGTAGTAGAGAGCGAGTAGTAGAGAGTGAGTAGTAGAGAGTAGTAGAGAGTGAGTAGTAGAGAGTAGTAGAGTGAGTAGTAGAGAGTGAGTAGTAGAGAGAGAGTAGTAGAGAGTAGTAGAGAGTGAGTAGTAGAGTAGTGGAGAGTGAGTGGTAGAGAGTAGTAGAGAGTAGTAGAGTGAGTAGTAGAGAGTAGTAGAGAGTGAGTGGTAGAGAGAGTAGTAGACAGTAGTAGAGTAGCAGAGAGTGAGTAGTAGAGAGTGGGTAGTAGAGAGTAGTAGAGAGTAGTAGAGTAATAGAGCGTGAGTAGTAGAGAGTGAGTAGTAGAGAGTAGTAGAGAGCAAGTAGTAGAGAGTGAGTAGTGGAGAGTGAGTAGTAGAGAGTAGTAGAGAGTGAGTAGTAGAGAGTGAGTAGCAGAGAGTCAATAGTAGAGAGTGAGTAGTAAAGAGAGAGTAATAGAGAGTGAGTAGTAGAGAGTGAGTAGTAGAGAGCCAATAGTAGAGAGGGAGTAGTAGAGAGAGAGTAGTAGAGAATAGTAGAGAGTGAGTAGTAGAGTAGTAGAGAGTGAGTGGTAGAGAGTAGTAGAGAATAGTAGAGTGAGTAGTAGAGAGTGAGTAGTAGAGAGTGAGTAGTAGAGAGTGAGTAGTAGAGAGTAGTAGCGAGTGAGTAGTAGAGAGTCAGTAGTTTAATTTAAAAGGAACACAATGAGGGGGTTCATTTTGCCATAGAAATTATGATTAGTGCTGAAAAAAGATAAATTAGGGCACATTTTGATTGACTTCTCAAATCCTCTTCTATTTCATTAAACATGCAGTTTCAATACCAGCAACAGACTTCCCTGGTGAGCAGTAGCTTTACTGCAGTGATCTAATAAGCAACTAGAGTGCTAACATTCTGAATTTATGGCAAATGTGTGACACATCTGAATGCCTTCTTGATGGAATCAAAGTAAAAAACTGAAAGTATTCCTACTGAGGAGACTGTAGTAAATGAGGAAATTAGGAAACTTCATAACAAATAAGTCTCCCAAGATGGCCACCAGAGACAAAAGAGCCCAAATGTAGCACAAATATCACCCAGATGTAGCCCAATGGCAGAATGTCCCAGTGTGTTCTAAAAAACAACTAGAGCGCTAACAGTCTTACTTATGACAAACATATGGCACACCTGAAGACATCTTGATTGGAATAAAGTGGTAACACTTAAAAATTTAATTTACAAAGGGACAAAATGAGGGGGTTCATTTTGCCATAGAAATTATGATATAATGCTGCAGAAAGAAAAATTAGGGCGCATTTTGACTTCTCAAATCCTCTTCTATTTCATTAACAAATTCTGACATGCAGACTGAAACATGCACTTTGATTACCAGCAGCAGACTTCTCTGGTGAGCAGTAGCTTTACTACAGTGATCTAATGAGCAACTAGAGTACTACCATTCAGCATTTATGGCAAATGTGTGATACATCTGAATGCATTCTTGATGGAACCAAGTAAACAAGCATTGAAAATTCAATAGGTCGCGCCCTTGTTTAAGTTAAAGCAATTCTGTTTGTAATTAGGTGGCTTTTTAGCTTTGCTTGTATTAGTGTTTTTCAAACTTTCATGTACATAACATGCATATGTATGCATATATATGGTATTGGACTTTGCAGGCCCACCCTGAAAACTTGCCAAACAAGAGGCTGCTGCGGCCAGCAGTCCGTCACTGCACGGGGACGCAGGATCACTGTACCTGTATGTCATGGCCCGGTTTGGACTTTGCGCTTGGGGTTGAGGCGTTGGGGACGTAAGGCAGCCTTGAACACCGACATTGCAAGATACACTCGGCAACAATCAGTTCCTCCCTCCTTTGATGGATAAAACAGCGCTTACAGAAGCTCAACACAGCTCCACATCCGATACTCACAGGAGAAATGCATGCTGGGATTTGGTGTTTTTCAGCATCGAACTGCAGCTGCAAGTAATTTCAATTGGAGCCTGCTGCACTCCAGCCAATGGGAGTATGGTGGAACATACAAAGGAAGGAAACAGTGTAATCAGGTGATATCAGGCATCTGAGGAAGGCGGACACGCCGAAATGCATAATGCCCATCACCGTGAATAAAGGATTGCCAAGAGAATCCCTGTTGTGTCCTCTGATCTTTTCTCTGAAGGGATTTTGTCTGCATATGTATATGTATGCATGCATTTATATTTGTTTTTATATATATATTCACAGAAAAAACCATAGGTTTCAGGCACGTTATAGTTAGGAATTAGCATTTAAAAAACCTCAGAAATTCACTGAAAAAACCATAGGTTTCAGGGGTGTTATAGTTAGCTGGACTTTTCACTTGTACAAAACCATTGAAATTCCCCCGTTATAGTTAGTTCAGCTAACTATAACTCGCGCGCCCGCAATGCACTGCTGATGACGTCACATATTACATCACTCATGATATGGTCAGTGACATCACTGATGACATCACTGATGACATCTCAAATGACATCACTGATGACATCACTGATGACATCATCCAGTGAATGTGTGTTTTTCTGAAAATTAAATATGTTTTATATATGTATATCTCAAGGTCGATGGAAGAATAAATGGGTATATAAGTGTCTAAATGGATGATTTGTTTTTGAAAAATGGATTGTGTAACTGACTGATTAAGTGTATCATAGTGAATACATGGCTTAGTGAGTAATGTTTAAATATGTAAATATCTGTATCAGTCTCTCACTTTGTGTATAAGTGGCTGCATGGGTTGGTGAGTAGCTACATGGGTGTCTATATAGGTTATTAGTTGGTTTTTTGAGTATCAGTCTGAGTGTCTGTATGGTTCGGTGGGGGGTATTACGTAGTGCATAGGTGCATGAATGAGTGACTCACTGTTTGTATGTGTTGAACACAGCATGTGTGCAGGACTGTATGGGTGGATGAGTGTGTGTATGGGTGTGTTAGTGAGTGAATGACTGTCTCAATAGTGTCTTTATGAGTAACTACATATGTTTTAAACTAGTATATGTGACTATTGGTGTATATATGTGAGTATATGTGAGAGTGAGAGATTGAAAGAGTTCCTGTATGAATAAGTATGTGTTTCTATAAGTGATTGTTTAAAAGACTAAGTATGTGTAAGTTTCCGTAGAAGTAAGTGTGGTGGTGTGTGTATAACTGTATATGCAAGTAAATGTATGTTTGATTCTTTATTAGCATGAGTGACTATGTGTGTGAGTAACTCTATGGATGAGTGGCATTGTGTAACAGGATGTATAGGTGTATGAGTACATATGATGAGTGAGTACATGTATGAGTGACTGTATAGGACTGTTGGTGAATGAGTGGATGTGTATGTGGATCTTAGAATTACTGAAGAGGTTGTTGTAACTGGTATTGGTATGTCCATTGTTTTGAAAATTTTAGTCTCTATTTCTGAATGTGTGTATCAAAGGTTATATTAGGGTGAGAGGAGGTCTGCCACTCTATCACAAGGATGATGTCATCAGTGATGTCATTTGAGATGTCATCAGTGATGTCATGAGTGATGTCACTGACCATGTCATGAGTGATGTAATATGTGACGTCATCAGCAGTGCATTGCGGGCGCGCGAGTTATAGTTAGCTGAACTAACTATAACGGGGGAATTTCAATGGTTTTGTACAAGTGAAAAGTCCAGCTAACTATAACACCCCTGAAACCTATGGTTTTTTCAGTGAATTTCTGAGGTTTTTTAAATGCTAATTCCTAACTATGACGTGCCTGAAACCTATGGTTTTTTCTGTGAATTTCAAAGGTTTTTTAAATGCTAATTTCTAACTATGCCTACAGAGATAGGACATGTGAAGAAAGAAGAAAAAATGCACAGAAAGAAACAAAAGAAGTGCAGAAAGAAGCAACAGAAGTCCTCAAATACGAAGATAAGTGCAGGAAGAAGGATAACGTGCAGAAAGAACAAAAAGAAGAGCAGAAAGAAGCCTTGTTGCAAAATCATCCTGTACCCTCAACTTTTTCAGACGGATACTGGTGGTAACTGAGTCTGACTAACCAGTCCTAGAGCCAGTGCTATGTTAAAAGACACTTAGAATACAGTGAAAACACCTACATACACTAGGGAACATTATGCGTTGGGGTCCCCCTGTGATTAGCATGACTTCCTCTGTAAGCCCCTAGTATATAATAGGGCATGGGGATTAAAACTACCTCTTAAAACAGGCCACAGGGCGTTTTTGTACACGTTAACTCAGGCCCCGTCCCCTCCCTTCACCACTGTGTAAACACGCCCTGTGTCCAATTTTAGTTGGGAGATTAAGTTCATTTGAATCCTGAGGGTCCCTAGGGTCCAACTAGCCCACTAGGTACCTCCAGTAAGTGCCACAGAGCTGCGTTGCAGAGAGGTGTAAAAAGTGGCACGGCCTAGACCACCTCTCTGCAATGCAGCTCAGTGGCGCTTACTGGAAGCACTTGGTGGGCTAGTTAGCCCCCAGGGGCCCTCAGTATTGAAGGGAAATTATATCCCCAATTTAAAACGTGCCATAGTGCGTGTTTGCACACGTCACCTCAGGCCCCGTCCCCTCCCTTCACCACTGTGTAAACGCGCCCTGTGGCTGTTCTAAGTTGAGAGATTTGGTCCCCTTGAATCCTAAGGGTCCCTAGGGTCAAACTAGACCACTAGGTACCTCCAGTAAGCGCCACAGAGCTGCGTTGCAGAGAGGTGTAAATAGGGGCTTGGCCTCAGAACACCTGTCTGCAGCGCAGCTCCCTGGCGCATACTGGAGATGCCTATTGGGGGCGCGTTTGCAGAGTGCTGCACGGAGGGGGTATGGCCTCCGGCACAACGCCAGTCTTTTATTTATTTTAATTTTTTAAGAAGGGGGCTGTGTGGTTCCCCTTCTTATTCTAATTTATAGGCCCTGATGACCCCATCCCCCAGGGCCTGTCTCCTAATTATATTTTTTTGACCCCAATCCCCAGGGCCGGCCACTGTTTTCTATTATTTTTAAAAAATATATATTTATAGACACACCTAGGACATGCTGGACAAACCGTACGTACCGATCACCATGACGATTTGCGTGATATTCATTAAAAGGTGACTATGCATGCAATGAATCCCCGTGGAATGTATTTACACCACTAGTAAAGCTCTGACATGTCTGATGCCCTACCATGCCTAATGCCGGTAGACACCCTTGTCGTTTATTTATACAAACATGGGTAGCTATTGACGGGCACATTTAATACACATGCACACCAAGCCATTCAAAGAGGATTCGACAAAAATTCGACCAAAACTATGTAAGAAACCCCCCTCACGGTTAATAAAACACACATCCACTGCCGGATGTGTAATACTTTTTATTTTACTCTCTGGAAAGGGGATGAACATCACTTGAGAGTCACAGTGCGCTCCTGACAGAGCCCAATGCTGTGTTACACCCACCATTGCCTGCCGAGTGCCACACACCTCTGTGTTGTATTCCACTAGCTAGTGCATATGCTATGACACTCTCTAGCCCATGTGCACTGTAACACCACCCCGTGAATATGTCATGCCACACTTGTCTTCGCACGGGTTATATTGCCCCATCTAACGTGCCTTCCTCGATGCCTATGTTATAACGCACAGTGCTATGTCATACATATTATAATCTGGGATCCATATCTTTGTCACAGTGCATATGCAACGTTACACTCCCCAGCACATATTTTATATTACAACTTTAGAGACTAGTTAGGTTACACAACACTGCCCTGTGCATATTACGCTCCAAGGCGCATATCGCATAGCACGCGCTAGTGCCTGTGCTATCTCGCGCTCTCCAATGAATCTGTCATTGCGCACAATGTATTGCATATTATATTTCACTCCCGGTTCATCTTATATCACACTTTTTGGTGCATAGTTTATACCATACACTATATCTAGTTTTCATTTTCAATCGTGCTCTCAGGACTATGTTCTATATAACACTGTGTTCACCTACCCTTTTCACGGGCATTACATTTTGCGATAGGGGGTGGAGGGTCAGGGGGTGTTTCTGCCAAGTGAGCCCGGAGTCACAGTCACAAACGTCCTCTTCTTCCTGAATAAAAGTGAGATTATGCTGCATACTTGTTCATATTTTAAGTAGTTCGCACAGACACAATGTTTTAAAACCAATAAAGTTCCTAATACCCGCCTTCTCTGAACAGTTAGCTTGCTGCCCCATCCCCCTCCTCCCTATCCTCTGTTGTGTGAATCCATGAACTAGCCTCCTCCCTCCTGCCATGCATGGTCTGATGTGCTGCCACTGCCCTCAATTTAGTATGATGTACCAGTCCACTCCTCCTGCCCTCCATTGCCCAATTCTATGCCCCATCATTGACCTCCTGCTTAAACTCTGTGCTTAGCTTGCTGCCCCTATTCTCCTTCCCCCTGCCCTCCGATGTCTTTGTGCATGCCCCTGCTCCATCCTTTTTGCCCACCATGTTCCATGGACCTGCCACTCCTATCTACTCTGAGTGTTCTGTTGAGCTGCCACTCCCCTCCCACCTGCCTATTATTGTCAGATGACTGTAACCTGTCCCTGCCACCTCCACCCTGCCTGTCCACATGCCATGCCCCTATCCTCTTCCTCCTGTCCTACATGGTCCATTGCACTGCCACACCCTTCTGCCCTCCCTGGTCTGTTGTGCTGCAACTGCTCCTCCTGCCTGCCCCGTGTGGTCTGTTGTGAGGTCCCTTCCCCTGAACTTTCTTGTCTGTGCACAAGTCCTGACCCTCCCTTCTATCCTCCATCGTCCTTTGTGCATGCCCCTGCACCCTCCTTCTTGCCCATCATAGCCATTGTGCTGCCACTAACCCTCCCACTTGCCATGCATGGTCTTCTGTGCTGCCATGGCCCCTCCCACCTTCCCTGGGTGGTCAGTTAGCTGCCCCTGACCCCCTCCCACCTTCCCTCCATGGTCTGTGTGAATGCCATCACAGTCTCACTGTTGCTCTTCATGGTGTGTCTTGCTTCTAGTGCCCATCCTGCCTGACCTCCATGGCTATCTTGCTGCTCCTGCCCCGCCCCCTTGCCCCCAGCCCTCTGTTTACATGTGCAGACCCCTACTCCCTCCCTCCTGGCTTGTCTGTTCCATTGTAATGCCCCTGATCCGTCCCTCCTGCCCTTATGTTCTGTTCTCTCCTGTCTGTCCATTATGGTCAGCTAGCTACCATTGCCTCTTGCCCCTCTGTTCTCTGTTGTCCATGTGCATGGTCCTGTCCCCTCCCTCTTGCTTTCTATGGATTGTTGTGCTGCACTCCCGTCCTGCATGCCCTGTGTGGTGTATTGTGCTGCTGCAAACCCTGATGCCTGCCCTGCAGGATCAGTTTGGTGCACCTCTCCATGTCCCTCCTGTCCTCTGTTATCCAAGTCCATGTCCCTATCCCATTTCCTTCCATGATCCAATGTACCATACTTGCAAACATTTTGAACTTGGTAAGAGGGAGATTTTGAAAAAAATCTGGGGTATTGATTTTCCCCTTTGAGTTACATTGAAAAAGAGGATATTGTAGACAGGAGACAGTCAAATAAAGCCCATTTGAGCTTAAAAACATTGGACGTTTCCTGGCTGAATCGGGTCTGTTGGCATGTATGGTTGTACTACCATTGCCTCTTCCTTCTGCCCACAATGGTCTATTACATTGCCACAGCCTTGAAGGAGGGTAGATTTTGTATCACAGGGGGCCCCTGGCCCGTTCTGTCCACACCTGAAGTATGAGACCCTTGTCCTTGCCCTGCCAGTCGCATTTGTAGGCCGTATTAAATTGACCAGCGGGTCCTGTGTTGCTATATAATTATCCTGAGACATCCTTACCACTCAGCCAGCATAAAACCCCTGTGTAGGCCCTTCTGTTCAATATGTAGGCCTCTTTGTTAAATTGACCATAGCTCTGCAATTTTAGTGTATAGCAGTCTGAAGGCAGGTCAGCAAGGCCTTCTGCTCCAAACTAGTAGCCCCCACCCTACCCGAGTGCTCCGTGCTCGGTATCAAAGTTCAACATCCCCCTGAAGCTGTCGATATACAGTAGGCTGCATCCTGGACTGGTACTTGCTTCCTGGGCAGGTTTCCCGCTTTTAAGGAAGTGGCAACCGCAGAGCGTCAAGTTAGGAGAACTGAGAAGATTTTATACATGAATATATTGAATTCCCGTACAATACCCATTATTTTCTGCTTGCTCTATGGAACTTACGATAAGCGATTGGCCTGAGAGACTGACCTTTTCACCCAGTCCATTGTCAGCATTAAGTGGGTAAATGACGAAATGTCTGGTAAAATCTGCAGACGAAGCTTTTGGGTAGCATACGTAGGTAGATGTAGCGTGCAAAGGAGCCCACAAAATGATATAAAAAGGGAGCACCCACAGATATCGAGGGACTACCTCGCCGTCTGTATGTAGGTTAACAGGCTGTGCAGGTTTTCCCCAAGAGCTGGGAGCTCTTGTCTTCCTCTGCTTAAAATGTCTTGCTCTGCTTTGCTTGAAGTATCTTATTCTATTTTACCTATATGAAATGTCATGTTATGTTTAACCATTGTTCTCTTTACTTTTGCATTTAAAAGATTTTGTATTGTAATTGCAGGAATGCTTGCTCTAAGAGTAAACGTGAGTGTTCCTAGGTAACATTTTCCTTGGTGTTACTTGTTTCTCATGATGCATTTATAGATGTGTTTTCTCTCTCTCTCTGTCAGTACATTAATTGAGATACAGAGAATATCATGACAGCTGTATGATTATCTGGATTCTGTATTTTGTACTTTATGTCTCTATTCTGCGGTTTCTTTGAAGTTGCATCTTCTCATTAAACTGCCATTGTATTCTGCCTCCAATTCCATGTCTCATATGTCTGTTTTCTTCATTTTTGGAGCAAGCGTTCCTAGGCACCCCGGCTCAAATTAAGGTGCCCCTTTTGTCCCTGACTCACTCTCCTGCTCAGTTCTGTGGTGGCTCCCGGGGCTCTGGGGACCGCCCCTAGCTTCCTTGACCCGTAATAGATCTTCCCTCCAACAGCCTCTCTTGCAAGTCCTGTATTGTTGGTTTGTTGCCCCTGCCCCCCTTTCCACTGCCCTCCATAGTCTGTTGTGCTTCCACGGCCCTTCCTGCCTGCTCAGTGTGGTTAAATTGTTGCCTTTGCACCTTCCTACCTGCCTTCAATTTTCAGAGTCCGTGCCCCTGGCCTCTGCCTCTCAACAGTATCCTAATGAACAACTGGATTGCTAACATTCTATATTTATTACAAAAGTGTGGAACGCCTGACATCATCTTGGTGTAATCAAAACTGTAATACCTAGAGCATTTCCTTTAGAAATTACATATATGAGAAGGTCTTATTGGCATCAAAATTATGGTTAGTGCTCTAAAAGACTAAAATAAGGACATATTTTCTGAGTTTTCAAATAGCGACAAAGCACTTTTAAATTATTTGTTATCTTTATGTTTTTTTATCCAGTTGACCACTTGATTAAATGTTGCACTTAGGGGAGAGGATGTGGTGTTACTTCCAGAACTGCAGACTTTGCAACTGGGGAACCAGGTTGATGTTTCTGCTTCAGCTCGACATTCTGTGATTCTGGTCAAATCACTTAGTTTCCCCAAATGAATTTGTTCTTGTGTGATGTAACCAATGCTCATGTAAAGCACTCCAATACCTGACAAGTCTGCACTATATAACACTGCAAAAACACAAAATAATAAGTGTTTTGCACACTTCTGTCATTGGGCTATATTTGGGCTACATCTGGGTGATTTTGGGCTACATTTGGGCTCTTTTGTCTCCGGTGGCCATCTTGGGAGATTTATTTGTTATGAAGTTTCCTAATTTCCTCATGTACTGCAGTCTCCTCAGTAGGAAATGCTTTCAGTTTTTTACTTTGATTCCATCATGAAGGTATTCAGATATGTCACACATTTGCCATACATTCTGAATGTTAGCACTCTAGTTGCTCATTAGATCACTGTACTAAAACTACTGTTCACCATGGAAGACTGCTCCTGGTATTAAATGTGCATGTTTCAGTCTGCATGTCAGAATTTTTTAATGAAATAGAAGAGGGTTTGAGAAGTCACTCAAAATGTGCCCTCATTTTCTTTCTTCAGCATTAATCATAATTTCTATGGCAAAATGAACCCCCTCATTGTGTTCCTTTTTAAATTAAATGTTTTAAGTGTTACCAGTTTATTCCAATCAAGATGGCTTCAGGTGTGCCATACTTTTGTCATAATGAAGACAGTAAGCGCTCTAGTTGTTTTTAAGAACATTCTGGGACATTCTGTCATTGGGCTATACTTGGGCTACATCTGGGTGATATTTGGGCTACATTTGGGCTCTTTTGTCTCTGGTGGCCATCTTGGGAGACTTCTTTGTTATGAAGTTTCCTAATTTCCTCATTTACTGCAGTCTCCTCAGTAGGAAATACTTTCAGTTTTTTACTTTGATTCCATCAAGAAGGCATTCAGATGTGTCACACATTTGCCATAAATTCAGAATGTTAGCACTCTTTTTGCTCATTAGATCACTGTAGTAAAGCTACTGCTCACCAGGGAAAACTGCTGCTGGTATTGAAAATGCATGTTTCAGTCTGCATGTCAGAATTTTTTAATGAAATAGAAGAGGATTTGAGAAGTCACTCAAAATGTGCCCTAATTTTTCTTTCTGCAGCACTAATCATACTTTTTATGGAAAAATGAACCCCCTCATTTTGTTCCTTTTTAAATTAAATGTTTTAAGAGTTACCACTTTAATCCAAGCAAGATGGCTTCAGGTGTGCCATACGTTTATCATAAGTAGGGCTGTTAGCGCTCTAGTAGTTCTTTGGAACACTCTGGGAAGCTGCAGTAGAACACAAAGGAATCAACTGACAGTCTCTGCCCTTGTTGGATGTACATGTTTTACTGAGAATGTCAGACTTCATTCTCACATGACTGAGAAAGATAATGTGAATTTACAGAAAATAAGCTCTCAGTTTAGCTTATAGATCACCTTCCAAACCTCTGTGGTAAAAGCATGAGTAAATATTTTTCTCTCAATCATGATATCCCAGCAGAAGGCTTTTTCACATGGTGAAATCACCTTAGAACATACCACAATTCCTAAAATGAGTATGGTACCATCAACAAATGATTTATAATGTAACTAAAGTCTTAAAACCTTCTATTAACTGCAATGCTTTTTAATGAGGTGCTATCATGTATATTGGTCCCAAGATGGCTGCCAACACTTCTTGGATGAAGTGCTGACAGCCAATCAGATCTCAGGACGAGATGTGTGGTTAGGCTCCGCCCACATATATATATGCTTTTAAATGCTATTTTCTCAGGAAATACTGAACAGATTTACACCAGACCTGCAAAAGGCACTTCCTTGACCTTATGGCTACCTCTCTGCCAAATTTCAAGGAATTCTGTTCAGCCGTTCGGGCTGTAGCTGTGTCTAAAGGTCCTATGGAAAAATGCATGGGAAAAACGCGTTTTGGGACCCCCCTTTTATCTCAGCCCCCGCTTGACGAATCACCCCGAGACTTTCAGGGTAGGAGCGGAGCGCAGCGCCCCACCTATTTTGAAAATTTTGCGAGGATTCGTCGACCGGCGCCAAAGTTATTCAAAATAGAATGTTGCGGTTTTCCTATGGAAACAGGGTCCTAACTATAACTACCTACTGGCGACCGCCAGTAGGTAATATGCAGATTATATATATATGCATATATATATGTGCATATGTGTGCGTGTAGAGAGAGGTAGAGAGAGGTAGAGCGGTAGAGGTGTAGAGGTAGAGGTAGAGAGGTAGAGAGGTAGAGGTAGAGAGGTACAGGTAGAGAGGTAGAGGTAGAGAGTAGTAGAGAGAGAGGTAGAGTGAGGAAGAGGTGGTAGAGAGTGGAGAGTGAGTAATAGAGAGTAGAGAGTGAGTAGTAGAGAGTAGTAGAGAATAGTAGAGAGTAGCAGAGAGTGAGTAGTGGAGAGTAGTAGAGTGAGTAGTAGAGTGAGTAGTAGAGAGTGAGTAGTAGAGAGTAGTAGAGAGTAGTAGAGAGTGAGTAGTAGAGAGTGAGTAGTTGAGAGTGAGTAGTAGAGAGTAGTAGAGAGTGAGTAGTAGAGAATGAGTAGTAGAGAGTAGTAGAGAGTGAATAGTAGAGTGAGTAGTAGAGAGTAGTAGAGAGTAGTAGAGAGTGAGTAGTAGAGAGTTCTAGAGAGTGAGTAGTAGAGAGTGAGTAGTAGAGAGTAGTAGAGAGTGAGTAGTAGAGAGTGAGTAGCAGAGAGATAGTAGTAGAGTGTCGTAAAGAGTGAGTAGTAGAGTGAGTAGTAGAGAGTAGTAAAGAGAGAGTAGTAGAGAGTAGTAGAGAGGGAGTAGTAGAGAGTGAGTAGTAGAGAGTAATACAGAGAGAGTAGTAGAGAGTGAGTAGTAGAGAGAGAGTAGTAGAGAGTAGTAGAGTAGTAGAGAGTGAGTAGAGAGTGAATAGTAGAGAGTAATAGAGAGTGAGTAGTAGAGTGAGTATTAGAGAGTAGTAGTGTGAGTAGTAGAGAGTAGTAGAGAGTGAGTAGTAGAGAGCAAGTAGTAGAGAGTGTGTAGTAGATAGTGAGTAGTAGAGAGTAGTAGAGAGTGAGTAGTAGAGAGAGTAGTAGAGAGTAGTAGAGTAGTAGAGAGTGAGAAATAGAGCGAGTAGTAGAGAGTAGTTGAGAGTGAGTAGTAGAGAGTGAGTAGTAGAGAGTGAGTAGTAGAGAGTAGTAGAGTGAGTAGTAGAGAGTGAGTAGTAGCGATAGTGTAGTAGAGAATAGTAGAGAGCGAGTAGTAGAGAGTGAGTAGTAGAGAGTGAGTAGTAGAGAGAGAATAGTAGAGAGTGAGTAGTAGAGAGTGAGTAGTAGAGAGTAGTAGAGTGATTAGTAGAAAGTGAGTAGTAGAGAAAGAGTAGTAGAGAGTAGTAGAGAGTGAGTACTAGAGTAGTAGAGAGTGAGTGGTAGAAAGTAGTAGAGAGTAGTAGAGTGAGTAGTAGAGAGTTTTAGAGAGTGAGTAGTAGAGAGTAATAGTAGAGAGTAGTAGTGAGTAGTAGAGAGTAGTAGAGTGTGAGTAGTAGAGAGTGAGTAGTAGAGAGTAGTAGCGAGTGAGTAGTAGAGAGTGAGTAGTAGAGAGAGTAGTAGAGAGTAGTAGTGAGTGAGTAGTAGAGAGTGAATAGTAGACAGTAGTAGAGAGTGAGTAGTAGAGAGTAGTAAAGTAGTAGAGAGTGAGTAGTAGAGAGTAGTAGAGAGTGAGTAGTAGAGAGAGAGTAGTAGAGAGTGAGTAGTAGAGTTTTAGAGAGTAGTCAGTCAGTGTCAGTCAGTGTCAGTCAGTCAGTGTCAGTGTCAGTAAGTCAGTGTCAGTCAGTCAGTCAGTGTCCGTCAATCAGTGTCAGTGTCAGTCAGGCAGTCAGTCAGTGTCAGTCAGTCAGTCAGTCAGTGTCAGTCAGTCAGTGTCAGTCAATCAGTGTCAGTCATTGTCAGTCAGTCTGTTTCAGTCAATCAGTGTCAGTCAGTGTCAGTGTCAGTCAGTGTCAGTGTCAGTCACTCAGTGTCAGTCAGTGTCAATCTGTCAGTGTCAGTCATTGTCAGTCAGTCAGTGTCAGCTAGAGCAACTCTGCTGACCTTGTTCTCTGGCTCTAGAGCAGCTCTGCTGACCTAGTTCTTAGGCTATAGAGCAGCTCTGCTGATCTGGTTCTCTGGCTCTAAAGCAGCTCTGCTGACCCGGTTCTTTGGCTCTAAAGCAGTTCTGCTGACAAGATTCTCTGGCTCTAGAGCAGCTCTGCTGACTTGGTTCTCTCCCTCTGGAGCAGCTCTGCTGACCTGGTTCTCTCCCTCCAAAGCATCTCTACTGACCTGGTTTCTCTGGCTCTACAGCGGCTCTGCTGACCTGGTTCTCTGGCTCTAGAGCAGCTCTGCTGACCTGGTTCTTAGGCTCTAGAGCAGCTCTGCTAACCTGGTTCTCTGGCTCTAAAGCAGCTCTGCTGACCTGGTTCTCTGGCTCTACAACAGCTCTGCTGACCTGGTTCTCTGGCTCTAAAGCAGCTCTGCTGACCCGGTTCTATGGCTCTAAAACAGACCTGCTGACCCGGTTCTCTCCCTCTAAAGCAGCTCTGCTGACCTGGTTCTCTCGCTCTAAAGCAGCTCTACTGACCTGGTTTCTCTGGCTCTACAGCAGCTCTGCTGACCTGGTTTCTCTGGCTCTACAGCAGCTCTGCTGACCTGGTACTCTGGCTCTAAAGCAGCTCTGCTGACCTGGTTCTCTGGCTCTAAAGCAGCTCTGCTGGCCAAGTTCTCTGGCTCTAAAGCAGCACTGCTGACCTGGTTCTCTCCCTCTCAAGCAGCTCTGCTGACCTGGTTTCTCTGCCTCTACAGCAGCTCTGCTGACCTGGTTCTCTGGTTCTAGAGCAGCTCTGCTGACCTAGTTCTTAGGCTCTAGAGCAGCTCTGCTGACCTGGTTCTCTAGCTCTACAACAGCTCTGCTGACCTGGTTCTCTGGCTCTAAAGCAGCTCTGCTGACCCGGTTCTATGGCTCTAAAGCAGTTCTGCTGACCTGGTTCTCTGGCTGTAGAGCAGCTCTGCAGACCTGGTCCCTTGGCTCTAAAGCAGACCTGCTGACCTGGTTCTCTCCCTCTAAAGCAGCTCTGCTGACCTGGTTCTCTCGCTCTAAAGCAGCTCTATTGACCTGGTTTCTCTGGCTCTACAGCAGCTCTGCTGACCTGGTTCTCTTGCTCTAGAGCAGCTCTGCTGACCTGGTTTCTCTGGCTCTACAGCAGCTCTGCTGACCTGGTTCTCGGCCTCTAGAGCAGCTCTGCTGACCTGGTTCTCTGGCTGTAGAGCAGCTCTGCTGACCTGCTTCTCTGCCTCTAGAGCAGCTCTGCTGACCTAGTTCTCTGGCTCTAAAGCAGCTCTGCTGACCTGGCTCTATGGCTCTAAAGCAGCTCTGCTTCCTGGTTCTCTGGCTCTAGAGCAGCTCTGCTGACCTGCTTCTCTGGCTCTAAAGCAGCTCTGCTGACCTGGTTCTCTCCCTTTTAAGAGCTCTGCTGACCTGGTTCTCTGGCTCTAAAGCAGTTCTTCTGACCTGGTTCTCTGCCTCTAGAGCAGCTCTGCTGACCTGGTTCTATGGCTTTAAAGCAGCTCTGCTGACCTGGTTCTCTGGCTCTAGAGCAGCTCTGCTGACCTGGTTCACTGGCTCTAAAGCAGTTCTGCTGACCTGGTTCTCTCCCTCTAAAGCAGCTCTGCTGATCTGGTTTCTCTGGCTCTACAGCAGCTCTGCTGACCTGGTTCTCGGCCTCTAGAGCAGCTCTGCTGACCTGGGTCTCTGGCTCTAGACCAGCTTTGCTGACCTGGGTCTCTGGTTCTAGAGCATCTCTGCTGACCTGCTTCCTAGGCTCTAGAGCAGCTCTGCTGACCTGGTTCTATGGCTCTACAACGGCTTTGCTGACCAGGTTTTTCTGGCTCTACAGCACCTCTGCTGACCTGGTTCTCTGCACTCACGATGCACGAAAATATGTTTAAAAATAATATATGTTTATTATAAGTACACATATGTTATTTTTATGACTATCTTAGATACTCTCTTGCCCTAATATGTATATTAAAGACACATACATATCATTATGGAACATACATTTTTTTTGCGGGAGTTGCTCACCCAGCGTGCCCCAGCACATATATGACATCACGCGGGACCTGCCACCGCGCAAGCATCTCGTACCGTAATGCGCATGTGTCGCGAATGCGTGGGAGAAGGAGTCATGGACTGGTCGCATACCAATCGCGCACATCACGTAATATTAAATGTATATGATGTAACTGAAAAACAAGCAGCCGTCGCACACCGTACGGGGATCCTTCACGACTTTTCTAAAATAGCGGCTAGAATCCGTGCACCCACCGTGATGTGTACGCTTTGAGCGCGCGACTCCGAATTTTTGGGGGAAAAATCTTTTTTTAAAAGAAAATAATATAAATATATATAGTCCTGTGACTCTTTATATTTTAAGTCAAGGCAATAGACTTTGTGTTACAGAAGCCAGGCAGGCATACAAGAAAATGCTAAGTAACACAAAATTAGAATGGGAGGCAGATCGTTGGTCTGCTATTACATCTGCACTCGTGGCAAAGGACCCAAGGTCATTCTGGAATCTTGTCCATTCTGGAAAATTGCTCCAAACATCCCTGAAGAAGCATGGTCCTCTTATTTTAAAGATCTTTATTCTCTTTCCTCTACACTTATAAGTGAGCCCCCACCGAGCCTATTGGCTCCGAACCCCATGTGGTCAATACAACCATTCACGTTGGTCGAAGTCCAGTCGGCTATTTTAAGCATCCAGCCGAACAAAGCACCGGGACTGGATAGGATCCCACGTGATTTATATAGAGAAGAACCGACAGTTTGGGCCCCATATCTTCAAGTATTATTTAATGCGATATTGCAGGGGTTACCACTTCCAAGTACTTGGCTGGGGGCGGAGATAATTCCCATTCATAAGAAGGGTTCTCCGCTCCAACCCTCTAACTATAGGCCTATTAGCCTTATCGATGTGACCCAAAAAATGTATGCCAGGCTCCTGTTACAACGTTTACAGGCTTGGTCTAATGATAACAACATCCTGACCCCGCTTCAGGCGGGCTTTAGGGCTAAAACATCAACAATAGACCAATTATTCCGGTTGCAGGTCCTTCACTGGAAGCATGTGGTCTTGGAAGGGGGTAGTCTATATCTTACATTTTTGGACTTAAAGTCCGCATCCGACATGGTGGACCGGAACCAGTCATGGACCATTTTATTATCAATGGGGGTTCCGCCATATTTATGTCATCAGTTTAAGATCCTACATGAAGGCACTTTTGCCAGAGTTCGTTTTGGCAGGCAAGGTCAGTTAACCGGACCATTTCCGATTGAGAAAGGCGTTAGAAAGGGCTGCGTGCTTGCCCCGTCCCTGTTTTCCCTCTTCCTCAACGGGCTTATTGAAGATCTCCTTGCCACGAACGACATTGAATCTCCCAAATTGGCCGCCCAAAGATTTCCCGCATTAATGTTTGTGGATGACACGCTGCTGCTTTCTAAATCCCCAATGGGGATGCAGCGGGTGTTGAATCAGTTTGCCAAATTCTGTAATAAAAGGAACCTGGTGGTCAACATAAATAAGACCAAGTACATGGTTTTAATGCTAGTACCGTTAATTGCCCCCATCCAATGATGGAAGGCAGACCCCTCGAAAGGGTTCCAACTTTTGATTACCTAGGTTTAACCTTGAACGACAAAATGGGGTGGGGTCCTCCATTGGCCAAGGCCAATTTAAGATTAACTCAGGCAGCTGGGGGTATCCTAAAAGTGCAGAAGAATTGTACCCACAAAATAATAAGCGCCCCCCCCCTTGAAATCTTTAGAGTTCAAGCCAGGGCATCATCCCTTTATGGGGCGGAACTCTGGGGACATATATCAGCAAGTGACCTATCTATAACAGAAAATAATTTTATAAGGCAACTACTGGATTTGCCAAAAAGTACTCCCTTGGGCCCGCTCAGATTGGACTTGAATATAAGCCCAATCACAGACGCTATTGCTGCTCGGCCCCTACTTTATTGGAGGCGGCTGTGGAGCACCCCTGAGCTGGTGAATAACAAGGAGGAGCTCAAAGTAGTCATGGCTTCATTAGATCTAGTAGGATCCCTTGGCTAACATTTGTAAGACAATCACTTACATTGACTGGGCTCGAGGATCTCTGGTTAAACCCCGAGGTCTCCTGCCCAGCCATTTGTAAGAAAACCATGACATGTGTTGTAAAAGACTTTAATCTAAGGAATCTCTTCCGCTCAGTAAAAACTTCAAGCCTAACCGACATCTTTTTGGATGTTAAGTCTTTTTATAGCTTTGAGCCGGAGATTGAAGTAATACAACCCACTTTGGCGAAGAAGCTCTACTTGCAATTTAGATATGGCACCTTGCCTTTCTACTATAACACTGACAGGTGGACAGGGGGTCCGGCACGCCCTTGTCCAGGTTGCCAAACTGAGGAAGAAACCACTGTACACGTTATCCTTTTCTGTCCAGCATATGTTGACATCAGGAGGAAATGGATAATTCAGTTGTGTAAAAATCTGGGTGTAAAGCAATATTTGTTTTTTTTTAGGATTCTAAAAACTGATACCAATGCAGTGATTGTGTCTGCAGTAGCCAAATATTTGCTTTCTATGCGGTCAATTCGAAGGAATTTGATAACTAACATTGCTACACATCTGCACTAAGTTTATTGGATAATGAGAGAACAGATTGTATTCTATCTAGCACAATAACCATTGTTTTAACAATTTTAGAGTCCTAGACATTATTTAAATTTTTTAAGTCTTAAAGGATATGTTTAATAACCTAGCTATACAACTGTGATTATATGCATGAATCGTATTGACTGATTAACTTACTGTATAGAATTGTTTTTATTCTCTTTATGTGCTTTTATGGTAAACCAAACCACAATAAAGCTTGAATGATGATGATGATGATATTAAAATAATTTTTTAATGTTTTTTGGGTAATTTTCAGAAAAAGATATAATGTTATTTAATGAATAAAATATTTATGAATGAACAGTTAAAAAACTGTAGAAAATCAGTACAAAAAAATAGGTATAACTACTATCACACTTAAAAATTAGCATTTAAAAAAGCTTTGAAATTCACTGAAAAAGCCATAGGTTTCAGAGACGTTATAGTTAGAAATTAGCATTTAAAAAACCTTAGAAATTCACAGAAAAAACCATAGGTTTCAGGGGAGTTATAGTTAGCTGGCCATTTCACTCGTACAAAACCATAGAAATTCCTCTGTTTAGTTAGTTCTGCTATAACTCGCGCGTCCGTAATGCACTGCTGATGATGTCACATATTGCATCATTCATGACATGGTCAGTGACATCACTGATGACATCACTGATGACATCTCAAATGACATCACTGATGACATCACTGATGACATCATCCACGTGACAATCTGATACACCTCATCATACACTAGTATAACATTTCATCACTCACTGTAAAATACAGAGTTCCATATTTGAAACCATTGACACACCAATACCAGTTACTACATACCCACTCACTGATTCCTAAGTCTACACACACACAACTACCCATTCAACAACAGAATCATTTATACATGCAGCCACTAATTGATAGAACACTATCAAATGCACTTATACACATATATAGACATTGACACATCAGCAGTCATCTTAGTCGGTTATGCAGTCATCCTATTCACTCATGATAAAAATTAATCACACTTACATTTACTCACTTACACAATTATCCAACAACACCTCATTTATTCAAACACATAGTAACTCATAGTTAATATGTTAAAAAATCACCATTACAATTATACACTCATTCATATAGTTACTCTCACAATGACTGACTCTTACACATACTTATTTATATACACCAACTCTCCCATACAATGCCTTTTATTTTTTTACTTTGTTGAAGATGAAGAACTAAAACATATATTCGCTCACCAACACACAAATAAATACACTCAGTCACCCAAATAACTGTTTCCACATGCACTCTTAAACCTATACACCTAGTCAATCAACCATTCACACATCTATGCATAGAGTGACACACACCTCGTCCAACCACACACAAACTCAGTGTCCCATACAAATACTCACCCAACTAATCAATAACTAATATACACACTCATGTAGTTAGTGACCAACTGATGCAGCATGTTATACAACAACAGAGACAGTGATGCACACATTCACATAGTTTAGTTACTAATGCTTGTATTAAGTGAGACACTTTTAATTACTCATTTAAACAGACAGTCAGACAGCTACTAAATCCTCCATCAAGACAGTTATATATCCACTCAATCTTCAATACAGATAGGTATAGATATATATATATATTCACTTAAAAAACCATAGGTTTCACACATGTTATAGTTAGGTGGATATTTCACTCGTAAAAAAACAATGAAATTCCCCCGTTATAGTTAGTTCAGATAACTATAACTTGCACGCCCGCAATCCTGCTCATGACGTCACATATTACATCACTCATGACATGGTCAGTGGCATCACTCATGACATCACTGATGACATCATCCTTGTGATAGAGTGGCGGTCACGCGAGTTATTGTTATCTGAACTAACTATAACGGGGGAATTTCATTGGTTTTTTACGAGTGAAATATCCACCTAACTATAACATGTGTGAAACCTATGGTTTTTTAAGTGAATTTGCAAGGTTATTTAAATGCTAATTCCTAACTATAACGTGTGTGAAACCTATGGTTTTTTCAGTGCATTTGTACGTCTTTTTAAATGCTAAGTTATGTATGTATTATTATTTTTTTTATATATTTATTTTACAATAAACTACGTATTAAATATTTTTTTTTAAATGGTTTTTCACCATGTGCGCACCCCCGCGATTTAAAATAAAAATAATAATTAAAATGTTTTTTTCTGCCTTGGGGGTCCTTCAGGGACCCCCTGACAAAGGCTAGGGGGTCAGGAACTCTCTACCCTGCCCCCTTTTCACGTTCGCCACCTTCCTTTTTCACTCTCGCACTGAAAACAAACAAAATGGCGGCCGACACTTCCTGATTTTGACCGATTCGAATGTTGACTGTCATGTAACCACCAATCAGAATTACGCTTGCGCACGTCAGGGTGCGCAGCTATACATATTTATGTGCTTTAACTGCAATTTTCTCAGGAACTACTGAACAGATTGACTCCATATATGCAAAAGGCACATCCCTGACCTGAGGACTACCTCTCGGCCAAATTTCAAGTAATTCTGTTCAGCCGTTCGGGCTGTACCTTCGACTAAAGGTCCTATGGGAAAATGCATGGGGAAAACGCGTTTTGGGACCCCCCTTTTTTCTCAGCCCCCGCTTGACGAATCACCCCGAGACTTTCAGGGTAGGAGCTGAGCGGAGCACCCCATTAGTTTTGAAACTTTTGCGAGGATTCGTTAACTGGCGCCAAAGTTATTCAAAATAGAATTTTGAGATTTCCTATGGAAACACGGTCCTAACTATAACTATCTACTGGCGACCGCCAGTAGATAATATATATATATATATATATATATATATATATATATATATATATATATATATATATATATAACTCAGTCGAAAAAGGCGCGAAAGCCGAAACGCGTCCTGGTGTTACTGCTGTTTTTCTCGAATTATGGAATAAATTAACTGTGTCGAGAAACCTTGCTGTGTGCGGTCCCCTTCATTCAACGAGTGGAGTTTTTTGGAGCGGAATATATATATATATATATAATACATATTTGAATGTCAAACTAAACTACATTCACTGGATGATGTCATCAGTGATGTCATCAGTGATGTCATTTGAGATGTTATCAGTGATGTCACTGACCATGTCATGAATGATGCAATATGTGACATCATCAGCAGTGCATTGCGGGCGCACGAGTTATAGTTAGCAGAACTAACTATAACGGAGGAATTTCTATGGTTTTGTACGAGTAAAATAGCCAGCTAACTATAACACCCCTGAAACCTATGGTTTTTTTCTGTGAATTTCTAAGGTTTTTTAAATGCTAATTTCTAACTATAACGTCTCTGAAACCTATGGTTTTTTCATTGAGTATATATATATATATATATATATATATATATATATATATATTATATATATATCTATCTATAGATATATATATATATATTCAGTGAAAAAACCATAGGTTTCACTAACGTTATAGTTAGCTGGACATTTCACTCGTAAAAAACCAATGAAATTTCCCCGTTATAGTTAGTTAAGCTAACTATAACTCGCGCGCCCGCAATGCACTGCTGATGACGTCACATATTACATCACTCATGACATGGTCAGTGACATCACTCATGACATCACTGATGACATCTCAAATGACATCACTGATGACATCACTGATGACATCATCCAGTGAATGTGTGTTTTTCTGAAAATTAAATATGTTTTATATATCTCAAGGTCGATGGAAGAATAAATGAGTATATAAGTGTCTAAATGGATGATTTGTTTTTGAAAAGTTGATTGTATTACTGACTGATTAAGTGTATCTTATTGAATACATGGCTAAGTGAGTAATGTTTAAATGTGTAAATACCTGTATCAGTCTCTCACTTTGTGTATAAGTGGCTGCATGGGTTGGTGAGCAGCAACATGAGTGTCTATATAGGTTATTAGTTGGTTTTTTGAGTATCAGTATGAGTGTCTGAGTGTCTGTATGGTTCAGTGGGGGGTATTACGTAGTGCATAAGTGCATGAATGAGTGACTCACTGTTTGTATGTGTTGAAGACAGCATATGTGCAGGACTGTATGGGTGGAAGAGTGTGTGTATGGGTGTGTTAGTGAGTGATTGGCTGTCTCAATAGTGTCTCTATGAGTAACTACATATGTTTTAAACTAGTATATGTGACTATTGGTGTATATAAGTGAGTGTATGTGAGAGTGAGAGATTGAAAGAGTTCCTGTATGAATAAGTATGTGTTTCAATAAGTGATTGTTTAAAAGACTAAGTATGTGTAAGTTTCCGTAGAAGTAAGTGTGGTGGTGTGTGTATAACTGTATATGCAAGTAAATGGATGTTTGATTCTTTATTAGCATGAGTAACTATGTGTGTGAGTAACTCTATGGATGAGTGGCATTGTGTTACAGGATGTTTAGGTGTATGAGTACATATGATGTGTGAGTACACGAATGAGTGACTGTACAGGACTGTTGGTGAATAAGTGGATGTTTATGTGGATCTTAGAATTATTGAAGAGGTTGTTGTAATTGGTATTGGTATGTCCATTTTTTTTGAAAATTTCAGTCTCTATTTTTGAATGTGTGTATCAAAGGTTATATTAGGGTGAGAGGAGGTCTGCCACTCTATCACATGGATGATGTCATCAGTGATGTCATTTGAGATGTCATCAGTGATGTCATGAGTGATGTCACTGACCATGTCATGAGTGATGTAATATGTGACGTCATCAGCAGTGCATTGCGGGCGCGCGAGTTATAGTTAGCTTAACTAACTATAACGGGGAAATTTCATTGGTTTTTTACGAGTGAAATGTCCAGCTAACTATAACGTGTGTGAAACCTATGGTTTTTTCACTGAATTTGCAAGGTTTTGTAAATGCTAATTCCTAACTATAACGTGTGTGAAACCTATGGTTTTTTCACTGAATTTGCAAGGTTTTTTAAATGCTAATTCCTAACTATAACATGTGTGAAACCTATGGTTTTTTCAGTGAATTTGCAAGGTTTTTTAAATGCTAATTTCTAACTATAACGTGTGTGAAACCCATGGTTTTTTCAGTGAATTTGTATGGTTTTTTAAATGCTAATTCTTAGCTATAACATATGTGATTCCCATATTTTTTTTTATAGATTTTTTATGATTTTTTTTTTATAAATTCTTCTATTAAATGTGTTTTTTTTTTTAAAAAAACAAGTTTTTTTTTAACTTTTTATTCTCTTAAAACACTATGTTTTTTTTCTAAAAAATCTGCAATATTTCAAGTTTTCTCTTTTTTTTTTTACCAAACAGGTAAGATATATTAGTATAACTTTGAAATTTTTTTTTTTTTTTTTTTTTTTTTTTTTCTTAGTGCGCGTACGGTAAGCTTACGGTAAGCGTACGGTTTACGCAATGTCCGTAATTTATCTACGCTGTTTGCGTATAGTTACACAATTTGCGTAGCCGCGCGTACTGCGCGTGGGGCGCGTACGCGTGTACGCTACACGCGCACGTTTCGCGGAAGTGTTGGGGAGTGACTGTTATGCGCATGCGAGCGAGCGCGTGTCTTTTTTACGCGCATGCGTACTTTTGCCGTAAGCACACCGTAAGCGCACCGTAAGCGTACGGTGGGTCATGTGATCATGAAACACAACTTTTGATTGGTTGAAACTACTTTCAGTTCTAGAACTCTCCTACACCACACCCATTCCCCTCATTTCTGCTTGTGATCCCTTAGGAGAAGGAGCTGGGTTGTCTTTGTGATACGATGGCAGAACAGCACTCTTCTGCTGAGAGTGAGGCTAGCAGCACTACCTTGAGGCAGAGAAGGAGGAAACAAAAGACCTCTTTCATATGGGAGTATTTTACTTTTCCAGAGGGCAAGAAAAAGGTAAATGCACCCTTAGTGACTTGTAAGCTGTGTAAGCGTGTACTTTCAAGAGGGAATCCCAACAAGAAGTATTCCTTCGGGAATCACACCATGTTGAGACACCTTAAAGATGTACACAGAAGGACACATGCTCGACATACTGAAGGTAACCCTTCAGTAAGTCAACCAAGCACATCCACACCAGCTCAGCCTGGTCCATCATCTGCAGGGCCGAGTCCTTCTTCTGCAGGTCAGGTGAGCCCTTCATCTGTGGTGGGAGCATCTCCTTTTTCTTCTCCTCTGGAAACAAACCATCGTTTTTTGAGGGTTGAAATACGGTGCGCCACTTGTCATGATCTAATTTGTCATAGGGAGACCAGTGTTTCCCTAGTGAACAATAAAATAGATCAGCACATTTGTCGTACCGACTAATATTCCCATTCTTTCTTTCCTCTGTCCCTGCATGAACACAACGGCTCTTTTAAGAGCCAACCTTACCTTTCAACTTTTTTTAATATATTTTTTTAAACTTTTTTTTGATTTTTTTTTACCGTACGCGTACGGTACGCGTAATTATTATTTTTTTTTTTTAAAAAACACTAAAAATCAATTATCACATTACAAGGTCCTTGAGAGACTACAATGAAAAACTGAAAATGTGATTGTGGAGAAGTGGAAAAAAGGGACCATGAAATTTTTGACTTACCATACCCACTCAAAAAATTATTTATTCATTTAAATTTAATTTTAATTGCTTTAAAAATGGTTCTAGTTTTCGAAAATGTTCTATCTCAATCTGAAAAAAAAGAAAAAAGTATTAATATTTAATAAAACATTTTATAATACAGTACACATATTTACATATTTTTCAAAAAATATGTTTGCCTTTTTTTTGCTGTTTTCAGAATATATTGCATTTCACTATAAATTGTGAAAGCAATTGCATTCATCATTTAACAGCGGGCAAAAAAAAATTAACAATCTCAAAGATTGTTTTAAAAAAGCCCACAATCTCTTTTTGCATAAACATAACTTTATAGAAATGCATAATATTCTTAAAAAATATCATCTAATATCAATACTTATTTCTTTAAAATACCGTCTGACATTTTTGTTTCAGAAGTATAATCACAAAAATATATCTCAAATAACTCCACAATACATCTGATTCCATTTCCTTTAGGCCAAATAGTAATTTTAAAATTCTTTTTTGATTAAATTTCCAATGGTAATCCAATAAACATCTAAAGTTTAAATTGTACAGATCTCACCGATTGTCTGTAACATTTTGGTTTCCGAAAGATTAATTAATAATTAAATAAGTCCACAATAGAATTGTTTACCTTTCCGCATGGCCAAATAGTAATTTTAAAAATCTTTTTGGAATAAATTTCCAATGGCAATCCAATAACATTCCAAAATTTAAATTGTGCAGATGTTACCGATTTTTTCTAAATTTTTGGTTTTCCAAAGTTTCATTAAAAATTGAAAAAGTCCACATTACAATTGGTTACCTTTCCATTAGGCCAAATGATAATTTGTAAAATCATTTTTTTTTGAAAATTCCAATGGTAATCCAATAAAATGGTAAATTTGTTTTGTACAGATCTTGCCAAGTCTCTCTAAAATTTTGGCTTCAGGAAGATTAGATAGGAATTTGCTAAATCAAAAGGCAAACGTTGCTTAAAAATCAATTGGGAATCATTACACAGTGTCCAGCCTTTTTCACATTTAAGATAAACTGTGTAATGACCAGAAGTTACAGTAGGTCCATCATGGAAAATTATTGCAACTGTTACAAAAGTTTTTCCTGAAATTGATAATTACTGTCCTGTAAACTTCTTTATTAAAGTATCTAATTTTGAACCATCAGCTTTACAGCGTTGCATCATTAAAATTACATACTGTCCGTATTCTTTTAAAATTAACGTTGAAAACATGTCAGATTGACACTCACTGCATTCCATGCTATGATTAGCATCTTTAACTAATTTAGCAAAAGTGACTGTTTTACTTTCTGGCAATGTTAAATAAATAAACCTTTCAGAATCAACATTAGAGCCACATATATTATAACAGTTTTCACAACTATGTTCCCATTTATAAGAGAGACCAAATAAATTTTCAATGGGAACCCCTTCTTCTTCCAGTACCTGAAGAAAAAACATCAAGAATTCCTGTGCGTCTTGCTGTACATTTTGAGAAAACTGTGTTCGTCCTGAACATACATCTAAAAGTTTTCTAATTTCAGTAGCACTTTCTATTTGAGTTTTATCATTACTCAGCTTTTGAAAAAGGAGACTCAACTCAGAACAGAATCTTTTTCCCTGATTTACTATTATCTGCTCTTGCACACTTTCCAGATAAAATGCAACATTCAGCACTACATTAGCGTAGCAGTTGACACCAGAGCTATTTTCAAAATGACATCCTACAACCTGTTCTTCATTTTCCTTTTTCTTTTTGCTTGCAATTACATCACTCCTCTTTTTTTTCCTCCTCTCTACATCTTCATTACAGATATTCTCATTTCTCCTTTTACGAGAAACTACACGTTTCTCCAACACAGGATACTGACCTAAATGAGGAGCATAGCTTCTTCTTAATCTATTATACTCCTTTACACAATTTGTATCAGCACTAACTTTTGAGTCATCAAAGTCTATCATGAATAAACCTGATAATGTTTTCACTCGTGACAAAGCAACATATGCCATACCTTCTTTGAACACAGTTGAACCAATGTTCACAAATGCACAATCTACAATCAATCCTTGAGACTTGTGAATAGTTACAGCATATACTAGAGAAAACGGAAACTGCTTCCTACGTACATATAAGTCTTTCACAAGCATGAAACGAACTGAACAACGACAAATATCTTTAACTTCTTCTATCTGATCAAATTTTATTTTTAAACATTCAATTCCATCTTTTTTCTGATAATTAATAAAACCCACAACTCTTCCCATAGCTCCATTAACTAAACCTTTTTCCAAATTTCTCCTTAAAAATACTCTACAGTTCATGCAAACATATAGATTTTTTTCTAATCCAGCTGTTTTGGAAATGTTCTTCTCTAGTGAATCCAATTTATTTTTCCGTGTGCTTGTTAATGTGATAGTAATTCTTCCATCCTCAATTTTGTCCACTGCTTCCAATTTCCTGATATCTTCCTTTTCCAATTTCAAAAGCTCCTCATTGAATATTGAGCATTCACGTAGAGTTGGCATTAAGCAGATGACACTTTTCTTTTCTGCAATATTCTTGTATATCTTCTCTGCAACTATTTCTTCCTTTGGAAATAAATTATGTAGCAACCGACTCTGTAATGCTTTTGTGCCAGCTTCAGTGAGTAGTCCAATTCTGATATCTTTCAGAATACTTCCATATTCTTCATCGTTTGCTTGTCTCATATTGGTAGTGAGTTCCTTGTACTCAAAGAAGGACCAAATATTTGCATTACCGATGCTTCCCAATGACTTCTTTGTGTCTTCATGTGTCACAGTATTAAACACTGGTTGTCCTTTAACTGGAGTAAGCTGTAGAAGATCCCCAAAAACTATGACATGTTTTCCACCAAATAACACGTCATAGTCTGTCCTTAGAATTTGCTGCATTCTTAAATGCACAAAGGCAAGCATTAAGTTTGATACCATGCTCACCTCATCAATAATGAGAACTTGCATCTTCTTCAATACTCTTGAAACTTCCAAGCATGCTTCTCCAGTTAGCTTGTTGTATTGTATTTTGTTCTCATGCTCCACTGGTAACATTAGCAAACGATGTAAGGTGATTCCTTTTATGTTATATGCTGCTAACCCAGTTGGAGCAGTAACCACACAAGACAAAGTAGAATCCGTTTTTTGCTGTAGGTAGCTTCTGATGACTTTTATTAAGAAACTTTTTCCAGTTCCAGCTTGTCCACTTACATACATCCTGATTGGATGAAATGATGTGCATGAGCACTCTTTTTTTTCATGTAGAAATCCGTGATCAATTTTGTTTCTGATCTCTTCATAAATTTGTTGCTGCTCTTCGTTCAGTTGTCTTTCCAAATTTTGTAAGTCTATAAATTCTTCTTGAGCTTGATTCATAGCCGTTTCCACTTCATTCATGGCTATTGATGCTTCATTTTCAACGATTGGTTGTCCTAGGGGATCTTGACTGAGTGTTCCTGAACTTTGGCTGTCCTGAGAACTGTCTCTAGCTACTTCTGCTGCAATTGTAGTTTCCTGTTCAATTTCTTCATTTAACATTTGCAGATAAGTTGAGAATGTACTGCATTGTATGCTGTCTTTGCAAGCATTAAAAGAATATTCATAGCTTTGAAATTCTCCCAGTAGTTCATCCTCTGTACGCCATGGTTTAAACAGCTGTAAAAGAGCCAAGTAGTAAAATTCCTTTTTGTCAGTACTGTCGCAACTCAGCTTCCTGTGATTTATCAAACTTCCTTTTGTTTGCTTCACCAAACATCCTTCCTCACCAATGACTTTATATTTTCCATTGTTGATGTCTTCTGCGGCTTTCCGTGAATAAATGTAGTTCTGCAGCACTTCATAAAGACACATGTTCTCCAGATGATGACTTCTCTTTGGGTAATATGTGTCCAACATGTTTGATTTCAAAATATCTGTACTTTCTGGGTCATTCTCGGCCAAATATTCAATTTCTCCAACAGATTTCAATACCCGATTTCTCATTGCTGCAAGGCCTAAACTTGCCCAAATTCTTCTTCTTGATTTCGAGTAGAGACTTGCAGAAGATAACCTATCTGAACATTCGTAGGATCCAATTTCTCGATGCGATAACATCTTTAAACTGAAACTGTAGAGCTTCTTACTGACAGTCTTCTCGTGAGAAATCTCTTCCCACATTTCCTTCAATTCTGTTTTTTCTGATTTCGTAATGTAAGACGTTACATATCGAGCAACAGCAATGGAATTGTCAGCTACATACTGTATATCCATGTTAGCATTCCACATGGATAAAATGACTGGGTTGTAGTCATTTATATTTTTTGATTCTTCTTTTCTTTTAAGGTTGTAGGTATTCTTAGGTGATTTTCTTGTGATAGTATGTCTCACAGATGACATTAAACTGTTTACTCTTCCATTTGAAAGAACAGGTCTAGGAAATCCAAATCGACATTTAGTGTAGTATTTATCTTTGCTCTTGTATTTCCGTCGACAGTATTTTCCACACCGATGACTTTGGAAACGTAAAACTTGCTCCTTTAACTTTTTCTCTTCTGTGCTTTTTGGTATAGCACATGTTGCATATTCTTCAATGTAAGATAACACTGCTTCATCAGCATCTGTTCCAAACTTTGGGGCATCCTTGATCCACAACAGCATATGAATATGAGGAGCACCTCTTGCCTGGTACTCTTTTCTCCAAAAGAAATCCACTACTTCTCCTAGAGGTGGATTTTTTTTATTGCAGATGAAGGACATCATAGCCTCAAATCTATGATTGAAATATCTGCAAACATTAAACGGATCCAATGAGCACAGTTCTCCTGCTGTCTTGTATTCGATGTTTTTAATGTTTGAATTTGCCTCTCGTAGAAAATCCAGTAAATCATCCCAAGCGTACTCAGCACAGCTTAGGGTAACGAACCATGTTGGTGTTCCTAAATTCCGTAACATGCATTTTAATTCACCATGGCGTCGGTACCAATATTCATTAGTCCCACGCTGACAAGCCATCAGATTGATCAGTTGTGTTTCCAAATGATCATCTCGGTGTTGAACTTTCTCCATAAAATCCTTAGTAGACACATTTTGTAAATGTACTCCACTTTTTAAAATGTGATTTACTGCATATGATAATGCAGACAAGTCGCTTTCAAATAAAAGATGGAACAAATAAGGAATACTTTGTCGAAATCTTGGATCTTCTGCATATAGTCTTGTAGTCCGGTACTCAGAAGCTGGAATCTGTTCTGGACGTTCATCGTATCGTCCTCCTTTTCCTTTAGGAAACAGCTGGGGAAAACATCGAGCTTCCAAGCTCTCCTCCCATACACTCACGGGAGTTCCTTTTGCTTTCTTCATCTGAAACAGATCAATATTGTCTCCCATAACTTCTTTTGAATGAAGAGGATGTATGCTAAAATGTTCATAAATTTCTTCTTCCTTTGACTTGTCCACTTTTTCAATTTGTCCAGTTGGTGTTTCTGTGTCTTCTTGTAAATCTTCTTCTTCTTCTTCTTCTATATAAATTGATTCATACCATTTGTTATTCCTTTTCAAATACAAATTTGCTCTTTGTACTTTCCGTACATCTACCAGCTCCTGCCAAATCTTCTTATTCTTTGTAGGTACACCATTAACCAGAACAACTAATGGCTCAGTTTCCAAAGTATCTGCATCAATAGTTTCCATATTTTTTTTCAAATCCAAGGGCAAATATACCACTCTACCTTTTAAACCTCTCAGTAAATCTGAAGGAGGTAATTTACCAGTTTTGGGCTCCATACGTACTATGGTCTGGAACGGATGAACACATTGAATAAGTATAGACTCATAAGTATTTAATTCAGAAAGTTCGGCAGGAATAACATCCAATTCTAAATTATTATGTACAGCTCTGGTCGGCATTCTATTTTCTTCTAATTTGTTGTAACAGTATTTACAAATACGCTGAACTTCACCCAATTCAAAACAATTTTCAAGAAATATATATGTGGCAAAATCCTTCCACTTATAATTATCTTCATTTTCACTTTTTCTATAGAGATCAACATACCTGGTTTGTTTTCTATAATGAGTTCTGCGGCAACAAATACAAGTAAAATTTGGTCTTTCATTAGAGACTATTGCAAATTTTGTTATGTGATCATTAAATGTCTTACTTACAAATGGTTGTACATTCTCTTCCACTTCTTCCTCATTTACTGTGTCCTTTTCTGCACTGTTTTGTTCAGGACCAAAGTAACAAAACTGAATTTCATCAACAACCTTCTCTACATCTGATACTGACCCACGGAACAGAGCCCTATTCAATTCATCTAACTTTATTGCTGGACTTTTAGCAAAATACAACCGTCTCACAAACTTTCTCATTTCAGTATGATGAACAGCCAGCATTCTAAAATGATGGAAAACACTAATACACACTTTTCTAGATAGACAAGCCAGAGAATGACCCTGCAAACCAGTATTCTCTCTCACTCTGCATGGATCTAGACTTTGTAGCACCTTAATCTTCTGTTTTACACTTTTTTTACTATATTCTCTTAGGAACTCACAAAATTTATCAATAGATTCCTGACGCACAGTGCAAATACTACTACAATTCCAAGTGTACACTGGGGCTTTAGGACGTCTCCCCATAGCCTCATCCGCCATCACTTGTACCTCATCTCTTGGAACCATTATCTCCTTCTCCATTATGCAACCATTTTTCACTTCGTAAGCACGACCTCTGGTGTCAACTGCATGCAGCAAACTATTACTTTGAAAATAGCTCTCTTCATTAAAAAAAGGTTCACTACTTGAACTATGCATCCATTTTCCTAAAAACACTTTACAAAAGTTTGTTCTGTTCACTACTCTTTTCCTTTTGCTTTGTGATTTCAGTACATTAACCATTTTATCTAATGTACGCATCCTATTCAAAATTAAAATGAATAGTTTCCTTTTTAATTCTAATGCCTTTGCTGCAATGGCTTCAATTTCTTTTTTTCTCTTGTAAAATTTAGCCTTTTGCTTATATTTCTTCACATCCTTTATCAAATTGGACATAACTCTTCTCTGAAACATTTTTCTACGTATCTCTTTAAACGCTGTTTTTCTGTTTAAGTTAATCTTTTTAGTTGCAGAAGGTATATTTGCATTAACTAAATTCTCAATTTTTTCCTCTCCTTTTCTATTGAAAACATTCTTTCCAGTACAGACATTTTGTACATTTTTCCTTTTTTTGAATATGTTCTTTAAAAAATCTTTTGTTTGCTTACCAGAAGATTTTTTCTTTTTCCCAACATGAGCATCTCCAACTAACTTAGGTCCTCCAGTTGTCTTCAAATATAGGTTTTTTTTGTGGTCTTTCTTTACTCTGGATTTTGTAGGCATCTTAAATTTTGTTCACTGCTCTTCAGCAATACCTGAAAAAAACTAAAAAAAAATTCCTTTATTTTATTTAAATATATTACTACATTTTTTATGTTCTATAGAAATCTTAAAATACTATAAACCCCTTTCCTATAAATGAAAATCACAATAACACCTTCACAAATTAAATATCTAAAAATAATTCCTGTGTGCTCACAAAGTCATGCTTTGAAATTAGACAGAAAACGAAATTTCTTTGCCAATTGCAAAGCATACTTTCTACTACTTTTTAGGCAAGTGAAAAGTACTTTTACAGACTGACACATTATGAATCCACTTTTCAGATTCTTAAAAAAGCACATGTCCAAACTGCTTTTTCAGACCAGCACCATGTGTAACCTGGGTGACTGACTACACTCCAGCAAGGGCAACCAGCCTTAGTGATGTTGAATGTTTTTGCATTACTGACTGAAACCTCAAACCCCACTCGCTTGTGAATACTGTGCATGATTCCACAGGGTAAGCAGCTGGGTGTGTGCTAAGAGTCTGCTTCTGCACCAAAAAATGTCTCCCCCTTTCCATCTAATGCAACTGTGAAATCACCAGAGCAATACGCAATAAATCTCTGCCTGTAATTCCTTTTTGCACACAGAGTCATGTTTTCATATTAGTCACAAAACGAAATTTCTTTGCCAATTTGAAAGCACACTTACTACTCTTTTTTTTGGCAAGTGATAAACACTTTTACAGACTGACACATTATGAATCCACTTTTCAGATTCTTAAAAAAGCACATGTCCAAACTGCTTTTTCAGACCAGCACCATGTGTAACCTGGGTGACTGACTACACTCCAGCAAGGGCAACCAGCCTTAGTGATGCTGAATGTATTTGCATTACTGACTGAAACCTCAAACCCCACTCGCTTGTGAATACTGTGCATGATTCCACAGGGTAAGCAGCTGGGTGTGTGCTAAGAGTCTGCTTCTGCACCAAAAAATGGCTCCCCCTTTCCATCTAATGCAACTGTGAAATCACCAGAGCAATACGCAATAAATCTCTGCCTGTAATTCCTTTTTGCACACAGAGTCATGTTTTCATATTAGTCACAAAACGAAATTTCTTTGCAAATTTGAAAGCACACTTACTACTCTTTTTTTTGGCAAGTGATAAACACTTTTACAGACTGACACATTTTGAATCCACTTTTCAGATTCTTAAAAAAGCACATGTCCAAACTGCTTTTTCAGACCAGCACCATGTGTAACCTGGGTGACTGACTACACTCCAGCAAGGGCAACCAGCCTTAGTGATGCTGAATGTATTTGCATTACTGACTGAAACCTCAAACCCCACTCGCTTGTGAATACTGTGCATGATTCCACAGGGTAAGCAGCTGGGTGTGTGCTAAGAGTCTGCTTCTGCACCAAAAAATGGCTCCCCCTTTCCATCTAATGCAACTGTGAAATCACCAGAGCAATACGCAATAAATCTCTGCCTGTAATTCCTTTTTGCACACAGAGTCATGTTTTCATATTAGTCACAAAACGAAATTTCTTTGCCAATTTGAAAGCACACTTACTACTCTTTTTTTTGGCAAGTGATAAACACTTTTACAGACTGACACATTTTGAATCCACTTTTTAGATTCTTAAAAAAGCACATGTCCAAACTGCTTTTTCAGACCAGCACCATGTGTAACCTGGGTGACTGACTACACTCCAGCAAGGGCAACCAGCCTTAGTGATGCTGAATGTATTTGCATTACTGACTGAAACCTCAAACCCCACTCGCTTGTGAATACTGTGCATGATTCCACAGGGTAAGCAGCTGGGTGTGTGCTAAGAGTCTGCTTCTGCACCAAAAAATGGCTCCCCCTTTCCATCTAATGCAACTGTGAAATCACCAGAGCAATACGCAATAAATCTCTGCCTGTAATTCCTTTTTGCACACAGAGTCATGTTTTCATATTAGTCACAAAACGAAATTTCTTTGCCAATTTGAAAGCACACTTACTACTCTTTTTTTTGGCAAGTGATAAACACTTTTACAGACTGACACATTATGAATCCACTTTTCAGATTCTTAAAAAAGCACATGTGCAAACTGCTTTTTCAGACCAGCACCATGTGTAACCTGGGTGACTGACAACACTCCAGCAAGGGCAACCAGCCTTAGTGATGCTGAATGTATTTGCATTACTGACTGAAACCTCAAACCCCACTCGCTTGTGAATACTGTGCATGATTCCACGGGGTAAGCAGCTGGGTGTGTGCTAAGAGTCTGCTTCTGCACCAAAAAATGGCTCCCCCTTTCCATCTAATGCAACTGTGAAATCACCAGAGCAATACGCAATAAATCTCTGCCTGTAATTCCTTTTTGCACACAGAGTCATGTTTTCATATTAGTCACAAAACGAAATTTCTTTGCCAATTTGAAAGCACACTTACTACTCTTTTTTTTGGCAAGTGATAAACACTTTTACAGACTGACACATTATGAATCCACTTTTCAGATTCTTAAAAAAGCACATGTGCAAACTGCTTTTTCAGACCAGCACCATGTGTAACCTGGGTGACTGACTACACTCCAGCAAGGGCAACCAGCCTTAGTGATGCTGAATGTATTTGCATTACTGACTGAAACCTCAAACCCCACTCGCTTGTGAATACTGTGCATGATTCCACAGGGTAAGCAGCTGGGTGTGTGCTAAGAGTCTGCTTCTGCACCAAAAAATGGCTCCCCCTTTCTATCTAATGCAACTGTGAAATCACCAGAGCAATACGCAATAAATCTCTGCCTGTAATTCCTTTTTGCACACAGAGTCATGTTTTCATATTAGTCACAAAATGAAATTTCTTTGCCAATTTGAAAGCACACTTACTACTCTTTTTTTTTGGCAAGTGATAAACACTTTTACAGACTGACACATTTTAAACCAACTTTTTAGATTCTTAAAAAAGCACATGTCCAAACTGCTTTTTCAGACCAGCACCATGTGTAACCTGGGTGACTGACTACACTCCAGCAAGGGCAACCAGCCTTAGTGATGCTGAATGTATTTGCATTACTGACTGAAACCTCAAACCCCACTCGGTTGTGAATACTGTGCATGATTCCACAGGGTAAGCAGCTGGCTGTGTGCTAAGAGTCTGCTTCTGCATAAAAAAATACCTCCCCCTTTCCATCTAATGCAAATGTAAAATCACCAGAGCAATACCAAACAGCTTTCTGAGACCAACAACACGTGTAACCTGGGTGACTGACTACACTCCAGCAAGGGCAACCAGCCTTAGTGATGCTGAATGTATTTGCATTACTGACTGAAACCTCAAACCCCACTCGCTTGTGAATACTGTGCATGATTCCACAGGGTAAGCAGCTGGGTGTGTGCTAAGAGTCTGCTTCTGCACCAAAAAATGGCTCCCCCTTTCCATCTAATGCAACTGTGAAATCACCAGAGCAATACGCAATAAATCTCTGCCTGTAATTCCTTTTTGCACACAGAGTCATGTTTTCATATTAGTCACAAAACGAAATTTCTTTGCCAATTTGAAAGCACACTTACTACTCTTTTTTTTGGCAAGTGATAAACACTTTTACAGACTGACACATTTTGAATCCACTTTTCAGATTCTTAAAAAAGCACATGTCCAAACTGCTTTTTCAGACCAGCACCATGTGTAACCTGGGTGACTGACTACACTCCAGCAAGGGCAACCAGCCTTAGTGATGCTGAATGTATTTGCATTACTGACTGAAACCTCAAACCCCACTCGCTTGTGAATACTGTGCATGATTCCACAGGGTAAGCAGCTGGGTGTGTGCTAAGAGTCTGCTTCTGCACCAAAAAATGGCTCCCCCTTTCCATCTAATGCAACTGTGAAATCACCAGAGCAATACGCAATAAATCTCTGCCTGTAATTCCTTTTTGCACACAGAGTCATGTTTTCATATTAGTCACAAAACGAAATTTCTTTGCCAATTTGAAAGCACACTTACTACTCTTTTTTTTGGCAAGTGATAAACACTTTTACAGACTGACACATTTTGAATCCACTTTTTAGATTCTTAAAAAAGCACATGTCCAAACTGCTTTTTCAGACCAGCACCATGTGTAACCTGGGTGACTGACTACACTCCAGCAAGGGCAACCAGCCTTAGTGATGCTGAATGTATTTGCATTACTGACTGAAACCTCAAACCCCACTCGCTTGTGAATACTGTGCATGATTCCACAGGGTAAGCAGCTGGGTGTGTGCTAAGAGTCTGCTTCTGCACCAAAAAATGGCTCCCCCTTTCCATCTAATGCAACTGTGAAATCACCAGAGCAATACGCAATAAATCTCTGCCTGTAATTCCTTTTTGCACACAGAGTCATGTTTTCATATTAGTCACAAAACGAAATTTCTTTGCCAATTTGAAAGCACACTTACTACTCTTTTTTTTGGCAAGTGATAAACACTTTTACAGACTGACACATTATGAATCCACTTTTCAGATTCTTAAAAAAGCACATGTGCAAACTGCTTTTTCAGACCAGCACCATGTGTAACCTGGGTGACTGACAACACTCCAGCAAGGGCAACCAGCCTTAGTGATGCTGAATATATTTGCATTACTGACTGAAACCTCAAACCCCACTCGCTTGTGAATACTGTGCATGATTCCACGGGGTAAGCAGCTGGGTGTGTGCTAAGAGTCTGCTTCTGCACCAAAAAATGGCTCCCCCTTTCCATCTAATGCAACTGTGAAATCACCAGAGCAATACGCAATAAATCTCTGCCTGTAATTCCTTTTTGCACACAGAGTCATGTTTTCATATTAGTCACAAAACGAAATTTCTTTGCCAATTTGAAAGCACACTTACTACTCTTTTTTTTGGCAAGTGATAAACACTTTTACAGACTGACACATTATGAATCCACTTTTCAGATTCTTAAAAAAGCACATGTCCAAACTGCTTTTTCAGACCAGCACCATGTGTAACCTGGGTGACTGACTACACTCCAGCAAGGGCAACCAGCCTTAGTGATGCTGAATGTATTTGCATTACTGACTGAAACCTCAAACCCCACTCGCTTGTGAATACTGTGCATGATTCCACAGGGTAAGCAGCTGGGTGTGTGCTAAGAGTCTGCTTCTGCACCAAAAAATGGCTCCCCCTTTCCATCTAATGCAACTGTGAAATCACCAGAGCAATACGCAATAAATCTCTGCCTGTAATTCCTTTTTGCACACAGAGTCATGTTTTCATATTAGTCACAAAACGAAATTTCTTTGCCAATTTGAAAGCACACTTACTACTCTTTTTTTTGGCAAGTGATAAACACTTTTACAGACTGACACATTTTAAATCCACTTTTTAGATTCTTAAAAAAGCACATGTCCAAACTGCTTTTTCAGACCAGCACCATGTGTAACCTGGGTGACTGACTACACTCCAGCAAGGGCAACCAGCCTTAGTGATGCTGAATGTATTTGCATTACTGACTGAAACCTCAAACCCCACTCGCTTGTGAATACTGTGCATGATTCCACAGGGTAAGCAGCTGGGTGTGTGCTAAGAGTCTGCTTCTGCACCAAAAAATGGCTCCCCCTTTCCATTTAATGCAACTGTGAAATCACCAGAGCAATACGCAATAAATCTCTGCCTGTAATTCCTTTTTGCACACAGAGTCATGTTTTCATATTAGTCACAAAACGAAATTTCTTTGCCAATTTGAAAGCACACTTACTACTCTTTTTTTTGGCAAGTGATAAACACTTTTACAGACTGACACATTATGAATCCACTTTTCAGATTCTTAAAAAAGCACATGTGCAAACTGCTTTTTCAGACCAGCACCATGTGTAACCTGGGTGACTGACAACACTCCAGCAAGGGCAACCAGCCTTAGTGATGCTGAATGTATTTGCATTACTGACTGAAACCTCAAACCCCACTCGCTTGTGAATACTGTGCATGATTCCACGGGGTAAGCAGCTGGGTGTGTGCTAAGAGTCTGCTTCTGCACCAAAAAATGGCTCCCCCTTTCCATCTAATGCAACTGTGAAATCACCAGAGCAATACGCAATAAATCTCTGCCTGTAATTCCTTTTTGCACACAGAGTCATGTTTTCATATTAGTCACAAAACGAAATTTCTTTGCCAATTTGAAAGCACACTTACTACTCTTTTTTTTGGCAAGTGATAAACACTTTTACAGACTGACACATTATGAATCCACTTTTCAGATTCTTAAAAAAGCACATGTGCAAACTGCTTTTTCAGACCAGCACCATGTGTAACCTGGGTGACTGACTACACTCCAGCAAGGGCAACCAGCCTTAGTGATGCTGAATGTATTTGCATTACTGACTGAAACCTCAAACCCCACTCGCTTGTGAATACTGTGCATGATTCCACAGGGTAAGCAGCTGGGTGTGTGCTAAGAGTCTGCTTCTGCACCAAAAAATGGCTCCCCCTTTCTATCTAATGCAACTGTGAAATCACCAGAGCAATACGCAATAAATCTCTGCCTGTAATTCCTTTTTGCACACAGAGTCATGTTTTCATATTAGTCACAAAATGAAATTTCTTTGCCAATTTGAAAGCACACTTACTACTCTTTTTTTTTTGGCAAGTGATAAACACTTTTACAGACTGACACATTTTAAACCAACTTTTTAGATTCTTAAAAAAGCACATGTCCAAACTGCTTTTTCAGACCAGCACCATGTGTAACCTGGGTGACTGACTACACTCCAGCAAGGGTAACCAGCCTTAGTGATGCTGAATGTATTTGCATTACTGACTGAAACCTCAAACCCCACTCGGTTGTGAATACTGTGCATGATTCCACAGGGTAAGCAGCTGGCTGTGTGCTAAGAGTCTGCTTCTGCATAAAAAAATACCTCCCCCTTTCCATCTAATGCAAATGTAAAATCACCAGAGCAATACCAAACAGCTTTCTGAGACCAACAACACGTGTAACCTGGGTGACTGACTACACTCCAGCAAGGGCAACCAGCCTTAGTAATGCTGAATGTATTTGCATTACTGAGTGCAACCTCAAACCCTAAAAGTATTCCTTATTTATACCAGTACACCTTAATGTATCGTGAAAACATAGTCCATATTATTTTACATGTTCCTCACATTTAAATTTCTCCCAAAACAGAAAATGATAAACACAACTTCAACAAAAGGAATTCCATTTCTATTATTCATTTCTTAATTTACCATATACATCCCCTCTCAAACTCTAAACTCACCTTTAAAATTAGTTAGTTGTGAAAGAAATGTGGCACTCAAACAGCAGATTATCAGAGCCAGGATCTCTGTTCTTTACACCTCTCTCCTCTCAGCAGAACCAGATAATGGCAAACTTTCCCTCTCTTTTTCCACACATATACATGTTAATTTCAAATCTCAGTGCTTCCCCCTTTTTTTCAAATGTAATCACACATTTCTATTGGTTGAAAACCAACCCTTTTCCAAAAGTACCCTTCCCCCAACTTGACTTCTGCCTAGTACCCTTCCCCCAACTTGACTTCTGCCTGCTACCATAGCAACAGCTCATGGAACACTGCTGTGTGGAGTTAGGTCAGAAGTTCACCAAACAATGTTTCATTTCCAAAGAGCAAGAGTGCTTGACTTTTCAAACCTAACAGCAAATCCATAGTACTGTTCTTTGGTAACACATTTTTCTGTACCAATACAAAACATGCTTCTATTAATTTACACATACAGCCTAGTTTTTATTGTAGAATGGTATGAAACAGCCAATCAGTTCTTTTTTTTATAAAAAAAATATGTATGCCCCCATTTCCAAACTGTCTTTCATTTCTTTTTACCATTCTACTGAATTACACCTCCTGAGTGCATCCAGTTCTCCTTTGAAGATGTTCACAGTGTGGATTGTAGGGCACAGCTATGTCTTCTGGAGTGAAAAGTATGCAGAGAAAACGGATATGGTGAGAGACCTTGCTTTGCCAAATGTAGACATTAAATGGATTGGTCAGAGAGGGTTAAAGTGGCACCAATTGATGCCATTGGTGAAATCCTTCATGCAAATCCAACACCCTGACCTCATAATAGTGCACTGTGGTGGCAATGACCTAGGCACTTTGACTGGGGTAGGTCTGGAAATGCTTATGAAGGACACCTTTGCACAACTGTTTTCACTTTTCCCTAAAACTGCCTTTGTGTTTTCTAACATATGCCAAAGGCAAAAATGGAACTGGTCCAATCATTTCTGTCCACAGATTGACAAAGCAAGAAAGCACGTCAACAAATCTGTTTCTGCTTTCCTCCGTGACTATGGTATGGGTTCCATTTACCACAACAACTTGCGTTACGACATGCAAGACATTTATAGAGGAGATGGTGTGCACTTCACTGATGAAGGGAACAGAGTCTTCCTCTTGAACCTTAGACTCTGCATCGGTACTTACTTGTAGGTACCACTAAAAAATCACTTCATAAACACAACGGCTCTTTTTAGAGCCCCCTAATATCTAAACTCTTAAATCTGCATTTCATTTCTTTTATTTTATTTTTTTTCTACCGTACGCGTACGTTAAGCTTACCGTACGCGTACCCCGCGATTTTTTTTTAAATCAATAAATGTTTTCTTTGTACTTTTCTGTCCTTCTTTGACCCCCTTACAAATGTTAGGGGGTCTGTAACTCTCTCCCTTGCCCCCTTTTCAAGATATCACTCTTTTTTTTCTGAGTGAAACACACGAAATGGCGGCCGCCGCTTCCTGGTTTCGACCGATTCGAATGTTTACTAAGATCTAACAACCAATCAGAATCGCGCTCGCGCACGCCACCGTACGCGTACGGTAAGCGCACCGTAAGCGCACCGTACGCTGGCTCAGATATATATATTGATTTAAAGGCTATTTTCTCAGAATCTACTGAACAGATTTACACCAAACCTACAAAAGGCACTTCCTTGACCTGAGGACTACCTCTCTGCCACATTTCAAGTAATTCTGTTCAGCCGTTCGGGCTGTAGCTGTGTCTAAAGGTCCTATGGAAAAATGCATGGGAAAAACGCGTTTTGGGACCCCCTTTTATCTCAGCCCCCGCTTGACGAATCCCCCCGAGACTTTCAGGGTAGGAGCGGAGCGTAACGCCCCACCTATTTTGAAAAGTTCGCGAGGATTCGTCAACCGGCGCCAAAGTTATTCAAAATAGAATGTTTCGGATTTCCTATGGAAACGTGGTCCTAACTATAACTACCTACTGGCGACCGCCAGTAGGTAATATATATATATATATATATATATATTACCTACTGGCGGTCGCCAGTAGGTAGTTATAGTTAGGACCCTGTTTCCATAGGAAAACCGCAACATTCTATTTTGAATAACTTTGGCGCCGGTCGACGAATCCTCGCGAAATTTTCAAAACTAATGGGGCGCTACGCTCCGCTCCTACCCTGAAAGTCTCGGGGGGATTCGTCAAGCGGGGGCTGAGAAAAAAAGGGGGTCCCAAAACGCGTTTTCCCCATGCATTTTTCCATAGGACCTTTAGACACAGCTACAGCCTGAACGGCTGAACAGAGTTACTTGAAATTTGGCAGAGAGGTAGTCTACAGGTCAAGGAAGTGCCTTTTGTAGGTCTGGTGTAAATCTGTTCAGTAGTTCCTGAGAAAATAGCATTTAAATCAATATATATATCTGTGGCAGCTTACCGTGCGCTTACCGTGCGCTTACGGTAAGCTTACCGTACGCGTACGGTGCCGTGCGCGAGCGCGATTCTGTTTGGCTGTTAGATCTTAGTAAACATTCGAATCGGTCGAAACCAGGAAGTGTCGGCCGCCATTTTCTCTCTCGCACTCTGAGGGGGGGAGGAAAAACAAAGTTGGATAACATGAAAAGGGGCAGGCTAGACAGCTCCTAACCACCTATCCATGGTGATGGTGTCCCAAAAGAACCCCACAAGGCCAAAAATTCATTTTATTTTTTTTTTGAAAAAACGCCGATTGCGCTTACCGTACGCGTACGGTAAAAAAAAACAAAAAAAAAAATTATCCACATTTTCCATACCCCGTGTGCAAACGGTGTCCGAAGGTCACCTTTTGTACATGGCATATACATAATTTGATCATTTAATAGATAACCTTTCACAACGAAGCGCATAATATGTCCTCCGTGTGTGGACGATGCGCGAAGCGCATCGTGCGTACATGGCCCACGGCATGGCCCACGGCACTAACTGCGTAAAGTGGGCGCGCGGTGCGCGAAGCGCACCGCGTGCACACTGTGCGCGCACGGTGCGCGAAGCGCACCGTGTGCGCACAGAACGAACTGCGTGAAGTGGGCGCGCACGCCACGAATGGCGTAAAGTAACTTAGCATTTAAAAAAACGTACAAATTCACTGAAAAAACCATAGGTTTCACACACGTTATAGTTAGGAATTAGCATTTAAAAAACCTTGCAAATTCACTGAAAAAACCATAGGTTTCACACATGTTATAGTTAGCTGGACATTTCACTCGTAAAAAACCATTGAAATTCCCCCGTTATAGTTAGTGCAGGCAACCTCACGCGACCGCAATCCTCTGCTGATGACATATGTGTCTTTATGAAAAAAAAATATTTGCAATATATGTATAGCTAAAATTTAATGGAAGAAGACATGGGCAAATAAGTGTCTAAATACAGTATTAGCATCAGCAGAGGATTGCGGTCGCGTGAGTTATAGTTGCCTGCACTAACTATAACGGGGGAATTTCAATGGTTTTTTACGAGTGAAATGTCCAGCTAACTATAACATGTGTGAAACCTATGGTTTTTTCAGTGAATATATATATATATCAGACCAGATAGATTTAAACTATTTTCACCTGTACACCACGCTTTACCCTTTGATAAGTAGAGGACCATGAAACTTGTTTATCCAATATAACGACTGGTGCCAGCGCAGGTTGTTCAGAATATTTAAAGCTCTGGTTCATTTAAGCGCTTCATGTACAACAAAACATGATCTAGGCTAGAATGGCATGGCCCTTTCCCTGCCCTGCCCCCAGTTCTCTTCACCCATCCACTGAGCATGGACTGAGGCTCCAGCAGACCTCCTCTAGTGATGCCGAAACAAAGAGATGATTTACTCAAGTCATTTGATTCAAATGCTGAAATTTAGCATCACTCGACCTTCTCCCAAAAACTGGGAAATAAAAATGTCACATGTGTCAGGATGCTGAGGCTGACATCTGAAGACCGGAAGTGTCTGCGGAAATACGAGATGTTTGGTCACCCTAGAACAGGTCCAGAACTTGGGGAGCACAGGTGGGAACCCGTAATGCAGAAGTAAGCAAGGGGAGTGTGTACACTCCAGACACTTCAAGGGAAGTGGAAAACACCAGTAATTTATTTATGTTCAGAGATTCTTGTACTTGAATCACATTTTGTGCACATTCCTCTACAGTCATTATAACATGGCAATTTGCATTCCTTTCCTTTAATAGTAAGCCATTGGCAGTGTAAATGTCAATGCCTATTATTTTTGTTTTTCAAAACATAAATAAAAGGCATTGTCATTTACAATGCCAATAGCTTAAAATCGCGTAAATGTGAGACCTATTGCATTGCAAATGCTTGTTAATCTTGTCAGGGGGGCCAGTAATAAAATTAAGAGGGTACCTTCCTAGATAGTTTTAACTTTTTATCTGCCAAGTGGGTCCCTAGTAATAATGACATTGCTTTACCCTGAATAGTGTGTTAGCGGCCCCATGATGATGCATGCCATCATCTATTGGGTGAGGGCAGTATTAAAAACTCTTAGGGCTTTCTAACTGTGGCTTCTACTGAAGAATGACAAGTAGTATATACTACATTCTTTCTCTTTGTGTGTGTAAGCGTAATAGTAGGGAGGACTAGGGAAAGTATTGACCTCTTGTCCTTTCCTTTGTTGGTGTGAAGTAAGTTAAGAGTCTCCCAAAATAAGTGTTGGTGATGCCCATTTGGAAACACAAGCACAAATTAAGTATTGATACCAAAGTGAGAGCAAGTTTCCTGAATACACCTGACTACATGGACATAGTCAGACCCTTCACCAACCTCTACGACACAGAAAAATGTTGACTATCTCACAGCCATATGGTGAATAAGCTGTGTGGAGCAGGGTGATGGAGCACTGCAGATGGAGGATAACAGGCCAGTTTAAAAAAGTTTGATGAAGGCAATCCTAAGCATATATATATATATTTTTTTTATCTTGCAAGTCTATAGCAGCTTATCTGGCCACGCCATAGATTATGGACAAAGGTCTAAAAAGGGGAAATTGGCTGCAGAAGAGAACGTGATAATATTCTGTACATTAAGAGGTACATTTACTAATATTTTGCCTCAGTGTATGACACTTTTTGTTATTTACTATGCTAAGCAATGCCTTTGTGTGGCGTTGCTTAAATCCAAAGTAACACAAGCCAGAGTAAAGTGCTGGCTTGTGTTGCTTAGCTTTGGAACGGAATTCCATGGGTGGAGCATGGGCATTGCTGAGCATCCACCCATAGATTTGGGCGAATTCCCAGATTTACTAAGACTTGTAGCCCTGAGAATGCATCAAAATGCTATGCCTTCTCCAACCAGGCATAACGAGTAGAAATATCTTTATTTCTTCAGGTTAATTCCGCTTTCCAAATTTACTGCATTTTGCAGCACACTCAGAAAAAGGAAATGCAGGCTGACCGACAATCCCCGCGGGGGACCCTCATAAGAGGGCGGCCCCTTTAGTGCCACAAGATGGCACACTGGGCAGCCTAGTGTTTGGCCTGAGACCCCGGTTGTGGTCCCCTGCGTGTCACTTCCGGCCAGGGGGGTCAGGGAGAGGTATATAGTCCTCCCCCGCCCCCTGGCGGCCTCTTTGTTCCCTCACCCTGACGCTGACGTGGTAGCTGCTGTCGAGGTCGCATCGCCAGACCACGAGGTTAGTTCTTTGCGGGCCTTGTCTACCCCACCTCCTTCCCGGCCCTCAGTGAGGGCCCCGCTATTCAAGCATTGCCGCGAGGCCTCTCCCAGCCCCGGCTTCACGCCCTTGGGGCAGATCGACGTTCCGGGGATTATAGGCATCCCGCATGCAGCAGCTTACTTCGGGCGGCGGCCTCGCTCCTGGGGTCGGGCCTTAGCTTTCTCGGCCCACCTTCTCCATTAGGTCCTTGGTTTCATGAGATGCTCAGGTGTAGTCCCTTAGACACCCCGGGGGCCAGCGTGGTGCCTCCCACAGATGGGAGATGTCTCCCGAATCGAGAGAGTTGGCGGGGGGCGAGTGGAGCCCCGCAGGGGTTTGCGGCCATGGCCGCCAGGCGCTGTTTCACTGCCCTGGGGGAGGGGTGGAGTTGCCTCGCCGTCGAAGAGGTGACTTTTCACAAATCAAAAAGTTTGTGGGTGCGCATGGGCGGGCGGGAGCGTTGTCCAGTGTAGAGTCGATGTCCCGGAAGGCATGGGAATCCGGGGTGAGGTTCGCATGACGGGCCGGGAGCGGAAGGGTGAGTCTATAAGGATCAAAGGGTTGTGGCCATTTTGATCGGATGGTGTTTTATTCGTACTGTATGAAGTTCTGCCCCTTTGCCACAGCGGTGCCTGTTTGCCGCGAGAGTGTTTGTTGCGTTTTGAAACACTAGTCATTAACGGCGCACATCGTGCACGATGCTGAACGGTGCATGTGTGTGCTGCTAAATGAAGTAACGTATTCTTTGTGTTGTGCGGACGACTGTTTTTTACATACACCATTCATTATCGATCAATCTGAGTGGCAGGATTTAACGCTTACAGCTCGGGGAATCTGCGAGGCTTTCCAGAGTCGCTCTTTGGGCCCTCTGCGCTTGCTGTGGATCGTGGTTAAGTGTCAGTTAGGCAGCTTCGCACACGCGTCCGGCACCTTTGGAAATTGGACGTTCATGGTCCATCTTGGAAGTTAAGCAGGGTCGGGCCTGGTTAGTACTTGGATGGGAGGCCTGAATGGGAACACCAGGATGCTGCAGCCTTTACAACGAGTTTAGGGCCAATTTATGTGGGCATAATAGGATCTTAAAGGCAGGCAGCGCTGTTTTACTGGGGGGTTGCCCCTAAAATTGTGAATTTTGCATTTTAGCGAATTTTGGAAAACCGAGATATTTAATATGTATTATAGGGACTCAATTTCATGTGCATGGTCAAGAGCATTTATGGAAGGGGGCTAACGCCGGTGGGCAGGGCAGGGCTATAATGCTCGCCTGGCTTCCCCCCCTCACCCCCCACAGTATGGACATAGTGCTGGGACGCAATTGCATATAGGTACAATTTTATGGGCATGATTAACGTTTCTCCTTTGCAGGCGCTGTGTCATTCGTTTGGGTACAGCTGCACGGTGGTACGACAGGTCCACGGCCGCAGCGGGTCCTGGGACACAAGGGTCTGCAGCAAAGATGTGACAGGGCACGAGGAGTCATGGACGCCAGCCTCATCCAGGGCGCAATAATAAATCTCTTTCTTTATTCTAGGTCACAACGTCATTAAGGAGGCGACGTCACAAGGGGTCTGACGTAAAGGGTTGAACAGCTGGAGAAACAGGTATTGGTCGGGGATCACACCTTCGGGTGGAAACGGGAGAGGCTGCTCCGGGTCCCATGGGGGACCACCGGGACCTATGTGGGCAGGCGTTTAGGGTATCGTTCGCGCACCAGGGTCCCCGCTAATGTTTTCTTTTTCTCCCCCCAGCTCTCCCACTTCATCAGCACACGCAGGGCATACTTTGAGCAGCTTTCGGGTGCATCACGCCCCAGGTCCACTCCCGCTATCGCACAATAAGTAAGTATAGGGAAGTTGGGGGTAAGGAGCGTCTGGGGAAGCAGGGGGCTTGAGGTGTCCGCAAAAAACAACCAAGCATTATCATGTTTTGATCCCATAAATGTATCTCCTCAGATCAGGGGCCCGTGTGGAGTCGAAGGTCGCCATGGATAGCCAGGGCTCATCCCCCCTTTTCCGGGAGAGATCCCAGGTGGACGACTCGATGCCAGGCACTTCTCAGGATGCACAGTGGGCCAATTTCTTTGAGATGGCCAAGACCAAAGGCCTGGCATGGGCCAATGGCATCTTGAACGCCCCCGATCAGGAGGACTCTGGGATCGTCGGCGATTCTCCTCCTACAGAACAACAGCCCGGTGCAGAGGCAGGCCCATCTAGGCCCAAGCAGGTACGCAAACCCACGTCCAGGGATTTCCCGGCAGATCCGCTGCCACCACCCAGGAGCAGAGCAGTTCAGGCCCCCAAGGAGGTTGTTACAGCGCTGGGTGTGCCCACGCCCCTGGGGCCACTTACCCCGTTGGACAGTACCGCGGCCCAAGGTAACTACGCCACTAGGGATGAGCTTGCCAAACTATTGGACACTATGAACAGTTTCATGTCTCAGGTTCAAGCAGGTTCTGTGTCCACCAGCCCCGCGCATTTGTGCCCCAGTGGGGGCACTAAGGAAGGAGCCACATTAGCAGCATCAAATGTATGGGCAGGAGGTGTGGGGGAACCAGGGGGGCAGGTTAGACCTACTCCAGCTGTGGGTATTCCTCCAACACCTACTTCTGGGGTGCTTACCACAGCGCGACTCCCGTCTCACTCCCCCCCTTAGCGGCCAGCCCGAGTACTATGCCAGTCAATACAAGTTCGGGGGCCGCAGCTGTTTTGTCTTCCATCACGCCCACTCCCTTGCCCACCTTGGTACAACAAGTTACGACTGCTCTCACGGCTGCTCCTTTGCCCACCTTGGTCCAGCAAGTCACGACGGCACCCCTGCTGTCTGGGCGTTGTTCTCTAGCCTGGCAAGTGCCCCAGGCAGCCAAAGAAGGAATTTGGAGGAGGGATTTTGTGGACATTTTTACCCTGCTGATGCTTGGACAAGAGGGGCTTGACTCCAGGAAAATGGGGGCGAAGGAGGATGACAAAAAAGTAAAATACCAGCCTTGGCCGGAGAAGAACATAGCTAACTGGCTAGAGGCTTTCTCCATCCTAGCATCTGTCACTATGGAGAAATTTCCAGAACAGAGACCAGGGTTGGTGCCATACTCCGGGACCATACATAACGAGGCTATGAGGTGGGGTGGAAATGGATGGTTGAACTATGACAGGGAGTTCAGGAGGAAGATGTCTCATTGCCAGAAGATGGGTTGGGACCAAAAAGATGTCCAGCTTTGGATGGACCATATGGGTTCCCATTCACAGCAAAGTGTAGGAACCCAGGGAAATACACAGGGAGGACAATCGTCTTCCAGGGGGTCATTTCCAACAAGCGCAAGGGGCAAACAGTCCTTTCGTGGGGCACGTAGGGGAGGGGGACAGAGGGGAGGTTTCAGGAGGTCCCCCCGGGTACTTGCTGCCTTTTTAACAATGGATCTTGCTCCTGGGGTAAGACGTGCAAGTTCCTGCATGCGTGCAACACATGTGGCAGGCCCCACACAGCGGTTTACTGCCATACCAAGCAGGATAGGCAGCCAGCCGACAAAGGCGGGCAATAAAGTTGAGGCAGGAATACAACCGATACCAAGATCTCTCCCCCCTCTCCACCCGTCTTCTCCCTGCAGCCAGTTCAACTTCTCACGGGCTCTTCTCCAAAGGCCCTTCTCCTGTCAGCCTGGCTAACATCACGCCTCTTCTTAGACGGTACCCCAACGCAACAGATAGCCGCACACTGCTTTTGGGGTTCAATGAAGGCTTTAAGATCCCCTACGTGGGCCCCCTGGGCAGGAGAGAGGCAGACAACCTGAGGTCTGCGAGAGAGCATCCGGAGGTAGTTAGGGCAAAGGTAGAGAAGGGGAGGGTTTTGGGCAGGGTGGCGGGTCCATTTCTGCAACCCCCGCTGGACAACTTTGTAGTCTCTCCCCTGGGGGTGGTGCCCAAGAAGGACCCATGGGCTTTTAGACTGATTCATCACCTCTCTTACCCAGAAGGGGCATCAGTCAACCATGGGCTACTGGAGGGCACCTGCTCTGTGTCTTATTGTACTCTGGACGTAGCATTGGACCTAGTCAGGAGGACAGGCAGAGGGGCCTGGTTAGCAAAGGCGGACATCGAATCGGCGTTTCGCTTGCTACCAGTCCACCCAAGCAGCCATCACCTGCTGGGTTTCAGGCTAGAGGGCAGGTACTTTTTTGACAGATGCATGCCCATGGGCTGCGCGGTGTCATGTGCATATTTTGAGGCGTTCAGTTGCTTCCTGCAAATGGGCCCTCCAGGATACCTACGGGGTTGCAGGGGTGACCCATTACCTAGATGACTTCCTGTTCATTGGGAGGGAGGGCACGCAGGACTGTAAGCAAGCCCTTGAGGATTTTGAACAGCTGGCCAGTCACTTGGAGGTCCCCCTTGCACCAGGTAAAATGGTGGGTCCAGCACGGGTTTTAACTTTTCTAGGGATAGAGCTAGACACCATCGCGGGGGAATCCAGATTGCCTACAGACAAGGTACGCGACCTCGCACAACACATTCAGTCTGTGGTTGCGCAGGGTAGGGACACCCTAGAATGCATTAAAGGGTTATTAGGGAAACTGAACTTTGCAGCGAGGGTCATATCAGCTGGAAGAGTGTTTGGAAGAAGGTTGGCCAGGGCCACCGCCAGGGTCTTAAAAAAGCACCACATGGTCAAGCTAAGCAAAGGCATGAGACTGGACCTGGCCATGTGGGCGGATTTCTTGGCCAACTTCAACGGTTCAGTAATTTGGAGGGCTCCCTGGGCAGACAGCCCGGACGTAGCCCTACACACAGATGCATCAGGCAGGGAAGGATTCTGAGCCATTCTAGACAGGGAATTGTGCTGAGTAATGGCCCAGTGCCTGGCACAAGAAAAGGATCACGACCAACATCAGAGTGCTGGAGTTATTCCCCATTGTGGTGGCTTTCCATTTATGGCCCACAATACTGTCGGCCAAAAGGGTCCTTTTCTGGTCTGACAATCTAGCGGTAGTGCAGGCCATCAATTCCCAGTCAGCGAGTTGTCCCCTGGTTCTGTGCCTCTCGAGGGAGTTGGTGCGGGCTTGTCTTTACAACAATGTTGAATGCAGGGCGCGACACATTCAGGGTGTGCAGAACACAGCGGCTGATGCTCTCTCTCGTTTTCAGTGGCACCGGTTCCGGGAGGCATGGCTGAGAGCGAGAGAGGAGGGGACACCTTTCCCAGTGCACCTGTGGTTCCTGTTGAAGTGGAAAAACGTATGAGGGGCCTGGGCGAGTTATCCCTAGCGCCGGGGACTAACAAGAGATATAAATCCTGTGTGAAAAAATTCTGTTCAGTGAAGGACCGATGGGATGGAGGCGATCTATCTTTAGCAACCAGAGTGCAGTCCTTCATATTGTGGGCTAAAGACAATGGGAAGAGTCATTCCTGGATATCGGGCTACCTTGCAGCAATCAGCCACCGTGCTAGACTCAAGGGTCAGTCAGATCCAACGAGTTCTTTTGTGATCAGAGCGGCTTTAAAGGGGTGGGCCAGGAGTGAACCTAAGGCACCGGACAACAGGTCCCCTATAGACTTTGAGACACTCCAGGGGATGCTAGATTGGATGCACAAGGCCACTCACTCAGGGTTTGAGGCAGCATTGTTTGCTGCCGCATTCAGCCTGACTTTCTTTGGGGCACTTCGCATTAGTGAGTTGGTGGCCAGAGCGGAGAATGATAAGTCTGGGGTGGCTCTGAATTGGCAGGATGTGTTTCACGCTGGGGATTCCCTCAAAGTAACACTACGAAGGTCGAAGACAGATCAGAGCGGCAAGGGTAGGGTGTTCTGGCTGCACAGTTCGGGGGACGGGAGGTATTGCCCAGTTAGGCTGTTCTCCACCTATGCTGCCCTGCGTCCAGCAGCAGACGCTTATCTTTTCATACACGCAGACAGCTCACCCCTTACTAAGTACCAGGTGGAACACATCATGCATGCGTGCCTGGCGCTATCTGGTAACAAGGACCCTAGCAAGCGTTTCTGCAGCCACTCCTTCTGCATAGGGGCAGCAACTACAGCATTTAAGGAAGGCTTGCCAGCAGAGGGTATCAAACAAGTGGGGCGCTGGCAATCCCACTGTTTTAAAAGATACATACGTCCATGAGCCCACAAACTTTATGGGCCTTTTCTGCAGCCCGGTCATGGCGAGTGATGGGGGCATTGTGTTTTTTAAGTTACTGTTTGCAATTGTGTATGGCCATGAGCCACGTTATTTGGTTTGCCCGCAGGTACCGGTTTTCCGGGTACTTGCGGGAGTGTGGTGTTAGTGTTATTTAAATGTTTCATTATGGCGTGCTGTGTTGGTAATAAACGTTTTGCAACATCACAGTTCTTTATTTACCAGGAAAAAAGGTCTGGGTGATTGACCATTCTGGCATCAGCAGATTGGCACAGTGGGCTGCGAGCAGGAAGTGGAGGCATGGATTTTCAAACACCGAGATAACTTGGCTGGGGTACCAGGGCATGCGATGGAATGGGTTGTTGGACAAACTGCAGCCGAGACTGGGGGGAGTGACCAGTCCCCCCAACGTGCTGGTCATTCACCTGGGGGGCAACGACCTGATGGCACTGGGCAAGAGGACATTGCTTCAAAATATGAAAGCCACTCTTTGCAAATTAAGTAATAAGTTAGGGACATGTGAACTGTGGTGGTCGAAGATCACCCCACGGCTCCTGTGGCAGGGAGCACGATCTGGGGAAGCAATGGAGGCTGCACGCAGGAGAGTCAATTGCGCGATGCATAAATTCACCGAACAAATGGGGTTCGGATACATAAGGCATGGTTTACTTCATGCTAAATCCATAGGGTGTTTTGAGGACGATGGGGTACATCTCTCCAGAATAGGCATGGACTTGTTCCTCCTGAACCTAGGGGAGGCCCTGGAAATAGCGGGATGTAAATAGGAGCGCAGGCCTTGGTGGGGGGCCCTGGCTGCGACGGTCGCCACACCCAGGGCTGTGGCGGAGTTACATGGCGATCCAGAGGCGGAAAGGTACTCAGGAGCACAAAGGGTGCTGAGGCCGAATATCCCCAGGAAGTCTGTGCGGTGGACCCTGGGGTGCGACGGTGCCCCATCTGTCCTACGGGCGGTTGGAAACCTGTACAACCGGGGGTCGCTTGAACGCTCCGCCCCTCGTAGGGGGGGGCATGAGTTATATGGTGGACCAATGTTTCACCGGAAGGGGGAGGGGCTATCCCCTCACCACAACCGCTAAGCACCGATTGGCTAAGGCCACGATGCAAGTTGGCCCATCAGGTGGTAGGCCGCGAGGGGTGGCTTGCCTTTGGATCGCCTGTAAGATAACCCACCATGTTGGCATATTTGGTATGCTAATAAACCTGCAGCAATTTTCTCCACCAAAAGTTGTCTTGTCTGCTTATTTATGCTACCTGTATGTTGCTGCAGAAGGGCTGGTGAGTGTGGCTGATATTGGCACTAAAGCCATTAAGGATTGTTTTTGCACAGAAATGTGTCCCTTTCTGCACAAAATCAATTCTACCTCTCTGCAGCACAAAGTGCACCAGCATTAGGAGGGAGCAGACTTGCACCGTATCTAAGTAGGTGTGGCACATTTCTGCTGTCTCTTTCATGCAGCGCTGCAAGTTGCCTTGCTGCGCTGCGTTTCGTGAAACATAAGAAAATCTTCTCCTAATTGTTCAGCCTGTATGGGTACCACAATGGAAGAATGATAACGAGCCCTAACGGAGAAGTGATTAATACCAGGGTGTCAAAAGGCCGAAAACAATGAAGAAGTAATTCCTTCCACATCAATAAGAAAGTCCTTTAATTCCTGGCATCCACCTGAGCAGATCAATAGAGGTTACAAACGAGCAGAAGAAGGCAGTAGATCTCCGCCCAGTACACTGTTGGGAATGTCAAAGGTTTGGGCGCGAGGCCAGGCTTAACAAAGGCAATTTAGACTATCAGCTATCTGAATAAATCAAATGCATGTGTCTTGTGCTAATAAGTCTTGCCAAAGTGCAGCAAATTTCGTGGTAAAAACATTACAGTCTTGCAGGTTCAGGAGGTCAGAGGTGAAGGTGCACGCAGCATTCCTCATGCAAACGTAGTTGAATGAGGCAAAGTAAATTAAATATTATTGGGTCGCTTTCATGATGGATCGCATAAAGGTCAAGGTTCAATATAGTAAAAAGTGCAGTAGAGTGACCTAAATCAAAGTCGCGCAAAATCATGCTGACAAAATGCTTGAACTGATGCTAGACGCCTGCTCTGCAGGGACACACGTCAGTGCTTTAAAAGCCTCAGCGCACTGAATATATCACCGAGGTCATTAGCCGCCGCTCTGATCAATTACGGCGGAGTGTGATGTATTGCAGCGTGGCCGCGAGCTGCTGAATTTTCTGTTTTCTTTTTAACATCTAGTACCTAAATCTGGTGTGTGTGACATTTCACCAACAGCTGGTTCGCTAATAACCTGCCCTACTTGTTGTCAGCTACGTTTACCCTAAAGCAGTGATACTCAAAGTACGGCCCAGGGCCGAATGCTGCCCTCCTGACCTTTACAGGCGGCCCCATGATGCACTGCAGCACTGGGCTGCTGTTTACTCCACTCAGCCCTCACATTAAAAAGATGTTAAATAAACAGGCCAGCGTTTATTTAAATGCCGTTTGAAGTTAAAGAAATGAAGTAACTAGGGTGTTCTGCACTACTTAACTTTAGAAACGCCTTCATATTTAAAGATATATTTGCAGCAAAAGCGTAAAAGTATGACAGTCTGTTCAACATTCACCTTAGTACATACGAAAATATCAGTGCATTGAGAAGTATTATTTTAAAAGTGATAGTTTTTAAACATGAATTTAGAAACATTAATTCCCTCTCACCAACCCCCACTCACCCTGAGAAAAATGTCAGCAGTGAAGTAATAGGCAAATCAGTTATGTGCATATTTAGGGAGGCCTGGGTTCCTACTATACATGAACAACATTATAGTTAATGGAATCAAAAACAGGAGAAGGTTTTGTATAGGGGACATCCTGAAGCCTTGCATTTTGGAGGTCCTCATATGTGATAATGAAAAAAAGGAGATAAAGTGAAATAAAAAGATGCCTAGGATCACACAATTTGGTTTAGTTGAGAAGCCGGGATTAATCCCAAGTTTTTGATTTCACATTATGCAATTCAGAGACTAGCTATATATGGTTTGCTTCACCTACATCACCTTACCGCCAAATCCCACCAGCCTCAACCCCTGACCGCCACTCTGCTGGCATCAATTCAGCCCTCGGTCACATCACAGACTATAGTTTATGGCCCGTGGGAAATGTTTTGCGAATACCCATGCCCTAAAGGGATGTCCCAACTTGTCATAATCAATAAATCCCTCTGAATACAAAGAGAGTAATATTTACTTCGGCTTTCCCAATGCCTTTTAATTTCACACCCACATGATGTAGAAAAATTATCTCTCGATCTACCTGGGACTTTGCTGTTAAGTTTACTTGTGTCCAGCACTGTTTTTTTTCAGCTTCAGGTGTTGGGAAGCTCAGATAATGACCAAAGAACCTGTCCATGCAAGATCACGTCATATATTTTCTTTAATCACGCAAAACAACACACTTACTGTGTCGATTCAGTGCACTAGCTACACATGTATTTGAGCAAAGAGAATGTGGATAATATATTAATTGTATGTTTGTTTTTAATAATAATGGCAACGTTTTAAAAACCACCATATACAAAATGTACTTACTATTGTTTGAATGATAACTTGAGAGAAATATTTCAAACAATTGATTTTCTAATCCAACTCAGCCAAGCTGAAAATCTATGTGAAGTTATTCTGTGTAAATTATCGTTTTCCGGAAGCCTTTCTAGGCGCTTTGGCACCTCCCAAATGATAAAAACGAACCTAATAAAATCCAACACCACAGGGATGATTATTTTCCCTCTTGCAACACACAATGTGGTGCAAGCATGACGCGAGCCCAAAATACGATTTATGAAGCCACGCAAAGACACCTTTCTAGGTGCTTTGGCACCTCCCAAAAGATACAAGCATTAGCATAGCCAATAGATCTCGCATGTGGGACCTTTAAAGTGTTTAGCCAGATTTATTGCCTTTGCCAATGTCTTTAAGCTATGTTGTAGATCATTGTGGCTGCTCTGCAGCATGTTAAAAAGTGTTATAAACATTTTTCTTACCTTATATATAACCAAGAAGACATGTAAAACTGAACAACCCTATTGAAAAAAGAATTAACAGAACATTTTCTTCTAGTTTATTTGTCCCTGCAATACTGGCAACTTTTTCTTGCCTGCTCTAATGCTTGTTTGTTATAGCTTGTTGTCTGGTATGTGGGGGAGTCATAAACAACTGGAGGGTGGAGGTTGGGAAAGAGTACCTGAATTACATGACTAGCAGTGAACAGACACTAGTTGGAAATCAACAGATGCCAGATTCTCAGGGCAGAGTGAGGTGGGGTTCAGTGATGCTGAGGTGGTGCTGTAGTGGTGGTGTGCTGATGCAGAGGTCATGCACAGGTGATGCTGAGAGATACTGAGGTGGTTCTGAGTGATGCTGAGGTGGTGCTGAGTGATTCTGTGGTGCTGAGTATTGCTGTGGTGGTGTGCTGCACTGGTGCCCAGGTGGTACTGAGTGATGCTGAGTTGGTGCTGTGCTGAGGTGATTCTGTGCTAAGATGATACTGTGCTGATTCTGAGGTGGTGCTGCACTGATGCTGAGGCTGTGCAACGTTGGTCCTGAATTGCTGCTGAGGTGGGCTACACTGGTGGTGAGGTGGGGCTGCCCTGGTGGTGGTGCACTGATGCCGAGGTGGTGCTCTTCTGATGTTGAGATGGTGTTGCACTGGAGCTGAGGTGGTTCTGTTCTGGTGCTGAGGTGGTGATGCGCTGATGCCGAGTTGGTGCTGGACTGATGAGGAGGTGGTGCTGTGCTGATGCTGAGGTGGTGCTGCACTGATGCTGAGGTGGTGCTGTGCTGATATTGTGCTGGTGCTGAAGTGGCGCTGTACTGGTGCTGAGATGGTGCTGAATGATGCTTTGGTGATGCTCATGTGGTGCTGTGATGGTGCTCAGGTGATGATGAGTTGGTGTTGCACTGGTGCTGAGGTGATGCTGAACTGGTGCTGAGGTGGTGCTGTGATGGTGCTGTGGTGGTCTGAGGTGGTGCTCTGCTGATACCGAGGTGGTGATATGCTGATGTTGAGGTGATGCTATGATTGAGTGATACTGAGGTGGTGCTGAGATGGTGCTGAGTGATGCTTTGGTGGTGCTCAGGTGATACTGTGCTGGTGCTTAGGTGTTGCTGAGTGATGCTGAGGTGGTGCTGTACTGGTGCTGCGATGATGCTGTACTGTGCTGAGGTGGTGCTGCGCTAATGCTTAGGTCATGCTGAGTTGCTCCTGAGGTGGTACTGCACTGGTGCTGTGCTGAGGTGGTGCTGCACTCATGCTGTGTTGGAACAGTGCTGGAGTGAGTTGTTGATGCACTGTTGATGATGCATTGATGCAAAGGTGGTGCTGTGCTGATGTTGAGGTGATGCTATGCTGATGCTGAGGATATGCTGTGCTGATGCTGAGGTGGTTTTGCACTGTTGCTGAGGTGCTGTTGAGTGATACTGAGGTGGTGCTGAGATGGTGATGTGCATGTGCAGAGGTGTGCTCAGGGGGTTTTGAGTGATACTGAGGTGGTGCTGAGATGGTGCTGAGTGATGCTTTGGTGGTGCTCAGGTGATACTGTGCTGGTGCTCAGGTGGTGCCAAGTGATGCTGAGGTGGTGCTGCACTGGTGCTGCGATGATGCTGTACTGTGCTGAGGTGGTGCTGCGCTAATGCTTAGGTGGTGCTGAGTTGCTGCTGAGGTGGTGCTGCACTGGTGCTGTGCTGAGGTGGTGCTGCACTCATGCTGTGGTGGAACAGTGCTGGTGTGAGTTGTTGATGCACTGTTGGTGATGCATTGATGCAAAGGTGGTGCTGTACTGATGCTGAGGTGGTACTGTGGTGGTATTAAATGATGCAGAGGAGATGCTGCCCTCGTGCTGGGGTCGTGCTAATTGATGATGTGGTGCCACCCAGGGATGCTGTGGTAGTGCTGAGTCATGCTGAGGTGGTAGTGCTGTGCTGGGGCTCAGGTAGTGCTGACCTGGTTCTCAGGTGGTGCTGAGCGATGCTGAGTTGGCACTGTACTGAGGTGATGCTGCACTGATGCCAAGTTGCTGCTGCACTGATGCTGAAGTGGTGCTGTGTTGTTGCTGGGTTGCTTCTGAGGTGGGCCTGTGCAGGCATGGAGGTGGGGTTGCGCTGGTGGTGGTGCACTGATACAAAGGTGGTGCTGTGCTGATGTTGAGGTGGTGTTGCCCTGATGCTGAAATGGTGCTGTGCTGATGTTGAGGTGATGCTCATGTGTGCTGAGTGAGGCTGTTCAGGTGATGAGTGATGCTGTGCTGGTGCTAACTCATGCTGTGCTGGTGCTGAGTCATGCTGATTGGGGTGGTGGTGCTGTACTGGTGCACAGGTGGTGCTGAACTGGTGCTCAGGTAGTGCTGAGTGATGTTGAGTTGGTGCAGTACTGAGATGATGCTGTGCTGATGCTGAGGTGTTGCTGCACTGATGCTGAAGTGGTGCTGCGTTGGTTCAGAGTTGCTGCTGAGGTGGGCCTGTTGGGGCACAGAGATGGGGCTGTGCTGGTGGTTGTGCACTGATGTGGAGATGGTGCTGTGCTACTCTTGAGGTAGTGCTGTGCTGATATTAAGGTGGTGCTGCGTTGGTGCTGAGGTGGTGCTGCGCTTGTGCTGAGGTGATGTGCTGATGCTGAGTTGGCTCTGCACTGATGGTGGTGCTCTTATGAGGAGTTGGTGCTGTGCTGGGATGGTGCTGCATTGGTGCTGAATTGCTGCTGAGGTGGGTCTGATCTGGTGCTGAGGTGGGGCTGTGCTGAGCTGGTTCTGTGCTGATGTTAAGGTGGTGCTGCGCTGGTGCTGAGGTCATGCTGCACTGGAGATGAGGTGGTGCTGTGCTGATGCTGAGGTGGTGCTGCACTGATGCTGAGGTGGTGCTGTGCTGATATTGTGCTGGTGCTGAAGTGGCGCTGTACTGGTGCTGAGATGGTGCTGAATGATGCTTTGGTGATGCTCATGTGGTGCTGTGATGGTGCTCAGGTGATGATGAGTTGGTGTTGCACTGGTGCTGAGGTGATGCTGAACTGGTGCTGGGGTGGTGCTGTGATGGTGCTGTGGTGGTCTGAGGTGGTGCTCTGCTGATACTGAGGTGGTGATATGCTGATGTTGAGGTGATGCTATGATTGAGTGATACTGAGGTGGTGCTGAGATGGTGCTGAGTGATGCTTTGGTGGTGCTCAGGTGATACTGTGCTGGTGCTTAGGTGTTGCTGAGTGATGCTGAGGTGGTGCTGTACTGATGCTGCGATGATGCTGTACTGTGCTGAGGTGGTGCTGCGCTAATGCTTAGGTCATGCTGAGTTGCTGCTGAGGTGGTACTGCATTGGTGCTGTGCTGAGGTGGTGCTGCACTCATGCTGTGATGGAACAGTGCTGGAGTGAGTTGTTGATGCACTGTTGATGATGCATTGATGCAAAGGTGGTGCTGTGCTGATGTTGAGGTGATGCTATGCTGATGCTGAGGATATGCTGTGCTGATGCAGAGGTGGTTTTGCACTGTTGCTGAGGTGGTGTTGAGTGATACTGAGGTGGTGCTGAGATGGTGATGTGCATGTGCAGAGGTGTGCTCAGGGGGTTTTGAGTGATACTGAGGTGGTGCTGAGATGGTGCTGAGTGATGCTTTGGTGGTGCTCAGGTGATACTGTGCTGGTGCTCAGGTGGTGCCAAGTGATGCTAAGGTGGTGCTGCACTGGTGCTGTGATGATGCTGTACTGTGCTGAGGTGGTGCTGTGCTAATGCTTAGGTGGTGCTGAGTTGCTGCTGAGGTGGTGCTGCACTGGTGCTGTGCTGAGGTGGTGCTGCACTCATGCTGTGGTGGAACAGTGCTGGTGTGAGTTGTTGATGCACTGTTGGTGATGCATTGATGCAAAGGTGGTGCTGTGCTGATGCTGAGGTGGTACTGTGGTGGTATTAAATGATGCAGAGGAGATGCTGCCCTCGTGCTGGGGTCGTGCTAATTGATGATGTGGTGCCACCCAGGGATGCTGTGGTAGTGCTGAGTCATGCTGAGGTGGTAGTGCTGTGCTGGGGCTCAGGTAGTGCTGACCTGGTGCTCAGGTGGTGCTGAGCGATGCTGAGTTGGCACTGTACTGAGGTGATGCTGCACTGATGCCAAGTTGCTGCTGCACTGATGCTGAAGTGGTGCTGTGTTGGTGCTGGGTTGCTGCTGAGGTGGGCCTGTGCAGGCATGGAGGTGGGGTTGCGCTGGTGGTGGTGCACTGATACAAAGGTGGTGCTGTGCTGATGTTGAGGTGGTGTTGCCCTGATGCTGAAATGGTGCTGTGCTGATGTTGAGGTGATGCTCATGTGTGCTGAGTGAGGCTGTTCAGGCGATGAGTGATGCTGTGCTGGTGCTAACTCATGCTGTGCTGGTGCTGAGTCATGCTGATTGGGGTGGTGGTGCTGTACTGGTGCACAGGTGGTGCTGAACTGGTGCTCAGGTGGTGCTGAGTGATGTTGAGTTGGTGCAGTACTGAGATGATGCTGTGCTGATGCTGAGGTGTTGCTGCACTGATGCTGAAGTGGTGCTGCGTTGGTTCAGAGTTGCTGCTGAGGTGGGCCTGTTGGGGCACAGAGATGGGGCTGTGCTGGTGGTTGGGCACTGATGTGGAGATGGTGCTGTGCTACTCTTGAGGTAGTGCTGTGCTGATATTAAGGTGGTGCTGCGTTGGTGCTGAGGTGGTGCTGCGCTGGTGCTGAGGTGATGTGCTGATGCTGAGTTGGCTCTGCACTGATGGTGGTGCTCTTATGAGGAGTTGGTGCTGTGCTGGGATGGTGCTGCATTGGTGCTGAATTGCTGCTGAGGTGGGTCTGATCTGGTGCTGAGGTGGGGCTGTGCTGAGCTGGTTCTGTGCTGATGTTAAGGTGGTGCTGCGCTGGTGCTGAGGTCATGCTGCACTGGAGATGAGGTGGTGCTGTGCTAATTCTGAGATGGTGCTGTGCTGATGTGGTGCTATGGTGGTGGTCAGTTAACACTGAGCAATGCTGAGGTGGTGCTGAGTGATGCTGAGCTTTTGCTGAGTGATGCTGAGGTGGTGCTAAGTCATGCTGAGGTGGTGCGTATGTGCTGGTGCTCAGGTGTTGCTGAGCTGGCCCACATGGTGTGCTGAATGATACTGAGTTGGTGCTGTGCTGATGTGAAACTGCGCTGGTGCTGAGGTGGTGGTGTGCTGATGTTGAGCTTGCGCACAGGGTGGTCTGAGTGATAATGAGTTTGTGCTGTGCTGATGTGGTACTGCACTGATGCTGCGGTTGTGCTGTACTGATGCTGAAGTGGTGCTGAATTGGTGCTTAATTGCTGTTAAGTTTGGGTTTCACTGGTGCTGAGGTGGGGCTGTGTTGGTGGTGATGCACTGATGGAGAGGGGGTGCTTTGCTGATGCTGAGATGTGTTCATGTTGAGGTGGTGCTGCACTGTTGCTGAGTTGGTAGTGCGCTGGTGGTCAGGTGGTGCACTGATGAGGAGGTGGTGCTGTGCTGATGCTAAGATGGTGCTGTGCTGATGCTGAGGTGGTGCTGTGCTGATGCTGAAGTGGTAGTGTGCTGAACCTATGCTTGTGCTGGGGTGGTGCTGCAGTGGTGCTGAGGTGGTGCTGCAGTGGTGCTGAGGTGGTTCTGAGGTGGTGCTGAGGTGGTGGTGTGCTTGTGCAGAGGTGTTGCTCAGGTTGTGCTGAGTGAGACTGAGGTGGTGCTGAGTAATTTTTTGGTGGTGCTCAGGTGGTGCTGTGCTGGTACTCAGGCGGTACTGAGTGATGCTGAGTTGGTGCTGGGCTGGTGCTGAGTTGATGCTGCACTGGTGTTGAGGTGGTGCAGAGCGATGCTGTGGTGGCGCTGAGAGATGCTGTGCTGGTGCTGCACTGATGCTGAAGTGATGATACTGTGCTAATGCTGAGGTAATGCTGTGCTAGTAGTGAGGTGGTGCTGCACTGGTACAGAGGTGGTGCTGTGCTAGGGCTAAGGTTGTGCTGAAGTGGTGCTGTACTGAGGCTGATGTGGTGCTGCACTGGGGCTGAGTGATGCTGAGGTGGTGCTGAGGTGGTGTTACACTGTGTACTTTCAGAATATATTGTTAAGTAACCTCACATTACATTCCGCATTTGGAGAGCACGAAGCGGCATCTGTTGATATTGGTTTTATTTCACCAATGATTGAAACCTAAAGGAAAGCATCAAAAGTTGAAAGTTCACAGCTTAAAGCTGCTTCCATTTTCATAAAATGGAGCATGTTTACCTCTTTAATGGTACCCAAATAATCACAGTCAAAAGCACGATGTAAATAGGTTGATCCTACTGTCTGCTGTCTTCTTAAATGACATTTCTATTAAGTAAGTGCTTCTGAAACCAAAGACAGTGGAAAACAAGATAAATACATGATTTGCAGCCATTGGCTGAGCATGTTCGGAAAGCTAAACAAGCCCAGGCAAAAAAAAAAATGTTCACCAAAACTAACATATTTGGACGATTGTGACGTGATCCATGTAACAGGACCTGTCTCCAGGGTGACACAAAAACAGCAAAAGGAGGGACAAATGTAAACTATTCACCAACTAAAACAAAGGAATTTCGAAAGGCACATGAAGGGGCGTGCTGAAAGTCCATACAGTAGATACAGCATGTCTCAAGAGTCAGCGCATGTGCTGTCTAGGTGAGACCTAAAAAACAAACCTTATAAAGTCCGACACCACAGAGATTAGAATTTATCAGCCTTGATAAATAGCACCTATTATTAGAGCATATTTATGTGGAGAGGTGCATCGCTCTTGCACCATGCAGCAAGGTGCAAGGCGATGCAAGGCCAAAATGCAATTTATGAAGTCACGCAGGGCCCCCTTACATGGCCCTGAGGGGCTTCATAAAGTAGCACAACGCAGCACAAATCGCTGTGTTGCCAGACCTGCCAACTCATACCGTGCCACTGTGTGTCACACAATATCAGCTCAATTCACACAAACACACCGTGAGGAGCCTTTATCACATGATGGGCACACAATTAGCTGGAAACCCCTGCAGACAACAGATTTTCCAGCTAATTGTTTGGAGGTTTAGCTCAGTCTATGTCCATTGCGAGATATAAAAGCTCCTCAGTACATCGGTTGCAGCCTCAGAAGCTTTGATTTTAGTTTTTGGCAGGGGGGGAGGTGGACTTTGTGGGAGGGGTGGAGGCTTGTCATGGGAGGAGGGCTTACATTTAGAAGTGTCTAAGGCAGTGCTCGGCACTAAGCCCCACCCCTTCATGGCCACGCTTCCTCCTCACATGGCGAAAAATGCACAAGTTGGCAGGTCTGCGTTGCTTTACTCTGCCCTGGGAAGGCGGTCCATGAGCATTGCATGGGTGTTCCCGCAACTCCCATGGTTTTTTATGCATTCCCACATTTACCAAAAGTAGTAGACCTGGGAATATGCCAAAAAGATATGCCATCTCAGGGGAGGTGTAACGAAGAGAAATATCTTTATTTCTCCTCACTAGTTCCCCTATCCATGTGTGCTGCATTCTGCAGCACACATAGAAAGAAGAATATGCCTCTCAGAATTGTTTTTGTGTATCAATGTTCCCATTCCTCCACAAAAACAATCCTGCATGCAACACAGGCACCCTTGCACCATGGTGCAAGGGTGCCTCCGTTGGTGCTCGGCAGGCAAAATAGCGCAAGCACAGGTACAAAGGCAGGAATGCGCTGTGTTCTTTTGAATATGGTGCATTCCTGCTGTTTCCCTGTCACGCAATGCAGAGCAGCAATGTGACTTTTGGCACTGTGCTGCCTGACTTTCACATAAATATACCCCTTAGTGTCAGAAAAATGGAGCATAGGTGGTATATATTAGTGCTTTCTGCACCAAAATGACATATAGTGCAATGAGGTTATAACATGTGGTCTGAAAAAATAAGGGCGGCATGGTTCTCAAAAGCGAATATTAATGTGGTGCATGGAGTATAAAATATGAAATCACCATAGAACAAATGTTTTGGGTGTACTTGGCTGAGCTACTTTTTTGATGAACTCAGTAAAGTTACAAAGAATATTTTAGGGATGTGAATTAAGACGTCATTTTGGGATTAAGTTATTAGGGACCTCATGCATATCAAATCTTTATCAACACTAATGGGTTATGTGGAATTGTAGTCTTTGCAATAGGAACTGAAAAATAGGTATGCAAGTGTGACACACTACATGTGCAGTTTAGCTATTGTACTATGCTATATTAGCATCTGCTGATTTCATTGGCTCTGTTAAAAGTATATCTGCTGAAATAGAAACATATGTGTATCTTTGCACTGATTGGGACATCCTTTTTGGATATCACTTCTTATTTTCTGGTTGAAAAAAGGCATTAGTCTCAAAAGGGTAGAGGGAGTCTTATCTTTCTTAAGTCCCACCGCAAAGATTTACACAGATTTCTTGTCATTATAATTGCATTTTGTATAATTCTTCATATCCCATTGTTGGATGGCAAAGAACATATTCAGATGAGTAGCATGATACACTCAGGGGAATTGCTTGGTTGGAACAGTATTCTACCTGCAATGAAGCCTATATGGGGATAGTTTGGTGTAATGTGTGAGTGATCATAGTCATGCTCGTATCCTGACTTGGTTTGCAGGGCTTCTCAGTGTGACGGAGGAAAAATGAGCGACAGAGAGAGAGAGAGAGCTTTTACAGCTAACATTAGTCAACTGTTATAAGTTACTCTAGACATCACATGTGGAGTTTTGGGCAACCATCATCCTGTGCCAGTTACGATATTTGAAACAACAGCTCTGTCAATCTTTTATGGACTGAAGAGGAGAGAGAGAACAGATATTTGTATGGATGGACTGCATTACACTAATCCCTTATGCAGGCTGTAGTTTTCCTGAAAGAACTTGAAAAGCAATAAGAGTGGCCAATCTTGAAGCTGGTGAAGGATGACAGTGGGACTTGCATGGATCTCTTCATGTATTGAGTATAGGTTCTCATTGGTATTAAGGGTCTTGATTTAGGTGGGTTGATGGTGGGAGCCTAAAAGTATGAGCATGTCCTGTTTGAGTTATTTTTAATACAGGTTACCATGGTATGATAGGTCAACATGTCCAAATTTGGGTTAGCGAAGCAAGAGTAGACAGTGGTTATTGGGGTGAACTCAGGAGTGGAGGTAGTCATATCCACAGTGGGAAATATAATATTTAGTAGGAGATGTAAGGATAACCTGTGGGAACCTCCAAGCTTATATGGTAGGTCATTGGAAGTTACTCAAGAACTGATAGCTGAGTAGTTTATCCGACTTCTTCAGCATCTATCAGAAGTGCTAGTCTAAGTTAGATGCATGGAAGGAAAAAGGAGAGATTAGGGAGGAAAGTTTTCAATGCGAACCAACAAGCACTGGAAAACAGGCCACAAAGGTAGCCAAGCATCTCAGCCCACAGTATAAAAATGGACAATCTCAACATATGTATAGCTTCTAAAACACAGCACCGTCCACACTGAGATTTTCAACACCAGGATCACTCACTCAACATCTACTGTTTAGCAGTCCTACTGTTGATGTTCACCTAAAAATATAAATACAACGCAGCAGGAGGTTTTACATCTGGTGCAAGACTTCTGTAGGAAATCTGCCTTTTCAGCATTGTGACCCTGGATTTTTTGTCTTTCCTAAACCCTATTTTTGTTGCTGGCACTTTACCACTAGTAGAGTACCTGTGGTCCCCCTGATAACATGGTCCAATTGGCATACTGCTAATTGGTATGTATAACTTGTCTATGAGTCGCTATTATATGGTACAAAATGTACCCAGAGCCAGGAAGTCAAATGTCACTAGTGGACTGTAACACCTATTGTACCATCCATTACTGTGGCAGTGCAAACATGGCTTCATGTCTAACATTGTAGCCTGACTGTAGCAGTATGAAAACTGCAATTTGACCTATAAAAATAAACCCTTATGACAGGTAAAAACCTCTCTTTAAAAATTAATAAGTCACCCTCGGTAGGCCTTGTGGTCTATTAGTCAGGGTGCATGATATTTAAAATTAGGGCAAGAAGAAATGGAATATTAAAATGTCCCTAAAGTGACTAGCTCCCAAAAGATGTGGCACGCCTAGCTATCCTATGTAGAAAACCACATTGCAGATTAAAATACTAATATTGTATCTTGGGGATGGGATCAGCTAGAAAATAGTTATAATTAAACTGCTATTTTTAATAGTAGTTAAAAATCGAATTCAATTGTGAAGTCAGATTTATAATACATTTTAAGGAAAATTTACTTTTAGAAAGTCATCTGGTCCCTGTCTGCAGTTCTTGGAGGGTAATTTGCTCGTCAGCTTCTCCCGGCCAGTAAATGGCCTTGAATAGGTGTGAATGGGTGTGAAATGTTTTCTGCGAGCAAACAATAGGCTGACCTGAATGGGCAACAAATGACTCCTCTGAGCTCCACGGAATATGCAGGGTAGGGGCTGTGGGCATATTTTTTGACACATAGTCTCAAAGCCTGCTTCATTATCAAATCTGGCTTGACAGGTCTGCTGGGTTCACACATAATAATTAGGGTACACTTAAAAGGGGAGAGAACAGATTGCTAAGATAATTCTTGTGGATCCACTGCCTGGTTGCTGAAGAACTCTGCTTTTGTCCTATCAGCCTTCTGTCTCTGGATTAACATATAACCCTTGGGGCACACTTGGAAGGAGAGCACACAGGATGCCTAGACAATTCTTGTGGATTTACTGTTTGGTTGCTGAAGGACTCTGATTTAGTCCTGCCTTACTTCTATCTCTGGCTGTCTCAAACTGGATTTTACCATTAGATGTGGGAGGAGACGAGGCTTACCGTAGTACCATCCCCACACACCGCAGCACTCAGAGCCCAAGTTTAGTGTGGCTGAGCACTTTTGTCAGCTTGAAAATTACGAATATGGCTGTGGTTGGCCCCCGGAACTTTTATTCCTTTTATCCCATTGGTTATAATGTGCCCAGGAGTCATTCCCACCCACCAACTAGTGCCAGGAATAAATGTGGCACCTCCAGGCACCTACAACTACACTTTCTGGACCTATGGAAGATCAGAAGAGAACTAGACCTGCCGTCTTTGACCTGAGAGAAGCCCTGAAGGACTGGACCTGGTCCCTTTTCTACCCAGGACAAAGAAGTAGGCAACAAAAGTCAGTTGGCTGACCTTCTGTGTATCTATAGGAGAGACTACAAGCCATTTCCTAGAAGTACCATGCTGACCAGTATCAACTGGACCTGTTATTGACCTTGCTGGAATGGGAATCAATTTAATATGGTTTACTATCTCACACAGGGTTGATCCCCACTTGTAGGTGAAACCTCTAGAGAGGTCAGGGTTCAGATTGGGGAGCATAAATCTAATATCAGACGGTCCAAACATACAGCACCCCTGGTTGGCCATTGGATCGAAAAAAATCATAAAGATGATGAACTGCGTTGGACTATTCTTGAGAAAATCCGCCCACAGAAGGGGTCCAATTCAGATAACATACGCAAAAAACGCGAGGTCTTTTGGATTTTTGTCCTTAACACCAAGGACAGGGGCCTGAATGAATCCCTTCAATGGGAGAATACATTTATGTAGTTTTTCCATTTAGTTCTTTATTGCTCTCCATGACTTGTTCTATATGTTTGGTCATTTTGAGACTTCTCTTGTAGCGCCTCCTGTTCCTGTCTTTTGTTATTATTTTTATTTGTTTGCTTCTGTGATTTGTCTTTATGCATGCGTTCTTTCAGAATTTTTCATTTAGTTGCTGTTAATTATTGATTTGCTTTTCGCATTTTTCAATATCATTTTTCCTTTTCCTTTTTTCTTTTTTATTCTTTTTATCTCCTCTTTATTTTTCATATCATGGTCTTCTTTTTGTCTCTTTTTTTCTTTTATTTATATTTCACTTTTTTTATTTTTATTATGGTTTAACTCTTGACCTTGTCGTATATCTTTATATATTTTTGGTTTTTATTTTTATTTTCTCTTTGGTTTGATCTCTGGCCTGTTCATGTCTTGAACTCGCCCCCAAACAACGTTTTTCGTATGAGTGCAGGTTTTAATAGCGACCTGGCCCTTTTATTTTCACTACGGCTTGACCTCTGGCTAATTGGTATCTTGAACACGCCCCTAATTGACTTGTGTTTGATTGGAGGGTTCAAATAGCCTGATTCGGGCGGGCTCTCTCTCGCAAGCGATCGTTTTTCATGGACGCTTCTGCTTAGACGTCGTTTGATCGTTCCAGACGCTACGCTGATTCCTCAAGGTACTTTGCTCTGCAGTTCTATCCGGCCTCTATTTTCGCTTAAGTAATTTTTATATTTTGGTCCGTTTTCTCTGAACGCTATTCTTTTTCCCTAAACTCGCCCTTTTTTCATTCCATAGCGATTTCACTGTTTTCTGCTTGTTTTCAGCTTATTCAAAGCTTACCGCTGATCCGTTCTGAATCTATACCAACTAGTTGACGCTTCTGCTACTTTCTGTGTCTTGCCTCGACACTAGGTGAGCTAAGTTCTCGTTTGGTCCTTTATTTTTATCTGTTGTTTGCAACTCGACACTTTTGTTGCAATCTTGCATGTTGTTGCAGACTGTGGTATTATGTCGCTTTAGACAGCTGGCTACAGTCCGTTTATATTTCCTTCTTTTTGTTTTCTTCCCTCGCTGCATTAGAATTGAACCCGCTGGGAGGGTCTCTCTCTCTCAATAAAGATCGAATCCTGGCGCATGGGCCTCCTGCTGCCCATTAACCCCGAAGATTTTTGGTTCCTCATTGTTTTTAGGTAATCTGCGTTTTTTCAGTTATATATTAGTAGTATTTGGATATGTAGTTTGGCTTAATGCTTATTTATTGCTTATTTCTGTTGTAGACTTATTTATTTTTCTTAAATAACTCTTTTTGATTAGAATGATATTCTTTCTTCGTGGTGAAACTCCGGTCTGGAAGTAATTACGCTGAACAGTCTTCCTTCTATCGATACAGGTAATCTTCTTTCTGAGACTTAGCCTAGGACAGAGAGCGACATTCTTCTCGTGTGGTGATTGTCTTATTTTCTTTGTTTGTCCATCTCTCTCTGCCCCTCTATTTCTTGTTGTCTCTTCACATTATCTCTCATGGCTCTTGGTGCGTATGAATAACAATAATATTTTAATAAAAATAACGTTTATCCTTTTCTGGTTTGGCTTAGTGACACTCTGTATGAATAGTTACATATGAATGTGTTCCCTTTGCTTGATATATATATGCACATATATATATATTTTACTTCTTTCTTTTATGTTCCAGGTCCCGATTAAATGTATGCGGTTCTGTTACGCCCTGAAGAAGGTGGTACTCCGTAATTAGGAGTTGTCTCACCGAAACGCGCGTCGGCGTTTTGCACAGGGCCCCACCCTTTCTCCTCATTGGATTTAACACAAAAAACTGTGTCACTCAGAAACCTTTGATACCATCGTTTGTCTATATAGGCTTATATATACATCTGTTTTTTTGAGCAATTCTTTGTTTTGATAGTTTTTTCTTTGGGTGGGACTTTTCAGTGCTGTCAGTTTGCACTAGTATGAACAGTGCACATGTGTGATTCTGTATGAATGTCTTTTTTGGATGTGAATGAATGTATGTGTGATTAGTTTTCTTTTTCCTATTGGGAACCTGTTTTCTCTTTCCTTTTTTGCATAGAATTTATTAAATGTATAAAGTATGATTTGTATATTTTGAAATAACAAAACAAGCGAAATAAAATTTGCACAAAATATTAAAAAAGTAGTTATATATGTGTGTATATATATTCTATGTTCGTTTCTATCAGAGTGTCTCTAGCCTGTATTTAAATCCTTGATACATTGTACTTTTTCTAATATAAAGGGTAGAGTATATTTTCTTCGTGTTGAACTTGATCCCCACTTGTCTCAATGTTTTATTCTCGAGGTACCATGGACCTTTGCCGTTGTGTTAGAGAAGAACAGGAGCAAATCATCATATACATTATAATCACAATCTCTATTCTAAATTCAGTTAATAATGAGAGTTAGGTGTACGTTTTAAGAGTTGTATTAATCATTAAATCTTTTAGTAAATCATCTTTTTTCAAAGTCATAAAGATATGGAACTCTCTTCCACCGGAAATTCGCAGAATCTCCTCAACGGCTGCTTTCAAACTGGAAGACAAAAGAGTCCTAATGAATACATTTTTACCATAATTGGGCTAGGTTTCTCCTGCTCGAAGCTAGTGGTCCTACATTCATTGTACAAACATTTGATGCTGTTCTTCTTTACCGCATCGTGTACCTTCCTGCGTAGCCTGCTATATACTTGTTTATTGTATTACTCATCCTGTCTTATTTGCCTTGTAATTATGTGATTATTCCTTGTTATTTTTATTTTTTAATCTTTTGGGGATTCTTACTCAATGTCGTCATTGCTTTTATGTTCTTCCTTCCATCATTTTTGTAAAGCCTCTGATACCCTTGTTTGCACTATATAAAACTTTATAAATAAATAAATATATTCATTTTAGTTTCAGTAAATCAATCATGAACAGAAATACATAATAAAAATTGGTTAATTAGTATTTCATAATAAATGCATTAAGCATGTTCCATAAAGGAATCGAGTGAAAGGGTGTGAGTTAGATTCCGTTAAAGAGTTCAAGTTCGAGAGAGTGAGATTGAGAGCGAGAGTGAGAGTAATCAAGCACAAAGGTTATAAATCAATTCAATAAATCAATAATTAAATCAAAGCAGAACTTTCAATAAAGAGGTTCAAGAACCTCTGTAGAGTCTCAGAACAACATGAAATAAGTCAATAACTGCAATCAGCAAAAGGGTCTAGGCAAGGGGCAAATGGAAAGTGATAAAACGTCTGGCAAGTGGGAAGTGCTAATCTACTCTAGGAACACACACTATTGTAAACAGTCAAAAACGTTGTTGCATTCTTCATGTTACATCTTCTTCTCCTCTTGCACAATCAGCTTTAAATCTTCTCCTGGGAACAGGACCACTCCTCTTCGTCTTACACAAATACAAAAGTCTACAGATAGCAGTGTTAGATTTTGAAACTAATTGTATCTCACTATAATTATGTTGGACCATTTGCAAATTCAAGACTACTTTCCCATACACTGTTCTACATGTAACTTTCTAAATATCGGATTGTACCTTTCATTAACAATGATCTATGTAAAAATCAATATTTCTGCAGTAACGAAAAGAAGAACATTACCACATCGTACCCTGGAAGTAAAACAAGTAAGTTAAAAGAGGTAAAATTCAGTTTATATGCTGCATTTTTTATGTGGTCAGTCTTCATAATTCTACTATATGAGAACTTTAAAAAAAGCATTGACAGCCTTCTTAGTGTAAGTAGAAACATTTTGCAGAGTTATGTGAAAACGTTTGTGCAACTTATTGTTAATAAAAAATTATCATTGAGAGGTCAAGAATTTAGCATTTTATGCGCGTTTCAGCACATCTAGTCAACCTGCTTGTTAAACAGTGCTGCTTTAAACTTTTGTGAGTCTTAGCACAAGTAAGTATGATTACATACTACCATTTTGCACACCTTTAAACACATTCTATATTCATGTCAGTCTGCACAATAATATTGCACATGTTTTATAACTACATTATTTGGCATTTTGCTAAAAACGCCCCTTCAAACTCTGCGGGGCTTTAGCAGTGTAAACCTGTTGTTGATTGGGGTTTAGAGGACTAAATCAGAATGTAAAATATTTTGGGAATATCCTGGTTGAATCTGGCTGGCGTATCTGACCCGTGCTCCATTGTGGTCAGCCTCAAATTGCACCTAGGACCCGGTCCAGTGACTATCACTGGCACTTTGTGCTTTCTGTCACTAATTCTACTTAAAAACTAAAAATTCATACCTCTAGTTCCTTTTATGGACTTTTTTCATTTTGGTGTCATTTTGTTTGCAAAATGGTTTTCTTATGTTGCATTTTGACCTTTTTAATGCTTTAGTACTGCATAACTACTTAACACATTGCCCTAAGTTAAGCCTTTCTCTTCTGTGCCATAGCAACCAGGGGGCTGAGTTCAGGGTAATTTAGTAACTTTGAGGGTTCAAGGGCTATGATTATCTCTTGAGGTGGCTGATCACCTGTCCCAAATAATAATCCAGTTTCTTACAACTCCTTTTCAAAGAATAGAGCATGTGGAGAAGAGTCTACAACGTCTCTCTCAGCACAGGTGAGTAGTGCTATGATGGTAACCGTACAAGGTACAGGACTGATGTGAGACCAATGGAAATGAGAGTTTCGTGTTAAGTACACCAAGGGTATTTGCGCCCACTATTCTTACTCGGCTGTCAACAAGCCTGTAAAAATGTGATTGTGACTACCTTGGACACAGCACAAAATAAAATCAAAGGATAAACGTGAGGCGCGGCAAAAAGTTGGTCCCAGGAAATGTTTCTGTTTGTTTGTTAAACTTATCACCCCTTGTGCCAAGAACCCCAGCACATTACAATCGATACTGGAAGCAGACAAGCTAAGTCTTTAACACGTAAAACACCACCATCATTTGAAATGAGAACAAAACACCTTTTCCACAAGTCTCCTTACCCATACCTATGGAAAACCTTCGTTAAATACCGATGCAGAGGCAACCTTTAGGAAATGTACATTTCTGGACCAGGATTAGTTTGGATAGACACATTCCATGCCCACAGGGCCTCTTTTCTGAAAACAGTTTACATCTTCATTCACAAGCTTCTGAGCTAGCAAGACTCCCTGTTTACAACTCTTTGGGAGTCGCAAATCTTTCTCAAGTTACTCATGAGCTCCTGTATTAGTGTCAGTGTTCCACGTGGAATGTTTTGTTGTTCCTTTTGGGCACCTCAAAGTATAGACATGAATGTTTTTCCACGTAAAAAAAACGGAATCGGAAAAAACGCACATGCTAACTTTTTGGGATTTCTTTCTCGACATGGAACCCATTTTTTCCTGTAGAGAAATCCCTTCTTCTATGTTTCAACCAATTTTTGGCAGTGATCCCTGGAAAAACATTGCTCCTGCTCCTGAGAGTAGTAAATCTCTAAATATTGCCAGGGCTGGAAGAGAGAATTTTGTGGATACCAACAAAGGTTCAAGTTACTGACAGTTGCAAACTTCAGTGCATTATTACCAGGGAATTCCACAGAAGTAGATTTATTCCCACGGAGGACATTGCGTAAGTAAATCCATTTACAAGTGCAAAACCAACTTTTATGACTGCTACAGTTGGCTTGCATTGGTATAGAACGCTATTTGCATAAAGCAAACATCTTTGTGAATGAGGATGCAATCTGCAGGTTATCAGGATTATCAAGGCTTGACCTCTTAGTCTAGGTCAACAGCCCTATCCAATCGAAATCTGGGTTGGGATCCGGCACAGTTCGAGGCCTGTATGGAGTGATAGTTTGAACTGATGGTTGCCGGTGGAGGCCTCCAGCACTCATTTTTGAATGAACAGGACTTATTTTAGGACGGTAGGGAAAAACGTACAAAACGGAAGCCCCGAGAATGAACGAGAAAAAGATGGAGACACTGTCACGAGAGAAATCAGGTGCTAGTAAGAGCGAGATGAAGGGGTATGGAGTGTCTTGCAGTGAATTAAAGAGGCATTAGGGGCATTTAAGACCACGCAGACTTGGTATTCGGTGCACCAACATTTATTTGCATCGGCCATGAGCTTCTTAGCAGAGCTTCAGGAGCCAGTACTCTCTCTTTTACAAATTAAGCACTTGTCCACATGTGATATCAGCTGTGGGATGCCTGAGACATGTTGCACGAAAAGTCTTTAGAGCATGCTGCAACATTGCCAGAAAACAGGGCTGGCACTTATCACCTTCAGCTTATTTTGTAATGTTCACATGTAAGAAGAGACTTACTGATTATGTGTCTACTCCAGAAGATTTGGGCTGACCAGGTAACCTTGGCAACAGTGGTGCAGGGGGGCCCGATCTCCAGGAGCCCCCCTCAGGAAAATTGATAGGAGGTGGGACAGGGAGGGGGGCCCTTCATGTACTTTGCTGCTTGGCAATAGTGATGCCAAGCTGGTCTCGGGTACTGAAGATAACCCAACATCTCCATTAGATGGCAAGGTTGGAATAGTCTATTGCGTTTGAGGGGGTTTTCAACTGACCGGCAAACATAGTTGTGTGCACATTGTGAACCACTGAGCTGCTTCAGAGCCCCTGGTCATCATATCTCCATTACACGAAGGGTTATTTAGGTTTGAAGAGCTTTCTGTGTTTATTACACGAGACACCGCTTCAAAGTCACTTCCTATCCTGTGCCAACAAGAGTACATGTTCTGCGCTGTGCATGAAAATATCACCATCGCCTGCATGAACCCTTCAGTGTTCATTAAAGAGGAGAGCCAAGACGCTGCAGTAACTGCAGAATAATGGCACAGAATCACCATGGAGTCAGCGGGGCGAGTCTTTCTCTGCTTAAGCCTTAGTTTTATTCAGGACAATATATAATTAAAACAATAAATGGACTTGGAAAACCGAATATGTGGCAATAAATATGAATACCAATTTTTTACATACTTTAAAATTTCATTAAAAGTTGTTTCGGGGAGTAGAATTCAGCTCTTCCGGTCCCATAGTCAACAGTATGCATAGACGTTTTAAGGTATGGGCAAAGTGGGCTTTGGCCCAGGGCCCCAGACTTTCAGGGGGCCCCTGATAGAGCCAGCTCTGTTCTGCACAGCCTTGCCCTGATGAACTTGAATAACTCTTAAACGGATTGTTTTCAATACCATTTTCCTTTCATTTATTTTTAATGTGGGTGATGTGTGAGATTCTATTACAGATATTTTGCTCAGAAATGTTTATTTTTCATGCAGGGTCCCTTGTTCACTTTGCCACTGGATGCAAGATAGCCTGGCTGATGAGGGTTATGAACCCAAAACCGGTCCCATGATGCTTGTTTCCGGTCCAGGGAGGACCTGGTTTGGCAGTTCGGGCTGGACTGTTTCCATGAGGCACAGGGTCAAGACTTATTTGCATATAGCTGGGTCTGAACTGGGGCGGTGAAGTGAGCTAAAGAATGATGATGGATTCAAACCTGATCTGTGACTGGGGAAGAGTGTCTGAAAAGTTTCCGCGTTCCATCCATCATCTCCTTATGTTTGCTATGTTTCATGGAAAGTCCATAAAAATAGTTTTGTTTATCTCAGGATAGGACCTCACATATGAGAAGTGGGAGGGTATCACAGAAATTATTTGCAGTAATATCAGTGAGCTTCTGCTGTATTACAATATTGAAAACACGTCACTATCCATGAATATTAGATGCAAACACACTTCGAATTTGGACGAGTGTGCCTGTGCACTGTCAGTGACCTGGCCAAAGAGGGCATGCAAGGGCTGAAATTGATTCATAAATTCATAGTTGTTCCGAAAAAGGGCCCCAAAAATGCGCTTGGCCCAGGACTCCCTTAATCCTTAAGATGTCCCTGATAGTATGTCCAGTAATACAGAGGTCCTGCTGTAGAGGAAGGAGTATTTTGGCGAAGAAACAGGACTGTAACCTAGGCAGGAACTTCCTTTTGTTTAAAATAAATAAACCCATTCATTGGAGATACCATCCTGCGTACCCTGAGGATGCTGAAAGATGCTGCTGTGAGCCCGTCAACCGGCCCTGCTTGTAAACTGCATTTTAAAGGAGCGCAATAATAACTGTGTGTACTTAGACGAAGGTACGTATTAAATCAGTCGCCTCTTTGTTACTCATCATATTTGCCACACCTACGGCACTGTTGCCACATTTGTAATCCTCTGAACTTTTGCCCAAAGCTCACTTGTCGACAGAATGCCTGTCCAGGCCTGGGCCCAGCATTCCAGCGCCGCTCTGTCACACTGACTGTTTGGACCCTTGTTGACTCCTATCACTTGCTGCTGTGACTCACCACAAGGAGGGGCTGAAAGCAGTCACTTACACAAGGAAGTGTTGTTCGGATTCACAGCCATAAAGAAAACTTCATTCCTGCCGGGCCTTTCTGAAGAGCCACCGATCACGAGGAAAACACAGTTACCATTTGATTTTATTTATGGAATATAAAATATATGTTCCTTTCATGATGCTTTTACAAATTTTCAAGTGCTGTTTCCTGATAGGTATTGCATGACAGCGGCAAGAGGAGGGTGTGGGAGAGTAAAAGCTCTGATGCTTTGCCTTGCAAACCTGTTCGAATTACAAAGGACAACAGCCAAAAATGTCTCATCTGTTGATAGTCTCTTGACAGAGCTCGACAAAGGAACGTGAAACAACTCTCTCTCTCATATATATATTTATTTATATATTTATTTTATACGTTTTATATAGCGCTAGCTTGACCCGTGGGTATCTGAGCGCTTTACATACACAAAGGAAAGAAAATTGCATTACATTGCAGGATATAAGGATGCATAAATATATAAGCAAAAAATAATAATTAGGCATAAAGTGAAGGATAGATAGATAGATAGATAGAAAGATAGATAGATAGATAGATAGATAGATAGATAGATAGATAGATAGATAGATAGATAGATAGATAGATAGATAGATAGATATATAGATAGATAGATAGATAGATAGATAGATAGATAGATAGTGATAAGTATATTAATTACCCAGTTGCAATTGCCACTGGGTAGTCATAGTTAGGATTGTGAAAGGAGGAGGGAGCACACTACTTGGCATACCAGCACACAGTTAGCCTACATTCATTGTGGTAAATGCAGTGCATGATAACACTCACTTCAGTTGAAAGTCTTTAGTTTTCACCGTTGTTGGTGCAGCCAGTTTTGTGTATCCCTAGTCATGTGTTTCAGGATTGCTGTCCTTCTTCAGTAGAGAGTAACAAGTGAAGTTTGGAGGTGTTGGCAATGCTGCTCACAGTCTGCTCAGGTTTAGTACCACTCCTAGAGAACAGGTGACTAAAGACTGTTACTGAAATGGGTGTTATCATGCACTGCACTTACCACGATGCAGTGGGGTGAAATGAGTGCTGGAATGTGAGGCAGTGTGCTCCCACTCTCTTACAGTTAGGATTGTGTTTCCATAGGAAAACATATTTTGATTTCCTTTGTCACAGTTTGACAAATTTTCACAAAATTATCCAAACAAAATGTTATTTTACCTCAGCTCCTTCCTGGAAGGTTTCTGGGTAATCCATCAAGTGGGGCTTAGAAAAGGTGGCGGGGTGGGGGAGGGAGGGGGGGTCTCAGGTCCAAAACGAATTTTCCTCATTAATTTTTCCAGAGAAAAATTAGACACAGCTAAAGCCTAAACTGCTGAACAGACTTACAGCAAATTTAGTAGAAAGCTAAATCTTGGTCCCGAAAGTGTGTTATTTTCTGTGATGTGGTGCAAATACATTCAATACTTTTTGAGAAATTATGCCTCAAAAACATTGTAAATATCCCCCTGCTGAGTATCTGTGGACCTGACAGATCTCTAAATGGGATCTGATAGCTACCACCTAATCAACAACAATGTGACAGCAACCATCTTAGGACTCAGGACTTAGCCTCTAGGAGGACCTAAGACCCCATCCCTGGGGTCTATGTTAAATTGAAGGGGAGAGGGTGTGCGGCCTTCCCACTTCTCGAGCATCTCTGAGGCCCCAGGGACTCCATACCCCAGGACCGACTGAAAATGAAAGGGGAGAGGGCATGCAGCCCCGTCCCTGAGCCTTCAAAGGCTCAGGGAGCCTTGTCGCTTCTTTTTTGCCTGTGTCCGGTTATCGCATTGAGATACCCATCCCGGGTGATTGGTGCACTATAAATTAAAATAGGATAACATAACATAACAAAGGCCAGAGGACCTCACCCCCGAAGCCAAAAGTATTTAAAAGGGTAGGGGCACACGGCCCTCCTCCCCATGCCTTGTAATCTCCCAGGGACCCCATCTCCCAGGGCAGCTCTTTTAAAAAGGGGAGTGGGGCACGTGGATCCCCTCCCCGAGCCTTGAAGACCCAGGAGACCCCATCCATTGTGGCCGTCTCCATTGTGGTGTCCAGGGTAGCCCACCCTTGGGGCATAGTTTCCCTGCATGCAAGAGCACCTGCTGGGGAAAAATGTGTACGCCCACCAGGACGGAGCAGAGAAAAACACTTGCTTCCATCAGGCGGGAGTAAAGCCAGTTCCCGCTGCATCAGGGATGGATGCATGAAGGGGAGCCACTGGGGCTGTGGGGGTCCTCTACGGGGGGCCTCTATGGCACACAACTTTGTGTGTTGTGGGTGCCCCAAGTGGGTGTGGGGCATCCACATTAGGCCCCAGGAGATGGGGTCCTCGGGCTGTAAAGGCTTTCAGAGGGGGTCCACATGCCCCTCCCCATAAAAATGTATATGGCCCCTAGGATTGATTCCGTAGGGTCTGAATGGCATGGGGACAGAAGTCTGTACCCCCCTCTCCATACAAAAAGAAACAGAACTCAGGAGATGGGGTACCAGGGCCTGTAAAAGCTCAGGGATTGGGGTAACATGCACCCTCCCCTTTGTATATAGTTCGGCCCCATGGGGTGGGTCTCTAGAGCCAGTATTGGTTTTGATAGGGGGGCCGCATGTCCAGTGGGGGTTGGAAGCAGGGCATCGCCCTTTGGCCAACCCCATGCCGGGTATGGCAAAAGGATATGCACAACATGTGGTTGCCAAAGGCCGTGTATAGTCTGGAGTAAGCATTATCGATGGTAATAAAGTCTTACTTAATGTTAAAGAAACACTAGAAATTCACTGAATAATCAAAGGTTAAAGGGACGTTATAGTTAGGTGCAATGTCTGTAAAAACATACCGTTTTCAATTAACAAAACCACTGCAATTTACCAGTTATCTTAAGGAACTATATCCTGTTCCCTCAAGTAACTATAATGCACATCCTCGACATGCACAGCTAATTACCTCTCATGTTAAACTGCTGTAGATCGGCGCATATAAATTCTCCCAGCTTCCACGGACAGAGTAAATCTACAGTCACACGCGCAGTCACATATCATACACTAGGGCCCATGTCACTAAATTCACGCTATTACTCTATCCACACTGAATATAGGAGAGAAAACCTAGACCAATCTGCATCTACAATGAGGTCAATGCGACCATAATGACATTGCCTTGAGTCATGATTTTGAACATAAGAAATACATTTGAAACTCAATAAATGACAAAGAATAAACACCCGACACTGTAATTCAAACAAAGCTTGTTTATCTAAATATTATTTCAAAATAAGGTAAAGTCAATCATTAGCAAAATCATTATTCTCATAGTTACCTATTCTAGCTAAATGGGACAGGACAGATCTCTCAGTAAAGTCTCTCGAACTGCCGTCCTCAGCATAGGAAACGTCCAAACGCGATGAAAGAATGAACCAGCGAACGAGCAAATGAATGAACGTGGACCCTCTCTAGTCTAACATATTTATAGGAAAAGTGACAAAATAAAATAACAAAGAAATGTTAGATATCCGTTGAACCACTGAGCAGAGCGAGCAGGAAAGGAAGTCTTTAGATACATTTAGAAAAACTCTGCTCAGGAAAAATCACAAAAATAAAAAGACGGAAGAAGGAAACTCGAGTTTGCAAATGTTTCTTTCGAAGACGCTCTTCCTTGATATCTCTAGCAGAGCCACCGCAGCATTGTCATTGTTCATTGTGACTTTATCCTTGTCCAAGGGCAATTGGACCCGCGCCCAGAGCTGCTGTCCTCACGGAAAACTTTTAAACCAGGCAAAGGCTGTGGTCAGGTGACTCTCTACCATGTTCAGCAAGGCCTTTCATCAAATTCGATCACTCGAGCGCAGGCTGTAAAAGGCAGCCATCTTTATCTAGGCCAAAACGGACCATCTTAATTAAAAGAGACAAAAACAACGTTACCACATCATAATGATTGTACAGTGTTAAACCCCTCTAATACCCTTATGTGTATGTACTTATCTAGCCCTCTGCAACACAATAAAGCATTAGTACACGTTATTTTAAACGCACAAAACACAAAACAAATAGCATTTGTGAATAAACCGCACACTATTATTAAGCAACATAAATGCATCCCACGTGTAGTTTCTCTCGTTAGTGATATTGGTTAGTCCAGACGAAACAAACTATTAATTAATTGTTACTAATTAGTGTTTTAAAATCTTAACATTTAGACGAAACTGGAGCTTAAAACTCGATAAATTTTCAACAGAAAACTCTGCTCCAGCAATCCCCCCTTTGGTGATATCTTATCACCACAAAAACCACCCAAAAAAGAAAAATTTAGTCCCAATTTTTAGGAGAAATTGAAAATGTCTTTGTGACACAACATTAAACACCAGATTCTCTCACATCATCCCTCCTTGACTCCAAGTACACAGTCTCCCTCAACTCTTCTAATTCTACTTCTTGTGGGTCTCTCCTTGACCTCTTTTGTTTCTTTTCAGCATTACTTCTAATTATTCTCTTTTTCCCTCCCCTGTTTTTACAACACAAACACCCCAATCTTAGTATCAACAAAGCAACAATTATGCATGTCAAAGGAAACAAAATTTTACCAATAATGGTACTACCTATTTTTGCAATAATAATCTCTTAACAGCAACTATCTTATTAGCTATTTTAGTCCAGACACTTTCAGCTTCAAGTGGTACTAATTCTTCATGTAAATCAGTAATATTTTTAATATAGACCTTTAGATCTCTGCTTTCATCAGGAATGTAAGTGCAACAATGTTGAACTTTCAGCATTCCACAAACCCCACCCTCTTTGGCCAAAAGAATATCAAGGGCAAGTCGATTTTGCATAGACATGGCTCGTACGGCAATCATTTCCGTATTCACCAAAAGAAACCCTCCAGCGGTACTTGTCGATAAACGATCCACCACTGTTGACAGTTTCCGAATCCCATAAGCATTCAAAGAAATTCCCACTGCTGGAATTAAAGCACCAAAAATGTCACCCACTATTTCTGACCAAGTTTCTCTCTTAAAACGTGTTAATATGTTAATGTGTTCTACATCTTCTATCCTATCTATATGAAAAATCTTTGGAAAGACCAGGCCCACATAACATGTGCCATACCAATGGTCAGGCAACTTGTAATAAGCCTTGTTCCCACAAACATAATACACTCCTGGGAAAACTGGATCTTCACCACCTTTAAAACCCCATCCTGTTGCAATGAAGTATGTATCATGACACTCACTAGTCCCAACAAAATATGTATCATATTGGGATTTCTTCCTGGTAATGCATAGCTTACCCTTCTGTGGTGCATCTAAAGCCAAAGTTGGACTAGCTCCATTTCTCAACTCCTTTCCCATTTCAATGTCCCAAATTGTCTCACTCATTTTATATTTCCCTGCCTTCTCATGCATGCTCTTCCTCCTTTCCTCTACCATATTTAGGAAAGCTTTCTCCTCTTCTTTCAGACTGCAAGTTAAATTATTTCTAAAAATGTAATCTAAAGTTAATTCTTCTTTCTCAATAAAAATCTCACCAAAAATGTTAGCTTCTTTAGCCGGATTCAGCTTTTTATTCATAGGCAATTGCCCAAAAATGTTATCTTTATTAGACATCTCATAATCTATTTTCCCTAACAAATAAAAAACACTACTCAGCACACTACAAGAAATCCCATACGTAGCTGGTAAATGGTGATAAGTAACACCCTCTGAAACGGATGCAGGTAATTGCATACATACGTAGCAATTACTAACTTCCATTGTCTTTACGTATTCATACAACAACTTTGAAAAAACATTGCTAGAAAAATCATTAATTGACCTATCCTTATGCACATAAGTGTTACTAATTCTAGTTGGAACTACTTTTTGTGAACTCTTCTCTACATTGGTCACATTTTCAGTATGTATTCCTAAAGCGTCTATTGTAACTCTAAAAGTAACTAATAAAGCTAAAACACCCCATAATAGCATTAATAATCCAGTACAGCAGCAGCACATTTTACACCATCTTTTCAAAAAGGCACATCTACTTTGATTATTCTCTGTGTTAGCCATTTTACTACTTTGGCAGTGTCTTTTGACTTAGCCTCTTCTACTCCACTACTGAGTTTTTTTTTTAATTCTAGATTATTTCACACAGCTAATTTCAGATTTTCTCTTTTCACTCTTTTCCAAGTGATTCCTTTAGTTCACCCAATTTGGATTAACATCACTTTTCACTCCTTCTTCAGCAACATCAAATTGTATTAGATCATCAACAACATCCAGTGCATCCGACTCTTCTCCAATGTCAGTCAGGATAACTTTTAGAACTCCAACAGTTTTCTCCTCAACCACTTTTCGTACGGTCCCCTCTGGATTTCCTTGACTCTCTGCCTCTTCACCTTCAGACAGTGCCACATACGTCCATTCCGGTGACCTATACTTCTGGTTAGGTTTTCTGACTCTCTTGATCTCCTCTGGTTCTTTTGTAACCTTTTGTTTTTCACACTTTGGTTGATTCTGACTAGACACCTCGTTCACTTGTTCAGCTTTCGATGAACTTGCTCGTGTCAGTCTGTACCTCAGTCTCTTTATTCTGTTGGGCCAAAGATCTCCTCTTACAACCGTTTTTGGTCTCACTTCTTCATTATTTCTTTCTCCAATCCAAGTTCTCTTTCTCAGAACTCGACCCTCTGATTTCTCATTTTCACTCTCATCTGATTCTGTCTCATTTGCCTCTCGTTCTTCAACAATTTTCTTTCGCTCCACAGTCTTTTCCACCACCGATTGAGACTTCCCTAATTCTGTCCCTCCTCGGGTTCCCGACACGCAATCTTCTTGCTGTCTACTTGTCCCTTCACCTAGCTTATCAGGAATGTTCCCTACACCTCCTCGGGGGTCTTCCGCAAACTGTCCCTCTCTATCTTCCACTGACCCTGTTTCTTCAGGTGTAATCTCAAGTGGATTTTCAACCTCTTCATCTGATTCAGGTGTAGTCTCTGCGGAATTGCTCCTTTCTCTCCTACTGCTCGTTGGAACTTCAGGCACCCTTACAGAATCTGATCTCTCCTCTGAAACTCTCAATGTTTCTCTTGAAGCCTCTCTTGGAAAGCGGAAAGAATCATTCAACTCTCTTTCACCTTCACCTCTTTCAGGATTTCTCCCCCTTCTCACTGGTTCAGTTTCTGCATCATCACTGGAATCTGACTCTTCAAAATACTCCTTACCAGTCCCATCCTTTGGATTTGGAACTCTCAGAGTATGACTCGCATGCACCCAGATTTTCACACCGGCACACTTTACTGCAGTTGTCGTAGTGAGAATGACTTGTCTCGGCCTTCCTCACCTTGGAACCAAGCAATTTCTTCTCCTGTGTACCTTAATCCTCACCCAGTCCCCTGGACTCAGATCATGGGCTTGCTTCTTCTCAAGTGTGGTAGCGTCTCCTCCAACCTGGTGAAACACAGAATGAACTGCGTCAGCCAGGCCTTTACAGTAATCCAAAATCATGTCATCAGTTATTGTCATCAACTTGTTGACAGGCACAAATGCATGTCTCATGGCACGTCCCATTAAGATTTCGTGTGGACTCAACCCTGTGGTTCTATCTGGAGTAGACCTAATGGTCATCAGCACTAGAGGCAAGACATCAGGCCATTTCATTCCAGTGGCTAAACACATCTTACCAATTCGGTTCTTTATTGTGCCATTCATCTGCTCCACAACACCAGAAGCCTCTGGTCTGTAGGCACAATGTAGCTTCTGCTGTATGCTCAATGCTTCACAAATTAAACCCATGAGCTCATTATAGAAGTGTCCACCTCTATCAGACTCAATGGTCACTGGGAACCCGTACCTAGGAATCAACTCCCTTAACAGTAATTTTGCAACTGTTATTCCATCATTTCTCCTAGTCGGATAGGCCTCCACCCATCTTGGGAACAAACAGACTACCACTAGAACATACCTCAATTTGTTCACTTGGGGCATTTCAATGAAATCTATTTGCATTCTGGTAAAAGGACCTCCTTCTCTGCCTATTGTTCCTAGACTCACCACTGTCTTTTTCCCAGTATTGAACTGTTGACAAATCAAACATCTTTGACAAATGCTCTCTGCAATCAACCTGAACTTTGCATTGTACCAGGTTTGTTTAAAAGACCTGATCATCGCATCCCTTCCCAAATGTCCCTGGCCATGATACATTCTTGCCATTGTCGATAACATTGAGTTAGGCATGACTGGTCTACCATCTCTGTAGATCCAAACATGAACTGTTTCTCTTGGGGCACAACCTGCCTTGATCCAATCTCTCATTTCCTCATCTCCTGCCTCATCCTGCAACTGTTTCACTTCATCCCACGTTTCTAGGACATTAGTAAACATCACAGAACACAAAGACATTTCCCTCTCTCGTGCCCTATTAATCGAATGATTGTTTTTGGCACAATATTGTGCTATGTCATTGGCAAATCTATTACCAAGAGTAACAAAATCATCTCCTTGTCCATGAGCAGCACACTTCACAACTGCTAACTCTTTAGGCAGCTGTATCGCCTCAAGCAATTTCCCAATCACTTCAGCATTCTTTATTGGAGTCCCACTTGACGTCAAGAAACCTCTCTGTAGCCAAAGCTGGCCAAAGTCATGAACGACTCCAAATCCGTACTGACTATCAGTCATCACAGTCACTCTCAGATTTTTCCCAATTTTGCAAGCTTTTGTCAACGCCACCAATTCAGCCACTTGAGCAGATCTCACTCCTTTCAAAGACGAAGCTTCCATAACTTCTGAAACTTTGCACACCGCATATGCTGCACTCAGCACACCATCATCAGTTCTCAGACATGATCCATCTACAAACAGCACATGATCACTTTCAGGCAACGGTAAATCTCTTATGTCAGGTCTTGGTTTCGTGCAGTAGTCAAGCACATCCAAACAATCATGATCAACATCATCTCCAACATTCACATTGTCAGCATCTGGTAACAACGTTGCTGGATTCACATTCACACATCTCTCGAGAGTCACATTTGATTCTCCCAGAATGATTTTCTCATATTTAGTCAACCGACTATGTGACATGTACTGAGTCCTGCTTCTTGTCAAAAGAATTGCCACATCATGAGTTACGAATACCCTTACAGGATATCCCATTATTATACCCTCACTCTGTTCCAAGCTTCTGCATGTAGCAGCTACTGCTTTCAGGCAACCTGGCAAACCCACAGCTACGGGGTCAAGTGTCGATGAGAAGTACGCAATCGGCCTTCTCAGTTGTCCGTGCTTCTGAATTAACACTGAAAGTGCTCACCCATTTCTCTCACTGCAGTACAACTCAAACTCTTTCTCATAGTCTGGCATTCCCAAAGCAGGGGCTTCACACATTCTGCTCTTTAACTCTTCAAATGCCGCCATTTGTTCTCCATCCAGTTCCAATGGGTCTCTCACCTCACTTTTGGTTAACTTAATCAGTGGCTTTGCTAACAGAGAGAAATTACTTATCCACTGATGACAATAACCCACCATTCCCAAAAATTCCCACTATCCAATCACAGCGCGGTCTGAATGACGTCAGCAGTCGCTGCAGTCGCTTCTGCTCCTGTCTCCTGTCACTCGTCTACCCCTCCTTTACAAAGCCTTATTGGTAGACTTCGTTTCAGATTCTACAAAATCTATTAGTTATAACATATAAACATCTCCATTGTCTGCTTCGCTAACCACAGAATAGTATAAAAAATCTTTCTCACAAGAATCCCGCTTCTCTCTAGAACAGCGCTTACCTCTGCTCCACCACGGAATAATCACTTTCGTTGACACAGTAGCACATCCCTCTACTCTGCCCTTCTAACATGCATCCATTAACTGTGTCCTCTAGGACTGCTCCAAAGAGTCTTACAATCAATTAAATGCTCATACATTCACGCACTTTCATACCAGAAAATTTAGCACACGCACACAGAATCCTGCCTTTGCCGAGAACAGCAAACAATCTGTCCCGCTACAGAATTATAACACACGTTAACCAAGCAGCTTACCTCTGCCCAGTCCTTCAAACAAGCTTAGAGAATACCTATTACTACTCCAGCGATAAGCTTTAACGGCAAACCTTACGGATCCCTGGGACTTAAAACCAGAGTTTCACAGATAACCTTCGCTACCATACACACTCCTTTTATACCGAAAATATGTCCCTAATAGTAACACACGACGATGTCACTGATTCCGAACCCAGACAATGTGACGCGCAACTTCAATTGTCACACGTTTTTCCCCGCATACGTACAGGGCCAACAATCCCGTTTTTCCCGAGAGCAGCACTTACTTCCCTCTGCCCTACTACGGAACTGTCACCAGCTCCCAAGTTCCAGAAGCCGTACACACTACATAAAACTCACCACGACGACCTCAACATATAGTATTAGTACATATACCAACATTAATCAATAATCAATAAATCAAAGCCTATGTACAAACAATCTAATCAGATCAAGACAATGATCAAACCATCCTCTGCTACCAGGAAACTGCTGCAGATCGGCGCATATAAATTCTCCCAGCTTCCAAGGACAGAGTAAATCTACAGTCACACGCGCAGTCACACATCATACACTAGGGCCCATGTCACTAAATTCACGCTATTACTCTATCCACACTGAATATAGGAGAGAAAACCTAGACCAATCTGCATCTACAATGAGGTCAATGCGACCATAATGACATTGCCTTGAGTCATGATTTTGAACATAAGAAATACATTTGAAACTCAATAAATGACAAAAAATAAACACCCGACACTGTAATTCAAACAAAGCTTGTTTATCTAAAAATTATTTCAAAATAAGGTAAAGTCAATCATTAGCAAAATCATCATTCTCATAGTTACCTATTCTAGCTAAATGGGACAGGACAGATCTCTCAGTAAAGTCTCTCGAACCGCCGTCCTCAGCATAGGAAACGTCCAAACGCGATGAAGGAATGAACTAGCGAATGAGCAAATGAAGGAACGTGAACCCTCTCTAGTCTAACATATTTATAGGAAAAGTGACAAAATAAAATAACAAACAAATGTTAGATATCTGTTGAACCACTGAGCAGAGCGAGCAGGAAAGGAAGTCTTTAGATACATTTAGAAAAACTCTGCTCAGGAAAAATCACAAAAATAAAAAGACGGAAGAAGGAAACTCGAGTTTGCAAATGTTTCTTTCGAAGACGCTCTTCCTTGATATCTCTAGCAGAGCCACCGCAGCATTGTCATTGTTCATTGTGACTTTATCCTTGTCCAAGGGCAATTGGACCCGCGCCCAGAGCTGCTGTCCTCACGGAAAACTTTTAAACCAGGCAAAGGCTGTGGTCAGGTGACTCTCGACCATGTTCAGCAAGGCCTCTCATCAAATTCGATCACTCGAGCGCAGGCTGTAAAAGGCAGCCATCTTTATCTAGGCCAAAACGGACCATCTTAATTAAAAGAGACAAAAACAACGTTACCACATCATAATGATTGTACAGTGTTAAACCCCTCTAATACCCTTATGTGTATGTACTTATGTAGCCCTCTGCAACACAATAAAGCATTAGTACACGTTATTTTAAACGCACAAAACACAAAACAAATAGCATTTGTGAATAAACCGCACACTATTATTAAGCAACATAAATGCATCCCACGTGTAGTTTCTCTCGTTAGTGATATTGGTTAGTCCAGACGAAACAAACTATTAATTAATTGTTACTAATTAGTGTTTTAAAATCTTAACATTTAGACGAAACTGGAGCTTAAAACTCGATAAATTTTCAACAGAAAACTCTGCTCCAGCAACATCACTCATGACATGTTCTATGACATCATTGATAATATGATCTGAAATGACATTTTTGATGACAAGACTGTGTGAGTCATAAACTCGGACATTTAATTGTTTAATCATTATTGCCGCATATTATTTTTAATAAATCATTTTTAAAAAACAGGTCTTTGAGACTTTAAAAAAAAAAAAATTCAGGCCACAAAGTGCAGCCATAGAACCAACCACAAGGGAGTCCAGCACCTCAGCTGTAGAGCATTGAGCCCCAGCTTGGAGTGTTTTAAAAAATATGATAAGTTCTCCTGAGATCCTGGATTCAATGGTGCTGGAGAATTATGACTTTTTTAATGTTCCTGGGGTGCTGCTGTGCTTCCTGCAGCCCTCCAGAACATTAAGAAAACAATATGACAGAAAAGCCCTTGCAGTACGTTATGGTGATGTCCTTGCTGGAGCAGTAAGAAATAAAAAGAAGCTTCTGATGCTCATTTATTATTATTTTTTACTTATTGTTAATTAGGGCTCCCGGTTTTGTGGTATTTATTTTCTGGATATTTCCGTCTGCATTTATTCATATTTATTTTTTGTAACTGAATTTCCATTTTTATCTACATTTAAAAAATGGTTTTCTGTCTGTATTTATCTGTGAAAATCAGTAAAAAAAGAAAAGGGGAAGCCTTATTTGTAATATTGTTTTGGGTGTCCAGGTCCCATAAAATTATGTACAATTGTTTTTTCAAAATGAATTACAAAAGCCTTTAAAAATAGTTAATTTTAAAGTGTAATATTCATCAATTGATATTTAAATTAGTTGATAATGCATTTCTTTTAATTCTAAGTATATAACATTTAACTACTAATCAATTAACTAGGTCTTATAAACTTTTTACTTTTTTCACATCTATTCTTTTAAAGTATCCTAAAAAACCATTGCACCACAAATCACTACTCACCACTAAAGTCTAACAATCTGCTTACCTCCAAATTACTTCCCACACCTGAAGCATCAAAACGTTTAGCCCCAAATCATGACCCATACTTAAATCCAGCAAATCCCTTTTACTCCTCATATCTGAGCCCTATAAAACCGCTTTCATCCCAAAGCACTACTCACACCAAACATACCTTTACTCCAGATCAGTACCCATCCTTAAACCTCCAATCACTTTTACCATGCAACACACTGTCCATCCATGAACCCTAAACAAATTGTACATTCCAAAGCATAAACCACTCCTGAACTATAAAAATCCACTTACTTAAAATTACTACCCACCCTGAATACTCTAAAACCCACAAAGCTTTGCCCATCCCTGAATGCAAAAGAAACCCTTGCTCCCAATTCACTGCCCACCCATGAACCCCAAAAAACCGTTATCCCATACTACTACCCACCGTTGGACCACAAAAAAACTCTTACCCCAATACATCACCTACCCTGTATCCTAAAGAGCCCTTAAGAATAAATAAAAGTACAATTAAATTGGACGTTAATTATAAGTTGAATTATAATTACATGTGACTTAATTTTTAAACTAAAGGTTTAATAAATATTAATAAATATATTCTAAATAATTACAAAAGGTCTTTTCTCCAAGGGTATTTTTTTTAAACATCATTGAAAATCTGTATTCTGTATATGAAGATTCATGCGCTAACACATATCATATCAAGTCTGCAGGCACATTTTTGTTCGAGAATACTGGATACATTTACAGTTAAATATGCCTCAGTGATCAAATGTTCAGAACGACGAAAGAAGTACAAGATCACTTGATTCACTGATAGCAACAGCAACATGTTTTACCAATGTGTAGGCCTATGATGAAGTCTCAATTCAAAAGACGTGGGGAGTGACCAAAACAGCATCTAAAGTATGCTAAATCAGCAATCTTTATTGAACAAGAAACACAAACAATGAGCTGTATTACACAAAGTGCCCTAGGGCTGCAACAGGTGTGTGCGCCTACTTTCTGCACTCCGGGGCACTTTGGTATTACAGAAGGGCAGAAGACACTTTCGCAGCCCCTTCTGTAATAAAGATAGCACTGGAGCACTTATACCTCTGGTGCTATCTTAACCCGTTTGCTGCGGCAAAACTTTCCCCGCTGTGCAGGCGGATTTTACGCCCACCGTGACGTCCGACAGCCAGGGGCCGCCCGAAGCATGGAACGAGTTAAGGGAATGATCCCTCAACATTTGCCTTTACACCATGCCTTATCACGAACACAGGTGCAGAGGCAAGGAGACTCACTGACTGTGCGTCACAAAAGTATTGCACACACAGGGCTGGACAAGGAATAAAAAGCAGCTTTGACAAATTTTGTCAGACCAGTCCTTATACTGCATGTAGCAAGCACGTGCAGCGAGTGAACCTGATCACTGCAGGGAGGGTTTGGCGTGGTTTCCCCCAATTATTTCTTTTTTCAATTGCAACACCTTTTCCATTATAAAACCTTGTCCAAACATTGAATGGATGGATGAAGACTGATGAGATATCTGCAAGGCTCAATGAATGAATGAATATTTGGATACACGAGGAACCTGTGGATGAATTAATTCAATAATGGACGATGTTAAATAAAGTCTTTTAGCTATGTCTAGCAAATGGTCTCTATGCACTGAAAAATGACAGATGTCCTGGCTTTTTATTTTAGCTCTCGCATAAAACATCACCTTCCTCAACAACTACCACCACCAATCCTTGTGAAACATGCAAAACTTGAATGTATGTAACACAGTGAAAGAAATTAGTGTCTCAAAGAATTAATCACAAAGCATGAAATTTTGATCTAAAATGGAAGAGTGAAAGAGACAACTATATAATTACTAAATTGTATTGTGACAAACCAGGAAACCTTGCATCAATCCCAGCTTCCAGTTGCGCACACATTATTTTATAGATTAATACTGAGTGTGTGTGATTATACCATACCATGTGTCTCCTTGTTCCGCCCTGTACTTGAAGGATTGTGCAGAAGGTTCATAGTTTTTTAGCAGCTGAAACCATGTAAATGTTGTTGCTTGTTTTTGCATCTCACACAATTAATATTGCATGCAATCTCACAAGCCCTCTCACAATAATACTAAAATCGTACATTAAAAAATTACCTTGATTTATAACTTTTTGCATGTTTCCGTCTCCTCTCCTACTGATGAATGGTATCCTTAGCTATGTCCCTTTGCATGACCTACTCTCCTCGATCATAATCTTCTTTAAGAAGTTGCATAATTGTTTGCCTTATATTCTATTATACTTTTCTACGAATTGTGAATATCTCATTACATATAACATAACGTCGACTGTCAGCAGCATGCCTACAACCTAAGAATACCTTATCTCTTCTAGCCCAATCCACCCATCATTTGTATTGACTTATTAGTGAATTTATATGTAAGAAACTGAAGTAAGCGCATGGAATGGTTACCTTGTGAGCGCAAGATTAAACCCAATAATCTCTGGACTAACCAGTAACCTTGTGTTCAGGAGTAGTGTTCTACAAGCTGGAAATCTCTACAGTGCCTCTGCAGGGGTAGTAAGTGCTATATAAATACAATTACAATATAAATCAACTCCATAAATTGAAGAAATCTGTGAAGTTCGCAGAGCAGTAACAATTGTACTTCTTAACTGGCATTAGACTGCTTTGATCTGCCGAGAAAGGACCATAAAGTAAACCTGCCGCCATGAGTTCTGCCCCTCCGATTACAGGTCTCAGCCTTTCACTGTAAAGCAACAGTCCCACAGTACAGTACTCCACTATCCTTCATATCATACATCATCACAGATGTGTTGTGCTTTGTGCCTGAATGTCACATGTTGTGGTGGTGATGCCTTTGTGGCAAACCACTATCGTCTGAGAGGAGAAGCAGTAATTATTTAGTGCTAGCCCCAGCAGAGAGAGCACAGCTTCTCATCACAGAGCAGGCTCAGCAATCGTGCTCGGCACTGTGCTTTAAAATGTCATACTGTTAGTGCAGATTGTGGTGGAAAATAGTGAAGTAAAAATAAAATAAATATATTGCCATAGCCATAGTGCTCACATAATGCACAAGCACATAATGACAGCAAGATGTTAAAGTAAGAAACAGGACAACAATTAGAGTGAAAAAAGCTGATTTCTTAGGAGAGCCATGTAGCTAGCTTTCAGAAATACAATAAAAATAATCTCTGCCTCACTAATACTCTCAACAACCTATGCCACTGCCCTTAAGAGCCCCTAAATTATGAACTCCCCCAAGCAAACAATCACAGCATCCACTACTGTTCTGCTTCCTCTCCTACCACCCACCCTCCTTTCATATCTCACCACTGGAGTAAGTGGGTGGAGCCAGTGGAGCAAGAGGGTGGGGCCAGGGTAATTGGGCGTGGCCTCCTATAAAAAGTTTAGCGACTGGACTTAATTTTTTACAAATTAAGCACTGGTTGGTGCCCAAAACTCTGCTCTGAAGCTATTAAAAGTTGATGCGCAGAATACCAAGGTTAAACAGTCTTAACTCCACGTTATGCATTTTATTTTACTAACAGACACTCTCTGCCCCTTTACCCTGTTCTGCTTTCTCCCTTCCTGACAGGTTTTCCGACTTTCTCTTCCTCCGTCTTTGTGCTCTGTGTGTTTTTCCATCTCATCTCGGTAAACATGTAACACAGAAAAATGTGTGCTGGTGGTCCTCACCGGCAACCACAGACTCAAATTAAGCGCTACACACGCATGTGTTCACAGATGCACAAATGCTGACTCCAGCAGGTGCTAGCTCGATAGCAATCAGTGCAGCACAGAAGTGTCATATTTATTTTCATTTATACAGCAGCGCAAGCAAACCTAGCTTTAACCCCTTCCCTGCTCATGACGGAACCACTCCGTCATGAGCCACGGTCGCGCTGTGCTCATGACGGAGTGGTTCCGTCATGCCTCGGCCGTTGGCTGCCGCTCCGCCCACGCGGCGCCTTTTCCCCGCATGTGCGGGCGTCTAACGTAAGTGGGCGGCGCCGTGACGGAACCACTCCGTCATGAGCACAGCTCGCCCGTGACTCATGACGGCGTGGTTCCGTCATGAGCATGGCGGTGCCGCGCTCACCAAAAAACCCCCCAGCGCCGCGGCGGAATTTCGCGCCGCGGCGAAGGGGTTAAAGAACGACTATGAGAATGATGAACTGTAAATGCTACAGTTTGTCTAAAAACAGACGCTCTGACTGCTCTGTTCAGGTGCAGATTCACTATTGCACAACGATGCAACATAAAACGTAGCGTACACACTACTACTAGCATCATGGTACAGAGTTAAATGAATTACTTACTGTGACAGATTTTTTTAGTTTTCATTGACCTATGAGGGAGGCCTGCTGCTGGACACGCTGATTGCTTCTGACGTCAGCTGATTAAGGCTGCGGCTGCGCAGTATGCTGGGTGAGCCAAGGCCAAAAATACTGCTCATTGGTCCACTCCGGGTACACAGTTGACGATTCGCCAAGCAGGGGTGAATTTGCAAACCTTCACCAATGAACAATTTCAAACCCCTCGCACAGTGCTGGTGCTGCCTACAATTAGAAGCCAAGACAACATTATTAGCCTGTATTTATCTGGTGTGTCTTTTCTTGAATTATTCTGTGGTACCACTACTGAGAACTATATTTTTAATTATCCCGAGTATCCGAGATGACCTCTTCCTTGTAAATGTCCGGAAGCACATTTAAACAAATGCCTGCGCCGTACCTGTAATTGGAATAATTCACGTTCCAATACGCAGACGCAGTGCAGCCTGTGAACTCCCACCGATAATTCTTACATCATCTCAGGGCCCAAGCAGTTTCTGGCAGTACTGTGTGGCTCACAATAAGGTGGGCAGCTGGGCCGCGGCAAGCAACGGCATCCAATTTAAATATTTTACAAGCACGCAGTCACATGAGGCTCTTCACCGGGGAGACTGGGACCTCTGTCAAAACTTAGTACGCTGCGCACAACGCAACCAATTATATTATATATACTTCGTGCAGAGTGTAGACCCGGCCCTGAAAAATAAGTGCCAGTGCTCAGCACCGGCACAAATAAAGCACTGTGTACTGGCCTCTTTGAGACATGCAAAAGCAGACTCCTCACCATCATCCACCTACAGCCTTCAAGGTCAGTGCTGCTTGTGACGACCCTCCAGGAGAAAGGAATAAACAAATGCAAAAGCAAATGGTTTTGAAGTTAGGGTGATCTGACTAGCACACTTTAAAACTTTGTCTATCTAGCCCCAGCAAAAAAAAGTCCCCCATCAGCATTGAAACTGGCCACCACCCTGCAGCCCAACTGGAAAACGCCCCGTGCCTGGTACGACTTGCCCGGACCTGTGCACACAATCAGACAGACACCCGAGGGTGCCAGCTGAAAAGTGGGACAGAGGGTCCCATGGACCCTCCAGACAACAGTCACTCACTGTACCTGTCTATAAGGGGATCTACCTCTGTCCTTTGAAGTGCAGGCAAGGTGCTGCCTGCATTGTGAAAGGAGGACTGGATGCTTCAAACAGCCATTATGCCTTTTGCTTATGAAATGAACTCTGGGCAGCTGCGAGTTTGCGGCTACCCTGAGGGAAGCACATTACATGTAATAGGTCACCATGCCCATATTTGCACCTAGCACATCTTGTTAAAAGTGCACCTCAGTGCAAACAGGACAGTGCAACCTAAGTATAATACGGCCCTAGATGCAGAAGTGCTTGTGAATCACAGCTCAAGTGTCAGTTGTCTGATTTGGCATCAATACAAGAATGGTCAAACACTTCACCAGGATGGATGTTTGAGCTGATGTCCTGTCTCAGGGGCAAAAGGCACTTCCCGCTTTAGCAGCTGCAGCATGCGTGGGGTTACTTATGGGCCTCTTTTATCTGCAACATGACAGATTAAAGCTCACAATTAATACTAAAAGGAAGAAAGAAAGATGGGTTGATAAAAAAGAAGGATAGGTGAGTGGATGCATAATTGGGTGAAAGTGCGGATGGATGAGTGGGCGAAAGGATAGGTGGATGAAATGATGGATAGATGAGTGGGTAGAAGGAGGGGTAGGTGAAACAATGGATGGAAGAGTGGGTGAAAGGATGGGTGGATAAGTGGGTGAGAGGATGGATGGGGTGGATGAAAGGATGGCAAAGTAAATGGAAATCTGAGAGGAAGGATGATGGCTGGATGAGTGAATGAAAGGATAGCAGAGTAAATGGAATTCTGAAGAATGGATGTATGAGTGGGTAAAAGGATGGAAGAGTAAATGGAATTCTGAAGAATTGATGGATGGGTGGGTAAAAGGATGACAGAGTAAATGGTAATCTGAGAGGATGGGGGTAAAATGATGAGAGAGAACATGGAAACCTGAGAGGGAGGATGAGTGGATGGATGGATGGATGGATGGATGGCATAGTAAATGGAAATCTGAGAGTATGGAGGGATGACAAAGTAAATGGAAATCTCAGAGGAGTTATGAATGATGAATGGATGAACAAAAGGATCAGTTTATGGATGAAAGGATTTATCGAAGGATAGGTAAGTCAAATAATGGTTGTATAGGTAAATAGATGCACTGAATGGATGCATGAATAGATGATGGATGTGTGAACAGATTGATACATTGAATGGCCAATGGATGGATGAAATGGTAAAAGATTGAATGATGGATGGCAGAATGAATGGGTAATAGAATGTAAAGGTGAAATGGTGGACATCAGTGATGGATGGAAAGGTGAAAGGACAAATGGATAGATGCTTGCATGGAAGAAACAAGGGAGTTTCTTTAAGGAGGTTCAGGCTCACTTGCTTGGTACTGAGTGGGGGGGTAGTTTGATTTTCTAGCTACTCCCTTGTCCTTTTATCACAGTATGCCATGCTGCTACAAGCATCCATTAGGCAATAGGTTACACCCCGCTGCAAAATAGCAGTGTGATGCTTAGGAGAGACAGTAGCATCATTTCATATGTTGTATGCTGATATAAAATCATCCCTTGCTTACTTTATTTACACATTTCTCGATTCACAAAGGCAAACTTAGACATGAAGGCTAAGTTTAGACCTGAAATAAAGGCCCAATTCGGAAACGTGAACTTAGACTTGAAGTCTAAGTTCACCTTTGTGAATCAGGCCCTTAGACTTCAGGTCTAAACTTAGACTTCAGGTCTACATTTAAATTGGATGCTTTGATGGACACAGGTGGGTACTGCAAGTCACAATCTCTATTGGAGCCCATGAGGAGTGGCACCACTGCAACATCGCACTCAAAGGCGCTTCTTGATTCCCTGCACTGCGGGCCGCGCTCAGGCAAAGCCCGGGCAATCTTGGGCTAAGGGCGAACCCATCCATGCCCGTCCGGGCCCATAGAGGCCGACCTGGGCCACCCCTCTGACACCCATCCCAAAAAGGTACTGTCAGCAATTGTGTTTTATTCCTCCTTGGCCCAGACACGTTGCTCTATCAGGCTGTGCTTAGTAATTCAGGCAACAAAATCTTTGCCGTGTTTTCTTCCCTGCCCGCACTGCCTGCATTGATACGGAGGACCAGGCTGGAGTGGGACTACATCCCACAGCTTCCCTAACAAGCAAGGAGGGGCCAAAACTTCCTGTGACATGCTTGAAAAAGCACTGGACACTTCCTGCAGGCGCTGTAAGAGACTGGGCTGCTCCATTGTTTGGTGCACATTATGCTGCCTGACTCTTACGCCCGATCTGAACTGCTTCCGTTGGGTTTTTCATATTTCTGCATCATGATGGGTAAAAGGAAACCTGTAGGAGTAACTCTATTTTGACTCCTCCTGTTAAGTGTGCCTCCATTAGCCATATGCTAGAAAGAGCTATTGAGGTCATCAGCAAGGAAACTGCACTTAATGACAGAAGATTAATTGAATCTGGGGACTGCTTCGCCTGGTATGTCCTCGATGGTGAGTGTCCCAGGGCCCGCAGTGACTACCATTTCTAACACCACTGTCCCCACTTCCCCTGCTTCTCTTGAGGTAACCAATTCAGCACTATTGATAGCCGGTAATATTGACTGTTCCAATCCTGCACCTATCTGGAAAGCTAAGAGTGTACTCGTGGCAAGAATAATGGTAAGACTTCCAGAGCATCCCAGGCCCACTTAATGCTAGTTTTAGGGATGGAGGCCTGAGATTCTCCTACCTCTCTTATCCCTCCTGCTGAGGTTGTGTGAAATTCACTCCTCAGAACTCAATATCTGAATCATTTTATGAAGGGATACTTGGAAAGGATTAAGGAATTGTTAAATACTGAACTTTGTCCTTTAATTTCCCACCTCAAATCCGTTGAAGCCCAACGTGCGACATTACTGAGCGTGCTTTTTCCCAAATCTATTGATTATCTCCCTCATATCAGAGGGATCCCACAGACGTGTACTCTGCAACACCCCCAGGCATTAAATGCCCCTCAAGACCTTCGTAATCTGCATGCTGAAGATAGTTCAGCGCGGAGAGTCCAGCAACCTAGCAGGGTACAAATTATAGCAGTGAGAACAGAAGCTTCTCTGTAATCTTGGCAGGTCTAGTACAGTCTACTCACAACTAACCCCAGAGTGTACACCTTATTTAATAATTTTAAAGGATGGCCCAGTGTTACCCCCTCAAAAAGAAGAGGCTCACACAGCCCGGAAATATAAATAAATCTTCTGGCTGAAAATGAACTCAGGTTGGACGCAGGAATTTAATGAAGGAAGTCCTTTACGTGAGAAGGACAGCTTGGTTGGGCATTCATCCTAAAGATACCCCAGGAGACTGTGTGAATATCAACTATATGAACCGTCAAGTTGTTGATTTGATGCTCCTACGTCTCACCTGGATGACGTTGACCCAAAGTAAAATCAAGGGTCGACCATTGGGGTATTTCTATAGACCCAGTAGGCCAACTAGGGAAGAGGCCCCATAGTGAGTATATCTGCTAATCCAGGCCAGTCATTTTTAATCTCCCCATTAAGAACAGGTTTGAAGTTTTGTCGTCCCTGGATGTCCATGGGTGACTGTTTCTGAATAATGTGGGTAAACAACATGGAAAGTCACGCACATATGAGCTTCAATTTGGAGGTGTCTTTCATTCCCCTCCTAGGTTGTTGGTCGTGGCTGGCCATTTTGCTTCTAATATCATCTGTATTGTGGCCTCTCAAAGGGTCCCCACCAACTTAGCCCCTCCAGTAAAAGGGCCAGCTGACCATCAAACAACGAATTGCACCAAGAACTTCAGTATCAAGATTTTGTCATTGAATGCTGCGGGGATAAGGGGAAAGCTTTTTAACTCAGGGTGGGTATTGTTTATCAATGAGCATGATATAATCTGTTTGCAGGAAACCTAGGCTCTGGATGAGCCTTACCTGAATATAAACTACCTAGCAATTCCCTCTAGAGGGGGAAGAACCAAGGGTGTCCTGTCTACTTTCTCTGCAACAAAACTGTCTTAAAATTAAAATATCAGAAGTTAAATTGACCTGGTTTTACCAGTTGTTCCTAACAATGTTGCCTGATCTTTTGATATAATTTTGATACATTTTTATTACACTGTTTTTGATGATAACTCAACAAAGGTTATTGATGATCTAGAAGAGGATTTTGTAAACGTACAGCATGGGAATAGATAGGAAGCTCTTGCCATCTGGGTGGGAGATTTTAACCTGAATTTATGGGATGATAGTTCTACTATTCCCTGTGTGCTAAGAGATGTGTAAGGGACGGAAGTGACACACTTTAAACATGTACTTTATGGGGATGCAGCCAATAGACTCTTATTTTATAGGAATTTGAGCTTTGCTAGAGGCTGTAGTTCAATTGGACCCTCTCTGCCTGCATTTAGTGTAAATGGAAATGGTAATATCATTGACCATGCTATCATCTCTAATGACCTATGCCCCCTGATGCAAGATTTTGAGGCAGTGTCCAGATGCAGCAGTGACCACAACCCCTCTAATTGTCTCGCTCTCCCTAGATTTGGCCGAGGAGTGGCAACATGATACGATCATCCAATTGAGTTTTCATGTATTGGGGCATAGGACGCAAATGGGAAATGATTGATAACAACAAATTCATGCAGGATATCATTAAGGAAAATCACGATGCTTTTTTAGTAATAACCTCCTGTGAAGAACCCACTATGGAAGTTGCAGAAGACTTTGATGATGTCCGTTCATCCAATTCTTTTAAGATGCTAAGTAATACAGTTTTGAGTAATAAACCTCTAAAGAGCTGGTTTAACCATTTTTGTACTTTAGCACATAAGTGACTTAAAATGGTCCTAGTGAAAAAGCCACAATCACAGGAAGAAATAAAGATATGAAGGGTGATTACAAGAAGGCCATTGAACAAAGGAAAGATGAGATCAGGAAGGAAGCCTTGTAGAATCTGGAAAGGGCAAGTATTTTAAAGGATAATGTTATTGCTGGAAGATTGTGAATAATCCCTTTTTCTCAGGTCATAATAAACCTAGCACTGGTATGAACACCACTGTCCAATCCTGGGTAGAATATTTATCTGCCATATTTAGCTGTGAAAAGGATATTTCATAATTAGTAACCGCTGGTGATATACAGTCAAGTGAGGAAGAACGTTGTTTACTCAGTCAGTCAATACAGGTTAAGGACGTCACAACAGCAATTAATCAGAGTCGTTCGGGGAAAGGACCAGGCCTGGATGGGGTCCCCATGGACATTTCAAATCTAATGTCACTCTGTGGGCGCCCACCCTAATAAATGTTTGTGGTGGTACTGTTTTTCAATAAAGGGAATAAAAACCTGCCTAGCTGGTATCGCTCAATCTCTCTTATGGTCAGCTCATGCAAGATCTTGGGCAGAGTCATTGCGTGCAAATTGGAGGCTTTGATAGAGGAGAAATAGCTACTTTCTAGGCCACAATACAGGTTCCGAAAAGGTGTTGGCACAACCAATTAGTGCCTAAACCTACGGCTCACCTTGGGAAAATATGTCAGTTCAAGGGGGGATCTGTCCACCTTGCACTTATGGACCTATCCAGTGCATTCAGCATGGTCAATCGCCCTATCCTGTGGCCCATTATGGATAAACAAGGGTTCGATAAACCATTGATAAACTTGCTGTAGAGGATACATTCAGACACTGTGGCGTAAATCCGATACGGGATAAATAGGGAACTTTCTCCGGAGATTAGGTCCAGGATGGGTATGTGCCAAGGCTGCATGATGACCCCTTTGCTGTTTTTAATATATATGAATGGCATAAAGAAAGCGCTTCACAGTGTAGGGAAAGATTTACCCAAGATTAAGAATATATAATCCCAGTTCTGATTTATGCAGAAAATGCCGTGTTGGTTGCATGAACTTACATGGGGCTTCAAACCCTCTTAAAGGGAGTTAAACACTTTATGGAAATGTTAGGCCTGAAAACCAACTTAACACATCTTTTGTTATGATTGTGGGCCTAAACGGATAAAAACATTAGGAAATATCTATTAGGAGGCACTGAGATAGTAAAAGTAAATTATGTTATTTTCTTGGTGATCAAGTTTGACTCTAAAATGAGATAGGAATTCCTAATTAGATCACGCTTCCTTCACTTCCAAAGATCGATTGACTCCTTATTGAATTTTGCAAGAAGGTTGGGCCAAAAACCAGTGAAGGATCTTTCCGCAATTTATAATGCTAAACAGTGCTTTAAATCAGGAAAAAAAGTGCAGGTACTCATCAGATCGAACTGGGGACGTGACAATGAGGTGGGGCTAGAGGCGGGACTAAGGGTGGGTCTAATGAAAAACATTTGAAGGGCTCAAGAATTTTTGAATGATGACAAATTGCTTCCCTCAGCAATTTATTGTTGATGCCCTTGCATGTATTAAGTTGTACTAGTTGACAGACTATTGAAAGGTAAGTATCACGTTTTCCTTTTTGTCAGAGGCTCCTGTATATTAAACAAAACATTAAAAGGTGCAGAGACTTGTTTTACTAAAAATTAATTAAAGGAAAAAAGACTACATCCTAAAATGCAACTCTGACTCGCATCGGGTGAAAGGAAGCCATCAGTTGTCATGTGAGTGATCCTGGGAGAAGAAAATTATCTGGGTTAAAGAGCAATAATATTTCACCCTTTCATTCACTTTCAGATACTGTGCCACCCAGCAAAATCTAGTCCAAAATTCTGAGGGGCTAGTAAAGGGATGGAGGCACATATAACCATGTACATATGACCACAGTGTCACTGATGATGGTGGTCAGCAGGCCTGCTGTAGCCACGGTTTCTGATATGGGAGGCACCCTGTACCCACATGTGTTTGATGCTCAAAGCTTCCCTTAGGCCTGCTCCTTCACCTCAAGTCCAAGGCTTGACTTCCTCACTTGGGTGCTTTGGGTTCCCTGGTGCTCCCACTCCTACTACGTGGCTCACTTTTTTCATGAATACCAGATACAGCCAGCTGTTATGTTCAGAAACCCATGAAAACACCTTAACCACTGTAACACTTCCCATCAAGGGCTTGTAGAAGTTGGACAAATCCACCCACACTGAAGGTATTGTATTGTATTGTAATTGCATTTATATAGCGCTTACTACCCCTGACGAGGCATCAAAGCGCTTTTTCGGCAAGTAGCGCACCACTCCGGAACCCAAGAAGGATTAGTGTTGAATTAGTATAGTGAAAATCTGAGAGTAATTTGAGTGGTGGATAGGGATAGTCAGTTATTTGGATTCAGAAGGATAGCAGAGAGATAGAAGAGGGAAAAAGGTTTGCATTTATATAGCGCTTGTTACCTCTGACGGGGTGTTGAAGCGCTTTTGTTTGGAGAGTAGCACTTATCGGGTTTAAACAACAAAGAAATACCAAAAAGTTTGACTGAGCATGTGTATGACAGCAAAAAAGCGTATTTGACGATCTGGAATAGGCCTCGTTTCTAAGAAATGCTTGATATCAGACACAAGCATTCTGGAAGCAATTCAAAGTGTGATCTTACATCATAGAGATGAATGAGAAACGTTCACCAAGCCATGGGATGTCATGTCTTAGTCGTGTTTGAATGCTTAGATTGTTAGCTACATTCAGTGTTGTCTGGTAAATGCGCATTTTTATCTCCGTGCACATTATTCTTCCCCTTCCAGTGTGCCCTAGTAAGGTCTATACTGTGTTTAAGTATTTTGATAAATCCATTCTTCCTCCAAGTATGCCATCTGAATTCTTATGATTGTTGTTGAGCCTTTCATTGTTTAACTTTGTTACAAAAAATGAGTCACATGTGGAGAGGTGTGGCTCACTGGTTAGAGGCGGCAGACCCGTAAGCAGAGAATTGGCCAGGGACCAGGGTTCAATTCCTGACGCGGCAGGGTCGTGGACCAGGGTCAAAACGGACTCAATAATTCTCGCCTCGGTACCTACCCTAACCAGGAACACACTCGGCAGCTCTGGGCATTAAGCTTGCCTCATCTCTACAACGGCCCCCCACAGACGCCGGGGATGCCTGGTTTCACCTTGGAGATACCCAGAAAGGGACCATCTCACAGGGATAGTCAGGACGGGTTCCCCAGCGGTCTACAGCGCCGGGACGCCCCGTTGCTGGGACAGCTGTGCGCGTTACAAGTCTACAACATTTACATTATGGTAAACTTTATATTAGCTGCTAAAAAAAAATAAAACCACGACTTAAAAATACCACTGTCCCCTCAAAATTATTTTTCTATTCAGCTGCCGCCCCCGCTTTAGATGACACTCTTTTGGATGACGAGATACTCGCCTACCTCTTCCCTCTGATGTCCCTAGCCCTTACTTACTTAGCCCCATGTCCCCTCCGATGCCCCATTTGTCTCTTTACATTTTCTCTTTTTTCAGGTGGTCACGCCACCTTTCATCTTAAATGTCCCCTTGTTCATCTCATCAAATTCCTCTGTCCTCACACAACAGGCCCCTTCCACCGACCTGTGTCATTCTCGAAAGCCTTGGCTTTCTTGGGACACCTACCCACCCCCGACTCTCATCAGATGATCCCCATCTCATCCATCAGGTGCTTTATTTTAAACCCACTGCCCAGGGCCGGCTTTAGTGCTGGTGGCGCCCTGTGCGACAATGTTTTTTGGCGCCCCCCCCCCACAATGACCACCTCCACCACGGATTCTCTCACTAGCACCCTTTAACAGTGACCAAGTCACCATAACCACACTCTCTCAGATGCATTGAATTAGGTATATAGCGCCACTCATACCAGTGTAGGGTGTCCGAGAACTTTGCATCACACACACATTACACAGAGACAATCAATCATACGAGTGTAAATCAGTGTATAGGAAATGTTACTTAAGCCAAAGGACTGAAAGTGTAGGAGTCACATGTCACCCATACTGGTAGGCAGTATAGTTTAAGAGTGCTTGGTGTGGAGAAGCACAAACGCAGTCGAAAACGAAACAGCATAGTTGGGAGTTTTCTTTAATAATAAGAATCGATTTCTAGCCAAATTAACCCTTTTTGCAACATTAATCAATGTTCTAATAATGTATACTTTGCAGTGTGTATGCAGTTCTGGGATGAACGTTAATAGCTCACTGTTGTATATGAGGACTTTAAATTATAAATTGCAAGTAACAAAAGGATGTCTCTTTTGAAAGCAGTAATCTGCTGACCTGTTTACATCATATGCACTCTGTAATCTACTTGATACAAGTTCTTTGCAGCAGGCATATTAACCCTCTGCACTAACTTCACCTAAGTCAAAACCTCAACTATACAAAACACTGATCTCTCTCCAGGAAGATAATTAATCACACGAGTTTTCTTGACATTTATGTGAGGCCTGGTAATTGCAGGCGGAAAGAAACGCTGCAGCAGGTGCTTCAAAAGCTTAATAAACTTTCAAACATGGCGCCCCCAGGAAGCCAGCACCCGGTGCGGTGGCACCGGTCGCACCACCCTAAAGCCGGCCCTGCCACTGCCCCACGCCCGCAGTGTATTCTCAAATATCTTTGCTTGCCCCTTTCTTCTTTTTCAGATAACCCCTCGATTTATTTAGCTGACTGTGCTCATACCCCTTCATTTCTGAATGCTCTCCTCAGTTGTCCCCTTTTTCATCCGCCAGCTGCTATGCTATCCTCTCCGTCTTTTTCGCACAGAAGAAAGGGAAAGCCAGAGCAAATTGGGATTTTTAAAGAGCTTCCCTTTCTTCCCGCCGCATAGCTTCCTGGCGGGGGGGGGGAGGGGGGGAGGTCACACCTGAGGCACAACTAGAGTCAAATTTCGTGTGGGGTGGGGGGTCTAATTCTTCAAGCAAAAGGTAGAGTGGAGGTGCAGGGGCTCTAAGGGGTGAAAAACATCAAAGCCTCGTTAACGAGCAAAAGGTCTTTTAAAGACCTGTGAAGTACTCAGGTGCAGCTGTGTTTGTACCTGGGGAAACCGTCTCATCCCGGGCTGCGACACACGAGGGGGGGTGGGGGTGGCGAAGGCCTTTGAGTCCAATGGGCATTGCGCGCCTGGGTCACACGTTGCTCTGCTTTGGCGCCATGGCGTCACTGCTCTCCTTGTGAAATCACCAATATGTGAGCATGCGCCGCAGTGTAGAAATGCGATGCATGCTCACATGACTTTGTGTGACAGTGAGTACCGGTACTCTATTTAATAACAGAGAAGTGCCGGTACTCTTGGAGGGGGAAAAAATAAGTGCCGGTACTCAGTACCGGTGAGTACCGGCCCATTTAATGCACTGATGCTAAATGTGTTACTATAGCGACCCTCGGAGCCGGAGTGTGGGGTTATACAAATTATGAACTCCCTTCAGATAATTGAAAATACGTTTTTGCATAACTTGTTGGCTGTTTCAGAGTCCCTTTCTACTGCCTGTCACCTGGAGCTTGGTCCGAACTATTTAGAGGATACATGTAAAATTGGTCCCTTACTTCTCTGGGTAAGAACTTGGCTGACCCCTGAAATCTCACTAGGGAGATTATACAAGACTGCCTCCGTTTGGATAACGCTGAAGTCATTCCCTGGTTCAAAAATGTCTAATTCGTTTTTAAGAATCTGGGAATTTTTGGTCATTTTATCAATCCAGATACTCTTTTGGCACCAAATCATTGGTTAAAGACCTGTTTTATAATTGGAGAAAAGCAGGCAGCCAGAGGGATTTACATCATTTTAAAACAGTTCTAAACTATGTATTCATTAAATACTCATTAGATCTGTAGCTTTATATGTTAGTAATCCACAGTGAGAGGCATAGATTGTATCTTGCCATGTTTCGTTTTAATCTAATTCATTTTCTAGTAGCATATGCCTCCCAGGGTATCTGGTTTGTTAATCTTCCAGACTGTTCTTGGGACTTAGTCACAAAACAAAGCACTTTGCACTTTATGCTGTTTTGTAGCTTCTACTCTTTTTGGTCCCAGTACTCCCTGCAGCCAATTGCAGAAAGCACAGACCAGCTCTAACCATTTTGCACAAGTTGGAGACTCCTCAGAAGTTTTTGCAGTAATTAACTTTATTAAATGAGCTTTAATCACAAGGAAAAGTTATGGCCAAACTTCAGAAATATAATGACTACGAACTATGTGGGTGTGCTCTTTTGAAGGTGGAGGTCGGTCTCTGTGCTTTTATATCTGTATATTAAACTTTCATGATGATTTTAAAATGTGTTGCTGTATTTTTATGAATTGTGCTTTTATAACTGAAACACTAGCTGAATAAAGTTATTTGAAGATGACAACATCATTGCCTTCACAGACTGGAGCCTGTTAATTATCCTGATGAATATGCAATTCCAACCCTTGGTTCTGGTGCGATATGAACTCTAGAATTACTATATCGCCTTCTTATGTCTGCAGTGTAGGTGGGATAATGTTAAATACCCTTTGTGTTATGTTTGTTGCTATATTGTTTCTAGTCCTTGAAATGGTTGGTACAGCTTTTGTCTCCTGCCCCCTTTTTTTTTTTTTTCTTTGAAAAACCTTTATTTTATATCAGTGACACAGCTATTCAGCCGACATCCCGAAGGTACGGCAGCTTGAGAGGTTCAACACATGCTTGCGTCCACATATCACTGACAGGAGAGCCAAAGGTTCTATTTTGCATAAACATAAATACAACCCTAAACACAAGCAAGGCGAAAGGTACTGTAAACACCAAGAGAGGTTCCCATTAGGGGGGACGAGCCCCATCACGTCCAACAGGCACTGATCTATAGTAAGGGAAAGGAGGGAAAGGCAGAGACTCCAGAAACAATCACATATCAGCGGGAAAGTCAAAGCCGGAAAAGGACTAAGGGGAAAGTTGCTCCTCAGGCGGATCCGGGTCGGGGGGCAGGCATATGTCCCCTCTGTACTGGTTCCATGGCCCCCACACAGCATGCCATTTCTGAGGGCGCCCCCGAGCACAATACACTGTCTTCTCCCTAAACATGCTCCAGTCCATGTTTTCCATCCACGCTGTCAATGTGGGCGGCCTATTGGAGCCCCACAGCCGAGCGATATTGCGCTTGGCTACCATGTTCCCCAGGGTCACCCACTGAGTCTGTGCCGCGTTGTGGTCAGTAGGACTCCAGACATTCAGGAGACAACATCGCGCCTCAGGCTGCATAACAATTCCTGTCACCTCCCCCATCACCTCATGGACTTGCCTCCAGAACTCCATAATCGCACCGCATTCCCAAATAATATGGAGGAAGGTACCCACCATACCACAGCCTCTCTTACATAGGCCCTCCTCAGAAAAACCCATGTGAACCAACCTGGGCCCCGTCACGTAGACCCTATGGAGTATTTTTAGCTGCACCAGCCGCAGGCGCGCGGGGATAGCGACCTCTTTGGGAGAAGAAACTGCGTACTGCCAATCCTCATCATCTAGTTCAAGGCCGTCCCTTATCCATTGGGCGCGCAACCCTAGGAGAAGATCCGCCCGAACATTGATAAGCTTCTTATAAATGAGCGAAATCGTGCTCTCTGGCATGTGACCATCCAGGATCCGATCCTCCAACGGGGAGGACTCGGGCACCTTCTCCCCCTCCTCAAGGACTGACCGCAAGGCGTGGCGCACTTGTGCATATCGGAAGAACTCCGTGCTCCCCAGCTCGTATTCCTTCTGCAGCTCCTCGAACGACTTTATCTTACCCTTAACCAAAAGGTCTCCAACCCTGGATATGCCGATCAAATCCCATTTCTCTAACCCTTTTGTGCGCCAAAGCTTCCCCAGAATCTCGGAGTCGAACAGAGGGGTGGCAAGGGTAAGCTTACCCCTCCAGCCCAGCGAGTCCGTCGCCACCTTCCACACACGGACGGCCACTCTGGTGGGCCCCGTGAGGGTGAGGTCCGACGATTTCGAATACAACGCTCTGTGGTAATTACCCCCACGGAGCAACCAGCGATCCATGGCGAAGCCAGGGCTGAGCGCCGGACCATAGACACCATGGTTAATCGCGCTCAACTGGGTGGCCCAGTAATAACGTCGAATGTCTGGAAGCGCGATACCACCGTCGTACCACGGAAGCGTCAACTTAGCGACTGCGATACGCGGACGCCCGTCCCATAAGAGCGCGCGCTGGTGGCTTTCGATCTCACGGAAATAGCTGGCCGGGACCAGGTCAAGAGTATTCTGCAGGGCATAGTGGAAACGGGGAAGGGACATCATTTTAAACAGTGCAGCGCGGCCAAGGAGGGAGAGCGGCAATCGCCGCCAGCCCGCCACATCCCGCCGCAGACGCACCAAGGGAGGGAGCAAGTTCTTCTCGTAGCGCAAGATGGGGTCGGTGGAAATATAGATCCCCAAATACAAAAAGCCCTGCTGGGCTATCTGGATCGAACAGTTACGCGGAACAGGCGGGACATCCCCACACAGGACGTACAAGTGTGACTTCCCCCAATTAATGACTAGGCCCGAGTTTCTACCGAAAGATGTCAAGACGTCACAAACCACTATCAGAGATTTCTTAGGCGAGGCAAGATATAACAGAATGTTATCAGCGTAGAGTGAAATACGGTCTTCGTGGTCAGGCGACCAGCGAAGCCCACGTATATCTGGGTGCCACCGTATCCACGCCGCCAACGGCTCAAGAGCAAGGGCAAACAGCAACGGCGACAGGGGGCAACCCTGCCGGGTGCCTCTCCCGAGCTCGAAAGGTGCCGACGCCCGCCCGTTCACCACGACGCTTGCGAGAGGCCCCTCATAGAGCAGCCTCACCCACCCCACGAATCCAGGCCCGAAGCCGAATTTGGCCAGCACCGCCCACAAGTATGCCCACTCTACCGTGTCAAAGGCCATCATGGCGTCAAGGGACGCCACAATAGCCGGCTCTCGTATCGTACCCGTCCTGGCAATCACTCCGTGGAGGCGTCTAAGGTTTAGTGCAGTGTTACGGTGCGGGATAAAGCCCGACTGATCCGGGTGGATCAAGTCGCCAAGTACCCGGACCAGGCGGTTCGCGAGAATCTTGGCAAGGATTTTCGGCTCGACGTTGAGGAGCGAGATCGGCCGATAGGAGCCACACCTATCCCGGGGCTTTCCGTCTTTATGTATTACCACGATCGTCGCCAGCCGTTGATCGAGCGGAAGAAACCCGTTCCTCCGCGCCTCCACGAACATGGCGGTCAAGTGAGGAGCAAACTTATCCGGACAAAGCTTGTACAGCTCTACCGGCAGACCATTTGGGCCCGAAGCCTTGCAGGAGCGCAACGCACGGATAGCACCTGCCACTTCGTCTACAGTGATATCACCATCGAGGTCCTCCCTATCAATGGCGGAAAGGCAGGGCAGAGCGATGTCACGCAGAAGATCACACGAGTCCTCAGTCGATCTATCCGAGACCGAGGCGTATACCGTACGAAAATAGTCTGAGAAACACCGGACTATACCGTCGGGATCAGTGACAACCTCTCCCCCATCCGTCAACAACTCCGGCACCACACGATTAACACGCTCCTTTTTGTCCAGCCATGCCAGCAATTTCCCGGCCTTATCTCCAACATCATACAACCGCCCCTGCTGCTCCCTGTGAAGGGTCTTGGCGGCATTTGTCACCAGATCCCTATACTCCAATTGCTTCAGGCTCAAATTGTGCAGCGTGGACGTCTCAACATCCCCTTCCAAGGCCAACTCTAAAGCCGCTATCTCGTCCTCCACTTGTATCACCTCGGCATCTCTCCGCCGCTTGGTGGCCACTACCAGGGACAAGGCTTCTCCTCTCAGTACAGCCTTAGAAGCCTCCCACAAGGACACCGCGGAGTCAACTGAGCCCTGGTTTTCTCGAAAGTAGTGGTCAACTGTCTTCAGCAACGCGCTGCGCAGCTTGGGGTCCCGAAAGTACCAAGGGTTAACGGGAGCCACCCTGCCCCCCGCCACCCGGCCCATGTCCAGACGTGCCCACACCGGTGAATGATCTGATATGCCCCGTGCCATGTGCCTAACCTCAGTTACCAAAGAGGCGTGTGCCGCCAGAGTGAGCAGATAATCAATCCGGGAGAGACTCCCGTGGGCCCCGGAGTGGAAGGTGTATTGTCGCTGAGTGGGGTGCCGCAGCCTCCAACAATCTACCAAGCCAAAAGTATCAATAAAGTCGGGAAGCCACTTCTGAGCCCCCCCCGGTGTCTCTGGGCGGGTGCCTATCTAGCATTCCAGAACCAACCGCATTGAAGTCCCCTCCCACCACCAGCATCCCTTTGGGGAGTTCCAACAAGGCCTTGCCCAGATCAGCAAACGTGGAGGCCTGCAAGGCAGGAGGAACATAATCAGAAACCAAAACCAACGTTCTGCCCTCCCACCTCCCCGACACGGCCACAAAGCGCCCCCTATCATCAGCAATGGTGGAGTCAACCTCAAATGGTAGGGAAGCTCTGACAAGTATGCCCGCACCCCTGGAGCCCGAGGAAAACCCCGAGTGAGCAATGAATTTATAGCCCTTTCTGTTAAGCGCATAACACATATTCCCTATAAGGTGGGTCTCCTGCAAGAGGACCACGTCTGGCAAGGTCCGTTTCAAAAATTGCAGGACTATCCCCCGTTTTATACGGTCCCCTAAGCCATTAACATTCCAGCTGAGTACTTTTAAGCCCCTATCCCCCATCCCTGAACACAAAGAGACCTCCCCCCCCCCAGAGAACCACAATCGGACAATTCTGACAGTCATTGCTACGCCTTGCAAGAAAAAACAACAACCCCAAACAACAACCCCAACATCCTGAAACCCCCCCCCACCCTGCACCCCTGCGTCAGCTTACAAAGCCCCCCTACCTTGCAGTGTGCCTGTCGCCCTACCAAAAACAAATCTACAAAAAGCACCCCAAGGGAGGAAAGAGCCCCTATCTTCCCCCCGCCGCCCTCCCATTACTGCAATAAGGTGCGAGTCACTGTCCAGGGCTGAATCGAAACAGGCCAGCACCGAGGGTATCACTTCTGTCCATCCCGGTCGCCTTCCACCCCATCCACGCTGTCCCGGCCGGGCTGTCGCCGAGGGAGTGCATCCAGCCAGTCCCCTGCCATGTCCGGCGATTCGAAGAAGAAAGTCCGATCCTCATATACCACACGCAGCTTAGCGGGAAAAAGCATGGCATACTTCAGGTCCATATCCCTAAGCCGCCGCTTCACCCCCAGGAAACTTTTCCTTTGTTTCTGCACCATCTGGGTGAAATCAGGGTAAAAGCTCACAGAGGCATTTTGAAAAGGCACCGGGCCTGTCACCCTCGATGCTTGCAGGATAGCGTCCCGATCTCGAAAGTGGAAGATCCGGGCGACAATCGGCCGCGGGGGGCTCCCACCTTAGGCCGTCCGCCAGGCACTCGGTGAGCCCGCTCCACCGCGAAAAACTTGCCGAGGCCCTTCGGCGCAAGATGATTCACCACCAGGTCCTCGACGAGGAGGTCCACGGAGAGCTCCTCCGAAGTTTCTGGGACCCCAATAATGCGCACATTATTGCGCCGGGCCCGACCTTCAAAGTCCTCGAGCCGGCGAGCGGAGAGGTCATTCGCGGTTCGTAGCTTGCGGACCTCAGCCTGGAGTTCCGAGACATCGTCCGCGAGGCCAGTAGTCTTGAGGTCCAGGGACTTGACCCGTTCATTGGTTTTCCCCAGGTACGCGCGAATCAAGTTGACATCGACCAAAATCATGTCCACCTTGTGCGCCAGGGTCTCGAACTGTCGCCCAATCGAAGATTGCATCCCATCTATCGCCCCCTTGATATCCTGCAATGATAACTCCGAGGCTGGGGATGAATCGGCCTTCTGTGCTTCCAGCGACTGTCCCGATCCACCAGGCGACTCCTTCTGCTGGGCATAGCGATCCATATTGTTGGATTGGATATAGCCTCCCCGCCTGGTAGTCTTAGACTTCGACCTGTCTGCCTCCGATTTGGGCGACATCTCAGACAGCAGGACGGTCAGTCGCAAGAGGACGTCCCTCACTCAGGTAGAGGAGACAGGTACGACTAGGTCTTCAACAGCCAGTCAGGACCGGGTGGAGGTCTTCCAGACAACAGAGGATCTGTATGACGCACTCCCAACCCGGAGCAAACAAAGGGCGAGAAAGCGAAAGTGAAAGTGCCACGGCATCCGTCCGTCAGTTCACACCTCCCAAGGCCGCTGTTGTTCAATTAGTGGCCGGGCATCCTTCGGAGGTAGGCCGCAATCTTCCGCCGTGCACAACTTCGGTCCCCGGTGGGCGATCTTGGCCCGGACAACGTCAATCGCCCCAGCTGTGACTCATCTGCAGGATTCCGTGCATGAAAATCAGGATTTAGGACAGGATGAGTGCCGGAGGGCGCGAGGGTAGCGGGAGCTCAAGGCTCACGCGGCCATCTCGGTCAAGCGCTAAGCTCTTCCCCCTGCCCCCTTTTTTTGAGTCTGATATACAAGAGGCCAGCATCAGATTGTTCTCTTTTTTTGTTAAATAGTTTTATTGAAGATATATAAAACCAAGAATATTGTACTAAGAGGAACATTTGCAATGTAACAATTACAGATGGAAGGCATAGCAATTTATAAAACATGGAACAATAAAAACGATGTAATAAGAAAGGAAAGTATTTTTTTATAACATTAAAAGATCAGAATGTTCTCTGAGTTCTTAATAAATTCTATGGTAGTTCCAAAAAGGTCGTAATCCAGCCCCATTAGACAATTCGTGGGCCTATTTATGGCCTTATAATGCTCCCTAAACCATCCATGAATGTAAAAGGTTTTCTCAACTTTGGGAGCTCCATTTTATGAAACTGGTTGACGCGTTTCGGATATTGTCTCATGTTGCATATTGCTTTGTCAGGTGCTTAGCAATCATTTTTGTCTTGTATTCAAGCTCTTCTATTTGGTGGCTACTGCCATCACTTTATTTGATATCTACTTTTCCTTTTTACCCTCACATTTACACTTAGGTATGCACCCCAATTTATGCCGCATCTTTTATGCTGTTGTGGTCGAAATTTGGAAACTCACATCACTGATTTCTTCTCCTGGGCAATATGGTCAACCAAGGCCGTTCCCTTTACCTAGGGCTGAGGCCTACCCTGCCTTCGGTATAATTCCACTATATGTTTACATTTGCTCTACTTGCTTCTGGCGTACGCTGTTTGTGGTACATCATTATGCATGTATGATGCATTTTGAATCATACGAAACGGTAGTTGTAATGTCTCTCTTCAGCAGTTTACATCTGGCACACATTTCATAAACAGAATATTCGTTAGGCATTTTGTGCCATCGATTCTGCATCGTTTGAGTTGTTTCAATCATCATAATCTACGTGACATCAGAAACCTGAAATCTTCAAATTAACCAAACATCAAGTTAATAGAACATCGAATTATTGAGTAGGGGGAGCTGGTAACCATAATATAAGACAGTTCACAGGGCCACAGGTTTGGGCACTATATTAGGCTGACAAAGAAGCCTTCGAAGTTCCAAATAGTTAGACTGATTTTCGTTTTTTTTTTATTTGGACATTTATGCGCTGTCCAATTTTAGCACACAATTTACTCTAGTAAAATATTAAAAAGATCCTTTTAAGGTCTTGCATTTGAGACAGCTTCCGCTGTATCGCCAGGCTATTTAAAAAAATTTACTTAATATACATAAATAGAGAGGCATTTGCTCAATGGGTATCACCCATTGATCTGCTAATTTGGCATTCACAATTTGCTTGAAGTGAGGCCACTTTACCATTGGCTCCTTTCACTTTCAAAGACTGCACAAAGCCTGTGACCATTGTTCACATATGCCTAAACATGGTCCTTCTCTTCAATTGCAATGGGCAAGACACAGTCCAAGTTGTATTAAGGGACAAGTAAGGAGTAGGAGTAAGTGCACAAATCACAGCGAGTGAAGAGAACCAACAGAAGCCTCTTGGTATGAAGATACCCAATGCACCTTGACTTATTTAGGTAACTGAGTTTCTTCTTTGTGAGGCCAACTGATATTCAGTATTCCCAGAAACCCAACCTTCCCACCTGTGGGAAACAGCCTTTACAACTTGGTTTTCACCTCATTAAGCCTTTACAACGCATTTTTTAACGCGGATATTTGTACAGCGAATATGCAGTTAAAACGTATGCTGATACAACGCATTTAAGGTAAGTCGGCTGGGGTCTCCCCCCACAAATACATTGATTTTAAATATAAAAACAATGCGTGGTATTGGCATGGGTTTTAAATGCATTTTCACTGTACAAACATGCATTGCACTAAGAAACGTACATAAAGGAAAGTGCCTTTCTCATGCTGCAGCCACACCGTCTCTAGTGGTGAGAGGGAGGCCTTGTATCTGGTTATCTCTGGTAGCTGTCTCTGTCAGGCTGGACTGTCTCTGTCCACGGAGGGTTCAGATGCCACCAGGAGAACGTGAGCCAGTGATCAAACCAAGCCGGGCCTAGTCTGATGACTTTGTATCCATAGCAACCACAGGACCCTCTCCTCCACCCCAGGCCCAGCTCTCTGACATACTGCTTGGGGCACCAGGAAAGTGCTGCAGACATCTCACTGCTCACACAGTTTCCCGAGAGGCCACAGCACAAAGAGTCTCAAACAATGCACAGAGGGGATATTGGAATGCGTGAGTTAACAGTTCAAGCGGGGATGCGGGGACATGCATTGCGATGAGTTACTCTGACCCTCAATGCCTGGTACTGGGCAGGGCTCCCAGTAGACCGTTGCAGCTAGAACTTGGCATTGTCAAACTCTAATTCAATGGAGTTCCAAGAGACGAAACAACTGTGGGTCCTCTGCTGCTCCACTAGGGAGATGATTTCCTAGCAAGATATTGGTTAAGCCACTACTCAGTCTGGACTCATGATGAAACATTTTGGCCCTGTTTTTTAAAAGTGTCAATGCATCAGTGGCTCATTGAAATGAAGTCTGTCTGGAAGTCACAAATCAATCTTTCCTTGATGGCTTTTCTATCATCCATTTTTGTCATAGATCACCCTCGCAGGTTGGGGTGTCCTCAATTCTCAGCACCAATTTGTGTGCTCACCAGTAACTCTTGCGCTAGGCAACTTAGATATTCTCAGCCCAAAGGTTCTTAAAGCAGGCTCCTTCAGCAGCCTGCCGTCTTGCAGAAGGAACTCAAAATAGCACTGTGCTCCAGGAAAGAAAACCAACCCACCAGTTCTTGGCCAAAGATCCATATTTAGAGTTTGGAGGACAGGGTACTGCAAACATGGTGGTGTACCCTGTCCACCAACTGTTGGTTCGAACTCTCTGTCAGCTTAAACCTTATACCGAGAGCCCCACAGATATAAGGCTGTCAGTCTATGTACCGCCAACTCTCTGTCCTATTTAAGGTAGAAAGTCTGACATACATTTTTTCCTGGTGAGGACTGTCAGGGAAAGCCTGGTGGTAACGAACAGAAAAAATATATTTAACTCCCTCATCCTACGAAAAAACTTTTAGGATGTAATGACCAATTCTTTTTTTGCTTTTCAAAAACAAACTCTCGCTTTGTGAGGTTGTTTTTGAAAAAACAAAAAAGTTTGCAGAGCAGCAACATGAAACATGGCGGCCACTCAGCAAAGCTACGGTTCCTGCAAAGGAGCCACTGTAGCAGCAGCGCCTCTGAAGGCACAGAGATCTCCTCCAGGTAGGCAGCGAGCTCTAAATATGGCAGTGCAACAGGCTGCCTCCAAAACTCAGGTAAGGCCGAAAGCCTTAGGCAGAGAAGCTCCGCTGTGGAAGGACCAGGCTGTGCAAAGTATGCTTGAAACAGGGAGTGAAGCATCATCATCTTGTGAGGTTCCAAGCAAGTACTGAAATGCAGTAGGATAAGAAAAAGGTTCTTTAAAAGTCAAAGTAGTCTAAACCATTCCTTAAAAAAATGTCATAAACTGTACTCCTATTATAGGATAGGATAGTATTTGTAAAGCGCACTATACCCGAAGGTTTCAAGGCACTAGGGAGACAAGAGCAGAGGGAGAAGCGCAACAGCTGCCACCAAAATTCTTCCAGAAGGTGTTGGATGTGAAAATACATAAAGGAGGACATACCTGAAAGTTAAGAAGCTGTTCCCTGAGTGCTGACTTCACCCACTCCTTAACATTCATCTAATTCTAAATTAAGAGACTTCATTCTCCACACCACACTGTCCCAGGTGGTCATGCTGGTCTTTAGAGACTCTGGGTTTACCTTGGACCTCTCCTTAAAAATTTGAATTGTGATACTGTCTGTTCAATACGAATGATCAGGCAGTACACACAGGTCAACTTCAATCCACTGCCTTGGACATTTTTTGTGTTTCACTTGAGTAGCAGATGTCTTTCAAAAGGGTTGAGGTGAAACTGAGCTCTCCACGTTGGGGTGCAGAGGCATGGAAAGGTTTGGGGAAACTATGAATCTCATCAAACAACTTCCATTGAATTAGGTACACAATATTGTATGTCTCAAAAGTAAAAAGTGGCGCACAAATCGAAGTAAGTAATTGAGGGGGGGCGCTAGGTGGCGCTGGACCGACATGGCCGCACTTCTGTGAGGCTCCAGCCGGCCAGGCAAATAACGATCCAGCAAGTCCATCCTACAGGCCAGCAAATGCAGTGATGACCACTTCGGCGTGTGTGGGAACCCCCTGAGCCCACCCTGTGCTAGTTTCGGGAGAAACGGCGGCCGGGAGGCAGAGAAATCGGCTCCTGCAGACCCGCGGCGACAGACCCGTTGATAGGGGCGGAGCGTCGTGGCGGATGCTGGTGTCACTACGGGCCGGGGATCCTCGCGGCCTGCTGGGCCGTTGACCGGGTGCAGTTTGCCAAGTCTGCTGCGGTCCTGTGCGCACTGGTGAACGGGACGACATTGCCGGACAGTCCGGTGCTGTGCTGAGCGGGGCGGTGCCTCGTGGGCAGCGAGATCAACCTTCACAGGCTGCTGGGAGCGTGTCCGTAGTTCGAGTCGGTGCGGCCATTGAGTGTCGCGGTCGCGCTGGCTCCGCGTGGCTCTGTTGCGGCTGGAGGACTGCGGCCTGCGCTGTGTGGCCCCTCAGGTGGCCCCCTGTCTATCCGGATTGGACTGCGGCAGCGGACGGCGATTCCCCCCCCCCCTGCCTCTGCTGGTGCGGAGCCGTGTCTGCGCCGGATCCTGGAGAGTTGCCCCGAGCTGGACGCTCTCGTGGTCGGTCTCCTTGCCGGGGTGAGGCACCACGACCCTGCCCGGAGGGAGCGCTTTCCTGCCCCTGCAGCTGAACTGACAGGTGTGTGGCTGACTGTGAGTGACTGGGGAGGTGCGGGAGAAGCTGCGACCCCTATCCGCTGTGGGTCAGAACAGATCACTCGGCTGCGATCCCCTGATGGGCTACAGCGACTGGTCCCGGAGGGCTGTCGTGGGAGAGTGACGCGGAGTGGAGAGTGTGCGCTCTGAAGACTTGCCCGGGCTTCGGCGCTAATAACGTGCATCGCCCACCTCACTCCCTGTGGGTACTGGCCCCCTTGACTGCTGCAGCTATGGGCAAGACGGACACTAAACAAACTACGCTACACTTCAACCCCGCGAAGGGGGGGAAAAAAACGCGTGCCCAAAATGCTGAGGGGGCGGAGACGGGTCCCGGCGACGAGGAGGATCTGGACTGGAAATCCTTGCTTGTGGGTATGCAGCGGAGTTTGTCCTCCATTGACGCGAAGATCGACACTATGAATACCAGGCTGGACGCGGTGGTGCAGCGGTTGGACCAGCATGGTGAACGACTCAAGGAGGCGGAGGGTCGGATCTCGGAGCTGGAAGATGGGGCCGGGTCTAACGCAACTAAACTCTCGCAGATGGATCGCCTACTCAAAGTCATAGCGGAGAAAAACGAAGATTTGGAGGCGCGCTCCCGGAGGAATAACGTTCGCCTGGTAGGCCTGGCGGAATCCAGTGGCGGTGGCCGTATGGAAGAATTCATAGAGCGCCTACTGACGGATAAATTTGGACGCAACGCTTTTTCGCCTCAGCTGGTGGTGGAGCGGGCCCACAGATCCTTGGGTCCCCGACCGGTCCCGGGAGCTCCGCCGCGCCCAGTGATCATCAAGTTCCTTAACTATAGAGACCGGGACACTCTGCTGCGCCTGGCGCGTGAGCAGCAACCTATCCAGCACGAAAACACTACGCTCTCATTCTACCCGGACTTCACCCAGCTGGTGCAGGAGGCCCGTCGCAAGTTTGTGGGAGTAAAGAAAAAGCTGCAACAACGGGACATCCCATATTCAATGCTTTACCCCGCTAAGCTCAAGGTCAACCACCGCGGCAAAGTCCACTTCTTCGGCAACCCGCAACAAGTGGAGGACTTCCTCAAGGACCGAGGGCCCTCCGCGTCTCCACGGCGCAGTCCCAGGGCGAGGTCTGGGTCCCGGTCCCCGACGTCGGCTCCGGACTGATGAGTATTACGTCATGATGCCATAATGTTCACTTTTGTCTTCTCTCCTCTGCGTCCCTCTCACTCCTCCCTTTCTCACTCTTTGCTGCTCCCCCTTGCCTCTCCCCTTTTCCACTTTGTTTACGCTTCTTTCTGGTTGTGGGAGTGGTCTGGTGGACTTCACACGCTGGACTGTCGGACTACACGAGAGCGCTTTTCCAGCCCATTGACTTCTGTCTTAATCTGGGGAGGTTGGGGGGAAGCATGGAGATTGAGGGTCTCACTCATGTCACCAACTGTTCTTCCGGAGGTGCTGGCATGGTCGTTGTGGCAGCTATTTGCCTTGGCACTCCCCCTCCCACCCCACTCTCGCTCCCTGCTCTCAGCGGAGGCGATATGGTGGGTGAAATATCGGGATAGGGGAGGGTAGGTCCAGCTCACTGGCGTTACCCAAAGAGGGAGTACCCCATGAGGATGGCTTTGTTTGATGGGAGGGTCGTGGGGGGTATGGTTCCCGGCAGGATTGGGCTGTCGTGGTGGGAGGGAGAGGGGTGCGGGGGGGGCGGGTTGTTGTGGGGATTGTTGGGTGGTAAGTTTTCCTCTGACGAGTTGGTTGAGTCGGATGGAACGGGTGAGGGGAGGGACCGTGAATACAGCATTACACTGATCTATTGGACCAATCACATATATACATTGGAGTTAATGGTTTGGCGCTGCGTGTGGTGGTGCCTGGAGTCGGTAGTATGCCGCCTAGTTGGGCTAGAGGTGGGAGGGCACCTGGGAGGCTGGACATGGCTGAGAGGTGATCCGCAAGTGGGCAATAGGCGCCAGTCTGTGTGATGGTGCAGGATGAGGATATTGCGCTGCGCGACCCGCATAGTAGAGTGAATGTCCTGGCCTGGAATATACGGGGGTTGGGTGACCCGCGTAAGCGCCGCCAAGTCCTGGGGTATCTCGATCGCCATCAAATACATATAGCGCTGCTACAGGAAACGCATACCGACCCCCGTAGCACACCTTCATTTGCGTCCCGCTGGGCGTCTTATAGCCTATTCTCCTCGTACTCCACCTATTCAAGGGGAACTGCCATCCTGGTCAAAAAGCACACCCCCTTTGTGCCCCTGGGGGAAAAAACTGATGCTGAGGGCCGTTTCTGTGTTGCGTGGGGTCGCATGGGCAACGCCACGATTACTATCGTGTCCTCCTATGGGCCTAACCTGGATGAGCCCGCACACTTTATCTCCCTATGGGAAGTTATATTGGGGGTAGGATCCACTCACTTGCTCTGGGGTGGAGATTTCAATGTTACTTTGAATCCTTCTCTTGACCGCTACAGTGCAGATACCCCACATCATCCCCGCTCTCAGGCATATATTCTGACCTGCTGACCCACCACTTACTGATAGACGCTTGGCGCTGGATACACCCGGTTGCGCGTGAGGGCACGCACTGGTTGGCACCACACTCCACATGGGCTCGGCTGGACTACATACTGCTTTCTAGGGGCTTGGGGTCCTCACTGCTTACAGCGCGACACTTGCCTCGTACCTTTTCAGACCACGCACCGGTACTGATCACTCTAGCCAGGACCGGGCTGGTAGGCGCACCGCTCCCGTGGCGCATGCAGCCTAACATCCTCCGGGATGAACTTTTCCAGCATGAAATGTCCCAGGAGATCATGGACTTCATAGACCGCAACAGAGGGTCGGTGGATAGCGTTGCGACGGTTTGGGAGGCCTTCAAGCTCACTATGCGAGGGGTGTGCATCTCGAAGGGATCAGGGGTACTGCGCTATCTTTGCGCTACTCTGACTTCTCTGGAGCGGGCTCTGAGGGTGCTGGAGACTGCCACAGATTTCCTGGAGGACCCCGGAGCGCAGCTAGAATATCGCACGAAGCTCTCGGAGTACAAGCGCACTGCAGAGAGAGAAGTTCACTTTAGGGGGAAGCACTTCTTGGCGCGGGCATATGGGGAAGCGGAGCGACCCGGCAGGTTCCTTGCGGGGGTAATTCGCCCCCCACAGGGCCCCGGATGGTTCCATATGCCGAGATACGCCCTCTATACTCTCTTCCTTTGTCTCACACTATTCGGACCTGTACACCTCCAGACGAGAGACGCCGTTGGAAATGTCCGACTATCTCTCGGAGCTCACTCTCGGGTGGTTATCCAATGCCCAGCAGGAACTCTTAGCGGCCCCTATCGGCCTGGCTGAAATCAAGGAAGCCATAATGCAGACGTCATCGGGGAAAGCGCCGGGCCTAGACGGCTTCCCTATCGACTACTACAAAACCTTTATTGACCCGCTGGCGGCGGTTCTACGCGAGGTGTTCGAAGAGGCAAATGAGACTGGCTCGTTACCACCCAGTATGTCGGAGACCCTTATAGTCTCGCTCCTTAAACCGGGGAAACCTACGGATTCCTGCGACTCCTACCGGCCCCTTTCTCTCCTCAACAGCGACGTGAAGATTCTGGCCAAGGTTCTAGCGAACCGGGTTAACCTCCTGATTGGAGACTTAATTCTGCCGGATCAGTCGGGGTTCGTCCCCGGCAGGTCCACCTTTCACAATCTTCGGACCCTGTTCTCGATCCTCAATAATGCTGATCCCTCTCTCGCGTTGGTGGCGGTGTTCTTGGACGCCACCAAAGCGTTCGACTCGGTCGAGTGGGACTATCTCCATTTGATTCTGCGTAACATGGGTATGCCCATAGCTTTCTCCAGATGGATCCAAATCCTTTATCACCGCCCCATGGCGAGGGTTCTTATTAACGGGCGTGTCTCTGAACCGTTCCTGGTCACTAGGGGCACTCGGCAGGGATGCCCGCTATCACCGCTCCTCTTCGCCTTGGCAATAGAACCCCTGGCGTCCCGGCTTCGGCAAAACTACCTGGCGGCTTCCTTGCGCTGTCAACAGAGGCAAATCTTGGTGTCGCTTTACGCGGATGACCTCACGTTGTACATCAAACACCCCCGAGAACACTTGAACCCCATACTTAGAGAGCTTGTTTGGTTCTCGTTGTACTCGGGAATACACATCAATTGGGGCAAATCTGCGGTCTTTCCCCTAACGGAGGGTGTCGACAGATTCCCACTCGACTTCCCGTTGGAGTGGCGCGACACTGATGTGAAGTATCTGGGGGTGTGGATCTCCAGGGATCGACAGGAAGTGATGCGTATGAACTTTGGCAAGACTCTGGAGTATATACGCACAAGTATAGTTAGATGGCTGACCTTGCCGCTGACCATGGCTGGCCGTGTCTCACTTATCAAAATGGTTATACTCCCCAAACTACTCTATTTATTCCTCAATATACCGTTTCATCCGGGGGGCTATTTCTTCAGGGCTCTGAGGACTGAACTCATCCGGTTGGTGTGGGGGGGAAGGAGACCGCGGCTCAAATGGTCTGTGCTTACGCGCCCGTACGTACAGGGGGGCCTCGATATCCCGGATTTTGAGCTCTACTACAACTGCGCCCAAGCACACTACGCGTATTATTGGTATCGCCCCACCCCTTACATGCCACAGATAGCTGTAGAGCATTGGTTGGCGGATCCAATCCCGCTGGAAGGCATGGCCCTCGCGGAGGTCCCCTCGTCTCGGGCCGATCGCAATCCTGTTCAGGCTACGGCGCATGCTTGGAGTGTTTTGGCGAGACTCATGGGCGCGCCGCTCCTTTATTCCCCGCTGATGCCCTTGGTCTACCACCCGGCTCTTCCCCTTCTGGAGGAGGGTCTGTTCCAGCGAATCAAACTTAAAACTGGGGTGACGCGCTGGGGGGACTTGTTCCACGAGGGTAGGTTTTGCGACCTCCCGCTCCTATTCGGAGAGGCGGTCCCAACCCCCCTGGAGGTTTTTGCGTTTATTCGTCTTCGAAGTGGCCTACAAAAAATACTGCCGGCATATCCTGCAGAGCCTGCAGTTTTGGAACCGTTCCATTACCTCCTCGACTCCACCTCCCCGTCGCACATGGTCTCCTCGCTTTATCGGCGCCTTTACACCCATGAACGGGGGATATTCTGAGGTCTCGGTCCGGCTGGGAGACTGAGATCGGCACAGTGCTCACGGATGCACAGTGGGAGTACTGCTGTCTGCAAACCGAAATGATCTCTTCGAGCAGTAGGTTCCGCATCATTCACTACAAATTCCTACACCGTCTCTATTGTACCCCAGTCCAGATGCATAGGTTTCAGCTTCGTGACAATGATCGGTGCGATAGGTGTCACTCCCCGGGGTCTGACTTTTTACACCTGGCCTGGACCTGCCCGAGTATAGATGACTATTGGAACCGAGTCTACGCTGCCATAGGTGAGATGCTCGGGGGCCCGCTGCATCCCTCCCCACTTCAGGCCCTGCTGGGATACACTCGGGATATACCCAAGGTGGATCGTCGCTTTGTTACCTGTGCGCTGTTGCTAGCCAAGAGGCGTGTGGCATGTCGGTGGGGGCGGGGGAGAAGCCCTAAGTTTAAGGAGTGGCTGCGGGATATGCTTACCTGTCAGGAGAATGTTCTGCTGTATGCTGATTTGCTGCCACCTGCGTCACGGCCCCCTGACATTTGGGCCCCTCTGACGAGCTACCTCTCTGCCCATGGGGACCAGGGGACTCATCCCAGTGTAGCTGAGGGATAGTGTCGGATGTTGGCTTGAGGCGTGGAGGGTGGATGGATGCCCTCTTCGTGTGGGATTCCGGCCTGTGGGGTCTTTAGGGTTCTTATATGTCTCTTTGGAGGAAGATACTGCCACTATCCAATGACTGTCTCCAATGTAATGTAATCTGTGAAAATGTGATATTGATGTATCTCCTACTGCGAATAAGTGTAATGCTTGTTGGTTCCTTTCTTGTTGCATGGAAAATCTAAAATAAAGAGTTAAAAAAAAAAAAAGTAAGTAATTGAGGCAAATTTACATTTAGGACATATATTTGGTTGTGTCGATTGAGTTCACCAAACTTGAGTCCCAAAATTAATACGCAGCAATATTTAATACCAGCGACATGGGGTATATAGCAAAAGCTCTCATATTTTCAGCTATGCCTGATAGCTGGATGGAAGGAAGACACTGCTATCTCACCCTTCAACAGAAAGACAGGTTTCCATATATTAGCATTATACAGTTATTAGAAGTGGGTTAGAAATATTTTGACTGGTCTTGCTGCCATTGCATGCCATGAGAGCACCAGCACAGGAGCTATACTGAGGGGGTAAAAGAGTGATGTTTTTACAAATTTCTTGGGGATGGGCCTCTTTTTTAAGGCATGACATATCCCACAGCAGAGGTGCCGAGCATTGGCAAAGCCAATAGTTCTTACCTATGACAGCAAATGGATTTGTAGCCATGCACAATGAGAACACAGAGTGGTGGTAGACAATCACACTTACAATGGATTGTGGGCAGTAGGACAATAGAGGGTGGTTGGGAGGGGCATGGGCAAGCATCCCGACAACAGAGGATGGGTGGAAGGGAGTTGGGCAAGCACACAGATAATGGAGTATGGGTGGAAGAGGCTTGGGCACAAACACCAAAGGATGGGCAGCAGTGCTGAAGCAAACACAATGACAATGTAGGGTGGGCACGGAGCATGTGTGCACCAGAGAGTAGGAGGGAGGGGCTGGGGAAGCAAATAGAGAAGTACACAGACAATGGAGGTTGTTTGGGAGGTGCTGGGGGAGCACAAGGACAATAGAGCTTGAGCTGTAGGGAGATGGGGATGGAGGAGGGTCGCAAAGGGGTGAGAAGAACACAATGGAGGCCGTTGAAAAACACATGAACCCTTGTAGAGTGCTTAAACAAAAAGGAAAAAGTAGTTCCTGAAAAAGCGATTGGGGGAAGGACACAGTAATGCATCCATGCTTCAGGGTAGGGACAACCCAAGAAGAGTAAGGAAACCTTACCAAAGCAAATGAGAGTGACAATGAAGACAGGCAATGGTAGGTAGTGGGCGGGCTCTAAACCCATTTGGAAGGTAACAGAATGCCTCGCAGCAGCGCATGTGAGACCTAAACATGCCAGAGTTCCAAATCACGTATAACAAGGGAAAAAAAGTGGGAAGTAGAAAGGAGTCCTCCTACTGCCCCATAACAGTTGTTCATTACTTTGACATATCTGTCATGGGTGTGCGATGATTTACTGTCATGAACAGATGTCCATGGTGATGTCTTGTGATAATGGTTATTGTCGCAGCTGAGCATTAGTGCTATATTTAGCTGCGACTTTTTAAAAAAACACCATGCTTACTAGCTTCTGAATGCAGGTTTTTATATTCCTGCAAGTCCTGGACAGGTATTATTTGTTTGCCAATTGGCAAGTTGAGATTGTTCGTGGGTCTGTGCGTCAACGTGCATGTTGCTTATGCCCATAGTTACATTCCAATTTTCAAAATGGGAAAAACTGAACTTCACTAAGTGAAGCAAGCAACAGCTTTTCCGAGGTGGATATTTAAGGTTGTTACATTTTGGGTAAGTTTTCTACTTGGATTTAAAAAAAAAAAAGCAAAATAGTCTCATATTCAAAAAATGTGCCTGCAATAGCGACTGAATTTCATGTTTCCCTTTTATAATAATGACACTTCAAATAACACTATTTTCTTAAAATATGCCTCATGCTGCTCTTGACAACAATGTTCTGTTCTCATACTCGAATTCCTTTCCGTCTGTGTAAATGTATTTTACTTAATCCGACAAACAAGAAATTAGAGACTAAGAAAAGAAGGCAATTTTGCTAATTGAGGATAGCTGGAACTCCCGCATACATAGTATGCATTAACATACGGAGTAAAAACTAAGATGACTACTGCAAGAAGGCATGACACCTTACATGTCATAAAAGCACTACCTCCATGCAGGCAGGGCCACATACGGGTACAGGCAATCAGCTGTCGAACAAAATGTCCTCCAGTGACACTGCAATTAGCGCTGCACAACAAGGTCCACCAACAGGGCAGCAAATGTTGAAACACGATTTCAATGTTCACTGTGTCACTAATTGCCCTTTAACCTCCAGAGGTCCTTACAAACAGGGACACGTGCACTCTACACACATCTAAGCAACGCATGCCCATTTAAGTCTGGTCGGAACATTATTAAATATTTAAAGTATATTACATTATCATTTGTATCCTACAAACAAGATAACATCCTACGACATGTTTTTTTTTTTTTTACTTAACAGGCAACTAAATCCAGCTGTCTAATAACTTTATCTCTAGAGAACATTGGATTATACCCGAATTTTGTGAATCTTTGGTCTTACAAATAAAGAATTCATCACAGCAGTACCACCATGACCATATAACAATGGTAACATTCATAACAGACAAAGAACACAGTCTACCAGTGTTTGCACATGGACTGCAGCTGCCAAACAACTTCGAACAGCACATATGCCGAGGGCTAGATCCAGAAATGAACATCATAAACTGCGTCTGGTTGCTCACTGGAGTGACGGACCCTCTGCGCGAGTTTGATTTTGATCTCATAAATTAAAATTCGGCGGGTCCACTCAGACTTTTATCCTTCTGAGATGGGGCCCCTGTCCTGAGCAGAGTGCATTAGTAGAGTTAAGCGGTACCATCAAAGACGAGTCTTGTGAAAAGCAGTCACAAGATGACGTTTGCTTGTATAAAGTGAACTAAGAAGGCATACACAGAAACATATTGCATAGTACACACTTTTGACACTGGCCAAGTATTTTTGTTGCATCTGTAAGACAACTTATGTACGTATACACTTCTTTTTGAGCAAAAAGAGCTATAAATCCAACATTTTTTCATGACTGCCAGGAAATCAAACAAATGTTCAAAGGCAAATAGATAATAGCATTGTGTCTTTAAAATATGCTGAGGCATTCACATAGCAAACACTTCCTAAACAAAAAAGCAAACAGCAAGTAATTAAGATGTGATGGTGACTGCAAAGTAAATACATCAAAGAGCACACGTCAGCCCTAGTCTAAAAAAGGATGCTTGATCCCCATTATCAAAGCCTATTGGGAGCACAAATGGACCAATGTCACTGACCATAAAATGGTATTGACTTCATTAACAATCTATTTAAGTTCCAATCAATGATAAACCTGAAAAATACCTGTAAATCAATGGCTGAAGGAGGCTGATCAAAAGTCTCCTCCCTCTCTGCACTACTTATAATCTTTTTTTAAAGAATTAATGACATGATGTTGCCCAGAGAGTAGCCAGTCTTAAAAAGACAAGTCCTGGAATTCAATAAAAGTGGCCCATGGCAATAAAACAAAAGGAACCCCATGTCAAAGATCATCCTTGAAAGACAAAAGTTAATCATTAACAGAGTTATAACTTTTTTTTATATCAACCCTCTATGTGGACATTCTCTGTTCAATCATCTCTCATAGCATGCAGACACATATATACACATATGTGAGGGAAGCACTCCGTAAACAGTAAAGGCATCCAAAAGAGACATAGGAATTGCACATATATCCCAACGAAGCTGCGCAGATGAAAACATGTATGAGAGTAGGTTGTAGTCAAGATAAAATTCTTTCTTTTTTGTAATGTAAACAACAAACCCAACCAACACATTTCGTCCCCAAGACCGAGGGACTGCTATACGGTCGATAAACATACAAGAAACATAACACAAACATTAAAATCACATTTGCTAAAAATTGTGTGGTCAATAACATATATTAACACACCACAAACCAAATAATCCTAGGACATATTCCCACACTGTGCCCTAGGATTCGTGTACTCATTATGATCTTGCACCCATGGTCAGTAGTGTTTCTCAGTGAATGACTGAAGAGATGTACTGTGATTAATTCCAATCTCCAACAAACTCCGGGCAGTAAAAAGCATGAATATAATGATAAAACACTGATGTAAACAGAGCATGACTTTCTGAAGGAAGAGTGTAAGCACACCAGTAATATGGTATGTGTTTATTTCAGGTTATGACCCCGTGGTGGAGGTCAAACACACTGTAGATAGCCAAACGCTGTCTTCATCATCATGACTAAATTACAAAACAAATGTTTCATGTAAATTACAGTGATCATATTTTACAGAATAAAATCGTGGCACTGAAACCAAGAGATCCCACTGGCTACACGATCTCCACCACCACTGCCGCTTGTCACAACAGAAGATCCTCAATAGCATCTTGTATGATGATGTGGTGCTATTGAGAGGGAAAATGTACAGGATAGTCGGCAGGTTTCCTTAAAGCCCTCTTTACTTGCTGTTCCTGTTTCTGCCTCTATGACCCTTGAGAACACGGGTAGCAAGGGTAGTGCCAGAGGTATCAAAAGGGCAAGTCAGGGCAGCACCTGCCACCCATGGCTATCCCTAATTAATGTCCGTAAGCATCTCAATATTTATTGTCTGACTTGACAATGCAGCTGTCACCAGACTATCATATAAGCATCACTAGAAAGGGGATTTGACTCTGTCCACATGTTGGGAGCCAGGTGTACTTGTTTTGATTGGGTAAAGGCTGTGTGCTTCCACAAAAACATGCTTGCCCTCTATAGCGACCTCCACTGCCTGGGTATCCCACTAATGACCACGCCACACAAGGAGCTTAGTAGTACACAACTTTATTCTTCTAGGTGTAACTGCGAAGCCAACATACTAAACCAGCCTTCATTGCATTCCACTCTAACATTTACATCACAGTTCGAGTGAGTCAGTCAGGAACCAAAAGGGTTCCATCCTACATCTTTTTTTACAAATATATATATATAGGTCGATATATGCAATTAAATCTCTTCAATCTCTTCAATCAATCTTTTTGCCGCTTTAATTGTTCGATCTCATCTTGTTCTTGGAAATTGGGAACTGTCATCACCAATGTAATGAAATGTTCAGCACTCCGTCCATCATCCCCTTTGGTTTTTTTTGATCACCAATTTCCAGGCTCTGCATCAATGGTGTAGAGGCAACAATAGTCACTGATGTTTCAGAACCAGTCTCTCCTTGAAAAGTTAGGTCTTAAGAACAATTAGTTAAAGGCCTAAACTGAGAAGAGTCTCTGGTAATAGACTTACCAGGGGGCGGGATAGTCACCATATATCTCTTGGTAGACAGCACTTGAAATGGTTCTGCATCACATGAAGCATCAGATTTGCTTCTCTTCATCTGTCGTGGGAGCACTTGATCTCCTTTCTTAATGACGATGTTCTTCACACCTGGTCTCTGGCCAACATATGCTTCCATCTGTTGTTTGTTAACCAAGTCTTTCTCATGAGTTGCATTCTCATCTTTCTTACTCTGATTGGTCCATTGAGGTAACTTGATGTTCATTGCTCTCCATGACATCAATGTCGCAGGACATTCACCTGTGGTCAAGTGGGGTGCTGAATGATAAGATCTCAAGGTAGAATTCAACACAGTTTTACAATTGAGCTTCTCAAGAGTAGTACGCTGCACTGTTTTTTTCTTTAGTGTACTCATAAAACTCTCAACAAGTCAGTTGTCCTGCAGCAGCAAAGGTGTGCTCTTCTGATGCTTTATATTAAAATTCTCCAAGAACTATTTAAACTTTTGACTGTTGAAAGGTGGCCCATTGTCAGATTTTACTATGGCTGGAACACCCCATGACACAAAGATGCCACCTAGTCTCTCAATGACTCGTTCTTGAGTAGTAGATAAAAGATCTTCAATTAATGGAAATCATGAGTATTCTTCTATAATCAACAGCAGGTGATGTCCATTTTTGAGTGCCAAGTCCAAAGTCAATCGCTATTCTCTCTCATGCATGTATTGGGAGTGCTCACATGTTCAAAATGCGGTAATAGTTTTTGTCGAAAAGCAGTTGCATAGATGACAGTCCTCTAGTTCCTTTTCAATCCTGTCATCAAGATAGGGAAACCAGACCTGGTCTATGGGAGTTCTTTTTGTGGCAACGATTCCATGAAGTCCTACATGGGCCACTTAATTGTTTTCTGTTGCAGACTCTCCAGAATCAGAATCTCCAAATCTGAGTGCCAGAAATGACTGTTTAACCTTCCAGTCGTAAGGTGCTGCAAGCAGGAGCGATTCCTTTGGGATTGAATAAGATTTCAACACCAGCCACCCATGACGACGCAATCTGATCAACTTATTTACCACATTCTTAAAGGTTTGTCCAGTGATCTTAGAGTTCCAAAGCTCACCTAACTCCAATGACTTGCTACTATTATCAAGATGCTTCTTGTGGGAGCCGTTTCCCCGTTGTAAGTTAATCTCGGACCAGACTAGATTTGCCAAGATGTTAATGGCCACTGCATGCAGTTTATGACAGCTTTACAAATGCCGCCAGCATGGCAAATGACTGTTTTGTAAGAGAAAATTCTAACCTGATTTGAGCAGGCGAGGCTGACCTTGGTTGCCTGAAGGTTTTCTTATAGGCACTTATTAACAGTTTGTCAAGCAGAGGAGCCTCATCACTTAGCATTATCTCTGATCCATATGCGAGGGTTGGCAATAATTTTGCTTTCATAACTGCTCCCATAGATTTCAGATCATGACCTTTGATGGAGCTAACCAGTGTTGAAAATCCATAATTGATGGCTGAGCTTTTGTCCTAATCACCTTCTTCTGAGTTGCAAAGGTGCCATTTACATCTATTTTGACCCCTAAATATACGCAATAGGCAACTTCATCAATTTTATTTCCATTAATATGCCATTTTCGACTTTCGTTGGGGCCCCGATTGCAAGCCCTCACACTAGTTGTTTTATAGTTTATTTCCAGGCCGTTCTTTTCTGTAAAAGTACAAAGGGAATCCAGCAACCTTTGGAGGCCTATTTGAGTGTTATTAAACAGCAGTAGATTATCAGCATATAAAATGTGAGACATTGGTCATCCTTTAAACGCTCAGTGCATGATCTATCTGCCCATCTAGCTCTGCTGAAAGATCCGCAAAATAGAAACTAAAAAGAAGGGGGGCTGGCACGCAGCCATGTTTTACGCCAGTTGTTAGGTCTTCGTCACTGATTTGTAGATTTATTAGCAATGCTTTAGTTGTTTTCAACTTCTATACAGCGGCTGGAGTTGCGCTTTCACTCCACATGCTTAAGCGTCAGTTCCATACTTCGATTGCAACACAAGTGGAATGCACAAACAGTTTGCTTGGACCATGGGCAAGTTCCTGGGAGTGCACTGTCGATCTTTGGGTTACTCATCCCCTAACTCATCACCAGTTGTAGTATTCTCCCCAGTCTGGGTACATGTCAAATGACTACTCCACAGACGTTGCTTAGTATTACATGTCTTTATTCGTCTGTGTGTGACTGCGAACACAACATTCTAAACTAGTCACCATTGTATTCCACTCTAACTATTATGTCATAATTCTACTAAATCCATCAGGAGCCAAAAGGGTTCCATAATTTCTAACCTTCAAGACACTACGCCCTCAACACATCTGTGATCAATTTGCTTATTTATCGAGCTGCCTTAGCTTGATCTTTCAGGAGAATGCACATGGCATTGTAATTCTGTAAAAGGGTCTTAAATAACTAGATACGTTATGGTGTTTTTATCTTGCTGTAGTACAGATGAAAGAAGGGGAGTCATTAACCTACATGGATGTTTAGCTCAGGTTTGAAAGTGCTGGTGTCACCTGACCTTTTAAGCTATTCCAATCTTATTCTGCAATTTATTTGTTTCCACACAAATATATATACATTTCCATGCTATTATTTGTAATGCTTCAAATTACTACACAGTAAAGCCAGAGCTATTGGCATTGCCAGTGCTTGTATTTATAGGAGTGCCTAAAAGATGGGAAATAATCTGTGGTAGAAGTTCCTGGCAGCATATTCAGCATTCTTTTAATGTACTTTTGGGCTAGACAGTAGCAAGCTTTTAACATTTCTAGTATTAACCATGAAATGTCAGGGCAACTAAATCAATGATTAATTGCAGCAAACTCATAAAGAAATCTGGTATCCCAACATTTTTACATTACAGATTTAGCAGTTTGTGGACAAATACTAAATGGGGGAGTTAGACATGGAAGGCAACAGCCAAGTGTTCTAGTCGTAAAACTGAAAACTGCTGGACATACACAAAATCATAGACAAGTATTCCAAATATTTTTGTATTTATTTTCCCATTTTTTGCTGAAAGACAGCTTATAAAACTGATTGGGTCAAACCAAACCAAACCAAGTCTTAATCGCCATGAGTACTAAAGATCCAGTTTGCATGCTGGGCAGAGCCACAAGTTCCTCATCAAAACAAACAATAAGTGAAGTACGGATCTAGCCAACAGTCAAAAACTGCAGATTTCATCCTCTTTGTCACAACCAATGAGAGACTACATTCTGAGACTGACTGCACATTTGTATGTTTATACCCACTGTGAGAAATTGGGTGGTTGGTTGTGAGGAGTGTGAGCGCTTTTCAAGCAGCAGCCATAATCCTTCTCAGGGTGAACGACAAAAGTCAATAACTTAACCTGTGCATAACATGCTGACAGCTTGGCACAAAAGCAGTCAGGCTTTTTTTAGAACCAATGTATAAAGTATTTATGAAGCACACAAACAATAATAAGGTGAAAACACAACACAAGACAATTCTCACACCAATTTAGAAAAACAGAGTAGAGTTTAATCGATTATTTGATATGAAAATGACACAAATCCATTCAGCAGATCTGGTGAAACATAATTTCAAATATTTTGGGTAAGTATTATGCCATAGAAGCACAAAGGTCCCCTCACGGTTGTCTGGTCTTGCTAGACTGAAAAAAAGTCACAAGTTTAGGCCAGTCCTGAAAGAGAAGATGCCAGATAAGGGACCAGGTAAGTACCACTGAAAAAGTCACTTCCTCAAAGATGGGCGCGAATATACTTAGTAGTGGAGGAGGCTAAGAGGAGCAGGGAGAGCATTGTGGATGGTCATTACTGTAGCATGAAGAGCTGGCTAGCTGTCGTAGGCAGTCGTTGCTGTAGCGTGAAGTTCCTGTGGCTCGTCAAGGACGATTGTTTCTGGAGCTTCACAGTGGTTGTCGCCGTGGGCTGTCATCACTGTAGCACGAAGTGCAGATCTTGCGTTGCCGGTCATTAATGCAGTTGCTGCAGTGTGAAGAGTCGGGTCCACTGGAGCTTACCATTGGCGATCGTCATAGATGGCAAAATCGTGGCAGAACTGTGCCCCGTTTGCAGTTGCGAAGATCCCACAACTGCAAGATTTCTCCGTGTACTCTTATGCTAACCTGAGACCTAGGACCTTGGGATAAGGGACTCACTTTAGCAGAGGCCAGCAGTGCTCACACTGGTCCAGGTGAAGGTTCTGGTAGGTCCAGTTGCAGCAGGTCATCTGGGCAGTTGCAAGAAGGACTTTGGAACTTCCTATGTCCCTGTAGCTCAGAACAGGAGGTCAGCCAGCTGTCGCTTGTAGTCACTCTGCCTGGGATGAAGTGAGCAGGTCCAGTTTCCTTCTCAGAGCAGGCTTCAAGCATGGATCATTGACATAATACTGATGCCTACAATATTAGAACACCAAAATATGGGAAAATAATAATCATTAACAAAAATATTACCTTACGATACTTAACTAATAAAACCCCAAATCTCGAGAACACAGATATCTTTGACTTTTCCTTCTATTGAAAACTCCAATATCAGAACCTAAATATCATCACCTTTAAATAAACATATAATTTGTGAAAAATAACAATTTACACATTATCAACTAAAATAATATTGCTACAATAATTACATTAATAAATATTAAAAACACTTTTTATGTAAAACAATTATGTAAAATAAACATAACACATTGTATACACATATTTGAATAACAAATAAATACATTACATCACCAAAATATTTATGTCATCACAATCAAATATATGACTAAATTCCTAGCAATATAACCCCAAAAAATGTGCATTAACTACAAACATTTATACAGCATTCTAAATATAAAACTATATATATACATGTATATATATATATATATATATATATATTCCCAAATTTTGCAAGTGTAACGACCACCACCGAGCTGTTCTTTCACCAGATCTTTTTATTTAGGTAACGCGTTTCGCCTGACACAGCAGGCTTGATCACACATATACATATTCACTTAAAAAACCATAGGTTTCACACATGTTATAGTTAGCTGGACATTTCACTCGTAAAAAAACATTGAAATTCCCCCGTTATAGTTAGTTCAGATAACTATAACTCGCGCGCCCGCAATCCACTGCTCATGACGTCACATATTACATCACTCATGACATGGTCAGTGGCATCACTCATGACATCACTGATGACATCATCCTTGTGATAGAGTGGCGGTCGCGCGAGTTATAGTTATCTGAACTAACTATAACGGGGGAATTTCAATGGTTTTTTACGAGTGAAATGTCCAGCTAACTATAACATGTGTGAAACCTATGGTTTTTTAAGTGAATTTGCAAGGTTTTTTAAATGCTAATTCCTAACTATAACGTGTGTGAAACCTATGGTTTTTTAAGTGAATTTGTAAGGTTTTTTAAATGCTAAGTTATGTATGTATTATTATATTTTTCATATATTTATTTTACAATAAGCTACCTATGTATATAGTTATAGATTGACTGTATCCTGTAATATGGAATGGCTCGTTTAAATTGTTATATTTTTTTTTAAAGGTTTTTCACAGTGCGATTTTTTGAAAAAAAATAAAAAATAAAATGTCACCCTTCGGGGTCCTTCAGGGACCCCCTGACAAAGGCTAGGGGGTCAGGAACTCTCTACCCTGCCCCCTTTTCACGTTCTCCACCTTTCTTTTTCACTGTCACACACAAAACACACAAAATGGTGGCCGACACTTCCTGATTTCGACCGATTCGAATGTTGACTGACATGTAACCACCAATCAGAATTATGCTTGCGCACGTTATGGTGCGTGCACGGTGCGCGCTTATAGATATTTATGTACTTTTAACTGAAATTTTCTCAGGAACTACTGAACAGATTGACACCATATATGCAAAAGCAAAAACAACAATTGATGGACAGAATGCAGAACAATGTCATACATTCAACCCAGTACAGAGATCTGGGCCTAAATCCATCGTTTTTTTGCTCACCATGCCATTCCAGTTTGAACCCAGCCATATGCAAATCAGTCTTGACCCTGTGCCCCATGGGAACAGTCCAGCCCGAACTGCCAAGCCAGGTCCTCCCTGGACTGGAAACAAGCATCCTAGGACCGGTTTCGGGCTTTCAGCCCTCGTCAGCCAGGATAGCTTGATTCCAGTGGCATGGAGAGCACGGGACTCACGTCTGAGCATACCCTTCCCACTCGGGGTAACAATTGCAAAAACAACAATTGATGGACAGAATGCAGAACAATGTCATACATTCAACCCAGTACAGAGATCTGGGCCTAAATCCATCGTTTTTTTGCTCACCATGCCATTCCAGTTTGAACCCAGCCATATGCAAATCAGTCTTGACCCTGTGCCCCATGGGAACAGTCCAGCCCGAACTGCCAAGCCAGGTCCTCCCTGGACTGGAAACAAGCATCCTAGGACCGGTTTCGGGCTTTCAGCCCTCGTCAGCCAGGATAGCTTGATTCCAGTGGCATGGAGAGCACGGGACTCACGTCTGAGCATACCCTTCCCACTCGGGGTAACAATTGCAAAAACAACAATTGATGGACAGAATGCAGAACAATGTCATACATTCAACCCAGTACAGAGATCTGGGCCTAAATCCATCGTTTTTTTGCTCACCATGCCATTCCAGTTTGAACCCAGCCATATGCAAATCAGTCTTGACCCTGTGCCCCATGGGAACAGTCCAGCCCGAACTGCCAAGCCAGGTCCTCCCTGGACTGGAAACAAGCATCCTAGGACCGGTTTCGGGCTTTCAGCCCTCGTCAGCCAGGATAGCTTGATTCCAGTGGCATGGAGAGCACGGGACTCACGTCTGAGCATACCCTTCCCACTCGGGGTAACAATTGCAAAAACAACAATTGATGGACAGAATGCAGAACGATGTCATACATTCAACCCAGTACAGAGATCTGGGCCTAAATCCATCGTTTTTTTGCTCACCATGCCATTCCAGTTTGAACCCAGCCATATGCAAATCAGTCTTGACCCTGTGCCCCATGGGAACAGTCCAGCCCGAACTGCCAAGCCAGGTCCTCCCTGGACTGGAAACAAGCATCCTAGGACCGGTTTCGGGCTTTCAGCCCTCGTCAGCCAGGATAGCTTGATTCCAGTGGCATGGAGAGCACGGGACTCACGTCTGAGCATACCCTTCCCACTCGGGGTAACAATTGCAAAAACAACAATTGATGGACAGAATGCAGAACAATGTCATACATTCAACCCAGTACAGAGATCTGGGCCTAAATCCATCGTTTTTTTGCTCACCATGCCATTCCAGTTTGAACCCAGCCATATGCAAATCAGTCTTGACCCTGTGCCCCATGGGAACAGTCCAGCCCGAACTGCCAAGCCAGGTCCTCCCTGGACTGGAAACAAGCATCCTAGGACCGGTTTCGGGCTTTCAGCCCTCGTCAGCCAGGATAGCTTGATTCCAGTGGCATGGAGAGCACGGGACTCACGTCTGAGCATACCCTTCCCACTCGGGGTAACAATTGCAAAAACAACAATTGATGGACAGAATGCAGAACAATGTCATACATTCAACCCAGTACAGAGATCTGGGCCTAAATCCATCGTTTTTTTGCTCACCATGCCATTCCAGTTTGAACCCAGCCATATGCAAATCAGTCTTGACCCTGTGCCCCATGGGAACAGTCCAGCCCGAACTGCCAAGCCAGGTCCTCCCTGGACTGGAAACAAGCATCCTAGGACCGGTTTCGGGCTTTCAGCCCTCGTCAGCCAGGATAGCTTGATTCCAGTGGCATGGAGAGCACGGGACTCACGTCTGAGCATACCCTTCCCACTCGGGGTAACAATTGCAAAAACAACAATTGATGGACAGAATGCAGAACAATGTCATACATTCAACCCAGTACAGAGATCTGGGCCTAAATCCATCGTTTTTTTGCTCACCATGCCATTCCAGTTTGAACCCAGCCATATGCAAATCAGTCTTGACCCTGTGCCCCATGGGAACAGTCCAGCCCGAACTGCCAAGCCAGGTCCTCCCTGGACTGGAAACAAGCATCCTAGGACCGGTTTCGGGCTTTCAGCCCTCGTCAGCCAGGATAGCTTGATTCCAGTGGCATGGAGAGCACGGGACTCACGTCTGAGCATACCCTTCCCACTCGGGGTAACAATTGCAAAAACAACAATTGATGGACAGAATGCAGAACAATGTCATACATTCAACCCAGTACAGAGATCTGGGCCTAAATCCATCGTTTTTTTGCTCACCATGCCATTCCAGTTTGAACCCAGCCATATGCAAATCAGTCTTGACCCTGTGCCCCATGGGAACAGTCCAGCCCGAACTGCCAAGCCAGGTCCTCCCTGGACTGGAAACAAGCATCCTAGGACCGGTTTCGGGCTTTCAGCCCTCGTCAGCCAGGATAGCTTGATTCCAGTGGCATGGAGAGCACGGGACTCACGTCTGAGCATACCCTTCCCACTCGGGGTAACAATTGCAAAAACAACAATTGATGGACAGAATGCAGAACAATGTCATACATTCAACCCAGTACAGAGATCTGGGCCTAAATCCATCGTTTTTTTGCTCACCATGCCATTCCAGTTTGAACCCAGCCATATGCAAATCAGTCTTGACCCTGTGCCCCATGGGAACAGTCCAGCCCGAACTGCCAAGCCAGGTCCTCCCTGGACTGGAAACAAGCATCCTAGGACCGGTTTCGGGCTTTCAGCCCTCGTCAGCCAGGATAGCTTGATTCCAGTGGCATGGAGAGCACGGGACTCACGTCTGAGCATACCCTTCCCACTCGGGGTAACAATTGCAAAAACAACAATTGATGGACAGAATGCAGAACAATGTCATACATTCAACCCAGTACAGAGATCTGGGCCTAAATCCATCGTTTTTTTGCTCACCATGCCATTCCAGTTTGAACCCAGCCATATGCAAATCAGTCTTGACCCTGTGCCCCATGGGAACAGTCCAGCCCGAACTGCCAAGCCAGGTCCTCCCTGGACTGGAAACAAGCATCCTAGGACCGGTTTCGGGCTTTCAGCCCTCGTCAGCCAGGATAGCTTGATTCCAGTGGCATGGAGAGCACGGGACTCACGTCTGAGCATACCCTTCCCACTCGGGGTAACAATTGCAAAAACAACAATTGATGGACAGAATGCAGAACAATGTCATACATTCAACCCAGTACAGAGATCTGGGCCTAAATCCATCGTTTTTTTGCTCACCATGCCATTCCAGTTTGAACCCAGCCATATGCAAATCAGTCTTGACCCTGTGCCCCATGGGAACAGTCCAGCCCGAACTGCCAAGCCAGGTCCTCCCTGGACTGGAAACAAGCATCCTAGGACCGGTTTCGGGCTTTCAGCCCTCGTCAGCCAGGATAGCTTGATTCCAGTGGCATGGAGAGCACGGGACTCACGTCTGAGCATACCCTTCCCACTCGGGGTAACAATTGCAAAAACAACAATTGATGGACAGAATGCAGAACAATGTCATACATTCAACCCAGTACAGAGATCTGGGCCTAAATCCATCGTTTTTTTGCTCACCATGCCATTCCAGTTTGAACCCAGCCATATGCAAATCAGTCTTGACCCTGTGCCCCATGGGAACAGTCCAGCCCGAACTGCCAAGCCAGGTCCTCCCTGGACTGGAAACAAGCATCCTAGGACCGGTTTCGGGCTTTCAGCCCTCGTCAGCCAGGATAGCTTGATTCCAGTGGCATGGAGAGCACGGGACTCACGTCTGAGCATACCCTTCCCACTCGGGGTAACAATTGCAAAAACAACAATTGATGGACAGAATGCAGAACAATGTCATACATTCAACCCAGTACAGAGATCTGGGCCTAAATCCATTGTTTTTTTGCTCACCATGCCATTCCAGTTTGAACCCAGCCATATGCAAATCAGTCTTGACCCTGTGCCCCATGGGAACAGTCCAGCCCGAACTGCCAAGCCAGGTCCTCCCTGGACTGGAAACAAGCATCCTAGGACCGGTTTCGGGCTTTCAGCCCTCGTCAGCCAGGATAGCTTGATTCCAGTGGCATGGAGAGCACGGGACTCACGTCTGAGCATACCCTTCCCACTCGGGGTAACAATTGCAAAAACAACAATTGATGGACAGAATGCAGAACAATGTCATACATTCAACCCAGTACAGAGATCTGGGCCTAAATCCATCGTTTTTTTGCTCACCATGCCATTCCAGTTTGAACCCAGCCATATGCAAATCAGTCTTGACCCTGTGCCCCATGGGAACAGTCCAGCCCGAACTGCCAAGCCAGGTCCTCCCTGGACTGGAAACAAGCATCCTAGGACCGGTTTCGGGCTTTCAGCCCTCGTCAGCCAGGATAGCTTGATTCCAGTGGCATGGAGAGCACGGGACTCACGTCTGAGCATACCCTTCCCACTCGGGGTAACAATTGCAAAAACAACAATTGATGGACAGAATGCAGAACAATGTCATACATTCAACCCAGTACAGAGATCTGGGCCTAAATCCATCGTTTTTTTGCTCACCATGCCATTCCAGTTTGAACCCAGCCATATGCAAATCCCTAAGTGGGATGGGTATTCCCAGACGTGGGACCCGTGCTCACTACGCCACTGGAGTCAAGCTATCCTGGCTGATGACGGCTGATAGCCAGAAACCGGTCCTAGGATGCTTGATTCCGGTCCAGGGAAGACATGGCTTGGCAGTTCGGGCTGGACTGTTCCCATGAGGCACAGGGTCAAGACTGATTTGCATATGGCCATGTCTAAACTGGGGTGGTGTAGTGGGCAAAAGAACGATGGATTTAACCCAGATCTCTTGACTGGGGGAGAATGTCTGCATTGTCAGCATTCCGTCCATCATTTGTTTGTTGTAACGCTTTTCGCCCTAAGTGGGATGGGTATTCCCAGACGTGGGACCCGTGCTCACTACGCCACTGGAGTCAAGCTATCCTGGCTGATGACGGCTGATAGCCAGAAACCGGTCCTAGGATGCTTGATTCCGGTCCAGGGAAGACATGGCTTGGCAGTTCGGGCTGGACTGTTCCCATGAGGCACAGGGTCAAGACTGATTTGCATATGGCCATGTCTAAACTGGGGTGGTGTAGTGGGCAAAAGAACGATGGATTTAACCCAGATCTCTTGACTGGGGGAGAATGTCTGCATTGTCAGCATTCCGTCCATCATTTGTTTGTTGTAACGCTTTTCGCCCTAAGTGGGATGGGTATTCCCAGACGTGGGACCCGTGCTCACTACGCCACTGGAGTCAAGCTATCCTGGCTGATGACGGCTGATAGCCAGAAACCGGTCCTAGGATGCTTGATTCCGGTCCAGGGAAGACATGGCTTGGCAGTTCGGGCTGGACTGTTCCCATGAGGCACAGGGTCAAGACTGATTTGCATATGGCCATGTCTAAACTGGGGTGGTGTAGTGGGCAAAAGAACGATGGATTTAACCCAGATCTCTTGACTGGGGGAGAATGTCTGCATTGTCAGCATTCCGTCCATCATTTGTTTGTTGTAACACCATATATGCAAAAGGCACATGCCTGACCTGAGGACTACCCCTTTGCCAAATTTCAAGTAATTCTGTTCAGCCGTTCGGGCTGTACCTTCGACTAAAGGTCCTATGGGAAAATGCATGGGGAAAACGCGTTTTGGGACCCCCCTTTTTTCTCAGCCCCCGCTTGACGAATCACCCCGAGACTTTCGGGGTAGGAGCTGAGCGGAGCGCACCATTAGTTTTGAAAATTTTGCGAGGATTCGTCAACCGGCGCCAAAGTTATTCAAAATAGAATTTTTTCCTATGGAAACTCGGTCCTAACTATAACCATCTACTGGCGACCGCCAGTAGATAATATATATATATATATATATATATGATGTGATCAAGACCGGGTTTCCCGGTCGAAACGCGTCATGCTGGCTGAAAATATGGAATAAAGCACTGAAATTCAAAAGAATACTTGGCTGTGTGGTGGTCCGTTCCTGCTCTTTCGTTTAACGGATTTATGCTGGATCGTGCTCGATATATATATATATATATATATATATATATATATATATATATATATATATATATATACATATTGTGTATATATGTATTTTCACAAAAAACAAAGGTTACAGGAACGTTATAGTTAGGCTGACATTTCACTTGTACAAAACCAGAGAAACTCAGCTGTTATAGTTACCTGAGTTAACTATTACTTGCCCCCCCACAATGCACTGCTTATGACCTCACATATTACACCACTCATGACATGGTCAGTGACATCACTCATGACATCTCAAATGACATCACTGATGACATCAGTGATGACATCATCCAGTGACTGCGAGTGTTTTTAAAAAAGTGTATGAGTGTAATATATACATACACCAAGGTTTATTGGTGAATCAGTGGGTGTATGAGTGACTGTTTGGATGACTGAGTGGATGCATGACTGACTGTATGAGTGAGTGATTAGGTGTCTCAGGGAATGTATGTATGAGGGACTGGTTGTGTAAATGTATCTGTCTGTCAGTTGATGTCTAAGTGGGTGTATTAGTGTATTAGTGGGTTTATGAATGGCTATATGGGTGATTGATTGGCTGATTATCTCTATTGTTTTCTAGGTGTCTGTGTGTGTGGGTGAGGAGGTGTGTGACTGCCTGTATGGATGTGTGAGTGGGTGTATGATTGACTGTATGGGTGCGTGTGTAGGTGTGTAAGTAGTTCTATGGGTGACTCAACCAGTCTGTGCGAGTGCCTGTATGGGCATATGAGTGGATGTGTCAATGGCTGTATTGGTGACTGAGCGGGTGTATGAGTGAGCAAGTAGATATGTGTGTAGATCACTGAATTAGTGAGTGGCTGTGGAAGTACCAGTATGGCTCTTTCAATGGGTTTGTGAATGGTTGTGTGAAAGTGGCAGTGGGTGTAAAAAAGATTCTATAGGGGTGTGAGTGGGAGCATCAGAGATTATGTGGATAATGTCATCACTGGTGTCATGAGTGATGTCATTTGAGATGTCATCAGTAATATCACTGACCATGTCATGAGTGATGTAATATGTGAGGTCCTAAGCAATGCATTGCGGGGGTGCAAGTTATATTATAGTTAGGTGATCCTGTTTTAGTTTTAAACCTATAATAACTGATAAAACCCCACTGAAAGGAAAATAGCCCTCATCAGTGGAAACATATAAACACTGAAAAACACTGTCGCAACCACAAACTAAATGCTATTCAAAGAAAGGAAAAGGTGATTGAAAGAGTAATTTTTATTTCTTCCTGAAGCGACCAATACAATGTAACTTTGTTATACAAGGCAGCAGCAAGAAAGACTAGGCTAACATAATTCTGCTTGACTTTTGTTGTTTAGGGATGTCACAAAAATGTTGTTTATTCAGTTTTGTGGTCTTTGCTTTAAAGATGCAGGGTTTAGACGCAAGTTTTAGGTCTTATTATTTATTTTATAAACTGTTTTAAAGTTCTTACCAAGTTCAACAAAGATTGGAGTGATATTGTTTGTATTTGCAGTAATTCAGCTATGTATATGAAAAAAATTGTGTGATGACTTGTGAAAATCGATACCTGAGCTGTAGTGCTTCCCTGTAAGAGATCCTTGCCACTTGCTAGATGGGATATTCAAAGCATCTTTGCAATCTTCAGGGTTAATAAAGAATGCTATTGACTTTGTAGTCCATTCTGGTGCAGTGTTTCGTTATGCATGGGAACTAAAACACAAATATTTCTCATTTTGTGCTTTGTATAGCATTAAAGACACAGTCATCCCAACTATGTCATTTAGCCGGTGGCTCCCAGTCCTAGAGGCCGTGAATGCTATATTTTCCATGTGGCGAATGTTTACTGAATTTTTGGTTTGTGATGATGCCAAAGGCAAGAAATGTGAGGATCTTGGGTCGGATATTGGTAGTGATGTGAAAAAAAGTACACTCTACTGCATTATTAAATTTTTACAGAAAAAGATGATTGCTATAGTGGACATAATCAAAAAAACTAGAGTCTGAAAACAGCCTTGTCTACCAAGTGTTCAGTATAATTGGTGTAGATGTTAAACATCTCCTTGAGAGTAGGCTGAATGACACTTTTAGTGACTTTGGCACCACAGCATGTTTCATGTTAGAATTCTTGCCACTTGCTAAGCAAAGAAATAATGAGGAGCAATTCAGGAAATGTAATTTTAAGGTGCATGAGAAATGTCCCTTCACCAACCACGGCATTTGAAGTCAATGAAGCCTCACTGAGGTACTCTGCACAAGTTCTAGATCTCTTCCTTAAAGGGGAATTTTCTTTGGACTTTGAAAAATACTTCTTCATTTTTGACCACTTAAATAACTGATGGTATATGCGCCCAGATCAATGCATATGTTGCAGAACATGTCCCAGAGAATCACAATCTTCAGGTGCACCAGTATTGGCATAGAAAGCTATGTCAGCGGGCAGAGTTAGCAAATTGTGTATTGGATGTTTTGGCTTTGCCCGTCTCAAGTGCCAATATTGAGAGGGCCTTTTCACAGATAAACGTTTACCTGAGAAAGAAAGAGCGAGTGCACATGAACAAAGACCCACGAATGAAGTATTGAATGGTGTACTACAATAAGTTTGATTTGCAAAAATATATTTGGACCTCATATACCCTGTACGCTCACTGCCTATAAACATGCACTATCAGTGCAGGAAGCAAGCAATAATAAAAGCAAAAAATTCCATACAATACTGGAAAAACACTGTTTCTGTTGTTTTTAATGGCGCAAAAATATGTTACCATTGATAACCACTGTTTTTTCAAGTATTGAACACACTGAAAACCCCCCACCAGAATTAACCACAAATAGAAACGGAAAACAGGAAAGCCTAATTATAGTTAACTCAGGTAACTATAACGGCTGATTTTTTCTGCTTTTGTACAAGTAAAATGTCAGCCTAACTATAATGTCCCTGTAACCTTTGTTTTTTTAATGACTTTATAAGGTTTTAAAAATCTATTGGCTAACTATTATGTCCGTGTAACCTTTGTTTTTTTTCGTGAATTTCTAAGGTTTTTCAAATTCATTTTAACTATAACATCCCTATAACCTTTCTTTTTTAGTGGAATTCTAAGATTTTTGACATTCTATTTACTAACTATAACGACCCTGTAACCTTTGTTTTATTTTGTGAATTTCTATGGTTTTTTAAATAAGTCATGTTTGAAGAGTGGTAGACAAAGGGAGTCGGGCCTCCAACCAGCTCTCAGGAATCCCGCTGTGTAGGACTTACAGCAGGTACCAGGAGGGCTTCTTGGCCCCCAAAGTCCCTCAGGAGTAAAGTGGACTTCATCCCCAGCCAGTAGTGTGCCAGGAGGCATGTTTGCAGAGTGGTGGAGAAAGGAGGGCCTGTCCTCCGAAGACCAGACAGCTTATTGTACAAGCTACTATTCTGTCTCGGTTGGATTATGCGAATTCCCTTCTGCTTGGAGCCAATCAGGCGGAACTATGTAGACTCCAACGCGTTCAAAACGCTGCCACCAGGGTCCTGGTTGGCCTGCCGAAATTCTGTTCGGCCCAAAAATCTATCTATGGACTTCACTGGCTCCCTGTCTCTCAGAGGAACAAGTTTAAGTCTCTCTGCCTTTCGTTTAAAATCCTGAAGCACTCATCCCCTCAGATCTTGGAACATCTTATGTCACCATATGTACCATCGCGGCCTCTAAGATCTTCAGGGCTTCATCTGGTTACAGTTCCTCGTTTTAAAAGGGTTAGGGCCGGGGGCCGCTCTTTTAGTGTGCTCGCTGCCAAGCTTTGGAACTCACTTCCTGCCCATATCCGCGCCATCGATGAACTTTTGATTTTTAGGAAGGCCGTCAAGACCTTCCTTTTTTCCCTGGATGCCTAGCACTGTTCACTGGGTTGTTTGTGTGCCGGTTTCTTGTTCAAGGAGCGCCGGGACGCCCCTTTGCTGGGGCAGCTGTGCGCTATACAAATCCGGCTAACATAACATAACCTCTTAACAATCCCACTGTGTGTGACTTACTGGAGGTAACAGGCGTGTCAGTTGTCCCCCAACCTTACCTTACCTCCAGTAAGTCCCACACAGCAATATTTCTGAGTTCTGATAGCAGGCCATGCCCCCTTTCTCCACCACTCTGCAAACGCACCTCCTGGCGTGCTCTTGGTTGGGAAATGAAGTCCCGTTCCCTGCTGAGGATCCTTAGGGGCCAACTAGCCACTCCGAGGCTATTTTTGGCCCCAGGGACCTCATCCCCGGGGTTTGGCCATCTCCTTTGGGACCACGGGGGGGGGGCGAAGGCCCCCACGATCCCAGCTGGCTCCCACCCCTGTGGGAGCAGGCATTACTTTTTACCCCCAGGAAGCTACTGACATGCAGCTCTCTGGTGGTAAAAAGCAAAGTGCTACACTTTGAACAAGCAAAAGAAAAATGCTGTTGCTTGTTCAAAGTGGAGCACTTGTATGCTATGGGATGGCTATGGGATGGCAGGAGCAGTGCTCCCCCTATCCCATAGCAAACAGCAATGTCCCAGGGTGGGGCACCCCGGCACAATGCTGGAACCCCACTTACATTTGAAAAATAGCCTGGGGGAGGTGGTGGTTCCCGGGGCTGTGTGGGGGGATGGAGCCCCCCACATATTATTTTTAAATGTAACCCCGGTGAGGTGACAGTCCCTTTTTTTGTGGGGGCCTTTTGATGTACCCTGTCAGGAATCCCCTCCCGCACATGGATTCCCTCCCACGATGCCACTTCCGTGAACCTGGTGCGCTTGGAGGAGAGCGGACTACAACTCCCAGAATGCCCTCCGGCAACAATTGCCTCATGGAACTCAAGAGTTCTGGTTACATAACACCAAGGGTAACGCCTAGTTTTCATGTTATGCAACTCAAGAGTTCTGGTTGCATAACACCAAGGGTAACGCCTAGTTTGCATGTTATGCAACTCAAGAGTTCTGGTTACATAACACCAAGGGTAACGCCTAGTTTTCATGTTATACAACGCCAAGAGTACTACTTAAGGAGAAGATCACTGGGACTCGGCGTCGGATATTCTGATCTTTGCCGGAGTACCTGGTTGAGGTACACGGACCCGTTGGAGAGTGGAGCGGCGGAAGGAACATTCTAAGGAGCGGAGGAGAGGTGCTGGCGTGTGCTTCCTGCCCGTGTCCTGTCCCGTTCTGAGAGCCGTATTCAACGTCATTGGGCACAAGTACCGTTGGTAGAGCCGAAGCTCCCAACGGCCTGACAATTTGGAGAAATCGAGGTTGGTGCGAGCCGAAGCTCCCAACCCTCGTTACTTGGGTGAACACACGCTTAGAGCTAAGACGCTATCCAGGAGGTGTTTCTGCGTCTTAGCCATCGACACTCGTAGGAGAACTGGGATAGGTAGAGCGGCTGCTCCCATCCATTCTCTGCACCACCTTGGGTATCATCACTTAAACCCGGATACAAGAGACGCACACTAGGAGGTGTTCCCAGCGTCTTTGTGTTGTGGCAGTACTCTGGGGGAAACTGGTAGAGCGGCTGTTCCCAGGTGGTAGAGAGCCCGGCCGGGTGACTCCCACGTGCCCCCCGTATATTCCACAACCTTGGAACTACCCTTCACAGCGGTCGAGTGGCATTGTCGGCCACTGCTTAGCACTGTGCCCTCCGTTGGAGCACACCGGGACCGGTGTGCATGCGGAGGACGGTTAGAAGAGCTGTGAATGGGTATCGTACTTTAACTGGTGATTCCAGTACCGGTATTCTTTGTTGTCTGTAGTTGTTTATCTGTTTATTAAATCCTCCTTAACCTCCCTTTCTCTGGTCCGTTGTCTGTTTGTCCCAACCCCGAGAAAGCCAGGACGTTACATAATATCCGACCTCTTCCATAACTATCTCCTGGTTGGGCGAACGACATGGCCACGATTGAGGATGTGTTGGCCGTCTTAGCCGCGATGCAAATCGAGCTCACCGCTTCCAGAAAGGAAACAGCAGACGTTAAGGCTAGACTGGACGCTCTGCAGAACGATCCGCTACAGGCGGGTGCCTCTCACACGGCCACGGCTCCTGCGGTTGTGGTAGAGATGCCCGTAGCCATTCCTTTGGCGACACCAGAGAGGTACAGCGGAGACCCCAACACAGTGCAGGTATTCCTCACTCAAGTAGCACTGCATCTGTCCTGCAAACCAAAGGCCTTTCCGACCAGCCAAGCCAGAGTGGCCTTTCTGATCTCGTATCTTGCTGGGAACGCGGCGCAATGGGCAGTCCCACTGGTGAGCAGGGACGACCCTATCCTATGTGATTGGGGAGCCTTCCGCGAGGAATTCTTGAAGGTGTTTGATCGAAGGGCGGACTCGTATACTGCCGATCGAGACATGTTGGAGCTGAGGCAAGGCAACAATGATCTGGTGCAGTACCTTAATGCTTTTCGACGGTTAGTGGCCGAAACCAAGTGGCCCATAGCCAAACAAACCGCGCTGTTTCACCAGGGCTTGAGCGAAGAGCTCAAAGATGTGGTAGCACAAATCGACCCCCAACCCAAGACATGTGAGGGCTTGATCAACCTGGTGCTACGGCTGGACCATAGATTGAATGAAAGAAAGGGCGATCACAAGAGGAAAGGGAAAGCGCTGCCATCGTATGTTTCGATGGGTGGCCCTGAGACCAACTCCTCCACCAGGACAGAACCCATGGACATAGGAGCTATAAGGGCGAGCCTTACATCCACTGAAAAAGAATCACGCCGCAAGCAAGGCCTTTGCCTTTACTGCGGAAAAAAGGGGCACTATGTACGCGAGTGTCCAGCCAAGCCAAAGACCTCACGATACCGAGCGAACAAAACGGTGACAGCAGTGGTGGACGCACCGGCGGAAAACTGAGGGACTCCGGGTCTAGGGAAGGGGCATCTTGGAGTCACACCCACATCCCTTCCATGTTGAGCCCGAATCAAAAAGGGCGAAGACATTTGTTTATTACCTTACACGTAGGAGTGCAGGACCAGTGGATACCTGTGGTAGCCATGGTTGATTCAGGAGCCACGGGCATGTTCTTGGACTACAATGAAGCACGGAGACTGGGTCTCACTCTCCTTCCCAAACAGATACCAGAGGAGGTGTATGCAGTGGATGGGAGAAGTCTGGTGACCGGACCTATCGGACAGCACACAGGAGAAGTACCGGTGAGGTTCGGAAAACTGCATAACAAACGTATCGATTTTAGCATAATCAGAGCCCCGCAGTACGGGGTCATATTGGGTCTACCCTGGCTCCAAAAACATAACCCAACGGTGGATTGGCCTACGCATCACATTGAGATGACTTCCCCGTTTTGTGAACAATGGTGCGGCATGCGGCAGGACCCCCACGTAGGTGAGGTAGGCGAAGGGCACACGGTCGCCACGGCAGCAGAAAAGGCCGTAAAGCTGCCCAGAGTGTATCACAGTTTCGGGGACGTCTTCGATGAAATCCGAGCGGAGGTGCTCCCTCCACATAGACCGTTCGACTGCCAAATCGACCTGGTTCCAGGGGCTAGCGTTCCAAGCGGCAGACTGTATGCGCTCACAGAACCCGAAAATGTACATCTACGGGGATATTTGGATAAGTTACTAGGGCTGGGGTTCATCAGGCCGTCGAAATCCCCTGCCGCATCGCCTCTCTTTTTCATCCCGAAAGCAAATGGCGAATTGAGGGCCTGCGTGGACTTTAGGGCCTTGAACGCGATAACCATAAAAAACCGGTACCCCTTGCCTCTCATAAGCGTTCTCCTGGAACAGGTAAAAAAGGCCCAAATATACACAAAGCTTGATCTCAAGGGGGCATACCATCTAGTGCGCATGAGGGACGGCGACGAATGGAAAACCGCCTTTAAGACCAGGTTCGGGCTCTTTGAGTACCTCGTCATGCCGTTCGGACTATGCAACGCCCCTGCCGCCTTCCAATACTTCCTCAATGAGGTGTTCCGGGAGGTATTGGATATCTACGTGGTCGTTTATATAGACGACATACTCATCTACTCCAACTCAGAGGAAGAACACGTACAGCACGTATCCGCGGTTCTCAAAAAACTGAGGGAAAACATGCTATACTGCAAACTCAGCAAATGTGACTTCCACGTCACATCAGTGGAATTCCTTGGGGTGATGCTGAGCCCCAACGAACAGGAGATGGCGGAACGCAAGATCAGAGCGGTGGAGGAGTGGCCGGTGCCCCGAGGAGTAAAGGAAGTCCAGAGCTTCATAGGCTTCGCCAACTTTTATAGGCGTTTTATTGAGGGGTTTTCTGGCTTGGTTGCCCCGATCACGCAACTACTAAGGAAGTCTCAGGAGTTCGTGTGGGGACCGGAAGCACAAAAAGCATTTGTGGCCCTCAAGAAGGCCTTCAGCACCGCCCCGGTGCTAGCTCACTCGAATCCGGAATTACCCTATGTGGTAGAAGCGGACGCCTCTGATGTGGCGCTGGGTGCCATTCTATCTCAGAGGAATGAGGTGTCGGGTTTGCTCCATCCTGTGGCGTACATGTCTCGTAAATTGAACGACGCGGAACGCAATTACCATATTGCGGAGAAGGAACTACTCGCAATAAAGGACGCATTTGCTGAGTGGAGGCATTTGTTAATGGGGGCCAGACACGTGGTTACAGTGTATACGGACCACAGAAACCTCCAGTTTCTGACGGCGGCGTGGCATTTATCTCCCCGTCAAATGAGGTGGATGATCTTTTTCTCCGGTTTCAATTTCCACATCACATACCGACCCGGTACGGAGAACAGGAAAGCGGACGCGCTTTCGAGGCAATCGAATGCCAGGGATCCGCAGCCGGTTGCCGAACATTCCATCATCCCTCCAGGAGTTGTGATAGGGGTGATTCAACCACAGACGTTCCTCAGGGGGGTCCAGAAGGGGACCCATACCTTCATGTGGCGGAGGTGGCTTCACAGTCACAAGGAGTGGCAGATGAAGGACGGGATTCCGGTGAAAGGACGATGTATGTTGTTACCCACGCCTAGGCTTCGAAAACAGGCCTTCACCTGGTGCCACGTGTCTCCCTGTGCCGGCCATCTGGGTGTCGAAAAGACAGTAGCGAGCCTAGGACGGCAGTTCTGGTGGCCTGCCATGAGAACAGACGTCCGGAATTGGTGTTCATCATGTACCGTTTGCGCATCCATGAAATCGGACCACAGAAGAGCGCAAGGACTCCTCCAACCCCTTCCTACACCAACCAAACCCTGGGAAAACATATCCTTGGACTTCATTGTCGGGCTACCAAAGGATCAAGGAAAGACGGCCATACTGGTGGTGGTGGACTATCTCACGAAGATGGGGCACTTCCTCGCTTGCAAACAGGTACCTTCGGCAGGAGAGCTGGCGTCGTTGTTATTGAAGAATGTAGTGAGACTACATGGCCTACCCAACGTGATCGTGTCGGACAGGGGGTCTCAGTTCACGTCGCACTTCTGGAAAACTTGGTGTTCGGCGTTACACGTCAAGTCTGCCATGTCCACGAGTTATCACCCGCAGACGGACGGCCAGATGGAGCGCCTGAACCAGTCGCTCAAACAATATCTACGTTGTTTTGTAGAGCAAGGGAAGGATGAGTGGGTGGACCTACTTTGGATCGCGGAAATCGCGTACAACAACGCTACACATTGTTCCACCAAGGCCTCCCCTTTTTATAGTAACTACGGCCATCATCCCCGGTTCTTGCCGACAAACAGCCAAGAGGGTGGCCCGCATCAAGGAGGCCTTGATGAGTTCTCGAGTTGCCCTGGAGGGGGCTAAAGCCACGTATAAAGCCTTTTCTGATAGGAGGAGAAGGCCTGGACCGGTCTACAAACCTGGAGATTACGTCTGGGTCTCTACACGGCACATGAGATTCAAGAAAAGTAGCGTGTTCCATTCCCGCTTCATGGGCCCATATAGGATCCTTCGATGCATCAGCCCGGTGAACGTGAAAGTGTGCCTGCCCCAGTCCCTGCGGATCCATCCCGTGTTCCACGTTTCCCTCTTGAGACCCGCGAACGCGGTGAGGCCTCGTACGCCGGTGTCGGCGACTGTGGATTCGGAGGTGGAGTACGAGGTGGCTGGTATCTTGGATTCCAAGTGGCGCAGGGGCAAACTATGGTATCTGGTGGCATGGAAGGGGTACGGACCCGAGGAGCAGTCATGGGAACCTGTGGCGGGGGTTCACGCTCCTCGTCTGGTATCGTCGTTCCATCGTCGATATCCTTCCTGTGCTGGTCCTGATGGGGGGCGCTGATGGGAGGGGGATGTACTGTCAGGAATCCCCTCCCGCACATGGATTCCCTCCCACGATGCCACTTCCGTGAACCTGGTGCGCTTGGAGGAGAGCGGACTACAACTCCCAGAATGCCCTCCGGCAACAATTGCCTCATGGAACTCAAGAGTTCTGGTTACATAACACCAAGGGTAACGCCTAGTTTTCATGTTATGCAACTCAAGAGTTCTGGTTGCATAACACCAAGGGTAACGCCTAGTTTGCATGTTATGCAACTCAAGAGTTCTGGTTACATAACACCAAGGGTAACGCCTAGTTTTCATGTTATACAACGCCGAGAGTACTACTTAAGGAGAAGATCACTGGGACTCGGCGTCGGATATTCTGATCTTTGCCGGAGTACCTGGTTGAGGTACACGGACCCGTTGGAGAGTGGAGCGGCGGAAGGAACATTCTAAGGAGCGGAGGAGAGGTGCTGGCGTGTGCTTCCTGCCCGTGTCCTGTCCCGTTCTGAGAGCCGTATTCAACGTCATTGGGCACAAGTACCGTTGGTAGAGCCGAAGCTCCCAACGGCCTGACAATTTGGAGAAATCGAGGTTGGTGCGAGCCGAAGCTCCCAACCCTCGTTACTTGGGTGAACACACGCTTAGAGCTAAGACGCTATCCAGGAGGTGTTTCTGCGTCTTAGCCATCGACACTCGTAGGAGAACTGGGATAGGTAGAGCGGCTGCTCCCATCCATTCTCTGCACCACCTTGGGTATCATCACTTAAACCCGGATACAAGAGACGCACACTAGGAGGTGTTCCCAGCGTCTTTGTGTTGTGGCAGTACTCTGGGGGAAACTGGTAGAGCGGCTGTTCCCAGGTGGTAGAGAGCCCGGCCGGGTGACTCCCACGTGCCCCCCGTATATTCCACAACCTTGGAACTACCCTTCACAGCAGTCTAGTGGCATTGTCGGCCACTGCTTAGCACTGTGCCCTCCGTTGGAGCATACCGGGACCGGTGTGCATGCGGAGGACGGTTAGAAGAGCTGTGAATGGGTATCGTACTTTAAATGGTGATTCCAGTACCGGTATTCTTTGTTGTCTGTAGTTGTTTATCTGTTTATTAAATCCTCCTTAACCTCCCTTTCTCTGGTCCGTTGTCTGTTTGTCCCAACCCCGAGAAAGCCAGGACGTTACATACCCAGAGCCATGTTTATTTGCTCTGCGGCCCCCCCCCTTGTGATTAATTGGCACCAGCAAGGGAGCTCTGATCTAAATGGATGCACTTTACACAAAATCTCTCGTATTTGGTCTGTTCGGTTCTTCTATCTGGTTGGCCCCTGGAACTGTCCCGAGTGGTAAAGTAACTCTATGTAAAGGCATAATCATTGGACATATGAATCTCTGATGTCAAAGATTATCAAGCCAACCCATGCATGGCAACCAAAATCTTTTTTCCTCTTCCAAATGGCCCTATCCAATTTCATTGCATACTTAATCGAATTTGCCCAATCTAGAAAGGTCGGGGGAGTGCTCTTAATCCAGCATTTGCAAATTTCTCTCCGGGCAAATAAGGTTAGGTAGAGAGATAACTTACTTTTATCTGTAGATAACAACTCATGATTTGGGAAAATACCAACAAAAATACTAAAGTTATGCTGACCTGGATGTCAAAACCAAACATGGCTTCCATACCTTCAATGACAGAACCCCAAAACTGATGTAACATTGGGCAGCTTAAAAACATATGCTCATCGTCTGCTTTTTTCTGCTGACATTTCGGACAGTAGGGAATGGGTCCTCTCGCAAATTTAGAGAGCTTGAGAGAGGACCAATATACCCGGTGAAGAGAAAATAGATGATTTCTCCTTAAATTGGCAGCTTGTACTGTGGAGTATAGTAAATCATAACATACTTTCCATATTTCTTCTGTACTGGAACTGGGCAAGCACTCGCCCCACAGCTGCGATGCAAGGATGAAATCGCCATCAGCCAGGTCAATCATGATCCAGTATAAGTTGGCCACCTCTTTCTTATTCTGCTTTCTCATACTCAGAGCCGTCTCCAGTTCATTTGAACCACCCACCGCTATACCAATCGCCTGGGTCCAACTTTTTATTTGTAGGTATTTGAATTTCGATAGTTCACTGCCTGTGATGTTGCTTAAATCTTCCCAAGATAACAGAGAACCCTCAGGACTGAGTTGAGCCCAACACTTTATCCCGACTGATTTTAACGGGGTTAACAGCGAGTCTTTAGTCCACTCCAGTGAGCCTGGGGAGTTCCAAATAGGCGCCATAGCACTATAATAGCTAATTTTTAAAAGCTTTCTGATTTTAAACCAAGTAGTAGCTATATCCCTTAGAGACTTCAGACGTACCTTCATGAAAAAGCGTGGGTCTCCAAATTTGTTTATGAAGGCTTGATCTCCTCCTTTTGTATCCCGAAGCATCTCTTTAAACATTTTCCCTTTTGTGTGAGTCGTCTGGTTAACTCATGAGCATTTTCCCTGCCCTCATTAAAAATACCCATGCATAGAAGATTAGATCTGGCGCACATAACCCTCCCTTACTTTTCTTTCTCCGTAGTTTTTTCCATGAAATTCTTATACGCTTGGAGGACCATATAAAGGTATTTATTTATTGCCTGTATTTTCCTTAGACCCTCCTCTTTAAAAACTAATGGGATGTTTTGAAATAAAAATATGAGTTTCGGTAAGAGCATCATTTTTACTATGTTGACTCTTCCTATTGATGTCAATAGCAAATAAGCCCAGCCCTTTTGAGAGTTGGAAATGTCCTTGCCAATTCTATGTAAATTTATATCTGTTATGGCTTCAATATTTTGCATGATTCTGATGCCCAAATACCTTATCTCATTTTTCATAATGGGGAGACTAATATTCGAATTCCAGGCCATACATTCCGTTTTTGACTCATTAATCTCGTATCCAGAAATCTGGCCGAATTGTTGTGCTAAGCTATAAATTATTGGAATAGCCGGACTAGGTCAGACGTATATATCATCATGTCATCTGCATATAAAGAAACCATCTTTTCCCAATTTTTGTACGTAAAGGGAGATATATCAACATGCTTTCTAATCCTTTCCACGAGGGGCTCGTTATATAGATTAAAAAGCAATGGTGACAAAGGACATCCCTGCCTTGTCCCTCTCTGTATTGCTACGGTGGCAGAAAGATTTCCATTTACCAAGATTCTGGCTGTTGGCGTTTGATAGATCAATGAAACTGCCCTACAAAACGTTTCCCCTAGATTGCATCTTTTTAGTACATGAGCTAAATAGACCCAATTAACCTAATTGAACGCCTTCGTGGCGTCAAGTGTAATAATGGCCATTGGTAATTTGTGCAATGTTGCTAGGTCTATGGCTCCGATCAAATTGTATGTTAGATCTTGGATGCCCCTCCCTCTAATGAAACCTTTTTGAGCATCGTGTAATAGACCGCCTATAACTCCATTTAACCTCTCTGCTAAAATCTTGGCGAAGATTTTATAATCAAGATTAAGCAGAGAGATTGGTCTATATGAATCACACTGACTAGGTGACTTAGATGGTTTTAAAATAAAAGCAACAGTGGCTTCATTCCAGGAGGGGGGGCATACTCCCACCTTTTAAAAAAATTTGGGAAAATAACTTATCCATCACAGGGGCAAGAACTTCCACCAGAGATTTGTGCAGCTCAGCCGGCAAACCATCCGGTCCCGGCGCCTTGCCCTTTTTCCCTAACTTACATGCCTTTTTAATTTCACTGGGGCTTATCGATCTGTTAAGATTACTAGACATCTCCTCCATGATTTTATTTCGAGCAAATTGATCAAACCAAGCCTCTATCATCCTATCTTGTGGGATTAGATCTACTTTGTAAACTTTTTCAAAGTGCTTTTGAAAAGCTTCTTCGGTGTCTGTGGGGCTCTCAAGTAGCTTTCCAGTGGTATCACAAACTACTTCTTTTAAGTTGCTTTTCACTAATTCCTGTTCGGTTTTCCAGGCTAGGATCTTCCCACAGCCTTCCCCGTACTCAAAATGAGCCAATTTACTAGCCTCCCACCTTTTCCTCAGCCTTATATCTAACACCCCTGTCAGTTCTATTTTACAAGATAGCAAATTCTCGCGGGTGTCCCCAAACGCTGTATGCCCCTGAACGGTAACCTCATGCTCTAGCTTCTGAATTTTGGCCTCTATCTCTTCCACCTCTGCCCTATATGTCCTCTGCCAATTTGGATTGATGTCATATAACCTCTCAGGAAAGATTTATAAGCATCCCATACCATTTCAATTGAGGTCTCCTCCAAATTATTCAAGAATAAGTTCTCTGTTTCTATTGCTAGTTGCTCAATTACTTCTTCCTCTAGCAAGATGGTTCGATCTAAGGTCCATCTTCTGTTGACTAATTTAGCCCCCCCACATTACAAAAAATTAGCCCAGGGAAATTAAAAAAATGCTTTTTTGGGCCCTGGAGGTCCCTGCGGGACCCCTGAATGGTCAGAAAAATTCCACCCTCAGGAACAAGGACAGAAGGTGTCACCTGCCACAGGATAATAATGGAGCAGATTCACGTCTCCAATAGATACAAAAGGGAGAATTAACTTTGTTCCGGGGAGAAGCACATGCATAGCAAAATTATAGACATATACGGGATACAGTATAAAGAGATTTTAATTCAATAGTGTAGTGGGTACATTTTGTTTACATTTCAAAGAATTATGAATCACGGAGCACATGAGAAGACTAAATACACAATGATATATGCAGTTAACATACAAATCAAATGATTAGGTAACATACAAAACAAATGATTAGGTAAATGTGTCAACCTCCACTGAAGAGCTCTACACAATGAAATACACATAAAAAGAAGAAACATACACATATACTTCCACCAGTTTAACCATTCATACTCTATACATTCTCACAAAAAATCAACTGAAGCACATTCTATACAAAAACAAGCCAAATATCTAAAGGACAGAAACCCAAAGAAAATAGGGGGCGATGGTGACACCTTCCTTCCTTGTTCCTGAGGGTGGACTTTTTCTGATTGTTGTTCCCGAGTTTCCCTGCCTACATATATTTTTCTCAGGGTCCCTGTTTATTGGACCCCTGAACAGGCCTAGGGGGTCAGGATGTTTCTACCATGCCCCTTTTCCTTATTTTGCACAGGCGCCCCCTGCGCCTAGGGGAGGGGCGCCCTTAGTAGCGCCACGGGACTGAGCTCCCAAGGTTGATGGATGCGGGGATGCGGGGGACTGACCGGTGACGTAGGGCGGTCTCGCACGAAATCGAAAGTGAATTCCAAGCCCGGGGGTATTTAAGGAGGTGGCGGAGGGGTCTCGTCCTCTTTGTCTCCCTGGACACCTGAAGCTGCACGAGCGGCGGCAACCACCCACCCACCCGGCAATATAAATAAAGCGGAGAACTAACCGTTAACAGCCAAAGACATGGCACAGCAATTCAGCTTCAGTGACTAGAGGGACCCCAGGAGGGGGTAGGATTGCGGGCAATAGATTTGGCGGGGTGGACGGACTGGCCCGCCGGTGGCCCTCGGCTCCACTGCCATAATCTTCCACCTAGGGACTGAGGTGATTCTGGGGGACATGGCCTGTGTTCAGGTACCCTGGAGGGCCGGCGCTATGCGGTGCCCTGGATTTCAAGTTGATTTTCAAGTTATGTGTCTGTTTGCTGGGGCACGTTGGGGCCTGCCGGCGCAATGTGACGACCAGCTGGACGTTTATCTGTTGCTGTAGTGCGTTGGGGCCTGCCGGCGCAGCGTGTGCAGCTGAGTATTATCGGTTGGCTGTAGCGCATTGGGGCCTGCCGGCGCAATGGGCACAGCTGGGCGTTCAAGTGTATGGTCTCCTTGACGCAATACTGAATGGCAATGCCAATGTTAATTTCTTACTGCCCAACATGGGAATGCTGATAAGACGATGGGAAGTCATGTATAATCTGATGTGTGTACCTATATATATCCAAGTAGGATAACTATACTCTTGAAGTGTATTATGGTGAAATTACCTGATTTGGAGCGAATAAATTCTACGCCTATAACAACATACCCTGACCATGTGAATTCTTTTCTTGGACATATCTGCGCATGGCAGGGAGGGGGCTGGATAGTTGTCTGGAGGGGGTTGAGAGAGAATGTCACGTTGTGCGCGCACTATGTCATGTTTTTTCTTGTAACTCAGTTCAACCGAGTCACAAGATGGCTGCCAACACTTCCTGGTTTGAAGCGTTGGCAGCCAATCAGATCTCAGGCATTCAATTGGGAGGGTTCGCGGATCCACCAGGGCCACAGCTGTTTATCTGAGCCATCTTAACATTTCTCAGGAACAACTGAAAAGATTTACACCATTTAACAAAAAGAGTGCTTTCTGAACCAAGAGCTACCTTTATGCCAAATTTTGTGTAATTCAGTTCAGTAGTTTGGGCTGTAGCCATGTTTAAAGTTTCCAATGGAAATTAACATGGAGAAAAAGCATTTTGAGACCCTCCCTTCTTCTCGCCTACGCTTGATGGATCAACCCGAATCTTTCAACACAACAGCTGAAGTGAGTGTCTCATTAGTTTTGAAAATTTCGCAAAGATTCATCAAACAGCGCCAAAGTTATAGGCAAATCAAAAAATGCTTTTCCTTTGGAAACTTGATCCTAACAATAACTACCTACTGGCGACCGCCAGTAGGTAAGAGATATATATATATATATATATATATATATATATATATATATATATATATATTACCTACTGGCAGTCGCCAGTAGGTAGTTATAGTTAGGACCTATTCTCCGTAGGAAATCCACAACATTCTATTTGGAATAACGTTGGCGCTGATTGACGAATCTTCGCGAAATTTTCCAAACTTTTGGCCAGCTCCGTTCCGCTCCTATCCTGAAAATTTCACGGTGATTCGTCAAGCGGGGGCCGAGAAAAAAGGGGGGGTCCCAAAACGCATTTTCCCCATGCATTTTCCGATAGGACCTGTTGACACATCTACAGCCCGAACTGCTGAACGGAATTACACCAAATTTGGCAAAGAGGTAGTCCTCAGTTCAGACTCGTGCCTTTTGCTTAAATGGTGTAAATCCGTTCAGTAGTTCCTGAGAAAATTAGAGTTAAAAAGATAGATATATCTGGGCGGAGCCTAACCACACTTCTCATCGTGAGATCTGATTGGCTGTCAGTACTTCATCCAAGAAGTGTTGGCACCCATCTTGGGACCAATATACATGATAGCACCTCATTAAAAAGCACTTCAGTTAATAGAAGGTTTTAAGACTTTAGTTACATTATAAATCATTTGTTGATGGTACCATACTCATTTTAGGAATTGTGGTGTGTTCTAAGGTGATTTTACCATGTGAAAAAGCCTTCTGCTGTGATATCATGACTCATGTTTGAGAGAAAACTATTTTCTCATGCTTTTCCCACAGAGTTTTGGAAGGCGATCTATAAGCTAAACTGAGAGCATATTTTCTGTAAATTCACATTATCTTTCTCGGTCATGTGAGAATGAAGTCTAACATTCTCAGTAAAACATGTACATCCAACAAGGGCAGAGACTGTCAGTTGATTCCTTTGTGTTCTACTGCACCTTCCCAGAGTGTTCTAAAGAACAACTAGAGCGCTAATCCTACTTATGACAAACGTATTGCACACCTGAAGCCATCTTGATTGGAATAACGTGGTAAATCTTAAAACATTTAATTTAAAAAGAAACAAAATGAGGGGGTTCATTTTGCCATAGAAACTATGATTAGTGCTGCAGAAAGAAAAATTAGGGCACATTTTGAGTGACTTCTCAAATCCTCTTCTATTTCATTAAAAAATTCTGACATGCAGACTGAAACATGCACTTTGAATACCAGCAGCAGACTTCCCTGGTGAGCAGTAGCTTTACTACAGTGATCTAATGAGCAACTAGAGTGCTAACATTCAGAATTTATGGCAAATGTGTGACACATCTGAATGCCTTCTTGATGGAACCAAGTAAAAAACTGAAAGTAGTTCCTACTGAGGAGACTGCAGCAAATGAGGAAATTAGGAAACTTCATAACAAATAAATCTCCCAAGATGGCCACCAGAGACAAAAGAGCCCAAATGTAGCCCAAATATCACCCAGATGTAGCCCAAGTATAGCCCAATGACAGAATGTCCCAGAGTGTTCTAACGAACAACTAGAGCGCTAACAGTCTTACTTATGACAAAAGTATGGCACACCTGAAGCCATCTTGATTGGAATAAAGTGGTAACACTTAAAACATTAAATTTACAAAGGAACAAAATGAGGGGGTTCATTTTGCCATAGAAATTATGATTAGTTCTGCAGAAAGAAAAATTAGGGCACATTTTGACTTCTCAAATCCTCTTCTATTTCATAAACAAATTCTGACATGCAGACTGAAACATGCACGTTTAATACCAGCAGCAGACTTCCCTGGTGAGCAGTAGCTTTACTACAGTGATCTAATGAGCAGCTAGAGTGCTAACATTCAGAATTTATGGCAAATGTGTGACACATCTGAATGCCTTCTTGATGGAACCAAGTAAAAAACTGAAAGTATTTCCTACTGAGGAGACTGCAGTAAATGAGGAAATTAGGAAACTTCATAACAAATAAATCTCCCAAGATGGCCACCAGAGACAAAAGAGCCCAAATGTAGCCCAAATATCACCCAGATGTAGCCCAAGTATAGCCTAATGACAGAATGTCCCAGAGTGTTCTTAAGAACAACTAGAGCGCTTACTGTCTTACTTATGACAAAAGTATGGCACACCTGAAGCCATCTTGATTGGAATAAACTGGTAACACTTAAAACATTTAATTTAAAAAGGAACACAATGAGGGGGTTCATTTTGCCATAGAAATTATGATTAGTGCTGAAGAAAGAAAAATTAGGGCACATTTTGAGTGACTTCTCAAATCCTCTTCTATTTCATTAAAAAATTCTGATATGCAGACTGAAACATGCACTTTTAATACCAGCAGCAGACTTCCGTGGTGAGCAGTAGCTTTACTACAGTGATCTAATGAGCAACTAGAGTGCTAACATTCAGAATTTATGGCAAATGTGTGACATATCTGAATACCTTCTTGATGGAATCAAAGTAAAAAACTGAAAGCATTTCCTACTGAGGAGACTGCAGTAAATGAGGAAATTAGGAAACTTCATAACAAATAAATCTCCCAAGATGGCCACCAGACACAAAAGAGCCCAAATGCAGCACAAATATCACCCAGATGTAGCCCACATGTAGCCCAATGACAGAAGTGTGCAAAACACTTATTTTTTGTGTATTTGCAGTTTTATATAGTGCAGACTTGTCAGGTATTGGAATGCTTTAAATGAGCATTGGTTACATCACACAAGATCAAATTCATTTTGGTTGTAGACATGGGGAGATTAAGTGATTTGACCACAATCACAGAATGTTGAGCTGAAGCAGAAACTCCAACCTGGTTCCCCAGTTGCAAAGTCTGCAGCTCTTGAAGTAACACCACATCCTCTCGCCAAGGTGCAACATTTAATCAAGTGGTCAACTGGATAAAAAAACAAAGATTACAAATAATTTAAAAGTTCTTCGTCGCTATTTGAAAACTCAGAAAATATGTCCTCATTTTAGTTTTTTAGAGCACTAACCATAATTTTGATGCAAATAAGATCCTCTCATATATGTAATTTCTAAAGGAAATACTCTAGGTATTAGTTTTGATTACATCAAGATGATGTCAGGCGTTCCACACTTTTGTAATAAATATAGAATGTTAGCAATCTAGTTGTTCATTGGGATACTGTTGAGAGGCAGAGGCCAGGGGCACGGACTCTGAAAATTGAAGGCAGGTAGGAGAGTGCAGAGGCAACAATTTGACCACACTGGGCAGGCAGGAAGGGCAGTGGCAGCACAACAGACTATGGAGGGCAGTGGAAAGGGGGGCAGGGGCAACAAACCAACAATACAGGACTGGGAAGAGAGGCTGTGGCAATATAATAGACAATTGTGGGCAGAAGGAAGAGGCAGTGGTAGTACAACCATACATGCCAACAGACCTGTTTCAGCCAGGAAACTTCCAATGTTTTTAAGCTCAAATGGGCTTTATTTGATCTGTCTCCTGTCTACAATCTCCTCTTTTTCAATGTAACTCAAAGGGGAAAATCAATACCCCAGTTTTTTTTCAAAATCTCCCTCTTACCAAGTTTAAAATGTTCGCAAGTATGGTACATTGAATCATGGTAGGCAGGAGGAATTGGGGTAGGGACATGGATAACAGAGGACAGGAGGGACATGGAGAGGTGAACCAAACTGACCCTACAGGGCAGGCATCAGGGTTTGCAGCAGCACAATTCACCACACAGTGCATGCGGGACGGGAGTGCAGCACAACAATCCATAGAAAGCAATAGGGAGGGGACAGGACCATGCACATGGACAACAGAGGACAGATGGGAAAGAGGCAATGGTAGCTAGCTGACCATAATGGACAGACAGGAGAGAAAGCTGCAGCATAACAGACCATAAAGGGCAGGAGGGACTGATCAGGGGCATTACAATGGAACAGACAAGCCAGGAGGGAGGGAATAGGGGGTCTGCACATGGAAACAGAGAGCTGGGGGCAAGGTGGCATGGCAGGAGCAGCAAGATGACCATGAAGGTCAGGCAGGATGGGCACTAGAAACAAGACACACCATGGAGAGCAACAATGAGACTATGGTGGCATACACACAGACCATGGAGGGAAGGTGGGAGGGGGTCAGGGGCAGCTAGCTGACCACACAGGGAAGGTGGGAGGGGCCATGGTAGCACAGAAGACCATGCATGGCAAGCGGGAGGGTTAGTGGCAGCACAATGGCTATGATGGGCAAGAAGGAGGGTGCAGGGGCATGCACAAAGGACCATGGAGGATAGAAGGGAGGGTCAGGACCTGGGCACAGACAAGAGAGTTCAGGGGAAGGGGCCTCACAACAGACCGCGCGGGGCAGGCAGGAGGAGCAGTTGCAGCACAACAGATCAGGGAGGGCAGAAGGGTGTGGCAGTAAAATGGACCATGGAGGACAGGAGAAAGGGGATAGGGGCATGGCATGTGGACAGGCAGGGTGGAGGTGGCAGGGACAGGTTAGTCATCTGACAATGCTAGGCAGGTGGGAGAGGAGTGGCAGCTCAACAGAACACTCAGAGTAGATAGGAGTGGCAGGTCCATGGAACATAGTGGGCAAAAAGGATGGAGCAGGGGCATGCACAAAGACATCGGAGGGCAGGGGGAAGGAGAATAGGGGCAGCAAGCTAAGCACAGAGGCTAAGCAGGAGGTCAATGATGGGCCATAGAATTGGGCAATGGAGGGCAGGAGGAGTGGACTGGTACATCATGCTAAATGGAGGGCAGTGGCAGCACATCAGACCATGCATGGCAGGAGGGAGGAGGCTAGTCCATGGATTCAGACAACAGAGGATAGGGAGGAGGTGGATGGGGCAGCAAGCTAACTGTTCAGAGAAGGTGGGTATTAGGAACTTTATTGTTTTTAAAATGTGTGTCTGTGCGAACTACTTAAAATATGAACAAGTATGCAGCATAATCTCACTTTTATTCAGGAAGAAGAGGACGTTTGTGACTGTGACTCCGGGCTCACTTGGCAGAAACACCCCCTGACCCTCCACCCCCATCGCAAAATGTAATGCCCGTGAAAAGGGTAGATGGACGCAGTGTTATATAGAACATGGTCCTGAGAGCACAATTGAAAATGAAAACTAGATGTAGTATATGGTATAAACTATGCACCAAAAAGTGTGATATAAGATGAACCGGGGAGTGAAATATAATATGCAATACATTGTGCGCAATGACAGATTCATTGGAAAGCGCGAGATAGCACAGGCACTAGCGCGTGCTATGCGATATGCGCCTTGGAGGGTAATATGCACAGGGCAGTGTTGTGTAACATAACTAGTCTCTAAAGTTGTAATATAAAATATGTGCTGGGGAGTGTAACGTTGCATATGCACTGTGACAAAGATATGGATCCCAGATTGTAATATGTATGGCATAGCGCTGTGCGTCATAACATACACATCGAGGAAGGCACGTTAGATGGGGCAATATAACCCGTGCGAAGGCAAGTGTGGCATGACATATTCACGGGGTGGTGTTACAGTGCACATGGGCTAGAGAGTGTCATAGCATACGCACTAGCTGGTGGAATACAACACAGAGGTGTGAGGCAATCGGCGGGCACTGGTGGGTGTAACACAGCATTGGGCTCAGCCAGGAGCACGCTGTGACTCTCAAGTGAGGTTCGTCTCCTTTCCAGAGAGTAAAATAAAAAGTATTACACATCCGGTGGTGGATGTGTTTTTTACTAACCGTGAGGGGGGTTTCTTGCATAGTTTGGTCGAATTTTTGTCAAATCCCCTTTGAATGGCTTGGTGTGCGTGTATATTAAATGTGCCCGTCACTAGCTACCCATGTTTGTATAAATAAACGACAAGGGTGTCTACTTGGAGAGTACCCACCGGCGGGGGCGCCGGGATTAGGCACGGTAGGGCGTCAGACACGTCAGAGCTTCACTAGCGGTGTAAATACATTCCATGTGGATTCATTCTATGCATAGTCGCCTTTTAATGAATATCACGCAAATCGTCATGGTGATAGGTACATACGGTTTGTCCAGCATGTCCTAGGTGTTTCTATAAATATATATATTTTTAAAATAATAAAAAACAAAGGCCGGCCCCGGGGGATGGGGTCCCCGGAGCCATAAGTGGCCTGAGGAGGGGGGCAACGCAGCCCCCTCCTAAAGAATTTAAATTAAAAAAAGGCCATGACCTGGGGGTTGGGGTCCCCGGGGCCGATTAAGGCCTTGGGAGGGCCAAATGTATTTTTTTCAACAAAAAAAATTAGGGTGCAGGCCCTGGGGGATGGGGTCCCCAGGGCCAGTAAATTAGAAAAAGGGGGGCCACACAGCCCTCCTCCTTAAAAAAATAAAATAAATAAAAGACCGGCATTGCGCTGGAGTCCACGCCCCCTCCTTGCAGCACTCTGCAAACGCGCCCCCTGGCCAGTTGAAAGTTGGGGAATTAATTCCCCTTCAATACTGAGGGTCCCTGAGGGCCAACTAGCCCAACAGGTATCTCCAGTGTGCGCCAGGGAGCTGCGTTGCAGACGGGTGTTCTGAGGCCACGCCCCTTTTTACACCTCTTTGCAAAGCAGCTCTGTGGCACTTACTGGAGGTACCTAGTGGGCTCGTTTGACATTAGGGACCCTTAGGAGTCAAGGGGACTTATTCTCTCAACTTAGAACGGCCACAGGGTGCACAGTGGTGGAGGGAGGGGACAGGGCCTGAGGTGACGTGTGCAAACACGCCCTGTGGCACGTTTTAAGTTGGGGAAATAATTCCCTTTCAATCCTGAGGGACCCTGGGGACCAACTAGCCCACCAGGTGCTTCCAGTAAGCGCCACTGAGCTGCGTTGCAGAGAGGTGGTCCAGGCCGTGCCACTTTTTACACCTCTCTGCAACGCAGCTCTGTGGCGCATACTGGAGGTACCTAGTGGGCTAGTTGGACCCTAGGGACCCTCAGGATTCAAATTAACTTAATCTCCCAACTAAAAACGGCCACAGGGCGTGTTTACACAGTGGTGAAGGGAGGGGACGGGGCCTGAGTTAACGTGTGCAAACAAGCCCTGTGGCGCGTTTTAAGTTGGGGAAATAATTCCCCTTCAATCCTGAGGGCCCCTGGGGGCTAACTAGCCCACCAGGTGCTTCCAGTAAGCGCCACTGAGCTGCGTTGCAGAGAGGTGGTCTAGGCCGTGCCTCTTTTTACATCTCTCTGCAACGCTGCTCTGTGGCGCTTACTGGAGGTACCTAGTGGTCTAGTTGGACCCTAGGGACCCTCAGGATTCAAGGGGACTTAATCTCCCAACTTAAAACGGCCACAGGGCGTGTTTACACAGTGGGGAAGTGAGGGGACGGGGCCTGAGGTGACGTGTGCAAACACGCCCTGTGGCGCGTTTTAAGAGGGAGTTTTAATCCCCTGCCCTATTATATACTAGGGGCTTACAGAGGAGGTCATGCTGATCACAGGGGGACCCCAACGCATAGTGTTCCCTAGTGTATGTAGGTGTTTTCACTGTATTCTGAGTGTCTTTTAACATAGAACTGGCTCTAGGACTGGTTAGTCAGACTCCGTTACCACCAGTATCCGTCTGAAAAAGTTGAGGGTACAGGATGATTTTGCAACAAGGCTTCTTTCTGCTCTTCTGTTTGTTCTTTCTGCACGTTATCCTTCTTCCTTCACTATTCTTCGTCTTTGAGGACTTTTGTTGCTTCTTTCTGCATTTCTTTTTTTTTCTTTCTGTGCGTTTTTTCTTCTTTCTTCACATGTCCTATCTCTGTAGGCATAGTTAGAAATTAGCATTTAAAAAACCTTTGAAATTCACTGAAAAAACCATAGGTTTCAGGCACGTTCTAGTTAGGAATTAGCATTTAAAAAACCTTAGAAATTCACTGAAAAAACCATAGGTTTCAGGGGCGTTATAGTTAGCTGGACTTATCACTCGTACAAAACCATTGAAATTCCCCCGGTATAGTTAGTTCAGCTAACTATAACTCGCGCGCCCGCAATGCACTGCTGATGACGTCACATATTACATCACTCATGACATAGTCAGTGACATCACTCATGGCATCACTGATGACATCTCAAATGACATCACTAATGACATCACTGATGACATCATCCTTGTGAAAGAGTGGCAGACCTCCTCTTCCCCTAATATAACCTTTGATACACACATTCAAAAATAGAAACTACAATGTTCAAAACAATGAACATACCAATACCAGTTACAACAACCTATTCAGTAATTCTAAGATCCACATACACATCCACTCATTCACCAACTGTCCTATACAGTCACTCATACATGTACTCGCTCATCATATGTACTCACACACCTATACATCTTGTTACACAACGCCACTCATCCATAGAGTTACTCACACACATAGTCACTCATGCTAATAAAGAATCAAACATCCATTTACTTGCATATACAGTTATACACACACCACCACACTTACTTCTACAGAAACTTACACATACTTAGTCTTTTAAACAATCACTTATAGAAACACATACGTATTCATACAGGAACTCTTTCAATCTCTCACTCTCACATATACTCACTTATATACACCAATAGTCACATATACTAGTTTAAAACATATGTAGTTACTCATAAAGACACTATTGAGACAGTCATTCACTCACTAACACACCCATGCACACACTCATCCACCCATACAGTCCTGCACACATGCTGTCTTCAACACATACAAACAGTGAGTCACTCATTCATGCACCTATGCACGTAATACCCCCCACCGAACCATACAGACACTCAGACACTACTGATACTTAAAAAACCAACTAATAACCTATATAGACAGTCATGTAGCTACTCACCAACCCATGCAGTCACTTATACACAAAGTGAGAGACTGATACAGATATTTACACATTTAAACATTACTCACTAAGCCATGTATTAACTAAGATACACTAAATCAGTCAGTTATACAATCAATTTTTCAAAAACAAATCATCCATTTAGACACTTATATACCCATTTATTCTTCCATCGACCTTGAAATATGCATATATAAAACATATGTAATTTTCAGAAAAACACACATTCCCTGGATGATGTCATCAGTGATGTCATTTGAGATGTCATCAGTGATGTCATGAGTGATGTCACTGACCATGTCATGAGTGATGTAATATGTGACGTCATCAGCAGTGCATTGCGGGCGCGCGAGTCATAGTTAGCTGAACTAACTATAACAGGGGAATTTCAATGGTTTTGTACTAGTGAAAAGTCCAGCTAACTATAACGCCCCTGAAACCTATGGTTTTTTCAGTGATATATATATATATATATATATATATATATATATATATATATATATATATATATATTATCTACTGGCGGTCGCCAGTAGATAGTTATAGTTACAACCTAGTTTCCATAGGAAATCTCAAAATTCTATTTTAAATAACTTTGGCGCCGGTTGACGAATCCTCGCGAAATTTTCAAAACTAATGGGGCGCTCCGCTCAGCTCCTACCCTGAAAGTCTCGGGGTGATTCGTCAAGTGGGGGCCGAGAAAAAAGGGGGGTCCCAAAACGCATTTTCCCCATGCATTTTTCCATAGGACCTTTAGACACAGCTACAGCCCGAACGGCTGAACAGAATTACGTGAAATTTGGCAGAGAGTTAGCCATAAGATCAAGGAAGTACTTTTTGCAGGTCTGGTGTAAATCTGTTCAGTATTTCTTGAGAAAATAGCATTTAAAAGCATATCAATATCTATACGCGTGCACCGTGCGCGCACTGTGCGCGCACTGTGCGCGCACCCTGCCGTGCGCAAGCGCAATTCTGATTGGTTGTTAGATGTCGGTAAACATTCGAATCGGTCGAAACCAGGAAGTGTCGGCCGCCATTTTGTCTCTCGCAGTCTGAGGGGGTGAAAAACAAAGGTGGAGAACGTGAAAAGGGGGCAGACTGGACAGTTCCTGACCCCCTAGCCTTGGTCAGGGGGTCACAGAGGACCCCCAAGGCAGAAAAAAACAATTTTTTTTGTTTTTTAAATCGCGAGGTGCGTGCACCCTGCACGCACTGCGAACCGTGGGTGCTCGGTGCACGAAGCGCACCGTGTGCCCACAGAGCGCGCACGGTGTGCGAAGCCCACTGTGCATGCACGGTGCGTGCACGGTGTAAAACCTGAAAAAAAAAAAACCTTAGCATTTAAAAAAACGTACAAATTCACTGAAAAAACCATAGGTGTCACACACGTTATAGTTACGAATTAGCATTTAAAAAACCTTGCAAATTCACTTAAAAAACCATAGGTTTCACACATGTTATAGTTAGCTGGACATTTCACTCGTAAAAAACCAATGAAATTCCCCCGTTATAGGTACTGCAGGCAACTATAACTCATGCGACCTCAATCCTCTGCTGATGACGTCAGGTATTACATCACTGATGACATATGTGTCTTTCTGAAAAATTAATATTTGTAAAATATGTATAGCTAAAGATTAATGGAAGAAGAGATGGGTAAATAAGTGTCTAAATACAGTGATGTAATATCTGACGTCATCAGCAGAGGATTGTGGTCTCGTGAGTTATAGTTGCCTGCAGTAACTATAACGGGGGAATTTCATTGGTTTTTTACGAGTGAAATGTCCAGCTAACTATAACATGTGTGAAACCTATGGTTTTTTAAGTGAATTTGCAAGGTTTTTTAAATGCTAATTCGTAACTATAACGTGTGTGAAACCTATGGTTTTTTCAGTAATATATATCAACTCCACCTTCCGTAGTGCCAGCCGGCACTGCCAAAGACACGGACACATATATGCTGGTGCAAAAAATAGTGCTCGGTTTATTTCTTCACAACATAATTCGGTTCAGACGCGTTTCGACCGACACAGCGGTCTTGATCACATGACTAGTTTGAACTGAACGTGATTATTTAAAGGTGCTGTGCACCCAATTACGTGTTTTCCTATAGACATAAACAAAATACTAAGGCCCAGCTGTTGTTACAAATCTTATCGAAATATACACGGACCCATCACATCAACATGTATACAAAATATGTCCAGAATTAAAATATACATTCAAAAACATTGTCTTGTAGACTGATTCCAGTCCTGATTTAAACTACGATTAACAGAAAAATATATATGCCTAATGCTGTTCGCATCTTGCTATACATATCATATAGCTAAGATACATATAAAGTGCCTGCACTGCATAAAAGTGCAAATTGCAATAGATAGAAATTACTCCCATACATGGGAAATCAATCCTCACTAACAATGTGCAAAAAACGCAAATCATGTGCAAATCTAGCAAATTATTCACTGTCTGTGCAAATACAGCAAAATGTGCAAATCTGCAATATAATGTGCAAAAATTGCAAAACATCAAATCGAAATTTATAAACATCGTAGCAAAAGGGACTGGAATTGCATATAAAAATATCTGGATAGATGTAAAAAATACTGAGCCACAATATGTCATGCTAAGGAAAACGTACTGGGTATCACATATAAGCAGCATAAAACTACAAGGTCATACTCAAAAAATCAAATTTACATAAATTACATATAATTACATATATATATATATATACACATATATAGATATATATACATATATATATATATATATATATATATGTATATATATATATATCAGCAGAAAAGTCCCCGTGCAGGAAGCCCCTGACCCTTCAGGGCGGCCTCTTGACGGGCACGGAGGAGCCCGTTACATCCATACAATGAAGGCAACAGAGAATAGAGGCCCATTCCGAAAGCAAAGTGCTTTATTCAAAAGCGATGCTGCACACATGCTTCCTTGCATCCTACATGTTTTGGTGTGTTGTCAGCCTTGATCACGGACAGGAAGCGAAGGCAAAGTGCTTCTGTGCTGGCAATTAAATAGTTCACATATATATATCTCTTACCTACTGGCGGTCGCCAGTAGGTAGTTATAGTTAGGACCTATTTTCCATAGGAAATCCGCAATATTCTATTCCCAATAACTTTGGCGCAGGTTGACGAATCTTTGAGAAAATTTCAAAACTTTTGGCCAGCTCCAGTCCGCTCCTATCCTGAAAGTCTCGGGGTGATTCATCAAGCGGGGGCCGAGAACAAAGGGTCCCAAAACGTGTTTTCCCCATGCAGTTTTCCATAGGAACCTTTAGTCACAGCTACAGCCCGAACTGCTAAACGGAATTACAACAAATTTGGCAAAAAGGTAGCCCTTGGTTCAGAGTCATGCCTTTTGGTTAAATGGTGTAAATCCATTCAGTAGTTCCTTAGAAAATCAAAAGTAAAATCACATATATATCTATGGGTGCGGTGGATCTGCGCACCCTGAGCGCACCCTAAGCGCACCCTCCTGATCACGAGCTGCATGTTAATTGGCTGTCAACTTGCTGTCAACACTCCATACCAGGAAGTGTTGGCAGCCACTTTGTGCGTCGGTAGAACTGAGGCACAAGAAATCCTTGAAAAAAATGCGCAAAACGCAATAAGGGGGCAGGGTAGAAACACCCTGACCCCCTAGGCCTGCTTAGGGGGTCCCACAAGGACCCCGTGGGCCCCAACATTTTTTTATTTTTTTTTAAAACAGGAAGATGCTCGCAGGATGTGCGGATCCTGCCTATTTAAAAAAATAAAACAAAGCGCAGGCTCGTTGGTAATTAGCCCCCGGGGGCCAAGTCCTGGGGGCAATATTATTATGTGAATGGGGGGCCCGGAGGGCCCCCCAGCCCTGGGAACCACCACCCCCGGGGCTTTATAAAATTATGTACGGGGGCTCACAGGGACAGCCACCCCCCTGGACTTCAATATTCATGGGTGAGGGGGCTCAAAGGCCTCCCAAGCCCCAGGGACCGCCACCCCCGGGTCTTCTTTAGAATATATGCAGGGGGCTCACGGCCCCCCTGCAGCCCCAGGGACCGCCACCCCCGGGGCTTTTCTCGTGCAAGCGCGCGAGCTTCGCATAAAGTAATACGTATGTGTCATGTATGCACCCGGAGTCGCGTACCGGTCACATAGCGATCGCGCACGAAAATACGCACCCATCGCACATCCTACGCAGATCCTACACAACAATCCTAAAATGGCGGCTAGGTTCCACGCAGTGATCGAGAAAGGTACGCTTTGGGTGCGTGACTCCCCAAAAAAATTGGAAAATAATATAAATATATTTAAAAAATATATAAAACAAAAAAACATTAGAGTTTCAATATTTTTTTCCCCATGTATATTAAAAATATATAATGTAATTTTAAAAATAAAATATGTAAAATTAAAAAGTTAAAAAAATGTAGAAAATCAGTATAAAAAAAATAAATATAACTATTATTACATTTAAAAATTGTCATTTAAGAAATCTTTGAAATTCACTGAAAAAACCATAGGTTTCAGACATGTTATAGTTAGCAATTAGCATTTAAAAAACCTTTGAAATTCACTGAAAAAAACATAGGTTTCAGACATGTTATAGTTAGGAATTAGCATTTAAAAAACCTTAGAAATTCACTGAAAAAAACATAGGTTTCAGGGGTGTTATAGTTAACTGGACATTTCACTCGTACAAAACCATTGAAATTCCTTCATTATAGTTAGTTCTACTAACTATAACTCGCGCCCCCGCAATCCATTGCTGATGATGTCACATATTACATCATTCATGACATGGTCAGTGACATCACTGATGACATCTCAAATGACATCACTAATGACATCATCCAGTGACTGTGTGTTTCTGTAAAGTTGTAAAGTGATGTAATTGTGACGTCATCAGCAGTGCATTGCGGGCGCGCGAGTTATAGTTAGTAGAACTAACTATAACAAAGGAATTTCAATGGTTTTGTACGAGTGAAATGTCCAGCTAACTATAACACCCCTTAAACCTTTGGTTTTTTCAGTGAATATATATATATATACACAAATGATCAAAACCATCAAACTATATCGCAAACATTATAAATAAAACAAAAATTTGCGTTTACCATAAAAGGACATAACAAAAAAAAGTCAAATAAAATTAAGCTAACCAATAAAATCGAACTATAAACAACCTTAACCCATAAAATCAGACAAGCATTAGACAAGCAATAAAATCAACCATATAAAAAGCACACTAATCTAATAGCATAAGAAATAATCGACAACTACCTAACCAAGTAAGTAGAACTTATATTTGAACTAAACCTTACTTGCAAATAAAATTGAAAATGAAAAATAGCAAACAGATAACAAAACACTCTACAACTTATATCTCTTGTATTTATTTCATAAAAGAAAACGCTGCAACTTTGAAAAGTGATAACTTGCCAGAACAAACACACAAAATCATGGGTATGCAACTTGATGATAACTTTTAAAAGATAAGCAGGCACACCCATCTCTTCTCTGCCATAGCGTTCTATAGTTACTCTCCTGGGACTAGATTGAAGGCACACCGGAGATCTACAAAAATGTTGTAGAGTCCACCTCCTCTCAAAGAGTCATACTTCCAATACAATAGCTGTAGTCGAAAGACCTGGTCTATAGTGCTAATACCTTTTCTGAATCCAGCCTGCAGTGGACTCAAGACATCTGTGTCCACCATCCACTCACTCAGTCTATTAGCACCGAACAGCAGGGCATTAAAAATAAGGACAAAATATGGGCACCTTATATCTTTAAACATCTTAAACAGGTCACCAGGCATGTTATCCAAGCCTGGCGCCTTGTTGGGTGTAATCAAGTCCAGGGCATTGGAAACATCTACCTCTGTTATGACGGAATATCTAAGTGTGGATGATTGATAACAAGGCCAGTGGCGGAAGCACCAACAAGATTGCCAGTGTTCCACATAGCCTTCCCTTTGTCAGCTGTAGCCTGAGATTCTACTACTGCTGCAATTGAGATCTGGAGGCTCCCTGAATTTCTACTCGAGTATGCAATTTGGAAAATTGCTCGACCCAAGCACTCGCTGCAATATTGTTGTCAAGTGGGGCCTGTATGCCTGGGTCACCCCCTGTAACTAAGCACCAGAAGGTACAGAGATATTTTCTTTTAATAGAATCTAACATCAAAAACCATTTGTCACACTCCCATCCTCTTTTAGCTTTTCGCATGGTGACTCTATAATCTAAATTAGCAGCCCATAGGGCATCTCTATGCCCTGCTCCTATGGATCCTAACAAGGCACGTCTGGATTCCCATGAGGCCTCCTTTTTTTCCTTGCCCTCCCAGGTGTCTTTTGTAAGTAGTGCCCTGATCAAGGCAAACATAGAATTATGGTAGTCGGGGACCGCCGCACCTCTGAATCGACCATAGTATTATGAATACTGTGGTCTGAGTATTTTGGGACCACTGAAACCTCCAGGGATCAACGATCCCTGATGGTGGCGGGGTGTTCTGGGGAATCAATATGCATGGCAGTGCTGCTGTGGCACTGCCATGCATATAGCCAGTTTACCCACTGCCAACCACTTGTAGAGGTGAGCCTGCCACGAAAAGGCTGGCAGCAGGGAAAAGAAGGGGCCCCTACAGGGTCCCCTGTTGCCCCTGTACATGGGGGTTTGTGCAGGCGGGCACCTGTTGTGCCCCCCCTGTATGAATGCACCCATTTTCCTGCACAGCATGAACTGGTCAGGCCATGCCCTGCAGGAACATCCATTGGCTGTCCTGTGGTGGTGAAGTTATAAGGCTCACTATAAGCCTTTAAAGTGCACAGTGATGGGACAGCCATGCCGCCTGCGGCGGTCGAGTTTGGCAGTCCTGGGGCGGGGTGCTGGCATGGTGGCCTGCTCCAGGACTGCCAAACTCGTAATCAGGCCCTTAGTCATCATAAAATAAGTAACAAAACACAATATAACATAAAATAATGATACATTACTAAAACAGTGCACGAAAATACCAAAGCTACACACTAGTGAAAAACACTACTATTATTTAAACTTAGAACCTCATTACGATGTCGGTCAGAAAGGCTCCGAACGTTGTTTCTGACCAACTCAGAAACATTTCCAACCATTTAAAAAGTGGTTCAAATAAATGTAAATAAAAAAAAATGGCCCTAAATGTTTTCATATTTACATTATAATTTTCAAAATTAACAAATGTAAAATATTTAAATTTTGATAATATTTTGTATTTTTTTAAAGAACTTAAATCAAACATTTCATTTAAAAATAATAAAATTGCTTCAATATATTGAATTGATTTTGGATATATTTTAATTCTTCATAAATGTGTTATAATAATGTTATTATTTATTTTTAAATGTACAATTTAATGATATTGTTTTTTAATTTAATATAATTAATATATTCATTCAACATTATTATGAATTAACATTTATTAAAATTATTTATGTACCAAAAGAAATGCAAACATTTTACTATACTAATTTGCATATCAATAAGATAATTAACATTACATTTAAATTAAATGATCCACTTTATAATAGACTGCTAACTGTTATCCCCTAAAAACCCAATATCCGACTGCTAAAACAAAATTATAAATTAATTATTTTTAGAAAATTAAAAATACAAATTTAAACAATTTCATAATTAATAAATCATATTTCTAAAAACACAAATAAATAAACCATTAAACATATATTATTAAACACACAGCAATAAATTATATACAAAATAACATTTCCAAACGATACACACAATATTTTTCAAATCGATATTTTTTACAAAATGTTGAAAACAACACCTAAAATGACATTCTTAGCTACGATATTGCCGTCAGTGATATTTTTGACATCCCGATATTGTTGACACAATTATTTTGTATCACAATATTTTTCATTCTATTTTTTTTCCAAACACCTCAAGCAGCAGGGCCGTCCTCTGCCAGCAAAGCAGTCTTTCTGTGGAATTGGCCCCAGAGTTCAGTATTTATACCTGGTGCCAGCTTTGAAGTGAGAGAAACTTTTAGACTTCCCCATACTCACATCTGATTGTGGAACTTTCTTCCTTCCCCTGACTCCCAGGGGTCTGGGGTGACAATAGACCAGTGTGGAGTCCTTTGTGAGTGTGTTTAGGCAGCACCTTCGAAGTGCAAGTGTGCTAGGAGACAGCTTCACCTCTCCCATCCTGACAAGATGGCCCATCCCTAATAAACCTAGTCCCCTTTGTATCACTGTCTGGGAGGAATACAAAAAGGCCAACTGCCAACTACAACTAGTCATGTGACCCAGGATACAGGCTTCAAGCAGCAAATAGTTAGGACTTAGTCTGGGCATTGAACTCTGCTCCGCTTGCGGAGTTTGCAGAGCTTTCTGCACTCCGCATTACTCGGAGCTCACAGAGTTTTTTTGCCCTCACTCACGTTCAACAATGTCAAGTTGGTGAGCGCGAGCGAGGAAAATCAACCTTCTGGTGAGATTTCTCAATGCAGGCGGTCACATTTCTCATTGTGAGTGGTCGCATATGCTTGCGATCGCTCGCGTTCAGAAACCGCCCGCTCGTGTTGAGAAAGCTGCCTCTCAAGTAAAAAATCTACTTGAGCGGCAGAAAGGAAGCAGCTCCCGCTGTGCATGATGCCATTTGCGATGATTGCACAGTGCGGACAAGCACCTGGCACTGAAAATCACTGCGAACTACAGTTATCTAAAGAAACTCCTTCGCTCGAGGAGTTCCGCGTAGTGCGGAGGAGTGTTTTTTTGCGAACTCCGTCCAGGCTTAGTTATGACAAGAAAATGGCAACTTTCTCAAATTGGCTTTTTCAGAATTGTGATTTAAATCCAACTTCACCATTAAAGAGGGTTTTAAATTACAATTAATTGGAGACAGAGCAGGACATTTTTACCTGTTCTTAAACAAAAGTCATCATTTATTAAATGTAATAATTTAATTCATAATCTAATACACTAATCCAATATTACTCTATTGGAGAGGTAGGATTTACAGTAGTGAAAAACAAATGTAAACGTTTTTTGCTACTAGGACATAAAGTACATGTCCAACTTTTAAAATACAGTAAAGCCTGCCCCATGGGCAGTTTAGGGACTGCACTCGGGTGGCTTTTACCTGTTAAAAGGGAAGGGTTAGGCCTGGCAAGAGGTTTACTTTGCCATATCAGAATGGTAGTTTAAAACTGCACATAGGCTGCAGTAGCAGCCCTGAGACATGAGACTGAGGATGCAGGCCCATCCGTGTGCAGAATCCTAAGGCCAACAAAAATAAATTCCGTTAAACAGAAAGACAGAAAGAGGAAAGTCAGAAAGTTTGGGGATAACCCACACCAAGAATGTCGGGCCTAGGACCCACACAAGAAAGTGAACACTATATTCGAACAATAAAAAAGTGCCACACATTGTAATAGCTACAAAACAAACACAATGTTTTTAAACACCCATACAATATACCATCCCCAATTTACAATAAAATAAGCCACAGAAAAGAAGTGGTAGAAAAACGTTGGTTTGTTCTTATTAAAGCTGAAATAGAAAACTAAAATATGGTGCAAATATAGCTAGCACACTTGGCAGACCACAAAACAGTGGAGAAGGGACAAAATCTCACACCTAGCATATTACCATCCATTTTTATATCACAGGATATAATGAATCTCTGGTCAGTCGCAAACAACAACAAAAATCCACAGTTCATACCATCAATCCCACACCTATCCAAAGCATGACTCAACCCATATACCAAGAAATATGCACATGCAGATAGCCAATGAGAAGACTGCAGCTTCTGAGAAATGCACTTCTGCCTGACATGCATACTCACTCAAAGCCTCAGGAGGAGGAAAGCACACAGAAAAAGAGGTTCTGGTTAAGGACATGACTCTGAGGCATCGCCACTGTGGAGTGGAATCAGTAATTCAATTTCAAAACCATATCTTAAGACACATTCTACTCTTGATCATCTCCCACAAAACATCCAAGAAGGAAATTAATAATATCATGCGTAAAGAGGTCATTCTGCTTCCCACGGCTGCAGTGAAAATGATCCTAACTAACTGGAAGGACACAGCTAAGACCTCATTCAAAGCCTGGCTCAATTGGGTGACATACCTCAGAGGCGTGGATAACATTGCCCTGCAGAACTCACCCTTGAGGCCAACAACCAAAGGGATGTGGGAGTCACTCGACAATACCTAGACTCTTACGAACCCCCTCTGTAGTCCCACCCCCCTCGGGGGGAGGGGAACGAGCGAGCATGAAATGCTCTCACCTTGATGGTCTGCCATTTCCGCCACAGGTTAACTTACGAACCCCCTTGAATCCATACCGGCTCCCTCGTCCCACCCTCCTCGGGAGAGGGGAACAAGCGAGCATGGAATGCTCCCACCTTGATGGTCTACCATTTCCGCCACAAGTTAACTAGTGGGGTGTCAGATGACTATAACCCCAGTTAGACTCATTGCTACCGAGCTTTTCTCGTATCCTCTTTTCACCCCTTTCTTTCCTGTCTCTTTCTTTCTATCACCCTGTGCCTAATTTCTCTGTAAGCCATGTAGAGGGGATCAGCTAAACATATATCTCATGTACCTGTAATCACTGCAATACATATGACGGTTGGCTAACCCCGCGACAGAAATGCAAATGTATCTGTTAATTAAAAATCAATAAAATACTTTAAAATAAAAAATAAATGCTACGCTAGACACCTCAACTCACCTCTGCAAGGCTGTGCATCATGCATGCAGACTTTTAGTGAATCTGGTGCAGAGGAAGACAGCAGCAGTAGGCCAATCTGAGTAGATATGGCTCTGAAAAGATCCAGTGGCAGTAGTCGGGAAATACTACTGAGTTCCCAGTACTCTCTTCACTCCCTAGACACCTTTTAGGTGCCTGGCCTGTGCTTACCCCAGTACATGGCAGTGACCTTGCTATTGCAGCCCTCCAGTGCTCATGTGAGGTTCCATGATTGTTGGTTTTTTTCAGTTGCCTGATCAATCAATGCACCAACAGTCGTTATAATAATCCTTACAGTAGTTGTCAGCATTTGTGAAGGACAGAGAATTGCCCATTTATTTTCATGTTGTGTAACTTGAGGCAAATGTATAGTGGGTACCCTTCCTTAAGTAGCTCTTTGACTTGCCCTGATGCAGGAACGTGAGCCTCAATTTGAGCACCTTCTAGCCCACTTGAGGGCCTAATCATGTCAAACATGTTTCCTGTTCCATTTCCTCCATTCCCTGAAATCTGGACTGTCCTAAGATTCATCAGCCATGTGTTAATGGCCCATCCACTGGTACCTGTGACTTGATGTAGGATTCATGAGGAGAAGGGGTGTTATGTACAGGTGCAGCGTAGTTTGCTCAGGTCCACTCCTGTCACCAATTACTGCTCTAGTGCCTGTGTCTATGATTTTCTGTAAAGCCTCCACTGGCATTCATGGCATTGCATCAAGGCCAAGAAACCTGGACTCAATTCGAGTGTGATGAAAAACATAGGATCTCTTCACATACAAACTGTTTTTGATTTTGGTGCATTTTTAGTAGGGCTGCTACTAATGGTCCCGATGGAAAGGAACAGTTTCTGATGGTCATAGAAGTCACTCGGTGGTTATTGTAACTGCTGCAGTTTCCAGGGGAAGGTGATATGTCATGTAAGTAAGGGCAGGAGTGCATCTGTGACTTGTAATGTTGCCTTGCCAACAGATTGTTGTGAGATGCTGTATGCTTCATGAGAGACTATATGTAGAGGTAGAGTATACAAAAAAGAAAAGCTGCTGACTAACAGTTACATAGAATTTTTTCAAATCGGCAAGGTTCATGAAGTGGGAAGTTTGCAAACTTTAAAAAAAAGTCAGGTTCAGTTGCCCTTTATGTCAGCATTTTCAGTTTATGACCAGGGCAGCAGGTGGAATTGAACTCTGTAGTAGCGAAGTCTGCAGCCAGAGTGTAGTTTCATGTAGATTTATTGAGTTCAATTACAGGTAGTTGACTTGTAGAGATACAGCCCCACCAGGAGCAGTCTGCCTGCTACTCACCCCGTACTCTAACTGTCACACTCAAGCATCCAGGCACCCAAACATTTCAATCCAAGGCAATGCTATGGGATATGTGTACTGAATGTGAACTGAATGATGGGCACATTGGCCTGGAAAGTAACTGCCATTGCATAGGTTAGCGCCACTTTGCATGACTATGTGCCTCTATTGACTGAGGTGGCAGAAAGCCCCTGTAAGCAAGGATATTATATATATCATTTTAGTAAAATCAAAATTATTTGGATAACACCAGACCTAAAAGCTGAACTGTTAGCAACATAAGGCTTTTAATACGTTTAACTGTCCTTTTCATCCATGTTAGAAAGTAGACTATGCTTAGTTTATCTGCCTCTAGAAACTCTATGATTACAGTAATGATTAACATGTTTACTGAGACAGTATTCACAGCCCTAAAGAAACTCTAATAACATATGTCACATCAATAACTTCGTTTTCAAGACAATGTACAGTCATCCTGAAGTTTAATGTCAACAGAGTCACAAACTACAATCTCCAGCACACTGTTTGAATACACACAACAGTGCCCAAAAGAAGATTTTAATGTTTTTATACTATTCAGATTTTGCATTGATGGGCAACAAATATTTCTTTAATTGATGAAACATGCATACATGTATTTAGTTATAAAGATGCAATTTCCAACAAAATTCCAAAATAATGAAATAATACTTGAACTACATAATGATGTGAAAGTCGGATTATGGGTGTGCGATAGGAGGAAACTACAATTCAAATGAGACAGACCGGTTGCAGACAACATCCTAAATGATATGAGTTCCTAGGAACGAGTGATACACATAAGCACGTTATTCAGTAGGTTAAAAACACATTCACAGAAAGGAAGAAATACTTGGGAAGAAATACTTCGACTACAACAGACTCAACAAGAATTGACGGTGCCATCTCCTAATCCCTCTAGAACAAGAAATGAATAGACTCCAAAACTGAAAGACGTCACAAGAAAAGGAGAATTCGAACAGCTGCAGTCCACACATGATGGGAAATAAGGACCAGTGTCCGTCAAGCCCGCACCCAGACCATAAACCAGTCGTAGGGTAAACCCTCATGCCTTATGAACAGGTGAGTATGTGGAACACCATGGCACTCTGTGACAATGGCTTGATAGGAACTATGGGGGATATTCACAAGAAATTGTGATAACTACCACAAGAGTAGAGTAACATAACTTCCAATATCGCAGCCCATTGCGGGAAACCCTGTGTCAATGTGGAATTCACAACAAGGCGGTACCACGCGATAGTCCGCCAACAACGCAGACAATGTCCGCGATACTACCACCACGACGGAGATAAAAACACCAACCACAACACCAAAAAACACGCGATGGGCCACAGCGTGATGAGGAAATCAGCGATAAACAGTGCCAGGCCTGCAAAACACACCTGGCAGGCCGAAGAAATCAACATAAAAGTAGAAAAAACACCCACACCCAAACTGGCAGCCGGAGCAGGCGCAGAGGACGAGCGCAACCCCACAAGCACCCCAGACGACCAGCCCGCGCCATCGGGGACAGGGAGGGTCAAGGACAAGAAGACGAGGAAGACGAAGCTCAGTCCGCAAGCGAACAGGATCATAGTCACAGAGGTGATGGAACACCACCAACAACTCTTCGTCAACTCCAACGTGTCATTGGACACCAAAACTGCAACATGGCGGGACATCGTCGACATGGTGAATGCCGTCAGAAAGCACAAGTGGACAATGGACGAGCTCAAGAGGCGATGGAATGACATCAAGCGGAAGACCAAAGAGAAACTCTCCGCCAACCAGAAGGCAGCAATGCAGACCGGAGGTGGGGGCCCAGCGCCACAGCTTGTGCTGGATGACATGGAGGAGCTGGTGTCAACAGTCATCAGTGTGGATAACCGGGCTTGAGTCAGGAAACCGGACACTGCTCGACAGGACACAACACAACCGCAACAGGGTGAGTGACCACCAGGTACTGGGGGGACGGGTGGAGGTGGCCACGATGGCACACATGCACAATCAAGCAGGGCACAGTACACACCCACAATGACCCTGGCACCTCGCACAGACCCACAGACTGTCACAATGTACAATGCCATGCTGTCAGAATCTCAACCTGTGCCTTGCGGCTACATACATGTGGACACATTGTAATACACCATCTCCCCTGCAGGGGCATCATCAACACCTCCTGCAGAGCAGTCCTAGCCACTCTTCACTGATGACGAGGAGGACAACACCAGCATCGACGCACAAGCCCTCCTAGACATCATTGACCTCATCCGCGACTCACCTCCAGGATCAGGGCAGCCCAGCTACATCTAGGAGACCCCACCCACCACCCAGCAGGAGGCACCCAGAGCCCCGTCACCCTCCCAAGTCCCCCAGGAACAACAAATAGCCTTCTAACACTGTGTGCTGGAGGGCCAGAGGGAGACAGCTGAGCAGGTGCGGGTGGGGTTCTTGGGTGTCTATGTCCACCCCATGGTCTCCAACGAGCACTAACTGACATCGCTGGAGTCATGACGTGGAGAGTAGAACAGCTGTCCGCTCAGAGTGGCTCCAGCGATACCAGCCTTGAGCTGGCACACATGCGGAGGCTCATGGAGGACATGGTGGGTATGGAGGCGGAAAGGATGGCAGCCACCGCTGCACCTCATCGGAATGTAGCTGGGATCTTTCATGCCCTGCAGACCTCCATCATGGCATTGCCGCCACAAGGCGTGGCGCTGCTGAATGCTGCTGCCCCCACACCATCCACATCCCCGCCCCCTGGTGTATCAGATCCTCACAGTGTGGCAGACATATCCACCCAGGCCCCTGATGTGATCAGGAGGCACAAGCATTCATTTCCACCACCTGGCCTTTTTTTTGCTTGGTGCTGCACATGGCCTCATGAGCTTTCACTGACTCCCGATACACTCCGATGCACTCACCTTGGACAGCGACTTCGACTGCCACATCCTGTTCGACTACCAATGACACGCCGGACAGACTGCGGACTGTACCCTTCCTCTTCCGCAGTACATGTCATCCCCGGATGGACTCTGGCTTGCCCTCCATGGGCCCATATTGTGTAGTGTGCTTGGCATTGCCCTGTACCACACCAGCTGCATAACTGCACTGAATGTGCAAATAAGCATCAAGTGACGCACTGCTGTGTCATGTCTTACATCATTCAGGTATGGATGAGTGGATGAATGTGGGGACAGTGCCTTCCCTTGCATCAATGATGTTCATCCTGTGGGATGCGAGTCAGAGAGTGTGACATTGCATTTTGTATACCTGGTCCTGTGAACACTACAACAGGGACACACGCATCAGTCACTTCCTTGTCTCGACATGGACTGGACCACGCACCGAGCCCGTGAGTCATTGTGGCAAGCCCTGCGCTGGTCTGGCATATGGCCGACCAGACTACTCCGATGACGTACCAAGGGGGGGGCATCATTTTTTTTTTTTTTGCATCTTTTATATAGCGCGAACTCGACCCGAAGGTATTGGAGCGCTGTACATGAGCACCGTATTTACATTGCATATTCAGGCACGGGGAGATTAAGTGATTTGCCCAGAATCACAGGATGTGGATGCGACCTCGAGGCTCGAACCCTGGTTTCCTGCACGAAAGTTGGCAGTTTAAGCTTTGCATCCGGCACAGGCACCCTGCCACGGGACAGTGACTTTGGGTGCACCGAGTCAGTGGCACCTTAAGCTGCTCAGTGGGTGTGCAGCCTCCGATGATGCCCTGTCCCGGCGTTCCGGACAGTTCAGGTTTTGAGTGCCCTGCTGGACCGCAGTGTAGGCCAGAGCCAGCAGGCAGCATGGGCCTACCGCCATGTGGCGTCGCTTCCGGGATCCCAGAGTTAGTGGCACCCATTGGGCTGAGCAGGTGTGCAGCCTGTGATGGTGCTGGGTGCACTGGTATGTCCTCTGCCATAGAGTAATCAAGACCCAGCACCAAACGTGGGACCTGTTGGCCTGCGGAGCGTGGCTGCATGGTGTGGAGGGTGCCATGTCCGCAGGCCCCGGGCTTGTGGCTTGCAGCAGCACATGGTGGGACCTCCCGTCTACGCGCCGGTGGCGGAAGGTGAGCAGTGAGGCCTGGATGTGCATGGGCGGGAATGCTCGATAGGCGGCGGGAGGGGTTGGGGTGCTTTTGCCTGGGTGTGCATGGGCGGGCATGCTCCGATGGGTGGCGGGAGGGGTTGGGGTGCCTCTGCCTGGGTGTGCATGGGCGGGGTAAACAGACATAATATTGAATTCAAAATATCGACAGGACAGAATGTCGAGTTTTTAATATAGAATGGACAGAATATCGAATTCCCAAAATATAGTGGTGAAGAATATCTAAAATCAGGTAAGAAATAAAATATCGATTGAAATAATATAGAAGTAAGTGATATCGACAGTCATAATATAGTTGTTAAAAATATCGAATTTATTTATAGTGTTTTAAGTGTTAGAATATGTGTTAAAAGTATGTATACATTTTGGAATGTATGTTTGAATATTTTTAAAGTAATGAATTTTATGTTATTGAATTTTGTGTAATTTAATTCTGTAGCGGGTTGTGGGTTTATAGGGGATTAGGGTGGGAAGTAATTTAATTATAGTACATTAAATAATAATTTTTAGGAATTATTAATTATTTTTAATTTAAGTTTGTGTTTTACTTCTGTAGCGGGTTGTGGGTTTATAGGGGAATAGGGTGGGAAGTAATTTAATTGTTATTAGGTCATTATTAATTGGTATTGAAAATTAATTGGTTGTTGATTAATTATTAATTGGTAAATAATTTGTATTAATTGGTAATTAATTAGTATTAATTGTTTAATTGATAATTATGTTAATTGTATTAATTTATTATTTGTAGCGGGTTGTGGGTTTATAGGGGAATATGGTGGGAATTAATTTAATTGTAAATAATTAATTATTGAAAAATGTTTTGTATATTGCTAATTAATTTATTCTTAATAATTATTAATTTGTATTAATGTTATTTATTAATTTTTGGTATTGAAAATTAATTGGTTGTTAATTAATTATTAATAGGCTATTAATAAAAAACATTGATATTTATAATAAAGTAATTATTAAATATTGTTTGATTGGTAATTACGTTTAATATTTTTATTTGATATTAGTAATTTATATATTTTTAATAAAATATTAAATTATTATTTTCCCTACTATTGCACTCACTGGAGTGGAAATAGTAATTTTTACCCCTACGCTATCCAACGCTTTCCCTACTATTGCACTCACTGGAGTGAGAATAATAATTTTTACCCCTACGGTATCCAACGCTTACCTTAGAGTTACACTCACTGGAGTGGGAATAGTAAATTTTACCCTCCCACTATCCAACGCTTTCCCTATTGTTGCACTCTCTGGAGTGGGAATAGTAATTTTTACCCCTACGCTATCCAACGCTTTCCCTACTGTTGCACTCTTTGAAGTGGGAATAGTAATTCTTACCCTTACGCCATCTGACGTTTTCCCTACTGTTGAACTCACTGGAGTGGGAATATTAAATCTTGCCCTCCCGCTATCCAACGCTTTCCCTACTGTTGCACTCTCTGAAGTGGGAATAGTAATTTTTACCCCTACGCTATCCAACGCTTTCCCTACTGTTGCACTCTCTGGAGTGGGAATAGTAATTTTTAGCCCTACTCTATCCAACAGTTTCCCTACTGTTGCACTCATTGGAGTGGGAATAGTAATTTTTACCCCTACGCTATCCAATGCTTTCCCTACTGTTGAACTCACTGGAGTGGGAATACTAATTTTATCCCTCCCGCTATCCAACGCTTTCCCTACTGTTGCACTCTCTGGAGTGGGAATAGTAATTTTTACCCTCCCGCTATCCAACGTTTTCCCTACTATTGCACTTACTGCAGTGGTAATAGTAAATTTTACCCGCCCGCTATCCTACGCAAAAAATATAGCATTTTGTAAATTAATATTACGTTAATATATATGTATTATTATTATTCTTTTACTTACATTAATTATTTATTCATTTTAAAGTAATTTAAGTATTTTTAAGTATGTTTCAGTTAATTACATGTTTTATTTCATTAATTTTACATTAATTTTAAGACATTTACAATAATTCGATATTGTGACTAACTATATTTTTTACAACGATATTTTGGATTCTATATTTTTGTACTTACCTGTTTGGAGATAGGGCTTCGATATTTTGGCATTCTATATTTTTACTTCGATATTTTGGCAATTCGATATTCTTCTTCTCGATATTTCGTCAGTGATCCCATGGGCGGGCAGGTGCTGTTGTCTTGTGCAGGTGTTTGCACTGTGCCAATCATGTATCTGGGCTCTGTTTCAGCTGGAGGCTCTGACTCAGATGTGTGACCTGGTGAACTGCAATAGATACCTGCACGTGGTTGGAGACACACCTGTGGCAGCAGGTGAGTAGTGTGGCCTGGGTGCGCCAGGGCGGCACTGTCTCTCTCTCCCCCTCTCTTCTTCTCTCTCTTCCCCTCTCTTCTTCTCTCTCTCTCTCTCCCCCTCTCTTCTTCTCTCTCTATCTCCCCCTCTCTTCTTATCTCTCTCCCCCTCTCGTCTTCTCTCTCTCTCTCCCCCTCTCTTCTTCTCTCTCTCTCTCTCTCGCCCCCTCTCTTCCTCTCTCTCCCCTTCACTCTCTCTCTGTCCTTTGATGTGTGGAGGACACACCTTCTCATCATGATTCTTGCCTTGCAGGCTGGGACCTGCGGATTGTCCCAAGGGGAGTGGCCATGTGTCTTCATTTCATTTCAGTGTTCATTTTAATAAAGTTTCATTTGTTGCTTCGAAAGTGAATGTGTGCTGCTCTTTTCTGTGTTGACACATGCATGTCACCAGTTGTGATAGTGCGACGTCAGGTGGATTATTTTGTGCATGTTTGGGTGTAGCTGATGTGGCATGTCTGTGGTCGGGGGTGCCAGGGAGGGGTGGTCCTGGGGGTGGTGTCGGTGGGTGTTGTGGCCCTCTTGTGTGTCCAGGCCACATGATGGGTGGCTCCATCGCTTCTGTTGCCCTTCGGGTGTGGCCCTGGGCTGGTCTCCCTTTTGTGCTGCAGGCTGCCGTCCGACTTTACACCAGGTCAGAGCAGGTGTAGATGTCCTGGTGCTAACGCGCCTTATCGCCTGTTTTGTGTTTTTATCGCTGATGTGGCTGGTCGTTGAGAATGTTGTGGTGTGATGTTGTGGCGGATTTTGACACGGGAACGCCCACTCTGTATCTCATTAGCGCTAGTTGCACGGGTCCTCTGTGGCGATGTTTTTTGTGGCTGCTTTCACGGGTAAACTGGTGCTGTGAGCTGTTAACTCTAGCTTGTGAATGAGGCGATGGATTTATCGCAACTTTGGCTGTGATAAGGTGCGGTTGACTTGGCGATAGTTTCTTATGAATATGCCCCTATATGTACACCAAGTTAGATGGGTTTTGTAACAGTATTCAACATGGTTTCCTAGGGAACATGTGGACTTTTTACCAACATTGTGTAAAACTTGCAATGGAGGAGTGAACGCATACCGAATTATTAATTGTGCCATTAAAGACATTTACCAACTGCTGATAACAATCCCAATACATGCGTTGATTACATATATAGACATGATATGTTTTTTATATGTGTATAATTGAAAGTATAGAGCTTTTTGTCCCACAAATTAGGGTGATGGATTGTTGCTTATATTTCTCACTGGCTAATTAATATCAGATACAAATATTTTCCTTTTGAAGGGCATGGATCTGCTCTAATTGCAATGAGTAAAAATTATACTAGATTGTATCTTAAAACTATAAGCAATACTGAATTACACAACATGAAATTCATATTAAATCTCTTGCTAGAAACAGACAATAGTAAAAGCAACATGTAAAAAAGGATACTTTTCTTGAAATCAAGAACTATTTAGGATTTTGAGTTCAGGGTGTATTAACCGGATGGGTTTACAAAAGTGATGAATGGGGGTTCACAACATAAAGGTATAGGCAGTGATATACATGGTCTAATATGAAACCCAATATGTGGGGAATACCCCATACCGTACAGAACAGTTTAATGCTTTAAGTTAACTTAGCAGAAGACATTTGAAGATGCACCACACTGACTTTCAAGGACACAGAGCACATAGCTTTCTCTCATAGATCAATGGAGATCAGGTGTGGGAGATCCTGTCTCCTGTCATGGGTGTTTAAGGAGCTCAACAGAGCTCCTCACTTTTGTATACATTTACATCTTGCACCACATGTACCTTATACTTTAATTTATTTTTTATTTACGAAGCTTATAGAGCACGAGGCTACCCCAAAGGGTCTCCGGGGCTGGAGGCAGACAGTAAGCAGAGATGCTAAAGCAAACTAGAGACACAGCAACATCCCAGGTGACAAGAACTGAGTCAGGGCAATTGAAGAGCATGGTTTTCAGGTTCTCACGGAAAGTAAGCAACGAGTTACAGTTCCTGAGAGCTACCGGAAGAGAGTTCCAGAGTTTCGGGCCTAAATAGGAGAAGGAGCACCCCCTTAATACAAGCCCAACGAAACCTAGGCGTGGTAAACAGTGCGAGGTTGACTGATCTCAGCAATCGGGTAGGGACATAAGTAGACACCAGATCTTGGATGCAAGAAGGGGTGATTCCTTGTCTTGCTCGAACCATGTAACATAAGGCCTTCAATTTAATACGTTTGTTAACCTACAGCCAATGTAATTTGTGGAGCAAGGGGGAGACAGAAGCACATCTAGACAGCCGGAAAATAAGGCAGGTGGCCGCATTCTGGATGATCTGCAAATGATGAATAAAGGATTTATAAGCACCCAGATACAGTACATTCCTATAATCTAATCTGCACGTTACCAGGGTCTGTAGCACTGTTCCCTGGGCACTTAAAGGAATCAGCCAGAGGATTTTCTGCAGCCATTTTTGAATGGAAAAGCAAGAGTCTGTGAGCTTGGAGACCAGTGGCTTAAGGGGAAGATTCTTATCAATGATGAAGCCGAGGTTCTTAGCCTTATTAACTGGCACGGGTAAAGGCCCTAGAACCACGTTAAGGGCAAGGAATGTGGGACCCCACTGGACACACTACAAAAGTTTTCTATGTGGAGATGCACAGACAAAGAATGTCAAAACACTGTAAACGCTGTACGGCCTTGTAACTATTGAATATTCTTCTACGGACGCAATAGTGAAGCAAAGATATTTACCAATAACCCCTATTCATTATATGTCTCAAATGTCAAAGACTTCTATGGGCCTTGTCAAGACTTCTAAGGGCAATGCAGTGAACGTCCCCACATTATTACATCATGTGTCTGATATGTGGTGAGCAATCACCGCTTAGGAATATGTTTCCCAATCCCCTTACCTCCACTTTACCGCCAGGGGTGACTACTTGGTTTGTTGAGCTTTCTGTAATGCTGGCAGAGAAAAGTACTCTGCAGAGCCACATCGCCTCTGCGTTATGCCCTGTTGAACAGGAACGCTGCTCTTTCAAGAAATCAGCTTTTTTAAGGTAGCTACCCCAAAATAACCATGTAATATAAGAAATACATAGCGGAAAATGGGTAAAATAGTCCAATATTGTCATTTACAAACCAGTCACCCTGCGGCCTCTTGGTTTATGATGTGTCCAGACGTCATCAGTGTTGATATTGGAACATATTACATGGCTACCCATTATGCAGTCTCCCTCTCACTCTTTCTCGCCCTCTCTATTGCTCTCTCTCCCTCTCTCTCTCTCTCTATATATATATATATATATATATATATATATATCTATATCTATATCTATATATACATATATATATATATATATATATATATATATATATATATATATATATATATAAATTCACTGAAAAAACCATAGGTTTCAGGGGTGTTATAGTTAGCTGGACTTTTCACTTGTACAAAACCATTGAAATTCCCCCGTTATAGTTAGTTCAGCTAACTATAACTCGTGCGCCCGCAATGCACTGCTGATGACGTCACATATTACATCACTCATGACATGGTCAGTGACATCACTCATGACATCACTGATGACATCTCAAATGACATCACTGATGACATCATCCAGTGAATGTGAGTTTTTCTGAAAATTAAATATGTTTTATATATGTATATCTCAAGGTCGATGGAAGAATAAATGGGTATATAAGTGTCTAAATGGATGATTTGTTTTTGAAAAATTGATTGTGTAACTGACTGATTAAGTGTATCATAGTGAATACATGGCTTAGTGAGTAATGTTTAAATATGTAAATATCTGTATCAGTCTCTCACTTTGTGTATAAGTGGCTGCATGGGTTGGTGAGTAGCTACATGGGTGTCTATATAGGTTATTAGTTGGTTTTTTGAGTATCAGTCTGAGTGTCTGCATGGTTCGGTGGGGGGTATTACGTAGTGCATAGGTGCATGAATGAGTGACTCACTCTTTGTATGTGTTGAAGACAGCATGTGTGCAGGACTGTATGGGTGGATGAGTGTGTGTATGGGTGTGTTAGTGAGTGAATGACTGTCTCAATAGTGTCTTTATGAGTAACTACATATGTTTTAAACTAGTATATGTGACTATTGGTGTATATAAGTGAGTATATGTGAGAGTGAGAGATTGAAAGAGTTCCTGTATGAATAAGTATGTGTTTCTATAAGTGATTGTTTAAAAGACTAAGTATGTGTAAGTTTCCGTAGAAGTAAGTGTGGTGGTGTGTGTATAACTGTATATGCAAATAAATGTATGTTTGATTCTTTATTAGCATGAGTGACTATGTGTGTGAGTAACTCTATGGATGAGTGGCATTGTGTAACAGGATGTATAGGTGTATGAGTACATATGATGAGTGAATACATGTATGAGTGACTGTATAGGACTGTTGGTGAATGAGTGGATGTGTATGTGGATCTTAGAATTACTGAAGAGGTTGTTGTAACTGGTATTGGTATGTCCATTGTTTTGAAAAGTTTAGTCTCTATTTTTGAATGTGTGTATCAAAGGTTATATTAGGGTGAGAGGAGGTCTGCCACTCTATCACAAGGATGATGTCATCAGTGATGTCATCAGTGATGTCATTTGAGATGTCATCAGTGATGTCATGAGTGATGTCACTGACCATGTCATGAGTGATGTAATATGTGACGTCATCAGCAGTGCATTGCAGGCGCGCGAGTTATAGTTAGCTGAACTAACTATAACGGGGGAATTTCAATGGTTTTGTACAAGTGAAAAGTCCAGCTAACTATAACACCCCTGAAACCTATGGTTTTTTCAGTGAATTTCTGAGGTTTTTTAAATGCTAATTCCTAACTATAACGTGCCTGAAACCTATGTTTTTTTCTGTGAATTTCAAAGGTTTTTTAAATGATTTGCGTGATATTCATCAAAAGGCGACTATGCATACAATGAATCCACGTGGAATGTATTTACACCACTAGTGAAGCTCTGACATGTCTGATGCCCTACCGTGCCTAATCCCGGTAGACACCCTTGTCGTTTATTTATACAAACATGGGTAGCTATTGACGGGCACATTTAATACACATGCACACCAAGCCATTCAAAGGGGATTCGACAAAAATTTGACCAAATCTATGCAAGAAACCCCCCTCACGGTTAATAAAACACACATCCACTGCCGGATGTGTAATACTTTTTATTTTACTCTCTGGAAAGGGGACGAACATCACTTGAGAGTCACAGCGCGCTCCTGGCAGAGCCCAATGCTGTGTTACACCCACCATTGCCTGCTGCGTGCCACACACCTCTGTGTTGTATTCCACTAGCTAGTGCATATGCTATGACACTCTCTAGCCCATGTGCACTGTAACACCACCCCGTGAATATGTCATGCCACACTTGTCTTCGCACGGGTTATATTGCCCGATCTAACGTGCCTTCCTCGATGCCTATGTTATAACGCACAGTGCTCTGCCATACATATTACAATCTGGGATCCATATCTTTGTCACAGTGCATTTGCAACGTTACACTCCCCAGCAAATATTTTATATTACAACTTTAGAGACTAGTTAGGTTACACAACACTGCCCTGTGCATATTACACTCCAAGGCGCATATCGCATAGCACGCGCTAGTGCCTGTGCTATCTCGCGCTCTCCAATGAGTCTGTCATTGCGCACAATGTATTGCATATTATATTTCACGCCCGGTTCATCGTATATCACACTTTTTGGTGCATAGTTTATACCATACACTATATCTAGTTTTCATTTTCAATCGTGCTCTCAGGACTATGTTCTATATAACACTGTGTTCACCTACCCTTTTCACGGGCATTACATTTTGCGATAGGGGGTGGAGGGTCAGGGGGTGTTTCTGCCAAGTGAGCCCGGAGTCACAGTCACAAACGTCCTCTTCTTCCTGAATAAAAGTGAGATTATGCTGCATACTTGTTCATATTTTAAGTAGTTTGCACAGACACACGTTTTAAAAACAATAAAGTTCCTAATACCCGCCTTCTCTGAACAGTTAGCTTGCTGCCCCATCCCCCTCCTCCCTATCCTCTGTTGTGTGAATCAATGGACTAGCCTCCTCCCTCCTGCCATGCATGGTCTGATGTGCTGCCACGGCCCTCAATTTAGTATGATGTACTAGTCCACTCCTCCTGCCCTCCATTGCCCAATTCTATGCCCCATCATTGACCTCCTGCTTAAACTCTGTGCTTAGCTTGCTGCCCCTATTCTCCTCCCCCCTGCCCTCCGATGTCTTTGTGTATGCCCCTGCTCCATCCTTTTTGCCCACCATGTTCCATGGACCTGCCACTCCTATCTACCCTGAGTGTTCTGTTGAGCTGCCACTCCCCTCCCACCTGCCTAGCATGGTCAGATGACTGTAACCTGTCCCTGCCACCTCCACCCTGCCTGTCCACATGCCATGCCCCTATCCTCTTCCTCCTGTCCTACATGGTCCATTGTACTGCCACACCCTTCTGCCCTCCCTGGTCTGTTGTGCTGCAACTGCTCCTCCTGCCAGCCCCGTGCGGTCTGTTGTGAGGCCCCTTCCCCTGAACTTTCTTGTCTGTGCACAGGTCCTGACCCTCCCTTCTATCCTCCATCGTCCTTTGTGCATGCCCCTGCACCCTCCTTCTTGCCCATCATAGCCATTGTGCTACCACTAACCCTCCCACTTGCCATGCATGGTCTTCTGTGCTGCCATGGCCCCTCCCACCTTCCCTGTGTGGTCAGTTAGCTGCCCCTGAACCCCTCCCACCTTCCCTCTATGGTCTGTGTGTATGCCATCACAGTCTCACTGTTGCTCTTCATGGTGTGTCTTGCTTCTAGTGCCCATCCTGCCTGACCTCCATGGCTATCTTGCTGCTCCTGCCCTGCCCCCTTGCCCCCAGCCCTCTGTTTACATGTGCAGACCCCTACTCCCTCCCTCCTGGCTTGTCTGTTCCATTGTAATGCCCCTGATCCATCCCTCCTGCCCTTTATGGTCTGTTATGCTGCAGCTTTCTCTCCTGTCTTTCCATTATGGTCCTGCCTCTTGCCCCTCTGTTCTCTGTTGTCCATGTGCATGGTCTTGTCCCCTCCCTCTTGCTTTCTATGGATTGTTGTGCTGCACTCCCGTCCCACATGCCCTGTGTGGTGTATTGTGCTGCTGCAAACCCTGATGCCTGCCCTGCAGGGTCAGTTTGGTGCACCTCTCCATGTCCCTCCTGTCCTCTGTTATCCAAGTCCATGTCCCTACCCCATTTCCTTACATGATCCAATGTACCATACTTGCGAACATTTTGAACTTGGTAAGAGGGAGATTTTGAAAAAAACTGGGGTATTGATTTTCCCCTTTGAGTTACATTGAAAAAGAGGAGATTGTAGACAGGAGACAGATAAAATAAAGCCCATTAGAGCTTAAAAACATTGGACGTTTCCTGGCTGAATCGGGTCTGTTGGCATGTATGGTTGTACTACCATTGCCTCTTCCTTCTGCCCACAATGGTCTATTACATTGCCACAGCCTCTCTTGCAAGTCCTGTATTGTTGGTTTGTTGCCCCTGCCCCCCTTTCCACTGCCCTCCATAGTCTGTTGTGCTGCCACGGCCCTTCCTGCCTGTTCAGTGTGGTTAAATTGTTGCCTTTGCACCCTCCTACCTGCCTTCAATTTTCAGAGTCCGTGCCCCTGACCTTTGCCTCTCAACAGTATCCTAATGAACAACTAGATTGCTAACATTCTATATTTATTACAAAAGTGTGGAACGCCTGACGTCATCTTGATGTAATCAAAACTGTAATACCTAGAGCATTTCCTTTAGAAATTACATATATGAGAGGGTCTTATTGGCATCAAAATTATGGTTAGTGCTCTAAAAGACTAAAATAAGGACATATTTTCTGAGTTTTCAAATAGCGAGAAAGCACTTTTAAATTATTTGTTACCTTTATGTTTTTTTATCCAGTTGACCACTTGATTAAATGTTGCACTTAGGGGAGAGGATGTGGTGTTACTTCCAGAACTGCAGACTTTGCAACTGGGGAACCAGGTTGGAGTTTCTGCTTCAGCTCGACATTCTGTGATTCTGGTCAAATCATTAGTCTCCCCATGTCTACAACCAAAATGAATTTGTTCTTGTGTGATGTAACCAATACTCATGTAAAGCACTCCAATACCTGACAAGTCTGTACTATATAACACTGCAAAAACACAATATAATAAGTGTTTTGCACACTTCTGTCATTGGGCTATATTTGGGCTACATCTGGGTGATTTTGGGCTACATTTGGGCTCTTTTGTCTCTGGTGGCCATCTTGGGAGGTTTATTTGTTATGAAGTTTCCTAATTTCCTCATGTACTGCAGTCTCCTCAGTAGGAAATGCTTTCGGTTTTTTACTTTGATTCCATCATGAAGGTATTCAGATATGTCACACATTTGCCATAAATTCTGAATGTTAGCACTCTAGTTGCTCATTAGATCACTGTAGTAAAACTACTGTTCACCATGGAAGTCTGCTCCTGGTATTAAAAGTGCATGTTTCAGTCTGCATGTCAGAATTGTTTAATGAAATAGAAGAGGATTTGAGAAGTCACTCAAAATGTGCCCTCATTTTCTTTCTTCAGCATTAATCATAATTTCTATGGCAAAATGAACCCCCTCATTGTGTTCCTTTTTAAATTAAATGTTTTAAGTGTTACCAGTTTATTCCAATCAAGATGGCTTCAGGTGTGCCATACTTTTGTCATAATGAAGACAGTAAGCGCTCTAGTTGTTTTTAAGAACACTCTGGGACATTCTGTCATTGGGCTATACTTGGGCTACATCTGGGTGATATTTGGGCTACATTTGGGCTCTTTTGTCTCTGGTGGCCATCTTGGCAGACTTATTTGTTATGAAGTTTCCTAATTTCCTCATTTACTGCAGTCTCCTCAGTAGGAAATACTTTCAGTTTTTTACTTTGATTCCAAAGGCATTCAGATGTGTCACACATTTGCCATGAATTCAGAATGTTAGCACTCTTTTTGCTCATTAGATCACTGTAGTAAAGCTACTGCTCACCAGGGAAAACTGCTGCTGGTATTGAAAGTGCATGTTTCAGTCTGCATGTCAGAATCTTTTAATGAAATAGAAGAGGATTTGAGAAGTCACTCAAAATGTGCCCTAATTTTTCTTTCTGCAGCACTAATCATACTTTTTATGGCAAAATGAACCCCCTCATTTTGTTCCTTTTTAAATTAAATGTTTTAAGAATTACCACTTTATTCCAACCAAGATGGCTTCAGGTGTGCCATACGTTTGTCATAAGTAGGACTGTTAGCGCTCTAGTTGTTCTTTAGAACACTCTGGGAAGCTGCAGTAGAACACAAAGGAATCAACTGACAGTCTCTGCACTTGTTGGATGTACATGTTTTACTGAGAATGTCAGACTTCATTCTCACATGACTGAGAAAGCTAATGTGAATTTACAGAAAATATGCTCTCAGTTAGCTTATAGATCACCTTCCAAACCTCTGTGGGAAAAGCATGAGAAAATATTTTTCTCTCAATCATGATTTCCCAGCAGAAGGCTTTTTCACATGGTGAAATCACCTTAGAACATACCACAATTCCTAAAATGAGTATGGTACCATCAACAAATGATTTATAATGTAACTAAAGTCTTAAAACCATTAAGACCCCTTTTTTCTCAGCCCCCGCTTGACGAATCCCCCCGAGACTTTCAGGGTAGGAGCGGAGCGCCCCACCTATTTTGAAAATTTCGCGAGGATTTGTCAACCCGCGCCAAAGTTATTCCAAATAGAATGTTGCGGATTTCCTATGGAAACACGGTCCTAACTATAACTATCTACTAGATATATATATATATATATATATATATATATATATATTCAGTGAAAAAACCATAGGTTTCACACACGTTATAGTTAGGAATTAGGATTTAAAAAACCTTAGAAATTCAGTGAAAAAAACCATAGGTTTCACACATGTTATAGTTAGCTGGACATTTTACTCGTAAAAAACCATTGAAATTGCCACGTTATAGTTAGTTCAGCTAACTATAACTCGCGCGCCCGCAATGCACTGCTGATGACGTCACATATTACATCACTCATGACATGGTCAGTGACATCACTCATGACATCACTGATGACATCTCAAATGACATCACTGATGACATCATCCAGTGAATGTGTGTTTTTCTGAAAATTAAATATGTTTTATTTATGTATATGTCAAGGTCGATGGAAGAATAAATGGGTATATAAGTGTCTAAATGGATGATTTGTTTTTGAAAAATTGATTGTGTAGCTGACTGATTAAGTGTATCATAGTGAATACATGGCTTAGTGAGTAATGTTTAAATATGGAAATATCTGTATCAGTCTCTCACTTTGTGTATATGTGGCTGCATGGGTTGGTGAGTAGCTACATGGGTGTCTATATGGGTTATTAGTTGGTTTTTTGAGTATCAGTCTGAGTGTCTTCATGGTTCGGTGGCGGGTATTACGTAGTGCATAGGTGCATGAATGAGTGGCTCACTCTTTGTATATGTTGAAGACAGCATGTGTGCAGGACTGTATGGGTGGATGAGTGTGTGTATGGGTGTGTTAGTGAGTGAATGACTGTCTCAATAGTGTCTTTATGAGTAACTACATATGTTTTAAACTAGTATATGTGACTATTGGTGTAAATAAGTGAGTATATGTGAGAGTGAGACATTGGAAGAGTTCCTGTATGAATAAGTATGTGTTTCTATAAGTGATTGTTTAAAAGACTAAGTATGTGTAAGTTTCCGTAGAAGTAAGTGTGGTGGTGTGTGAATAACTGTATATGCAAGTAAATGTATGTTTTATTCTTTATTAGCATGGGTGACTATGTGTGTGAGTAGCTCTATGGATAAGTGGCATTGTGTAACAGGATGTATAGTAGTATGAGTACATGTATGAGTGACTGTATTGAACTGTTGGTGAATGAATGGATGTGTATGTGGATCTTAGAATTACTGAAGAGGTTGTTGTAACTGTTATTGGTATGTCCATTCTTTTGTAAATTTTAGTCTCTATTTTTGTATGTGTGTATCAAAGGTTATATTAGGGTGAGAGGAGGTCTACCACTCTATCACAAGGATGATGTCATCAGTGATGTCATTTGAGATGTCATCAGTGATGTCATGAGTGATGTCACTGACCATGTCATGAGTGATGTAATATGTGACGTCATCAGCAGTGCATTGCGGGCGCGCGAGTTATAGTTAGCTGAACTAACTATAACGTGGCAATTTCAATGGTTTTTTACGAGTAAAATGTCCAGCTAACTATAACATGTGTGAAACCTATGGTTTTTTTCACTGAATTTCTAAGGTTTTTTAAATCCTAATTCCTAACTATAACGTGTGTGAAACCTATGGTTTTTTCACTGAATTTCTAAGGTTTTTTAAATGCTAAGTCCTAACTATAACGTGTGTGAAACCCATGGTTTTTTCAGTGAATTTGCAAGGTTTTTTAAATGCTAATTTTTTTTTTTTCTTCTATTTTTTCTAACATATTTTTATTTTAATTTTCTTACCTTTTATAAAGACTATGATTAAATTTTTAAAATTCTTTAATATGTTTTTTTTAATATATTTTTTAAAATAAACATGTAAAATTTATTTGCAGTACTTTTTTTCTATTTTTTTTATTATTTTTTTAGTACGCGTACCGTAAGCTCACGGTAAGCGTACGGTTTACGCTACGTCCGTAATTTATCCACGCTGCTTGCGCATAGTTACGCAATTTGCGTAGCCGCGCGTACTCCGCGTGGGACGCGTACGCGTGTGCGCTACACGCGCACGTTACGCGGACGTGTCGGGTAGTGTCTGTTATGCGCATGCGCGCAAGCGCGTGTCTTTTTTACGAGCATGCGCACTTTTGCCGTAAGCGTACCGTAAGCGTACCGTAAGCGTACGGTAGGTCATGTGATCATGAAACACAACTTTTGATTGGTTGAAACTACTTTCAGTTCTAGAACTCTCCTACACCACACCCATTCCCCTCATTTCTGCTTGTGATCCCTTAGGAGAAGGAGCTGGTTTGTCTTTGGGATACGATGGCAGAACAGCAGAGCTCTTCTGAGAGTGAGGCTAGCACTAGCAGCACTGTCTTGAGGCAGAGATCGAGGAAACAAAAGCCCTCTTATGTATGGGATTATTTTACTTTTCCTGAAGGCCAGCAAAAGGTGAATGCACCCTTAGTAACTTGCAGGCTGTGTCAGCGTGTACTTTCTAGAGGTAATCCTGACAGGAAGTATTCCTTTGGGAATCACACCATGAAGAGACACCTCAAGGATGTACACAAAAGGACACATGGTCATCTTTTTGGAGGTAACTCTTCAGAAAGACAAGCAAGTACATCCACAGCAGCTCAGCCTGGACCATCATCTGCAGAGCTGACTCCTTCTTCTGCAGGTCAGGTGAGCCCTTCATCTGTGGGGGGAGAATCTCCTTTTGCTGGCCCTCTGGAAATGAACCCTCGATTTCGAAGGGTTGATATTCGATGCGCCTTTTGTCAAGATCTAATTTGCCATAGGGAGACCAGTGTTTCCCTAGTGAACAACAAAATAGATCAGCACATTTGTCACTTTGAATAATTTTCCCATGCTTTCTTTCCTCTGTCCCTGCATGAACACAACAGCTCTTTTAAGAGCCAACCTTATCTTTCATCTTTTTTTTACATATGTTTTTAAAAACTTTTTTTTTTTTTTTTTTACCGTACGCGTACGGTGCGTGTACTTTTTTTTTATTTTTAAAAAAAAACACTAAAAATCAATTATCACATTACAAGGTCCTTGAGAGACTACAATTATTATTATTGACTTACCATACTCACTCAAAAAAATATTTATTCATTTGTTTTTTTTTAAAATAGCTTTAAAAATGGTTCTAGTTTTCGAAAATTTTCTATATGAATCTGAAAAAAAAGAAAAAAGTATTAATATTTTTAAAACATTTTATAATACAGTACACATATTTACATTTTTTTCCCAAAAATATTTTTGCCTTATTTTTGCTGTTTTCAGAATATATTGCATTTCACTATAAATTGTGAAAGCAATTGCATTCATCATTTTACAGCGGGCAAAAAAAAATAACAATCACAAAGATTGTAATAAAAAAGCCCAGAATCTCTTTTTACTTAAACTTAACATTATAGAAATGCATAATATTCTAAAAAAATATCATCTAATACCAATAGTTATTTCTTTAAAATACCGTCTGATATGTTTGTTTCAGAAGTATAATCACAATATTATATCTCAAATAACTCCACAATACATCTGATTCCATTTCCTTTAGGCCAAATAGTAATTTTAAAAAATTTTTGGGAATAAATTTCCAACAGTAATCAAATAAAATTCTAAAGTTTAATTTGTCCAGATCTCACCGATTCTCTGTTACATTTTGGTTCACGAAAATTTTTGGAATAATTTATTAAGTCCACAATAGAATTGGTTACTTTTCCGCATGGCCAAATAGTAATTTTTTAAATCATTTTTGAAAAAAATTCCAATGGCAGTCCAATAACATTCCAAAATTTAAATTGTGCAGATGTTACCGATTATCTCTAAATTATTGGTTTTTCAAAGTTTCATTAAAAATTAAAAAAGTCCACATTACAATTGGTTATCTTTCCATTAGGCCAAATGATAATTTAAAAAATCTTTTTTCTACAAAATTGCAAAGGTAATCCAGTAAAATGGTAAAATTATTTTGTCCAGATCTTGCCAAATCTGTCTAAAATTTAGGTTTCAGGAAGATTAGATAGGAATTTGCTAAATCAAAAGGCAAACGTTGTTTTAAAATCAATTGGGAATCATTACACAGTGTCCAACCTTTTTCACATTTAAGATAAACTGTGTAATGTCCAGAAGTAACAGTAGGTCCATCATGGAAAATTATTGCAACAGTTACAAAAGTTTTTCCTGAAATTGATAATTGCTGTCCTGTAAACTTCTTTATTGAAGTATCCAATTTTGAACCATCAGCTCTACATCGTTGCATCATTAAAATTACATACTGTCCGTATTCCTTTAAAATTAATGTTGAAAACATGTCAGATTTACACTCACCACATTTCATGCTATGATTAGCATCTTTAACTAATTTTGCAAAAGTAACTGTTTTACTTTCTGGCAATGTCAAATAAATAAACCTTTCATTATCAACATTAGAACCACATATATTATAACAATTATCACAACTATGTTCCCATTTATAAGAGAGACCAAAAAAAATGTCAATGGGAACTCCTTCTTCTTCCACTACCTGAAGAAAATACATCAAAAATTCCTGTACGTCTTGCTGTACATTTTGAGAAAACTGTGTTCGTCCTGAACATACATCTAAAAGTTTTCTAATTTCAGTATCACTTTCTATTTGAGTTTTATCTTTACTCAGCTTTTGAAAAAGGAGACTCAGCTCTGAACAGAATCTTTTTCCCTGATTTACTATTATCTGCTCTTGCAAACTTTCCAGATAAAATGCAACATTCAGCACTACATTTGCGTAGCAGTTGACACCAGAGCTATTTTCAAAATGACATCCTACAACCTGTTCTTCATTTTCCTTTTTCTTTTTGCTTGCAATTACATCACTCCTCTTTTTTTTCCTCTTCTCTACATCTTCATTACAGATATTGTCATTTTTTCTTTTACGAGAAACTACACGTTTCTCTAACACAGGATACTGACCTAAATGAGGAGCATAGCTTCTTCTTAATCTATTATACTCCTTTACACAGTTTGTATCAGCACTAACTTTTGAGTCATCAAACTCTATCATGAATAAACCTGATAATGTTTTCACTCGTGACAAAGCAACATATGCCATACCTTCTTTGAACACAGTTGAACCAATGTTCACAAATGCACAATCTACAGTCAATCCTTGAGACTTGTGAATAGGTACAGCATATGCTAGAGAAAACGGAAACTGCTTCCTACGTACATATAAGTCTTTCACAAGCATGAAACGAACTGTACAACGACAAATATCTTTAACTTCTTCTATCTGATCAAATTTTATTTTTAAACATTCAATTCCTTCTTTTTTCTGATAATTAATAAAACCCACAACTCTTCCCATAGCTCCATTAACTAAACCTTTTTCAACATCCAAATTTCTTCTTAAAAATACTCTACAGTTCATGCAAACATATAGATTTTTTTCTAATCCAGCTGTTTTGGAGATGTTCTTCTCTAGTGAGTCCAATTTATTTTTCATTTTGCCTGTTACTGTGACAGTAATTCTTCCATCCTCAATTTTGTCCACTGCTTCCAATTTCCTTATCTCTTCCTTTTCCAATTTCAAAAGCTCCTCATTGAATATTGAGCATTCACGTAGAGTTGGCATTAAGCAGATGACACTTTTGTTTTCTGCAATGTTCTTGTATATCTTCTCTGCAACTATTTCTTCCTTTGGAAATAAATTATGTAGCAGCCGACTCTGTAATGCTTTTTTGCCAACTTCTGTGAGTAGTCCAATTCTGATATCCTTCAGAATACTTCCATATTCTTCATCGCTTGCTTGCCTCATATTAGTAGTAAGTTCCTTGTACTCAAAGAAGGACCAAATATTTGTATTTCCGATGCTTCCCAATGACTTCTTTGTGTCTTCATGTGTGACAGTATTAAATACTGGTTGTCCTTTAACTGGAGTAAGTTGCAAAAGATCTCCAAAAACTATGACGTGTTTTCCACCAAATAACATGTCATAGTCTGTCTTCAAAATTTGCTGCATTCTTAAATGCACAAAGGCAAGCATTAAGTTTGATACCATGCTCACCTCATCAATAATGAGAACTTGCATCTTCTTCATACTCTTGAAACTTCCAAGGATGCTTCTCCAGTTAGCTTGTTGAATTGTATTTTGTTCTCATGCTCCACTGGTAACATTAGCAAACGATGTAAAGTGATTCCTTTTATGTTATATGCTGCTAACCCAGTTGGAGCAGTAACCACACAAGACAAAGTAGAATCCGTTTTTTGCTTTAGGCAGCTTCTGATGACTTTTATTAGGAAACTTTTTCCAGTTCCAGCTTGTCCGCTTACATACATCCTGATTGGATGAAATGATGTGCATGAGCACTCTTTTTTTTCATGTAGAAATCCGTGATCAATTTTGTTTTTGATCTCTTCATAAATTTGTTGCTGCTCTTGATTCAGTTGTCTTTCCAAATTTTCTAAGTCTATAAATTCTTCTTGAGCTTGATTCATAGCCGTTTCCACTTCATTCATGGCTATTGATGCTTCATTTTCAACGATTGGTTGTCCTAGGGGATCTTGACTGAGTGTTCCTGAACTTTGGCTGTCCTGAGAACTGTCTCTAGCTATTTCTGCTGCAATTGTAGTTTCCTGTTCAATTTCTTCATTTAACATTTGCAGATAAGTTGAGAATGTACTGCATTGTATGCTGTCTTTGCAAGCATTAAAAGAATCTTCATAGCTTTGAAATTCTCCCAGTAGTTCATCCTCTGTACGCCATGGTTTAAACAACTGTAAAAGAGCCAAGTAGTAAAATTCCTTCTTGTCAGTAGTGTCACAACTCAGCTTCCGGTGATTTATCAAACTTCCTTTTGTTTGCTTCACCAAACATCCTTCTTCACCAACGACTTTATATTTTCCATTGTTGATGTCTTCTGCAGCTTTCCGTGAATAAATGTAGTTCTGCAACACTTCATAGAGACACATGTTCTCCAGATGATGACTTCTCTTGGGATAATAAGTGTCCAACATGTTTGATTTCAAAATATCTGTACTTTCTGGGTCATTCTCGGCCAAATATTCAATTTCTCCTACAGATTTCAGTACCCGATTTCTCATTGCTGCAAGGCCTAAACTTGCCCAAATTATTCTTCTTGACTTCGAGTAGAGACTTGCAGAAGATAACCTATCTGAACATTCGTAGGATCCAATTTCTCGATGCGATAACATCTTCAAACTGAAACTGTACAGCTTCTTACTGACAGTCTTCTCGTGAGAAATCTCTTCCCACATTTCCTTCAATTCTGTTTTTTCTGATTTCGTAATGTAAGACGTTACATATCGAGCAACAGCAATGGAATTGTCAGCAACATACTGTATATCCATGTTAGCGTTCCACATGGATAAAATGACTGGGTTGTAGTCATTTATATTTTTTGATTCTTCTTTTCTTTTAAGGTTGTAGGTATTCTTAGGTGATTTTCTTGTGATAGTATGTCTCACAGCTGACATAAAACTGTTTACTCTTCCATTTGAAAGAACAGGTCTAGGAAATCCAAATCGACATTTAGTGTAGTATTTTTCTTTGCTCTTGTATTTCCGTCGACAGTATTTTCCACACCGATGACTTTGGAAACGTAAAACTTGCTCCTTTAACTTGTTCTCTTCTGTGCTTTTTGGTATAGCACATGTTGCATATTCTTCAATGTAAGATAACACTGCTTCATCAGTATCTGTTCCAAACTTTGGGGCATCCTTGATCCACAACAGCATATGAATATGAGGAGCACCTCTTGCCTGGTACTCTTTTCTCCAAAAGAAATCCACTACTTCTCCAAGAGGTGGATTTTTTTTATTGCAGATGAAGGACATCATAGCCTCAAATCTATGATTGAAATATCTGCAAACATTAACCGGATCCAATGAGCACAGTTCTCCTGCTGTCTTGTATTCGATGTTTTTAATGTTTGAATTGGCCTCTCGTAGAAAATCCAGTAAATCATCCCAAGCGTACTCGGCACAGCTTAGGGTAAGGAACCATGTTGGTGTTCCTAAATTCCGTAACATGCATTTTAGTTCACCATGGCGTCGGTACCAATATTCATTTGTCCCACGCTGACAAGCCATCAGATTGATCAGTTGTGTTTCCAAATGATCATCTCGGTGCTGCACTTTCTCCATAAAATCCTTAGCAGACACATTTTGTAAATGTACTCCACTTTTTAAAATGTGATTTACTGCATAAGACAGTGCAGACAAGTCGCTTTCAAATAAAAGATGGAACAAATAAGGAATACTTTGTCGAAATCTGGGATCTTCAGCATATAGTCTTGTAGTCCGATACTCAGAAGCTGGAATCTGTTCTGGACGTTCATCGTATCGTCCTCCTTTTCCTTTAGGAAACAGCTGGGGAAAACATCGAGCTTCCAAGCTCTCCTCCCATACACTCACGGGAGTTCCTTTTGCTTTCTTCATCTGAAAGAGATCAATATTGTCTCCCATAACTTCTTTTGAATGAAGAGGATGTATGCTAAAATGTTCATAAATTTCTTCTTCCTTTGACTTGTCCACTTTTTCAATTTGTCCAGTTGGTGTTTCTGTGTCTTCTTGTAAATCTTCTTCTTCTTCTTCTTCTTCTATATAAATTGATTCATACCATTTGTTATTCCTTTTCAAATACAAATTTGCTTTTTGTACTTTCCGTACATCTACCAGCTCCTGCCAAATCTTCTTATTCTTTGTAGGTACACCATTAACCAGAATAATTAATGGTTCAGTTTCCAAAGTATCCGCATCAATAGTTTCCATATTTTTTTTCAAATCCAAGGGCAAATACACCACTCTACCTTTTAAACCTCTCAGTAAATCTGAAGGAGGTAATTTACCAGTTTTGGGCTCCATACGTACTATGGTCTGGAACGGATGAACACATTGAATGAGTATAGACTCATATGTATTTAATTCAGAAAGTTCAGCAGGAATAGCATCCAATTCTAAATTATTATGTACAGCTCTGGTCGGCATTCTATTTTCCTCTAACTTGTTGTAACAGTATTTACAAATACGCTGATCTTCACCCAATTCAAAACAATTTTCTAGAAATATATATGTGGCAAAATCCTTCCACTTATAATTATCTTCATTTTCACTCTTTCTGTAGAGATCAACATTCCTAGTTTGTTTTCTATAATGAGTTCTGCGGCAACAAATACAAGTAAAATTTGGTCTTTCATTAGAGACTATTGCAAATTTTGTTATGTGATCATTAAATGTGTTACTTACAGAGGGTTCTACATTCTCTTCCACTTCTTCCTCATTTACTGTGTCCTTCTCTGCACTGTTTTGTTCAGGACCAAAGTAACAAAACTGAATTTCATCAACAACCTTCTCTACATCTGATACCGTTCCTCGGAACAGAGCCCTATTCAATTCATTTAACTTTATTGCTGGACTTTTGGCAAAATACAACCGTCTCACAAACTTTCTCATTTCAGTATGATGAACAGCCAGCATCCTAAAATGATGGAAAACACTATTGCACACTTTTCTAGATAGACAAGCCAGAGAATGACCCTGCAAACCAGTATTCTCTCTCACTCTGCATGGATCCAGACTTTGAAGCACCTTAATCTTCTGTTTTATACTTTTTTTACTATATTCTCTTAGAAACTCTCGAAATTTGTCAATAGATTCCTGACGCACAGTGCAAATACTACTACAATTCCAAGTGTACACTGGGGCTTTAGGACGTCTCCCCATTGCCTCATCTGCCATCACTTGTACCCCTTCTCCATTATGCAACCATTTTTTACTTCGTATGAACGACCTCTGGTGTCAACTGCATGCAGCAAACTATTACTTTGAAAATAGCTCTCTTCATTAAAAAAAGGTTCACTACTTGAACTATGCATCCACTTTCCTAAAAACACTTTACAAAAGTTTGTTCTGTTCACTACTCTTTTCCTTTTGCTATGTGATTTCAGTACATTAACCATTTTGTCTAATGTACGCATCCTATTCAAAATTAATATGAATAGTTTCCTTTTTAATTCTAATGCCTTTGCTGCAATGGCTTCAATTTCTTTTTTTCTCTTATAAAACTTTGCCTTTTGCTTATATTTCTTCACATCCTTTATCAAATTGGACATAACTCTTCTCTGAAACATTTTTCTACGTATCTCTTTAAACGCTGTTTTTCTGTTTAAGTTTAACTTTTTAGTTGCAGAAGGTATATTTGCATTAAATAAATTCTCAATTTTTTCTTGTCCTTTTTGTTTGAAATCATTCTTTCCTGTACAGACATTTTGTACATTTTTCCTTTTTTTGAATATATTCCTTAGAAAATCTTTTTTTTGCTTACCAGAAGATTTTTTCTTCCTCCCAACATCAGCATCTTCTACTAACTTTGATCCTCTAGTTGTCTTCAAATATAGTTTTTTTTTTAGCGTTTTTTGAACTCTGGATTTTGTAGGCATCTTAAATTTTGTTCACTGCTCTTCAGCAATACCTGAAAAAAACTAAAAAAAAAATTCCTTTATTTTATTTAAATATATTACTACATTTCTTTTCACAATACTCACAAAACAAAATTTCTTTGCCAATTTGAATGCACACTTACTGCTCTTTTTTTTGGGCAAGTGAAAATCACTTTTACAAACTGACACATTATGAAACCACTTTTCAGATTTTTTAAAAAGCCCATGTCCAGACTGCTACACTCCAGCAAGGGCAACCAGCCTTAGTGATGCTGAATGTTTTTGCATTACAGACTGAAACCTGAAAACCCCACTCGCTTGTAAATACTGTGCATGATTATACATGGCAAGCAGATGGGTGTGTGCTAAGAGTCTGCTTCTTCCCCCAAAAAATCGCTCCCCCTTTCCATCTAATGCAACTGTGAAATCACCAGAAAAAAACGTAATAAATCTCTGCCTATAATTCCTCTTTGCACACAGAGTCATGTTTTCACATTAGTCCCAAAACGAAATTTCTTTGCCAATTTGAAAGCACAATTTCTGCTCTCTTTTTTTGGGCAAGTGAAAATCACTTTTACAGACTGACACATTATGAAACCACTTTTTTGATTTTCTTAAATGCACATGTCCAAACTTCTTTTTCAGACCACCACCATGTGTAACCTGGGTGGCTGCCTACACTCCAGCAAGGGCAACCAGCCTTAGTGATGCTGAATGTATTTGCATTACAGACTGAAACCTGAAAACCCCACTCGCTTGTAAATACTGTGCATGATTATACATGGCAAGCACATGGGTGTGTGCTAAGAGTCTGCTTCTTCCCCCAAAAAATCGCTCCCCCTTTCCATCTAATGCAACTGTGAAATCACCAGAGCAAAACGCAATAAATCTCTGCCTATAATTCCTCTTTGCACACAGAGTCATGTTTTCACATTAGTCCCAAAACGAAATTTCTTTGCCAATTTGAAACCACACTTACTGCTCTTTTTTTTTGGCAAGTGAAAATCACTTTTACAGACTGACACATTATGAAACCACTTTTTGGATTTTCTTAAATGCACATGTCCAAACTGCTTTTTCAGACCACCACCATGTGTAACCTGGGTGGCTGCCTACACTCCAGCAAGGGCAACCAGCCTTAGTGATGCTGAATGTATTTGCATTACAGACTGAAACCTGAAAACCCCACTCGCTTGTAAATACTGTGCATGATTATACATGGCAAGCACATGGGTGTGTGCTAAGAGTCTGCTTCTTCCCCCAAAAAATCGCTCCCCCTTTCCATCTAATGCAACAGTGAAATCACCAGAGCGAAACGCAATAAATCTCTGCCTATAATTCCTCTTTGCACACAGAGTCATGTTTTCACATTAGGCACAAAACGAAATTTCTTTGCCAATTTGATAGCACACTTACTGCTCTTTTTTTTTGGCAAGTGAAAATCACTTTTACAGACTGACACATTATGAAACCACTTTTTTGATTTTCTTAAATGCACATGTCCAAACTTCTTTTTCAGACTACCACCATGTGTAACCTGGGTGGCTGCCTACACTCCAGCAAGGGCAACCAGCCTTAGTGATGCTGAATGTATTTGCATTACAGACTGAAACCTGAAAACCCCACTCGCTTGTAAATACTGTGCATGATTATACATGGCAAGCACATGGGTGTGTGCTAAGAGTCTGCTTCTTCCCCCAAAAAATCGCTCCCCCTTTCCATCTAATGCAACTGTGAAATCACCAGATAAAAACGCAATAAATCTCTGCCTATAATTCCTCTTTGCACAGAGTCATGTTTTCACATTAGTCCCAAAACGAAATTTCTTTGCCAATTTGATAGCACACTTACTGCTCTTTTTTTTTGGCAAGTGAAAATCACTTTTACAGACTGACACATTATGAAACCACTTTTTTGATTTTCTTAAATGCACATGTCCAAACTTCTTTTTCAGACCACCACCATGTGTAACCTGGGTGGCTGCCTACACTCCAGCAAGGGCAACCAGCCTTAGTGATGCTGAATGTATTTGCATTACAGACTGAAACCTGAAAACCCCACTCGCTTGTAAATACTGTGCATGATTATACATGGCAAGCACATGGGTGTGTGCTAAGAGTCTGCTTCTTCCCCCAAAAAATCGCTCCCCCTTTTCCTACTAATGCAACTGTGAAATCACCAGAAAAAAACGCAATAAATCTCTGCCTATAATTCCTCTTTGCACACAGAGTCATGTTTTCACATTAGTCCCAAAACGAAATTTCTTTGCCAATTTGAAACCACACTTACTGCTCTTTTTTTTTGGCAAGTGAAAATCACTTTTACAGACTGACACATTATGAAACCACTTTTTGGATTTTCTTAAATGCACATGTCCAAACTGCTTTTTCAGACCACCACCATGTGTAACCTGGGTGGCTGCCTACACTCCAGCAAGGGCAACCAGCCTTAGTGATGCTGAATGTATTTGCATTACAGACTGAAACCTGAAAACCCCACTCGCTTGTAAATACTGTGCATGATTATACATGGCAAGCACATGGGTGTGTGCTAAGAGTCTGCTTCTTCCCCCAAAAAATCGCTCCCCCTTTCCATCTAATGCAACTGTGAAATCACCAGATAAAAACGCAATAAATCTCTGCCTATAATTCCTCTTTGCACAGAGTCATGTTTTCACATTAGTCCCAAAACGAAATTTCTTTGCCAATTTGATAGCACACTTACTGCTCTTTTTTTTTGGCAAGTGAAAATCACTTTTACAGACTGACACATTATGAAACCACTTTTTTGATTTTCTTAAATGCACATGTCCAAACTTCTTTTTCAGACTACCACCATGTGTAACCTGGGTGGCTGCCTACACTCCAGCAAGGGCAACCAGCCTTAGTGATGCTGAATGTATTTGCATTACAGACTGAAACCTGAAAACCCCACTCGCTTGTAAATACTGTGCATGATTATACATGGCAAGCACATGGGTGTGTGCTAAGAGTCTGCTTCTTCCCCCAAAAAATCGCTCCCCCTTTTTCCTACTAATGCAACTGTGAAATCACCAGAAAAAAACGCAATAAATCTCTGCCTATAATTCCTCTTTGCACACAGAGTCATGTTTTCACATTAGTCCCAAAACGAAATTTCTTTGCCAATTTGAAAGCACACTTACTGCTCTTTTTTTTTGGGCAAGTGAAAATCACTTTTACAGACTGACACATTATGAAACCACTTTTTTGATTTTCTTAAATGCACATGTCCAAACTTCTTTTTCAGACCACCACCATGTGTAACCTGGGTGGCTGCCTACACTCCAGCAAGGGCAACCAGCCTTAGTGATGCTGAATGTATTTGCATTACAGGCTGAAACCTAAAAACCCCACTGGCTTGTAAATACTGTGCATGATTATACATGGCAAGCAGATGGGTGTGTGCTAAGAGTCTGCTTCTTCCCCCAAAAAATCGCTCCCCCTTTCCATCTAATGCAACTGTGAAATCACCAGATAAAAACGCAATAAATCTCTGCCTATAATTCCTCTTTGCACAGAGTCAAGTCAAGTCAAGTCAAAGAATCTTTATTCGGTGATTAAAAAACACCATAAAAGCACACTCATATTTACATGTTAAAAAGTCATTAAACATTTCAGGGTTCTTTGTACAGTGAATTAACAAAACATAAATACAACAATATAGCCATATTTAACACTTAAACGTTAAAGTAAAAACATTTCAGTCTTCTCCTCTAGTAAGCCTTAAACGAAGTGCTACCTTGATAAAGTTCATAATACTACACAGTGTTTGGGGTTCCTCAGCTTTCTGTAAGAATACAAGTGCCTCCCTAGCGTGGACCAAATTAGCATTTTTCAAAATATTTACAAGGTATCTGCGTCTGGGCATTGAGTAAAAGGGGCAGAGTAGAACAAAATGAAGGGAGTCTTGCGGAGACCTGTTGTCGCAGCCGCAGGGCCCCTTCTGTTCTATTGATGTAGCAAACCCCGCTGGTGATGCCAACATAAATGGGAGAAGGTTCAATCTGAAACGGCACATCAGGAACCTATCCTGTGCATTGTACATGAGGAACAAGTATGGCTCCATACCTTCCACGCTCTTCACTAGGTGATGGGCCCTCACTGTCTTTTTACACCCTTCAGCCTCATCTCTGCGTAGGTTTTTCCGCTCTAGAAAAATTCTCCCTACATGCAGTTTATTCTGGGCTACAATAGTTACAGGATGAGTAAAGAGGTTCCCAAAACATAGCTCCTCCAGGGTATTCTTCACATAAAGGAGCCAGGGGATGCGCATACACTTGTCCCTTTTTAGGCAGTCCAATAAGATTTCTCTACTAAGTGTCGCATCAGGATTGTACCAGATTTTTAACCAAGCGATAATAGGCCTCAATTTTATCAAATCTTCTATATATGGTCTCCCTAGCTCCCTATGGGCAATCAAACCAGCAGTACTTTGTGGTACCCTCAAGAGTGATTTCAGATATTTATTTTCTTCACGTTGGATACTAGTGGTATTGACAAAGCCCCATACTTCTGCCCCGTAAATTACCTTGGAGCATGATACTGAGCTGTACAGATTTATCACCTGTTCCGGGGACCATCTTCCTAGCCTCCTGCCATAGCTAGCGATTGCCCCGTTAGATGCAATCATTTTACCACAACGTTCCTCCACCAGGGTATCAAACCGCAGGGCACCATCGAATGTTACACCAAGGTATGGAAACGTTTTGACCTCTTCCACAATGTGGCTCCCTATTTTGTATGTAAATTTAGAGGTGGTTTTTTTCCCCGCCAGGAGCACATAGGATTTACTCAGATTTACAGAAAGGTCCAAGGCACTCATGAACCTAACAAAACCATCAATCAGGATTTGTAGGCTCCTTGGTGTCCGTGCGATCAGTACCGCGTCATCTGCATAAAGCAGAACAGGAATATGACGCGACCCAACCCTTGGGCAATCTGCCTTCAGACCCAACAGAAACTGCTCCAAATTATTAATATAAAGGGAAAACAAAAAGGGAGCAAGAATGCAGCCTTGTCGGACTCCACTCTTACAGGGAAAAGAACTAGTCAGCCCTCCCTCCCTATTAAAGCGGACTTTGCACACAGAGTCATGTTTTCACATTAGTCCCAAATCGAAATTTCTTTGCCAATTTGATAGCACACTTACTGCTCTTTTTTTATGGCAAGTGAAAATCACTTTTACAGACTGACACATTATGAAACCACTTTTTTGATTTTCTTAAATGCACATGTCCAAACTGCTTTTTCAGACCACCACCATGTGTAACCTGGGTGGCTGCCTACATTCCAGCAAGGGCAACCAGCCTTAGTGATGCTGAATGTATTTGCATTACTGAGTCCAACCTCAAACCCTTAAACTATTCTTTTTTTTTCCAGTACACCTTAATTTATTGTGAAAACATAGTCCATATTATTTTACATGTTCCTCACATTTAAATTTCTCCCAAAACAGAAAATGATAAACGCAACTTCAACAAAAAGAATTTCCATTTCTATTATTCATTTCTTAAGTTACCACATACATCCCCTCTCAAACTCATAACTCACCTTTAAAATTAGTTAGTTGTGAAAGAAATGTGGCACTCAAACAGCAGATTATCAGACCAGGATCTCTGTTGTGTTCACCTCTCTCCTCTCAGCAGAACCAGATAATGGCAAACTTTCCCTCTATTTTTCCACACATATACATGTAAGTTTCAAATCTCAGTGCTTCCCCCTTTTTTTCAAATGTAATCACACATTTCTATTGGTTGAAAACCAACCCTTTTCCAAAAGTACCCTGCCCCCAACTTGACTTCTGCCTAGTACCCTTCCCCCAACTTGACTTCTGCCTGCTACCATAGCAACAGCTCATGGAACACTGCTGTGTGGAGTTAGGTCAGAAGTTCGCCACACAATGTTTCAATTCCACAGAGCAAGAGTGCTTGACTTTTCAAACCTAACAGCAAATCCATAGTACTGTTCTTTGGTAACACATTTTTCTGTACCAATATAAAACATGCTTCTATTAATTTACACATACAGCCTAGTTTTTATTCTAGAATGGTATGAAACAGCCAATCAGTTCTTTTTGTTTTGAAAAAAATATGTATGCCTCCATTTCCAAACTGTCTTTCTTTTCATATTGCCATTCTACTGAAAGACACCTCCTGAGTGCATCCAGTTCTCCTTTGAAGATGTTCACAGTGTGGATTGTAGGGCACAGCTATGTCTTCTGGAGTGAAAAGTTTGCAGAGAAAACAGATATGGTGAGAGACCTTGCTTTGCCAAATGTAGACATTAAATGGATTGGTCAGAGAGGGTTAAAGTGGCACCAGTTGATGCCATTGGTGAAATCCTTCATGCAAATCCAACACCCTGACCTCATAATAGTGCACTGTGGTGGCAATGACCTAGGCACTTTGACTGGGGTAGGTCTGGAAATGCTTATGAAGGACACCTTTGCACAACTGTTTTCACTTTTCCCTAAAACTGCCTTTGTGTTTTCCAACATATGCCAAAGGCAAAAATGGAACTGGTCCAATCATTTCTGTCCGCAGATTGACAAAGCAAGAAAGAACATCAACAAATCTGTTTCTGCTTTCCTCCGTGACTATGGTATGGGTGCCATTTACCACAACAACTTGCGTTATGACATGCAAGACATTTATAGAGGAGATGGTGTGCACTTCAATGATGAAGGGAACAGAGTCTTCCTTTTGAACCTTAGACTCTGCATCGGTACTTACTTGTAAGTACCACTTAAAAAAATGACTTCTTAAACACAACAGCTCTTTTTAGAGCTCCCTAATATCTAAACTCTTAATTCTGCATTTCATTTATTTATTTATTTTTTTTTTTTACCGTACGCTTACCGTACGCGTACCCCGTGATTTTTTAAAAAATCAATAAATGTTTTTTTTGTACTTTTCTGTCCTTCTTTGACCCCCTTACAAATGTTAGGGGGTCTGTAACTCTCCTCATTGCCCCCTTTTCTTGTTTTCACTCTTTTTTTTCAGAGTGAAATACACAAAATGGCGGCCGCCGCTTCCTGGTTTCGGCCGATTCGAATGTTTACTAAGATCTAAGGGCCAATCAGAATCTCGCTCGCGCACGCCATTTTTCTTCCGTACGCTTACCGTAAGCTTACCGTACGCGTACCCCGTGATTTTTTTAAAAAACAATAAATGTTTTTTTTGTACTTTACAGTCCTTCTTTGACCCCCTCACAAATGTAAGGAGATCTGTTACTCTCCTCTTTGCCCCTTTTTCTTGTTTTCACTCTTTTTTTCAGAGTGAAATACACAAAATGGCGGCCGCCGCTTCCTGGTTTCGGCCGATTCGAATGTTTACTAAGATCTAAGAGCCAATCAGAATCGCGCTCGCGCACGCCACCGTACGCTTACCGTAAGCGTACGGTAAGCGTACCGTAAGCGGGCTCAGATATAAATATTGATTTAAAGGCTATTTTCTCAGAATCTACTGAACAGATTTACACCAAACCTACAAAAGGCACTTCCTTGACCTAGGGACTACCTCTCTGCCAAATTTCGAGTAATTCTGTTCAGCCGTTCGGGCTGTAGCTCGTTCTAAAGGTCCTATGGAAAAATGCATGGGGAAAACGCGTTTTGGGACCCCCCTTTTATCTCAGCCCCCGCTTGACGAATCCCCCCGAGACTTTCAGGGTAGGAGCGGAGGGTAGCGCCCCACCTATTTTGAGAAATTCGCGAGGATTCGTCAACCGGCGCCAAAGTTATTCAAAATAGAATGTTGCGGATTTCCTATGGAAAAGGGGTCCTAACTATAACTACCTACTGGCGACCGCCAGTAGGTAATATATATATATATATATATATATATATATATATATATATTCACTGAAAAAACCATAGGTTTTAGGCCTGATACAGTTAGGAATTAGCATTTAAAAAACCTTAGAAATTCACTGAAAAACCATAGGTTTTAGGGGTGTTATAGTTAGCTGGACATTTCACTCGAACAAAACCATTGAAATTCCTCCGATTTAGTTAGTTGTACTAACTACATCTCGCGCGCCCGCAATCCACTGCTGATGATGTCACATATTACATCATTCATGACATGGTCAGTGACATCACTGATGGCATCTCAAATGACATCACTGATGACATCATCCAGTGAATGTGGTTTGGTTTGTTATTTAAATATATATTATATATCTATGGCAATTTACATTGAAGAATGAGTGGATATATAAATATCAATATCTGGATGGAGGATTTAGTAGGAGTGTATTTGACTGTTTACATGACTAATTTATAGTGTCTCACTAAATATATTGGATAGTGACTAAACTGTGTGAATATCTGTATCACTTTGTCAGTTGTTGTGTAAACTGTTGCACCAGTTGGTTACTAGCTACGTGAAAGTCTATATTAGTTATTTATTAGTTAACTGAGTTTTTGTATGGGAGAGTGAATGTGTGTGTGGTTCGGTGGGGGTGTGTGACAGCCCAACGATGTGTGAATAGTTGATTAAGCAGGTATATGAAGTTCAAACTACATGTTATAACAGTTGTTTGGGTGAGTGAATATCTTTATGGGTGTGGTGATGAGCAAATATATGTCTCAATGGTACATATCCAACAAACTAGAAAAATAAAAGCCAGTGTGTGTGTCAGTTGTTGTATATAAATAAGTATACATAAGATTCAGTGATTGCATGAGTGACTGTATGGATAACTGTATACTTGTAATAGTGATTTTCTAACTCACTAAGTATGAGTTACTATCTATATGAATAGATGAAGTGGTGTTTGTATAAGTGTATAGCTAAGTAAAAGTAAGTATGATCCATTGTTTGCATAAGTGAGTCGGATGACTTCATAAGTGATTAGGATGTGTGCTGGTGTGTCATGTCGATATAGGTGTATAAGTATATTTGATAGTGTTCTATTGATCATTGACATGAGTGAATCTATAGGTAAGTGATTAGATGTGTGTATAGATCTAGGAATCACTGAGTGGGTGTTTAGAAACTTGTATTGGTGTGTCAATGGTTTTAAATCTGGCACTCTGTATTTTACAGTGAGTGATGAAAGGTTATACTAGTGTATGATGAGGTGTATCTGATTGTAACGTGAATGATGTCATCAGTGATGTCATTTGAGATGTCATCAGTGATGTCACTGACCATGTCATGAATGATGTAATACGAGACATCATCAGCAGTGGATTGCGGGCGCGCGAGACGTAGTTAGTACAACTAACTATATCGGAGGAATTTCAATGGGTTTGTTCGAGTGAAATGTCCAGCTAAATATAGCACCTCTAAAACCTATGGTTTTTTCAGTGAATTTCTAAGGTTTTTTAAATGCTAATTCCTAACTATCAGGCCTGAAACCTATGATTTTTTCAGTGAATTTCAAAGGTTTTTTTAAATGCTAATTCCTAACTCTATCAGGCCTGAAACCTATGGTTTTTTCAGTGAATTTCAAAGGTTATTTAAATGTTAATTCCTAAGTATATCAGGGCTGAAACCTATGGTTTTTTCAGTGAATTTCAAAGGTTTTGTAAATGACAATTTTTAATGTATTAATTGTTATACTGATTTGTTTTATACTGATTTGCTACATTTTTAAAACTATTTATTTTTAGATATTTTATTTTTTAATTACATTATAATTACATTATACATTACAATACAAAATATACTTTCTCAGAATGAATTACTTTAGTTTAAATACTTTGCAAATAGGCAATAGACTTTTAAGTACAGTAGTTACAGTTGTTGCAATGGGCAACACAATTTCAAACACAATGCAACATTGAGCTCAATGTGAATATCTAGTCAAATGCAATTAGTTACTTTATGGATTACTTTTCTAACCACAGGACTCGATCCTAGATTCAGTCCTTAGACATCTCCTGTAAACAGTTGAGTAAAAGCATTTTGGTTACAGTAGTGATTTTTAAGGAATATTCATGTATTTTAAAAGTTGACACATAGAATCACCAATGTTATCCTATGGCAGAAAATTCACTTAGCAGGTAATTAGTGTTATCGTTACTTTTTCTTACTCAGTGGTGGATCCTGGATCCAGCACTTGTGAATCTCCTGTAAACAGTTGAAAGAATGTGTTTAAGTCATACAGGTGATTTTTTAGGAATATTTTTAGTTTGTGAAAATAGACACTGAAACTTTTCTGGTGAAAACCACACAATGGATTCCTATGGAAGGAAATAAAAGTTACTGGTAAGTACGCTTAGAATTACTTTTCAGGGTCAGTGCTGGTCTAAAAGATGCAGCACTGGGTTCTCTCCTGATAACAGGTGAGTAAATCGGAATTCGTAGTTCGGCTGATTTTAGAGGAATATTTGCACAATGGTGAAGGAAGGGGGCAGGGCCTGAGGTGACTTGTGTGCAAACACGCCCTGTGGCACGTTTTAAGTTGGGGAATTAATTCCTCTTCAATCCTGAGGTCCCCTGGGGGCCAACTAGTCCACCAGGTAAATCCAGTATGTGCCAGGGAGCTGCGTTGCAGAGAGGTGTTCAGACGCCATGCCCCTTTTTACAACACTCTGCAACGCAGCTCCGTGGTGCTTACTGAGGTACCTGGTGGGCTACTTGGCCCCCAGGGGACCTCAGGATTGAAGAGGAATTAATTCCCCAACTTAAAACGCGCCACAGGGAATGTTTGCACACATATCACCTCAGGCCCCGCCCCCTACCTTCACCATTGTGCAAACGCACCCCGTGGCGCATTTTAAGTTGGGGGATTAAGTCCCTTTGAATCCTGAGGGTCCCTGGGGTCCAACTAGCCCACCAGGTACCTCCAGTAAGCGCCACAAGGCTGCGTTGCAGAGAGGTGTAAAAAGGGGCGTGGCCTCTGAACACCTATCTGCAACGCAGCTCCCTGGCGCATACTGGAGTTACCTGTTGGGCTATTTGGCCCTCAGGGACCCTCAGTATTGAAAGAGAATTAATTCCCCAATTTAAAACACGCCACAGGACGCATTTGCACAGTGGTGAAGGAAGGGGGCGTGACCTGAGGTGATATGTCTGCAAACACACCCTGTAGCGCGTTTTAAGTTAGAGAATTAATTCCTCCTCAATCCTGTGGGTTCCTGGGGGCCAAGTAGCCCACCAGGTACCTCCAGTATGTGCCAGGAGGCTGCATTGCAGAGAGGTGTTCAGAGGCCACACTCCTTTTTACAACACTCTGCAACGCAGCTCCGTGACATTTACTGGAGGTACCTGGTAGGCTAGTTGGCCCCCGGGGACCCTCTGTATTGACAAGGAATTAATTCCCCAACTTAAACCGTGCCACAGGGCGTGTTTGCGCACATGTGAACTCAGGCCCCGCCCCCTCCCTTCACCACTGTGCAAACGCTCCCCGTGGTGCATTTTAAATTGGGGGATTAACTCCCCTTGAATACTGAGGGTCCCTGGGGTGCAAGTAGCCCACCAGCTACCTCCAGTAAGCGCCACAGAGCTGCGTTGCAGAGAGGTGTAAAAAGGGGCATGGCCTCAGAACACCTCTCTGTAACACAGCTCCCTGGCGCATACTGGAGGTACCTTGTGGGCTAGTTGGCCCCCAGGGACCCCCAGTATTCAAGGTGAATTCTTTCCCCCTCTGCAAACGCGCCAGGGGGCGTGTTTGCAGAGTGATGCTGGTAGGGGGCATGGCCTCCGGGATGTTGCTGGTCTTTTTCTTTTCTTTTTGGTTTAAGAAGGGGGGCTGTGTGCCCCCCCCTTCTTTTCCTAATATTTGGGCCCTGGGGAACCCATTCCCCAGGGCCTGGCCCCTATATTTTTTATTTTTATTAAAAATTCTGGAAGGGGGCCGCGTGGCCCCCCTCCACAGACCATAATTGGCCCCGGGGACCCCATCCCCCGAGGCCGCCCTTTTTTTTTTAATCCCATTTTGGGGAGGGGGGCACGTGGCCCCCCTCCCCGGGCCCATTTCTAGCCCCAGGGACCCCATCCCCCGGGGCTGTCCCTCTTCATTAGGGACCGTGGGGGGGTCCCCAATCCCCCCACGGTACCAGCCGGCTCCCCGCATACTGCGGGAGCCGGCATTGCTTTTCCCCACGGGGAGCAGCTAACATGCTGCTCCCCCTGTGGAAAAGCAATCTGCTTTACTATTTGGAAGAGACAGCAGGTTTCCCTGCTCTCCCTTCCAAATAGCAAAGCAGTTTGCTATGGCAGGGTGGGAGCCGTGAGGCTCCCACCCTGCCATAGCAAGCTACAGTGTCCCGGGGGTGGGCAAGCCGGGACACTGCATGAGCCGGCCCTGGAGGGTGGAGGTCCCCAGGGCCCTCAAGGGCTCCAGGAGGGGGGCCACGCGGCCCCCCTCCCACCTTCTTCAAAGCCCCGGGGGTGGTGGTCCCCGGGGCTCCAGGGGAGCATTATGCCCCCCCAACAATGTTAATTACATAGAGCCCAGGGGGGTGGCGGTCCCCGGGGCTCGGGGGGCCTTAGAGGCTCCCCAAAAGTAATCACATTAAGCCCCGGGGGTGGCGGTCCCCGGGGATGTGGGGGGCCGTGAGCCCCCCGCATACATTAGCAAAAAGCCCCGGTGGTGGTGGTCCCCGGCTTTGGGCTCCCCATAACAATTAAAACATTGCCCCCGGGATTTGGCCCACCCTTCACCCTTCGCAATTCGTGCTGGGTGCGCGAATTTCGCAGATTTTTAAAAAAAATAAATGTTTTTTTGGTCCTAGAGGTTCTTGTGGGACCCCCTGAGCAGGCCTAGAGGGTCAGGGTGTTTCTACCCTGCCCCCTTTTCGCGTTTTGCACGTTTGTTTCTTAGGTTTCTTGTGCCTCGGTTCTACCGAGGCACAAGATGGCTGCCAACACTTCCTGATTTGGAGTGTTGACAGCCAATTAGAATACAGCTTGTGCACGGCAGGGTGCGCTTAGGGTACGCGGACCCTCCGAGGCCATAGATGTATATGTACTTTCAAATGTCATTTTCTCAGGAACTACTGAACGGATTTACACCATTTAAGCAAAATGCACGAGTCTGAACTAAGGACTACCTCTTTGCCAAATTTGGTGTAATTCCGTTCAACAGTTCGGGCTGTAGCTGCGGCTAAAGGTCCTATGGGAAATTGGAATTGCATGGGGAAAACATGTTTTGGGACCTCCCTTTTTTCTCGGCCCCCGCCTGACAAATCACCGAGAAACTTTCAAGATAGGAGCGGACCGGAGCTGGCCAAAAGTTTTGAAAATTTTGCGAAGATTCGTCAATCGGCGCCAAAGTTATTCCAAATAGAATGTTGCAGATTTCCTATGGAAAATAGGTCCTAACTATATCTACCTACTGGCGACCGCCAGTAGGTAATATAAAGATAGAAATATATATAGATATATATGTAGATATATATAGATAGATATAGATAGATATGAATATGTGTTATATATATTTTTCACTGTCCCTTTCCTTTTACAGAGCCCATTCACCCTCTGCCTGATGTGGGGAGTGGTGCCATGTGACAAAAGAGCCCTGGCCATGCTACTGATATGTACCCGCAGGGCAGGGATGAGCCAAGGGATCAACAGTGCCACTGGGGCAGTAAAAGCCTTCAGAGCATATGGATTCCAGGCCAGGTCTTTGCATGCTCCCTTCCAAACAACATCCTAAGAAAAGCAGGATATAGAACTGAAAGTAACAAAATACGTGTCTCCATGCAAGATCATATGCCAATTATCCATTATGTCTTCCGTACATTCTTCAGCCAGTCCAGGCTTTTAACTGATGCCACCTTCTGTAGGCTAAAGAAAGTACAAGGAGATGATGGGCAGAGTGATGAAACTTTTCAGACACTCACCCCCACTCACAGATCTGGGTTGAATCCATCATTATTCTTTAGCTCACTTCGCCACCACAGTTCAGACCCAGCTATATGCAAATCAATCTTGACCCTGCCTCATGGGAACAGTCCAGCCCGAACTGCCAAGCCAGGTCTTCCTTGAACCGGAAACAAGCATCCTGGGACCAGTTTCTGGGTAACACCCTTTATCAGCCAGGCTAGCTTGAATTCAGTGGCAAAGTGAGCAAGGGACCCACGTCTATGCATACCCTGCTGACTAAAGGCAAACAAAGCAAACACAAGGAGATAATGGATGGAACACTGAAACTTTTCAGACACTCACCCCCACTCACAGATCTGGGTTGAATCCATCATCATTCTTTAGCTCACTTTACCACCTCAGTTCAGACCCAGCTATATGCAAATCAGACTTGACCCTGTGCCTTATGGGAACAGTCCAGCCCTAACTTCCAAGCCAGGTCTTCCTTGAACCGGAAACAAGCATCCTGGGGCCGGTTTCTGGGTAGCACCCTTCATCAGCCAGGCTAGCTTGAATCCAGTGGCAAAGTGAGCAAGGGACTTTCGTCTGAGCATACCCTGCCAACTAAGGGCGAACAAAGCAACCGTCTGTCATGACCCGCAGAATGCAACAAGTTACTGCCTAAAAAGTCGGGGCTTGCTGAAAGTGTACTACAAGGTACAGGGCACCTGTCAGCCATGTGGCCTGCCTCATCCTGTACCCAAGCTGCGTTCATTCATCCTTTCCATGAATGAACCAGATAAAGTGGCAGCGCACATGAATATCGCATACTACCAAATTCTGCTCGGGGGTATCAATTGCAGCAGGTATTACACTTTTAGGAGTACTCATTTTATATAGTTTCGCTAGCTTTAGTTTCCTAACAAATTTAAAAAGCTCACTTCTGGTTTCCACATAGTCAAAGTTTTTTGGTTCACAGTATGATAGTCCCAATGTCAAGTTTTTTTGGTCCTCATCGGAAAGTGTCATGTCTGAAAGGTTAATTACCATCATAGTTTTTTCTCTCAGTATCTCCTGTTGCTTCTCTTCACTTTGCCATTGTTGTCTTCGGCATTTTCTTTTTCTTTGGCCAGCTCTTCTACTCTTCCTTTGCCTCTATGTCTCGCCAGGGTCTGTGATTTGTTCTCCTGTCCATCTTTAAAAAATCAAACTCATCTTGAAGTGAGGTGTGTCCACCCATTCTTCTGCCTTCCTCGTGATCTGTGTCTGATGTGTTGGCATCACTGGGAGGGGGCTCTTACTGTATTCTCACCACCCATTTGAGTCTCTGCCTCCGTAGATTATCAAAAAGGGTAAAAGGGAGGGTCAAGATGATTAAAACAAAGTGTGCAAAAAATTATATATTAACTCTAGATAATGTCCCAGTGCTACATTAATGAAAATGTATATAAAAGTATGAAAGAAGCTAACAATTTTTATTGACAAAATGTTTTTTCTTTTTATTTCATAGTATTTTCTATGAATAAATAAATATTCCTATTAGCTCTTTTTTTGTTGATACAAAAATATGTACATAGACAATGATGATTTCTAAAATAACTGTGTTATTTGAATGATACACAAAATTATGTACATATACTGACATGTAACATCACCACAAGCATGAATATACATGGAACAAGACAAAACCCTAGTGATGATGACTTTCTTCACACTTCACACAACGCGTTTCGGCTAAGCCTTCATCAGGTGTCCATTCTTTGTGATTTAACTAAATAAAAACAAATCAGTTTATTTACAAACAAATTTTAATTAGCTAGAGTTAATCACTGTTGAAACTCATCTAATGAGCTTATAGCACACATATACATATTTGACATGATACAAAATGTTTACGATTCCTAACTAACTATCCAACAAAGAAGTTACAAGTGAAAAAACAATTCTAGAATAAGTAATTGTCAGAAAATGACAAGAGAGAGTAAAGAATAGAACCTCACACCAGTGCACAGGAAGTGAATGGGCACTAAAATCGAGTGATAGTGAACAACTGAGTTATAAGTAAAATAAATGAAATGTGAAATGTGGTGAATATACCTGAATTATGGTTTAGACGAAGAGGAATAATGAATGACCATGGTACTAGACAAGTAGATAAACTGCAATATGGACTCTAATCTGATCAAAAAGAGCTGAAAATAAAAAGAAAAATGACATAAATATAAATAACTAGAAAATGATAAAAAGAGGAAGGTGACTTGAGAACATGACCAGATCTTAATCCTTGAGACAATATATACCTGTAAAGAGACAAAGGTCTATCTCTTTTCACAAGCTACACCAGAGCTGTGTGTGATGGGGTTTAGAAATGCACTAGCCAGGTACCTAATGACAAAGAAAAAGGCCCACAATGAAAATATCATACTCCATAGTATGCCGTTAAGGCCCACTACCCATCTGGATCATTAAGCTAACTGAAAACTCACTACGTGTAGCTTGAATAGTACAAGGGATGTTACCTTGAGTTCCTTTATAGATGGATTAGATGTGTGAATACTGCTAAACAGAGAACCAAGGTGTTCAATAATCATGGGAAATGGTTGACCTGAAAAAATACAAAAAAAGGGAATATAATCCAGATGGATAATCTTGATGAGCAAAAACCTCCTGAAAGAAAGGATTTCCCTATCTTAACAAGAAAAAGGAACTGAACTGCTGATAAACATGATACCGGAAACTACTGCCTGAATCTTGTATCGGTACACTTCACAGGTACCATTCTTCACGAATGTTCTGCCTCGATTTTATGTATAAATGCAGCTAAAAAATAAACCAAGAGAAAATGGGGTGAATATATAGTAATGAAACTATGTGTGTACTTAAACCACTGGGCATTACAAGTAAAAAATGGAGTATCAAATTCTCCTGTTGGTGAATAGGAAAATGATATTGCATAAAAAAAACACGACAAACGAACCATAGTCGCCAACTATGAAGGGATTAATGGCTAAGAACTCACCTATGATCTATGCGCAGATTGATAGTAATATAGAATTGCACGCGAACTGTTGAGGTCGGGCACCTGCAACTAAATGTGAAATGAGGCTGTTAACAAGCGGTTGGTCTAAAACCTAACAATCGCATGTGTTACACTGGTGGGTCTCAAATGATAAAACAGAGTCCCAGAAAGAGACAAGCTGGAAGCAAGTGTTGGCTGCAATAATAGTAACCATGCGTAAAAGCAAAAAAAGCAGACGCAACATCTAAATAATACACCCAATTAGGGCCGGGTGGCAACTAATTGGGGAACAAAGTACGTAAGAAGCAAACATTACTTACTGCCAGTTGGAATTCTCGCAGGGATGTCGGCGCGAAACTTGTGATATGAAGTGGGGTGCTATTTTTATGTACTCGGCGTCAAAAACGTAAAAAGCATAATCATAGAAAGGGGATTAGCCATCATGGCAATCAAAAACGGACTAATGAAGTGCGAAGGTAGGCTTCTAAGCGAGGCGACATCTTGGTATGGGGACTATACCAAACGGGGCGAGATGGTTACTATGTATGCAAGGAACAAATGACGTGGGAAAAGTATTAAACAGAAGTTGGTAACTCTGCTCAAAATGTGATTCAAAAAAAGTCAAAATCACATATATTTCCAAATGGTTAGAATAATACAAAAAAATCCACACATAACAAGCCAATGATTCTAGGTATGTTGAGATGAAAATTAGAAGATGAACAGTAATATCTGGATGGTTAATGCTAAAGAAGTTCTAGTTACTGTTTTTAATGGCTTGATCCCACGGGATTTCTTGATTAAGCCCTATTGTTGCTGTACCTAGGGTAAAAATCCAGAAAACTTCTCTTAACTTCCTGGTTTTCTCTGTGGTGGAACCCTGTTTCGGATGAATTTTCTCCAGGATATACCATTGTATAGCTTCGGGCGCATGATTGTGTTCCACGTAGTGTTGCACCATAGGTGCTTGGAGTTTCCTGGTACGTATTGCTGAATGATGTTCTATTAGTCTGGTGTTAAAGCTTCTCCCTGTTTCCCCTACATATCCTAAGCGACAAGGACATATAAGCAAATAAACCACATCTGTTGTTTTACAGTTGTTCAAACTCTTGGGTGATATCAATTGCCCATTGAAGTTGAATGTAGGTGATTCAATGGCTGTGCCACAAGATTTGCAAGTGGAACATTTGAAGTTACCTACCACTGCTTTATTGCTTTCAATACTTGTTTGTAGAAAAGTACTTGTGTTTTTAATCCTTGAATTGACCACATGATCTTTTATACTTTTATTGCGTCTGAAAGCAAAAAGAGGCTTAGGGATAGCCCTGTCAATATTTAAGATTTGCCAACTTTGATAGACTGCCTGACATATTCTATCATTAAGCATGGAATGTCTTGTGACAAAGACCAAAGAGGGATCCTTCGAGCAGTAGCGGACCCCCCTCCCCCAAGCGCCTTGAGACCCTCCGGGTGAGTAGCGCGCTATACAAATGCTTGATTGATTGATTGGTGTTAGATAGTAAATGCTGCCTGTCGAAAAAACGAGCTCTTTTGTATGAATCTCGTACAATTTTTTTAGGATAACCTCTGGCCAAGAACTTATTTTTCATGATTAATGATCTTTCATCGTAATCTTTTATGTTTGTACAATTACGCCTCAGGCGTAAGAACTCTCCAAAGGGTATACTATTCTTTTGAATAGCCGGGTGGAAACTGTCATAGTGTAAAAGTGTATTTCTTGCTGTAGGCTTGATGTACAAGTCCACTACAAGATTACCCCTATCATGTTTAATCAAAATATCTAAATATTCCGCCTTTTCAGTACTTATACTGTGAGTAAAATGTATATTATCATCGCAGAGGTTAAACCACTCTATAAATTCCCACAGTTTGTCTTGTGTGTCTGTCCAAATGAAAAAGACATTATCTATGAATCGTGACCATTTGGTCACTGATTCATAGAAAGGTGCCATCTCATTAAATACAAATTTTTTCTCGAAAAGGGACATATAAATGTTGGCCACCGTCGGGGCACAAGATGCCCCCATGCTGACGCCTTGTTTTTGTTTGAATAGCTGATTATTAAATTCAAACACATTGTCTTCTAGAACCACTTTTAGGCATTCTAGAACAAAGATAGTGGGACATTTGATGTTATAAGCGTTAATGAACCAATGAACCGCTGATAAAGCACCTTCAATGGGGATGTTACTGTAAAGGGCTTCTATGTCCATGGTTACTAAATAATGTGCATCAAGACAAAAAGGTGTATTCTCGACCAAATTGATAATATGTCGAGTATCTTGGACAAATGCTGGTGTTCTCGATACATGAGTACATAGTAAGGCATCTACATACTTCGCCAGTGGTTCAGTGACTGACCCAATTGTAGTGACTATGAGTCTAAGGGGGGATCTAAGGCATTTTTGTGTACTTTAGGTATGCCATAGATACTGGCCATTTTTGGTTACTCTTTATTAAGGAATAACCATTCCTTTTCACAGATATCTCCATCTCTCAGAGCTTTGTTGGTTAATCTCTGTATTTTTTTTATTATGTTAGATGTGGGGTCTCTAGTGATTGAACAATAAAAGCGGGTATCTCCAAGCATATGTTCCATTTTGGAGATGTAGGTGGATGTATCGTAGACAACAATACCTCCTCCCTTGTCACACGCTTTAATGGTTCTATGTTTGGTATGTTTCAGATCTTGCAAGGCTGTATATTCATCTTGACTGAGATTATCAGAGCATTTTGCGAAGCTGTGTATTTGACCTGTTTCATTGTCAATCCCATCCCTATTGAATTTGCGTGCCTTTTTTTGTACAATTCCATCTTCAACTGCAATCAGCCTGTCACCCATAGCTGGACTGGACCAATTCCTGATGAGTATGTTTTTCGGTTTTCTCCTCAATGTCTTTGATCTCGCCTAGGGTCCTTTCTCTATCGATCTCGGTGTATTTAATTAGAATTCTAATCATATCAGCTGACCTGTTGGCATTGTGCTCTGCCCACTGTCTCAGCATTTTGGGGTTATTGTTAAGATTCTCAGGCCTCTTGGCACTCTCCCCACATCCAGGTATTTCTACAGAGACTCACATTCCCACCACTTAGATAATTCAGTCTTCTTAAGTTTCTCTAACATATTAAACTGTCTGTAGATATTGTCACTTCTTCCCGGTGCTCCCCCGGTGGTGTTATTTGCACTCTGTCCTGATGTACTCGAAAAAATAGTGGCTGACCGTAGCTGCCTCACAGCAAACACCAATGTTGTGTTTTCAGTCATGGCCTCACCCGTTTGAAAAATTCTCTCAGCAATCACGGCCGTAGTGTAGAATTTAACACTCTTTGGCTGCGCCTCACTCCGCGGTCCAGTATAAACCCAGCACTCAAGGGTTACTCACCTCAGGGCAGCTGTGCTCCTTTTTCGGTCGTCATCCGACTGCCTTTACCAGTCCTCCTGCCTTCGGTGTTGGCTCGCTCTGTGCCACGCTCTGATTTACTGTGCGGGGGCTGACAGGCTGCTTTCTGCTTCCTCTCCAATACAGCTATGCCTGACGGCACCTAGTCGTGAGTGCTGCCCATCAACGCATCTTGGCGCTGACCCCAAACATTTCCACAGTATCTATATGTATGTATGTATATATAACCTACTGGCGGTTGCCAGTGGGTAGTTATAGTTAGGACCTAGTTTCCATAGGAAAAGCATTTTTTGACTTTGCTATAACTTTGGCATCGTTGACAGATCTGCATGAAATGTTGCCAAAAAAGTGTCACATGGGTACTCTTGATTGGGAAAGTTTGGCAGTGGTCCATGCAGTGGAGACCGAGAATTTGGGGCACGAAATAAGGTTGCGTTTGTAATGTTAATTCACATAGGAACCTTTAGCCACTTCTACAGCCCGAGCCGCTGAACAGACTCACACCAAATTTGGCTGGGAGGTAGATGGCAGTTCAAGGAAGTGCCTTTTGCTTATTTGGTGTGAAACCATTCAGTCCCTTTTGAGAAATTTAAGCTGAAAATTATAGAGATATCTCTGGCCACGGTTATTTCGCAAAGAATTCACGATTACTCACAGATGCACTCGCGAAGAGGATTGCTCTGATTGGCTGGTCTCAACTTGAATGGAAAGTTCCGGCCGCCATTTTATCTATCGGGAATGGTTCCATGGGCTGAATATCTGTGTGAAAGCCCACATAAGGGGTCAGGGTGGAGATACTCTGACCCCATGGTAGAGAAAAAGAGATGTTAGTGACACAAGTTATGTGTCCAAAATTGTATAGCGGAGCAACTGCTAAGGTTCAATATGGAACCAGAGGGGAATGTACTGCGTCCTTTAAAGTAGAGAGGGGGGGTTAGACAGGGCTGCGTCCTGGCGCCATTCTTGTTTACCCTTTATACAAACACCTTGGAACAAGAATTGGTGGAAAAGGCGAGGGACCCACCGTATAGTAACAGATGCCCAATTGTCTCCCTTCTCTACGCAGACAACGCAGTACTGATGGCCCACACTCAAATGTGCCTACGAAAAGCCCTCACTTCTTATACCATTTTTATGGACAATTTGGGCCTAAAACTGTATGCTAAACAAACATATGTCAGAGCCTACCCCTTGGGGGAAGTGGGGTAGAATCCACTAAAATGTTCACGTATTTAGGTATTTTATTTGATTGCACTGGCTCTTGGTGCCAGGCCATCAAAAGTAGGAGTCTTCTTTTTATGAGCTCGACTGCTGCAGTGGCCAATTTTGCTAAAAAGTTGGGAAAAAGGCCCCCTGAGATACTCCTTAAGATCTACCAGGCAAAATGCGTGAGCATTGCTACCTTTGGTGAGGGTGTGTGGGGTTTTTATTTTTCATATCCTATTCAGTCTGTTGAGAATGCTTTTTTAAAGTTTATTTTATTAGTACCTGGCAGCACTCCTGTTTACAACTGTCATAGTGAGTTGGGCATTCTATCTATCGCGGATGTTATTAAAGCCTAGCCAGTGTTACTTTGGCACAGGATTTGGACTTCTAGCAGCACAGGTTTGAATCAAGAAATAAATAAAGATTCAATGAAGCTGGACCATGCTACCAAGAGTACATGGTTGAAATACATAAAACATTTCATGTATGACCTTGGGCACCACAATTATGATAATTGTCCTGAGCCAATGAACTCTATTTCCAGAAGGAGTTTAAAGAAACCTGTATGAACCATTTGGAGGCAAATAGATTTTCTCTGAAGGTAAATAAACCAACAGTTGTACAGCATCAATTGATTTTAACAACATATGATATTCAACCTTATCTATTCAATAGCTTAAGTGGATATGAGAGATATGTTTTAACTCGTTTTAGAATTGGGAACTTTCATCGATTATTAGTAACCCAGAAGTGAATAACTGGTCTAGAGAATTATGCTGCTGCCCTTGTGATGACGTATCTCCACAATCAACAATACATGTAGTTCTTTTCTGTAAATGTTATACAAAGGAGATATCGAGATGGATTTTACCTCTACTAAGGTCAGGGGGTATGAGGCAATATCGACCAGCTTTCTTACATTTGCAGTTTTTAGACAGTGATTGTTGTATTGGAGCTATGGACGGTTTTTTAAAAAGTGTACCCAGAGCAAGAAAAAGTATAAATGTTTAACCCCTGTTGAGAGCTGGAACTAATCAAAAATATGTGGTGTGGTAAATATTTCGTTACCGGTACTATTTTTTATGCGGTAAAGTCTATTAAGAATAACTCAGTAAATATAAGAGGCAGAATCCGTGGTATTAGAGGTTTTAAAAAGCTTTATTCCTATACAAAGGAACACAATTCGAATTGTGGGCCTGCTATTCCATCACCACGAAAGTTCAGGAAGGAAGGGGCATACATTATTGACAGGTAATCACTTTTATAAGATTTACATTATAGTGTAACAGATGCAGGAGGCGTAACAGCTGATAAGAGAGATAAAATATGCATACGTAACCAAAAAAGGCGTAAACATGGGTGTAACTAAAATACGTCATTAAACATGATGTCACAAATGGGTGGATCCATAAGAGAATCCTGCAATGTCAGCAGAAATATTTGGCAGAGATGCGTGCGCAGCCGCATGACGTGTGATTGACGTGCAACTAGAGGGTGAAGGGGACTTGACATTTAGCTCTATATGTGGAGACAGAAGTCTGGGGTTCATGTCAACCTAATCCCAAATCATATCTAATATCCTATGTTTAAAGAACTGTGTTATCCAAAAGGAAAGGTCTCTCGGACGGAATCTATTCTATACTGACTGTTAGTGCGTGTACGGGCGTCTAAGTGTCTACATGAGATGCGAGGGGGCAGGAATATTCCATGGTAACGGGGCTATGAATTACTTGCATGAGGACAGCGAGGCCTGGCCCCTTGCACGGTAGCTGGAGGAATGTTTACCTAAAATGCATCGGATGAGGAGCGAAGCAGATAATCTTGAAGGTGAAATACAGTTTTTGGCAGGCAACAGGCTGGATCAGGCACCGTTAGCCGCGCAGGGAGTAGGACAAAGTTCATGGATACAGATGCAGGCTCAGACTGGAGCTTTCAGAGGCAGAAGACAGGAAAAGGCTTGATGACAGAATTCAGGGCCTACTCGCCTGAATCTGTAAAACGTGGAAAGTGAACCACATAAAGTCGGTGGCCTTTCATACTTAGGAATGGAATATCTGACCCATTCATGGTGGATCTGAAAGAGGACATGTTGACGGTGGACGCACATGTATTTGCGTCTTCAGAGCTGGAACTGGAGGGAACATACATGTACTTGTAGCATGCACATGGAGCCGTTGGGGTCTACGATAGGGGACATAACTGATCACAAAATTCATATTTCCTCATTCCCTCCTTGTCCCCTACGGACCCTCAGGAGATATCGATCTTCATCAATCCATCGATCTGTTCATATAGCATCATTTGTTCTTCTTTCTTCTTCCGGGATTTTGAATGAAAACTTGGAGGTGGGATACACGATGTGGCACACAGACCACAAATCGCTGGCCCACATTGTAGACATAAGCAGCAACTGAATAGTACGAGAAAGCCAATACCTAGGAAGGATAGGATTCTCCATCCCCAGGCTGACAACACGCCCCAGAACCAACCGGACCAAGTCCATGTGCCTGGACTCTGGTGTATCTGGCTTATAATCTTATGAAGGCGAGTTATGGCTTTATATACTGACGGCGAATTTTCTGGTATGAAAATGCAGCAACTTGATCCGATGACCCTACAAGCTCCGCCCCTATCGGCCAGGATGACGTCAAGGACAAGACGATTTTGAAGCACAACAATCCGCATAGCAGACTGCTCTTCTGTTAAATTGCCTAAGGCGGAAATAGTTTCGTTCACTACTGCTTCAAGGGTTCTGGTTAATCTACGTATCAGCTTACTATTAGTGACTGTACCTATATATGGAAAGAAACCTTTATTGAAATCTGTGTATTTTTCCCACGCTGTTTCGGTGTAATCGACAATTGGGAGATCTCTCTGTTGTCTATTGTGTACTAAATGGGTATTTCTGTGATAATCAGGCGGGGCTAGGAAAACAGGTGGCAGAAGGAATGCTATGTAACAGGTACCATCCCAATCTAGAGGTAGACATATATATGCGGTCTGGCCACATATGAAGTAGGAATGATGGGAAGCTCTAAATGTAGACTTGCCTTGATCACTGAATTTTATTACAGTGGTGCATTTACTATGGCCCATGTGTATGGAACCATTCTTTCTTATACATAATTCCCCTTTCACTGGGAATACTGACATGGCGGGCAAGATTGGTGTAGCTTCAGATTCAACGTTCAGGATCATGAGGTTGAGTGTAAAATTACCTAATCCATATACTTCATTTTCTAGATCAGTTCCTGTTCTTTTGGGAAGTCCCTCCTTGTTAGGGTAGCAGACTTTAAGCAGAACTAGGTTCAGGTTTCCCCATACCCAGTTGTCTTGATAAACTGCGGATTTTGAATCTAAGGAATTAATCAAACTAAACCATGCTCCACAAGAGCCGTTGTGTGTGAACGGATATGGAAAGAGGGGCAAAACTCCCTTATAGTTTTGATAGGGAGGGAGTCGGCCACATATCCAACAATTTGTGGCATTGCTGGTCTGATGGGAATGATGTAACATACTAATGAATGTGTTGTTGCGCAGCGCAAATCTATAGGACAACTCATGCGGAGGAAATTCACTAAAAGAATGTTCTGCGGTTACATTGTAAGCACGTTTAGAAATAGGATAATACATATGCAATAGTACGCTGAAAACGATGATCAGAAGACTTAGAAAAAACAAAATTAATAGGGTTACTGTGCAGTGACTACGAAGTGATTTACAATACGCATGCTTTTTCAGCTGCATTTGATGATTTCTTTCTCTATTCCGGTCTAGAGGATACATGTCAGAGACAAATTCAACCGATTCACCTTGGAGAGGACTTAAACAATCAAATTGTCTGACTTGCTAGACCTCAATTTTAGTTTATAAAGTTCTGGTTTTGATTTTTCAACCAAGGGGAGCTTTGAGTCTGTCTGCGAGGGAATACAGGGTTCAGTATTGACACTGGATGGTAGTCCATAAAATTTCTTGATATGACTCGAGTGCAACCACCCTTTGCGACCCTCAATCTTCACGGCAGTCCTTGTAGTCAGTAGAACCAACTTAGGCGACTTCCACCTAGGATCCAGTTGGGTCTTCCGGTCGAAATTCCTGACCAAAACCAGGTCACCAGGAACCACGTCATGGGGCTTCACCTCAGTATTATCGGGAAAAGCTGCGGCTACCTGTGAACGACAAGATTGTAGTGCAGACATCAAGGAAGCCAGGTAATCTGTCAGCATATTACAGTCAACATCAGTTATTTTGCGAGGTATAGGCGTCCCCCACATATTTGGTGGTCTACCGAAGATCACCTCATACGGGGATAGCCCTGTTCGAGAATGTGCTACCATTCTCATGTAAAAGAGCGCAACTGGTAAGGCTACTATCCAGTCGACACCTTTTTCCCTACATATTTTGGACAATCTAATTTTCAGAGTTTGATTATGGCGTTCCACGAGACCTGCGGCCTCGGGATGCCGGACACAGTGGAATTTCCATTGGTAGCCTAACAAAAGGGAAACGTGTTTCATTAGTTCGGATGAGAACGGCTGGCCGTTATCTGAGTAGACAACACGTGGTAAACCGTACCGTGGGAAGAATTCTCGAACTAACTGTTTGGCAGTAGTCGGAGCAGTGTAATCTGAAACCGGGTATGCTTCTGTCCAACGGGAAAGAGCACAGACAACTACGAGGACATATTTGAATCCTCGACATCGTTCCATCTGGATATAATCCATCTGGAGGACTTCAAAAGCATGATCGGGAAGTTGAAATCCACCCTGCTCTACGGGGATGCTTTTACCTGGATTAAACTGACAACATATCGTACAGGTACGAACTTTTTGTTTAGCTGCTGCTCGCAAGTGTTTGTTGAACCAAATGTGTTGAATGCTGTCTAGCATAGCTTTTTCTCCTAGGTGCGCTGGACTATGTATTGTATTAATGATAACTTGGACCATGGAGTCGGGAAGAAACCATATAGATTTTTCCTTCGTCATCCATCCTTGATCCGTGTGGATCCCTCCTAATTCAGTCCATTTCTTTATTTCTTCTGGTGTAGCATGTGTCTGTATGTCAATTACATCAAGGGCGGGATCCTTAACTGTCATGCAATGTGTTGGTGTCGGAACTATTGTCTTTGTTATGTCAGTTGTGTGAGTCTGATTCTGAGCAGTCTGTTTAGCTGTTCTGTCAGCTAGGTCATTACCCTGAGAAATGATATCGGTAACTTTTGTATGGGCTTTGCATTTCATAATCGATATTTCAATAGGTAGATGAATCGCGTCTAATAGGGTTTGAATGAGGGGTCCGTGCTGGATGTGGGCACCGTGAGAAGTTAAATAACCTCTCTCTCGCCACAGTACGCCGAAGTCATGGACGACTCCGAATGCATAACGTGAATCTGTGTATATGTTGACTTTCTTATTTTTGGCTTGAATACAGGCTTGTGTCAGAGCGATGAGCTCTGCTGCTTGAGCTGACAAAGTGTTAATACGATTTGTTTCAATGACTTTAGTGTCTGTTGTGACTGCGTAAGCGGCCACTAACTCTCCTGTACTTGTTCTCATACATGACCCATCTACATACAATGTCAAGTCTGGATCTGACAAAGGGATATCTGTCAAGTCTTGTCTGGGTTTCGTCGTGATAGTAATGACTTCGACACAATCATGTGCCAATGGATCTGTTCCGCCCACTGGTAACATTGTGGCAGGATTTAATGTATTACAACGTCTGATTTCTATGTGTGGCTGAAACAATGTCAGTTCGTAACCGGTGAGTCTCGCTATAGTCAAGTGTTGTGTTTGTGTGCGGTTCAAGAGAACCTCTACTGCGTGTGGTACTTGTACTGTCAATTGATGTCCTAACACTATGGCATCGCTTTGTCTGATAGCTAAAGCTGTTGCTGCCACTGATTTCAGGCACGCAGGAAGAGCCTGAGCTACTGGATCTAATGTACTAGAGAAATAAGCACATGGTTTGTGTGATCCTGCTTGTTCCTGAGTGAGTACTGACAAGGCAGTACCTTCGCGTTCTGTAACAAAGAGTGTAAAAGGCTTACTGTAACATGGTGTTGCTAAAACAGATGCTTGGCATAAAGCTTTCTTTAAGCTTTCAAAGGCGTGTGTATGTTCTTGAGTCCAAGGGAGGACAGTCGATGTGGCTGCCTCCTGTGTTGTTAACTGGATGAGTGGTTTTGCTAGAAATGCATATTGAGGGATCCACTGCCTACAGTATGAAGTGAGGCCTATAAAAGCCCGCACCTCCTTTTGTGTCTTGGGTGGTGGCATGTTAGCGATTAACTGGATGCGGTCGGGTGTAAGCTGCCTTCCCTCCTTGGACAGCGAGTGCCCAAGGTAAACAACTCGCTGGACACAGAATTGCAGTTTAGAAGGGGACACCTTGTGCCCCTTGTCGGCCAGGAATTTTAAAACCGTCAGTGACGCTGTTTCACATTCAGGTTCGCTTCGGGCGGTGATCAGCAGATCATCGACATATTGAAGCAAGGCAGTGTTAACTGGCATGTGGATACTGTCAAGTTCTCGTTTCAGTGCTTGGCTATAGATGCTAGGGCTTTCTGTAAATCCTTGAGGTGCGCGTGTGAATTTAAAACTTCGTCCATTTAAACTGAATCCGAACAGATATTGACTTTCCGGATCTATTGGGACGCTAAAGAAAGCATTCTTGAGATCAATTACAGTGAAGAACGTTGCTTCTGAATCAATAGCTGTTAGTAATGACGAGATATCTGGGACCACAGGGTATTGTGGTACAATACATTTATTTAATTCGCGCAGGTCAATAACTAATCGATATACTGGTGGTGCTTTTGGATCCGTTCTTTTAAGAATCGGAATTATCGGGGAATTACATACATTGGAGTCAGTTTCGACAACCACTCCTTGTGCAATGAGCTCGTCAATGATTTGCAGTAAAGCCACAACAGCATCGGGTGGTAATTTGTATTGTCGTATTCGTGGTAGTATTACTCCTGTTTTTAATGTGACACGATATGGTGTAATATTCATGCAACCAACATCAGTGGGGCCTTGTGCCCATAAATGTGTAGGTAAATTCTGCAGTCGGTGATCCATGTCTCTGGACACGTAGTGACCTTTAAAGTCACGTAAAAATAGTCGTACTCCTTCCGGAGAACAACATATTATAGCTCCTAGAGCTTTCAATGTTTTTATACCTAACAAGTTTTCTGGACATGATTTAGTAAGCAATAAATCTGTAGTACGTGTCAATGGACCAATCGTAAGTGGAAGAGGTTGTGTTACGTCATTTATTATAGGTTTTCCTGAGAATCCAAGGGAAATATTCTGTGAGCCTGAGAGGGGTGCCCCTGGAACTTCACTGCGTCTTATAGTTGTTCTGCTTGCCCCTGTATCAAGTAAAAACTTTCTGTCTTCCCCTAATAGTTCACTATGTACATAAGGTCCCTCTTGGTCTACAGGAACCTCAATAAGGGGTAAGCCAACTTCCCTCTCTAGGCTGTCTCATTAGTATCGCTGATAATCGGGATAATCTGCTTGTGCATACTGATACATCTTTTGTGTCGTTGCTTGTGTTGCAGCAATAGGCTGCGCTTGTGGTGGTGCTACGGTCTGTTGTGGAGCTCCCTGTTGCGGAGCTAGTTGTTGCGGAGCTAACCTAGGTTGTGCATGCTGAGGGATTGGTTGTTGATTCTGATCCTGTCTAGGTGGACGTGGTCTCTCCTGGGTTCTACCTGTAGCAATATTATGTTTCAGGACTGGACAATCGTGTATATAATGACCTTGTTGTTTACAATAGTTGCATGTCCCTTTCGTTGGACCTGCGGAATCACCCTTTTGATGACCAGTAACTGGGACTGACTGGGCAACAAGCATTTTCATTTTTGTATCTTTCATACGTCTTTGTTCATGTTCTTGTTCTTCTCTAATTCTATTGTGGTGATATTGTAACATCTGTAACATCTGTGATGGGGTATTACCTTGCCAGGTACTTTCGAATTTCAATACTCTATTCTTGACTTGCAGCAGAGAATTTTCAACTAATTTTGTCACAAACAGATGTGGATATGACTCACTACTGGCTTTTATGCCACTATTTATACCAAAACATTTTTCAAATCGGGAATAGAAATCACTAGTGTCTTCATCTGGTTTTTGTTTACAGGCTGAGATTGCACCCCAGTCCTCCTTTTTCGTAGTTAATAAACGTGGCAGTACCTGCACTAGTAGTCCTGCTAGTGCTGTAGTCTTTTCCCCAAGTCCTGCTCCTGCAGCTCGGGCCCTTTCTTCGTTTTCTAATGCTGTCCAATCTATCTTTTGGTCTCCCACCTCCCATTCCTTTTCTTTGAGTTTCTCATAAACACCAGAGGGTAATAGGACTTTTAATATTTTCATAATGTCGGGGTAGGTATACTCTCCCATGAGTAACATGTCCTTTATTTCACGGTGGAAACCTGCTGGATCCTTGTCATGGCTGGGTACTACTTTCTTCATTTCCAATAATTCTAGTTTAGTTATAGGCGTGTACACAAACACGCGTGTAAAGTTATTACCGTCACCTCTGATTGGGTGTACTTCGCGTAACGGGTTCTGTCTATCTATGTGATACATTTTTCTTCCCATGATGGGAACTGGAACGTGTTCTGGGCATACGAAATTTAAATATTGGTTTCGGAATTCTAGAATTTCTTTGATCAAATCAGTACCTGACCCTCTCCATATGTTCGTGAGCAGTTCTGTCAATATGTCAGGTAAGGGTCCTGGATCGGAGTGTTGACTTTTATATAATATAAGGAGGTGTTGAATCATGTATATACTAGCTAAACGCTGTTCGTATGGGTTAAGATTCAGAAACGTGTGTGCAAGTACATCATCATTGTATTCGCTGGGACTGTCAGCCCATAGTACTGCTGACCTAGCTAATTCTTGTTCGTCCATGGAATCGAGCATATGGTACCCCCTTCGATCTCGGAGTAATTTATCAACGGCTTGGAATAGGTGTTCGGGGGATTTTGTATTTAACATAGGATTTGGAAAATGTCTATTATATTCTGGACGTATTGGACGTATCGGGTCGTTAAAGTCTCTAGTATTATTATGGGGTCTTCCTCTACCTACATAAGCTATTGTTTCGACTCGTTCTGATTCTTGCTCCTCCTCCTCTTCTGATTCTACTCTGTCTGTTTCTCGTCTTTCTTTATGTATTCGTTCTACTTCCTTGCGGATCTTTCGACTCATGGCGATTATACACGCCTGTCTATCGTGTTTCTCTTCTGATATGTTCTGACCCCATTTGACAAGTCTTTGCATGGTATCGTGATCTGCCCCGGGCCTGTCTTGATTCCTAATTACACAATTTATGAAAAAACGTAGTAGTTGTCTTTGGACATCCACTTTCTGATATTCCATAGCTTCGTTAATACTTTCTGGACCTCGCCCTGTTTGGACAAAGCGATATATTTCGTCTAGGTGTTCACCCATTCCTGGTATCGTCATTAAATATAATGTAGCTCGTCTTATACGTAGTGATGATATGAGCAATTTATCCTGTCTACCTGGTACTAGGTCGTATCTACAATCCACAAGTTGTTCTTTAAACATGTCGGATGTCGCTAATTGGGGTGTACGTTGGAGTGCTAAATCTCTAAGGGTCTGTTTATTTCGCGGCGGGGTGGCAAACATGTCTGTCGTACCTCCTGTAGCACCATCTGAGGCGCTAGGCACGAAAGGATTCGTTGGACGTAGGATAGAAATTGTGGATGCGGGAAAAACTGTAGAAACGGACGGACCTGTGGGAACTTGTGTAGGAGTTTGTAGTTGCGGGGATACAGACGGATGCTCTTGGTGTTGAACACCATCGGCAAGCGGTATGTGCGGTATGGCATTAGCATACTCGGGAGCTACGTCATCTAAATAAGAGGAAAGGAAAACGTCCTTTGCTGTTTTGGGATGTGTTTTGGGATGTACTTTTAGGGAGCAATGGAGGAGTTAAATCTTTTGGTATTTCCGGGGTAGCCTTAGGTAACCCTTCGGCCAGAAGAGGATACATACCATTCATAAGAGTGTTTCTTTGTCTATCTACTTGTTCTGAGTTTACTCGGGTACCTTCCTCAAGTAATAGATTTTCTCGGGTTTTATTTGAATTCTCTCTACCTTTCTCTTCCTGTCTGAGCGCTTTTTCTGTACGTCTATATGATTCTTTACGCCATAATTCAATGGCATCTTTCTGTGACTGTCTGGCTTTCTTTTTCCATAATTCTTCTTCTACTCTCATGATGCAATCTGCATCCCAGGTCCCTGCTGCGGGCCATCTCTGACTCTCCGGTAATTCTTTGGTGTAGTCCACCCATAAATCAAGAAATAATACGGCATCTAGACCATGCTTATGATACATAAAGTATCCTGGAGTATCCCTAGGTGGAATGGGAACAGCTTCTTCGAGTACCCCTTTTCTGGTTTTGATCTGTCTTAGTTTCGAAAAGAGCGGCATTTTTGGATCTTATTATTAGAACACACTTAATACAGTAAACACAATAATGAACAGTCATTCACACCACAATGTATAGAACGTATTTAAACATTTAACATTTAACAGTTTTAACGAACAATGATAACTAATAGAAAACTAGTTACTGACATAATACTGACACTAGATAATACTTATTTATATGCTAGACATACTATATATACTGCTAAACAGTACAGATACACTGCTGAAACAGTGCAGACCGGATTTGTGTACCCAAACCCGTCTTGACCGGCACAGACTATGTGCACGTAAAATGCCTCCCCGGTAATGGTACTCACCGGGTAGCTCGGAACGGAAGGCCTCGGAACGGAACTGGAACTGGACCGGACTGGACTCGACTTGACTGGACTCGGAACTTCGGAACCTGGTGGGCCTCTGTATACCTCGGATCTTGCTCTCTCAGCTAGGCTCTGGTCGGGATACTTCACACTTCTCACCGCCTCGTCTGGGTGTTGATCGCAGCCTCAGTCACCCCCGCTCGGCCGGAGGGAGATACAGGAAATCCTGCGGGTACGCGTAGTTGTCCGTTCAGCTGTGGCAGGAGACCGGGCCTGCAACGCACCGCCGGCGCGTGAGATGAGAAAGTGTCCCTATTCGGGCGCCAATTTATGTGGTAAATATTTCGTTACCGGTACTATTTTTTATGCGGTAAAGTCTATTAAGAATAACTCAGTAAATATAAGAGGCAGAATCCGTGGTATTAGAGGTTTTAAAAAGCTTTATTCCTATACAAAGGAACACAATTCGAATTGTGGGCCTTCTATTCCATCACCACGAAAGTTCAGGAAGGAAGGGGCATACATTATTGACAGGTAATCACTTTTATAAGATTTACATTATAGTGTAACAGATGCAGGAGGCGTAACAGCTGATAAGAGAGATAAAATATGCATACGTAACCAAAAAAAGCGTAAACATGGGTGTAACTAAAATACGTCATTAAACATGATGTCACAAATGGGTGGATCCATAAGAGAATCCTGCAATGTCAGCAGAAATATTTGGCAGAGATGCGTGCGCAGCCGCATGACGTGTGATTGACGTGCAACTAGAGGGTGAAGGGGACTTGACATTTAGCTCTATATGTGGAGACAGAAGTCTGGGGTTCATGTCAACCTAATCCCAAATCATATCTAATATCCTATGTTTAAAGAACTGTGTTATCCAAAAGGAAAGGTCTCTCGGACGGAATCTATTCTATACTGACTGTTAGTGCGTGTACGGGCGTCTAAGTGTCTACATGAGATGCGAGGGGGCAGGAATATTCCATGGTAACGGGGCTATGAATTACTTGCATGAGGACAGCGAGGCCTGGCCCCTTGCACGGTAGCTGGAGGAATGTTTACCTAAACTGCTAGACAGGAATGCATCGGATGAGGAGCGAAGCAGATAATCTTGAAGGTGAAATACAGTTTTTGGCAGGCAACAGGCTGGATCAGGCACCGTTAGCCGCGCAGGGAGTAGGACAAAGTTCATGGATACAGATGCAGGCTCAGACTGGAGCTTTCAGAGGCAGAAGACAGGAAAAGGCTTGATGACAGAATTCAGGGCCTACTCGCCTGAATCTGTAAAACGTGGAAAGTGAACCACATAAAGTCGGTGGCCTTTCATACTTAGGAATGGAATATCTGACCCATTCATGGTGGATCTGAAAGAGGACATGTTGACGGTGGACGCACATGTATTTGCGTCTTCAGAGCTGGAACTGGAGGGAACATACATGTACTTGTAGCATGCACATGGAGCCGTTGGGGTCTACGATAGGGGACATAACTGATCACAAAATTCATATTTCCTCAGTGGGACTGAATTATTTGTGATACAGGTTTTGCATAATAATCTCCCTGTTAGAATTGGGGGTCTCTAGTTGGCACAGGTAGGTACTTATGACAAATAGGGACCCTCTCCTCTAGTCAGGGTAAAGGGGTACACTCCTAAAATAATCACTACTCACCCCCTTGGTAGCTTGGCACGAGCAGACAGGCTTATCTCAGAGGCAGTGTGTAAAGCATTTGTGAACACATACAGTAATCAAGTGACAACACTACAGATGGATACCACACAGGTTTTATATCAAAAATAAGTATTCTTTAAAGAGATTTACCACAAGACCATAAACGACAAAAATCCACAGTACTGTCACTTTAAAATGGCAGAATAAAGTCTCTTTAGTTCTTAAATGCAACACTTAAAGTCAATGTACCTTTAGATGCGACACGCCGGGCAACGAAAGTGTTGCAACGATGTTGATGTGATGAAAGTTTGGTGCAAAGAAATAAAGACGTGAAGATCTTCCTGATGTGGCCCGCTTCTCTGATGTTGCGAGAGATCTCGGCTTGATGCGTCAGCTACAACGGTGTCACCCTTGTCCAGTGATGCGAGGACAGCAGCTTTGGTGGCGACACTCTTCTCCAGCGATGCGAGACGCTTCCGCTCAATGCGACAGTTACAGCGGCGACACCCTTGTTCAGAGATGCGACGGCAGCAGCTCCGACGGTGGCACACTTCTCCATGGATGCGAGGCGCTTTTCTTGATGCGGTGCAATGGGACAGCTACAGCGGTGTCATTCAAGATGCGATGGCAGAGGCTGCGACGGCGACACGCTTCGTCCTCGATGTGAGACTCTTCTCGTGATGCGTTACAATGCGTCAGCCACGATGGCTGCGATGGCGACACGCTTCTTCGGTGTTGCGGGGCGCTTCTCGTAATGTGGTGCAATGGGACAGTTACAGCAGCGACACCCATGTTCAGTGATGTGATGGCAGCAGCTGCGATGGCGACACGCTTCTTCTCTGTGAGTCGTGCTTCCAGCTCCTTGCAACACGCAGTCCCTCAGAAGGTCCAAAACAGCAGCAGGCACTTCCCAAGAACTCTGGGGAGCTGGTGGTTGAAATCTGTTGTCCCTGAGACTTCAGCAGGAGGCAAGCTCTTTTCCAAGCCCTTGGAGATCCTTCACAAGTTGAGCAAAAGTACACACAAAGTTCCTTTCTCCTCTCTTTGGCAGTAGGCAACCCCTGCAGGCCAATCCCCCAGTTTCAGGAATAGTCTCTCCCCAGTTTCTTCTTGGTTCCTCTCCTCAGCAAAGGTTTCTTCTTGTTTCCCAAAGTGATCTAAAGTTCTTGGGTTGGGTTCCCAATATTTATACTAAGTTTTCCTTTGTTTTCTGAAGGCAGAGAGGCCTTTGCCTAGTCCAAACCAGTTCTGGTCAGTCCTGGAGCACTTTGTTTACATGTCTCTTTCCTTTCAAAGTGCAGGGCAGAGACATCAGATGTACCACTGGAGGTGGAGCCAGCATTGTGGGGGGAAAGCACAGCCCTATTCAGGTCCCAGGTGCAACTCCTCCCACCCATCTACATGGAGATCTCTCAATTCAGCCCTGTGCTGACTCACCATGTCTCTAGGAAAATCCCAGCCCCCTGGAATTCCCCAGACCCTGTCACTCAAACTCCAGACAAGGAATACACAGCCTAGCAGAGGCAGGTTTGAATGGTTAGACAAGAAAATGCCTACTTTCTAAAAGTGGCATTTTCAAACATAGAATGTTAAAACCAACTTCACTAAAATATGTGTTTTATCATTCTGAGTTCAGGCATACTAAATTCTAATTTCTATCATGTTCCCTGAGTCAGTTAGGATTATAAGGTGTAATAACCAAACTGCCCATTCTGGCCTATGGAGAACAGGTAGCCTTGCAATAGTAAAAAACGAACATGGCTGTAATTCACTATTAGAACATGCCACACACACGAGGGCATGTCCTACCTTATGCTTACAATGCACCCTGCCCTGGGGCCTCCCATAGTGGTGTCTGATATGAAGAAGAGGTAAGGTTTAGCGACTGGCAAGTGGGTGCACTTGCCCAGTCAGCATGACAGTACCAGACTGCACGCAGGCTCTGCAATGACAGGCCTTAGACACACTTTTACAGGCTGCTTCTGTGGGTGGCACAACCAGTGCTGCAAGCCCACCAGCAGCATTTGGATTTACAAGCCATGGGCACTCCTGGTGCACTGTACTAGGGTCTGACAGGTAAACCAAACCAACCAATCATGGAATCACTAATTCATACATCAATTTACCATAGGGAGAGCATTTGCACTTCTCCTCACCTATGGACACCCTCTTTGCAGCACCTAACCTTAACTTGCTCACAGGTGTGACCCAACAGACAGACAACAAGCCACTGTGGCCACTGACAGTAGTCAGTGATGAGACCCAGGCCTTATGCCTCTCAGGGCTCTCAAACCTCTGTAGCGTCAGAGAGCGGGGGGCAGTAGCCCCAGGTGCTTGGCACCCTTTGTCCATTCTCCCTCCTGTCAGGTCAGGTATGACAACCTGGCACTGACCCACCAGCCCCAGGCCTGTACCTGGTGGCTGGACAGGAGACTGGGGTGGGCTTTCCCACCCCCAGTCCTCCTCTTCCTACTTGGGGCTCTGTACCCTCCCACCTGGAGTGGTACCCCCTTCCAGAATTGCCATGGCACCTGTGGCAGGTGTCCTGCGCAATTCGCCCACCAGTTCAAGGGTTCTATCCTGCAACTGGGCGTCCAGGTCAGAGTGGACACCCTGAACCTGGTCCTCCAATCTAGGGTCTAAACCCTCAGACTGCACCGGGGTCAGAGGCGAGGACTCCCTCCCTCTGCACCCCCTTCCAGAGTGCTGCACTCTCCCACCTGGAGTGGTACACCTATAAGACCAACCAGTCCGGACACTGTTTACATTTGTCCCTCCCTCCAGGTCAGACAACACCTGAACCTGGCTCTCCAACCTAGGGTCTAAACCCTCAGGTTGCACCGGGGTCCGAGGCGAGGACTCCCTCCCTCTGCACCCCCTTCCAGAGTGCTGTACTCTCCCACCTGGAGTGGTACACCTATAAGACCAACCAGTCAGGACACTGTTTACATTTGTCCCTCCCTCCAGGTCAGACAACACCTGAACCTGGCTCTCCAACCTAGGGTCTAAACCCTCAGGTTGCACCAGGGTCCGAGGCGAGGACTCCCTCCCTCTGCACCCCCTTCCAGAGTGCTGTACCCTCCCACCTGGAGCGGTACCCCCTTTGAGAATTGTCAGGGTGCCTGTAGCAGGTGTCCTGCACAATTTGCCCACCAGTTCAGGGGTCCTATCCTGCAGCTGGGTGTCCAGGTCAGGGGGACACCCTGAACCGGGCCCTCCAAACTAGGGTCTAAACCCTCCAGTTGATCCGGGGTCAAGGCCGAGGACTCCCTCCCTCTGCACCTCCTTCCAGAGTACTGCTCCCTCCCAACTGGAGTGGTACACCTAGAAGCGACATCGGTCAGGACACTGATTACAGTTGCCCCTTCCTCCAGGTCAGACAACACTTGAACCTGGCTCTTCAACCCAGAGTCTGTACCCCGTGGTTGAACACTTGCCTGGCGCACCAGGACTTCCTTGGGAGCACGCATGCCCCCCTGGACGGTATCACATAACTCATGTGTTGTGTGATAGTCTGCCTGGCGCAGATCTCCCGACCCCTGTACAGTGCGCAAAGATCTCCCAGGACAGAAGTGGTGTCACCATGGTCATTCACTGGTGACACAGCCCTTCTGGTTTCCCCTTGATCCACTGGTTCTTCCCCTGGGGACTCTTTCCCCCTCTCACCCCTCAGTCTGGACTGCTGCACCTTCCACTTAGGAGGGGCACTGCCAGACACCAGAACTGAGGGAGGCCTATTTACAGACACTCCCAGTTCACTAGACACTAGGGGATGCCCCTCAACTGGCGACCCATCAGGACAGCCTAAGTACCCTACCTGGTGTTCCCTTAAAGAACCATCCAGGCTCTGAGACTGGGTTTTAGGCACATTGGGGCACGCAGCCCCACACTCACTCCTTCTCCACTGAGACAGGACATGAGTCCCTACACCCCTCCCACTATTCTGGGACCTAGCTGGGCTACACTGAACCTCTTCTCACACTCTGGGTTGGAAGATACCTGAACCACTCTTCTTGGGATCACTCCCCAATGCCTCTCCAGACACTCTGGAATCCACCAAAAGGTCTGCCTCCAATGTGAGCTCCCTGCGGTTAGAGAACTCATTTCCCAACAGGTGTTGGCATAGCTCTGGAAAACAGGGACTTACAATATGCTCTCCCACAATTGGATCACACCGCCCCCTACATGGGTTAACCAAACTATCCTTCACCTCACCATCCAGTGCCTCACACACGTACTCCACACCACTCTCCTGAGATTGGCAAGACAGTATCTGACTGTCTCTGTCATTCAACCCACACTCTTCTGGGTGGTCTTCACACTCACACACCAGGACTTCAACCGTGGGGGAACCCCTCTCCCTGCACCTCTCATCTAGAGTCAATAGAGTGTCCCTCCCACCACTAGGACTATGAACTCCTGTGCCAGTTCCCCAATCCATCCCAGGGACACTGCGCACTACTGGAGCTACCTCATATCCGTGTACCACCTGGTGTATGTTAATCCCCTCCTTCAAGTCAGGTGCCAAATCTCTAGGTGTGTGTACTACTCTCCCAGCACTAGATAACAATATTGCTGCCACTATCTGAGCTGGATTCCACCTCCAACTCAGCAAAGCTCACTCTCCGAGCTACACACATTTCTTGTTGCTGGGCTGAGACACTTATGGCCTCAAGCCTCTCGAGCTCTAAATCAAGCTCCCTCACCCTCAACTCATGCTCCATTTCCATTTGCTTTTCTTCTAGGGCCTATTTCCTAATTTGCAATTCAATTTCCAACTGCCCGTTTCATTTGAGCTTGGTCGGCTCCATTTCATGCACCCTACATCCCTCCCTGTCCTCCAACTCCTCTGGAGACAGGCTTCTGGTAGAAACACTTCTACCCACTGGGGAAGGCGCTTTCCTCCCTCCTGGGCCCAATGGCCCCTCCAGCTGCCTTACATTGTAGCATCCCAGTTTCTCCTCTTCACAATCATAATCAAATGATGCTATGAATTCTGTTTTCTCCACGGTGGTTAAACTTGGCAGTTCTTAAAAATAGAAAGTACCAGGAAAACAATCTACCAAAAGTATGTAGTTGCGTTTTGGTCTACACTCACTAGTAGTGTGCACCAATCACTGTACCTGAGTCACAAATGCAAGTCCAGAATCGTCACCGCTGCCCACCAATGTTAGACTTGGGGGTCTCTATTTGGCACAGGTAGGTACTTGTGACAAATAGGGACCCTCTCCTCTAGTCAGGGTAAAGAGGTACACTCCTAAAATAACCCCTGCTCACCCCCTTGGTAGCTTGGCATGAGCAGACAGGCTTATCTCAGAGGCAGTGTGTAAAGCATTTGTAAACACATACAGTAATCAAGTGACAACACTACTGATGGACACCACACAGGTTTTATATCAAAAATAAGTATTCTTTATATAGATTTACCACAAGACCAAAAACGACAAAAATCCACAATACTGTTACTTTAAAATGGTAGAATTTAGCTTAAGTTTCTTTAGTTCTTAAATGCAACACATTAAGTCACTGTACCTTTAGATGCGACACGCCGGGCAACAAAAGTGTTGCAACGATGTTGATGCAATAAAAGTTTGGTGCAAAGAAAAAAAACGTGAAGATCTTCCTGATGCGGCCCGCTTCTTTGATGTTGCGGGAGATCTCGGCTCGATGCGTCAGCTACAGCGGCGGCAACCTTGTCCAGTGATGCGACGACAGCGGCTTTGGCGGCGACACTCTTCTCCAGCGATGCGAAACGCTTCCGCTCGATGCGACAGTTACAGCAGAGACACCCTTGTTCAGAGATGCGACAGCAGCAGCTCCAACGGCGGCACACTTCTCCATGGATGCGAGGCGCTTTTATTGATGCGGTGCAATTCAACACCTACAGCGGCATCATCCAAGATGTGACGGCAGCGGCTGTGATGGCAACACGCTTCTTCCTCGATGTGAGACTCTTCTCGCGATTCGGTACAATGCGTCAGCTACGATGGCTGCGATGGTGACACGCTTCTTCGGTGTTGCGGGGCGCTTCTTGTGATGCGGTGCAATGCGACAGTTACAGCGGCAACACCCTTGTTCAGTGATGCGACGGCAGCAGCTGCGACACGCTTCTTCTCCGTGAGTCGCGCTTCCTGCTCCTTGCGACACGCAGTCCCTCAGAAGGCCCAAAACAGCATCAGGCACTTCCCAAGAACTCTGGGGAGCTGGTGGTTGAAGTCTGTTGTCCCTGAGACTTCAGCAGGAGGCAAGCTCTTTTCCAAGCCCTTGGAGATCCTTCACAAGTTGAGCAAAAGTACACACAAAGTTCCTTTCTCCTCTCTTTGGCAGTAGGCAACCACTGCAGGCCAATCCCCCAGTTTCAGGCATAGTCTCTCCTCAGTTTCTTCTTGGTTCCTCTCCTCAGCAAAGGTTTCTTCTTGTTTCCCAAAGTGATCTAAAGTTCTTGGGTTGGGGTCCCAATATTTATACTAAGTTTTCCTTTGTTCTCTGAAGGAAGAGAGGCCTTTGCCTAGTCCAAACCAGTTCTGGTCAGTCCTGGAGCACTTTGTTTACATAACTCCTTCTTTCCTTTCAAAGTGAAGGGCAGAGACATCAGACGCACCACAGGAGGTGGAGCCAGCATTGTGGAGGGAAAGCACAGCCCAATTCAGGTCCAGGTGCAACTCCTCCCACCCATCTACATGGAGATCTCTCTATTCAGCCCTGTGCTGACTCACCCTGTCTATGGGAAAATCCCAGCCCCCTGGAATCCCCCAGCCCCTGTCACTCAAACTCCAGACAAGGAATACACAGCCTAGCAGAGGCAGGTTTGAATGGTTAGACAAGAAAATGCCTACTTTCTAAAAGATGTATTTTATCATTCTGAGTTCAGGCATACTAAATTCGAATTTCTACCATGTTCCCTGAGTCAGTTAGGATTATAAGGTGTAATAATCAAACTGCCCATTCTGGCCTAAGGAGAACAGGTAGCCTTGCAATAGTAAAAAACTAAAATGACTGTAATTCACTATTAGAACATGCCACACACACCAGAGCATGTCCTATCTTATACTTACAATGCACCCTGCCCTGGGGCCTACCATAGGGGTGTCTGATATGAAGAAAAGGGAAGGTTTAGGGACTGGCAAGTGGGTGCACTTGCCCAGTCAGCATGACAGTACCAGACTGCACGCACGCTCTGCAATGGCAGGCCTTAGACACACTTTTACAGGCTGCTTCTGTGGGTGGCACAACCAGTGCTGCAAGCCCACCAGCAGCATTTGGATTTACAAGCCCTGGGCACTCCTGGTGCACTGTACTGGGGTCTGACAGGTAAACCAAACCAACCAATCATGGAATCACTAATTCATACATCAATTTACCGTAGGGAGAGCATTTGCACTTTAGCACTGATCAGCAGTGGTAAAGTGCCCAGAGTCATAAAACAGCCAACAACAGGTCAGAATAAATATAGGAGGAAGGCAAAAAGTTCAGGGATGACCCTGCAAAAAGGGCCAAGTTCAACACTCCCCTTTTAACTTTTTGAGCTATGTGTACTTTTTAAATTAAATGAAAAATACATTTTTAGGATATATTGTATGTTTACATCCAGACTTAATAATGTCTAAATTGTCTTTTTCTTTTATCTGTTATGTCTGCTTTTGTGATTTTATATGACTAAAATCGAATAAAGATTATTCTGATTCCGATATTTTTTAAACGCGCGCAATATTCACGACAGTGCAACGACCGCCAGCTCGGCCAACCCATGTACCATCGCGGGGACGTCTCGACTATCTATGTCGTAGCGAATATTGGTGATAAATATTTTTAAAAAATATCAGTGAATCATTAATACACATTGGATTATTTTGAGATTCGGATAAATGTTTTTATAGAGTTATTTATGTAGTGAGTTATCTACTGTAATGATTAGAATTAATTATATAGTTATAATTTTTTTATGTGATGCTGGCTATTGAATGCTGCTTTTGTTTTCTCTTTTCGCGACATATATAGTAATATGTGTACGGCAAAGTGCAGAATGGATTTTTTTGATAATATTTTTGGATTTGTTGGTCTCCATTGAATGTCTGTTTTTGTTTTCCGTTTTAGTGATGTGTCCGCAGGTTGAGACATCGTCGCGAAGATTCCCAAAAAGCAAAGAGAAAAAAACCTTTTAGAAAAACACGTTCACAATATTTTGGGTACTAGGGTGGCTATGACAAGAGCCATTGTGTTGGTTGTATGTATATGGCTGCTACACATAAGACCGAATGCAGAGTTTCAGGTTACTTAGAAACACCTTGTTGCCTTCATTTGTAAAGTGCACTCCATCATTTCTATAAATTCCATGAATGTCAAAATGCAGGTTGTTATAGATACAGCCCATGCGATGGTCTCTGAGGAATGCAGAAACAGTTTTATTAACATGTGTCTTGGCTTCAACAATCTGTGGACAAAATTGATTTGACCACTTCCATTTCTGTCTTTGGCATATATTAGAGTTTAGGCTTTTTCCATTGGGATTTCCAGCCCTACTCCAGTCAATGTGTCTAGGTCATTGCCACCACAGTGCACAATCATGAGGTAAGGAGTGTGGGAATCCACAATGGATTTAACCAAAGCCAGCAACTGATGAATCTTTAACCCTTTCTGGCCAAACCAAGTAATCTGCACAGTTGGCAAACCCAAGTCTCTGTCAATACCTCTCTTTTCTGCAGCCTCTTTAGCCCAATAGATATAGTTGTGGCCCACAATCTGTACTCCAAGCATTTTGAAGTGAAGGAGCAATAGTAGTTAGAAAGAGACTTGAGCTAAATGAGGTTGTTTTCCAAAGGAAAAGCAGTTGAAACGGAGGTGTTAAAAATATATATATTTATAATATATATTTATATATAAATATATATATATGCACATGTGTGTATATATATATATATATATATATTATCTACTGGCGGTCGCCAGTAGATAGTTATAGTTACAACCTAGTTTCCATAGGAAATCTCAAAAATCTATTTTGAATAACTTTGGCGCCGGTTGACGAATCCTCGCGAAATTTTCAAAACTAATGGGGCGCTCCGTTCAGCTCCTACCCTGAAAATCTCGGGGTGATTCGTCAAGCGGGGGACGAGAAAAAAGGGGGGTCCCAAAACGCGTTTTCCCCATGCATTTTTCCTTAGGACCTTTAGACACAGCTACAGCCAGAACGGCTGAACAGAATTACTTGAAATTTGGCAAAGAGGTAGTCCTCAGGTCAGGCATGTGCCTTTTGCATATATGGTGTAAATCCGTTCAGTAGTTCCTGAGAAAATCAAAAGTAAAATCATATACATATCTGGGCGGAGCCTAACCACACATCTCATTGTGAGATCTGATTGGCTGTCAGCACTTCATCTAAGAAGTGTTGGCAGCCATCTTGGGACCAATATACATGATAGCACCTCATTAAAAAGCATTGCAGTTAATAGAAGGTTTTAAGACTTTAGTTACATTATAAATCATTTGTTGATGGTACCATACTCATTTTAGGAATTGTAGTATGTTCTAAGGTGATTTTACCATGTGAAAAAGCCTTCTGCTGGGATATCATGAATCATGTTTGAGAGAAAACAATTTTCACATGCTTTTCCCACAGAGGTTTGGAAGGTGATCTATAAGCTAAACTGAGAGCATATTTTCTGTAAATTCACATTATCTTTTCTCAGTCATGTGAGAATGAAGTCTGACATTCTCAGTAAAACATGTACATCCAACAAGGGCAGAGACTGTCAGTTGATTCCTTTGTGTTCTACTGCAGATTCCCAGAGTGTTCCAAAGAACAACTAGAGCGCTAACAGTCTTACTTATGACAAAGGTATGGCACACCTGAAGCCATCTTGATTGGAATAAAGTTGTAACATTTAAAACATTTAATTTAAAAAGGAACAAAATGAGAGGGTTCATTTTGCCATAGAATGTATGATTAGTGCTGCAGAAAGAAAAATTAGGGCACATTTTGAGTGACTTCTCAAATCCTCTTCTATTTCATTAAATAATTCTGACATGCAGACTGAAACATGCACTTTCAATACCAGCAGCAGACTTCCCTGGTGAGCAGTAGCTTTACTACAGTGATCTAATGAGCAACTAGAGTGCTAACATTCTGAATTTATGGCAAATGTGTGACACATCTGAATGCCTTCTTCATTGAATCAAAGTAAAAAAACTGACAGTATGCCTACTGGGGAGACTGCAGTAAATGAGGAAATTAGGAAACTTCATAACCAGTCTCCCAAGATGGCCACCAGAGACAAAAGAGCCCAAATGTAGCACAAATATCACTGAGATGTAGCCCAAGTATAGCCCAATGACAGAAATCCTAGAGTGTTTTAAAGAACAACTAGAGCGCTAACAGTCTTACTTATGACAAAGGTATGGCACACATGCAGCCATCTTGATTGGAATAAAGTGGTAACATTTAAAACATTTAATTTGCAAAGGAACAAAATGAGGGGGTTCATTTTGCCATAGAAATTATGACTAGTGCTGCAGAAAGAAAACTTAGGGCACATTTTGACTTCTCAAATCCTCTTCTATTTCATTAAAAAATTCTGACATGCAGACTGAAACATGCACTTTCAATACCAGCAGCAGACTTCCCTGGTGAGCAGTAGCTTTACTACAGTGATCTAATGAGCAACTAGAGTGCTACCATTCAGAATTTATGGAAAATGTGGGACACATCTGAATGCCTTCTTGATGGAATCAAAGTAAACAAGCATTGAAAATGCAATAGGTCTCGCCCTCGTTTAAGTTAAAGCAATTCTGTTTGTAATTAGGTGGCTTTTTAGCTTTGCTTGTATTAGAGTTTTTCAAACTTTCATGTACATACCATGCATATGTATGCATATATGTATATGTTTGCATGAATTTATATTTATATAGATATGCAGATTATATTTATATGTTTATATATTCCCTGAAAAAACCATAGGTTTCACACACGTTATAGTTACGAATTAGCATTTAAAAAACCTTGCAAATTCACTTAAAAAACCATAGGTTTCACACATGTTATAGTTAGCTGGACATTTCACTCGTAAAAAACCAATGAAATTCCCCCGTTATAGTTAGTGCAGGCAACTATAACTCACGCGACCGCAATCCTCTGCTGATGACGTCAGATATTACATCACTGTATTTAGACACTTATTTACCCATGTCTTCTTCCATTAATCTTTAGCTATACATATATTACAAATATTTATTTTTCATAAAGACACATATGTCATCAGTGATGTAATATCTGACGTCATCAGCAGAGGATTGCGGTCGCGTGAGTTATAGTTGCCTGCACTAACTATAACGGGGGAATTTCATTGGTTTTTTACGAGTGAAATGTCCAGCTAACTATAACATGTGTGAAACCTATGGTTTTTTAAGTGAATATATATCTATATATATATATATATATATATATATATATATATATTCACTTAAAAAACCATAGGTTTCACACATGTTATGGTTAGCTGGACATTTCACTCGTGAAAAACCATTGAAATTCCCCCGTTATAGTTAGTGCAGGCAACTATAACTCACGCGACCGCAATCCTCTGCTGATGACGTCAGATATTACATCACTGTATTTAGACACTTATTTACCCATGTCTTCTTCCATTAATTTTTAGCTATACATATATTACAAAAAATTTTTTTGCAGAAAGACACATATGTCATCAGTGATGTAATATCTGACGTCATCAGCAGAGGATTGCGGTCGCGTGAGTTTTAGTTGCCTGCATTAACTATAATGGAGGAATTTCAATGGTTTTTCATGAGTGAAATGTCCAGCTAACTATAACATGTGTGAAACCTATGGTTTTTTAAGTGAATTTGCAAGGTTTTTTAAATGCTAATTCCTAACTATAACGTGTGTGAAACCTATGGTTTTTTCAGTGAATTTGTACGGTTTTTTAAATGCTAAGTTATGTATTTTTTTTTTTTTAAGGTTTTTCACCGTGCGCGTACCGTACGCGCACGGTGCGCTTCGCGCACCGCGCGCCCACGTTACGCAGTTCGCGGAATTTTTCCGTTTCTACCGTACGCGCACGCTACGCGTACTCTGCGATTTTTCGCAAAAAAATTAAAGGAAATTTTGGCCCTTGGGGGTCCTTCTGGGACCCCCTGACAAAGGCTAGGGGGTCAGGACCTGTCCACCCTGCCCCCTTTTCACGTTCTCCACCTTTGTTTTTCACCCCCTCAGACTGAGAGAGACAAAATGGTGGCCGACACTTCCTGGTTTCGACCGATTCGAATGTTTACTAAGATTTAACACGGCAGCGTGCGCGTATGGTAAGTTTTACCGTACGCACACGGTGCGTGCTTATAGATATATATATGCTTTTAAATGCTATTTTCTCAGGAAATACTGAACAGATTCACACCAGACCTGCAAAAGGCACATCCCTGACCTGAGGACTACCTCTCTGCCAAATTTCAAGTAATTCTGTTCAGCCGTTTGGGCTGTAGCTTGGACTAAAGGTCCTATGGAAAAATGCATTGGGAAAACGCGTTTTGGGACCCCCCCCTTTTTCTCAGCCCCCGCTTGACGAATCCCCCCGAGACTTTTAGGGAAGGAGCGGAGCGCCCCACCTATTTTGAAAATTTTGCGAGGATTCGTCAATCGGCGCCAAAGTTATTCCAAATAGAATGTTGCCGATTTCCTATGGAAACACGATCCTAACTATAACTATCTACTGGTGACCGCCAGTAGATAATATATATATATATATATATATATATATATATATATATATTTTTTTATTTTTTATTTTATTTTTTTTCCATTGAAAAAGCCGCAAGGCGAAACGCGTCTGTCAGAGAAGGGGGGTCTGCACTAATAAAGTATTTAATACTTTAAATTTTTGTTCCCGCGTGTGCTTTCCATCTGGTATCGACGATCATCGGGTACCTGTTGTTGCTATATATATATATATATCCAAGAAAACAGCACTACAAAAGTACTCGAAGCCCAGCTCAAGGAACATGCTGGCATTTATTTGAGACAGGCAGCACGAACTTTCCTGACGCGTTTCAGCTTTAAAAATAGCCTTGGTCACAGGTGAGTAAAATCATGGCATCGTTATTTAAATTTGCATCATAGTGAACAGGTGACTACAGGTAATCCTTCAATTCCCATAATGCACTATCCATGTCCGTTTCGTTTAATGCATGTAAAGTGCATTGGAAAAATAATAACAGTCACATATATTTGATAATACCAGTCTTACTTTCGCTGCCAAACTTAATTCTTTGAAATGCACAGATTGCCCGAGCTGGCAGAAAGAGACAATTCTCCTCCTCTCCCTTTCTCACCTCCGAATGCCATGAAATCCATAGTGGTAATGAAGGGCTCTGGAAAGTGAGCGGGACATGCTCCCCGTTAAAAGTCACACACAAGATCTCCAAGTGATGGGAGCCCCCGTCCCTGCAGGGCGGCTTCATAACAGGCCTGGAGCTGCCTGCGATTAAACATCCAAGAAAACAGCACTACAAAAGTACTCAAAGCCCAGCTCAAGGAACATGCTGGCATTTATTTGAGACAGGCAGCACGAACTTTCCTGACGCGTTTCAGCTTTGAAAATAGCCTTGGTCACAGGTGAGTAAAATCATGGCATCGTTATTTAAATTTGCATCATAGTGAACACGTGACTACAGGTAATCCTTCAATTTCCATAATGCACTATCCATGTCCGTTTCGTTTAATACATGTAAAGTGACTCAGTGCATCGGAAAAATAATAACAGTCACATATATTTGATAATGCCAGTCTTACTTTCGCTGCCAAACTTAATTCTTTGAAATGCACAGATTGTCCGAGCTGGCAGCAAGAGACAATTCTCCTCTTCTCCCTTTCTCACCTCTGAATGCCATATATATATGTCTCTCAAAAAATAAAGGCACAGCACTCCTCTTGGCAAAGATGTTATTTTATTTCAAGTCGTGTTCCTCCTTCCTACGCGTTTCGAACCGTAGTTCCTGATCACGGCAAATTGTTACATTGGTCCTACTTCAATTTCTACCTTATATGCTAATGCATATTAAAGCTGTTGTAATGCATAACCATGAATCCCATGACCGATGTTAAAAAGTTTAAGCATTGAATCATATTGAAAGTATAGTTAGTAACTTTGTGTCAATAGCGTTTTAGGGGCTGAGTGCCCATTACATTCTGCTCTCATCTCTCATCTCAGAACATGCAGATACAGTTTATGCAGCATTACAAGATGTTACCTGTTTCTCATTTGGTGCGTTTGTACACATTTAGACAAGTGTTTCAAAAATGGATTCACATTTAAATCATGATATTATTGGGGCATTTCATATTGTGACATATTAATCAGTGTATTTTTCATCAAGTCTTTATAGTTCTTATTCCTAATTATCGTCCAATTATGTTGTTTACTTTTTTTCTTTTCAATGCTACAGATGGACATGAAGCTCCTCATCCTCATTCAGACCCAAGGGGTGCTTGGTTTTGAATCTCATTATCATTCGCGATTGCAATCTTCGTAGTTTTTGTATTCGATTTCCTCCTCGCTCACTCGGAGGTACTGTCACCAACCCTGAGTATTTAATGTCGAACTAGGTTTTTCCAATGTGAGTTGACATGTGTTTCGCAATTGCATATGTATTGTCCATATTTTGAATTGCACGCATATGTTCCAATATACGCTTTTTAGAGGGCATGTTGTGCTTCCTATATATTGCTTCCCACAAAAGCATTGAAGTATATAGACCACAAATGTTGAATCACATGTTTAAGTTTCTTTTATTTCAAACATATTTCCAGTTGGATCTTTAAGATTCTTTAAGTTCTTTCCAATTTTGCAGGCTTTGCATGACATACATTTTGAAAAACCATTAGATCTTGACTGTAGCCATGATTCTGTTTTTATGGCTTCAAAGTGACTCCTCACTAGATGATCTGAGAGGTTTGGTGCTCTTCTATAGGATACCAGTGGACGATTTCCTATACTGGTACCTATGTCTGGATCTTTTTTCAGTACATTCCAATATTTATTCAGTATCTTTTGGATCTTGTAGCTTTCTTTGCTATATGTGAGTATTAATCGTGTTTGATTGTCATCCGGTTTTTGATCTCTTTCTTTATTTTCTTTTTCCTTTATTATTAGTGTTTCCGCTCTGGTTTTCTGTCTCATTTTTAGTTCTCCTCGTTTGATGTCTATGTGCTTATATCCACGTTGTAGGAAGCGTGTTTTGGTCTCTTCAAATTTCTTCTCCATTTCTTGTTCCTCTGAACAGTTTCTCTTCATCCGTGATAGTTCTCCATATGGTATGCTTTTCTTTAATGTTTGAGGATGAAAGCTTGGACCATGTAATAAGCTGTTAGTTGCTGTCTTTTTTCTGTGTACTGTTGTATGCAAGCAGTTGTCCTTGATATAGACCTTGGTGTCAAGGAATTCAATCTCTTTCGGACTTGAGTTATATGTAAATGTAAATTTCAGACCTACATCATTTTCATTTAATTCTGCAAAGAAAGTCTGAAATTCTACTTCAGTTCCCTTCCATAGTAAGAACAAATCATCTATAAACCGTAGGCGAAGGGCTACGTTCACCATGTGATGATTGTTTTCTTCTCTCCAAGCTATGTTTCTCTCCCACCAACCCATAATGAGATTCGCATAGCTTGGAGAGAAGGAAACTCCCATAGCAGTACCACAGCATTGCACATGCATCCTCTTATTAAATAGGAAGATGTTGTTATATAAGCACATAGTTATCATGTCAATTAACATTTTCAGAGTGCTCCAGTTCACTGATTGGTCTCTGTTTCAAAAAGTACTGAATGGCATGTAATCCTTTGTTATGGTCGATTGAGGTGTACAAAGACACCACATCGATCGTTACCAACAGACTTGAAATAAAATAACATCTTTGCCAAGAGGAGTGCTGCGCCTTTATATTTTCGAGAGACATTTAAATAACGAGACGCTGTCCTGGTCTCGACGCGGGGCACCGACTGTGAAAGTGCTCCCACTGAGGCAGGACGTTTGAGGAAAGATATATATATATATATATATATATATATATATATATATATATATATATATATATATATATATATATATATATATATGTATATATATATATATATATATATATATTACCTACTGGCGGTCGCCAGTAGGTAGTTATAGTTAGGACCACGTTTCCATAGGAAATCCGCAACATTCTATTTTGAATAACTTTGGCACCGGTTGACGAATCCTCGCGAATTTTTTAAAATAGGTGGGGCGCTACGCTCCGCTCCTACCCTGAAAGTCTCGGGGGGATTCGTCAAGCGGGGGCTGAGATAAAAGGGGGGTCCCAAAACGCGTTTTTCCCATGCATTTTTCCATAGGACCTTTAGACACAGACACAGCTACAGCCCGAACGGCTGAACAGAATTACTTGAAATTTGGCAGAGAGGTAGCCATAAGGTCAAGGAAGTGCCTTTTGCAGGTCTGGTGTAAATCTGTTCAGTATTCCAGGAGAAAATAGCATTTAAAAGCATATATATATATCTATATGCGCGCAGGGTGCGAGCACCGTGCGAGCACCCTAACGTGCGCGAGCGTAATTCTGATTGGTGGTTACATGTTAGTCAACGTTCGAATCGGTCGAAATCAGGAAGTGTCGGCCGCCATTTTGTTTGTTTTCAGTGCGAGAGTGAAAAAGGAAGGTGGCGAACGTGAAAAGGGGGCAGGGTAGAGAGTTCCTGACCCCCTAGCCTGAAGGACCCCGAAGGCAAAACAATTTTTTTTTTTTTTTTTAAATCGCGGGGGTGCGCGCACAGTGCGCGCACCCTGAAAAACACAAAAAAAAAAAAATTTTACAAAAAAAAAATAATAATTCGCAGGGTGAAAACCAAAAAAAAAAAAAAAAATTTTTAATACGCAGTTTATTGTAAAATAAATATATATAAAAAAAAATACATAAATAAATTAGCATTTAAAAAACCGTACAAATTCACTGAAAAAACCATAGGTTTCACACACGTTATAGTTAGGAATTAGCATTTAAAAAACCTTGCAAATTCACTTAAAAAACCATAGGTTTCACACATGTTATAGTTAGCTGGACATTTCACTCATAAAAAACCAATGAAATTCCCCCGTTATAGTTACTGCAGGCAACTATAACTCACGCGACCGCAATCCTCTGCTGATGACGTCAGATATTACATCACTGATGACATATGTGTCTTTCTGAAAAATAAATATTTGTAATATATGTATAGCTAAAGATTAATGGAAGAAGACATGGGTAAATAAGTGTCTAAATACAGTATTAGCATCAGCAGAGGATTACGGTCGCGTGAGTTATAGTTGCCTGCAGTAACTATAACGGGGGAATTTCATTGGTTTTTTATGAGTGAAATGTCCAGCTAACTATAACATGTGTGAAACCTATGGTTTTTTAAGTGAATTTGCAAGGTTTTTTAAATGCTAATTCCTAACTATAACGTGTGTGAAACCTATGGTTTTTTCAGTGAATATATATATTTATATACATATTACCTACTGGCGGTCGCCGTAGGTAGTTATAGTTAGGACCAAGTTTACATAGGAAGAGCATTTATTGTTTTGCTTATAACTTTGGCGTTGTTTGATGAATCTTCATGAAATTTTCCAAACCCATTCTTTGTTCATATCAGCTCCTATGGAGGAAGGTGATTCGTCAAGGGGGGCCGAGAAAAAAGGGGGGTCCCAAAACGTGTTTTCTCCATGTTGATTTCCAGAGGAAACTTTAGACAAGGCTACAGGTCGAACGGGTGAATGGAATTACCCCAAATTTGGCAGGGAGAAAGGGTCTTGGTCTAGAAAGCATGCCTTTGTTTATTTGGTGTAAATCCGTTCAGTAGTTTTTGAGTAATATCGAAATTTACAGATATCGATATTTGGGAATTCTGCCATCTGATTGGCTGAGGCGTTACTAGCACGAGCTTGCTGCTTATTGGTTGTGAGCGCTGCGAGCGGTAGCAACTAGTGAATGTTGGCCTCCTTTTTGTGATTCCGTTGAAGAGAGTAAGGGGAAAAAAGGGCAAAAAGAGTAGGAAGGAGGAGGGTATGAGCGCTGTGAGGTCTGTGGGGTGGTTAGGGTGTGCTATACAGGGAGTGTGAAGTGAAGTATTCACCCCTAGCGGTGTGAAAGTGCTGTTTTGACAAGAGTGAGATGGTGCTGAGGTGAGGTGCCAGTACACTCGGGATGAAACTGTGAGCTGATTGCTGTAAACTGATGTGCTCCTGGCGCTGTAGCATACTGGCCGCTGTAGCATAGCTGTGCAAGTAGTGTTAGTACGGGTTTAGACTATAGCAGGAGTGGGATGCAAACTACTCCCCCCTGCCGGTCTGAAGACTCAAATGGAGTGTTTTAGCAAGCAGGAATAAAGAAATATCGTGAAGAATATAATGCAGAATGTTGCAATGCCACAGAAGACAAATGGTGAAATCAGGTGTGTTTAAGAAAGTGAGGCAAACTCCAACCGCTTCTGCTGTATTCAAACCTAAGCTCCTGCATCAGTCAATTCCACATTACATGTTACAGTTCCATGTGACATAAACAATACCTATTAGACATGAATGACTGTAAATTGTAGAATGAAAATAAAGGTAGGATACGATTAGCACACTGTGCCAACCAGTTCCTAAACAATGCCGTGTTTTTTTATCTTGATCGTCAGTTCGTGAGCAGAGGTTGAGGATGAGCTAATTTGTGTGAAAGGGCTTCGTGGATAAGAGGCAGGCAGAGAGACGTGTGTACAAAGAATAGATATGGTTTCAAAATGGATGTCGGGTTTAGCTTAATTTAGCAAGTAAATAGCGCATTTGCATAGGCCATACATCATCCATCCCCGGTTAGTGTGGAGAGGTAAGGGCCAATAATGGAAACAGAGTTCAAATGCCTAAGCAAACTTAGAAAGTTGTTATATGAAAATAGTTCATTTGAAGTGTATTAAAAAATGTAATAGGAAAAAGTCAAAAAAGTTGGAAAAAATCAATCCAAGAATAAAGTGAATTTCTTACAAATCTTGGAGATTGCAGTCCGGAAGTTCTTTAGCGGCTTGAGATGCGTAATGTTCCAAGAGGCGATTGTTGCCATCATGTGAGAAAAGCGAAGCGATCCAATTCATATCCTCGAAGGGACAGTAATGTTCCTCGAATGTTGGAGCGGCAATTTGAATTGGCAGACAATCTGCGATGTTGTCGAAGGTCGCACCTTGCAAGAGATCTTTTGCAGCTGCACAGAAATCCCATTCTGCCAGGATACCTTTTTGCGTTGCATCCGCCATTGCTCCACTGCCCGAACAATCATGTTCATGGTTTTCAAGATACTCCATTACCTGCTGGATATTGGGAGCGTTTGCTGGGATGTTGGCAAGGCATAGATCCATTCGCCAGTCGATTGGGCAAGTAAAAAGATGGTTGCACGCAGATTATATATGTGTGAATAAATGTCATGTTGTAGCTGGCTCCGATAATAGATAGAGACAGGCAGCCGAAAAGTTGTTCCATTTTTCCATGGTATTGATGTAGCTTCGAGTAGCGGCGTATTCTGTCGGACATGCTTGTTACCACAGGGAGTGTAGCCATTTTTAACAAGCTAAAATAGTAGTAGGATGGCCGCAAACAGAGCGAGAATTATGGGCACTGTTGCAGTTCTTCCAGAGATGATTGAATGAATGAAGTCTGGTATTAGACTAAAAACAGTTTGAAAGCCTGTGAGAAGGCCAGAGGAGATAATGTTAAAAAAGTGTGCCAGACCTTAAATGTCAGATGTGTTGAAAATTGTGTAACAATTCACAAAGTGTAATGGGAGGTTCATATTTAAAAGGGAGTGTATTTTATTTGAAGTTCATGCTATCTGCAGTCGATAAATTACTTTTGGAGATGTAAGGGACACTTCTGTTTGAAACCAAAGTACTTTCAGTTTTCTCCGTTAAATAAAATCTGTTTTCAAAGTAGGTATTGAAGGTCAAGGTGAACTTTGGGAGTTTCTTTGTGTGGGTGGGAATAGAGATTGCCAGAGGAAGTTATCCGGTTTGAAACAGTAAGAAGATACGGTATGCCAGCTCCCTCTGCCTCCTTACAATCCATGTCCAACTTATGGGGGCCCGCCATATCAGCCTTTTTTGGGACTGGACAGAGGACGAAGAGGGCGAAAGAGAGGCAACAAAGGCCATACAACAGAGACCCCACGTGTGAATTGGGACCCAGCATTGGATCACGGGGAGCATGACAGCGTCCACGAGCGACCTAACAATTTGATTGTAAATTTGAGCACTAAAATCCTTACAGAAATGGAGGAAAGTGTTTTGGCAAAGGGATTAGGCTTTGTTCCTACTAAATATGGAGATGACTTTATGATGCATAAAGAACTTTCGGAATTTTTCTGTAAAGTACGCCTCTGTTTCTTTTTTAGTAACACTGATAAGGAGTCACCTTCCCCTAGTCCTAATACAGGGCTCCGAAATAAAGCTACTTTTGTGCCCTCATCACAACAAGTACCATCTGAAGTCTTGACATTTGAGAAGGCTGTTCTTAAAGACTATGAGTTCAGTCTCAGCCATACTAAAAGAGTATTTTGTAATCTCTCCAATGTAGAAAGACGTTGTGTTTCTACATTGGGTAATGATCTGCTGATTACCATAAAACCAGCGGATAAAGGAGGAGGGGCGTGGTCTGGCCACGTAGGAAGATGGCCACCTAACTGTGAGGCTCTGCTCTGGGTCCGCACTCAAATGGATTGAACATCTATTTGCAGGTGTCTAAGGATGTTATTTTGGCATTTCTGAGTAATCGAAACATTGAAGCTGTCAGCTGTGAAAATTCCATCCTGCTAGACCGTCTCTAACTGGCTTTTCTGAGGTGTGGATACATTGTGGCTTGCCGGGCCTAGCAGAATCCTAGGATCCCCGGTGCTTGCGTAACCTGAACTTCCGATGACCTCACTGCTAATTGGGCTGTGACTCCAAAGACACCGGCTGGAGGAAACATTCCTAGTCAAAAACATTTTTTCTTTATGAGGTAAACCGGCCCTTTTTCTAATCATCTATAACTGAAGTGTTGTATTGTGAGGAAAAAAACACGCATTCCCTTTTATTATACAGGACTGCTAATACAACATTTTTAAGCAATACTGCTCCTCTCATTTTATTAAGTTGCCTTTTTAAGCATTTTTTCACAGTTCCTTTTCAAGCAAGAAACATTGTTTCAATACACTTCTGCCAGGCCCAGCAGTAATTTATGTTCTCTGGGTTAAGGTTAAGCTTTTTTCAACTGCTTCAGTGAAATAAGAAACATTGCTTCAACACACGGCTGCCGGGCCCAGTAATAATTTATGTTTCCTGGAGCATGTGTGACTTGTATTCCTGCTGACTCCTCTGCTAAATGGACTAAGAATGGAACAATGTGAACCTGGATATAAGAAACAATCTTTATTTATGAAAAAAGGCAGCTTTACATTTTCCTAAAAGTAATCGGTGTACAGACACGTGTTAAAAAAGGAAGTGAGTTGATAGCACATTATATTCACTGCTTACCTGCTAATTGGGCTACAAGTGTTGCAGGCGCCAGTCTGGATGCAATATTCCCGGTCTCATATTTTATATATGATGAATGATGACTCCACTTGAGGCTTAACATAATCAAAGAACAGAACTGCCCAATCTGCATTTTTTCTCTCACATGAGGATTGCTACTGAAAGAGAGTGAGGGAAATCATTGTTGCAGCGATTTTTCCAGCATCCCCTGAAAAGTTTAATGCTGTCTGCATGTACATCAATATGTATCAATGCTATTCATATAGCGCAAACTCCTCATTTCTTTTTCTCCTCACTAATTAAGTCTTTACAATATTCCATTTAGACATATGTCTATCAGCTTAAGAGCTCATTTTTGTTGGTCATGCTTTTCATGCTCTACCACAATATTCAAATGATATCATCAATATTTATACGCAACCAATTTCTCTCATGATAATTTTCATTAAAATAAGGAGATTTTTCAGCTGCAGGTTTACTGGTTGCTAATCTACATAAAACTGCTGCGCTATTTTCCTCAATGCTTTTTGACTCCAATAGCACTTGATTATATCTTGCTTTGTTGAATCTGGCTCATATGTCATTTAAGTGCTAATTCATTTAATATTCTGATAATTATTTATTTATTCACAACTCATCTTGGTGCCTTACATTCACTCTACTTGAAGGGTTGTTTGTCTGCAATTTTAAATATTCCCCGACATTTGAAGTGAGAAGTGAATGTCTAATAATAAGAGTGGAAACAAACCTTCTCAATCACTTTTATTTGCTGATGTATTAAAACAACCACGCAAAATGTCTGGGAAAAACTCCACTGCATCAACTTCTAATAAGGCACATAATACTTCCTCGGTGGTATCCAATGCTGCCATGGATCGTCTTTTCCAAGAGATTTCAACAATCAGCTGTCGGCTAACAGACATGGATATAAACATTTCATCTCTTACCTCAGAAACGAAATCAATACGAGCTGACATAGCACTATTCCATGCTAAAACGGACGGTCTTGATCAACGTTTGACAATTGTTGAAAATAAAATCGCTTCAACGCAATCTAGAGATGAAGAACATCTTTTTCTGCATAGTAAGTTAGTGGATTTAGAGGACCGCAGCAGGAGAGACAATATTCGTTTTTTTGGATTTCCAGAAAAAATTGAAGGCCAGAATACCAGAGCCTTTTTGTGTGATGTACTTCCTAAATTAGTTGGCATTCAGTTCGATCCACCGCTTGAGATCCAGAGAGCACATCGATTAGGTCCTCCACGGCATGGTAAAGACACACGTCCAAGACCCCTTATTGCTTGTTTCCTAAGGCTTAAGCAAGTTCGACCACTACTGATAGCAGCAGGTACTCAGGGTTCCTACTCTTATGACGGTTATGAAATATGATTGGCAGCTGATTTTTCCCGTGACACCAATGAAAGAAGGAAAGCGTTTCTCTCCATGAGACCTCAATTGAGGAAATTGGACATTAAGTATGGTTTGTTTGATCCAGCACGCTTTCGAGTCTCTAAGAATGGGGACACCAGAGACTTCTACAATCCAGATGACTTACAACGTTTTTTGGTTGACATGACATCTCAAGACATGGACACACAGTCTGCTCCTACCCCTGCTCCTTCTCGGAATCCTCAAGCTATTTCCACATCTGTTAATGACATGCATCGCAATCTACATGAATCCCGTCAAAGAGGCAGAGAATTTGAACCGTCTATTCGCAGTCAAAATGATACATCTTCCGCCTTAAATACTGTCCCCACCTTAACTTAGGAACAACATCGAGATAAGTCCCGTTCTCCTCTAAAGTCTGCCTCTAATGAGATAAATTTTGATGTCATGGCTCCTATATAACTTATTAAGCCATAGGTTGCAGCTACTTTTGCTTATGTCTCTCTAATTGACAGATATAGATGAACTCTGTGCTGTTTTACTGGTTAAATTCTCTTGTCCTTTTGGAATGTTCTATTTATTTTCCTGTATTCATGAATAGATAGTCACAACTCTGTAGCATTTTACATATATTAGTCATCAAAATGTCTCAGTATTAACTTTTCATGCTTATCTTTTATTAGGGCTATTATTTAGGTTATGGATTTTGATTATTCACTACTATTATATTTCTTGATGATGTCCTTTATAGGTTATTAGTGCCTCAAGAGTTCTTGCGCTAGCTTCATTTCGAGTGTAACTTTTGTTTGAGATATGCAAATATATGTTTAAGAAACAGAAAAAAAAATTGTGAAATTATGTAGGTATGCCATTCACAAAAGGTTTTGTGCTCTAAAAAATTTCTAAATGTTGTTTTCCATTTTAAAAACGTACTGATGCATGTGCATGCTCAGTAGCAAAGCAATGTATGTTTCTAGAGGGTCATGTATGCAATTATATATCAAGTTTGATACTCAAATTTCACTCAAACATAGCTCAGAAGAAAAGCATGAATACAGTTAAACAGGTAGTTTGATACTGACAGAAGGAGGTAAGCAATGATATATTGACAATTGTTATGTATCTAACAGGAATGAACATACTTTCTCAGTCACTCAGGCAGTATTCAGGCACTCCTGGAATCCACCAGCCGCTACTCAGCAGTCATCAAATCAGTGATTCACTATTCATGTACTCTTGCAATCAGGCAGGCAGAAATGATGTAGTTATTGAAGTATGCAGGCACTACATATACATTCATCTAATCACCTAGGTACTATCTACTGACATGCATTCAACAAGGCTGTAACTATGCAATCATTACAACATTTGCGCAGAACCTATGCAGCCATCTAAACACCCACTTACAACCCATGTATTCATTAAAAAACTGAGGCATACACGTGCACTGATGGAACACTCAGGGTCTACTCGTGCTCTCATGTAATTCCGTTGTGAGTACCATTGTAGTATGCGGTGAAACAGAAAGAAAAATGTGAGAGAGTAGTTGATAACGCCTTTGCTTTGAAGAGGAAGCTTTTCATTTTGATTCTAAACAAAATTAAGACTCTTGACAAAAAAGTGTTTTGGATGAGGAGACAAAACCAGAAGAAAAGATTAGTGAATAGAAGTAACTGTTGTACAGTTTTTAGTGGACAATGGATACATACTTCTTTTACAGAGGCTTTCTTTAATGAAGAAAGCCATCTCCAGGATACAAATTAGTTCAAGCTATTCATTAAAGAGGACAATTTTATGAAATTAAGAATGGTAGTCCTATAGCAAAAGAGGTGATGGTACCTAGAAATGTAGAAGAAGTTATTGCAGAAGAGGTACAAGCAAGGCATTGTCAAGGTACTGCATACAAAGAGAGCAGCGTACCACAGCGTGAAGAAGCACATACAAATCATAAACCTGAAATATGCCCGGCTATACCCCGCCTAGATTAAATATTGCATGACCAAACAAGTCATTTCTTCGACACCCCGGATGAGGCGTGGGAATAGCTAGAGCACACTTTCTCTGAGTTTCCTATCGACTCAGCCCAGCGACGAAATGAGGGCCCAATGCCCAGAAGGCGAATGCAACAGCAGAGATGTAGGAGAAACAAAAAGCCGGAGGAGGATCCAATGCCGATACCAGCACTGGTCTTGGAGGGTCGGCGATGAGCCATAATATCGGCAGCTACATCCCACGAATACAGGAAAATCACAAATGAGGAACTTTCCATGGCGGACACTGTGCACTTGGAGCCGGACACCAGTCAGTTGCTTTTTTCCTCCATATCCTCACAAACAATTACCAACCTGCTTAATTGATGACTTCATAACCACACACCTTGTTGTCTACCATAACTGTCTCGGGGGGTCCATCGATGGCAGTATGTGCTCTGATAACTACCCGAGACATCAGCGGCTCCACTGGCCTCCTCTTTGTATCTGCTGGCTGTTGCAGAGAAGGTGGGGCAGCTAATCGGGCTGTCCAGCAGGCCGTGCTGGGAGGCCCAGAGGTCCGCCATGGGCAGAGGTAAGACTGTTGCCACTACAGATCACATGAAACAGACATTGATAAGGAACACTATGTGAGCCCTCTGCAGATAAATTCTTTGTACACGGCCTGAAAAATTCGTACTTTGCCAACTGTCAGGGATCGGGCGGGTACCAGGGTCGGGGGCTGACGATCTTTCTAAAATGAGCCAATGGGACTTACTCAGGACCCAGAATACCATATCATTACCATGACCCCTATTGCAATAGCACAATGTTTGATCGTAGGATTGTTAGTATTTTTTTTTGTTCTTTGGGTTCACAACATAAAAGATACATAATACATGCTCAGTTACTTAGACCTTAAGGCACAAATAGTTATTTTCCAAGAAAAGCCTCTGAATGCAGTAGAAGTGCCCAAACTACAGAAAAAGTGGAGGGGACAAATATATAGTACGGTCTACTCAGCCTTTGCTTGAGGAGTGACTGTCTGGATTCGAGCAGGAGTGCCCTTTGAGTTGCAGGAAAAGCGCATAGATAAAAACGGTAGATACGTCTTGCTGCGAGGTATGTTGGATGGTAGTCCTGTAGTGATAGGGGGCCTAAATGCCCCTAATTCAGATCAAGGGCCATTTTACAGCCAGGAGAACTCTGTATTGGCAACCTGCACCGACTACCCATGAGTCCTGGGTGGACACTATAATGGGGTTTTAGATATTACGTGGGACCGATCCCATCCCCGCTGGATGGGGCTCACACCAAACGACTGTCAGCTTTATTACATAACTTGGCACATGGCTGGTTCCTCATGGAGACATGGCGTAGTCACAACAAAGGGATACGAGAATATTCCTATTATTCAACTGTACATGACTTACACAACAGGATAGACCATTTATTTTGTAGTACATCACTTATAACACAAACAACATGCTCCGCCTATGTTGGCAAAACACTTTCTGATCATAGTGCTTTGGAAATGACATTTGAATGGGGCCGTGTTCCATCCCCAGTGCCCACATGGAGACTGAATCCAAAACATTTAGAGGACGGAGTATTCAGAGATGCACTGGCCACTACCATTACAAATTACTTTACAGAAAACACGGGCACGACCACCGCAATAAAATGGGAAGCATACAGTGGTGCTCCGCGGCACGGCCATTAATGACGTAGCGGGAGCCCGGCATCAGACTAATAGAGAGTAACACCAAGTTGAGTTGGGCATACTGGAGGCACAAGCGGCCCTTGATCCGGCTGTGAAACCGGCACTATAAGAAGTACGCATAAAATATGCGGAGTTTTTAGAACGGTTGTGGATTATCGATTACCGTTCATGCACACGGAAAATTCATATAGAAGCGGATAGACCTGGTGCTCTGCTGGAGTGCATTATTAGAGATCTTCCACCTCCTATGCCAATAGTAGAAATCACAACACCACACCATATTCGGGTTTCCACTCAGCCAGACATTTATGAAACCTTCTATAATCATTATCAAGCCCTATACACAGCCCCACAACTGGCAGACCCACTTGAGCTGCACTCCTTTTTAAGAAATTTACCAGAGATGCCAGGAAAGCTCTAGCTAGCCCCATTACGACCAGGAAAATAAATGCAGCAATAAAAAGTCTTCCCAAAAACAAGACTCCTGGATTAGATGGACTACCGGCGGAGTTCTATGTTGCCTACGTGCAACAATTGACTCCACAACTTAAAAAATGATACACAGCAATTTACGACACAGAAACATTAGCACCCTCAACAGCGCAGGCCCTAATAACTTCATTACCTAAACCAGGACGCGATCCTACAACACTGAACGCATATCGCCCGCTATCATTGTTGTACACTGAATACAAAATCCTCAGCAAAATCTTAGCAGCCCATCTGAAACCGCTCTTGACAGGCCTGATACATGTCGACCAATGTGGATTCATAGCAATGTACAATACATCCCTCAATATACATCGGCTCTGCTCTATAATACTCTCTTGCACTAGTGACCTACCAGAAGCTGGGTTCATATCTCTGGATATAACACATTAAGCTGGGAGTACATGTTAGCTACACTACAGAAATTCGTAATCTCTCAGGAATATAGAAAGTGGGTACAAACACAATTTCACCTTCCAACCGCCAGAGTACGTACCGGGTTATACATTTCAAAACCACTTGATATACAGAGAGGCACGAGCCAGGGTTGTCCCCTCTCGCCTATGTTCGTTGCTCTAGCTCTGGAGCCACTAGCTTGCAGGATACGATCCGAGACACTCGGATTGGACATCTCCCTTTCTAATAAGCAGCATGCTATCTCACTGTATGCTGATGACATTATATTGTACGTCCGCAAATTGCAGGATAATGCCCTGGCTGCAGCACAGACCTTTACACAATTTGAATCCATTGCAGAACTAGCAATAACTTAATTATGGAAAATCCAATGTAGACGCCCCAGTCATCCCTTTCGGTAATAGGCACGTAGCAATACCACATACCACCTTTCGATAGCTAGGAATACAGGTATACAGGGACCCACAAGATATTATCAACGGAAACCTCCAGAAGGCGATTACCTCATTAAGAGCACAAGTAGCGTTCTGGACGTCCCTACCCCTTTCAGTTGCAGGCAGGCTTGCAATTTCCACGATGGTAATGCTGCTGCGGCTGTTATACTTCTTTACGAACCTGCCAGTACGGTTCCCTGCAACTATTTTTAAAACTCTGAATACGCTATTGTTTAATATGGGGCACAGGCTGTCGACAGTTGAGCTTATGGAAATTGCAGCTCCCATCCAATGCGGGAGAACAGGGTGCCCCCGACTTCTATGCCTACTGCCTTGCCGCACAACTGCAATGGTTATCATATTGGTTAGTAGGCTGAAATCTATGTGAAATAGCATACCCACCACAAACGCTTAGGCAGGGTAGGCTGCACCGCTTGCTGTGCCCCAATGTTATGCCCCCCTCCCACGTCTCACATTCTGCTCAGAATAGCACCAGATTACTGGAGACGGGCATTACGATACACGGCAGATGCTCCAGCATACGTGCCCAACATACCACTATTAGGCATCCCAACTATCACTGGAACATTGATTGCTCGACAGTTGGAACCCTGGACACAAGCCGGGATGGACACGGCAAGCGACATATATGGGGAGGGAACATTATTAACACATAACAATTTTGTTAACGAACGGGGCGTACAGGAAACACTGTTCCTAACACATGCAAGCCTAACAGCTTATATTAAGAACAAATGGGCTCCTCAGGGAACGGAACCCCCAACAAACAAACTTGTTTACCTAATGTATCTTATGGGGACAGGTAGCCACTTGACGCGCTGGTTCTGTTACGGGTTACGTACACAACAACCAACCCCGCTAACTGTAGTGCACAGAAAATGGGACCGAGACATAAATAGACCTTTACTAGACAAGGAATGGGCTACCATACTGGAATATCCTAAATGAGTGTCCCGAAGTACTTGTTTTAAGTTTATCCAATATATGGTAACTCAGAGGGCATATTTAACACCCCACTGGGAGGGGATAGCTAAAGTGCTTATAGAGACACTGGGCGACGTGGGTCTCCACACAATGGAAGTTTGTATCCTTGGGTTAGACAAACAACGGAGAGGCCGCGAGGTTCACGGTAAATTTACAGACGTGGCCCTATTATTGGCCAAACGAGATATAACTACGAGATGGAAATCCCCAACAGCTCCTACTTTCCCAGCCTGGAAGGACTAAGTAGTTAAATGGGGACTAACGGAAAGCGTGGTCATTCGCACTGAAGAAATCAAGGGGCTACTGAAAATTCCCATAGCCATGTGTTGGGATACTATATTGGAATCCTTTAAAGCAACTGATGCCCTCGCTCCTGGAAAATAATAGGCCTGATTGTGTCTAGTACTTAACACTTTAACGCATAGGCATCGAAGTTTCCTATATCACTCTGTATGGTGTTCCACAATAGGAATCATTGTATAGCAGTGACTATCTCAGTAGAAATTGACATAATGCATCCAATTCCTATGGTATCTTGCCTTTCTTCTATTTCTTTTTCTAATTATGGAGCCGTCAGCAGGGAGGGTGGGGTGGATTGTTTGAAAGTTTAATTGCTGCATTAATAAAATGTTACACACTGTAATCCTGGCACTGAATCAGTGGGACTACCACCAACGGTTATTATGAGGAGTGTGCGGGTGAGCATTATACTGAGGGACATGGAACGGCAGCAATTTGTGTAAAAGTTATAATATAAACTGCCTCCTTGTTTCGCTTATATGATTACTTGTATTCTCCTGCTGAATAACAGTACTATTGGCTAATATGTCAAAAATGAATACAAATTTGGTTTTAAAAAAAACAACACTTCGGTCCATGCAATACGTGGCCATTCTTGAAATCTGTGAAGCCATATCTGTTGTAGTAGGCTGTCCTTCTAAACAGACTTACTGGCCAGGTATTGTTGCTGCTGCCACTGATGTAGATGGTCCTCCGGCATCCCTCTTATAGATCGCCAGTTGGAGACATTTTCTATGATAGGTTTTAAGATAATATGAGATGGACGTCGTCCCACATGAGTCTTTTTGGTTCATCCCTCTACAGAGGGTCACACATTGTGGATTGCAATAGTTTTGCAGCAGTTTTTGATTCCCCATGAGTTAGGGTAACAATGGATAGTCTGATGTTTGTTTGAAAGTTATATTGTGTTGATGAGTTCAGATGTTGAAAGTTATTTTTTGAAACTGTTGTTTTTTTACAATTATGTTGTTAAAATAAAGTTAAACCAATATGTAACTAAACAGCTAGACTGAAACTTTGTATAAAATATGTCTACATATCTGTTTTACACTTTTTCATTTGTATGTGTGACTACTGATGTCATTGCAACCTCCGGTGTTCCTGTGAAGAAGGAAAATGCATTTTTTATGTAGTTATTTCGACAACGGAATACAAGGGAGAAAGTTAAATTAGTATCTTACTAAATAGCTACACTGAAACCTTATGTAAAATATGTCTATGTATGTGCTTTATACGGTTATTCGGTATACCCGATATTCATAGTCTATCTTTGGCAATGGCAGTCATAGAATCATACTCGAACTACCTGTGCAACCATCAAGGATGTCCTTTCTCCATCCCTCTGTAAACGCACCTCCTAGCATAGTACTAGTTGGGGGATGAAGTCTACTTCGCTATTGAGGGTATTTGTGGGCCAAGTATCCTTTTTGTTACCTCCAGCAAGTTCCACACAGTAAGTTTGCTAAAAGGTGTTTGGAGGTCACTCAAGCTTTTTGCACCACTCTGCAAATATGTCTCCTGGCATACTAGTGGTCTTGGATGCTAAAGGACCTTGGGAACCAAGAAGCTTTCCTGGTACTTTCTATAAGTCCTACTCAGCTGGATTCCTAACAGCTGGTCATAGGCCCTGCCCCCTTTCCACACCATTCTGCAAATACCATTGCTACATAAAAAACATGGAAATTCAATGAAAAAATGAAAGGTTACCAGTAAGTTATAATTAGGAATAGGCATTTAAAAAACCTTATAAATTCACTGAAAAAAACAAAGGTTACAGGGCTGTTATAGCTAGAAAAATTGAATTGAAAAAACCTTAGATATTCACTGAACAAAACAAAGGTTAAAGGGACGTTATAGTTAGTCTGATATTTCACTTGTACAAAACCAGAGAAATTCAGCAGTTCGTGCTCCCGCAATGCGCTGCTTATGACCTCACCTATTACATGACTCATTACATGGTCAATGACATCACTGATTACATCTCTAATGACATCACTGATGACATCATCCGGTGACTGTGAGTGTTTCAAAAAAGTTTATGAGTGTTAAATATATATACGCCAAGGTGTATTGATGAATGAGTGGGTGTATGAGTGCCTGTATGGATGATTAAGTGGGCGCATGACTGACTGTATAAGTGAGTGATTATATGTGTCTTAGTGGATGTATAGGTGAGTGACTAATCTGTGTGAATGTCTGTATCAGTCAGTTGGTGAGTAAATGGCTGCATGTGTTGGTGAGTAGGTACAATAGTGCCAATATGTGTTATTGATTGGTTGTCTGAGTACCTGTATGGGTGCCTGAGTGTCTGTGGGTGGTTGAGGGGGTACGTGACTCCCTGAATGGATGGGTGAATCACTGGCTGTATGGGTACATGAGTGCGTCTGAGAGGGGCTGTATGGGTGAGTGAGTATGTGCATGGCTGTTCCAGACCCGTGCTCACTACGCCACTGGAGTCAAGCTATCCTGGCTGATGACGGCTGATAGCCAGAAACCGGTCCTAGGATGCTTGATTCCGGTCCAGGGAAGACATGGCTTGGCAGTTCGGGCTGGACTGTTCCCATGAGGCACAGGGTCAAGACTGATTTGCATATGGCCATGTCTGAACTGGGGTGGCGTAGTGGGCAAAAGAACGATGGATTTAACCCAGATCTCTTGACTGGGGGAGAATGTCTGCATTGTCAGCATTCCGTCCATCATTTGTTTGTTGTAACGCTTTTCGCCCTAAGTGGGATGGGTATTCCCAGACGTGGGACCCGTGCTCACTACGCCACTGGAGTCAAGCTATCCTGGCTGATGACGGCTGATAGCCAGAAACCGGTCCTAGGATGCTTGATTCCGGTCCAGGGAAGACATTGCTTGGCAGTTTGGGCTGGACTGTTCCCATGAGGCACAGGGTCAAGACTGATTTGCATATGGCCATGTCTGAACTGGGGTGGCGTAGTGGGCAAAAGAACGATGGATTTAACCCAGATCTCTTGACTGGTGGAGAATGTCTGCATTGTCAGCATTCCGTCCATCATTTGTTTGTTGTAACGCTTTTCGCCCTAAGTGGGATGGGTATTCCCAGACGTGGGACCCGTGCTCACTACGCCACTGGAGTCAAGCTATCCTGGCTGATGACGGCTGATAGCCAGAAACCGGTCCTAGGATGCTTGATTCCGGTCCAGGGAAGACATGGCTTGGCAGTTCGGGCTGGACTGTTCCCATGAGGCACAGGGTCAAGACTGATTTGCATATGGCCATGTCTGAACTGGGGTGGCGTAGTGGGCAAAAGAACGATGGATTTAACCCAGATCTCTTGACTGGGGGAGAATGTCTGCATTGTCAGCATTCCGTCCATCATTTGTTTGTTGTAACGCTTTTCGCCCTAAGTGGGATGGGTATTCCCAGACGTGGGACCCGTGCTCACTACGCCACTGGAGTCAAGCTATCCTGGCTGATGACGGCTGATAGCCAGAAACCGGTCCTAGGATGCTTGATTCCGGTCCAGGGAAGACATGGCTTGGCAGTTCGGGCTGGACTGTTCCCATGAGGCACAGGGTCAAGACTGATTTGCATATGGCCATGTCTGAACTGGGGTGGCGTAGTGGGCAAAAGAACGATGGATTTAACCCAGATCTCTTGACTGGGGGAGAATGTCTGCATTGTCAGCATTCCGTCCATCATTTGTTTGTTGTATGGCTGTTCCAGGGGGCGGGAGATGTCAAACTGCTCCTGCCTGTTGAAAGCGGAGGTTTTATCTCTTTCCCTGCCTGCAGACATGCGGGTAGGGAAAAAGATAAAGGGCCATATGTAGGTAGCATCACATTTACCGACTCATAAATACCGAATTTTACCGATTCGGTATTTATGAATCGGTAAATGTGATGTAGGTAATAATTCGGTAAATTTGACCGAATCGGAAAAATTCGGTAATTATGAATCGTATTTACCGATTCGGTAATGAGGCATACCTTCCCATTGATTCCTATGGGCCTGGAGGCCCATAGGAATCAATGGGAAGCCATTCACCATTACCGATTCGGTAAATACCGATTCGGTAATGGGGGGAGCATATTCAAGGGTGGCAGGGTGTCACATTGACACCCTGTTGCACCCCTGAATCTTGCATGTGTGCACATGTGGCGCACATACATGCCCTAAGGGCATGTATGTCTGCCACATGGCACTCTTAAATCTGCAAAATATTACTTTTTGCAAGGTATTCGTTATTTATCACCAACCTGTATTTGGTGGTAAATAACGAATTCTTAATACTAATTTTCACTCTTTAGAGTGCTCCCTACATATGATTTCAGGATTCGGTATTTACTGATTCGGAATTTTACCGATTCAGTAATTTACCGAATCCTGAAATATGCCTCCTACATCTCAAATAGCTAAATACCGGTCGGTAACGGGATATTTACCGAATTTCGGCCATTACCGACCGGTATTTAGCTACCTACATGAGGCCCAAAATCTTTACTCCTCCACAGCAGTTCCCTTCATGCAGCAGCAATGGCAACTCCCACAGGAGGCAGGCAGCCGGCTAGGACCACAGGGGCCTTGAGGCTCCATCCACAGTCCCGGGGGAAAAGAGTAGCAAGAGGCAACATAAAGGTGAAAAACAAGCAGAAAGAGGCAGAATAAAGGTCACCAACAAACAGAGAGAGGCAGAATAAAAGTAAAAAATGAGCAGAAAGAGGCAGAATAAAGGTCAGAAGGGAGTAGAAAGAAACAAAATAAAGGTCAGAAACGAGCAAAAAGATGCAAAATAAAGGTCAGAAATGACCTGAAAGAGACAGACTAAACGTGAGAAACTAGCAGAAAGAGGCAGAATAAAGTCAGCAACGAGCAGAAAGAGGCAGAATAAAGGATAGCAATGAGCAGAAAGAGGCAAAATAAAGATCAGGAACAAGCTGAAAGAGACAAAATAAAGGTCAGCAATGAGCAGAAAAAGGCAAAATAAATACGAGAAACAAGCAAAAATAGGCAAAATAAAGGTCAGAAAAGAGCAGAAAGAGGCTAAGAAATATGAGAAACGAGCATAAGAGGCAGAATAAAAGTCAGAAGGGAGCAGAAAGAGGCAGAATAATGGTAATAAATGAGCAGAAAGAGGCAGAATAAAGGTCAGAAATGAAGAGAAAGAGGTGAAATAAAGGTCAGAAGGAAGCAGAAAGAGGCAGAAAAAAGGTCAGAAAGAGGCAACTTAAAGGTCAGGGGCGAGTAGAAAGAGGCAAAATAATGGTCAGAATGAGCAGAAAGAGGCAAAATAGAGGTGAGGATTGATCAGCAAGAGGCAAAATAGAGGTCAGAAAGCAGCAGCAAGAGGCAGAATAAAGGTCAGGAGCAAGCAGAAAGAGGCAAAATAACTAGTAGTTTGAGCAGAAAGTGGCAACATAGAAGTCATGGGTGAGCAGAGAAGAGGCAGAAAAACTAGAGGAAAATGAGTAGGGGAGGCACAAAATCAAAGGCAGCAGAGGGTAGCGGACTTCAGACAAGCTGGACAGGAGGACTATCACAGGCAGAGGTGGCATGAGGACCTGCTCCTGTGTGCTCACCTACTTTCTTACTAGTGTACCCACTGACAGATGTACTAATACACTCATGCACTCACTCACAGACCCACTCACACACCCACTCACAGACCCACTGAGAGACGTATGCACCCACTGATAGAGATACTCAAACACTCATGTACCCACTCACAGATCCATTTGAGCATTCATTCACCCACTCACAGACCCACTGAGAGACTCACCCACATTCTCACAGACCCACTCAGAGACTCACACACCTACTCCTACACTCATGCACCTACTGAAAGACCCACTCAGACATTCACACACCCTCTTACTCACCCAATCCGAGTCTCATCCATCCACTCACAGACCTTCAAAGATACTTATGCACCCACTCTCACACCTACACCCACTTATACAGCCATGTACACACCCATACAGTCACCCACAAGCCAAATTCACACAGCGACTCAGAGACTCTTACAGCCACTCACCCAACTACTCACCTACCTATACAGCCAATCACACACCCGCTCTCATAGATTACAAGTTAGAGTGAGGAAATAAAAATTAAAAAAAAATGAAAGGTACTGGAAATGACAAAGGTTACAGGGACATTATAGTTCAGAAACAGAATTGAAAACTTTTTAGAAATACACTGAAAAAAACAAAGGTTACATTAATGTTGACTTGGTCAGTGACATCACTCATGACATCATAAATGACATCTCAAATGACCTGACTGACGACATCATCCACAGAACCATGCACACACCCACTCACACCCCATGCAACCTCTCATACGCCAACTCACACACCCACACAACCACTCGCACAACCACTCACAGACTCACATAGCCACTCACATATTAACTCACATACCTATACAACACACATACCCATTCACACACCCACACAACCACTCCACAAGCATTCACTCACCAGGCAGCCACTCATACAGCCACTCACTCACCCACACAGTCACATCCATCCATTTACGCATCCACAAAACCACTCAAATACCCATTTACACATCAATACAATCACTTATATGCCCACTCACTCATCTATACACCCATTTATACAAATACTTATTGTGCAAAACAGCACACACACACACTCACTCACTTACCCATACGCCCAGTCAAACAGGCACTCATTTATCAATACATCCACTTACACACCCAGTAGCTCACCCATAGAGCCATTCACACAAACACTCAGTCACCACACAGTCATTTCAGTCACCAATACAGTCACTCACACAAACAATCACCCACCCATACAGTCACTCACACCATTACTCACTCACCCCTACAGCTACTGACTCACCCACTCATCTATACAGCCGCTCACACAAATACTTGCTGTGCAAAACAGCCAAACACACACATGCTCACTTTCTCATACACCCAGTCAAACAGCCACTCATTTACCCATACACCCCCTCACACACCCACTCACACACCCATACAGCCACTCAGTCACCCACTACCACACTGATACAGACAGTACCACTCAGATGGCATATATTAGAAAAAGTATCACTTATTAGTAGTACAAAAAGAATAGTAATTACAATGCATTAGCTTAGTATATATCTTTAACTCTCAGAAAATGTTACAAAATACTTACTTTCCCTGGATGATGTCATCAGTGATGTAATCCGTGATGTCATTTGAAATGTCATCAATAATGTCATGAGTGATGTAATATATGAGGTCATACGCAGTGAATTGCGGGGGTGTAAGTTATAGTTAACTTAGATAACCATAACTGCTGTATTTCAATGGTTTTGAATGAGTGAAATCTGAGCCTAACTATAACGCCCCTGTAAACTTTGTTTTTTGCAGTGAATTTCTACATATATATACACACACACAAATGCATATAAATGAATATGTAATTTATATATATATGTAAATATATATATATATGTTTGTGTATGTGCATATATACAAATTCATGATTGTGTTGTAGCAACAATGTCCTACTCTGCTGCTACACTACCCCTTGGATTTGTGTCAGGGTGATCAAAGCCAAATGCATTGTAACCGTCTAGCACCAGCTAGGCAGGCAATGATAGAATTTTCAAATACTGACACATTTATTTTTAGGTCGAGCATTCGAGACCTCTTGTACATACTTTAGTATATACTTATTATATACTTCTAAGTGTATGTACTATGTGGGCTCTGGAGATCAGCAGTAGGGCTTGTCTGCTTCCGCTTAGGGACTTTTTTTTTGTTCAACTGCCTCTATTTAACTCTCTGAATAGAAAACGACCAGCAGAGGTCAGTAAAATGCCAGAATTGCTTTCTGCTGAGAGACTTTCTTTTTTTAATTTTTCTGGCAACTGCCTCTATTTAACTTTCTTGATAGAAAACAATCAGCAGAGGTCAGTAAAATACCAGAATCACTTTAGCATTGTCTAGATTCCAGACCATAGAAATTGTCTTCCATGAGCACCCGTAGACAATATTTTTTTCAAATCTTGTATTTTCAGTGATATGACCACCGAAGGCCCTGATTTTATATTAAAAACAGAGCTTTGGACTATACCACTTTCCGCTGGAAGGCAATATTCCCATAACTGGCGTGTCACACAGTTTGGTGCTTACTTGCCCTCCATGTTAAAGAACAGTAGATGTTTGAGCACGCAGGCTAATGTGCTGCATAGCTAAATACATATAAAGTCCCAAAGGCGAGACTGATTGCATTGCGAATGCTTGTTGACTGTGCCCTGACTAAGCTCGCAGTGGATCCATAAAACTAGCATGTGTCTGAAGTTGACTGCCTACAATGCGCTCATTTAAATCTCATGTGTCACTGTTTATGCCCAAGAGAACTAATGATGACACTATTCTTATATCATAATGAAAAGGCACAGATGATGTGTGACTCACTTCATTACAGAACAGGATGTGTCATTTTGGAATCAGTCAGCTTGATGAAAAAGATGTTTGTGGACTCTGCTCGTATATTTGTAGAGTTAAAAAGTGCTAAGCCAGAAAAGGCTTCTAAAATTGTGGATTTGCCTTTCTCATATTAACATATAGCCAGCCCATCCTTAATTTTCACTACTCCAGCTGTTAACACACATCACTTGACAGTCATCCTAAAATCTGCATTTTAGTGACAGAAAATATGAAGCACTGAAAAACTGCATTTTCATCTCAAATTCAACTTCCGTGAAATGCAACAATGAGGAAGCAATCAAACCATCACAGAGACTTTGACTGTGCAGTCAGGCAAAACGTTAATTACAAAATTAAGGGGCAGATTTACAATGTTGCCAAACAGCGAAGGCAGTAAACTGAGTCACTGAGTTGCATGAGAGGGAGAGAGCATGACAGCACCATATCTGCTCAAACATGGCACTCTATGTTCTGTTTCACAATGGGCTCCTCTGGTGCACAGCAGAACGACTGTTTTATGCAGCTGCACGGTGTAAAGTAAATTTGTTTGACCCGATATTTCTTGGGAGTGTGGCTAAGCAATATGGTCAACATGATGTCCCATGTTGTACTGTGGCCCCACAAGGATGACTAGGGCCTCAGCGTTCCATTGGGTGCCCCTACCAGACATTGCTGGTTGCACTCCAGGAGCACCTGAGTTCACCGCAGCAAAAAAAGGAGTCCTACCGCAAAGCCGGTGCCCTTTTTCTTCTTCTCTCCCATATTGCTAAAGAGACTGAGTTTGCCTGATTCTGGGCATGCTGACCTTGGAGAAGAGTGCTCTCCAGGCTATACACAGAGGGTTCAATACCTGAGATGCACATTGGAGCCAGTCAAACAAAAACACAGAGGCACAGGACTAAAATATATGCTCCTTTTCCCTGCAAAATTCCATGTTCTACATGATGGCAATTCAAATTTTTTCACAGCTCAGGATCAGGCCTGGGACTAGCTGGAGGTGGGTGACCAAAACTAGTGCCTGTAGACCCACTGTCGATTCCTCCACCTCTGACTGGCCACTGCCTCGCTTGTGTTGATCCAGCTCCCGACGCAGACGGAGACTGAAGTGCAGTGCAAGATCAGGCAGGCCAGTGCTCAAAGAGGATGGAACACTGAGGCTGAAGGTGAAACTACCGGAGTGCTCCTCCACTGGCTACTTTGATGGTAACTGAGGTACCAGTGACACTCGGGCAATGAGTGGAAATCGGTTAAAGGCAGTAGCTTGGGAGGCATGTGTAGGCTTAATTTGTGGATCAAAGGACCAAAGAGGAGAGATTAACAGAGGTACAGCGAAGATCAACCACTTCCTTGTACTATGAGGCGCTAGGGGAAACATGGGACACGCTGTATAAATTCCAGCCTGAGAGACTATCAGCAGCGCCTATGTAGAGAGGGTGGCAAGCAGAGTAAATCACAGGCCCGACTGCTTGCCAAAGAATATCATATCCCTCCAATTCAGATGTTCTGTACTCCAGATGGCAAGCTGATCACAACACAGGTGACTATAAACAGAGCACTGGCAGAGCACTGGTAGTGGAAACCACATATCCTCGACTCACTTGACACACTACCTAGATTTAATTGTTTTTCTGAGGCCAAACAACTCCTTAAATGAGGAGGATCTCACAGTGCGGATACTGAATGGCAGACCATGGGGGTGACCGGTTCCCCTCTGAGTTGTACCAGGCTTTCACCCCCCCCAGTTATCGAAAAATTACTGCAGCATTTCCGAGAAACCCTCCAAGATGGGATCCTCCCATGTACTATACGAGAGGGTGTTATATGCAAGATGTTAAAACTTGAGAGTGACTACACAGACCCACTCTCTGACTATGATTAATTCTGACAGATAAATAATATGTAATTCTTAGGCCACTAGACTGAGAAATGTTTTTATTTGTATTTATTTATTTATAAAGTTTTATATAGCACAAACTAGACCTGTTGAGGGTATTAGAGTGCTTTACAAAAATTAAATCAAAAGAAAAGGTGAGAGCTAGTCACATAGATATGAGTAGCTAACGGTAGATCGTAAAAGTTGTAGGTTCTCGTTGAAGGTCTGGAGTGTTTTAGTCATTCTCGCTTAGAGTTCATCTCGAATCCTGGTAGGTGAGCAGCGTCTGGTTGATATCCAACTCGCATCAGAACTGGGATCAGGAGAGAGATTCATTCATTAGAAGTAGTTTGACTTCTTCTTTGAAGGAGGTGGTGGAGGGGGTCAGTCTGATTGCCGGGGGCAGGGTGTTCCAGATCCTAGGTGCTAGGTCAGAGAAGGTCAGTGTGTGGGTTTTCTTTTTCCTAAATTTTTGCGGTTTCAATTGCAGGGTATTGGTGATTCTCATAGGTCTGCTACTGCCTGATAATTCCAGTTAATTGGCTAGATACTTTGGTGTGTTGAAGTGCAGGACTTTGTGTGTCATGCAGGCAATTTTTATCTGTGATCTTGCCTCATAAGGGAGCCAATTCAGTGCCTTTAGAACAGGGGTGATGTGGTTGTTCTTTTTGGAGCCAGTGACGAGTCTTGCAGCTGCGTTGAGTGAGGCTCTTAGAGGAGCCAGACTGGATCTTGGCAAGCCACATAGGGATGTATTCCCACAGTCTATTCTGGATATAACTAGAGCTTGAACAGCTATTTCTAGTTCGTCGTTGTTGAGGAAGGGTTTTATTTTTCCGAGAATGCTCATATGAAAGTTAGCTCCTCTGGTGGCTGTGCTGAAGTGTTCCCTCATGTTGAGATTCTTATCAAGTATTATTCCCAGTGATCTTGTGGAATCGATATTGTGAGGTTTGCAGTTGAAGGCTGTTAAGTGTTTCATCCAGTTTTCTATGCCACCTTGTCATTGTGGTGGGGAGATTAGGAGAAAGTCTGTTTTGAGTGCATTGAGTTTGAGGTGGTTTTTGTCAGCCAGATGTGGGTTTTTTGCAAAGTTGTGTTGAGTAGGCAGATGTCATCAGGAGATGATATTTTTAGGTATAGTTGGGTATCATCCGCATACCTATGGTAATGAATATTGGAGAGTTTCAGAATTTCGGTTAAGGGTTTCATGAATAGATTGAAGAGGGTAGGAGATAAGGCGGAACCTAAAGGGACTCCCAGGGTGACCGGGGTCCAGGGTGACCTGCGTGGTCGTGGACAGCGATTGGTTAATCTTGATCCTTTGAGTACAATTGTCTAAGAAGGAGGCAGACCACATTAGGACAGCTCCTGATAAACCCATTCTGTGTTCAAGTAGGTCCAGGAGACTGTTATGTTTGACCGTATCGAAGGCTGATGATAGGTCCAGGAGGATTAGGAGGCAGGATTCATTTTGATCTAGTATTCTGGGCAGGGCAGTTTCCATGTTGTGATTCTGCCGGAAGCCTGATTGGAACTGGTCGATGAGGTGGAATTGTAATTGGGTTTTGATACATGAAGATTAATGTGGCTTCATCCTTGGCTGTAACACAGCAATAAACATGCCGATTGACGCACATATTTTATTACGTAGCAGATAGCGATTAGAAGATGGCCCACATATCTTTGGACCTTGAAAAGGTTCTTTGACACCCTCAATTGGCCTTACCTATGGGACGTTCTCCACTACATGGTTTATGGACCAGGATTTTTTTAATGCATAGGTCCCTGTACACAGAGCGCACTGCCAGGCTGAGCACTGGAGAAATTGTGTTGGTCAGTTGGAGGGTCAGACAGGGAACTCGACTAGGGTGCCGCTCTCCCCATATTTGCTTGCCTTGCACTGTAAAGCCCTTGGTAATCCAGATTGGATCAGAAATTGAGGAATGGGAGCTTGACATCAGGGAGGTCTCTCACTTGATCTCCTTCTATGCTGATGATGCGCTATTTTGCCTGAGGCACCCAAGAATATCTATAGCCTACCTTGTATCATGCTTGGAGAAATTTGGGGGTGGTCTCAGGTTTGCAAGTAAGCAACTGAGTTTCCTCAGATCTGACTTCAATATTTAGTAATATCATAGCAGTCCATATAGTATGGCTATAACATGGGGTTGGTATCGCTGGGTCTTCGGACTTCGCTTGGGTTATGGACCTCTCTTCCCTTTTCTGTCATGGGCTGGGTGGCAATTGCAAAAATGGTAGTTCTCTCACGCTGCCTATACATACTGATAAACTCCCTCTGCCCTCTCACCTTATCCGCATTGAAGATATTAGACAGTTTATTCATCTCCTTGATTTGTGCAGGGAAGAGGAGTAAGGTGGCTAGCAATATTGAAACAAGACATGGAGGAGCGAGGCCTAGGGTTCACAGACCTAGAAGCATGCTGCCAGATGGGTTATTGATATTGATAAATTTTTAAAGCACTCGAATACCATTTAGGAGTCTTGGCACTGGCATCAGTAAATACTGAAAATGCATATTTATATAAAAATGGAAGGGTGGTGTTAAAAAACTGATTTTGTGAAAAGAGACATGTTTTAAGTTGTTTTCCTAACCTGCAAAAGTGTGGATGAATCTTTGAGGTACAGGGGAAGCGTATTCCACATGTTAATGGTGTCATCTGAAAGATTTCTACCTCTCCAAGCTGCTCTCCTAGTCTTACCATTGACTTGGTGGAGCTAGAATGGAGGGGTCTTCTTGGAATGTATATGTAGAAAACCTTTCTCAAGTAGAGTGGGCCTGAATCAAGAAGTGCTTTGTAATCCAAAAACAGCACTTTGAAAGCCACGCTTCTCCTAACCCAAAGCCAATGAACTGCTCGATGGTGTGGGAGACTGATTTGTGTTTCTGGATTTTCAGCAAAAGACAAACTGCTGCATTTTGGAGTGTCTGCAGTTTATTCATGTGCCTTTATTTAAGGCCCATTTAAAGGGCATTAAAATAATCAATCTTAGAAAAATTCAAGTGGTGATTACAGATTTTTGTAAATCGAAAGGGATGAACTGTAGAATCTTTTTCAGTGTTCTTAAAAGCTAATAACAGGCTGAGGTGTTTTGATTTATCTGGTCAGAAAAAGTAAGTCTACTATCAAAAACTAGATTTCTAACATTAGAGACTGGAGAAGGAAGGCCACCAAGTAGGATTTCATAAGATTGTGTCTTGACTCCTTTCCAAAAAGTAGGACCTCTGTCTTTTCAGAGTTTAACTTAAGACGTTTTCCATCCATCTTACAACTTCACAAATACTTGTTCTGAACTGATTTGCAACCTCTGAATGATCTCCTGCGATTGAGACTACAACCTGAGTTTCATCAGCATATGATATAGTAGAGAAAGCAAATGATTTGATCAATTTGGCCAGTGGTGACACATATTCATTAAAGAGGTTCGGACTCGGGGAAGACCCTTAAGGGACCCTGTAGTGAAAAAGATAGTAATGTAAATTCTCCAATGGTGACAGTTTGTTCTCTATTTGAGAAAAGATGTCAACAATTTGCATGCAGATCCTCTGAAACCTATGCTTTCCAGCCATTTGGTAAGCACTGTATGGGAGACAGGGTAGAAAGTGGCAGATAGCTCGAGTAAGATCAATGCCTCTTTCCCTCCACTGTCCATGATCATTCTGATTTATTCCACAGCCAGGACCAGTGCTGACTCTGTACTGTGGTTTTTCCTGTAACCATACTGCGTGGCATCTAAGGTCTAATTTGCGTCCAAAAAGGACGAGAGCCCGGAAGTAAGGTTTTTTCCCCTGTATTTTTGCTGGAAAAGGAAGCTGAGAAATAAGCCTATTGTTTTTTAACTCATTGAGGTCGACTGAGGGCTTTTTCAATAGAGGAAGGATGGAAGCTTTCTTCCAATCAGTCGGAAAGATTCCTACTTGGATAATTGAGTTTAGAAGAATAGTGAGGTGACTTGAGATTGTACTAGTTGCTGATTGTAAAATCGCTGGTGGACAGGGATCTGATGGAGAGCCAGATTTTACAGATTCAATGATCATCTTAACTTTATCTTCGATCAACAACGGGAACTCCTGTAACCTATCCTGGGATGTCTGTGATCAATCCAGACAGTCACCTGAAGAAGTTATCTTCTGGCTAGGGGTGAATTTACAATATATTTCCTGGATCTTTTCTTGAAAAAAACTCTGCTATCTTGTTACACATAGTTTGATCAGGTACTAGAGTTTTAGGGGTGTCCTGACTAGCAAGTATTTTGATCATATTAAATAACTCTTTACTAGAGTTCCTGGCCAATTTGATTTTATCTGTGAAATAGTTACATTTGTTCTCTATGATTCTCTATGATCAACTGAAATTGAGTAAGATAATTGGGAATGGCTTTTGATGAAAGGTACATATGGAGAGGTGTCCCTTCTGGAGCTGCTCATGGAGTGTAGTCACATCCCAGGAGAATTCCCATATACATTGTGTGACAAGCTGGTACTGTATGGGACAGGTCACTAAGCGTATACTTCAGAGGCTCCCTTTATCAGGGAGCTGGAACAGTGGTACTTGTAGCCATTTAAACTCTTAATTGAGATAATGATGATTTCACAGTGGCGAGAGGGGGGATGTAATACCCTAGGGGATTTATATCCCGGGGAGACATTTCTTACTTTTCAGGAAGCACTGGAGACATTTGGGGTGTGCCCCAGATACTTCCTGCAATATGCGAAACTTGCTGGAACAGCAAGGGGAATCTGGACTGGGTCTGCAGTGGCTCCAGCAACCACAAGGATGCCTGAGGGTGTTTTGCACCTGGGCTCGTCTCATCATGCTGCAATCCATATGTGTAGAGCATTGCGATGCACAGACCCAAAATGGTGATCAAAGGTAGATCTGCATGGGAAACAGATACTGGGGTCCAGTTCCACCAAACGTTATCTCACACCAGTGGTTCTAAGCAAGATATATCAGGGGAGATCAGTTTCCTGCTCAGGTGTAATGTGGGGAGGGCCTACTTTGCACATTTATCATGGGAGTGCACCCAGATACATGCTTTTGGGACAAGGCATTTACTACCTTATCTGCAGACGCAAGAATACCGCTGGAATTAGGCCCTCAACAGGGGGTTACTAGGGGTGATCCCCAGGATGAAAGGGAAGAATATGCGGTACAAGTTCCTAAGACTGATGCTAGTGTTGGGTACACAGACGCATAGCGAAGGGGTGGATGAACTCCAGAGCCCCCAGTTTATCCCTATGGTACAGAGACGTTTTAGAATAGACACTTGAGGGGAAGGTTTAATTAATTTCATCAGCAGGGACAACAAAGTGCTGGATGATCTGCAGACCTAGGGGTAGACCACGGATCGGTTCGTGGAGATGATGAAGCCAGGGGTGGGAATTTCTAAATTAGGGTGACTCTTGGCCAGATCATAATTATCATGACATTCTCCTTGTTCCTGCACACCTTTCATAGCCCACCAAGAGAGGAGTGACATAGCTCATACAGTGGGTCGGGTGGGGGGGACGGATTGGAGCACCAGGGGCTTGCAACATTCCCATCCTGCACCGGGGTTCTGATCGTTTAATGAATCCAGGGTGCATCAAAGCATATGTCACGCAGGTATACTGTGTCTGAGTTTATTGAAGGCATTCTATGTCTTTCTGTTGTCACAGTTATACATTATCATAAAACGATATTTCTTTGAGTTAGTGCTTTATTTTTAGGCAGCACAGCTCAGAAACAGAAAGAGGCAAACGTGCACAGCAAGAATCGTAAATGTGCATATTTCCACACGTGTGCAATACAACAGGATGTGCATGGAGCTCGCGTCGTACTGCGCATCTCTAAGGTCGTAGGAGATAAAAGAAGTAATGCAGTTTGTGGCCTTCAAAGTCACAATTAAATGGAGCAAATCTATATCAACAAAACATACACGGTCCACTGGACACAAACAAAAGAAAGGCGGAAATGTACACACAAAAATCTGGTCAAGATTGCACACTCAAGATTACACACTTCATTTATGCCTGTTAAACCAGCCAATTTTTATGTAGTGGGGGATCACCTGCCTAACATAACCATAGATTGCAACTGACACCTAAAAGTGAGACCATCTGCTGGCCGCAGGGCTACAATATGTCCTAGTATTCAAAAAAGCAGGATCCTGAGCAAAAACCCAAATAACGAATGATCCCTTCCTATGCAAAAATACTTGCACTTTTATGCAAGGCCCGTTGTCTGTGCCACAGCTTATTTCAATGCCATCCTGGTATTATTCATCAGTGCTGCAGCTGCCCGAATGCGCATGATAAAACAGGATGGGATCATCTTATTCTCACAACGAAGCTTAAGAGCTCAAGGTTTCAAGCCCACAAGTAGCTTGTAAGCAGCATATTTTTGCAGTTCGAGGGAAACTTACACTTAATAATGATTGTGCTGGCCCGTTATGGGGGATGGGAGAGAGAGGGAGGGAGGAATGCATTTTTTGCTGACTGTGCTGTGCTAGTGCTGTGGTTGAGAGAAGCTTGAAATTGTTCCATATGATGTTTCCGTTCTGTGTGAGAGATGCTTGCCCTGCTGCTCTGTAGTTTTCCTGTCATAGGAACGTACATTAAGTTGCCTATGCTTCTATGCTGTATCAGTTGTATTTATGTGCATGTGTTTATGTTAGATTGCATATGTATTAGAGAAGCTTACAATGATGCTCCAAGTTACCTCCCTCAGTCTCTCCTGTGCTTCACCAGTCTGTGCTGTGCCCCTGCAGACTGTGGTATATTGTTGCAACTTGGGCTCCCGGGCTCAGTTTAAAAGGTTGCCCCAAGAAGGATCACATTCTGTGCTCTAAGTTAGGCAGACCATTGTTACCTATGACAAACATGTAGGACTAAAGCACATGCTCTTCCTCAAGTCCACAGTTTCGAAAATACAGCACATGCTGCATTTCTAAACCCCTATCACACTTCTAGTTCCACAGAACACTGCAGAGTGATGCTCAGTTACTCAAGTAAGCTGAGTCTTCTGGAGTAAGATATATAAATATATATCTATCTCTCTCTCTCTCTCTCTCTCTCTATATATATATATATAAATATATATATATATTATCTACTGGCGGCCGCCAGTAGATAGTTATAGTTAGGACCGAGTTCCCATAGGAAATCTGAAAATTCTATTTTGAATAACTTTGGCGCCGGTTGACTTATCTTCGTGACATTTTCAAAACTAATGGGGTGCTCTGCTCAGCTCCTACCCTGAAAGCCTCGGGGTGATTCGTCAAGCGGGGGCTGAGAAAAAAGGGGGGTCCCAAAACGCGTTTTCCCCATGTATTTTCCCATAGGACCTTTAGTCGAAGGTACAGCCCGAACGGCTGAATAGAATTACTTGAAATTTGGCAAAGAGGTATTCCTCAGGTCAGGCATGTGCCTTTTGCTTAAATGGTGTAATTCCGTTCAGTAGTTCCTGAGAAAATCAAAAGTAACATCACATATATATCTGGGCGGAGCCTAACCACACATCTCATCGTGAGATCTGATTGGCTGTCAGCACTTCATCCAAGAAGTGTTGGCAGCCATCTTGGGACCAATATACATGATAGCACCTCATTAAAAAGCATTGCAGTTAATAGAAGGTTTTAAGACTTTAGTTACATTATAAATCATTTGTTGATGGTACCATACTCATTTTAGGAATTGTGGTGTGTTCTAAGGTGATTTTACCATGTGAAAAAGCCTTCTGCTGTGATATCATGAATCATGTTTGAGAGAAAACTATTTTCTCATGCTTTTCCCACAGAGGTTCGGAAGGTGATCTATAAGCTAACTGAGAGCATATTTTCTGTAAATTCACATTATCTTTCTCAGTCATGTGAGAATGAAGTCTGACATTCTCAGTAAAACATGTACATCCAACAAGTGCAGAGACTGTCAGTTGATTCCTTTGTGTTCTACTGCAGCTTCCCAGAGTGTTCTAAAGAACAACTAGAGCGCTAACAGTCCTACTTATGACAAACGTATGGCACACCTGAAGCCATCTTGGTTGGAATAAAGTGGTAATTCTTAAAACATTTAATTTAAAAAGGAACAAAATGAGGGGGTTCATTTTGCCATAGAAAGTATGATTAGTGCTGCAGAAAGAAAAATTAGGGCACATTTTGAGTGACTTCTCAAATCCTCTTCTATTTCATTAAAAAATTCTGACATGCAGACTGAAACATGCACTTTCAATACCAGCAGCAGACTTCCCTGGTGAGCAGTAGCTTTACAACAGTGATCTAATGAGCAACTAGAGTGCTAACATTCAGAATTTATGGAAAATGTGGGACACATCTGAATGCCTTCTTGATGGAATCAAAGTAAACAAGCATTGAAAATGCAATAGGTCTCGCCCTCGTTTAAGTTAAAGCAATTCTGTTTGTAATTAGGTGGCTTTTTAGCTTTGCTTGTATTAGAGTTTTTCAAACTTTCATGTACATACCATGCATATGTATGCATATATGTATATGTTTGCATGAATTTATATTTATATAGATATGCAGATTATATTTATATGTTTATATATTCCCTTAAAAAACCATAGGTTTCACACACGTTATAGTTACGAATTAGCATTTAAAAAACCTTGCAAATTCACTTAAAAAACCATAGGTTTCACACATGTTATAGTTAGCTGGACATTTCACTCGTAAAAAACCAATGAAATTCCCCCATTATAGTTAGTGCTTCTATGTCATAAAGAAATTCTCACATGCAGACTGAAACATGCACTTTTAATACCAGCAGCAGACTTCCCTGGTGAGCAGTAGCTTTACTACAGTGATCTAATGAGCAACTAGAGTGCTAACATTCAGAATTTATGGCAAATGTGTGACACATCTGAATGCCTTCTTGATGGAACCAAGTAAAAAACTGAAAGTATTCCCACTGAGGAGACTGCAGTAAATGAGGAAATTAGGAAACTTCATAACAAATAAATCTCCCAAGATGGCCACCAGAGACAAAAGAGCCCAAATGTAGCCCAAATATCACCCAGATGTAGCCCAAGTATAGCCTAATGACAGAATGTCCCAGAGTGTTCTTAAGAACAACTAGAGCGCTTACTGTCTTACTTATGACAAAAGTATGGCACACCTGAAGCCATCTTGATTGGAATAAACTGGTAACACTTAAAACATTTAATTTGAAAAGGAACACAATGAGGGGGTTCATTTTGCCATAGAAATTATGATTAGTGCTGAAGAAAGAAAAATTAGGGCACATTTTGAGTGACTTCTCAAATCCTCTTCTATTTCATTAAAAAATTCTGATATGCAGACTGAAACATGCACTTTTAATACCAGCAGCTGACTTCCGTGGTGGGCAGTTGCTTTACTACAGTGATCTAATGAGCAACTAGAGTGCTAACATTCAGAATTTATGGCAAATGTGTGACATATCTGAATACCTTCTTGATGGAATCAAAGTAAAAAACTGAAAGCATTTCCTACTGAGGAGACTGCAGTAAATGAGGAAATTAGGAAACTTCATAACAAATAAATCTCTCAAGATGGCCACCAGACAAAAAAGAGCATAAATGCAGCACAAATATCACCCAGATGTAGCCCACATGTAGCCCAATGATAGAAGTGTGCAAAACACTTATTTTTTGTGTATTTGTAGTTTTATATGGTGCAGACTTGTCAGGTATTGGAATGCTTTACATGAGCATTGGTTACATCACACAAGATCAAATTCATTTTGGTTGTAGACATGGGGAGATTAAGTGATTTTACCACAATCACAGAATGTTGAGCTGAAGCAGAAACTCCAACCTGGTTCCCCAGTTGCAAAGTCTGCAGCTCTGGAAGTAACACCACATCCTCTCGCCAAGGTGCAACATTTAATCAAGTGGTCAACTGGATAAAAAAACATAAAGATTACAAATAATTTAAAAGTTCTTTGTCGCTATTTGAAAACTCAGAAAATATGTCCTCATTTTAGTTTTTTAGAGGACTAACCATAATTTTGATGCAAATAAGATCCTCTCATATATGTAATTTCTAAAGGAAATACTCTAGGTATTACAGTTCTGATTACATCAAGATGACGTCAGGCGTTCCACACTTTTGTAATAAATATAGAATGTTAGCAATCTAGTTGTTCATTGGGATACTGTTGAGAGGCAGAGGCCAGGGGCACGGACTCTGAAAATTGAAGGCAGGTAGGAGAGTGCAGAGGCAACAATTTGACCACACTGGGCAGGCAAGAAGGGCAGTGGCAGCACAACAGACTATGGAGGGCAGTGGAAAGGGGGGCAGGGGCAACAAACCAACAATACAGGACTGGCAAGAGAGGCTGTGGCAATATAATAGACCATTGTGGGCAGAAGGAAGAGGCAGTGGTAGTACAACCATACATGCCAACAGACCCGTTTCAGCCAGGAAACGTCCAATGTTTTTAAGCTCAAATGGGCTTTATTTGATCTGTCTCCTGTCTACAATCTCCTCTTTTTCAATGTAACTCAAAGGGGAAAATCAATACCCCAGTTTTTTTTTCAAAATCTCCCTCTTACCAAGGTCAAAATGTTCGCAAGTATGGTACATTGAATCATGGTAGGCAGGAGGAATTGGGGTAGGGACATGGACTCGGATAACAGAGGACAGGAGGGACATGGAGAGGTGCACCAAACTGACCCTACAGGGTAGGCATCAGGGTTTGCAGCAGCACAATACACCACACAGCACATGCGGGACGGGAGTGCAGCACAACAATCCATAGAAAGCAATAGGGAGGGGACAGGACCATGCACATGGACAACAGAGAACAGATGGGAAAGAGGCAATGGTAGCTAGCTGACCATAATGGACAGACAGGAGAGAAAGCTGCAGCATAACAGACCATAAAGGGCAGGAGGGACGGATCAGGGGCATTACAATGGAACAGACAAGCCAGGAGGGAGGGAATAGGGGGTCTGCACATGGAAACAGAGGGCTGGGGGCAAGGTGGCAGGGCAGGAGCAGCAAGATGACCATGGAGGTCAGGCAGGATGGGCACTAGAAACAAGACACACCATGGAGAGCAACAATGAGACAATGGTGGCATACACACAGACCATGGAGGGAAGGTGGGAGGGGGTCAGGGGCAGCTAGCTGACCACACAGGGAAGGTGGGAGGGGCCATGGCAGCACAGAAGACCATGCATGGCAAGTGGGAGGGTTAGTGGCAGCACAATGGCTATGATGGGCAAGAAGGAGGGTGTAGGGGCATGCACAAAGGACCATGGAGGATAGAAGGGAGGGTCAGGACCTGGGCACAGACAAGAGAGTTCAGGGGAAGGGGCCTCACAACAGACCGCGCGGGGCAAGCAGGCGGAGCAGTTGCAGCACAACAGATCAGGGAGGGCAGAAGGGTGTGGCAGTAAAATGGACCATGGAGGACAGGAGGAAGGGGATAGGGGCATGGCATGTGGACAGGCAGGGTGGAGGTGACAGGGACAGGTTACAGTCATCTGACAATGCTAGGCAGGTGGGAGGGGAGTGGCAGCTCAACAGAACACTCAGAGTAGATAGGAGTGGCAGGTCCATGGAACATAATAGTGGGCAAAAAGGATGGAGCAGGGACATGCACAAAGACATCGGAGGGCAGGGGAAAGGAGAATAGGGGCAGCAAGCTAAGCACAGAGGCTAAGCAGGAAGTCAATGATGGGCCATAGAATTGGGCAATGGAGGGCAGGAGGAGTGGACTGGTACATCATGCTAAATGGAGGGCAGTGGCAGCACTTCAGACCATGCATGGCAGGAGGGAGGAGGCTAGTCCATGGATTCAGACAACAGAGGATAGGGAGGAGGTGGATGGGGCAGCAAGCTAACTGTTCAGAGAAGGTGGGTATTAGGAACTGTATTGTTTTTAAAATGTGTGTCTGTGCGAACTACTTAAAAAATGAACAAGTATGCAGCATAATCTCACTTTTATTCAGGAAGAAGAGGATGTTTGTGACTGTGACTCCGGGCTCACTTGGCAGAAACACCCCCTGACCCTCCACCCCCATCGCAAAATGTAATGCCTGTAAAAAGGGTAGGTGGACGCAGTGTTATATAGAACATAGTCCTGAGAGCACGATTGAAAATGAAAAATAGATGTAGTATATGGTATAAACTATGCACCAAAAAGTGTGATATAAGATGAACCGGGGCGTGAAATATAATATGCAATACATTGTGCGCAATGACAGATTCATTGGAGAGCGCGAGATAGCACAGGCACTAGCGCGTGCTATGCGATATGCGCCTTGGAATGTAATATGCACAGGGCAGTGTTGTGTAACATAACTAGTCTCTAAAGTTGTAATATAAAATATGTGCTGGGGAGTGTAACGTTGCATATGCACTGTGACAAAGATATGGATCCCAGATTGTAATATGTATGGCATACCGCTGTGCGTTATAACATACACATCGAGGAAGGCACGTTAGATGGGGCAATATAACCCGTGCGAAGGCAAGTGTGGCATGACATATTCACGGGGCGGTGTTACAGTGCACATGGGCTAGAGAGTGGCATAGCATACGCACTAGCTGGTGGAATACAACACAGAGGTGTGAGGCAATCGGCGGGTACTGGTGGGTGTAACACAGCATTGGGTTCAGCCTGGAGCACGCTGTTACTCTCAAGTGAGGTTCGTCTCCTTTCCAGAGAGTAAAATAAAAAGTATTACACATCCGGCGGTGGATGTGTTTTTTATTAACCGTGAGGGGGTTTCTTGCATAGTTTGGTCGAATTTTTGTCGAATCCCCTTTGAATGGCTTGGTGTGCGTGTATATTAAATGTGCCGTCAATAGCTACCCATGTTTGTATAAATAAACGACAAGGGTGTCTACTTGGAGAGTACCCACCGGTGGGGGCGCAGGGACTAGGCACGGTATGGCGTCAGACACGTCAGAGCTTCACTAGCGGTGTAAATACATTCCATGTGGATTCGTTCTATGCATAGTCGCCTTTTAATGAATATCACGCAAATCGTCATGGTGATAGGTACTTACGGTTTGTCCAGCATGTCCTAGGTGTTTCTATAAATATATATATTTTAAAAATAATAAAAAACAAAGGCCGGCCCCGGGGGATGGGGTCCCCGGAGCCATAAGTGGCCTGAGGAGGGGGGCAACGCAGCCCCCCCTAAAGAATTTAAATTAAAAAAGGCCATGACCCAGGGGTTGGGGTCCCCGGAGCCGATTAAGGCCTTGGGAGGGCCAAATTAATTTTTTTCAACAAAAAAAATTAGGGTGCAGGCCCTGGGGGATGGGGTCCCCAGGGCCAGTAAATTAGAAAAAGAAGGGGGCCACACAGCCCTCCTTCTTAAAAAAATAAAATAAATAAAAGACCGGCATCGCGCTGGAGGCCACGCCCCCTCCTTGCAGCACTCTGCAAACGCGCCCCCTGGCCAGTTGTAAGTTGGGGAATTAATTCCCCTTCAATACTGATGGTCCCTGAGGGCCAACTAGCCCAACAGGTATCTCCAGTGTGCGCCAGGGAGCTGCGTTGCAGACAGGTGTTCTGAGGCCACGCCCCTTTTTACACCTCTATGCAACGCAGCTCTGTGGTGCTTACTGGAGGTACCTAGTGGGCTAGTTTGACCATAGGGACCCTTAGGATTCAAGGGGACTTAATCTCTCAACTTATAACGGCCACAGGGTGCGTTTACACAGTGGTGAAGGCAGGGGGCGGGGCCTGAGGTGACGTGTGCAAACACGCCCTGTGGCATGTTTTAAGTTGGGGAAATAATTCTCTTTCAATCCTGAGGGACCCTGGGGGATAACTAGCCCACCAGGTGCTTCCAGTAAGTGCCACTGCTCAGCGTTGTAGAGAGGTGGTGCAGGCCGTGCCCCTTTTTACACCTCTCTGCAATGGCGCTTACTGGACGTACCTAGTGGGCTATTTTGCCCCTAGGGATCCTCAGGATTCAAGGGGACTTAATCTCCCAACTTAAAAAACGGCCACAGGGCATGTTTACACAGTGGAGAAGGAAGGGGACGGGGCCTGAGGTGACATGTGCAAACACGCCCTATGGCGCGTTTTAAGTTGGGGAAATAATTCCCCTTCAATCCTGAGGGCCCCTGGGGGCTAACTAGCCCACCAGGTGCTTCCAGTAAGCGCCACTGAGCTGCGTTGCAGAGAGGTGGTCCAGGCCGTGCCACTTTTACACCTCTCTGCAACGCAGCTCTGTGGCGCATACTGGAGGTACCTAGTGGGCTAGTTGGACACTAGGGACCCTCAGGATTCAAATTAACTTAATCTCCCAACTAAAAACGGCCACAGGGCTTGTTTACACAGTGGTGAAGGGAGGGGACGGGGCCTGAGTTAACGTGTGCAAACAAGCCCTGTGGCGCGTTTTCAGTTGGGGAAATAATTCCCCTTCAATCCTGAGGGACCCTGGGGGCCAACTAGCCCACCAGGTGCATTCAGTAAGCGCCACTGAGCTGCGTTGCAGAGAGGTGGTCCAGGCCGTGCCACTTTTTACACCTCTCTGCAACGCAGCTCTGTGGCGCATACTGGAGGTACCTAGTGGGCTAGTTGGACCCTAGGGACCCTCAGGATTCAAATGAACTTAATCTCCCAACTATAAACGGCCACAGGGCGTGTTTACACAGTGGTGAAGGGAGGGGACGGGGCCTGAGGTGACGTGTGCAAACACGCCCTGTGGCGCGTTTTAAGAGGTAGTTTTAATCCCCTGCCCTATTATATACTAGGGACTTACAGAGGAGGTCATACTGATCACAGGGGGACCCCAACGCATAGTGTTCCCTAGTGTATGTAGGTGTTTTCACTGTATTCTGAGTGTCTTCTTACATAGCACTGGCTTTAGGACTGGTTAGTCAGACTCAGTTACCACCAGTATCCATCTGAAAAAGTTGAGGGTACAGGATGATTTTGCAACAAGGCTTCTTTCTGCTCTTCTGTTTGTTCTTTCTGCACGTTATCCTTCTTCCTGCACTTTTCTTCGTCTTTGAGGACCTCTGTTGCTTCTTTCTGCATTTCTTTTTTTTCTTTCTGTGCGTTTTTTCTTCTTTCTTCACATGTCCTATCTCTGTAGGCATAGTTAGAAATTAGCATTTAAAAACCTTTGAAATTCACTGAAAAAAACAGAGGTTTCAGGACTTTTCACTCGTACAAAACCATTGAAATTCCCCTGTTATAGTTAGTTCAGCTAACTATAACTCGCGAGCCCGCAATGCACTGCTGATGACGTCACATATTACATCACTCATGACATGGTCAGTGACATCACTAAGGACATCACTGATGACATCATCCTTGTGATAGAGTGGCAGACCTCCTCTTCCCCTAATATAACCTTTGATACACACATTCAAAAATAGAAACTACAATGTTCAAAACAATGGACATAGCAATACCAGTTACAATAACCTATTCAGTAATACTAAAATCCACTCATTCACCAACAGTCCTATACAGTCACTCATACATGTACTCCCTCATCATATGTACTCACACACCTATACATCCTGTTACATAATGCCACTCATCCATAAAGTTACTCACACACATAGTCACTCATGCTAATAAAGAATCAAACATCCATTTACTTGCATATACAGTTATACACACACCACCACACTTACTTCTACAGAAACTAACACATACTTAGTCTTTTAAACAATCACTTATAGAAACACATACTTATTCATACAGGAACTCTTTCAATCTCTCACTCTCACATATACTCACTTATATACACCAATAGTCACATATACTAGTTTAAAACATATGTAGTTACTCATAAAGACACTGTTAAGACACTCTATCACTCACTAACACACCCATGCACACACTCATCCACCCATACAGTCCTGCACACATGCTGTCTTCAACACATACAAACAGTGAGTCACTCATTCATGCACCTATGCACTACGTAATACCCCCACCGAACCATAAAGACACTCAGACACTCATACTGATACTCAAAAAACCATCTAATATCCTTTATAGACACTCATGTAGCTAGTCACCAACCCATGCAGCCACTTATACACAAAGTGAGAGACTGATACAGATATTTACACATTTAAACATTACTCACTAAGCCATGTATTCACTAAGATACACTTAATCAGTCAGTTATACAATCAATTTTTCAAAAACAAATCATCCATTTAGACACTTATATACTCATTTATTCTTCCATCGACCTTGAGATATACATATATAAAACATATGTAATTTTCAGAAAAACAGACATTCACTGGATGATGTCATCAGTGATGTCATTTGAGATGTCATCAGTGATGTCATGAGTGATGTCACTGACCATGTCATGAGTGATGTAATATGTGATGTCATCAGCAGTGCATTGCTGGCGCGCGAGTTATAGTTAGCTGAACTAACTATAACGGGGGAATTTCAATGGTTTTGTACGAGTGAAAAGTCCAGCTAACTATAACGCCCCTGAAACCTGTGTTTTTTTCAGTGAATTTCTAAGGTTTTTTAAATGCTAATTCCTAACTATAACCTGCCTGAAACCTATGTTTTTTTCAGTGATATATATATATATATATATTGATAGATAGATAGATAGATAGATAGATAGATAGATAGATAGATAGATAGATAGATAGATAGATAGATAGATAGATAGATAGATAGATAGATAGATAGATAGATAGATAGATAGATAGATAGATAGATAGATAGATAGATAGATAGATAGATAGATAGATAGATAGATAGATAGATAGATAGATAGATAGATAGATAGATAGATATTATCTACTGGCTGTCGCCAGTAGATAGTTATAGTTAGGACCTATTTTCCATAGGAAATCAGCAACATTCTATTGGGAATATCTTTGGCGCCGGTTGACGAATCCTCGCGAAATGTTCCAAACTATTGGCCAGCTCCGCTCCGCTCCTACCCTGAAAGTTTCGTGGTGATCCGTGAAGCGGGGGCCGAGAAAAAAGGGGTGTCCCAAAACACGTTTTACCCATGCAATTTCCCATAGGATCTGTTGTCGCAGCTACAGCCCGAACCGCTGAACGGAATGACACCAAATTTGGCAAAGAGGTAGTCCTCATTTTGGACTCGTGCCTTTTGCATATATGGTGTGAATCTGTTCAGTAGTTCCTGAGAAAATTAAGGTAAACAAGTGAGTGATATCTATGGCCGGGGAGGATCCGCAGACCGTACCCACACCGTAAGCGCACCCTCCCCGAACCGAGCGCGCACCCTCCCGATCGCGCGCTGAATGCTAATTGGCTGTCGAGTGTCTCTCTACATTCGAAACCAGGAACTGTTGGTGGCCATTTTCTGCTTTGGTAGAAGCGGGGCTGAAGAAGCAAGGGGAGTAAGTGTGTAAAACATATAAAGGGGGCAGAGTGTAAATACTCTGACCCTCTAGAGGTGCTTAGGGGGTCCCAGAAGGACCCCCTGGGGCCCCCCTGTTTAAAAAAAAAACGGTGTTTCCTTCATCAGTAAAGTGTACTCCATCTCTCCTATACATCTCTTGCATATGAAAGCGCAGATTGTTATTGTTATTGGACCCCATTCTGTAGTCTCGGAGAAAAGCAGAAACAGATTTATTCACATGTTTCCTAGCTTTCTCAATCTGTGGACAAAAATGATCGGACCAGTTCCATTTCTGCCTTTGGCATATGTTAGAGTACACAAAGGCAGTTTTAGGGAAAAGTGAAATCTGTTCTGCAAAGGTGTCCTTCATAAGCATTTCCAGACCTACCCCAGTCAAAGTGCCTAGGTTATTGCCACCACAGGGCACTGTTATGAGGTCAGGGTGTTGGATTTGCATGAAGGATTTCACCAATGGCATCAATTGGTGCCACTTTAACCCTCTCTGTCCAATCCATTTAATGTCTACATTTGACAAACCTAGGTCTTTGTGAATGCCTTTGTTTTCTGCATACCTTTGGCTCCAGAAAATGTAGCTGTGTCCCACAATCCACACTGTAAGCATCTTGTAAGGAGGTCTGGAAGCACTCAGATGGTCTCTGTAAATGAAATGGCAGTTTGGAAAGTAAGATGTTTCTAAAATGGTGGCTAAGATGCAATTTTGAAAAAAGACAAGAAATCATTGGTTGTTTGACAACCTTCTACACTGAAAGGTAAGGTGCATAGTTCTGTTTTTTAAACGCATGATTCTTATTGGTTAACAAAAACTGATTGTAAGGAACATTATATATGATAAGCTGATATGTTGAGAAGTCAAGCACATTTGCTGTTTTTATTAGCAACATTGTGTGTGCTGAACTTGTGACCTGTGTCCTCAGTAGAGTGTTCCATGACCTGTTTCTATGGTAACGGGCAGAAGGCAGATTGGGGGAAGGGTTGAAGTTTATGTCATTTGGAAAGGGTTGAAATGTTTAACCAATAGAAATGTGTGTTTGCTTTTGAATTTATGTGGGAAAGAATGTGATTTGATGTTTACACGTATATGTGTGGAAAATGAGAGGGAAACTTTGCCATTCTTTGGTTCTGCTGACAGGTGCACAGTGCAGAGATTCTGTATAAGAAAATCTGGTGTGTGACTGATATCTGGTGTGTGACTGATATACTTCTTAATCTACAAAACATCTTGAAAGGTGAGTTATTTAATTGTGAGGGTATGTATGTAGACTGCTAAAGTGTAGGGAGTACTTTTTTTTCTCTACAATCTTATTGACAGTGTGTGTGCATGTAGAAACTATTTTGTGATAAGGATTTGTTTTTTTCATGTGTTTGTAGACAGATAACTATGCAGTTTTTATATTTTGGTAGAATTAGAAACCAGTCATTGTTTATGAATTTGTGAAATGAGTTATGTTTCTGCAGTAAAATGTAGTACTCCTTGTAGATGAAGAAATGTGTTTTGGTATAGTGCAATGGGTAGTGTTGTTTGTCTAGAAACACACAGAGAGCCTGTGTGCATTTGGGAACCACTGTGAGAGAAGCATTTAGTAATATGTTGTATTTGCTGACAGCTAACTCTTTTAAAACCTGTCATGTTGTCAAGTTTTAGTAGCATGAGAAGCCAGTGTTTGCTTATGCGTTGATTAAATGAGTCAGGCAATGATACAAAAGTGCACTTTTGAAATATGCACATTGTGTGCAGTTCTCTTACCACTTCCATAGTAGTAAATAAGGTTTGGTAAACTCGTAGGGATAGTGGTTGTTGTCTAGAATCACATTGTGAGTCTGTGTGCATTTGGGAACCAATCTGAGAGAAGCATATGGTAACATTGTTTATTTGCTGACAGATAACTATTTTAAATCCTGTCATGTTGTCAAGTTTTAGTAGTATTAGAAGCCAGTCATGCGTTGATTAAATGAGTCAGGCATTGACACTAAAGTGCAGTCGGAAATATGTAGATTGTGTGCAGTTCCCTTATCTCTTCCACTGTAGTGAATGAGTTTTGGTAAACTCTTAGGGATAGTGGTGCTTGTCTAGAATTACACTGTGAGCCTGTGTACATTTGGGAACCACTGTGAGAGAAGCGTTTGGTAACCTCGTGTATTTGCTGATAGATAACTGTTTTAAAACATGTCATGTTGTGAAGTTTTAGTAGCATTAGAAGCCAGTCATTGCTTATGCTTTCATTAAATGAGTTAGGTATTGACAGTAAAGTGCAGTCGTGAAATATGTAGATTGTGTGCAGTTCCCTTACCACTTGCACTGTAGTGAATGAGTTTTGGTAAAGTCCTAGGGATAGTGGTGCTTGTCTAGAATCACAGTGTGAGTTAGTGTGTATTTGGGATCACTGTGACAGAAGCATTTGGTGACATTGTGTATTTGCTGACAGATAACTGTTTTAAAACATGTCATGTTGTGAAGTTTTAGTAGCATTAGAAGCCAGTCTTTGCTTATGCGTTGATTAAATTAGTCAGGTATTGACATTAAAGTGCAGTCGTGAAATATGTAGATTGTGTGTAGTTCGTTTACCACTTCCACGGTAGTGAATGAGTTTTGGTAAAGTCCTAGGGATAGTGGTGCTTGTCTAGAATCACAGTGTGAGTCTGTTTGCATTTGGGAGCCACTGTGAGAGAAGCGTTTGGTAACATCGTGTATTTGCTGACAGATAACTGTTTTAAAACCTGTCATATTGTCAAGTTTTAGTAGCATTAGAAGCCAGTCTTTGCTTATGTGGTGATTAAATGAGTCAGGCATTGACACTAAAGTGCAGTCGTGAAATATGTAGATTGTGTGCAGTTCTCTTACCTCTTCCACTGTAGTGAATGAGTTTTGGTAAACTCCTAGGGATAGTGGTGCTTGTCTAGAATCACACTGTGAGTCTGTGTACATTTGGGAACCACTGTGAGAGAAGCGTTTGGTAACATCGTGTATTTGATGACAGATAACTGTTTTAAAACATGTCATGTTCTCAAGTTTTAGTAGCATTAGAAGACAGTTATGGCTTATGCTTCCAATAAATGAGTTAGGTATTGACAGTAAAGTGTAGTCGTGAAATATGTAGATTGTGTGCAGTTCCCTTACCACTTCCAGTGTAGTGAATGAGTTTTGGTAAACTCCTAGGGATAGTGGTGCTTGTCTAGAATCACACTGTGAGTCTGTGTACATTTGGGAACCACTGTGAGAGAAGCGTTCGGTAACATCGTGTATTTGCTGACAGATAACTGTTTTAAAACATGTCATGTTCTCAAGTTTTAGTAGCATTAGAAGCCAGTCTTTGCTTATGTGTTGATTAAATGAGTCAGGCATTGACACTAAAGTGCAGTCGTGAAATATGTAGATTGTGTGCAGTTCCCTTATCTCTTCCACTGTAGTGAATGAGTTTTGGTAAACTCCTAGGGATAGTGGTGCTTGTCTAGAATCACACTGTGAGTCTGTGTACATTTGGGAACCACTGTGAGAGAAGCGTTCGGTAACATCGTGTATTTGCTGACAGATAACTGTTTTAAAACATGTCATGTTCTCAAGTTTTAGTAGCATTAGAAGCCAGTCTTTGCTTATGTGTTGATTAAATGAGTCAGGCATTGACACTAAAGTGCAGTCGTGAAATATGTAGATTGTGTGCAGTTCCCTTATCTCTTCCACTGTAGTGAATGAGTTTTGGTAAACTCCTAGGGATAATGGTGCTTGTCTAGAATCACACTGTGAGTCTGTGTGCATTTGGGAACCACTGTGAGAGAAGCGTTTGGTAACATCTTGTATTTGCTGACAGATAACTGTTATAAAACCTGTCATGTTGTCAACTTTTAGTAGCATTAGAATCCAGTCTTTGCTTATGTGTTGATAAAATGAGTCATGATTTGACACTAAAGTACAGTACCATGTAGTATTGTCTTCACTGCACCAGAGCTGAAAATTTAAAATTTTTACCCAGGCACTGTCCTAGAAGTAGTCTGATGATTTAGTCAGTTTCTAAGTACTTATGTTGTGAACCTTTCATTACCAAATAGACTGCTTCAAATGTCTATGCAGTATGCATGTAGTTCTCTAAACACCTGCACAGTTGTTTTCACACCTTCAATTCCCTAGTCAGTGTCCATACACATCTAGGAAACACCCTGTCAGTCCCTTTGCAGTCTTCTAGTGACCCATTCAGCACCATGTAGTAATCCATTCACTGTGCCAAAACGCAAACATTTATAAATTCACTAAGACACTCTGTTTACAGTGCTGTAATGATTCAGTCACTGTCTAAGTATTCATGCACTGAGCCAGGCCTTAGCACATGGACTGCTTCAAACCCCCATGCACTATGCATGCAGTTTTCTAACCACCTACAGACTTGTCTTTTACACTTTCAATTCCCTAGTCAGTATCCATATAGTCCAGCAAACATCCTGTCACTCCTTTTGCACTCTTCTAGTGACCCATTCAGTACCAAGTACTAATCCATTCCCTGTGCGAAAACCCAACCACTTATAAATTCATCCAGGCAGTCTCCTTGCTGTAGTCTAATCATTCAGTCAGTACCGAAGTACTCATGCAGTGAGCCGGGCCTTAGCACATGGACTGCTTTAAATGCGTATCCAGTATGCATTCAGTTCTCTAATCAGCTACACAGTTGTCTTTCGCATCTTCAATTCCCCAGTTAGTATTCATATACTTCTAGCAAACACCCTGGTACTCACCCAGTGTGTCTCCTTTTAGTAGTGTAATCATTCAGTCACTTAGCATGTAGTCTTTTAGTGATGTAGGCTTTAGGGCATGAACTGCTTCAAAGTAGGATGCACTATGTATGTAGTGTTTTAATCATCGTCACACTTGTGGTTCAGGGCTATAGTTTCTTAGTCTGTTTTTATATAAAATGTGTTTGTACAGTAATGGAATACTGTAAATTTGAAAGTTATTAATATACATTTATTTGTGATTCTTTTTTGCAGATACTGTTTTTCAATGTTAAAATCGAGAAATTATGCCAGAAAAAAAAAGAAAAAGAAAAGAACAGAGACAGGAGGATTATTTGAAGAAACATCAACCACAAGTATTGAATGAACAAGATAATGTGGCTAAAAGGAAAAAAAATTCTGGTAAGATCACAAAGCAATTTATTAAAAATGTTTGTAGGAGCAAACAAAATGTAGAGAATGCTGCAACTTCAGAAAATGTTTTAAGTAAGAAAAAAAATCAAAATAAGAGGAAAAGTAGAAAAGCAAATGTTCAGTCAAAGGAGATAAAGTATGGTAAAAGAAGACAAAATCAGTATAAGGAATTACGCAAAAAAATATTTTACAAGAGAGTAGTGCATAATTTGCTGAAAGATGTGAAGAAATATAAAAAGAGAGCTTTATTTTATAAAAAGAAGAAGCCTATTGAAAGCATTGTGGAAAAGGCTTTTGAAGTATAAAGGAAACTGTTTATTTTACTGTTAAACAGAATTCGATCACTAGATAAACCAATATTTGTAATGAAGGCCAAAAGTAGGAGGAAAAGAGTTATTAATAAATAAAAAAATTGTGATTTTTTTTGGGAGAATGGAAACACAGTTCTAGTTCAGAGCCTTTTTTTAATGAAGATAGTTATTCATTAAGTGAAAAATTATTGTATGCAGTTGACACCAGTGGTAGAGGTTATGAGGTTAGTGATGGTTGTCCAATGGAGAGAGAGAAAATGGTTGAAAGAAATGCAGAAGAAGTGATAGCTGATGGAGTTTTAGGGAGACGTGCTAAAAACCCTGTGTACACTTGGGATTGCAGTAGTGTTTGTAGTGTACGACAGGAATCTATTGAAAAATTATGTAGTTTTTTACGAGTCTATACTAAAAAAAGTGTAAAACAAAAGATTAAGCTGTTGCAAGGACTATACCCTTGCAGTGTGAGAAGACATACTGGTTTGCAAGGTCATTCTCTGGCTTGTCTTTCTACGAAAGTTTGTGAAAGTGTTTTTCACCATTTCAGAATGCTGGCAGTACATCATACTCAAATGCGGAAGTTAGTGAGAAGGTTGTATTATGCAAAAAGTCCAGCACTAAAGTTAAGTGAGTTGAACAGTGCTCTTTTACGTGGGTCAGTTTCAGATGTGAAGCAGGTTTGTGAGGACATTGAGTTTTGTTACTTTGGGCCTCAGCAAGAGAGTGAAGAAACTGACACATTAGTAGAACAAAATGTTGAAGACAATGTAGAACCTGTAATTACAGAAAAATGTGAGGATGAAATCACAAAGTTTAAGGTAATTTCAGGTGAATGACCAAATGTTTCTTGTATTTGCTGTCGGCGAAATCACTATAAAAATCAGACTAGGGGTGTCAATCTGTATTTAAAAAGTGAAATAGAAGATAATGATAAGTGGATGGAATTTGCAACTTATTTGTTGGTAGAGGATTGTTTTGATGTGGGATGTGAGCAGCGTATTTGCAAATATTGTTATAATAAATTAGATGAGAATAAAATGCCTGCTAGAGCTGTTCATAATAATCTAGAGTTGGTTGCTATTCCTCCAGAGCTGATTGATTTAAATACGTATGAGTCTATTCTGATACAATGTGTTCACCCGTTTCAGGCTATTGTTCATATGGATCCCAAAACAAGTAAATTACCTCCATCAGAGTTGCAAAGAGGATTGAAAGGAAGAGTTGTGTATTTACCATTAGATTTAAGAAAAAATGTTGAAACTATTAGTGTAGATCATGCAGAAAATGAGCCACTAGTCATTCTAGTTAATGGTGTTCCTACTAAGAATAAGAAAATCTGGCAAGAGTTAGTGGATGTTAGAAAAGTGCAAAAAGCATCATTGTATCTGTTAAAAAATAATGAGTACTATAGAAATGTGTTTGTTGGAGAAGAAGAAATAGATTTAGCAGAAGACATTGAAACAGTAAGTGGACAAATTGAAAAAGTGGACATGTCCAGATGTGAAGAGATCTATGAACATTACAGTGTACATCCACTTCATTCCAAAGAGGTGATGGGGAATACAATTGAGTTGTTTCAAATGAAAAAAGCAACAGGAAGTCCCATGAGTGTATGGGAAGAGAGCTTGGAAGCTCGTTGTTTCCCGCAGTTGTTTCCAACAGGAAAAGGTGGACGATATGATGAACGTCCTGTGCAGATTCCTGCATCTGAATATCGGACAACAAGATTATATGCAGAAGATCCAAGATTTCGATAATGTATCCCTTATATGTTTCATCTTCTGTTTGAAAGTGACTTGTCTGGACTTTCATATGCAGTAAATCACATTTTAAAAACTGGAATGCATCTGCAAAATGTAACTGCAAAGGATTTTATGGATAAAGTGCATTAGAGAGATGATCATTTAGAATCTCAGTTGATTAATCTGATGGCATGTCAGCGTGGGACTAATGAAAATTGGTACCGTCGACATGGAGAACTGAAATGTATGCTACGGAACTTGGGAACTCCTACGTGGTTTCTTACCCTAAGCTGTGCTGAGTACGCTTGGGATGATTTACTTGAATTTCTTCGAGAGGCAAATTCCAATATAAAAAATATTGAATACAAGACACCTGGAGAATTGTGCTCTTTGGATCCTGTCAATGTATGCAGATATTTCAATCATAGATTTGAAGCTATGATGTCTTTCATCTGCAATAAAAAGAATCCTCCTCTTGGAGAAGTTGTGGATTTCTTTTGGAGAAAGGAGTATCAAGCAAGAGGTGCTCCTCACATACATATGTTGTTATGGGTCAAGGACGCCCCCAAATTTGGATCAGATTCAGATGAAACTGTTTTATCTTTCATTGAAGATTATGCTACATGTGCTCTTCCAAATAGCAGAGAAAAAAAACACTTAACACAACAAGTCTTACGATTTCAAAGCCACAGGTGTGGAAAATACTGTCGACGAAAGTACAAGTCAAAGGATAAGTTCTATACCAAATGTCGTTTCGGATTTCCACGTCCTGTATTAGCCAAAGGAAGAGTGAACAGTTTTATGTCAGCTGTACGACATACCATCATAAGAAAGTCTCTGAAAAATACCTACAACTTAAGAAGAAGCGAAGAATCGAAATACATAAATGACTACAATCCAGTTATTTTATCCATGTGGAACGCTAACATGGATATTCAGTATGTTGCGGACAATTCCATTGCTGTTGCTCGATATGTAACGTCTCACATTACTAAATCAGAAAAGACTGAATTGAAAGAAATGTGGGAAGAGATTTCTCACGAGAAGATTCTAAGTAAGAAATTATACAGTTTCAGTTTGAAGATGTTATCGCATCGTGAAATTGGAGCATATGAATGTTCAGATCGGTTATCATCTGCAAGTCTATATTCCAAAAGTAGAAGAATCATTTGGGTGAGTCTAGGTCTTGCAGGAATGCGAAATCGGGTACTGAAATCTGTTCAAGAAATTGAATATTTAGCAGAAAATGACCCTGAAAGTACAGATATTTTGAAAACCAATATGTTGGACACATACTATCCAAAGAGAAGTCATCATCTTGAGAACACGTGTCTCTATGAAGTGCTGCAAAACTACACTTTTAAACGGAATATTACAGAGAATATCAACGATGGAAAATATGGAGTGATTGGTTCTGAAGGATGTCTGGTGAAACAAAGGAAAGGAAATGTAATTAATCACAAAAAACTGAGTTGCGACACTGCTGACAAAAGGGAATTTTACTAGTTAGCCCTTTTGCAAATGTTCAAACCATGGCGTTGTGAACTGGAATTACTTGGAGATTTTCCCAGCTATGAAGATTCATTTAATGCTTGTAAAGATAACATACAATGCAGTGCTTTCGCAAATTATGTGAAAATGTTGAATGATGAAATTGATCAAGAAGCTACAATTGCAGCTGAGATTGCTAGAGACAGTTCTCAAGACAGTCAAAGTTCTGCTGCACTGAGTCAAGATCCACTAGGACAACCAATTGTTGAAAATGAAGCAGCGATTGCAATGAATGATGTGGAAACAGCAATGTATCAAGCACAAGAAGATGCAATACAGTTAGGAAACTTGGAAGAGCAACTAAATGTTGAACAGAAACAAATATATCAGCAAGTGAAAGAGCAGATTGACCATGGATTACTTCATGACAAGAGAGTGTGCTCATGTACATCATTTCAACCTATCCGACTGTATGTGAGTGGTCAAGCTGGAACAGGAAAGAGTTTCTTAATTAAAGTAATTACAAGTTATCTGCAAAAAACAACTGAGTCGCATTTGTCTTGTGTTGTCACTGCTCCAACTGGGTTGGCAGCACATAACATTAAAGGAATTACTTTACATCGTTTACTAATGCTGCCAGTAGAGCATGAGAACAAATTGGAATACCACAAGCTACCTGGAGAAGCTTGTTGTGAAGTTTCAAGAGTGCTGAAGAAAATGAAACTTCTCATTATTGATGAGGTGAGCATGGTTTCAAACTTGATGCTTGCTTCTGTGCATTTAAGAATGCAGCAAATTCTTAAAACAGAGTATGACATGTTATTTGGAGGAAAACACGTCATAGTTTTTGGAGATCTACTGCAACTGACACCGGTAAAAGGACAACCGGTATTTAAAACACTTGCCCATGAAGATACCAGAAAGTCTCTTGGCAGTGTTGGTAATGTGAACATTTGGAGTAATTTTGAATACAAAGAACTGACAACAAATATGCGACAGGCAAATGATGCTGAATTTGGAAGTATTCTTCAAGATATAAGAATTGGAATTCTTTCAAAAAAAGGGAAAGAAGCTTTGGAGAGTCGATTACTTTGCAATGTCTTTCCAAATGAAAATGCAGTTGCTGCAAAAGTGTACGTGGAAATTGCTAAAAATAAGTCAGTGATTTGCTTAATGCTGACACTGCGTGAGTTTTCAATATTTAACGAAGAATTATTAAAATTGGAAAATGAAGAAATTGTTAAAATGGAAGCCATCAATAAAATACTACATGAAGGAATCACTATTATTTTGACGGGTAAGTTGAGATCAAAACTAGATTGTTTAGAAAAATAAATATCAAAAACTGCTGTTTGGAAAAGACACTGTATGTGTGTGTAAAGGTAATTTTAAGGCGTAATTTGGATGTAGAGAAAGGTTTAGTTAATGGTGCAATAGGTAAAGTGGTGGATTTTGTGAATTATCATAATAAAGAAGGAATTGAATTTTTTTTAAATTAAATTTGATCAGATTGATGAAGTTAAAGAAATTGGTCGTTGTTCAGTTCGTTTTTTGCTTGTTAAAGATTTATATGTCCGTAGGAAACAATTTCCATTTTCTCTGGCACATGCAGTGACTATTCATAAATCTCAAGGATTAAGTGTAGACAGTGCATTGGTGAACATTGGATCTACTGTATTTAAAGAGGGTATGGCATATGTTGCTTTGTCGCGAGTTAGAACATTATCTGGTTTGTTTTTGATTGATTTTGATGAGACAAAGGTTACTGCAGATGCAAACTGTGTAAAAGAGTATAATAGGTTAAGAAGGGTGTATGCTCCAAATTTAGGTCAATATCCTGTATTTGAAAAGCGTGTGGTTTGTCGATAGAGAATATCTGTACTGAAGATGTCAAGAAGGGAAAAGAACAAGATAATGTTGCGATTGCAGGTAAAAAGAAATTGGACACTGTTGAAGAGATTGTTGGTTATCAGTTTGAAAATAGTTCTGGTGTCAACTGCTATGCTAATGTAGTGGTCAATGTTGTTTTATATCTGGAAGGTTTGCAAGCACAAATTATGCAGAATCGGGATTTAACATTACCAGACTGTAAATCAGTGTCTTTCAATAAATTAGTGAAAGGTGCAATTCAAAACATGGAGTGTAGCCAATGTAAATCAGAAATGTTATCCACATTATTCTTAACAAAATATGGAAAATACATAATTTTAATGATGCAACGTTGTACAGCTGATGGAAGAAAATTGGATACTTTAATAAAGCAGTTTGTAGCAACACAAGTATCAATATCAGGAAGGACTTTTGTAGCAATTGCAATAATTTTCCATGATGGTCCTTCCACCACACCTGGACATTACACTGCCTATCTAAAATGTGACAAAGGCTGGACACTTTGTAATGATGCCCAGTTGGTTTTCAAACAACGTTTGCCTAGGGAATTACAAAATTCCTACCTAATATTTTTAAAGCCAAAGTTTTAGGAAGATAATTCACTCTCTGAGGAATTTATTATTATAATTTATTAGGACTACCATTGGACAATTTACATAAATAAGAAGTGCAAAAATACCAGTGATGTCATCAGTGATGTCATTTGAGATGTCATCAGTGATGTCACTGACCATGTCATGAGTGATGTAATATGTGACATCATCAGCAGTGCATTGCGGTTGCGCGAGTTATAGTTAGCTGAACTAACTAAAACGGGGGAATTTCGATGGTTTTGTACGAGTGAAATGTCCAGCTAACTACAACATGTGTGAACCCTATGGTTTTTTCAGTGACTATATATATATATATATATATATATATATATATATATATATATATATATATATATATATATATATATATATATATATATATATATATATATATATATTTATTACCTACTGGCGGTCGCCAGTAGGTAGTTATAGTTAGGACCAAGTTTCCATAGGAAGAGCATTTTTTGTTTTGCTTATAACTTTGACGTCGTTTGATGAATCTTCATGAAATTTCCAAACTAATTCTTTGTTCATATCAGCTCCTATGTGGGAAGTTTGGGGGTGATTCATCAAGGGGGACCAAGAAAAAAGGGGGTCCCAAAACGTGTTTTCTCCATGTTAATTTCCATAGGAAATTTTAGACAAGGCTACAGGTCAAACGAGTGAAGGGAATTGCCCCAAATTTGGCAGGGAGAAGGATCTTGGTCTAGAAAGCAAGCTTTTGTTTATTTGGTGTAAATCAGTTCAGTAGTTTTTGAGAAATATCAAAATTTACAGATATCGATATTTGGGAATTCTGCCATCTGATTGGCTGAGGCGTTACGAGCACAAGTTTGCTGCTTATTGGTTGGGAGGGCTGCAAGCGGTTGCAACTAGGAAGTGTTGGCCACCATTTTGTGATTCCGTCGAACCGAGTAAGTGGAAAAAAGGGCAAAAAAAGTAGGAAAGAGGATGGTAGGAGCACTGTAACCTTTGTGGGGGTGTTTAGGGTGTGCTATAGAGGGGGTGTGAAGCGAACTACTCATAGCTACCGGTCTGAAAGTGCTGGGTACAGAATTTAAGTGAGGTATTGCGTAGTCTGATGCTGCTAAGGTGAGCTGGTGCGGGAGCCGGGGATGAAAGCGTGAGCCTAAACTGTGTGTCTTATGGTGTGAAGTCATGTGCCCTGGCCGCTGTGCCACACCTGTCTAAGTAGTGTCAGTAATATTTTATACGTAGTAGGAGGAAGTTTTGTTTGGAACACGGTAATTTGAATATGGTGCTTAGGTGGTGTTATACAGGGAGTGTGAAGGTAAATCAATACGGTATTTGTAAAGTGCAAACTACACAGAAAACGATAATTGATTGGAAGATAAGAAGCATTGGGTACTAAAAACTAGGGTGCATATTAGTTGTGTGAAAAAGCATGTTTGTCATTGGTTAATAAAGAGCAGTCTAAACGTGGAGTACATACGATAGGATGAAATGTGCAAAGCTCAACCAGACGTGCTACTTGCATTTTAAAGGTACATTTGTAACTTAAAACAATGGTGAACTTTTAACCTGCAGGTGGTGTTAAATGTTCGAGAATATGCTGAAAAAGAAAAGGTTACGTTTAAAAAAATCATGAACTTTTAACCTGCAGGTGTCGTAGAATGTTCCAGAAAGTGTGATGATAAAATAGGTTGAACTTCTGACCTGTGTGTGGAACGGAATATTAAGTAGCTTTTCAGATGCACATTTCAAATATAACCAATGGAGATAAGTTTTGGAATGTCGATGAAGGAATTAAGTATTCTGATTTGTTGTTTACATGTATTTATATGTGGAACGACAGAGAAATTGTGCCATTACTGGTTTCACTCTTGATGAAAGCGGTGCATTACATGTACTGTGTGAGAAAGAAAGAATTGCATGCGTGTGTGACATTTGAAATCTGCATACCAACTACAAAGGTGAGGTAGAAATGAACAAGGTGTGTTATGTGTTCTGTAGTAGTGATTAAGTATTTTAGGTGATAATTTTTAAGTTTGAAAGTATTTTTTATTTCAAAATAATATCCTGTTAGTAAAGTGTGGTGTTTCATATTGGTTATAAAATATGCATAAAGTTTGACCTGTTGTTATATAAGTACTTTATATATGTTTTAGGAATTTTTCACAAAGAAGAAGTGTAGTTTGTCATATTTAAAGGACTGTGTGATTTTGAAAATGAGGCACAGCGTTAATTTGGGTTTTTTAATGTATTGAGGCGAGATAAAGAAAATGTCCCACGTTTGCAAATTATACTTTTTGTGGAAGTAGTGGGGAAGGGGGGGGGAGGAGATGTATGTGGTATTAAGTTAGAAGCGATAAAACCAAACCCAGAAATGTTATGTGGACAGGTTGTGGTGTCATTTTTGACAGTGAGAGGTATATTTGAATATAAGTCTAGGTAGGTTGTTGTACTGTGAGGCCGTCTACAGTGTTTGGAGATTACATGGAGAGGAGATGGAGATAGTAAAAGTGATACATTCCTTTTATATGTACGCATAGTTTGAATAATTTGAATATAGGTTGAGATATAATATGAACATGGTTTCTGGTTTGCATTTGGGTATAGTTAATAGTTTTAGTAGTTTGTAACTAGTGAATAATAAAAAGGTCGATATACTAAAATATATGGTAGTAAACGTATTAATTATTGTCTGTTCTTATGAAATAGAAGTGGTTGGGGAGTGTTTCTTTAGAAGAGATGTTTTATAAATGTGTGAGAGATAAAAAAGAAATGAAAATGTTTGGTATATTTTCTGTATGAATTTCTTGACATTAGTAAAGTACATGTCATTACAAGTGATAGTAATTGTCAGGCTGTGTTCCTGTGCTGAATATACGTAGGTGTTTAAGTGGTCCGGGTTTTACCGGTGCTCAGTTTCACTATCTCTTTTGAGACACTCGTCAATTTTTACATTCAATTTAATGTCCTTAATATACATACAGTAAAGGGACGGTATATCAAAAGTTTGAGAATTACTACTTTGTTTACTCTCCCCACCCTCTGCTATACACTGTACAGAGTGTTTAAATGACTTTATTAACATACAGATGTATAGCTAGTAAAGGTGGTGTAGTGCCATTGGCCCCATTTATAAACCGTGCTATGGAATGGTTTATGTTTTACCCGCCAATTTGCATGTTTGAATACTTTTGGATGATAAGCGTTACGGAAGACACCTTTAAAAATTAAGCCAGAGTATGGGTATAGTGCTGCTACTAGGAATGGTGCCGGTTTCTCTTTGATTTCGTACGGTTAAGCAATGGCAGGGGTTGGGGGTGGGGGAGGTGGGTATGTTGGTGATTAAAACACAGACTTTAGTAACGTGCAGATGTCTAGCTACTAAAGGTGATGTAGTACCACTGGGACCATTTATAAAGTGCCCTATGGCATGGTATAAGTTTTACCCGCAAATTTGCATGTTTTAATACGTTTTGCTGATGAGTGTTTCGGGAGATATCTGTTGAAATTAAGCCTCTGTATGGCTATAGTGGTGCTTCCAGGTTTGCTGGGGCTCTTTGTTTTATTGCGTAAAGTTAAGCAATGGCGGGTGTGGAGGAGGTGTAGTGGTACTGGGACTATTTATAAACCACCTTATGGTGTGGTGTATGTTTTACTTGGAAAATTGCAGGTTTCAATACCTTTTGCTGATGAGCGTTCTGGCAGACACCTGTTGAAATTAAGGCTATGTATGGCTGGGTATGTTGCTGATTATAACACGGACATTTGTAACGTGCATATGTGTAGCTAGTAAAGGTGATGTAGTGCCACTGGGTCAATCTATAAAGTGCTCTATGGCATGGTATATGTTTTATCCAGAAATGGGCATGTTTTAATACCTTTTGTTGCTGGGCGTTCCGGCAGAGACTTGTTCAAATTAAGTCCCTGTATTGCTACAGTGGCTCTACCAGGTTTGCTGGGGTCTTTCTTTGATTTTCTAAGGTTAAGCAAGAATGGGGATGAGGGTGATGTAGTGGCACTGGGCCCATTTATGAGGCGATTTATGGTATGGTATACGTTTTTCTCGCAAATTTGCATGTTTTAAAACCTTTTGGTAATGAGTGTTCCAGCAAACAGCTACGCAAATCACACAACATTTCTGTGGATAACAAATCTTCATGCTGATAGACACTCTTGCACTGTGGTAGAAGGCTGCCAGCGTTGATGGCAAATTATGAAACTTGGTGCCATTGTACATTTAAATGGAAGCTTGGACCATTTCTTTGTTACTATGGTGCAGTGAGGGCTTTAAGTGGGAAAAAACTGGGGGTGCTCTAAAAGGGGCAGGGCAAACCTGTTAAAGGGGTGTGGGCTATCCAAGTAGGGCCTTGGTCTACATGAAGATAACTAGCATTGTGTGCTTAAGAAAATCCCTTCGAATTATCCTACGTTTGGGAAACATGCTCTTTAAAGGATTGCCCTTCCTCCTACAACGTGGCTCACGTTGCATGATGTCTCCACTTCTCAGTAGCGAGCAAAATGAGCATGCGTACATCAATGTGCATGCTCTGACTGCAGTCCAATTAAAAAAAAAAGGAAACTTGACTACCTTTACGAGGGCCGAAAATAGAGCCCGATAGAGACCCGTTTCGAGTTTTTCTGAAAATAACTGCCGGTGCTCAGAGACGCCCACTTAAAGCCCTGCATCCATTCATCCTACGCACTGCGCCATCCAACCATCTTTCAATTCATTCAGACATTCCTACCTACATACATACATGCATCTATCCCTGCAGTTATTCTAAGTATCTATCAGCCCACTCGCCTATGGTAAGCACTGTGCCATCCATCCAGTTATACACCCATATTTTCATACATACATCTGTCCCAAAACCAATCCCAGCCCACCCGTGTATCCTAAGTACTGGTCCATGCATCCATGTACCCTTCCATTCATCCATATATCCATACATCCATCTATCTAGCTATCCATTCATCCATCTGGCTATCCATCCAGTCGCCCTTTATTCAACTATCCGTCCTTATTTTCGTGCACTCTCCGCCGCCGATCCTAAATACTGCGTATTATGCTCATCCACCCAGCCTCTTAAGGGGCTGAAAAGGCTGGCGATAATCATTGAGAGGCAGATGAAGTTTCTGATAAAGAACAAGAAAGCTTTGAGTTGCTCTTAGGGGACCAGAGTTCACCACCTTTCTCTGGTGGTGTTTTAAACAAAGGTTGATGTAGGGAAAGAAATGTAAAGCAGCTTTTCAGTGTAAGACGTTGATTTAGAAAGATAACGGGGCATATTATCAAGAACGGCGTTAAATTTATTACCGCTTTAGCGGCAGGAAACTGTCACTAAAGCGGCGATAATGGGCTTGATAATATCCCCTTGTCAATTCCCATAGCCGGCCAGGTTCTGGTGTGAAGCTGGGCTTCTATGGGAATTCACAAGGGCATATTATCAAGCTCATTATCGCCGCTTTAGCGGCAGGTTCCTGCCGCTAAAGCGGCGATAATTTTAACGCCGTTCTTGATAATATGCCCGTAAGTGAGCCAGGCAAAGCGTGTGTTTTCGTAGCACTACAACAACACCCTGTAAAGGTGAGAGCAGGGTAGTGTTGGAGATGGCTACGTGTGGTCATCTCCAAAGGCGCAACCAGAGTGAAATTTCGGGGGAGGCTAGTTCTTTCAGCAATAGGCAGAGTGGGGATGTAGGGACTCTAAAAAGGGGTGGAAAAAAATTAACCATCATTTACAAGCAAATGGTCTTTTGAAGACCTGTGAAGTACTCGGGTGCGGCTCTGTGTGTGCTATTGGGAAGCTGTCTCAGGGAGTCCGGGGCAATGGGCGTTGTGCGCCTGGTGGTCTCTCTGCTAATCATGCCACGATGATGTTGCTCTTCCTCTGCAAAAAGAGATGGGAAATCGTGAGAGAAAATGGCTCTCTTTAAAGGATTTCTTTTCTCCTACAACGCGACTCATCTGGCATGATGTCTCCACTTTTTAGTAGTGAGCAATGTGCATGGTCTCACTACAGTCCAATAAAAAAAAAAAAACAACGGACTACCTTTGCGAGGCCCGAAAATAGAGCCCCATAGAGATCCGTTTCGAGGCCCCCAAAAATAAACTGCCGGTGCTCAGACTCCCTCCCCTCCAATTAAAGCTTTGGGTGCAGTGTTATGTTTGTGAAGTTGTAGATAAACTTGTTAGGCTAATAATGGTAATTTTTCTGTGTGCCGTTTGGTTGGTAATATCATGCTAAGTATATAGATTACAATTTTTTAAAATATTATCTATAAAGTTGTCTGTGGTGGGTTGCAGAGGGAGTGTGTGGGGTGGTGAGGTGCGGTGGAGAGGTGAAAAGTATGAGGTAGTGCAGTTACATGTAAATTGTAAAGGTGTATGTAAATAATTAAATAAATACTTGCTGTATGTTCTATAGCACTACCCGTCATCCTACTGCTCCCCTGCCGTGCTCCATCACTTTGCAGCACTGCTTCTGGAAGCCGTCAGTAGAATTTATGTAATTGTATGTTATTATTGTCACATATTGAACTGATGTAAAAAATTATTGAATCTAGTTTTTTTTCTTCAGAAAATTATTTTGTGTGCTGCAATTCAAACAGAAGCAGCGTATCGAAAGTATAGTGGATACTGCTTTTATTTTAAAACAGAAGTTGTTCATTGTAATTTTGAAGAGGATCAAAGTATTAGATAAAGTAATCAAAGTGTTGAAAGAGAAAAGTAGAAGAAAAAGGCTTGTGAACAGAACCAACTTTTGCAAAACCTTAGTGAGCCTTTTTTAATGAGGAAAGTTACTTCCAGGAAAATAGTTTACCAATTGCAGTTGATACTGGAGGTCGTTGCTACAAAGTTCAGGATGGTTGTCCCCTTCCAAAAGAGGAATTGGTTGGTAAAACTGCAGAAGAGTTAATAGTTGAAGAAGTTCAAGGGAAACGTACACAAGCTCCAGTGTATAAGTGGGGTTGTAGCAGTATTTGTTGTATTTGACATGAATCTATTGATATAATGCGAAATTTGCTACGAGAATATACACAGAAAAGTATTAAACAGAAGATTAAGTTGTTGCAAGGACTAGATCCATGTAATGTAAGAAAAAATACTGAGAAACATGGGCATTCTCTGGCTTGTCCTTCAAGAAAAGTGTGTAAAAGTGTTTTTCATCACTTGAGGATGTTAGCAGTACACCATTCAGAAATGCAGAAGTTTGTAAGGAAACTGTACTATGTAAAAAGTCCTGCATTATGTTTAAGTGAACTGAATACAGCTCTTTTATATGGTTCTTTATCAGATGTTCAAAAAAAAGTGTGATGATATTGAAATGCGATATTTTGGTTCAGAAGAGCAGTCAATAGAAAGTGAACGTTTGACAATTACAGATGTTGAAGGAGATGGGAAAGTGATTAGCACTGATCAGTTTGAAGACAAAATTGGAAGGTTTAATGTAGTGTGCTATGAAATACCAAATTATGTTTGTGTTTGTTGTCGACGTACTAATTATAAAAGTTAAACTAGGAATGTTGATTAGTATTTGAAAACTGAAAAGGAGAACAATAGTAAGTGGGAGGAATTTGCAACTTACTTGTTGGTGGAAGGTCGATTTGAGTTAGGTAGTGATCAACGTATATGTAAATATTGTTACAACAAATTAGAAGAGAACAAAATGCCTGCTAGAGCAGTACATAATAACTTAGAATTAGTAGCTATTCCGGAGGAACTGGCAGAATTGAATACATATATCAATCTGTTCATCCTTTTCAAACTATAATTCGGATGGAGCCTAAAACAGGTAAACTGCCACCAACAGACTTGCAAAGAGGGCTGAAAGGAAGAGTGGTGTACTTACCTTTGGAATTTAAGAAAAATATTGAAACTATTGCTGGAGAGAAAGAGGAAAATGAGGCAATAGAGGCAATAGTCATTCTAGTAAATATGGCAAGAATTTGTGGATGTTAATAAAGTTGAAAAGGCTACCTTATATCTTATAGAGAACAATATTTATTACAAAAATGTAAATGTGGATGAACAGGTAATACGTTTAGAAGATGATTTTGAAATTTCAAGTGGTCAAATAGAGAAAGTGGACAAGTCAAGGACTGAAGAGATTTATGATCATTACACAATATGTCCTTTGCATTCAAAAGAAGTAATAGGAAGCAGCATTGAGTTATTTCAAATGAAAAAAGCACAGGGAACTCCAATGAGTGTATGGGAGAAGAGCTTGGAAGCTCGACGTTTTCCACAGCTGTTTCCTACTAGAGAAGGCGGACGATAAGATGACCAACCTGTACGTATTTTAGCTTCAGAATATCGGTCAACAAGATTATATTCTGAAGAACCTAGATTTCAACAGTGCATTCAATACATATTTCACCTTTTGTTTGAAAGTGATTTATCTTCTCTGTCGTATGCAGTGAACCACATACTTAAAACTGGAGTTCATCAATCCCTTCTTTCTGCAAAAGAATTTGTGGAGAAAGTTGAAAAAACAGATGAAAATTTAGAAGCACAGTTAATCAACGTGGAACAGATGAGTATTGGTATCGTCGTCATGGAGAACTCAAGTGTATGTTACAGAACTTAGGTACACCAACATGGTTTGTCACACTTAGCTGTGCAGAGTATGCATGGGAAGATTTGCTTGAGTTTCTAAGAGAAGTGAATTTCAATATTAAAAATGTTGAAATAAAGACTCCTGGTGAACTGTGTTCATTGGATCCTGTAAATGTGTGCAGATATTTTAATCATAGGTTTCAAGCTATGATGTCTTTTATCTGCAATAAAAAGAATCCACCTCTTGGAGAAGATACAGATTTATTTTGGAGAAAGGAGTACCAAGCAAGAGGTGCACCTCATATACATATGCTACTATGGGTCAAGGATGCACCTAAATTTGGAACTGATTCTGATGAAACAGTATTGTCTTTCATCGAACAGTATGTGACATGTGAGAGAAGAAGGAGATAGAAGCTTGAGACAGCAAGTTTTATGTTTCCAAAGTCACCGTTGTAGAAAGTCCTGCAGAAGAAAATACAAGTCTAAAGGAAAATTTTACACCAAATGTCGGTTTGGTTTTCCACGTCCAGTCATTTGTAAAGGAAGAGTAAATTCTTTGTTTTCTTCTGTAAGGCACACAATAACTCGGAAATCTCCAAAGAATACCTACAACTTAAAAAGAACCGAAGTGTCAAAGTATATCAATGACTACAATCCAGTCATTTTAAAAATGTGGAATGCGAACATGGACATCCAGTATGTTGCATATAACTCCATTGCTGATGCCCGTTATGTTACATCGTACATAACAAAATCAGAAAAAACAGAGATGAAACAAATGTGTGAAGAAATTGCCCAAGAGAAAAGCGTTAGCAAAACATTGTACAGCTTTACTTTGAAAATGCTTTCCCACCGAGAAATTGGATCCTATGAATGTTAAGACCGCTTGTGCTCTTCAAGTTTATATTCAAAGTCTTGAGGAATCATTTGGGTAAGTTTAGGTCTTGCCTGCTCACGGAATAGAGTGTTGAAATCATTAGAAGAAATTGAATACTTAGCAGCAAATGAACCAGACAGTACAGACATTCTTAAAACTAATATGTTGGACACATACTATCCAAAAAGGAGTCGACATCTGGAACAGTTATGTCTGTATGAAGAACGTCAACATTACAGCTTCAAAAGAAATGTTAAACAGCATTTAAAAGAAGGAAAATATGCAGTAGTTGGATTTCATGGTTGTTTAGTAAAACATGCAATGGGTAATCTTATAAACCACAAGAAACTCAGTTGTGAAACTCCAGATAAGCGAGAATTTTACTATTTAGCACTTCTCCAACTCTTTAAACCATGACGTAGCAAAAGTGAATAACTTGGAGACTTTGACTGCTACGAAGATTCTTTTAATGCATGTAAAGATAGCATTGCATGTACAATTTTCCCTACATATTTAAAAATGTTGACTGATGAAGTTGAACAGGAAAAGACTATTACAGCTGAAATTGCTAATGAAAGTTCTCAAGATAGTCAAAATAGTGGTCAATGTAGTCAAGATCCTCTTGGACAACAATACTGGAAAATGAAACAGCGATTGCTATGCATGAAGTCAAAATTGCAATGCAACAAGCACACAATGAGAATATAACATTGGAAAAGTTGGAAGACCAATTAAATGTTGAACTGAAAGAAATATATGTACAAGTGAGAGAACAGATAGAACATGGTTGTTTGCATGAAGAAAAAGAATGTGTGTGTTCATCTTTTAAACCTCTTCTGATGTACATTAGTGGTCAAGCTGGGACAGGTAAAAGTTTTTTAATTAAAGTTTTGACCAGTTATCTTAAAAAAACTACTGGTTCACATTTATGTTCTGTGGTAACAGCTCCAACTGGATTAGCTGCACACAATGTTAAAGGAGTTACTTTGCATAGATTACTGATGTTACCAGTTGAGCATGATAGTAAATTACAATATCAGAAGTTGTCTGGAGAAGCTTCTCATGAAGTGTCAAAAGTGCTGAAGAAAATGAAACGATTAATTATTGATGAGGTGAGCATGGTCTCAAACTTAATGCTTGCTTTTGTACACTTAAGATTGCAACAGGTATTAAAAACAGATTATGACATTCTCTTTGGAGGAAAACATTTAATTGTATTTGGAGATCTGCTACAACTAACACCTGCAAAAGGAGAACCTGTGTTTAAAACTCTTCTACATGGAGACACAAAGAAATTGCTGGGAAGTATTGGAAATGTGAATCTGTGGTTACATTTTGAATATAAAGAACTCACTCAGAATATGCGACAAGCAAGAGATGAAGATTATGGAAATATTCTAAAAGATGTAGGAATTGGTGTTCTAAGCAAACATGGTAAAGAAGCTTTTCAAAGTTGTCTACTAAAGAACTTGTTTACAAATGAAAACACACCAGCAGAAGTAATATACAAGAAAATGAAAGAAAAAAAGTCTATAGTTTGCTTAATGCCTACAGTGGAAGAGTGCTATACATTTAATAGAGAGCTTATGAAATTAGAAAATGAAGAAATAGTTCACATTGAAGTTATTGATAAAATAGAGCATCAAGGAATACCAATTCTTCTTTCAGAAAAAACTACAGACTAAATTGGATTCTTTGGAAAAGTCTGTATCAAAAACTGCTGGCTTAGAAATAAATGTAGATGTATGTTTATACTGTTGGGTAATTTTGAACGGTAATCTGAATGTAGAAGAAGGTTTAGTGAATGGAGCAATGGGGAAAGTTGTTGATTTTGTGAAATAGCAAAATAGAAATGGAATTGAATTCTTGAAAGTTAAATTTGATCAGATTACTGAGGTAAGACAGATTGCGCGTTGTGCTGTACGTTTTTTGCTTGTAAAAGACTTGTATGTTCGTAGAAAACAGTTTCCCTTCTGTTTAGCGTATGCAATAACTATTCATAAAGCTCAAGGTTTAAATGTAGATAATGCTTTGATAAATGTAGGAAGAACTGTGTTTAAAGAGGGAATGGTATATGTTGCATTATCTCGAGTTAGAACGTTGTCTGGTTTGTATTTAATTGATTTAGATGAGAACAAGGTTAGTGCTGATGTTAATTGTGTAAGAGAATATAATCGTTTGAGAAGGCTTTATGCTCCAAGTTTAGGTGAATATCCTATTTATGAGAAATGTGTTGTGTGTTCAAAACGCAAACATGGTGAAGAATCAACTATGGTTGGAAAGCAGAAACAAAATCAAGAGAAAAGAAAAGATTTAAAGAAGCATAAAATACAAACAAGTGATGATGTTGTTGTATTCCAATTAGAAAATGCTTCTGGTTTCAACTGCTATAGTAATGTTATTCTAAACGTTATATTTTATCTTGAGGATGTTTATGGTAAAATTATGGAAAGTCAGGAAAATGGATTATGTTCGGCACTTTATACTTTATTTCAAGAATTGAGAACTGATAGAAGTAAGATCCATTCTGCTTCTGGTATTCGCCAACTGTTGGATACATGTAGTGGATCTTTAACGTTCAGTGCTAATATACAACAAACTGCACAAGAATTGTTGGTAGTTATGCTTGAAGTACTAGAAGAGGAAGAAATTCAGATTGAGAGTTTATTTGGACTCAGTTACAAATGGGAACATAAATGTGAACAGTGTTGGTTAACTTCAAGCACTATAGTTGACAGAGAACGATTTCTATATTTGACAATACCTGACTGCAAATCTGTACCATTTTCCAAATTACTAAAAGAAGCCAATCACAAGATGATCTGTTCTTGTTGTAAATCAACAATGCTATCTACATTATGCCTACAAAGATATGGAAAATGTTTGATTATAATGCTACAACGCTGTAGACCCAATGGAAGAAAAGTGGAAACCAAAATAAAAAAATGTTGTTGCTAGTCAAGTATCTATTTCTGGAAGAACTTTTGCAACAGTTGCTATTGTTTTACATGCTGGAAGTACTACCACAAGTGGACATTATACAGTTTATTTAAAGTGTAATAATGGTTGGAGTCACTGCAACGATACACACTTCGAAATGAAACCGAGATTGCCTTATGAATTACCCAACTCATACTTGATATTTCTGAAACAAAGATTTTAGATACACCATTCGGCTTTGTGGGAAGGTGTAAAGATACTTTAAGGAATTCATAGTGGATGCTTTCAAAGCAAACTTTTTTATACATTATTTGGTGTATTGGGAAAATGTTCACAGAAACTACGAAGTAAAGGTAAGATTTGAAGATTGGAAATAGTATTGGATGTGTTATTTGTGTTGATTTTGTATTATATTTGTGAGAATTAGGGATTTGTTTTTTTAACAAGCTAGTTGATTGTTTTTTCCCTGCTGTTTATGATGAAACTACTCTGACATCACTGTGAATAGTGAAGTTAAGTAGTAGCTGATGACAGCAAAATAAGGGAGAAAAATTGTTTTCTGAATGTTACATTATTTTGTATTATTTAAAAACTCACTGTAATTTGTGAAATATATTACATTACATAGTAGTTTTGCAGTTTATTTTATGTAGCTGAAAGGTTAGAAAAAACAGTAGTAATGACAAATAGCACAATAGTAGTTCGATATTTAAAAATCTTTGAAATTCACTGAAAAAACCATAGGTTTTACTGACGTTATAGTTAGAAATTTGCATGAAAAAACCTTAGAAATTCACTGAAAAAAACCATAGGTTTCAGGGACATTATAGTTAGGAATTAGCATTTAAAAAAACCTTAGAAATTCACTGAAAAAAACCATAGGTTTCAGAGCCGTTATAGTTAGTTGGACATTTGACTCATATAAAACCAGAGAAATTCGCCTGTTATAGTTAGTTGAGCTAACTATAACTCGCGCGCTCGCAGTGCACTGCTGATGACGTCACATATTACATCACTCATGACATGGTCTGTGACATCACTCATGACATTACTGATGACATCTCAAATGACATCACTGATGACATCACTGATGACATCATCCACATGATAATCTGACACACCTCCTCACACTCTAATATAACCTTTAATACACCTACTCTAAAATACAGACTACCATTTTCGAAACCATAGACACACCAATACCAGATGCTTGATACCCATCCACTGATTCCTATCTATATATTGTGAGCCGGGCATACACTGATACAGTCACTCATACATGCTGTCACTCATCAGTACATCACTATAATATCCACTCATACACCTATACATACATTCACACAGTGCTAATGATCCATAGAGTTACTCACACATTTACTCAGTCATGCCAAAAATCAATCACACACCCATGTACTCACCAATGCAGATATATACACACCACCTGACTTATTTATACACACACCAATTCCCTTATTTATATAGATACTATCACATACTTACTCTTATACAATCACTAATACAAGTATACATTTGTGTATGTAGACACTTGCAATCACTCTCTCTCACGTTTAGTCAATGATACACCTCAACACTCACATATACTGTCTTAAAAACATATATAGTTACTCACATATATACAACTGAGACATCAAGTCACTAATCACCACATCTGTACACACAGTTAGGTACACACACAGCCCTTCTGAGATGCAGTTTTGAATGTATAGATCCAGTAAAACAGCTATTCAGACATGTATGCATAGAGTCAGACACCCCCCACCCACCCAGATAGACACTCAGACACCCATACAGATACTCATACAAACAATCAATAACCCATATAGACACTGATGTAGCTACTCAGCAACCCATGCACCTGCTTACACACCATGTGAGAGACTAATAGAGAGATTCACACAGTTTAGTCACTAATCCATGCATTCAGTAACATACGTTCAATCAGTGACTTATAGAGTCAGTCATGCATCTAGTAAATAATCCATTCAGGCACTTATACATCGACTCATTCTTCAATAGACCTTGGCATAGATATATAAGAAAAATATTTACAGTTTACAGAAAAACACATTCACTGGATGATGTCATCAGTGATATCATTTGAGATGTCATCAGTGATGTCATGAGTGATGTCACTGACCATGTCATGAGTGATGTATATTGTGACGTCATCAGCAGTGCATTGCGAGCACGCGAGTTATAGTTAGCTCAACTAACTATAACAGGTGAATTTTTCTGGTTTTATATGAGTCAAATGTCCAACTAACTATAACGTCTCTGAAACCTATGGTTTTTTCAGTGAATTTCTAAGGTTTTTAAATATCCTAATTCCTAACTATAACATCCCTGAAACCTATGTTTTTTCAGTGAATATATATATATATATATATATATATATATATATATATATATATATATATATATATATATATATATATATATATATCCAAAGATCACAAGTTGCCCTCCATAGAGACGCCAACACGAAAGTAAGTATCACCTTCTTTATTTGCAGGCAGTAGGCAAAATGCGAAGAAGCATTTCCAGCAAGATGCCAAACGTTTCGGGCTCCATGCCCTTGTTCACTGGCGTATGTTGAAAGTCCCGGCATCTGTGTGGACTTATTACCATATAACTCCGCCCATATTGGGACTTCGAATTGCAGAATTGCTTTGTGGGACAGGTAGTCCTACTTAACCCAAGGTGGGTGCTCCGGGACTTTTCAAACACTAAAAATGTCTTTCCCAAGTGGGTGCCAAAAAAGAAAAAACACACTGTGCCTGCCAATGTTCATTCCTGCAAAAATCGGCACTTACTTCCCCTCAAAGTGCCCGTATTGTCGGGCGCTGTAGGCCCGCTGAATGGTGATACTTACTTTCGTGTTGGCGTCTCTATGCAGGGCAACTTGTGATGTTTGGATTTAAAGAGTGGCGTGCCTCGCCGCAGAGATGCCCCCCGCATATTCAGCGGGCCTACAGCGCCTGACAATACGGGCGCTTTGAGGGGAAGTAAGTGCTGATTTTTGCAGGAATGAACATTGGCAGGCACAGTGTGTTTTTTATTTTTTGGCACCTACTTGGGAAAGACATTTTTAGTGTTTGAATAGTCCCGGAGCACCCACCTTGGGTTAAGTAGGACCACCTGTCCCACAAAGCAATTCTGCAATTCGAAGTCCACACAGCTGCCGGGACTTTCAACATACGCCAGTGAACAAGGACATGGAGCCCGAAACGTTTGGCGTCTTGCTGGAAATGCTTTTTCGCATTTTGCCTACTGCCTGCAAATAAAGAAGGTGATACTTACTTTCGTGTTGGCGTCTCTATGCAGGGCAACTTGTGATGTTTGGATTTAAAGAGCGGCGTGCCTCGCCGCAGAGATGCCCCCCCGCATATTCAGCGGGCCTACAGCGCCTGACAATACGGGCGCTTTGAGGGGAAGTAAGTGCCGATTTTTGCAGGAATGAACATTGGCAGGCACAGTGTGTTTTTTCTTTTTTGGCACCCACTTGGGAAAGACATTTTTAGTGTTTGAAAAGTCCCGGAGCACCCACCTTGGGTTAAGTAGGACTACCTGTCCCACAAAGCAATTCTGCAATTCGAAGTCCCAATATGGGCGGAGTTCTATGGTAATAAGTCCACAAAGCTGCCGGGACTTTCAACATATGCCAGTGAACAAGGGCATGGAGCCCGAAACGTTTGGCGTCTTGCTGGAAATGCTTCTTCGCATTTTGCCTACTGCCTGCAAATAAAGAAGGTGATACTTACTTTCGTGTTGGCGTCTCTATGCAGGGCAACTTGTGATGTTTGGATTTAAAGAGCGGCGTGCCTCGCCGCAGAGATGCCCCCCGCATATTCAGCGGGCCTACAGCGCCTGACAATACGGGGGCTTTGAGGGGAAGTAAGTGCCGATTTTTGCAGGAATTAACATTGGCAGGCACAGTGTGTTTTTTCTTTTTTGGCACCCACTTGGGAAAGACATTTTGAGTGTTTGAAAAGTCCCGGAGCACCCACCTTGGGTTAAGTAGGACTACCTGTCACACAAAGCAGTTCTGCAATTCGAAGTCCCAATATGAGCGGAGTTATATGGTAATAAGTCCACACAGCTGCCGGGACTTTCAACATACGCCAGTGAACAAGGGCATGGAGCCCAAAACGTTTGGCGTCTTGCTGGAAATGCTTCTTCGCATTTTGCCTACTGCCTGCAAATAAAGAAGGTGATACTTACTTTCGTATTGGCGTCTCTATGCAGGGCAACTTGTGATGTTTGGATTTAAAGAGCGGCGCGCCTCGCCGCAGAGATGCCCCCCCGCATATTCAGCGGGCCTACAGCGCCTGACAATACGGGCGCTTTTAGGGGAAGTAAGTGCTGATTTTTGCAGGAATGAACATTGGCAGGCACAGTGTGTTTTTTCTTTTTTGGCACCCACTTGTGAAAGACATTTTTAGTGTTTGAAAAGTCCCGGAGCACCCACCTTGGGTTAAGTAGGACTACCTGTCCCACAAAGCAATTCTGCAATTCGAAGTCCCAATATGGGCAGAGTTATATGGTAATAAGTCCACACAGCTGCCGGGACTTTCAACATACGCCAGTGAACAAGGGCATGGAGCCCGAAAAGTTTGGCGTCTTGCTGGAAATGCTTATTTGCATTTTGCCTACTGCCTGCAAATAAAGAAGGTGATACTTACTTTCGTGTTGGCGTCTCTATGCAGGGCAACTTGTGATGTTTGGATTTAAAGAGCGGCGCGCCTCGCCTCGCCACAGAGATCCCCCCGCATATTCAGCGGGCCTACAGCGCCTGACAATACGGGCGCTTTGAGGGGAAGTAAGTGCCGATTTTTGCAGGAATGAACATTGGCAGCACAGTGTGTTTTTTCTTTTTTGGCACCCACTTGGGAAAGACATTTTTAGTGTTTGAAAAGTCCTGGAGCACCCACCTTGGGTTAAGTAGGACTACCTGTCCCACAAAGCAATTCTGCAATTCGAAGTCCCAATATGGGCGGAGTTATATGGTAATAAGTCCACACAGCTGCCGGGACTTTCAACATAAACCAGTGAACAAGGGCATGGAGCCCGAAACGTTTGGCGTCTTGCTGGAAATGCTTCGTCGCATTTTGCCTACTGCCTGCAAATAAGGAAGGTGATACTTACTTTCGTGTTGGTGTCTCTATGCAGGGCAACTTGTGATGTTTGGATATATATATATATATATATATTTATATATATATATATATATATATATATATATTTTTTTTTTTTTTTTTTTTCTTTGGAAACTTAATTGGGGTGTCAGATGATGAGTTTTCTTGACGGCTTGATATCTTTGCCTTCTAGTGAACTGAGATTGAAACAGCAGACCAAGCATTGTTTGTTTGTTAGTGTTATAACAGATTCTCTCATGCACAGGAGTGCTGGATTGTCAAGTGTCTTAACTCAGCTCAGGATTACCTAGCTGCCTGTGCTCTTACAGTCTGTGTTGTGCTCTTACAGTTGGTCCTGTGTTCCTATCATCTGTATAATCTTCCTGTAGTCTCTGCTGTGCAGTACATCCGGTGCTCAGTAGTCCAGTCTATGCCATTCTCCTTCAGTCTCTGCTGTGTTCCACCAGTTGTTGCTGTGCACCTGCACCTGCACTCAGTACTCCAGTCGCATTTCCCGAGGTTCAGCTGCAGGGCCATCGCAACAGCATATGTATATATTTATAATATTTATTTCCCTTGAGCCATCTCGCTCCAGTGGGAGTCAGACTCCTGGGGGAGTGAGCGCTCTGATTGGTTACTTGCAACATTAGAACATTTTTGCTGGCAGCCATTTCAGGTCTCAGCGACTTAGTCCCATGTCCTGAATTAAAAGAAGAAAAATAATATAAGGGGGAACGGTAGGCATAACACAACCCTCTAGACCCCATGGGGGGATGGGGGCCCAGAGGGACATCCCCAGGGCCAAAAATGAAATTGGCAAAATATTGCTGCAATTCTGCAGGACTTTCGTGGGATTGGAAAAAAAACAAAAAGAAAATGGTGGTCGGGCCACTATTCATTAACTATAAGTCCCAGGGAGCCCATCTCCGGGGATGTATTCAATAAGGGGAGGGGGGGATTGTGTCCCTCCTCCCCTAGCCATTAAATGCCCCTTGGAGCTCAACCCCGGGGCTGAAATTTGCAAATAAGGGAGTTGGCTCTGTTGCCCCCCCCCCTCTTCGAGCCTCTAAAGGCCCTGGGGAGCTTGCCCTAGTACCAAATTTACTTAAAATTGGGAGAGGTGTTGTACAACCCCCTCCTTGAGCCATTAAAGACCCTGGGGAGCCCAACCCTGGGGCCAATTACTTTAAGGGGGACCACGTGGCCCCCCTCCTTGAGCCATTAATAGCCCCGGGACCCTATCATCTGCTCATCAGATTGGGCAGTGTAACCCATGTTTCCCCTTGGAGCGGACTTTTGATCTGTTTCCCTGCCTGCACTGATAGGGCAGGCAAACAAATCAATATATTGCTCCCTCCTGGAGGGAACAGCATTAGTAGCTGCTCCCTCTGGGGGGGAAGCAATGCCGGCTCACACTGAATGCAGGGAGCTGACAGGGGCTGCAGGGTCCTTGGGACTCGGCCCCCAATGAGAATATGGTGGGTGACCGGGGTGGGCACCAGGGCACCCATGTTTAAGTAATTTGGGCCCTGGGGATGAGGTACCTGGGCCAATAATGGATTGGGGTGGGCATCCGCACAGCTCGCACTCCTTTTTTTTCTGGGATTTTATTGAGCGTGAACTTGACCCAAAGGTATAAGGTATCAGAGCGCTTTATATGAGCACCAGTCGCGTTACACAAGGACACATTCATTTTTGCAGGGAGATTAAGTGATTTGCCCAGAATCACTGGATGTTGAGCGTCATTGCCGAGACTTGAACCCAGATCCCCAGATTTGAGATCAGCTGCACTAGCCCTTAGGCCACATCTTCTCCCAAATTTAAATGAGCGGCTCTTGGGGATGGGGTCTCCAGGGCCTAACAAGACTTGGGGGCGGGCTGCCACCCTAGCCTTTAAATAAAATAAATGGTCCTTGGGAAAGTTGTCCACAAGACTTAATAAGGCTTGGGGAGGGGCGCCACGCAGCCCCCTCCCTGTTTATAAAAAAAGGCCCTGTGGGATGGGGTCGCCAGAGCCTATAAAGGCTCAGGGAGGGGGGCCACATAGTCTCCTACCCTTTCATTAAAGAAAAACAGCCCTGGTGATAGGATCTCCAGGTCCGAATAAGGCTAGAGGGGGCCATGCAGACTCTCTCCCCTTTAATTAAAAAAGGGCCCTGCAGGGTGGGGTCCACAGGGCCTAATAGGGCCCCCCGTCCCCTTTCACGGCCTCTCTTCTCCCCTTTCATAAAAAAGGGCCTGGGGGATGGGGTCCCTAGAGCCTAATAAGTCTCGGGGATGGGCGCCATGCAGTCCCCTCCCTGTTTATAAAAAAGGCCCTGAGGTATGGGGTTGCCAGGGCCTAAAAAGGCTCAGGGAGGGGGGCCACATGGCCCCCTTCCCTTTCATTTATTAAAACAGCCATGGGGATAGGATTCTCAGGGCCTACTAAGGTCCCCCCTTTCACGGCCCCCTCCTCTTTAAAAAATGGCCTTGGAGGATGGGGTCACCAGGGCCTTATAAGGCTTGGGGAGTGGGGGCATGTGCCCCCCTGACCTTTAAAAAAAAAAGATAAGGCCCACGGGTCACCAGGGCCTTTTTAGCTTAATTGGGCCTGGGAAGGGAGGTCCCATGGTCCTGCTCCCCTAGGGTTGGCTTTATGTGTGGTAATAAAATATTACTTTGCAATAAGAAAAAGTAGAAATTCACTGAAAAAACAAAGGCTAAAGTAATATTATAATAGGTGCATTTGTTGGTGACAACTTCAACTTTTTGAACTAAAAAAATATAGAAATTCACCGATTATAGTTAGCAGAGCTAACTATAACTTGCACCCCCAATGCATTTATTATGATCAAGCATATTCCATCACACATGACATGTTCTATGGCATAATTTATGACATCACTGATGATATGTCAGATGACATCAGTAATGACATCACTGATGAAATCATCCAAGCTTCTATTGTACGCATTGCTCTATAAACGGGTATATCATTAGAGCTCTAAGTGCAAAATAGCTCAGCAGAATAAGTAAAAGAAAAGAAAAAGTACCAACAAGGCTTCAGATTCATCCATGGCACTGAAACCACCACTTTCGACATTGTCAATGTTCTTTGTTGCATTCTTGACAAAACATGTGTTTTACTTGCCTGTTCATGCTCTATGGAGAAAAATTCCACCAGACTTTTCTGCACATATTAAAATCATCCATTTCTATTGACGTAAACTCACAAGTTTCACCTTGTTCCTTCTGAACCACACACAGAATGAGATCATGAAGGACTAAAGTTCCCTCTACCCCATACACCATTGTCAGTATTCTGCCATCCTGCCCTTAGGTGGTGCTCACAAAGTACATTTAGGGTCCTGCCTTTAAACCAATTAATGTCAAAACACTGGAGAGGTTCTGCTAATGAGGAACATGGCAGCAGGCTGACACTGACTGCGGGAGCTCAGAGTGAAGGGATGGCTCTGTAAGCAACCTGTCGAGGCTTGCACCACTTAGAGATCTCTCATAACTTCTCTCTTGGTATTATAGAAGCCCCCAATCCCTCCTATTAACCTGCAGCCTTCTCTTCTGGGTCTTCTTGGAAGCGGAGCATTGACTTCGCCATGGCACGATCGAGCCGCTATGGTCCTTCAGTCTCAGGGAGATTATCAGCAGAGACAGCACAAGCAATGAGGGAGCATATCGACAACCTGCCGTACGGAGAGGCAGTCAGAGAGTGGGACTGGCAGACATAGACCGACCTGGAAGGCTCAAGAATTTTACTGTACGGATGTCAGGAGAGCAAGGGGGGCATCATGCCTCACTGAAATTGCAGGTAGAGGTGTACATCATCGGGCCTATTAATGAGCTGGAAGGAAGGCCCTGTAAGGAAAAATTATTAAAACAGTGACACCCATGTACTAGAGTGGGCAAGGATTCAGAACAGGAGGAAGGCACATTCAGTGTTAATACAATAACGGTGCTCAATACCACAGTTTGCCCACCTCACAGAAATAGATACCTGTTGGGGAGACCACTAAGCCTTCCGAGGACCGAGCAGAGGAAATCTGATTAAATAGGCCAGCACCCCACTTGAGAGAGGTATAATGTCTGGATCATTGGGCCTATCTCTGCCCACTGCAAACAGGGTGATATACTGACAGAAAAAAGAGAGGATAGACTTGACCTAGAGGCACATACAATTAATACACGGAACAAAGTAGATAGAGGGGTAGAGCCAGAAAAGATTAATGAAGTGGGCAGGGCGGACAGTTCTATAGAGGGCATCCTCTTGGGTCAAGGGTGAAATCCCAAGGAGATCTGTGATCTAATAAAATAATCAAAAAGAGATACATTGTTCCTGCCACATGCAAGAAGTTAGGTTAGATGAACTGGACGAACAGACATGGTTTCTGGAAGAGAGAGTGGATTAAGTCAGTTTAGGCCTGCAGCAAAATAATGTGAAGATAGGGAAATTAAAAGGACAAAATAGGTCATTAAAAGAAAATGTCAAGAGACTAGAAAATCACTCCAGATGGAACAATTAAAGATTGTGGAATATCCCGGAAGGCATAGAAGGTGCTATAGCGGGATGGTTTCAAATGAGGTCTCGGTTCTCTATCATCAGGGTGCTGGATCTTTTCCATTGTTTTAGAGAAGATTAAGAGCTGTACATCACATTAAATTGGAAACAGACACAAGAGTCCCTCTATCTCAATATATTAAAAAGGGCAAACACCTCACTAGGGCCAAGTGTGTTATAAGGATGTTAACAAATCATGCTACAAGTCCTTTGACTACATAGACTGTGCCTTTCTCTCAAAGACCATATCCTTTTAACTATACCACAAAAACAATTCCTCAAAATATACTTCTATTAGGAAATACTAACTGTGGCAAGATTTTTAAACTTTGCTGATTATGTAATTGATTAAACATTCTGGGTCCGATTCACAGAACTAACTTAAGACAAAATCCTAAACTTACTACTATTTTGGTATTCCTAGTGAGGTGTTTTGCCCTTTTTTATATATTGAGATAGAGGGACTCTTGTGTCTGTTTCCAATTGTTGTTACCCCGTCCCTTTGTTAAACATAGGGGTATCGCCCTTCCTTTTGTTCATCACATTAAATTATCACAATCTCCACCTATATCTGGCAATTAAGAGAGTTTGTTCTGAGTTTAAGGGTTTCATTATTCAGAGTGTTTTGTAAGTCATCTTTATTAAGTCACGAGTTTAATTCATCAATCTTAGTCATTAGAATCTCATTACAAGACAATGCAATCCATAAGCAATCAAGAAATCACAATAAAATGCATTATGCTTGTTTCATTAAGGAAAGAAAATCCCTACTGTGAGAACTAAAAGGAAACGTTGTCTGCCTAAGAGACCCATAAAGAGTTCTGATATTGAGAGATATCATAAAGCATAAATCTTTAGCATTAAAAATCAGCAAAATAAATCAATAATCAATCAAAGTTAAACTTCTCATTAAGGGAGGTTCAAGAAACTCAGTAGAGTCTCAAAGTAGCATAGACACAGGTATGAAGGGATATGGAGAAAATGGGGCGAGCGCTGGGATAAGTGTGTCCTACTCACACACTATTATAACCCAGCAACATATTTTTTCAATCTTCATGCAGCTTCTTCTCTTTTCTATCAGCTTCCGATAAGCCCATGGAAATGTGCTTACTCCCTGTCTTCTCACAGGAATACAGTATTCTTCAGACAACAACTTCTGAGACTGCAACTATGTCTTATTGTGTAACTATTTTGTCTAAGTTCTCATAATTCATTCTCCCATTTGAAACTTAATTCCTAACCTTCTAAATAACAGGTTTATTCATTAGCTAACAATGGCCGTTTTGGAAGTTGAAACATCTATATGAAACATTTTGCACAACAATCATTAATTGAAAAAAAACAAGCTCAAAATCTAGTTTAGCTCTGTTAACTTTAATACAACAGTGTATCAGTGTATTAGGCCTGGCACGTTTAAGTATGATTGCCTAATGAAATGTAGCATTAAATTCATGTTTAAGTCATATTAGCTTTGCACATTATTTAACATTATTTCTAGGTATTTTTAAACACTTCTCCAAAAGTAATGGCCTGAATGTTTTCGTATTTAAGTTACTGAGGAGTGGAGCACTGCAGGATAAACCTGAAATCAATCTAGAGCTAGAAATCCAAAGACTCCATAGGGACCCTTTCAAACAGAACCCCAAACGAAAGGCCCCTAGGAGGAGTTTGGCTAATTTTCTGACTTACACAGTGAAAGAGCAGATTTCAGCCCATGCACTAAGAAATATTCTTTGATATAAAAAAGTTTTTCCTATCAGTTTAGGTTGGGCATTGGCAGGATGACTGTGCATAGACAATGGGAACAAGTGGGCAAAATGGAAGAACTACAGAAAATAGGCATAAGAGTCCAAATGAGATTCTCAGACTTCTAAGAATATAATGGAGAAATTAAATGTTTAACCTGAATGAGGCATGGGAGGTAGATGATGTCATTAGAAAAATGATAGAGAACTCCTAAAGGGCAGGAATGCCCATTACTTACTGGCGGTTGGCAGTATGTAGTTACAGCTAGGACCTAGTTTAGATAGGAAAAACATTTTTTGACAAGCCTACTTATTTAGCTCCGGTTGATGAATCTTCACGAAATTTCCCCCAAAAATGTTATGCTCACTTCAGCTGATGTCTGAAAAGTTTTGTGGTAATCCGTCAAGCGGGGGCCAGGAAAAAGAGGGGTTCAAAAATGCATTTTCCCATGTTAATTCCCATAGAGATTTTGAACACGACTACAGCCTGAACCACTGAACCGAATACTCCAAATTTGGCAGAAGGCTATCTCTTGGTCCAGAAAGCATGCTTTTTGTTATTTGGTATAAATCCTTTAATTAGTTTTCGATATATTAACCAAAATCCAAATTTGTATATCTGAAGACGCAGATCCTTCGCGAATCAACCCGTGTTGAATCTGCAGGTCTGCTCGCCAAAGCAGGGTCTTGATTGGCAGCCCACAACCTGACTGGGAAGTTGCAGGCTCCATTTTATGCATAGGGAAACAGTCCCCAGGGCTAAAATTTCAATGCAAAGTGAATAAAGGGGTCAAGGTAGAGATACCTAAATCCCAAGGGTTTGTTAGAGGGGTCCCAGAGATACCCATAAATCCACTAAATTGTCTTATAACATTTTTTCTCAACACACTGGAATCCGTGGATCCCCCCCATGCCCAGTGCAACCCCCATCTCCTGTTGAAACATGAATTCTGACACAGCTCATCAGAGGCCCGACCCCTTTCTCCACCACTCTAAAAATGCACCTCCTGATACACTACTTTTTGGGGGATGAAGTCTCTTTGGATGCTGAGGGTCCTTGGGCATCAAGAACCCCTCCTGTTACCTCCAGTAAGTCCCACACAACGGGATTGCTTAGAGCTCATCATAGAGCCTGTCCCCTCTCTCCACCACTCTGCAAACGTACCCCCTGGCATGCTACTGGTTTGGGGATGAAGTCTGCTTGGAAGCTGAGCGTCCTTGGGGGCCAAGAAGCCCTCCTGTTACCACCAGTAAGTCCCACACAGTGGGATTTCTGAGAGGTCGGCGGAGGCCCCTCCGCCTTTGTCCAGCACTCTGCAAACATGCTTCCTGACATACTACTGGTTAGTGGATGAAGTCCACTTGGATGCTGAGGATCGTTGGGGGCCAAGAACTCCTCCTGTTATCTCAACAGTAAGTCTCAGCCAGCGAGATTGCTAAGAGCTCATCAGAAGCCCTGCTCCCTTTCTCCACCCACTGTACAGACCCATGCAGCCACTCACACATCCACTCACAGAGCCATAAAGCTACTTCCAAACCCACTCCCACACCCACAGAGCTCCTCACACACATACTGACAGACCCATACACCCACTCACACACCCATACAGCCACTCACAAATTCACTCACATACCTACTCACACACCTACTCACCAACCCATACAGCCATTCACATGGCCACTCAGAAAGATAACAGGTTACAGCTAGGAAACACAATTATTAAAACCTTTGGAATTCACTAAAATAAACCAAACCTTACAAGGATGTTATAGTTAGTTAGGAAATAGAATTTAAAAAGCCTTAGAAATGTATTGAAAAAACTAAGGTTACAGGGATTTATAGTTAGGCTCAGATTTCACTTGTACAGAACAACTGAAATTCAGCAGTTATTGTTAACTAAGCTAACTATTCCTTGAGGCCCGCAATGCACTGCTTAAGTCCTCATATATTAGATCACTCATGGCATGGACAGTGACATCCCTGATGACATCAATGATGGCATCTCAAATGACATCTTCCAGTGACTGTGGCTGTTTTTTAAAGGCTTCTGAGGGTTAAACATATATAATAAGGTACTACAAATGTAAAAATACTATACTTTTTGTACTACTAATGAGTGATACTCTCCCTAATATATATTATGTGAGTGGTTGTGTGACTGTGTGTATCCAGGTGTGAGTGGAAGCCTGAGTTGCTGTGTAGGTGTATGAGTGGGTGTATGAATGGTTCTATGGGTGAATAAGCGAGTGTGTGAGTACCTGTATGGGTGAATAAGTGGGTGTGTGAGTAACTGTATGGGTGTGGGAGTGACTGTGTGACTGGCTGAATGGGTGAGTGAGTATATGAGTGGCTATATGGGTGAGTGAGTGGCTGTGTGAGTGGCCCTCTGGATGAGTGAGTGGGAATGGGAGTCTGTATCTGTGAGTGAGTGGGTAAATGAGTGGCTGTATGGGTGAGTGAGTGGCTGCATTGGTATGGGAATGGCTTTGTAAGTGGCTCTATTGGTGACTGAGTGGGAATATGAGTGACTGTTTGGGTGAGTGACTGACTGTGTGTAAGTGGCTATATCAGTGACTGAGTGGCCATTTTAGTGGCTGTTTAGCTAACTGATTGGTTGTCTCAGTGGCTGTACCAGAGAGTGAGTGTTTATGTGAGTGGCTGTATGTGTAGGTGTATGGAAAGTGAGTGGCTGTGTGAGTGGCTGTATGAGTGAGTAAGTGGGTGTGTGAGTGGCTCTATGGATCAGTGAGTGGGTGTATGAGTAGTTGTATGGGTCTGTTGGTGGGTATATGAGTGGCTGTGTGAGTGGTTCTGTGGATGATATCATTAGTGATGTAATTTCAGATGTCATCAGTGATGTCACTGACCATGTCATGAGTGATGTAATATGTGAGGTCATAAGCAGTGCATTGCATGGGTGTAAAGTATAGCTAACTCAGGTAACTATAACTGCTGAATTTCAATGGCTTTGTATGAGTGAAATCTGAGCCTAACTATAACGCCCTTATTACCATTGTTTTTTTTTCAGTGAATATTAGATAAGGGTGGAAGCAAGGTGGCAGGGTTACTTTTTTTGTATGTCATCCCCTACATGTGATTCATGAATGTAAATATTAGTGTCAGGTAAACGAGGAGGTGGTTCCTTGGAAGGGGCACTATGGGGTGGGGAACATACAGGGAGAAAATGTAAAAAAGTGAAAATCCTCAGGACCCATATTAGAACTAGGCTGCAAATCATTTTCAGCTGAAACAAGGGAGGCCCAGGTTGAGAGAAAGATGGGGGTGGCAAAAGGAGGTTAGAGATCAATGGTATGGGAGTTAAGATAACTGTAGTTCACTAGAATATGAACAGCCTGAGGTCAAGAAAAAACAGAGATTCAGTTTAGAACATCTAAAGTCTATTGGGGCCCAGATTATCAAGCTGGAAGAAACCCATTTGGAGAGATCGGACATAGGTCCCGTTTTAGTAAATGTGGTTGGGTACAAGATATTGTCAGTTCAGGGCAACAGGGTAGCATGAAAGGGGTGGCCATACTAATCAGGAAACATTCAGGCTTCAGGTTAATAAATTACAAACCGTAAGACACAGGAAGGTGGTTAGTCGTTTCTTTGGGGATTGCTGAGTTAAGATTGTCATGTACAATTTTCTGTGGCCCCAATTGCAATGATTTAATATTCTATGTTGGAATATATTTATTGGAGTCCAAGACCCCCATATCAATGAGAGAGGATTTTAAAATTGTCTTAGATAAAGAAAAAGACAGGACTTCAAAATTGAAATATTTAAATTCTCCTAAAATGGGCCATAAGATGAAGGAGATGATGAGGGGTTTGAATTTGATTGATATTTGGCTCAAAATCACCGGAGCACAGAAAGGGTACACTTTCTACAGTAAACAATCTGGGCACAATTACTAAACTGATTATTTTCTTTTAGATGGAGTCATCAAAGAGATGGTTGAGTCATTTACCCATCTCCCAGCCCTTTTGTTGGATCACTTTGATTTAGCCTTGAGTCTAGAACTCTCCGTTATGTTAAGCAGGAAGAAGTAGACTCTAAATAGGACTCTTATCCTGAAATAATATATTTGTAGGGAGTTGGTAGATAAAACTATGGAGTTTTGTGATTGGAACAGAGTGTCGGCCAGATGTTTAATCATATTGAACACATACAAGGCCTATTTTAGAGGCATAATAAGTAAAGCTTTGCATAAAGATAGGGTAGAGTCTCGCAGACAGGGGAAGACGCTGGTAGACAACATCCAAAAGAAAGAAAGAAATCCAGGCATGCTCACCATCTGGTTTTAGTAACCTGACAGCCCTAAGGGTAGAATATGAGCATATTGAAATTCAGTACAAGGCAAGGCTGGCTAAGAAGATGGGCAACAGATAGAGGTTTAGTAACATGCATTACCTTGAATACGGGGGAAAAAGCGGACGTTTGTTAGCTTGGAAGACCAAGGTAGACAGATCTAGGATTTTTATAGATACCTTAATTGAAGCTGGGGAAGGGCAAGTGTTAACAACTACTCATGAAAGTGAACATGAGTTGGTAAAGGTTTTCGGAGCACTATATATAGACTATACGGGAAGCAGCCTTTACAGCACAACGCATGCAGTTACATCGCAACGAAAAAGATGTGCACACACTGGAGTTGGAATAGAAAATTAATCTATTCCAACTTCCAGTGCTTCCCCGACAGAATGTCGGGGTAAAGTTTGGCGTTGCAACGGCATGCATGTAATGGCATGCATTGTAACGTCACATATCCGAATATACCAATCCAAATATAAATACGATTTTAAAAATGGCTGTAAGATAGACAACTCCTAAAGTTAAACAGGGATCAGGTCAAGGCCCTGGATTCTGAAATTACTGAAGAAAAAATCAATAGGTAGATTGCAAGTTTAATAATGGTAAAGCGGCAGAGCCTGATAGGCTGCTGTTAGAACTGTATAAGAATCTATTAGGAACTCTGATTCACGAAATTAAAAGCCTGTTCAACTCAATACATATCTAAGGTATGGAGTTTCCTTCCTCATGGTATGAAGACACCATTGTGATGATCTAGAAGCAAAATAAGGACCCAAAAAGGCCATAGTCCTATCAACCAATCTCACTTTTAAACTGTGATTATAAGATCTTTACGAGCATTATAGCTAGAAGGGTGGTAGGGTTATTTCCACCAATATTCATTCCAATTAAAGAGGATATATTCTGGATGGCAAATAAACCAGCCAACCCATTTTGTGATCGGGACAATAGATATCTTAGAAATATTTGACATCCGACCTATTTGTGGGAAGTTCTAGGGAATTTCAGATTCAATAAAGGTATCAACACAACCCTAAAAGCTCCATACAAAGAGCCATCTGCGAGGGTGTTAGATAACAGGACATTAACAGAGGCTTCTGTCATTACTTGAAGGACTAGAAAAGGTTATCCTCTTTCACCATTAGTATTTGATCTTAAAACAGAACCATTAGCTCAGCAGATCAGGGCTGATAATACTATTGTGCCATTTGAAGCCTTTGGGTTTGAGATGAAGCTGGCATTATATGCAGATGACCACTTGGTTTATACGAGCAACCTGAACCACTTGATTCCTAAATTGGAAGAGCACCTCAAAACATTAGGGAAACTTTCAGTACAGTTGATCAAGAAAATAAGATGGATGTCATGACTTTGAGTGGCAAGGAGATAATCCAGAATTTGAAAGAGCTGATTAGGTATCTGGGTATCCATATAACACCCAATTTAGAAGACCTCCACAGTAAAAATTTAGCGAAAATCAGTTTTGAGTAGAGGAGTTACTAAAAAATATGATAAGTTGCAGTTGACTGTTTAGGTAAGGTTCAATCTAGTCAAAATGATGATCCTTCCAAATTTGACCTCCCTGTTTAATACTGTAATTATTGACCTTCCCTAGTGCCCAACCAAGCAAGAGTCAAGGTGAAGTGACCAGTTTCATTTGGGCATATAAGGGCATTAGTTTGGCATGGACAAAATTGAGGAAAACGCTGATGGGGTGACTCTGCCTGATTTTCAGATGCACTGTTATGTATTTCAATTAAAAACTATTAAATATTAGCTATGGAACCGGACAACCCACCAATAAGGAGACTGTATGTGGCAATGCTGAGTAATTTAAGTCAAAAATGTTTTTTGTGTAAGTTTGGGAACCTGAAATACTTTAAGAAAGTGAGATGGAAGGCTTTAATAGCAGCCCTAAGAATGTGAGTCTATCTAATATCTAAGAAAAGTTTTTAACACCCCATATTAATCACACTTGACGCCCTTCTGGGACTTGACTGAAATACCTGAATATCTGACAGACTCACTTAGTCAGCCCTTCAGACGGGCAGGATTTAATCATTGGGGGATTTCAGCGAGGGGTCGGGCATAAAGGACTGGCCAACAATGTCATCAAGGACAAATGGTGAACTGCCTAGGTTTAAGTACATCCAGATGCGGTCTTGGTGGGCCTCATAAGCATGTACTTGGGAGGGTGGTGAAGCGTATGAGGTCCTGAGTAAGGGTAGAGATAAACTGAAGAAAAAAGTGGCGCTGTGGTAATGGAAGATACTTGAGGTGGAGCATGCTCAATGCCCAGAAATTGATTGAATATGGAATGATAACTTGCCAGAGAAAATTACAAAAGATTTATGGCAAATATCCTTGAAAACCTTTTATGCAATGGTAACATCTGTTGCATTAAAGAAGAAACATATCTTTATATTCACAGGGCTTACTGGTCCCTTCATAAGTTAGGCAAGTTCGCACACAATGAATCGAGGTGCCCAAAGTGTGAGTTTCCACTTGCCAGTGGTGTAGCCTTCCATGGCGGTCCCTGACTTTGCCGCCCCACGGTGGCGGCCGTAAGAGCGGGGGGTTGCTGGAGATATTCCTGCAATTGTCCCCCCCCACAGCAAATGCATGGAAGATCACGAGGGCGCTGCCGCTTGCAGATGACATACATATGTTTGTAGATTGCCTTGTGATGGTCCCTTTCTAGAAGGAAGGAAGTATGATAATAACCGAAGAGGTTGGGCATCCGATACAGGTAAACCGGCTACTTGTCCTACTCAGGAGGGAGCCTGGGGAAATACTGTATAATAAATCGAAGAGAAAACTGATTTTCGATATGGTGTTATTAGCTCATAGAGAAATATGTAGTAAATGGATATCCACAGAACCTCCGTCCGGCACAGACTAGATTTAGTATGTCAATTATATTTGTCAATTAGATATTGCATTTGATCCACAAAGCTTAGTGAAAGTCTGGAAGGACTATGTTAGAAGGCAAACACATTCAATGAGTCAAATGATTACACCTCATTTGCTATACTAGCGGGCTGTTGGCAGCAAAATAAGCAAGCTAGTTTCTCCTATGTAAGAAACCATGCAATGTGAAACTAGTGGTGGAATGAGGATGAAAAGAATAATGTCAAAATACTGTCCAGCACAGTGCACATCTTGCTTTTCATCACACTCCAGTCCAGGTTTGCACACAACCATCATGATGCATTATAGTTCATGTAATTTCTTAGTGGCCAAATCTTGTATAGATCACCCTTTTGGGGTATTCGGACAATATATTGAGTTTTAAATATCAAGTTACAGAAATATCAGCAAATAATATTGTAAAAAAATGTATTGTGATGCAAAAATATCATCAAGAACATCAATATTTCAGGTAGTAATATCATGCTCAAGAATGTTGTTGTTAATATCGTTTACAATAATATAGTTAGATTTGCGGGGGTCTAGTGTGGTAAGTTAATTAAGTAATAAATAAATGAACCTTTGGTTTAATTTATAAGTAATTATTACAATGTTTAATAATCAGGTTAATTGTTTAGTTGTTTTATTTTTATATGTATATTTTCTTTTGTTAATTAATGATGTTCATATTTAGAGTTTTATATTTGTTACGAGTTAATAGGGATATGTTTCATATATGTGATGTGCTTGAAGTGAAGTGCTTTCTGTACTGTTGCACAGACTGAAGTGGGAATATTGAATGTTACTACTTCGAAGTCCAACACTTTCCATACTGTTACACAGCCTAGAGTGGGAATAGTAAATTGTACTCCTCGGAAGTCCAACACTTTCCCTAATCTTGCACAGGCTAGAGTGGGAATAATAAATGTAACCCCTCTGAAGTCTAACACTTTCCCTATTATTGCATGCACATGAGTGAGAATAGTAAATGTTACCCTTCCAAAGTCCAGCACTTTCTCTACTGTTGCACAGACTGGAGTAGGATAAGTACATTTAACCCCTCTGAAGTCCAACATTTTCCCTACTTTTGCACAGACTGCATTGGGAATAGTAAATGTAACTCCTCCAAAGTCCAACGCTTTCTCTACTGTTGCACAGACTGGAGTGCGAAAAGTAAATCTTACCCCTCCGAAATCCAATGCTTTCCCTACCATTGCACAGACTGAAGTGGAAATAGTAAATTTTATTCCTCCAAAGTACAACACTTTCCCTACTGTTGTCAGACTCGAGTGATAATAATAAATCTTTCCCCTCGGAGTCCAATGCTTTCCCTAACGTACCACAGACTTGAGTGGGAATAGTAAATTTAACCATTCCCAAGTCCAAAGCTTTCTCTACTGTTGCACAGACTGGAGTGGAAATAGTAAATTTAGTCCCTCTGAAATCCAACGCTTTCTCTACTGTTGCACAGACTGGAGTGGGAACAATAAATCTTACCCCTGGAAGTCCCATGCTTTCTCTATTGTTGCACAGACTGGAGTGGGAATAGTAAATTTAACCTCTCCGAAGTCCAACGCATTCGCCTACTTTTGCACAGACTGGAGTGGGAATAGAAAATCTTACCCCTCTGAAGTTCAATCCTTTCGCCACTGTTGAACAGATTGGAGTGGGAATAGTAAATTGTACCCCTCCAAAATCTAAAGATATCCCTACTGTTGCATAGACTCGAGTGGGAATAGCAAATGTTACCCTTCCAAAGTCCAACACTTTATCTACTGTTGCACAGACTGGAGTAGGAATAGTTATTTTTCACCCTTCCAAAGCCCAATGATTTACCTACTGTTGCATAGCCCGGATTGGAAATAGTAAATCTTACTCCTCCGAAGTCCAACACTTTTTCTACTGTTGCAAAGACTCGAGTGGGAATAGTAAATCTTACCCCTCCAGGGTCGAATGCTTTCCCTATTGTTGCACGGACTGGAGTGGGAATAGTAAATTTAACCCCTCCGAAGTCCAACGCTTTCCCTACTTTTGCACAGACTGGAGTGGGAATAGTAAATCTTACCCCTCTGAAGTCCAATGCTTTCCCCACTGTTGCACAGATTAGAGTGGGATTGGTAAATTTTACCCCAATATTTTCCCTACTATTACACAAATTGGAGTGGGAATAGTAAATGATACCCCTCTGGATTCCAACGCTTTCCCTACTATTGCAGACTGGAGTGGAAACAGTATAACTATTATTCTCAGACTTCACTAATTTTTTTATATTTTCAAAATATATGTGATATTATTATTTAATTTCATATTATATATGTATATATATGTATATTTAATTTGTTTTTCAAATGTAATTAAAGTGGTAGTTTATTTGATGTTTTGCATCTGTATTTGTTAATATTGTTTATGTTGTATATATTTATATATACATATATACATATACATGCATATTTTATATGTATGCTTTCATAAGAGTGAATAAAAAAAAAAAAAATTTAACAATGTACAATATTTTTTAATAATACGCCGGATTTATCGGACCAGCTGCTCACGGGAATGACTTACTGAAGTAGAGAAGAATGCAGCACTTGTGATTGTGAAAGAGAGGACTACAGAATATGGAATAAGAAGGTTGTGAGGACTGAGCAAAAACTGTTGATGTGAAACAAGAACACAGTATTCGTGAATGTGAAAATCAGGACGTTGATTACGGATTGATCATGAAGAATGCATAAGAAATTGGTTCCATGAAATAAAGCCCTGATGAAGTCTGGGTTAGGACAAAACGCGTAGGCTGAAAAGATTTGATGAAATTGTCTGAAAAGATTTGATTAACTTCCTTCCTGCCACACGCTGTTTTACACACATTGTTGCATACCTGCTGCCTGATCGGTCCGAGGGGACCGCAATGCTCGTCTTCTGCTGTGCCCGCCCGCTTCATTCATCATTGCAGCACAAGGAGACTACAACTCCCAGCTTTCCCTGTGAGGCGCACTGCCACTAGCGCCATAAGGAAGCATCAGGAGGCGCTTCAAAAGCAGCCGCAGGCTCCTTCAGCGCGGCACGTGTGCGGGCGTGTCCGGGCCACACCCGGGCAAAGACTGGGAGAAGGGCGGGCCCATCCGAGCCCATCAGACACCGACAGAGACTGGGCTGGGCCACATTATTAACATCTGGGACTCGAGGTATTCAATAATTACGCAAAGGTTTTGTTGTTTAATCTTATGTTTTGCACCTATAAATAGCATAGCTTTGTGAAATGAGCAAGTATGTCACAGGGCAGGGGGTGCTAGGGACTTTAGACGCATTTCTATTGAGGGCAGAATCAGCTCCTGATACATGAGATTGAGCTAACAGAGCGTAGGCTGTCGTTGGAACCCCAGCCACCTCCAAACAAAAAACTCACGACAGGCCTCCTCCTCTCTCCCTGCAATCTAACAACAAAAAAACTCTTCCTCACGAAAACATTACGTCAGATATCAAGATAGGTCCTACCTCCTCCCCCGAAACAGTAAGCATAATTAACAACTCTCCTGTAACAACCAGGGGTCAGAAGGCTGCTATAAGCCGTAATAACAGCCAGGAACCACCCACTAAGAAGAGGAAGGGTAGGGGTACACAGAGACAAAGTCACTAAGCGAACACCCAAAAGGCCATGAGACGGAAAACAAGAAATAATGATAGAGATGTTAGCCAGGGGCCTATTCCAACACAGTTGCCAGCAGCATCATACAGTTCACTACCTACCCCACAGGAGGATGCCTTTTGGAAGAGGTTGGAGACAATGGTAACTGTTTTGTTAGATCCACTGGCCCAAAAACTAGCCTTAATTGAGGACAGGCTTATTAAACTGGAGGGGTCTGTCGCAAGTATCACAACAGGTGATCATAACACAAACAGAGGTGGGGATGCCATGCTTAATAGGGGAAGTAGGGGAAATAGTTTAGCGGTAAGTAATCAGTCAGATGCACCATCTAATGGCAAGCGACAATGCCCTAGCCTGCATGTTAGTATGGTTGGAGATCAAGCTCAGAGCCATCCCCCTACCCAAAGAGGTTTGCCTCCGCTATTGGACCAGCCGAGGCCATCGTCACAACTCGATGGCCTAAATTTCGGGAATAACAAGGGCTCAAGACCCCCAAACGTGGCACTTATAGCCGCAGGAGGCACCGCACCAATAGGTGGGATTAGAGCATCCACACTCCAACATACACTTGGCTATAATCAGGGAGATTTTAGCAATAAAAATCTAAATTTACATCTCCCACCTGAAGCTACTGCATACACAATAGTGCTGGCAAACTTCCCGCCTCTTCCTCATAACACTGCAGAGCATTGGTCAACTCTAAGGAACAAGTCGCTACACTTATTGACTGTTAGGACTGGGATGACCAACGTTCTATTTTCAGAGTTCAACATGGCTGGCCGAATACCTTGGGTAGGCAAGTCGATCAAGTCATTAGTATGCGATTGTGTGGTCTTAACTTTTAGATCACCTAGATTAGTATAGTCTATTCTTGACATGGCAGGGAATCAGTGCATTTCTCCCCAGAGTATAAATACACTGCCTCTGGGGTATTTCTATCAACCCCCCCGAACCATGAGATATAACCCCATGGGGGAATTACCCTTAAGGAATGATTGGCCTAGATATACCATCCCAGTGAGCAATCGCTATGGCATTTTTAGCTCATTAGAAGATCAAGATTGACTTGCCCCCTCTCCAAGGTCTTTCCCTAATACCAACGCTGGTAAAAATAGATATTGTGGGGCTAAGGGACATAATGACAAAAATCTAGTGGTCCAGGACCAACTTACTCCCTACGCTCAGGAGGCACAGGACATGGTCAGCATAAATTCAACCTTGAAGGATTCTAATGAACCTATAGCTATCACCACCTTAGAACAGTTACCATCTAGTAATGAAAGTGGATTAGTTAGCACAGTAGGCCTACCAGCCTCTCACGATAATGCAGAGAGAACATACTGTGAAATAGCATCTTGGAATGTTGCTGGGTTGCTGTCAAAACAGACAAACCCCCTTTTCGGGGACTTTATAATGAGCCATTATATTTTATGTTTCCGAAAAACGTGGGCAAAGGAGGCAATCCATATTAATGGATTTAAAACATTCCATACTCCAGCTATCGAAGGCAGGAGTGGAAGAACAAAAGGGGGACTTGGAACGTACATATCAAATAGGTTAGAAGTGAAAAAGATAGAGCTTCAGGCAGAGGAACCTTCTTATCAATTTATCCTAATCTATGTTGAAGGAAACTACTGTATATTATTGATAAACTTCTACAATAATATTCCTCCAGATAAAGTGAGTAACATCTTAATGCAATTATTTAATTACCTGCAGGCCTTATACAGCAAAAATCACAGCGATATGATGTTAATCATGGAAGGGGATTTTAATTGCGCCTTCTGCCTAAGTGAGGGAGGTAAAACCTGTGGTGTTTTAACTGAAGAAGGTGTTAGTAATACCCACTTCTGTCATTCTCCACTGGGGGACTTGTACAACAACTTGATTTTTAGTATGGACTGAGGTTTGCTAGCGAGTTACCTAATAAACCTGTATCTATGCCCCACACTTTTAATGGCAGGGGCTGTCACCCTATTTTAGACTATATTCTTATATCGAACAGACATACCCACAGATTCAATTATTTTCACGTGGATGAGATCTTATTGAGTGATTATTTCCCATTATGTCTCTCAATTTTTATACCATCCAGTAAGTCGCATAGTAAAGATATAATAGACCAGGCTTTAGCTCACATTTCTATTAATAAGACAAACAGCTACAGCCTCCGTTGGTCAATGGTTGACCCCGTAATGATCACCAAAAAAGTGATAGACAAGTGCAGACCAGTTTTCAACACTTGTTTGAGTGAGGCGGTTACTCCATTTAGCACCCTCTCCTCCTTTCAGCTAATAGTCGTTATTTGTCCCAGTGAAGAATAAAAGAAAATCCTGTGGATGGTTTGATTCAAAGTGTACACCGGCCTATTCTAACTTAAAAAAGGAACTACATAAGACTCCTAAAAACGTTGTAAATATGAGAAAGGTAAGAGGGGAATACAGAGTGGCCCTTAGGGAAAGAAAAGCAACAATAAGAAATTAAGCCTCTGAATCTCTTCATGAAGCCTCTAAAAGGGGAGTCAGCTTGGCGTTTTGGAGGGTAGTAAAAGCACCTTTTCTGAATTCCGGGGAAGGGCCATCAATAGAGGTTGCTATATCCGAGAAGCAGTGGATTTACTACTTCTCGGGGGTGTACAATACAGACGGAAATCTTGCCACCCACACTAAGAGCGTTCATAGGGAAACCACTAACAGCTCTGAGGCCCAGTACTTCGATCTTCGGTTTACACTGGAGGCGGTGACACGTGCGCTTTCTGTGAGCTTGGGGGGTAAGGTAAGATGGGGTCCCCATAGATCTTTTTAAATCTAATATTGAACTATGGGTGCAAATTATCACTCAGATTTTAATGGCCAGCTGCCTTGCCCCCTTTCCAACAACTTGGGTTGAATCTACCATCGTCCCAATTTTCAAAAAGGGGGACCGTCAGGACCCAAAGTGTTACAGGCCCATTTCTTTATTAGATGCTTTGACTAAAGTGGCTGGACGTATAATACTGGATCATCTACATGAATGGGCGGAAGAAAACAATGTTCTGTCCGTTATTCAATACGGCTTCCGCGAGGGACTGGGGACAGTGGAGCAGAGTTTAAATTTAGCTAGTTTAGTTGGGAAGTACACGCGGGTGAAGAAAGGCAGACTGTTTTTATCTTTTGCCGATCTCACTTTCGCCTTTGATTCTGTGAGACATGAGGAGCTGTGGGCTATCCTTGAGCAGATAGGGGTGGACACACAAATTAATAATTTCCTTAGATGCCTATATTGCGATGCCAAGGCGCGAGTACGTTTTGGCTTCGGTGGAGATCGCACGGCCTCATTCCCCATTAGGAGAGGGGTCAGGCAAGGATGTGTCCTGGCCCCTTTTCTTTTTAATCTTTACATCAATGGTTTATTGTGAGGCACTGCTTAAGGATAACCAAGACTTCCCACAAATAGCTGCACGTCCCATACCCGCACTTCTCCATGCAGATGATGCGGTTTTAATGTCCCGCACCCAAATAGGTTTACAACAGGTTATAGAGAGTTTTACTAAGTTTATGGGCACTTGGATCTTAAGGTGAACACCTCAAAAACATATATAATGAAATGTGGATTGGGGAGTCATAAGTGCAGGGGCATGTTTTTAGAAGGACAGTAAATAGAGTACACTAATAGTTTTGACCCTAGTGACTCATGGACATGAGCCATGGAAAAAAAGATTGCATTTGCTAGATCAACAATGGCCCTTGCTAATTTTGCGAGGAAACTTGTGAGAAGATTGCCATTGGAGCTAAAACAGATTTATAAAGTGAAATGCATCTCTGCAGCCATGCATGGAGCGGGTGTGTGGGGCTTTGCGGATACACATCCGCTGCAAACGGTGGAAAACATATTTTTGAGATATATTTTATCATTATAATTTCTCTGGTTTTGTACTAGTGAAATGTCCAACTAACTATAACGTCCCTGAAGCCTATGGTTTTTTCAGTGAATTTCAAAGGTTTTTTAAATGATAATTTCTAACTATAACGTCCCTGAAACCTATGTTTTTTCCAGTGAATTTCGATGTTTTTTTAAATGCTAATTTCTAACTATTACATCCCTGAAACCTATGTTTTTTTCAGTGAATTTCAAAGGTTTTTTAAATGCTAATTTCAAACTATAAGGTCCCTGCAGAAAGAGGCAAGAGAGGTACAGAAAGAGGCAAGAGAGGTGCAGAAAGAGGCAAGAGGGGTGCAGAAAGAAGAGAGTGAGCTACAGAAAGAGGCAAGAGAGGTGCAGAAAGAGAGGTGTAGAAAGAGATAAGACTGGTGCAGGAAGAGGCAAGAGATGTTCAGAATGTGGCAAGAGAGGTGCAGAATGAAGAGAGTGAGGTGCAGAAAGAGGCACGTGAACTGCAGAAAGAGGAAAGAGAGGTATAGAACGAGGCAAGAGAGATGCAGAAAGAAGAGAGTGAGCTACAGAAAGAGGCAAGAGAGGTGCAGAAAGAGGCAAGAGAGGAGCAGAAAAAAGAGAGTGAGCTACAGAAATAAGCAAGAGAATGCAGACAGAGACAAGAGAGGTACATAAATAGGCAACAGAAGTGCAGAAAGACGCAAGAGAGGTGCAGAAAGAAGAGAGGTGCAGTAAGAGGCAAAAGAGGTGCAGAAAGAGGCAAGAGAGGTGCAGGAAGATGCAAGTGATGTGTAGAAAGAGGCAAGAGTGGTGCAGAAAGAGGGAAGAGATGTGCAGAAAGAGGTAAATGAGCTGCAGAATGAGGCAAGAGAAGTGCAGAAAGATGCAAGAGAGGTGCAGAAAGAGGCAAGAGAGGTACATAAAGAGGCAGGAGTTAATTAGAAAGGCAAGAGAGATGCAGAAAGAGGCAAGAGAGATATAGAAAGAGGCAAGAGAGGTGTAGAAAGAGGCAAGAGTGGGTCAGAAAGGCAAGAGAGGTGCAGAAAGAGGTACGAGAGGTGCAGAGAGAGGCAAGAGAGAAGAGAGTGAGCTACAGAAAGAGGGAAGAGAGGAGCATAAAGAGGCAAGAGAGCTGCAGAAAGAGGCAAGAGAGGGGCAGAAAGATGGAAGAGAGGTGCAGAAAGAGGCAAGAGAGGTGTTGAAAGAAGAGAGTGAGGTGCAGAAAGAGGCAAGAGAGGTTCAGAAAGAGGCAAGCGGCGTGCTGAAAGAGGCAAGAGAGGTGCAGAAAGAGGAAGAAAGGCACAGAAAGAGGCAAGTGAGGTGCAGAATGAGGCAAGAAAAGAGCAGAAGGAGGCAAGAGAGGTGCAGAAAGGAGAAGAAAGGTACAGAAAGAGGCAATAGAGGTACAGAAAGAGGCAAGAGAGGTGCAGAAAGAGGCAAGAGAGGTACAGAAAGAGGCAAGAGAGGTGCTGATAGAAGGGAGTGAGCTGCAGAAAGAGGGAAGAGAGATGCAGAAAGAGGCAAGAGAGGTGCAGAAAGCATAGAGTGAGCTGCAGAAAGAAGCAAAAGATTTGCAGAAAGAGGCAAGAGAGGTGCAGAAAGAGGCAAGAGAGGTGCATAAAGAGGCAAGAGAGGTGCTGATAGAAGGGAGTGAGCTGCAGAAAGAGGCAAGAGAGGTTCAGAAAGAGGCAAAAGACACGTGGAAAGAGGCAAGAAAGGTGCAGAAAAAGGTAAAAGGTATAGAAAGAGGCAAGAGAGGAGCAGAAAGAGGAAGAACGGTGCAGAAAGAGGCAAGTGAGGTATAGAAAGAGACAAGAGAAGAGCAGAAGGAGGCAAGAGAGGTGCAGAAAGAGCCAAAAGAGGTACAGAAAGAGGAAGAAAGGCACAGAAAGAAGCAAGAGAAGTACAGAATGAGGCAAGAGAGGTGTACAAAGAGCCAAGAGAGGTGTAGAAAGATGAGATTGAGCTGCAGAAAGAGGGAAGAGAGGTGAATAAAGAGGCAAGCGAGGTGCAGAAAGAGGCAAGTGAGGTTTAGAAAGGAGAGTGAGCTGCAGAAATTAGCAAGAGAAGTACAGAAAGAGGCAAGAGAGGTGCATAAAAAGGCAAGAGAGGTACATAAAGAGGCAGGAGTTAATTAGAAAGGCAAGAGAGATGCAGAAAGAGGCAAGAGAGATATAGAAAGAGGCAAGAGAGGTGTAGAAAGAGGCAAGAGTGGTCAGAAAGGCAAGAGAGGTGCAGAAAGAGGTACGAGAGGTGCAGAGAGAGGCAAGAGAGAAGAGAGTGAGCTACAGAAAGAGGGAAGAGAGGAGCATAAAGAGGCAAGAGAGGTGTAGAAAGATGAGATTGAGCTGCAGAAAGAGGGAAGAGAGGTGAATAAAGAGGCAAGCGAGGTGCAGAAAGAGGCAAGTGAGGTTTAGAAAGGAGAGTGAGCTGCAGAAATTAGCAAGAGAAGTACAGAAAGAGGCAAGAGAGGTGCAGAAAGATGCAAGAGAGGTGCAGAAAGAGGCAAGAGAGGTACATAAAGAGGCAGGAGTTAATTAGAAAGGCAAGAGAGATGCAGAAAGAGGCAAGAGAGATATAGAAAGAGGCAAGAAAGGTGTAGAAAGAGGCAAGAGTGGGTCAGAAAGGCAAGAGAGGTGCAGAAAGAGGTACAAGAGGTGCAGAGAGAGGCAAGAGAGAAGAGAGTGAGCTACAGAAAGAGGGAAGAGAGGAGCATAAAGAGGCAAGAGAGGTACAGAAAAAGGAGAGTGGGCTGCAGAAAGAGGCAAGAGAGGGGCAGAAAGATGGAAGAGAGGTGCAGAAAGAGGCAAGAGAGGTGTTGAAAGAAGAGAGTGAGGTGCAGAAAGAGGCAAGAGAGGTTCAGAAAGAGGCAAGCGGCGTGCTGAAAGAGGCAAGAGAGGTGCAGAAAGAGGAAGAAAGGCACAGAAAGAGGCAAGTGAGGTGCAGAATGAGGCAAGAAAAGAACAGAAGGAGGCAAGAGAGGTGCAGAAAGGAGAAGAAAGGTACAGAAAGAGGCAATAGAGGTACAGAAAGAGGCAAGAGAGGTGCAGAAAGAGGCAAGAGAGGTACAGAAAGAGGCAAGAGAGGTGCTGATAGAAGGGAGTGAGCTGCAGAAAGAGGGAAGAGAGATGCAGAAAGAGGCAAGAGAGGTGCAGAAAGCATAGAGTGAGCTGCAGAAAGAAGCAAAAGATTTGCAGAAAGAGGCAAGAGAGGTGCAGAAAGAGGCAAGAGAGGTGCATAAAGAGGCAAGAGAGGTGCTGATAGAAGGGAGTGAGCTGCAGAAAGAGGCAAGAGAGGTTCTGAAAGAGGCAAAAGACACGTAGAAAGAGGCAAGAAAGGTGCAGAAAAAGGTAAAAGGTATAGAAAGAGGCAAGAGAGGAGCAGAAAGAGGAAGAAAGGTGCAGAAAGAGGCAAGTGAGGTATAGAAAGAGACAAGAGAAGAGCAGAAGGAGGCAAGAGAGGTGCAGAAAGAGCCAAAAGAGGTACAGAAAGAGGAAGAAAGGCACAGAAAGAAGCAAGAGAAGTACAGAATGAGGCAAGAGAGGTGTACAAAGAGCCAAGAGAGGTGTAGAAAGATGAGATTGAGCTGCAGAAAGAGGGAAGAGAGGTGAATAAAGAGGCAAGCGAGGTGCAGAAAGAGGCAAGTGAGGTTTAGAAAGGAGAGTGAGCTGCAGAAATTAGCAAGAGAAGTACAGAAAGAGGCAAGAGAGGTGCAGAAAAAGGCAAGAGAAGTGCAGCAAGAGGCAAGAGAGGTGCAGAAAGAGGCAAGATAGGTCCAGAAAGAGGCAAGAGAAGTGCAGGAAGAGGCAAGAGAGGTACAGAAAGAAGCAAGAGAGGTATATAGATATTTATATATCCAATCTCCTCTCACTCTTACAAGGAAGGAATCAGCACTCAATTGTAGTTTGGAAGTATTTAATCTACAAAGAATGTGATCCACGCCTTTTGGCTAGTCCGAACCTTGATCACGATACAAGACATCATTGTAGCTTCCTTATTTAAATGTAGAAATGGCTCCAGTTGCCAACATTAACAAATGACTACATATTACATTAAACCAAAAAGGTGTCAGCCATATTGGCCTGGTCATGATGCGAAAATTCAGGAATTCATACAATAAAGAAAAGAAAACAAGTGTTAAGATGCACACAATGTAATTTCAGCATATCTTGCCCCGTGTCCGCCGTATCTGTATGTTCGTCAACATGACTTGTTCATCATAAACATACTTACGATTGCAAACATCAACATAAACAATGGACTACACATTACTTTAAAGTGAAAGGCTATCGGCCATATTGATCTGGGCACGTTGCATATTATAGAGGTTCTTACACGAAAGAAAAGAAATAAAAAGGGGTGTTAATATACACACACTATCCCTAAATAAAGTTCTAGTGATTATAGTTCCATTCCATTCACAGGTCATTTGAGATGTCATGAATGATGTCTTGAGTGATGTCACTGACGATGTCATGAATGATGTCTGAGGTCAAAAGCAGTGCATTGCAGGGGCGTATGTTATAGTTAGCTCGGGTAACTATAACTGCTGAATTTCAGTGCATTGTATGAGTGAAATCTGAGTTTAATTATAACGTCCCTGTAATCTTTGTTTCAGTGAATTTCTAGTTTTTTTTAATGTTAAATAAGACGCCTATCACAATGGATGGTTGGTGGGGGATGGAAGCAGGGCCTGGCCTGGCGTTGTGCTGCCCCCACCCAAGTTTGCTGCTCCTGCCTCCCCTCCTCCTTTCCATCCATTGTCCTAGTCCATGCCCCTGTTCCCTCTTTACAGCCCTGCGTGGCCGTTGTTTTGCCACTGGCCCTCCCACCTTCTCTGAACAGTTAGCTTGCTGCCCCATCCACTTTCTACTATCCTATGTTGTCTGAATCCATGCACTAGCCTCATCTCTCCTGGCATGCATGGTCTGATGTGCTGTCACTGCCCTCCATTTAGCATGATGTCCCAGTCTACTTCTCCTGCCCATCATTGCTCTCCTGCTTAGCCTCTGTGCTTAGCTTACTGCCCCTACTCTCCTTCCCCCTACCACCCGATGTCTGTGTGCATGCCCCTGATCCATCCTTTTTGCCCACCATGTTCCATGAATCTGCCCCTCCTATCTACTCTGAGTTTTCTGTTGAGCTGCCACTTCCCTCCTACCTGCCTAGCATTGTCAGATGACTGTAACCTCTCCCTGCCACCTCCACCCTGCCTGTCCACGTTCCATGCCCCTATCCCCTTCCTCCTGTCCTCCATGGTCCATTTTACAGTCACATCCTTCTGCCCTCCCTGGTTTGTGCTGCTGCAACTGCTCCTCCTGCCTGCCCCGCGTGGTCTGTTGTGAGGCTCCTTCCCCTGAACTCTCTTGTGCTGTGCTCAGCTCCTACCCCTCCCTTCTAATCTCCATGATCCTTGTGCATGCCCCTGCACCCTCTTTATTGCCTATCATGGCCAAAGTGTGCTGCCACTAACCCTCTTGCTTGCCATGCATGGTCTTCTGTGCTGCCACATCCCCTCCCACGTTACTTGTGTGGTCAGCTAGCTTCCCCTGACCCCCTCCCACCTTCCCTCCATGGTCTGTGTGTATGCTATTGTAGTCTCACTGTTGCCCTCCATGGTGTCTTGTGCTTCTAGTGCCCATCCTGCCTGACCTCCATGGTCAGCTTGCTGCTCCTGCCCTGCCCCCTGCCCTCCCTTTTCATGTGCGACCCTATTCCCTCCCTCCCAGCTTGTCTGTTTCATTGTCATGCCCTTGATCCCTCCCTCCTGCCCTTTATGGTCCGTTATGCTGTAGCTTTCTCTTCTGTCTGTCCAGTATGGTCAGCTTGCTGCCATTGCCTCTTTCCCCTCTGTTCTCTGTTGTCCATGTACATGGTCCTGTCCCCTCCCTATTGCTTTCCATGGTTTGTTGTGCTGCACTGCCATCCCGCATTCCCATTTGTGGAGTATTGTGCTGCTGCGAAGCCTGATGCCTGCCTTGTAAGGTAAGTTAGGTGCACCTGTCCATGTCCCTCCTGTTCTCTGTTATCCAAGTCCATGTCCCTACCCCAATTCCTCCTGCTTTCCATGATCCAATGTACCATACTTGCTAACATTTTGAACTTGGTAAGAGGGAGATTTTGAAAAAAAATGGGGCATTGATTTTTCCGATTGACTTGCATAGAAAAATAGGAGATTGTAGACAAGAGACAGATAAAATAAAGCCCTTTTGGTCTTAAAAACATTGGGCATTTCCTGCCTGAATCGTCTCTGTTGGCATGTATGGTTGTACTACCACTGCCTCTTCCTTCTGCCCACAATGGTCGATGATATTTCCACAGCCTCTCTTGCCTGTCCTGCTTTATTGGTTTGTTGCCCATGCCCCCCTTTCCACTGCCCGCCATGTTGTGCTGCCACTGCCCTTCCTGCCTGCCCAGTGTGGTCAAATTGTTGTCTCTGCACCCTCCTACCTGCCTTCAATTTTCCGAGTCCGTGCCCCTGACCTCTGCCTCCCAACAGTATCCTAATGAACAACTAGATTGCTAACATTCTATATTTATTACAAAAGTGTGGCACACCTGACATCATCTTGATGTAATCAAAACTGTAATACCTTATCCATTTCCTTTAGAAATTATAGAAATGAGAGGGTCTTATTTGCATAGAAATTATGGTTAGTGCACTAAAAAACTAAAATGAGGACATATTTTCTGAGTTCCCAAATAGCGACAAAGCACTTTTAAATTATTTGTTATCTTTATGTTTTTTTATCCAGTTGACCACTTGATTAAATGTTACGCTTAAGGGAGAGAATGTGGTGCTACTTCCAGAGCTGCAGACTTTGTAACTGTGGAACCAAGTTAGAGTTTCTGCTTCAGCTCAACATTCTGTGATTCTGGTCAAATCACTTAATCTCCCGATGGCTACAACCAAAATGAGTTTGTGCTTGTATGATGTAACCAATGCTCATGTAAAACACTCCACTATTTGACCAGCCTGCACTATATAAAACCAAACATGCCAACATTTTCGGACAGGGAAGTGGGCGATTTTGAAATAAAAATAGGGAGAATGCAATTTCCCCATTGACTTCTATTTAACAAGATGCAATTTCAGGTGGGAGATAGTTAAAAGAAAGCCATTTATGGCTTGCAAAATCGGGAGTCTCCCAACTGAATCGGTTCTATTGGCATGTCTGATAAAACTGCAAAAAACACAAAGAATAAAAAGTGTTTTCAACACTTCTGTCATTGGGCTATACGTGGGCTACATCAGGGTGATATTTGTGCTACATTTGGGCTCCTTTTTCTCTGGTGGCCATCTTGGGAGACATCAATTAAATTCCTTAAACGTTATTCGATCTGATTTAGAAACATAGATCATAAAAGTGTACATAAAAACAGTAAATCCTCTTTAATACAATACAGTGAGAATTAACTAAAACCAGTAGGTACAAATGGGTGTTACAAAGGCCGGTTCAGAGCAACTTTAGGTTAACAGAATAGTAAAGTTCAATGTTTCGCAAGATCAATCTCATGTACTTCGTGCAAAATACACAATAGGGGGTCCAAGTTAGATGCAATGCTCCAATACCTGACCAGTCTCCACTATTTAAAACTGCAAAAAAACAAAAAATAAAAAGTGTTTTGCACACTTCTGTCATTGGGCTATATATCGGCTAAATCTGGGTGATATTTGCGCTACATTTGGGCTCTTTTTTCTCTGGTGGCCTTCTTGGGAGACTTATTTGTTATGAGGTTTTCTAATTTCCTCATTTACTGCAGTCTCCTCAGTTTTTTACTTTGCTTCCATCGAGAAGGCATTCAGATGTGTCACACATTTGCCATAAATTCAGAATGTTAGCACTCTAGTTGCTCATTAGATCACTGTAGTAAAGCTACTGCTCACCAGGGAGTTAACTAGAAGTCTGCTGCTGGTATTGAAAGTGATTGTTTCAGCCTTCATGTCAGAATTTTCTAAAGAAATAGAAAAGGGTTTGAGATCTCACTTAAAACATGCCCTAATTTTTCTTACTGCAGCACTAACCATAATTTATATGGCAAAATGAACCCCATAATGTTGTTCCTTTTTAAATTAAATGTTTTAAGTGTTACCAGTTTATTCCAATCAAGATGGCTTCAGGTGTGCCATACTTTTGCCATAAGTAAAGCTGTTAGCGCTCTAGTTGTTCTTCAGAACACTCTGGGAAGCTACAGTAGAACACAAAGGAATCGACTGACTGTCTCTGCCCTTGTTGGATGTACATGTTTTACTGAGAATGTCAGACTTCATTCTTACATGGCTGAGAAAGATAATGTGAATTTACAGAAAATATGCTCTCACTTTAGCTTCTGGAGCACCTTCCAAACCTCAATGGGACAAGCATGAGAAAATAGTTTTCTCTCAAACATGATTCATGATATCCCAGCAGGTGTTTCACGGGGAAAAATCACCTTAGAACACGCCACAATTCCTAAAATGAGTATGGTACCATCAACAAATGAATTCTAATTTAACTAAAGTCTGTTATCACCCTTTATAGTTCTCCTTTTGGTGACCCTCAAAATCTTCTATTCACTACAATGCATTTCAATGGGGTGCTATCATGTATATTGGTCCCAAGATGGCTGCCAGCAATTCCAAGATGAAGTGCTGACAGCCAATCAGATCTCACTATGAGATGTGTGGGTAGGCTCCGCTCAGATAGCGATATTTTTTTATTTTTTTATTTCTTAGAAACTACTGAATGGATTTACACCATTTAAAAAAAGGGCACTTTCTGACCCAAGAGCTACCTTTGTTTCCAAATTTGGTGTAATTCCGTTCAGCAGTTCGGGTAGTAGCCGTGTCTAAAGTTTCCTATGTAAGTAACATGGGGAAAATGCGTTTTGGGACCCCCCTTTTTCTTGGCCCCCCGCTTGACGAATCATCCAGAAACTTTCAAGACGGGAGCTGACCGGAGCGCCCCATTAGTTTTGAAAATTTCACGAAGATTCGTCAAACAGCGCCAAAGATATTGGCAAATCAAAAAACACTTTTCCTATGGATAATAACTATAACTACCTACTGGCATCCGCCAGTAGGTAGTAAGCCAATACTTTTGTATGTTTTTTAACGATATTAGTGTGAAACAATTTTTCTTCTTTGATAGTTTTGTACTTTTGCATTATGAGTATAGGAAAATGATGCTTTTGTAATTGATATTTTTCATGCGATATTTCTGTATTGCTATCTTGTTGTGAGTGAATATATGTCAGTAATCCACTTTTTAGTGGAGCTTCATGGAGTGTCATGGATTCTGACCCAGATTTTTCCAGGAAGGCATGACACATGACCCTAACATAACACTCACCCACTTATACACCTCCTTACACTCATTTTTAGGTCTCGCCTGACCCAGCGCATGCGCTGGTCTGGCGAGACTTATTGAGAGGGCTCCAAAAAGTGCTACCAGGCCAGCCTAGAGCTACAGTGCATGTGCGCAGGCGCGCACGCCGCGCTTGACCGCGATTACTTTCACTTTCGCGGCCGCACGGCCGCTTGGCCTAGCCAATAGGTCTCGCTTTTGGGACCTTATAAGTATTTAGTTATGCAACTGTTGCATGGCTAAACACTTATAAGGTCCCAAAGGCGAGACCTATTGGCTATGCCAATGCTTGTTATTCATTCTTACTCACTTGCATTTTCTCTGAATCTCACTCACACTCCTGCATGCTTACTGACGATGAGGCCCAGATTTGGTAATGTAATGCAAACCTGGCACAAAGCATTAGGGTGGGATTTGCAATCCAACGTAAATTCAGAGTTGCGCTGCAAAGTATCCCAAAGTAACATAAAATTGCGCTGTGCACTGCTTTATAGTATTTTGATTAAAGTGGGTGTTCCATGGGTTACAAAGCAACCAAGCATGGATTTTGACCCAAATGTCTATCTCAAATATTAGTAGAGAAGAATTTGCACCAAAATCGTATTATTTCTTGAGGCAGGCATAACGAGGAGAAATGTTTTGATTTCTCCTCGTTTTTCCAACTTTGAATGTGTGCTGCATTCTACAGCCATAAAAAACACATAAAGCATAGTTTTTGTACTGGAAGGTGCCACTTCCACTGCAAAACCTATGCTTCAGAGAATTTACACAGCCTAGCACTATGGAGCAGGATTGCGTGCATTGGCGTATGGCTGCCAAAAGTGCACTGGAGCACAGGGAGGGAAACAATGCTCCATATGGTAGGAGATATGGTGCATTAGGCTTTCTCCCTTTGTCACAAGGCAGCACAGCATCACAAGACCGGAGGCTACATTATGCATTAATCTTTTAATGCAGTCACAAGCAGCCGCACTACATCATAAATAAAATAGTTCTATGGAATGGAATGAACAGAAGGTATGAAAGGCATGTGCACCAAACAGACTGCCTCTTTTAAATGCGGCTCTCAAGCAGATAAGTGCCTTTACAATATTTCTCTTGTGTTCATTGTTATTTTCATCATGTACTGTTTTATCTTGTTAAACTTTTTTATTTGAGATGTTCTACTAGTGTGTTGGCTTTGCTCACATCGTCTTTTGTAAAGGCTTTCCCCTTCCTCTATCCCCCTCCTCGCCTCCCTCTGATTTCCAATTTTTAATCATCAGCCCCTTCCGCCCCCCCCCCCACCCCCCCGTCCCCTCACCGGAGTTTTCCTTTCACCGACAGATCTCGGGCGGGCCCGCACTCAGACATCTCCCCTAACGCTAACAAGATCGCTCGAAACGCTCGCCTCCATTTTCGGAAACCCTTTCCCGATGTTTATGCCAGGAATTCTTTAAGTAAATATTTAATGTTCTTTTCGAATTCACTCGGAACATTGGACCGCTTCAAGCTTCACTGTGGTACTGAGGAGTGCTCCTTGGCTACTGGGGCACTACGCGCTCCCGTTCCCAAGGTTCTTTCCTCTGATCTCGCACGGCACCAGCTGCTCGAGCACTTCTGACAGTTGCTCTGCGCTAGTCAGCTGTTGCCGATCTCCTGCTTTGTAATGCTTCGTCCTCCTTCACGCGATCGCCTAAAAAAAATTGTCAGCATTCTAGCTCTACCTATCAGTATTTTCACTACCATAATGTCAGATTTTGACTCTGATGATGCTGCACAAAGCTCCCCCAATATCAATAAAGAATCTTTAAAAAGTTTCATTCAAAAAGAAATGAGGTCTTGCATGTTAGACATGCTTAAAGAGGTTATGTCCTCAAAAAGACCCCTTCCCCTTGATCAGGGCGACCTACCTGAAGACCCCACTACCCATAATGTTTCACATATGAGCCAGGGGAAAAGAGTTAAAAAATCTAAGAACATTAAGCCTTACTCATAATAATCCAGACACTGATTCTGAGGATGAGGACAACTTCCTTAATCCTTACAATGAGTTTGTCCTCGACTTAGACGATGAGGACCTTGATTTTAATAGCCAACCTAATGATGAATCACCGTCCTCTTCCAATGTTATTCTCAACCCTTTGGGCGAGGAAATGTTTTCACCCCTTAACATCTTCCACCCCAGAAGCTCTGAATGGTTCCCCAAGAGCATGTGGCGAGATTCATTAAGAGATGGCTCAGAAACACTCTGGAAAGGGAGACTCGTAGTACCCTTAGGTCCGAGTGCCCTAGACCTGCCATAGAAGACAAGGTCTGTCAGATCCCCAACCTTGATCCCGACTTTATCAATTTCTTGTTCAAACTGGGTAGGGACCCCAGAAAAGGTATGGAGAGGTCCTTCACGGCTGCCAAATTCGCCTTTTCAACATCCTGGGGCTCCTGACCAGAATCTTAGATTTGGCAGAAGAATTTCACATTAATGACACTCCCCTTAGCATTGACCTTATCAGAGGCTGGAGCCAAAGGGCCTTGGTGCTTCTCGGCAATGCTAACTCTAGTCTTAATATTGAGAGAAGGAGAGCCCTCCTCACTAAGATTAATCCCAAATTGGGCGACATGGTCGAAAAATAACCTTCACTAAACCCTAAGGGCCTCCCTTTTGGTGAAGATATGATCAAGTCTATCGGTAAATACATCTCCACCTTCACCGCCCTCGATAAAGCCCAAGCTAATATGAGGCGCATTTTTAATTCCAACCTATTTGGACGGGCTGGAAGAAGGGGCCTTTCATCCGGCCGGGGCAACCAAAGGCTCTTTTCAAGATTCAGAGGCTCTGGAAGAGGCTTCTTCCCATCCAACCCTCAATTCTACCCACAAAGAGGGAGAGGCTCGCGGTATAGAGGATCCAGATCCTGCGGCATACCCAGTAACACCAATACTCAAAGAAAGTCCACCTCTTCCTCCTTCTTCTTCTTTCCCTCCAAAGGTAGGGGGCAGGTTACAGTTCTTTTACCACATTTGGGAAACTCTAACGCAAGACCCCTGGGTTTTGGAGACTGTTCGAGGTTTCAGGATAGATTTTATCAATACCCCTACACAAACATCTCTCCCAAGAGTTCTATCTCTTTCAGAGGATCAACAAAAAATTGTAGAAGAAGAGATTTTCTCCATGCTTCAAAACGGCGCAATCTTAGAGATTCCTTGGAGTTTAAAGAGGTTTGTAAGCACACTCTTTCTCGTTCAAAAAAAGGAAAAGGGTTGGAGACCAGTCATAAATCTATGGGAATTAAACAAGTATCTGGTCTACAGGCATTTCAAAATGGAGGGCATCCACCTACTGAGAGACCTACTTCTAGAAGGAGACTGGTTGGTCAAACTAGATCTAAAAGAGGCCTACTTTACCATCCCAATGGCCAAGGAACACCAGCCCTTCCTTCAATTCGCTTGGAACAATTGTCTTTTTCAACTTCAGGCCCTTCCTTTCGGGCTTTCTTCTGCCCCCTGGTGTTTCACCAAGATTATGAGAACTATCGCCTCACTTTTGACGGAAAGAGGTATTCGCTTAATTATTTATTTGGACAACATTCTCATTATGTCCCAACTCCATTCGCAGATCCTGAAAGACTTGAAGATTGCAATGGACCTCATAGTGAGTATAGGCTTTATTATAAACCGGGGAAAATCAATCCTTACCCCCTCCAGATCCCTGGAGTTTCTCGGTTTTACAGTAAACACCTCAAAATGTCTTCTCTTACTTCCCCCAAAGAAAATTTCCAAAATTCACAAAGATATCAGGTTTGTTCTAAAACAAGATTCTCTATCCCTAAGAGAGTTAGCCAGACTTTTAGGCCTCCTCTCGTCCTCCATTCAAGCTATCTTCCCGGGGCCTCTCAACTACCGAGCTCTTCAGAGAATAAAAGGGAAAGCTCTCAGATCTGGCCTGTGGTACGGAGATCTTTTAATCTTAGATCAGGAAGCCAGGTCGGAGCTGTCTTGGTGGCTGGAGAATTTGGATACCTGGAATGGCAAAGCAATCTTTGGCTCGAATCCGGAGTTCGTCTTGGAATCAGATGTGAGCCTCCATGGTTGGGGTGCTTGCCTCCTCAACCAAAACACCGGTGGTGTATGGTCTCTTGCGGAGACCTCCCATCACATAAACTATTTAGAATTTATGGCAGGCTTATATGCTCTAATCAGCTTCAGACACTGGCTTCAAGGGAGATCTGTTATCCTGAAGATGAACAATATATCCGCAGTATCTTATATCAAACGTCTAGGCGGGACCAGATCAGCAGACCTCTCCAACTTAGCCAAGAGGCTCTGGATGTTTTGCCTAGAGCACAAGATTGCCCTAAAAACGAACCTGCCGAAAACGTGAAAAAACCCTGGATCCGTGAACGAACACCGGAAAGCTACACCGCCCACAAGGACGCCACCGGCAGACACCACCACCTCATCAGATCCACCAAAAGGACCTCCTTCAAAGACCGCCTAGACAACAACGCACACAACAGCAAAGAGCTCTTCAACATCGTGAAGGAACTCTCCAACCCCAACTCCAACACCAATGACATCCCACCTTCACAAGACCTGTGCGACTCGCTGGCCACCTTCTTCCATAGCAAGATCACAGACATCCACAACAGCTTTACCGCCCCCACCACCCCGGCAACCACTGATACCCCCGCTCCCACGACCACCACCCACACCAACCGCCTGATCTCCTGGACCAACATCAACGACAATGACACCATCAAGATCATGAACACGTCCACTCCGGATCCCCGGAAGACCCCTGCCCACACCACATCTTCAACAAAGCCAGCAGCACCATTGCACCCCATCTCCTGAAAACCATCAACATCTCCTTTGAGACAGCGACCTTCCCGGAGAGTTGGAAACACGCAGAGATCAGCGCCTTACTCAAGAAACCCAAGGTGGACCCCAAGGACCTCAAGAACCTCCGACCCATCTCCCATCTCCCATCTCCCTGCTCCCGGCGAAGATCATCGAAAAGGCCGTCAACAAACTACTGACCAGCTTCCTCGAGGAGAACAGCATCCTGGACCTGTCCCAGTCCGGGTTCCGCAGCAACCACAGCACCGAAACTGCCCTCATCGCCGCCACCGATGACATCAGGTCCCTGCTAGACAACGGAGAAACTGCGGCCCCCATCCTCCTGGACCTGTCAGCCACCTTTGACGCGGTCTGCCACCGCACACTACGAACACGCCTCTACGATGCCGGAATCCAAGAGAAGGCCCTGGACTGGACAACTTCCTTCCTCTCTGACAGAACACAGAGCGTCCGCCTCTCCCCCTTCCGTTCCGAAGCCACCGAGATCATCTGCGGCGTACCCCAAGGCTCATCCCTCAGCCCAACGTTGTTCAACGTCTACATGGTACCATTCACCCACATCGTACGACAGCACAACCTCAACATCATCTCCTACGCCGACAACACCCAGCTGATCCTCTCCCTCACCAAGGACCCCCACACCGCCAACACCAACCTCCATGAAGGAATGAAGGCCGTCGCCGACTGGATGCGGAACAGCCGACTGAAGCTGAACTGAAACTGAACCTTTTGGAACTTTCTTTATTTCTCCTCATTTAACAGAGGCAGTCTGTTTGGTGCACATGCCTTTCATACCTTCTGGTCATTCCATTCTAGAATTGTTTTATTTATGATGTAGTGCGGCTGCTTGTGAATGCATTAAAAGATTAATGCATAATGTTAGCCTACGTGTCTTTAATGAAGTCCAGATTCTCTGGACATGTTAATAGGAGAATCGCAATTGCGTGCATTGGCGTATGACTGCCAAAAGTGCACTGGAGCACAGGGAGGGAAACAATGCTCCATATGGTAGGAGATATGGTGCATTTGTCTTTCTCCCTTTATCACAAGGCAGCACAGCATCTTGATGCAGCATTGCCTTGGGTCAAAGAGTGTTCATTTTAGGCCTCAATCTCACACAATCTCACTCACTACCTGTCACTGACTCACTCACTTTAACTCACGTTTAAATGCTTACACATACAGACACATGCTCAAACTCTTATCTCAAATAAACATGCTATCACCCGCAAGCACAACATACATTAAAAAAAAATATTTTACTTACCAGTTCCAAATACGCATGCTCCATTTTTTTAATTACATAATAGAATATTATTCTCTATTAGTATTAACAAAAACATGATGAAAATAAGACATTCAGGGGAGCTCATTTGTTCTTGGCACCAATCACCACCTCTGAGGCTAGGGGTCGTAAAGGAAGCCAGGGGTCGCAGTTGCGACCCCTGGCGACCCTTAAATGACATCCATGCATCTGTTTCTCTCCCTGCTCCAGTATTCTTCTCCTCAGTTTCCAGCTAATTTTGTCCTGTGTGCTCATGGCAGTGCATTCTTAAAACAGACAACTCATTTTTCACAGAGCATACAAACTATAATATTCTGTTTTTCTGCTTTGTATTTTATTATTGCCTACCTATTGTTTGGTGTACAGCATATACTTTGTTTTTCCAGTATTGCCTTTACCCAGTACAGGCCCATTGGCCTGCCCCCAGTCTCTTTTTCCTCCATATTGAATCTGACATACTTGGAGTGGCTTTTCTTCACCTTTTTGCCTTCCAGTCTCCTGTCTTTGCTGTTTTTGTTTTTGCCAGCATTAGAACTCTGCACACTTTTCCACTTCTAACCAGTGCTAAAGTGCTTGCACTCTCTCCTTTAAACATGGTCACATTGGTTTTCACCCAATTGGCATATTTAATTTACTTGTAAGTCCCTAGTAAAGTGGTACTACATGTACCCATGGCTTGTAAATTAAATGCTGCTAGCGGGTCTGCACATTCATATTGCCACCCACTTAAGAAGCCCTTTCCACATGCGGCAGGCCTTCCATTGCAGGCAGTATGCTCAGTTTTAAACTGCCATTTAACTGATCAGAGCCTCAGGGACAGAAACGGCTCCAACCACCTTGAACCCAGTCCTGGATACTTGGAAGTGGGCTTGTAGGTGCTCTGCCAGTAGAGCTCTGATCCTGTGAGCAGAACCAACACAGCACAATTCATCTCTTCACAGCTGCATCGGAATCACCACAGTGCGATGCACCCCCGACATGGAACCTTGCATCACAGCCATCAGTATCCTCAGAACCGCTACTGCACAATGCATCCCCAACGCAGTCCTTCACAACGCAAGCCCCTCGTTAATGGCATCCTAGGTGACAATGCAGGTCTCCGCATCACAGCCCTGCAGCTTCTTCTGAACCTCTACTGCATGACACATTGCCTCTAAGTTAAGCATGGCTGCTTTTGTCCAAGCTACCAGGGGGTTAAACACAGGCTAATTTGGGGTTTGCTGGTGTTTCACCAACAGGGATTGTGGTTTCTGCTTGAGTAGGGTTTCACCCAACTCAACCAGTAACCCAATTTCCCAAACTCCTTTTCATCCAACTCTCTGTCCGTGGCTTTGCATTCATTGATTGAAAAGTTGATTTCAGCAATAGAAATTGACAATCTGTAAATGATATCAGGATACATGCAGTGATCTCCTGGACTATTGTCTGCTCCCCTGATGCCAAAAGCACATTCACATTCTAGAAGCTGCCCCTCGATAGAGTCATCAAATTAATGTTTGTAACTGGAATTGCAGTTCCAAATTACTAATACATACCAATGAGAATCTGCAGAAGGGGAGGCCGCCCCTTTCACACCACTTCCTCTGGCAGAAATTCAGTCAATCAGTCACAACAGACATTTCAAGTGCCAGAAAGTTGTTTCTGATTTGCAGTGTGTCATTTGAATGGTGTTACTTGCATTTTTTCAATGGCAAAGCATGTGATATTGTAGATTGCAGGCTTTGCAGCAAAAAAGGCTAGAACAGCAGACCATTAATTTGTATGTGTGAGTGGTTTGGTACTTTTATCTTGTATGCATGTTACCTGTCTGCAGTAGTTCTGCATCTGCCACTGCTAATGTTAATTTTGTATGCATTACTTCATGGGTTATGTGTGACACATCATTGTTCAGGATATTCTTCATGATTCTGTTTTATTTGCCACCATTGCATTTTTTGTACATCATCTATGTGCATGTGTGGGTAGTCTGAGATTTCTACACATCTTTTAGAATCAGTGGCAGCTGGCACGGCTCGTGGGTGGCAGAGTGGGTGAGGGGGTGGCAGCGAGGGGTTTGGGGGCGAGCGGGGCACATTTTTAAATTTAAAAAAAATACACTTACCTTGCCGCCGGATCCCGCATCTCCGCTCCCCTCCATCTCGGACTACAGGAAGCAAGCAGCTCTCCTGACCAATCACAATGCAGCAATGCAGCGTTGTCATTGGTCTGAATGCCGTGATTCAGCACTCAACCAAGGACTGGGGGCCTGGGCATTTTCTCCATGCAGGCTGCAAAGCAGCCTGCATAGAGAACAGGGAAAGTGCTCATGACTGTATTGGACAGCCCAAGAGAGCCGACCAGTCATTGCACACTCAGAAGGGCTCTACTACTCCTCCTCTGCTCTGCAGTCCACCCCTTCACGCAAAGCTGCCGCAGCAGGAGAACAAAATGAAATGATAATAACATTACATTGTTATCATTTTATTTTTTACTGCTGCAAGGCAGTGGGGCGACGCTCCTCCGCCTTAGCGGAGGAGCCACCCCTGTATAGAACACTCTGCAGAAACCTCAATAGAACGAAATCACTTAGAGCTCCAATTTACATTTGACATGCCTAGTTATCCATTTAAACTATTTCTTACAGTAGCATACTGATTATAAGAAAGCATGTGTGTTTTCAAAACACACTTCTGTTTGAAGAATCAAAGAGATAAAGAGATCTGTGTCAATCACAAGGTGCAGCAATGTAGAACCATGATTCCAAATAGTCAGTGCTGCACAGGTTCGGACTAGAATATAGGGCAATCAGGCAGTGGCCAATGGGCTGGTTTGACCGAAAATTTTGTGGCCCAGTTTTTTAGCAACTGTGGGCAAGTTTAATCGCCAGATGTGATGATTTATACTGTTGATTTTGGTGATATTACCACTTTTTTAGCTATCTGCTTCACTAATTGGGGCTACTTTTTTTTGTGCGCGGCCTATTTTTTGTCTCAGTCTGACGCTGCTGCTGCATGTGATTTTTACAGCCGTTTCTCTTAAAAAGAGCACTTCATGCACTAATTTAAGGCATGGTTTTTGACATGTTTTCAGTTGATGGGTGTCTTAAATAGTAAAAAGGCAGGAGCAGTGCTATTTTACCACTTTGAGGGAGCTTGAAGTGGTTGCTTGTCATGGAAACTTTCAAAGCATGTGCTGCTTGGCTGGAAATGTAGCAGCATTTCTTAGCCTTCCTAAAGTAAACAACAGAACATAACACAACATACACAAGGCAGCATAATGTAAATAACATAACAAGCGCAACACAGCAACACAACGAAAACAAAAAGTAACACAACAAACACAGAACTATATAACACAATTTCATTGCGAAAGAGCAGTACAAAACCACAGGAAAAGAAAAAGCAACAGAACACAACACCACCACAACAAAATGCTACTCAAAAATATGTACATAAATTCATGTCACACATTACCACCTTCAGAACTTGCTTTCATGATTAAATATGATTGCACCAAGCACTGCCTTAACGTTCCACAAAAAATGTGTTGTGATCCAGCCCCCTGTATTTAGTACTGCTATTTTACCACTTTTGGCAGTGGTAAATGGTTGCTTGATAAGGCTACTTTAAAAACATCTGCATATTTTGACTGGAAATCTAGTTATATTTGTTGACCTATTAAAGCAAGTAACAGAGCATAATACAATAACTTACGCAAAACAACTTAATAACACTAAACATAAAAGAGCACAACAAAACAATCAAAGAACACTGCTACAGCAGAACATGAAATTGCAATAATGAAGCACAAAAACACAGTAGAACAAAACAACAGACCGGAAGCACCACTGCAACAAAATTTCAAACTACACATATGCACCACAATTCTTGTCACACATCACCACCTCCAGAAACCTGCTTTCATTATATGGTGGTAAAAGGTGTATGCACCGAATTATGCCTTATCTCGCAACCATGACAATGAAATAGTGCTGGTAATAATGTTTTGTGATTCACCACCAAGAGCCTTGTCTGCTGGGCCTCATCTTTCCCTCCGAGGAAAAATCTCAAAAGACATAAAGGAGTATGAGGAACATCTAGGCTCACATCTGGAGTTAAGAACATATTAGTCATGCATACTTATGAATAAATAGATTAAATTGTCTTCGGATACAGGAATGGCAAAAATGCAAGTTGGTTCATGCCTTGGCATGAGGTATCGGTCAGGCTGCACCCCTTTCAAATCCCTCCTGGCACCTTAGTAGGCTTGTAAGCCAAGGTTTTCCTGCAGGAGAATCATGAATGCAAAAGGGGTTATTGTACCACTCCGCTCTTAGTATTGGTAGAATACAGACGATGTCACTGCAGTAAAATCGAAATTCACAAATCACATAACAGTATAATTTAAATGGCAGTGGAAAATAAAGGTGGGCAAGCCAGCACATTCACCTGGAGAGCCGAGGCAGGGTTGAGCCAGGGGCCTGGCATGACTCTAACAGGCAACACACAACTCGATTCTTCAAAGGATTTGCATGTAACTGACAAAGCAAACATTTTGTAAAATGTGATAAAGACTCAAAATTAAATTAGAAATAGTGTTCCTGCATGTCTGTGTTTCACTGTAATACATTAGATTATATCACTGCATTTACATATGTGAACATTAATAGTTTCTTTTTAATATGAACTCTCCGCCACCCCATGCTTTGCTCGCACTGCCATGAATTAACCAAGAGATTTCAATTTGTCATGTGCCTTGCATATATTGCCACTATAATTGTTACATGTGGAACAATATTATTTGAAAAACAAAAACCGGGGACCTCACAGGTGGAGAGCCTATGTAGCCCCGAGGGTGAGAGGTCAGAGGTTGAAGAGGAGTGGAGGGATACGTCCTCCCTTAGAAACTTACAACTACAAAAAGTATCCCGCCTGTGGTTACAAGGAAGATAATGTATATTGCATACGGCACTGGTGGGGTGGCTATTTAGAGATACCCCTAGCGGGAACGGTAGCTCGGCATGGCTGGTGCGTGGACGGAAAAAGATCTTTCTTTATATATAGCCCTCACACACTCTATTAGTGTCATGCTTCATTATCGGGTTCACCCTAACTCCTAAAGGTCAGGGTGGGCTCAACCATATTCCAGGGAGCACTTAGTAGTATAGGTGACCAGGGGGCTAAACTAGAGATTAAAAATCCCTCACCCTCTCCAAGGTATCCCTTTATTCCCAGAGATGTGGGGACGGCTAAAATAGTATAGGTGGGTAAAGTGGACTATTAAGGTCCTATGACCCTATGTTTTTGTTGACCGACATGTTTCAGCCCTACACTATGGCCTAAAAAGGTCCCGGGCTAACATCAGGGTACAGGGTACGCACCTCCCTGGATTGTCAGGTGCACGCCTAGGTCATGCACTCTGTAAAAGGGACAAAGAGAATACTTGCCCTTTCTGTTTTTCAATTTTCTTGTTCTCACCTGTAATAGAAAAAACCATAGTACATGATTGTGGAAACTGAACGTAGCGGTGGGCTAAAGGGGAGCAAAAAAACACTTTGTGATTGAAAGAAGGGATGCATGCATATCCCACTGCATGTGTGTTTACTGCACTCGCCTGTACTCGAGGACTGTGCTACGGTTCCTTGTATCCCTTATCAGTGTAGCGGTTTTAGGAGTTTAAAGTAGTACTCCTTATGTGACTATCATATAACCCAAACATTATGCCGGGGTATATCTAGGTGCTGGTATGACAGCAGCCCTTTTCAACGATAATTCATTTGTAACTATCTGTGTGCTTTTATCGTTAATTCAACATGTACCATTTAACACATACTCAGACCCATGTTTAAAACAACAACAGACACCACACCAAGGGCCATATGTAGGTAGCTAAATACCGGTCGGTAACGGCCGAAATTCGGTAAATATGCCGTTACCGACCGGTATTTAGTCAAGTGAGATGTAGGAGGCCAAAAACCAGTTTTCGGTAAATATGAAGCGGTAAATACCGATTCATATTTACCGAATACAGATTTACCGAATCGGTAAATATGAAGTGGTAAATATGAAGTGGTAAATATGAAGTGGTAAAACTGAAAAAGACATGTAGGTAAATTCGGTAATTAAGAAATCCATGAAATTCGGTAATTAAGAGTCGGTAATTAACACGGATTGAAAGCAGGTGGTAAGCATCAACAGTGCATATGAGCAATCCCAAAATGCAACAGCGTGGACAACATGGCCGCTCTGTATGTCATTGCAAGGCGCCTACGTCTACAGGCAGCAGGTCTGAGGATTTGGAGACGGGAGGAACGCATCTACAGACAGCGCATCACACACTTTCAACAGACTGACGCAGAGATACATGAAAGGTACAGGCTACACCCACAAACCATCATGGACCTGATCAGGGACCTGCACCCACTCCTGGACCAGCCAACAAGAAGGGCGCATGCCATACCACCACATGTGCAGGTGCTCTGCAGCCTACATCTACTCGCATCTGGCAGTTACCAGGGGGTGATAGCTGCGGTGGGCGGTGTATCCCAGAGTTGCCTGTCCCGTTTCTTCAGGAAGTTCCTGGATGCCATGATGCAGAGAATGCACCACTACATCAGCTTCCCAAACACACAGGCTGAACTGCAGAAAACTAAAACTGACTTTTATCACATGGCACAGTTCCCCCATGTCATTGGCTGTATTGATGGCACACACATCCCAATATGCCCACCAGCTGCCACTGAGCACATCTACAGGAACAGAAAGTCCACCCACTCCATCAATGTGCAGGTAATCTGCGATGCAGGGAACATCATCACTGATATTGTAGCAAAGTTTCCTGGGAGCACCCACGACTCCTACATCTTCCAGAACAGTGGGATCTACACACGACTGCTTGCTGGAGAATTTGGAGACGGATACCTGCTAGGTAAGTAACAGTGACGCCCCATGAGACTTGCAAATCATAGTGTATTGAGACATGTGACTGATGGTTCACTTTCACTCACCTAGGCGACAGTGCATATGCCGTGCGGTCATTCATCCTCACTCCCTACCTACACCCATCAACCCAGCGTGAGAGACGATATAACGTGGCACACAAATCTACACGCAACGTGGTGGAGCGCACGTTTGGACTATTGAAAAGCAGGTTCCGCTGCCTCCACAAAAGCGGAGGCGCACGCCAGTACACACCCATCATCTGTTGCAAGATCATTGCCACTTGTGCAATGCTGCACAACCTTGCCACAAAGAGAGGTACAGAGGTGGAACTAACAGATTTTGAGGACAATGATGATGATTCAGGTCAGCCAGAGGACAACGCTGCTGGAGTGCCAACAGCAACAGATGGGAGAGAGAGACGGGCAGAGATCACATGCAACTATTTCTGAGTAAGTAAGGGGACACAGCCAGTTGTTGTATGGCATGACGTAGTTTAATAATGCGGCACTACGCCACGAAACCAAGATTATGCCATTCTGGCAACATTGCGTATTGACAAGTTTGAAGTCCAGGGTTACGTCACCCAATTGTCTTTTGCTACGCGGTGCAGCATCAATGTTTGCGGCCACGCGCTACAGTGTGGGATGGCACGGATTTAGCCTCCTCACTGGTGCCAGCCCCATGCTGCCTGCTGCTCCTGCGTGTTTCTGGGACCGGGGGTGTTATGCTGCTCCTGCTGCTGGTGTCGATGCTTTCAGCAGCATCCCCTGCACCACTTGTGGCCGCCTGACTGGTCAATAGCACCTCCAGGGCACTGGTGACCTGCACCATCCCCCTAGTAACGTCGCTGCTGCAGTGTGTCAGGCCCTCCTGCATGTTCACTGAGCGCCGGCAGAGTAGTGAAGTTGCAGTTGCCAGGCGGTTGAGTGCCCTGGTGTGCCTGTCTCCCCTCTGCCGTTCCCGGCGCCTTGCAGCTCTATCTGCATCTAACTTGCTGCACAACAGCTTCATGGACTGTGACACGTCCCGCAGGCCCGCTGCCCTGTCAGTAATCCCCGCCGCCATTGCGCTGATGTTCCTGTCCATGTTTTTGAATGTGGTTCTCAGTCCCCGCACATGTCACTGAACTGACATGACTGCCTTTGTTTGTAGGCGCTGCTGCTTGAGCATGTTGCCCTCGAGTCCCGCAAAGACCCCATGGCTGTCACCGTCTGCTGGTGGACTCTGAACCCGCGACCTGCGGCGCCGTCTTGCACCCGTGTGTGCTCCCTCTGAGGTGGAGGGCACAGTGGCATAGCTCCCATCCTGGGGCATTGTGTTTGGCTCCGGGCCCCTGCTGTCGTCGGATGAGGTCTCTAACGCTGCCAACCTGCCAGCAGCACGCCTCCTCGGCATCACAATTGCAAGTGGTGATGTTGGCGGTGACTCATGCATGAGTGGTGATGCGGGCTGTGGTGGTGGTGATGCAGGCTGTGGTGGTGGTGATGCAGGCTGTGGTGGTGGTGATGCTGGCTGTGCAGTACTCGTGCTGGCCAGAGCTGACCTGTCTTGCCGGTGTGCCCTCTCTCCTGTACCATGTGCAGTCCTGCGCGATGTTACATCTGTGGACAGAAATGCAACATCAGCTCAGTGTACCTGAAGGGCTGCATTGCAAGCATCACAATAAATTCATGTAACACTCTCCCATTGTCCTCTGCCTGCTTTTGGCTAATGTGTGTACCATGCATTGTTGTCCTGTGCTATTCACTTCATGGTTGGGGGTTCCCTGACTACATCTCCCATAATGCATTGCCTGTCTGCACTAACACATGGACTGGAGTGGGATACTCATTTCACAATGGGGGATGTGGGATAGGGGTAGGAGGGGCTACATTGCTGTGCATTCGTCTTACCTTGTTGGGTGGTGGCTCTGGCAGAGCTGTTAGCATCTCCAAGGCCCACGACGCTCTCGTGCTCTATTGTGGCCTCCACCAGCTCCTCCAGTTCGGTGAGGGCAGGTGCCCTGTTGATTCCACCTCCAGTCTGGCTGGCCTCCTTCTGGATTTCCCCCATCTTCCTCTTTGTCACAATCCTCAGGTCGTACCAGCGCTTTTTGAGTACCTCAATGTCCCTGTGGGTCACTCCCACAGCATTGACCTGCGCCTGGATACCCAGCCATATAGTGCGCTTCTCAGACTCCGGCACTTGCAGGGACTGCCTCCCAAACAGCTTCTGGTGCTGCTTCACCACCTCCTCCACTAGCACCTGGAGTTCCTTGGGGCTGAATTTCATCTTCCTCCTCCTTTCCCCTCCATCTCTCTGTGTCCTCTGGCTGGACATGATGATTTTGAGCTGCACAAACAGGCACTGGCTCCCTGCCTCTCCTCTGCACTCCAAGCCTCTCCAGAGTCTGTTGATTGTGTGCACCTGCCTGGGTGTGGCCACTTCCTGGTTGGGTGGGGTGTGGTTGCACAGGATTGGCTGTTTCATCCAGTCATGTGATTTTCTTTTCCCGATTCGGTAAATACCACCGCGGTATTTACCGAATCAGTAAATTCCGATTCTTGAATACCGAATGTTACCGATTCGGTAAATATTACCGAATTATTACCTACATATAACTTACCGATTCTTAAATACCGATTCGGTACGGTTCGGTATTTAAGAATCTGTAAATTTTATTTACCTACATGAGGCCCCAAAAGACAGTTAGTGGAATATATATACAGAAGAATGCAGTTGCAGCCATTTCTTTCTCTTTTTTTAGGGTTGTGCATCGAAGTTCCAACACACATCCAGATCCAGATACTCACCCACAATTGGCGGGCATACTACCAATCAGGAGTGAGGAGGGGGCGCCCTTTAGTCACACACTGTTTGCGGAGGGTTTAGGGTAAAGAAGAGAAGAGAGTTAAATTACGCTCAGGTTTACATCAAAGCAAAACTATTGGGTTTACTGGGAGCCGCCATGCTCAAGCCACACCCCAAATATTCCAGTACTCACTTCGTCAAGGGATTACCCCTGCAATTTGCCTGCATTCGCCCTCGTCCTCCCAGCTTGGTGGAGAGATGCCGGGAGGACGCACTATTTCAGGGATGGGCTTTCGCGAGTGATGGTTCCTTTCGCGTTACGTGATGCGTGAGCGCCCGCACCGCGTGTGCGTATGCGTGCGATTGCTCGTGGTATCATGGGAATTGGAGTGCATTCAAGCCACGGCTCGCGTAGATCTAATTGGTGTTTTAGTTATCGTGCACCTACTGGGAGAATCGGTTCAATCATATAACAATTGATCCCTTGTATCGTGCTTGTGTGTGTCAGAAAGTATGCTACACTTACATTTTACGCCAAGATTCTATTCCCCTACTCTATGGGAATATTCATCACCATTAAGATATTTCTCGCGGTCTTGAAACTACATTACCCATAATTCCGAGTATCCCACAATTCTTCTTCCTTCTTTTAAACCACACACGGAAGTATCCACCGATCACCTGCTTGCATTTGCTGCCACTCAAAGCATTTTCGCGCCGAGATTCAGGTAACTGCTCCCGGCCTGCAGACCGTTGTCCAAAAGGTCGTTTGTACCGTTGACCATCTCCAATTCTAACGCATCTCCTTCCTGTGCAGATCCGGCTCCGCCGCCACCCAGGTGTCTTTTCACTCCGTTGGACTAAGAAGGGAAGACTGAGGTATGTACAAACCTCCATTTCTTACAGCAATACGATGTGCTCACCAAACTGTGCGCCATGGGGTAACACTGTGTTTTTCGCCTAAACAGAGTTCCCTTGCTCCTTCCCAATCATGTGAGATTTGCACTCATTACTATGGAATAATTTCCCCGTTTCTTTGTTAAGAAACGATCCCCGCCACTGGATGTGAGTACTTTTTCTAACGCTATGACTGTCATGACTCTGACAATTTGTCGATTATTTTATGTCTTTCACTGTTAGTGATAACACACTTCAATCTTTCGCTTTTTTCAGTTGGCCCATAGCTTTCACAGCTTGTCTCACGTTACCACTCTGGTAAGAATTGGCTTCATTTTTAGCTTTCAGAATGCTGAGGCGTTGATATTTGTCTAAAGGAGTTGTCACACCCTCTTTTTTCATTTTTCTTTTAGTGTTTTGGTCCTGAGGAGAACCCCTCATTCAAGGACTAGGGGTTCGAAACGCGTCGACCTTTGTTTCGTTTTGTTATTTGTAGTATAAACATCAAACACTGGTGTAAAGTTAACAAGTTGGTGCATCATTAAAAAATCAATTCGAACTACTAAGATTTCTACCAACATTAGGTGTTATGCACCCTTGTATAATTCCTTTCTAAGTGTCACCAGGTTGATCATTCCTTTGGTTAATTTCAAGCAAAAAAAAGGTTTCCAAAGGACATTTTGTGTGTGATTGTGTGTTTGTTGAATGAGGAGTGGTGTTTGAATGGTGTTTTAAAGTTTTGGGTCTACCCTTTTGGCAGACAGTCTTCCAAAATTTGTTTTCCATTATGTGTTTTCTGTAATATGCAACTAAACCTGTAGACGGCTTCAGATTCTTGTACACACAAAATTTGCTATCCAAGAAGTTTCTACAATTACATGAAAAGAAATTGAAATAAATACTATTCAATAGTAATAGCGTGGTTGTTTGATGGTTCTTCCATGTCACATTTAATGAGCTACAGTATTTATCAGCATTGGCATTCCCTTGTTTACTTGGTTTTCCGGCTCAGCCTTGCTGATTAGAGCCACACCCAGTATTGGTCATAGCATTTATAATGCGGCGCACCATGGGGCAAAAACGGCACAGATGCGTGACGCATCTGTGCCGTAAAAGTGGCGCATTGCTGGAGTTGCGTCGCAAGCGCGACGCAGCACCAGCAATGTTCTGGGGGGCCCTATCTGTACAATGCTGCGTCAATCCTTAGGCCTGCTTCAAGCAGGCGCAGGGTTTTGACGCAGCATGGGCCTAAAAGTGACTGAGTGAAATCTTGTAGATTTCACTCAGCCACTTTTAGGAGGCGTTCCTGCGCCGGAACGCCCCCACCTGCCCTGGAACGCCTACATGTGGCGCAGGGCTGTACAACGTGACGCATCTCCCAGATGCGTCACGTTGTAAATACCCCGCACCATGGCGCAGGATTTGCGCCGCTGCTGCGTCACAAAAGTGACGCAACAGCGGCGCAAAAGTGACGCAAGTGCAACATAAATCTGCCCCAAAGTTTTATGTCAATTAGTTTATGACCTACATTGGTACAATCTGTCCACTATTGCGTGTTAATTCAGTCAAATGCTTGTATGATGTATAACATGTCAAAATGTCTTTCTTGGCAAAAAAGTGCAAAGTGTAAAAGAAGGCAGTTGAGAATTTAATGCTACAATGTCAGCCTTCCCCTTTAAGGCATATTAAAGAGTGAGAGAATCAACGCCTCATTGACAGTCATTTCATTGATTAGCAAAACAAAGAGAACACTGACATTCTGCAGAAAGAGGCAAATTGCATCTCTGCTTCAAGCGGATACACGAGGAGCAAAAAAGCCCTTTATTAGATGTTGGGTCCTCAGCTGACCTGGGTTTAGTAGATTTTGTCATTGAAAGCCATGTTAGGGGAGGGAAAGGCTCGTACCTTGAATACTTGCCACAGCTCCTTGTTAGCAGACCCAGATCACAGCACAAACACTGCTCGGGTTGCCCACCGCTATGGAAACCCAATGGCCCACATTGCAAATAGGATGCACTGTTTTGGTCCACCTTCAACTGGGGGACCGGGTACAGATTGAGACAGTGCAGCCTTTGCATTAAATGTGCTGCCCCCAATACTACAGTGCAACCACAAATTCATGCCTGCCTTGAGGGCAGTGCATTTTTTAAATGCAGACCAGCTGTTTGAAGCCATCGGCCTGCCTTTCACTGTGGAAGTGGCAACCTGGCTGGATTTAAAGGGGGCAGTGATGTCCCAGTGCGCGACTTCATATTTCTGCAGGGAGTGTCTTGCGGTCCCTAGAATCCCCTTCACCCCTTCTTAGGGGCTCCCTGGGCCTTGGGGCACACTGACTGTGCATTATCTCTATGGGACAGGACAGCTCCCATGCCTCTGCGCTGCATCTGTGATACAGCCAGGGCACAGAGGAAACGTGTTCGCTTATTTGCATTGGACCACACCCCATAGAAATGAGGGAACACCCCCCTGGGATTTCTCCGGCTCAAAGTGTGTGCTGGCACAATCCATATATAAGGGGAAGCGCAAGCATCTGCAGACCCTCCCATAATGCCACAGTGTACCAGGGCAGGGGCTCAGACAGCAGGCACACACACTGGCTGTGGCCTGGAGCACTCTCCGCCGCACGGCCACAGTGCGTCACCTGTGTTGGTTGCCACTGTAGGAATGTTCCTATCTCAAGTAAATGACAGTGATATCATCAGCTGCTTGTATTTTCATCAGTTTTTAATCATGTTTTTTTGCTCAGTCATCTCACTTTGATTATATATATTTATTTTGTGTTCTTTCGCGCCCTCTCTTCCCTTAGAGCGTGTGTCTCAAGCAGACCTCCGGTGAACCGGATCCCTGACACATTTTACGTATAATCGACCATTACTTAAATAAATGCCATCTATATTCATTACATATTAATGTAGCCTGCGTCCTGCGTGAAGCACCCCTGCTTTATAGCGTGGCCTACCAGTGAAAACTGAATTATTTGAGCTCATCCCTTTTGTAAATATATGATATTGAGGCGAATTAACTAAATCGAGATCACTGGTGTGACTGAGTGTCCTTTTCTGCCAAACTGGTAGGTGTGGCAGGAGGATCCCCTTTTTCAAACGTTGCGCTTAAATGTTTTACATTTTGGATAAATATTTTGGGGAATAAAAGGTGTTCGCCTGCAACTCTTTTTCATCACCTCATCTCAGCCGCTAGGTGGCGCTCTACCGGCGGCCAATGGTTTCTAGCAAAGCTTCTCTGCAGCAGCACCGAAACTGATCCGGTCTCAGCATCGCGCAGTTCACCTCCCGAGGGAACAATGATTCTTTGTAGTGTGTGACTCATAGTTATAGATGCATTTTTTTCCATTTACAACCAATAACTCTCACTTCACCTGCTCCCTCCGCAGCTGACAAATCTTTCGAGATGAGACTACAATCTAAACATTAAAAGATGATTGCAACCCTGCGCGGTCGACAAGGTACGTGACGTGTAGCTAAGATTGCGGTGACTATAAAAACAAACGAACTTTGCCGACGACGTCAATAGTTTGGGGTTCTATCTAGTGAAACGGCTTTCTCGGAGTCCCGTCAAACGGTACACCGAGCAAAGGATGGCTAGTCAAAGGCGTAGCTGTAATTTATACACACATATACATACACACGCATACGTATATTCCAGTACATGCGTCAACACCACAGTGCCGTGGGTTGAACAACAACCGCTACAAGAAGTGATAAGGTGTAACTAATATTAGGAAGGTTTGCGAACAACTGCATCATATGTCATTAACTCAGCACTCTGTAAATGTGGTCCTCGTAATATTTTGAAAGCCAATTAAAAATGTATTTTATTAACATTGCATAGTGCTGGTGACAAGGACCCGATTCACAAAACCATTTACGGCTGCAAGCCTGCATTTATAAACGAAAACGGCTCATTGACACCTGTCAGGTATACCCACGACAGGATAACATGCAGTTGGAACTGCGTTAAGTACTATGTGAATGTGCGTCATTATTGTTTATAATTATGCAGTAATCAACCAGACTTGGGGATGAACTTGGTTAGGAATGGAGGTCTCTAGTTGGCAGAGGTAGGTACCTTCGTCCAAATAGGGACCCTTGCCTCTAGTCAGGGTAAGGGGGATACACACTTTAGGTAACCCCTGCTCAGCCCCTGGGTAGCTTGACACAGACAGACAGACTTATCCCAAAGGCAATGTGTAAAGTATTTGTACTCAAAACACACAGTAATACAGTGATAAAACCACAAATGGACACCACACCTGTTTAGAAAAATTAAGTAACTTTATCTAAACTCAAGACCAAAACAACAAAAATCCAACATACATGTAATAAGAATACGACTTTACAAAGGCTTCAAGTAACTGGGTCCATAGAAAACTATGGATGCCTGATTCTACCCAAAGTACCAGTAGATGTATCAAAATTCACACTTCCAAACAGTGGCAGAGATGGGAAGCATCGAGAAACAAAGAGTTGCATCAGTTTCTGAGTCCTTGGGAAGGCAATGCGACAGTTCTGCTGCATGCAGGAAAAGTGATGCGTCGAATCCGGACTGAAGGGGGAAGTGATGCATCGACTTCAAGACGGTGATGCGTCAGGAAAACCTGCGGCAGTGGTGCAATGCGAGGAAATCTGGGATGCATCGGCAATCGATGCAGCAGCAACAAGCGGCACTGCGTCAGTTTCTTCAGCCGCGATCCCACTATGCGTCGGTTCTAGCAGCCGCGACAGGTGCTGCGTCATCTCGGCAGCGGCGATGCGTGGAGATTTTTCTCGCACGACGGTGCTGCATTGGGAAAGACAGTCGCAAGAAGAGCGATGCATTAATTTTCTCAGTTCTTCAGGTTTCTTCCAGTTCCCAACAGCAGGAACAGCCTCCAGAGGCCCAGAACTGGAACAGGCCAGGGGCGGTTTCTTTGTATGGGCGTGGGGGCTCTGCCCCCCTTGTTGATGCCTCTGTAAATAGTTTTTTAAATTAAATACATGCATCCTACCTGCTGCCCTAAATAGTGATCCTTCAGCTAATCTTCAAATTCTGACCCTCGCTCTGCGCAAGGGTCAGGAAGTCACAGCAGCACTGACAGGCACATGTACTTTGCATGTGCCGTGTCGCAGAATGTTCAGGGCTTACTTGATTTCAGCCCTTGTTTCTGTGGCTTGCTGGAGTGTAGGGCCACTCCTCCCTTGTGAAGTTCACCACCCTTTCTGACTGACTCCTTTTGGGCGCTTCAGGCTGCAGCCGGAGCTTCCAAAACAGCACTTCAATCAGCGAGGGTTTGCCTTTCCCAACTCTTCACAGAGTGTGGTGGATCAGCCAGCCTTTCCCCACCCCACTCTCTGATGAGTTGGTAACAGAAAGCCACCTTTAGTACTGGGTTTGTAATGGAATATGCATTTAAATATTTAACGTTTTCCAGTCCCCACAAAAGTTAATTTCAAATAATTGCAGTTTAGCCACTTAAGTATTTTAATGCGGTTACTTTTTATTACCCAACTGTGCTTAGTGCGTCTGATGGAGCGCGATGGTGCTCTAAAAATTGTAGGGATTGCATCATAATCATGGATAGTTCGCACCCACATATATTCTTATGTTGTATCAACTTTGATCATTAGAAGTGTGCTGTAATATCAATAATGTGTAAGTGACGAATGGAACAGTATTTCGTACCATGCAAGAAAAATGAAATGGCATTTATATTTGAAACTGTAACCTTTAGTATATTGAATTTGCCTAATGAAAAGCTCATGTGTAATGTAGTGTATTCTGATTTAAACATGCACCATGATGAAGACTGCACGAGGGAATGACAAATTGTATTTAGAATGTAATAATATTAGGTGCTGCAAGGTAAAACAATATTAACGTGTGTGTAAATGTACGTGTAAAGGCCTAAATGAAATGCTCACGTTGTACTTCTGAAGGGCCTATTCGTTTATTTTTATGTTGGCCGAGTGGTGTAGGCCTGAAAATGTAATTTCCCTGGTAAGCTCTTACATTTAGAGGTAGTCAGCAAATTTCATGTGCATGCAAGGTTTTTCTGTTCTCACATTTCAGTTGCAGGTGTAAGAAGCTGCCTTTGTTAGTTAGAACTAACACTCTTTGTTTTAGGAGTTAGGCATGGAGGAGAAGCAATACTTTGTAAATGGAATGTCGATAATTGGGAGCCGGTGTTCTTTCTCACCGAGAAGGCTTGGGAAGCAAGGTCATCGTACTGAACGCCGGAAGAAGTGTGGAAGATGGTGGAAAATCACCTAGGAGAGGTGTCCGTTGAGATGAGGTGATCTGTGGGCGTGTTTTACATCTTTGCATTTTGTATTAGGGAAAGTGTCTCAAGGGAGGAGAGGCAGAAGGAGACAGGATGAGTCAGGAGAAGGGGGTTAGAAGATTGGTCTGCGAAGAGCATCTTAGAATGAGCTCTGTAGCTTTGGCTACCTGCGTTACATTGTGAATGTGCTTCTTAGGAAGTCTTTACGTGCTGACACCTTTAACTGACTTTGTCTGGGAAAAGCTAAGTAGGGATGTCACTTTAGAGATTGAGTAGGGATAGTCTAATGCTTTCCATTTTTCAGCCACAGATGAAGTCTGACTTAAATGCTGGAGCAGTTCTTGCTTGTGTTTTATTCTTGGAACTTTTCATTCTCTTCATGATTCATCGAATTAGACTCATCTGCAGATTTGGATTTGGATTAGTTCCTATGTATTTTTACAACCTTGTCTTGAGGTACTTGTATATCCAGTTGTTTTTGGCTTTGTAATAACCCCCTAAATTGAAGTTTGGAGTTTGTGATCTTTTGAGTCATAGTCACTACTGAAAGTTGAACCATTTAAATGAGTTGTTTCTCCACTTTACACTTCTCAGCAGGTAGAAAGAGACATCGACCCAGGGTTCCTCATTAAAATTTTGGTAGCGGACCACGGCCTTATCACGTCCATTTCGCTTCTTGCATTATAGAACCCCATCACACCCTCCACGGAGAGGAGTGGAATCCTGCAACAACAAGCCTTGTCACCGCAGGGACTCAAACGACCGAAAGATGTACACAGATACTTCCATCACGTGATACCATTGCTGGCACCATGTTAACACGTTCCTCACTTCTTTATTCTTGGACATCACGTCACCTCGACTGGCAAGGTGGGGAATATAACTTGTGATGCAGGAAATGATGGTGCGGTGTCTGGTATGTCAAGGGACTGCGGAGAGTCCACGGATCAGAAAGTAACTCGAAAAAAACTGGTTTGCCTGGATGTGCTTAATTTCTGGTTGGCGTCGAGTAGAGTTTGCAGTGGCCATTATCGTACAACCAGCAGTTTATTGCAGTTTTAACCCCCCCCCCACCCTAGAAGAATAATGTCCCATAATATCTTTTTTTTAAAAAAGAAAACATATTAGTTTGCTTGAGCCTTCAGAAGAATCAAATGTAAAGTATGCTGCAAAAAAAAGGAGAAAAAAAACTACCAATCCTATTAGTCAAATTTTTTCTAAACTCAGTTATGTGTTTAGACAGCCGTTTAGCCAGGTTATTGACAAGCACTGACATCAAAAGGAACCAGTTAAGGTGAAGCCCCCTTGAACAATGTGAGGCAGAAGCACGAGCTCTGCTGGACTGATACCGAATAGCGCAGCTGAACAGAAGCAAAAACCTGTAAAGCATCAAATCTCATAAAAAAATGCAAATCGTGAGAGGATTTTCTTCCAGAGACAGAAAGTCTGTAAATGCAACAATAGGCAGCGGCACATCTATGATTGCATTATAACAGTCCCCAGTGATGTCTGCGTGAGGGTTTTAACGTATTATGTCATCTGACACTGACTATGTGAACTATTATGTGACTACCAACACAACCTGCAAACACCATGAAAAGATGATGCACGGAAAGGAGTCCAGGCAGTAGATAGATAGTAAGTGTGGCTTCCTAAGGCGTCTTCCCTGCCTGAGCCTTTTAGAGCAAGGTAGGGCCTTGGGCCAGAACTTCTGCTAGTGCCTCTCTAAATCCGTCTTCAAAACTCTTGCCTGCCCCTCCCTCTCTTCTCTAAAATATACCTTCATTCCTTTCACAGGTCCATAGATTTCATGACATCTCATACTCATCTGCAAAATGTCAACCACACAGACTGGGTGCTACGTCAACATATGTTATCTTGAGTGACTGACGGTCAGAAATATGTATTTGAAGCAGGTTTGGGTGAAGGGTGAATTTTGTAGCAATGAAATAGTAATATACAGGGGCAATATATACCGAGATGGCGTTGTTAACACGTCGGAGGAGAAATGACTACAGACATACAGCGATCAAGCCAAAGTAAATGAAACAGAATTTTAGCTGGGTCGTCACAGCGGTGTCAACTTGCTTTTTGTTAATTAACGGTGCATGTTACTGCTTAATGTAGTTTGGTACAACTCCCTGCAGTGCTGTCAAAATTCACATTCCTTGGGTTTTCACGTAACCATCTGGTGCTATGGAAATGTTCAACTATGCACCATGCATTTGGTCTCTGGCCGTGCGTAACTTGAAGAAAAACAAAAGAGTTCTGCCATAGGGGCACACGCTGCTAAAGTTGGCTTGCGCGTTCACCAAAATGTATCACATAGCGCCTTTTTTTTCATTTTTTAATTTTTTACATTTTTTATTTGTCAATGATTGGATACACAATATACAAGCAGATAAGGCAGGACAATAACCATATTAAGTATGAACATATATCAAAAGCAGTATCCCAATGGCAAAAAAATAAAAGAAATAAATAACATAAGGGAGAGAGTAAAACATATAATAATATCTAACCAATAATTATTTGAGTCCACAAGCATATTGACACTGAGATTGATATCCTAATACATCAAATTATATTGCCTAGAACAGAGATCCCCACATTGCATTGCATTTAACAACTGAACAAATGCCTCTTGTCTTGGCCAATGCCTGTTCCATATCATACATCTGTCTCACAAGAAGCCACCAATCCATAACAGATGGGGGCTTTGGAGAGATCCACTACCGGGCAATAGTCAGCCTTGCCGAGACTAACAGGATAGTTAACAAACTGTTCCTTTTGGAATTAACACTCCTACCGCCCATCATAATTTCCCCTATCATTAAAGGCGTTTCCACCCCCAACTTCTGAGAAAGGACATTCTGGACATCCAGCCAAAATATCCTCAATTCTGTGCATGTCACGAACATATGTCTAATATCTGCCAGTTGTAAATCACATCTTGGACACTTTGTCCTATCAGTGGTTATGTTATCAGGCGCCCACTTAGCTATTCTCTATGGGGTATAATAGAGAAGACATATCGTCCGATATTGCTGCAATCTCAAATTAGTAGAATGCACTGCTTCTTTAATAGTACACAATGATTGTGTGATGGTAGTAGTCATTACGGGGATCTCCAATATCTTTCTCCATTGATTAGCCAATTTTTCACAGTCATCCACTCTATAACTACCTAACCATTTATACATCTTACTTATCGTTAGGCGTTCAGTGACGTCACAGAAAAATAGGAGAGTGTCACTGGTCGGTGAGCCTGCGTAACGTGCAAGTCCTGTGTGGAATTCACCCGGTTCTCCGTCAAAGGCTGTCTTCGCTACACCACCATGCTCCATCTTTAAATGATACTAGGAAACGTTTACACGAGACTCACTCAGGTGGACATTGGTCAAACTTAAATCAGTAGCAAACGTAGTTTTCAGAAACAAGCAGGAAAATAGATACACATAATCTTGCCGAACATTTTAGATTTTTTTATTTGTAATTGTAAATAAATGTTAGAGCAGAAATTGACCTTTGATTGCTGCCAATTTTTCAAGTTCCATGCATAACTAGATCCCGCAGTTTAGGTTCTGTTTAAGTATCTTGGGGGAAGCCTAATTTGGAAGAGACCTGCCTACCTGTTGGGGTAAACTCTTGTTGCTCTGCTCTACTCTGCATTCTGCCATCACCGCCGCAGCTCCTGGGCTCCCTTCTGCTGCGTGTCTCCCCCGCCGCCGCCACTTTACATCGCGGACGAGAGCGGGGGGAGACTACAGCCCCCAGACTCCCTTGCGGCCGCTGACGCCGCCAACGCGCCCGGAGGCGCTTAAAAGTTCACGGCTCCCTCGGGGGAGCGGGAAGCCTAATTTGGAAGAGACCTGCCTACCTGTTGGGGTAAACTCTTGTTGCTCTGCTCTACTCTGCATTCTGCCATCGCCGCCGCAGCTCCTGGGCTCCCTTCTGCTGCGTGTCTCCCCCGCCGCCGCCACTTTACATCGCGGACGAGAGCGGGGGGAGACTACAGCCCCCAGACTCCCTTGCGGCCGCTGACGCCGCCAACGCGCCCGGAGGCGCTTAAAAGTTCACGGCTCCCTCGGGGGAGCGGGAAGCCTAATTTGGAAGAGACCTGCCTACCTGTTGGGGTAAACTCTTGTTGCTCTGCTCTACTCTGCATTCTGCCATCGCCGCCGCAGCTCCTGGGCTCCCTTCTGCTGCGTGTCTCCCCCGCCGCCGCCACTTTACATCGCGGACGAGAGCGGGGGGAGACTACAGCCCCCAGACTCCCTTGCGGCCGCTGACGCCGCCAACGCGCCCGGAGGCGCTTAAAAGTTCACGGCTCCCTCCGCGTCGCGGGACGCGCGCGGGCGACGCCGGGCTAAGCCCGGGCAAAGGGCGGGCCCGTTTAAGCCCGTTCAAGACCGGGTAAGACTGGACTGGGCCACCCCCTTTATATTTGCTGTTGAAAATCTTGTGTCCCACTGTTGATCATTTGATATATTTGAAATCGATTGTGTGGGAGTGTTTGAGCACACTAGCACTGTCATGATGACTAGAGGTAGCAAGACTAAAACCATACCAGGGGTTACTAACGCAATTGGCCCAATTGACCAATATATTACTAGGGCCAACGAGGCAATCAATCAGGGTATGTCTCTTTTGGAACGCAGGGTGTCCCAGGATCTGGCCTTAGCTAGACGTTCCTCCTTAGGCCTTCTGGCATTAGCCAAAACACCTACTAGCCACGGGGAAACTAGGCCCCTAATTGAAGTCCCAGTGGAATTACATGGTGTCCCAAACGTGGTTGATCTTTCAGTATCACTGGCACTCTCGGACACACAACTAAGCGAGTTGCCTGAGAAGATCCTGCAACCAATTATGAGCCCAAGACAGGAGGTATTGACTATTGAGCAGTCAAGAGGGAAGAGGGAGGGCGCTGTTCCCAAACGGAAGAAGGCCAAGGTAGTGAATAAATATAAACTTACTAAAAAAAAAACAACCGCTCTTAAGCCCACTAAGAGTGCACTACCTCAGAGCACTTCTATCAAAGCTGTAGTTGATACGACTCCATGCTCTGCGACCCTTAATAATTCTAGCAGGTTGGATAGCTCTGGTGAGGGTTGTAAAGTTTGTGAGATAAATAACCAACTACTACTTCGGCTGGGTGAACTCATTAAGGCCCATCTGCAGCCCTTACAACTTTCACTCTCTAACATAGAAAAGCAAATAGCTTCCCTGAAAGCATCCTGTATGATCCAGACGAAGGTTGTCCCAGCCCACCCAAGCCAACCAAAAATAGCCAATATAAACTTAACGGCAGGGCCGAAAGCGCCTACTATTACCCCTATTGGCCCTAATTTAAGTCCAAAGTCTCCCCCTGCTCTATTGAAAAAGGGCAATCAACCATGCGAACTTGCTGTCCATCCTACTAGTACTACCATGGAATCTGCACCTGCTAAACAAGTAGCCCCCTTGCTCCCTAACACCGAGAGTATAGATTTTAGAGGGCTCCATATCCATCTACCACCTGAAGCAGGCCCATATGTTGCAATTCTGACCGGGGTCCCTAAGCTAAATCCAAACACTGAGGAACCGACACTGTCCTTAAAAAATAAGGCACTCCATTGGCTCACCACCAATAGACCGCTCCCAGCACACTGTCGTAGTAAGATCTTAATGGTGCGTAGGGTACCCTGGCTAGGTAATGAGATGAAATCGATCCGGGGAGATTGTGTTATAGTTAACTTTGATGACCCACGTACGGTTGACTATATTTGCCATAGAGGTATGTGGGATAAGACTGATGGCATAGAAATAAAAAGGCTCTCTTTCTTTTACCCTCCTACAAATAGGTATCTTGATAACCTGGCTAGCAACCGGCCCCATATCAGTACGCGTGACAGTAGAAAGGAATGGGACGATTGGTATGTACAGGAAGCTAGAAATATAGCCCCCCCTGTAGGCTGGAAAGGTGCTCCAGTTACCAATAGATTTAGTTGTCTGGAAGCAGTGGATTGACCACCACAGCGATTAGGATATGGACTTGAGGGCATTAATCAATTTAGCACCAAAATTTCACAACCTCTTGAAAGTCTTACAATTAAGGAAAACTCCGATAATTGTTATAAACCTCTGGTTTCCCAAACTAATAATCAAGTAATCTTGCAACCTGTAGCTCTATGTTCCTCCCCTTCTTCTCATCTAGGGCTTATTGATGCCCAGTTTTCTATTCCTGCTGAACCTAGTCAACCAGCCGTATTCCCGTCCTCTTTTGACCACTTGGGCACTGTTATTAAGACTGCCCACGATCCTATGGGTAGCCTTAAGATTCTTAGCTGGAACTTAGCTGGCATCCAAAGGAAATTGAGCATCCCTGACTGGAATGTTCTAGTGGGGAACCATGAGATTTGCTTATTCCAAGAGACTTGGAGTCTGGATCCTCTATATCGAGTTGGCTATACTACGCATTTTGTTCCAGCAGTGCCACCAAGAAACGGGAAGGGTCGTCCTTCGGGAGGCCTTCTTATCTGGGTAAGCATCGACTTAAATTGTAATATAAAACCTAAGCAAATCAATAGCCCTGATATTCTAGGAATATCCTTGAGAGGCCCCAGTAGAGGCTTAAAGCTTGACCTGTATAACATATATGTTAGAGGTACCAAACATGGGTCTACGTCCCCGATAGTGGCAATCCTAGAAACGGAGCTTAGAGAACACACAGCTGGTGCTCAAGTCCTGGTGGCGGGTGACTTTAACTGCACCTATGAGCCACTACAGTTGGGTGACACCTTTGACTTGGGTGAGGACGATGCTAGATGGGGAATTCCTGCTCTAACAATCCCCCCGATCAAAAAATGGTCTCAATGCGCGATCCAGCTCAATGCCCTTTCGCTGGAGTTTGGCTTACGAGCCACAAATGGCCGCACAACCTCAGATACCATGGGTGCCGTCACATATAACAGAATTAATCACACCTCAAGGATCGACTATATCTTGTTAGATTTTAAACTTTGGGGTTTGGTACAGGATATGGTAGTTTTACCCTCAGTTGAAAGCGACCACAACTCACTTTCCCTATCCCTTAAAAATCCTTGGATTAGTAATTTTATTAAAAACCCTTCCAAACTAACCCAGAACGTTTCAGTCTCCGCATGTGGGAGACGACTAAAGTGGAATATAGTATCAGTAGACGAGACCAAACTCAATACTATAAATACTGTCCTTTTAGCCTCACAGACGAAGTTGGACAGTTTTGATTTGGCTTTGTCTAATCCTGGAAAAGCTACATCTGTTTTCGAGGAAGCACTCACAATAATTGGGAATGTATTCCTGAAAAGGGAGTCCTCTTCTAAAAATGTGGTAATTCGAAACCCAAGAGCGACAAGCGAATGGTACACATCGGCTTGTAGGCACGCAAAAACTCTCTTGATTGGGGCTATAAGAAGCAAATCCCAAGTAGCTATACAACGAGCTAGAAACAACTACAAACAACTACTAGTTAGTGCTAAGAAGGACTGGGAAGAAGATTTTTGGTGCTCTCTAAAAGAGGCAAGCCAAGGGAAAGATCCAAGGCGCTTCTGGGACATAATCAGGAAAAAAAAAAGACCAGACTCTGACCTTATAACTTGTAATATCTCTAGTCAAGTCTGGGTCAACCACTTTGCTAAGCTGTACTCTTCCCCTTCTAACAACACTATTATTGGCACTCCCAAGGATGACCAGGAAAGGAAGGTGACTTCAGTAAATTGCGACTCCCTAACAAGAAGAGCTGAGTATGTCACTGATATAACTAATATCATTCTAGCACAAAGGGATTGGGAGTTAGACCTAGTAGACTCTGATTCCACCTTCTCCATAAAAGAAATAGAGCATGCCATTAGTACTATTAAGCCCCAAAAGGCGGCGGGGCCAGACGGTATCCCTGGCGATCTGTTACGCTCTTATGTCCCGAAATGGGCTAAATTTATTCACTGCTTGCTCATTGCAATTTCCAAGGGTGCTCGAATCCCCTCATCCTGGAAAGGGGCTGAGGTCGTACCCATCTTTAAAAAAGGGGCGAGGGATGACCCAGCTAACTATAGACCCATAAGCCTGCTGGACATAACTCAAAAGGTGGTCGGTAAAGTATTGTTGCTTAGAATATCACAATGGATTAGTGATAATAACATCCTTTCCGACTACCAGGCAGGCTTCAGAGCAGGTACTGGCACAATAGAACAAGCATTCAGACTTCTCTTAATATATTGGAAGGTGGTGGTCATAGGCAAAGGCAGTCTTTATCTTGCGTTTATTGACCTGAAGACTGCCTTTGACCTCGTCCCTAGGCTGAGTCTTTGGAGAGTGCTTGGTGACATGGGGTTACCCCATTATATTTTACGATTAATTGTAAGACTCCATGAAGACACTTTTGCCCAGATTAGATGGGGATCAGAAGGCGAGAAGACTAGTAGAATTCCGGTTGAGAGAGGGGTCCGTCAGGGATGTGTTCTTGCTCCCACCCTTTTTTCACTATATGTCAACGGAGTGGTCGAGCATCTGCTGAAAGATCCTTCAGATGAACCTTCCCTGGCGGGTGAGCGTATACCGACCCTCCTCTTTGCGGATGACACGCTCTTACTGTCTAAAACCCCGATGGGCCTCCAAAAATTGCTTAACAACTTCCAGCATTTTTGTGTACAAAGGGGCTTGATTATCAATACTGAAAAAACCAAGTTCCTGGTGATGAACCCCCCCAAAAAAAAAATCTGTTCGTTCCCCACAATTGAACGCTATGCCCTTGGGGAGGGTGGATGTATTCGACTACTTGGGAATCCGATTGTCACATAATATGCAGTGGGCTCCCCATCTAAGCAAAATGTTACTAGCACACAAGAGGGTAACAGGGGCACTTTTGAAAGAGCAGCGCGCTTGTGCATCTAGACCTATTGCCCCTGTCATTGAAATCTATGCTGCTAGGGGAGTCAGTTCTGCTCTCTATGGGGCCGAACTCTGGGGCTCATATAATATCAGTGAGTTAATAAGATCTGAGAGGAAGTTCTATAGAGCGATTATGTCACTTCCTCAGGGCACTCCAATGATCCCGTTGCTGTTAGATTTGGGTCGCCATCCCATTAGCGATCTAGCAAAACTTCGCCCATTACTCTTATGGGCCAGGTTGTGGAGAGTCCCTGAATTGGCAAAATATGCAAAGGGCCTTTCCGAAGTAATGTCATCCCCCGGGTGGCACAAGATAAAATGGCTGAGAGACTTGAAAGCCCTTTTATGTGATTTGGGTCTAAGTGAAGCCTGGGAGAATAGGTCTTCTCCTCCGAAAGCATTCTTGAAGAAATTATTTTGGAATTGGATCGCGACCCAGCGGAATGCTAATAACGCCTTGGGCAGCCTCACGGAGGACTTCCTGAAATTCAAGGACTTACCTTTCCGGGAACCATACCTAGATATCATCGAAAGACCCTTTGATAGGTCCCTCTACTTCAAATTTAGAACTGGTTCTCTTCCTCTTCGTGCGTTTACCTCTCGGTGGAAATCCAAAGATCAGACCACTGATCTCTGCCCATTTTGCACGTCCAGAGAAGGAGACTGTGGCACACTTTCTATTTGAATGTAAGGAGTATGCTCACCCAAGAAGCAGATGGCTAAAGCATTTGTGTCGCTTGTTGGGAACCAGGCACCATGTTGAAGCATTGCGCATTTTAATGTCGGACTCCCGCCCTTTTTATGCTTGTGTTCTGGCAAAATTTTTATCATGGGCATGGGCCATTAGAAGTAAAAGGCTAAAAACACTTGTTTAATCCCTTTTAATATGATGATGTATTTATCTATTTTTACTGAAAAGGTATACTTTTAGATGAACTTATAATCAAATTTCTCTGTAAATTTTTAAATTGTGATGCTTTTATGATAATTTTTATCGAAATAAAGCCTTTTGACTTGACTTTTGACTTGACATCTTACTTATCAGAGATTTTACTGCTTCACCGTATATCAAATCCCAAACATCAGAACCAGTTATATTAATCAACTTCAGATGCTTCAAGAGATAATCTTGGTTCTGATAATATTTAATCAGCATATGACTTGGCAATTTATAGATAATCTGTAATCTCTCAAAAGAGATGAAACCACTATGGTCAAAGAGATCCCCTAAACATACTACACCAAATCTGGCCCAGTTTTTTCCCACTACATCATGCAATATCCCCGGTAAAGCAGGGTTAGCATAAAGAGGAAATTTGTCATGATATAAACATATATTGCCCCTGTGCAGGACCCCCCGCCAGATGATTATACTGTCCTGTGCCGTCTTAAATTTAACCCTCTTAAAATACTTTGGATACATTATTTTATACAAGAACATTTTACTCTCTTCCCCCAGCATAAATGTATGAAAAAAAAGGTATTAGCAGGATTAATCAGGCTGCGAAAGCGTCCAAAAAAGGCTGACCAAAAATACATCTTAAAATCCGGTATCTCCAGACCTCCTTGGCCATTCGGGAGCTTTAGCCGTTCTATCGCTCGTCTCGCCTTCTTATATCCCCATATAAAACTGCTTATTGTACCTTCTAGTCATTTAAAAAAAGAATTAGGGATTCGAAGTGGAATAGAGCAAAAGAGATATAAAAACTTCGGCAAAATGTTCATTTTAACTATGTTAATACGACCTATAATACCTAGAGGTAACTTGTGCCAATATTTAAAAGATTTAACTGTCGTTTTCAGCAACTCTTCATAATTCAGAATAACGATTTGCTCTGTTTGTGTTGATAACCGTACCCCCAGATAAGTAACAACTGAACAAACTCCCTGCGGACAATCCAGTGGTTTATGATTGAGCAAGATCTGAGTCTTACTGACATTTAATTTATACCCTGAAATAAAACCGAACCCTGTACCCGCCTCTGTTATTTCCCTTAATGCTCTCCCTGGTTCTGTAGAAAATATCGCTAGAACGTCCGCATATGCGATGACCTTTAAAGAGTTTGCTCCATTAGTAAAAGCATTAATTTAGGGATTATTTTGTAAGGCAAGTATGAATGGCTCTATATATAGGGCAAATAGCAGAGGTGAAAGAGGGCACTCCTGACAGGTGCCACAAGATGCCGAGAATATAGATGACACGATGCCTGAGCATATCAATTTAGCACACAGCTTATCAAATAGAGCTAGTACCCACTTCTTAAATTGGCTCCCAATCCCAAAAGCTATAAGTGTGGCCCAAAGGAAATCCCACCACACTCGGTCGAACGCTTTCTCAGCATCTAATAAAATCATACCGAGTGGGGTAGGTTCTATATTAGCCACATCGAAAGCTGTCACTGCCATGTTGACGTGGGCAGTGGTGTCTCTATTTTGGATGAACCCGTGTTGTTGAGGAGAGACTATGCTGGGCATAATAGGGGCAAGGCGATTTGCTAATACATTTGCAAAAATCTTTGCGTCAGTATTTATAAGTGAAATTGGACTGTACGACCCGCACTCATCTCTTGGTTTATCCTTTTTTTAAAAGAAAACGATTTGTGTCATGTTCCATCATTCAGGAACTTTCCCGCTTGCCCCAATAGACCCTATCATCTGACTGAGAGGCAGCATCCTAACATTCTTGAAAATTTTGTAAAATTCCAGGGGTATGGAATCCTCACTCGCTGCCTTGCCTGATGGTAAAGCCCTAATTGCCATCTCTATCTCTTCACTCCAAATCTCTGCATCTAAGGACTCAGCTGTCTCATTACCCATTCTTGTCAAGGAGCATCTCTGTATATAATCAAGAATATCTGCCTGTTGTGGTTGTATCGTAGAAGTATATAATGCTTGATAATATCTGGCGAATTGCTCTAAAATCTGTTGTGGATGCTCATAGAGTCTGCCAGTGGACCCCTAATAGCTTTGATATGGGACTTGGCTCTGTCATCAGCTACTTTATAAGCAAGGATTTTCCCGATTTTCTCGCCATATTCGTATTGTGACTGACGATATTTATTATATTTAACCATACTCTTCTCTTTGAGTGTTTTTTTCAACCTCAATCTAAGATTAATTACCACAAACCCCAGCTGTTCTGAATCACCAGCCCCCTTCAAGACAGCCTCAGCATGTAGATCTTCTGCAGTGAGTATTGCTGAAGTTGTCTCTTTAAGTGCCTGTCTATCAGGTTTATTTTGACGCCAAATATACTGTTGAGTATGCCCCAGAATAACAGCCTTACATGTATCCCAAACCACGATGGGAGAATCTGACCCTGTATTCTCATGAAAGAAACGTTCGATTTGGTCCTGAGTCCTGGCTACATATTCCGCATCCAATAAAAGGTACCTAGGGAATGTGAATGATCTGGCTGACATCGTGGTTTTGTCGTGGGGTGAGCTACTCTCTGTACGATTACGCGTTGATTCGGATCGCGCCGCTGGCCACCAATGTTAGACGGACCGGGAGGGTCGGCCGAGGACAAGGGGAGAGGTCTCCGGGGAGAGCCGTCTCCAGCGATCGTACAGACAAATAACTTCCCCCCCCACAGACAGATACCACACAAGGGGATGAGTTAGCGTTCTTTATAAGCACTTCTTAAGGTACGATGAAAAGTTACAAGGAGGTCTGGACTCGGGGGTCCCCTCGATTCAAGTCTCTCAAGATGGGAAAAGGGGGTAGCGGGACAGTCTGGTTACCAGTCTGGTAGTTGAGATGGTATGGTGGGTAGCTCACAATCCTCGAGCTTGGTGGTCTAGCTGGTACGTGCCGCGGCAGCGCCAGCAGGTCCCGGTGAAGATGGTCGATACACGGTCCGCGGCAGCGCCAGCAGGTCCCAGTGAAGGTGGTCGATGTACGGTCCGCGGCAGCGCCAGCAGGTCCCGGTGAAGATGGTCGTTACAACGGGCCGCGGCAGCGCCAGCAGGTCCCGACGAGGATGGATGTTGCAGAAGGCCGCGGCAGCGCCAGCAGGCAGGACGATAGTTCACAAGATAGGGCTACGGCAGCGCCAGTAGTCCGTCAAGGCTGAGTTCTCTCGGTGTCTCTCGACTCCAGGATGCAACTGCCTTCCTGCTCCGGAGCTGCTCCAGTTATAGGGCAGGCGCCCTTTGATGTCCGGACCCTCGCACTTGGAGGTCGGAGGGTCCGGGATGAAAGTGTCCAGACACCCAGCGGGGGGTGGAGCCGGTGCCTGGGGGAGCTGGGGGCGATCGGCACCTGGCGGGGGAGAGTCCTTGGCGCTTCGTTCTCTCATTGACCTGCCAAGTGGTCCGCTCACCTCCTGGGTGGATGGTGGTGCCGGGATGTCGGGGCCGGCCAGGCCCAGGGTTAGGGTCGGGTGGAGGCCACGCGGCCTCGTGGCGCAGGGCCCAAGATGGCGGCTTGACCCAGCCGAGGGAGCCGGTGGTGGCTTGGGCCCGTGATACATGGGGGTCCGAGGGCAGGAGTTCCGTCGGGAGACGGGGTGCGGGTGATTCTCGTGGGTCACGCCTGGCGGGCCGGGGCTTGGGCCCTGTCATGCGGGGAGGGAGCAAGCCCTTCGGGTGGCCTGTCCAACACACGTACTTCTTCTCTTTAATCATAATGTGCTAAATAGCCCACTAGCCTCCTTTATCCACAGTTGTCTTGCAAACTGTCGCCCTAAACCGCTTATTCTTTAGTATGGCAACCCCACAGATAGAAGCACTTTGAGTGGAACATGTAAGAGAGATGCGTCTCCGTTAACATAGCCATTTATGGGTTATACATTTCCAGCTCCTCTGCCACTAGTTGAATCTTAATCCTACTATTCAACCCAGCCACGTGCCATGTTAAACATTTTACCCAATCCATATAAAAAAAATGCATTGCTCCTTTTAGTATCTGCCTTAGCTTCCCGAATATAATTTCCAACTTCCCATTCATCATAATTTTTCTTTTTTCCACCCAAACGTTGACCTTTTCTTTTTTAACCCCCACCCGTTCCTTCCCTTACCCCCAATCTCCACAGGAGATTGAGTATCCCCCCAGCATCTTAAAAGAGGAATCATCCTCTTTCTCATAGCTGCTGCTGATTTGGCAACCCTCTGAGAGTCCCCACCCAAAGAGGCTCCATAGGCTTTTTCCCTCCATATTATTTACAAATTATACAGCAATCGTAGAATGAAGGAAAGCATTGAAAGGGATATTTTTTAGCATACATACCAAATAAACCCTTATATAGCAGAAAAGAGAATAGTATACATTTTCTATCTACTTAAACCGCCCCCTCTTTCTGCCACTCGCAGAGCGCCTTCTTTGCTTCTATCTCAGAAAAGAATGGATATAATTGGCCCCCACGAACTACTTTCAATCAAGCTGGCTCTTGCAAGTATGCTTGCACTCTGGTAGCTTTCATTGGATCAATCAATTGCCTGAGCTGCCAACGTCTATCCATCGTTACCTTACAATAATCAGAACGAAAAAATTTGAATAAGAATCAATAGACATAGGCAATCTGGGACCAGCCTTTAGATAAACTGCTTGCCGTAGTAAAAAGTTACCAAAATAAATCAAAAAAGGTCTAGGATATCGATTATCCTGCCTCTTTTGCACCAGTGGCAATCTATGGGCTCTTTGGATCTGACAATCCCAGTCCCAATCCCCAAGGTCCGGGAAAGCTTTCTGCAATGTTTGTACTATGAAAGTTCTGGGGTCTGACCCCTCTTGCCCTTCTGGAATGCCAAACATCTTCAGATTTTGCCTCCTCTGATGACTCTCTAAGTTGTCTAATTTAAGTTGCATCGTGGCAAGCAGATTGTCATGCTTCTCAACCGTACCCGACGCTTTCGAAGTCATTTCTTCCGTGTCAGCCACTCTCTGTTGCAATTCTGCTATCTCATCTGTCAGTGTTCCTACTTTAGTAGTTACTTCTTTCAGAGACTGCTGAATATCCTGAGTGTCTGATCGAACTTGAGTGAAAAGTTCTCTAGTTTCTTCTCTTTGGTCCTTAAGGTTTTGAAGGATCAGCGAGAGCATCATAGTTTCATTTCCCTGTGCTTCCTTACTTTCCAGATCCCCAGATAGTTGCTGCAAGCTTGTTTCCTCAAGCGAGATCATTGAGACTGAGGGTGACCCCGGGCCGTGTTCTAAATCATCAGTATCCTCCACCTGGGGCCCCATTTCACCACCGGCTTTGTTTGCCAGACCAGTGTCTGATTGACTTGATATCAAATTTTTGACCACCCCTTTGCTTGAACCCAGCGCCACATAGGACTACCAGCTGAGTCTCCTTTCTTTCGTTGTTTTAGCTTCTCATCTCCTGCCTTCTGGTCTGCGCCCCCAAAAGTTTTTTTCAATTCCTTCACAGCTTTAGATTTATGACTTCTCTTTTTAATAGCCGCTGAACATGAGATTTGCTTCTGTTGGCTACCCCCAACCAGATGTTGTAGGACTGAGGGGCTTTGGCTCTGCTTTTGTGTTTGATCAATAACAGAGCCTGAAAATGAAGTACTGGAGTCACATAATATTAGATTGTTAGGCGTAATTGTTGGAGTTATAGGGGTACCAGGAATACCAGTCTCATCAGTAGTTAAAGGAATCTTGCCTTTGGACCCTCCTTTATCCTGTTCTAGAATTCCTTGATTCGTATTAGCATCCTCGCCCCCTGCTAACCTCAAATCCGTCTCTCCACTCTTAGAGATTCCAGCCTCAGTTACTATCGCCCCTCCAGGGTGTAAGCCCTTTTCTTTCCACTTTTGCAAGCCTTGTCTTCGCCAAACACTTCAGCTAAGCCCAAAGTGTTTACCGATATACAAGGACTACCAGCGAGGCTCTCACACCCTATGGGAGCCTTTCCCCCATAACCTTAGAAATCAAATCAAGAGTTCTGCCAATATCTGGTCCTTCCTTGAGCTGAAGAAGTGCATACGAATTGTTTAGAGCATTATATCCAGAAGAAATAGAGGCCACATTGCTTTGTTGCTCGCAGATAACTAGATTCTCTATGTCTGCCAATGTATTACATGTGTTACAATTATCAGCTTTTGCTATCACATCAGAAGCAAACAGTTCCGCTGACTTCCTTGGCTGCAGGAATTGCAATACGGGTTTCCCCAACTTCCCTGACCCAGTATTTAGATTTGAAGAGGAGTCCCCCTTCTGAGACTCACCACCGATTACAACTTCACCTCTGGACACCAATGAGAGTTTCCTCGCCAGTTTCCTTGCCAGTTCCGTGTAATTCACAGGGCGGCCAAACACTCTGCCACCTCTGTGAATGGCAGACGCCTGGAGCCAATCCTGCATCCTGTACCGCAAACTCAAGGTCAGCCGAGTCAGCCGAGCCCCCGCAGCAGGATCACACCAGAGAGTCCGTCAGCCGTTAGCCGGTAATTCTATGCTCTCTGTATTTTTTGCCATAAACCTCCAGAAAACGCTGGGACCCCGGTAAAGAAACAAACAATGCCGCCGGAGTTCTTATATTCAGATTCTCCCTTCTTGCCTTCCCTTTTGCCGCATTTCCCTATTCATCACTCAAGCCTCCAGAGCTCCTCCATGGAGACGGCGTTACTCCGCCATCTTAGCTCCTCCCAGTTTTCTAAATTTCATGTGACAGTTGTCTCAATGAAAAAACTACTTTCAAGCCATGGAGATCTCTTTCCAGAGCCCTATCACATAGCGCCTTATTCTTGCTGTACCTTCCTGTTGCCTAGAAAGTCGAAATCCTCAGAAAATATCAGAAACTAAAAGGAAATGTTTCACATTTTTGCTTTAAAAGGGCAAAATCTGCAGAGACACGCCTGTGAATTCTGTAGAGAAGACAGTGAAAATATAAGTTTATTTTTCTTGGGTTCATGCTAACGGGACAAACTGCATCAAACTGCCACGTCTTGCATTTGTTTATTTACCTACAGCATTCCTGATTGTTTAGAAGGTAATCTGTTCAAAATAGGTATGTTGTTCCTCTCCCTCACACAACTCCCCTTGGTTTCTCTCCCTCACGCAGCTCCTCTTGGTTTCATTCCCTCACACAACTCCCCTTGGCTCTCTCATTCAGAATGTTGTAGTGAAGTCACTGCTGTACTTTTTTTAAATGGCGTTTCTTGCATGAAAACAGAATATTAATTTACGGAAATAGTGTCATCATATTGATGTAAAGCACTGCACAGTCAATGAATGTATTTATTGTATACTTGAAACCCTTACAAGTGTATCAGTATATTCAAAAGTTAATATTGGCAAATGATAACATCAGTATATGCAAAGATTGTCCTCTATAGCTCATAAAAATTGCAATTTCTTAAATGATAAATAATTCAATTGTATTGCTTTATTAATCTTCTTGCTTCCTCAAATTTGTTTGAAAATGCACCATTTATCCACTGTTTTTTCAAAATTTTCTCGGGCCCCCCCCCGGAACCCCCTGGAACCCCCTGTAGGTTTTTCGGGCTCGCTCATTACGCTCGCTTGCCGCAGTGCAGTACCGCAAAAACTTTACGCCGCTCCACATTCAAATGTCACCAGCCGCCACTGGAATAGACACCTCCTGGCAGGTCAGAACCCTCAGCAGTACAGTTCAGGGGAGCTGAGGGTGAAGTCTTTGTCTCCCTGAGACTACAGAACAGGAGGCCAGCACACACAGGCCCTTAGAGATTCTTCTTCAAGCCGGTTCACATCAAAGTTCCAGTCTTTCTCCTTTTCCTTGGCAGAATCAGCTCTTCTCCTTGGCAAAGGTTCCTCTTGAGTCCAGAAGTGATCTAAAGTTCTGGGGTTTAAGGTATACTAGTTATACCCCATTGTGTCTGTGTTCTCTTTGTGCAAGGGTCTCTGAGCCCAGTCCAAATCAGTTATGTCCTCACTGGTGCAGTATGACCACAGGGGGTGGATACAGCATTGTGCAAGGGAGACAGGCCCTATTCAGGTGCAAGAATATCTCCTTCCACTACTCTAAATGCAGCCAAGCCCCATTCAGCTCAGCTCTGAGTCATCCAGGAAGGTCCAGGCACCCCTCAAACCCCAGTGGCTGTCTACAGTGAATGCACATCACGAGCCCCTGTCATTCTAAATCCAGACAGTCAATCCACAAACAAACAGAGGCACACAGAACAGATAAACAAGAAAATGCCTACTTTCTAAAAGTAAAAGAGACACAATTGATGGACGGAATGCAGAACAAATCAAAACATTCACCCCAAGTCAAGAGTTCTGGGTTAAATCCATCATTCTTCTGCTCACCATGCCACCCCAGTTTAGACCTGGCCATATGCAAATCAGTCTTGACCCATGTGCCTCATGGGAACAGTCCAGCCTGGACTGCCAAGCCAGGTCCTCCCCAGGACCGGAAATAAGCATCCCAAGACCGTTTTCGGGTTTTCACCCCTCATCAGCCAGTATAGCTTGAATCCAGTGGCACAGTGAGCCCGGCATACCTGGCGCACTTAGGGTGAGAAAACAAAAGAGACACAATTGATGGACGGAATGCAGAACAAATCAAAACATTCAAAGTGGCATTTTCAAACACAGAATTAAAAAAACATCTTTACTATAGGATGTCTTATTAAATTCTGAGTTCAGAGAGCCTATACTTTATTTCTCTATCTTATCCCAATCGGAAGTTATACTTGTAAGATGTTAAAAAGTATTTCCCATGGTATCCTATGGGGCAGATAGCCTTTAAATAGTGAAAAACTAAATTGGCAGTATTTCACTATCAGGACATGTCACACACACCAGCACATGTCCTACCTTTCCCATACGCTGCACTCTGCCCAGGGGGGTACTTTGGACCTCCAAGAGGGGTGTCTTACAGGAAAGAAAAGGGAAGGTTAGGGCCTGGCAAGTGGGTGCACTTGCCAGGTCGACATGGCAGTTTAAAACTGCACACACTGAAGTGACAGGTCTGAATACCTTTTCAGGGCTACTTGTGTGGGTGGCAAAATCAGTTCTGTATGCCCACTAGTAGCATTTGATTTACAGGCCCTGGCACACTCAGTGCACTTTACTAGGGCCTTACCAGTAAATCAAATATGCCAATCAGAGAGAACCAATTGTAATAATAATTTACAAAGGGAGCACTTGCACTTTGACAAAGTGCCTAAAGCATCTAAGCCAGCAAAAACAAAAATACAGGAAGTAGAGGTAAAAAGTCAGGGAAAACCACGCCAAAGATGTCAAGTCTAGCAAACTTTAAATGTATCAGAAAGGTGATGAACCGTTATCCGACACAAAAGCATAGGAACAAATGTACTAGACGTGGATGATCCAACAAATTATTTTTGTTCTGTTATTACTTATAAATCGCATGGCTGCCTGAAGGCTTCCCAGCGCTAGAACGAACATGGCGCCAACCAATCTGTGAGGGAAATGGGAAGGGGCTAATTCACAGACAAGCTTTCAGAGCATTTATAAAAAGGTAGTTCTCGGTCAAGTTGAAGTAGTCAAATCGGTAAAGGGTTTTGCAGTTTTGAGGCCAGGTAAGCAAACGAGCGACCTCCCCATTTCAAAGAATCTAAGGTACTCTCATAGGGGAAGCAATGGAAGATCTGTGTCCTGCCCAGGATGTAAGACGTGGCCAAAGGTTGTGGCAGCTGGGGGCCTTTATTATAAAGGGCTCTGTGCAGAATGCACAATGCCTTGAACTGCACCTGCTCATCCACCGGAGGCCAGTGAAGATCAACTAGTGAATTTTTAGCAGACTGATACCTCGGAATGCTCAAGAGGAGGCGAGCAGCAGTGGCATAGCTAGGCCTTTGGCCGCCCATGGCGGTTCCTTTGTTTGCAGCCTGAGGCAGCCGAATGAAAGAGCAGGGGTGCTGCCAATTCCTGGTTCCTCCTTGCTACACCACTGCCAAGCAGTGGCATTTTGAACAACCTGCATCCTTTACATATCCTGCATCCTTTACATATCCTGCATTCTTTACATATTGAATAATCAGCTTTCTGGATGGAACGGGGAGAAGGTCTAAAACCTTCCTAAGCATTCTAAGAATGCCATAACAGATCGCTGCTAGTTTTCTTGCTTGACAGTCCATTTTAAGGTTGTTATCCAGCCATATGCCCAAGCTCATTATAGGGCTTTTTGGGATGGGACAACTCTTAAGACATGTAGGCCAAAGTGTCAGTGCCTGATTTCTGGAATTGTTGTCCAACAACATGATCTGTCTTATCCCCATTGAGTTTAAAGTGGCAGTTTGCCATCCAACTGGCCACATCCTGCAAACTAGGGGCCAGTTGGAAATTATTTGAGCTAGGCTCTGGGGATATCGACTAATTGGGTGTCGTCCCCATAAGAGACTAAACACATCCCAAATGATCGTGCCATTTCTGCCTGGGGGCACATATATACGTTGAAGAGGGTAGGGCTTACTAACAGCGAGAGCCAAGCCAGAGGAGAGACAAGGGTCGGCTTTGCTCTAAGAGCTCATGTCTGAGCGAAGCCCTGAAAATATTTAGCATGTAAATGTAAATTATGCAACAAACATCATTTTAAAATATAAGGTGCCTTCAAAATTCAAGGAAGTGTATTTCTTTAACCTACAGAAATGTTTCACTTTAATACATAGAATACTTGAAAAGTACTTCTCAAAAGCGAGAGTTTTGAAAGTGAGAAACATTTCTGTCTGGATAACAATGCTATTAGTGAACTATTGAACTCAGAGGTAAGTCAGTTGTCATGTATACCTTAAATGTTATTATAGATGGATAAACATAGTAGTGTATTCAATCAAACGCCAGAGAGGTTTTTTTGTACAGGCCAGGTCCTGAATTCACATATTTGACAGTTATAATGAACAAAACAGGAGGCTCAGTGAAATAATGTATTTGGCTCAAGTTTGGTCAAGCAAGGAAGCTGGATTCATCCCAGATTTTCCAGCTTTACAGAGTGCAATTTAGCGGGGTATTTATTTCAGAACTCCAAGGTTAATGCTTTGTCTTTAAATCTTGGAGGATTAGATTTGAACGAAGATGACAAGAAGAACCCATATTTTAATTTGGACAGCTTTACATAGCGTGAACCTTGCATAGGAAAGAGCACTTCATGGCAGGCAGACTAAGTTGCACAATTCATTTTTTGGGCTTGTAGGGATTTACGAGATTCACAGGATGCTACGCAGAGGCCGGGATTCAAACCTGGATCCCGCTGATCGGCAGCTGCAGCCACATCGCCTCCTGTGAAAGCTTGGCTAGTTTTGGGCTTGACGTTCCAAAAAGACCTCAAGCCAGAGCCAGGCATCTGACATGGGTCTGGCTTGAGCTTTCAGTGGCTCGTCCACCTCCTTTGTGTACATAGCACATAGACATGACACATGCACTACCACTTCTGCATTTGTGCGTGTGGGTGGGAGATTAGGAACTGTTTACCCTAATCTTGCCTACACACCACTTTAACGGCTGTTACAGCTCTTAGATTCAGTGCTACCTGAAGCCCAGAGGATGAGGCCAGACCACCAGCCAGGGGACCACCAAGTATGCGGTACAGAGTAGAGTAGAGTCAGCATCTCGTCTTCCATCACAGGCTCTTGAATCCAGTGCTCACTTTCCAGGAAGTATGCTTCAACCCGCAAAGGACAGGCCTCTGGGAGAAGCAGGCAACAAAAATCTTCAGCGGGCCACAAGGCCTGCCAACAAATCTGTAAATCCTGTGCAAACTTCTGCAACTACATGCATGCTTTTAGTGTGCGACCAACTTCTTCAGCACACCTTAGTTAACAGTAATTAAGCATTCTCTTCCTCCTTTCCTTGCATTCAGATTCAGTCATTACATTTAAATTCTCATATGTCTGCGTCGGTGGGAATATGAGGTCTGCGCCCTCCAGTGCAGACAAACAGAGGCACAGGAAGTAGTGCTGCCGGGTGTGCTGCAGCACCCCCAAAATAACCATGCTGGGGTTTAGAAGGTGAATGATTTTCATTTTGTTTCATTTGTGTGCATTCAAAGATAGAGGTTATTTGTTCGGCTATGCCTTCTACAATTTGCTACTTATGTTTTTTAACATGGAGAACGGGGTATTTTTAAAAAATCTTGTAGAGTGACCAATGTGGCAGTCATGCTGGGGGGGTTCAAGGATTGTGAAAGGAAAGACTAAAGGATGTAATTTATTTTAACATGAAAAAAATGTCGATATCTGTAAATCAACTGTACACATATTTTTAAAAATCATAATTTAGTGAAAGCACAAATGGAATATATTTGTTTTTAATTCTAAAATGTGATAGAATCGAAGATTTTCTTAGGATCAAAACAAATCAAGACACCATACCTGGTGATGAATATCAGCTGAAACCCAATGTCCACACATTGTCATTTACGCCCTATAAAGTTGTAATAGTAAACCCACATGTTTGTGCAAATTTAATTTCCATTTCAATGAGAAATGTGATGTCTATAAATGACACTGTGCAAACATTTCATGGGCCAGATTTACTTTTCTTACACGTAAAGCAAAGCGGCAAGGCTACTTGCTGCAATGCGTAGAGTAAAAGGAAGAAAACAGAATGTATCATACCTTCTAAGATATGGCACACTTCAGCTCTCTTCCAGCAGTGCTGCACTGTGTGCTGCCTATCGCCAACTCAAGCACCCTTGCACCAAGGTGCAAGTGTGTCTGTGCTACAAGCAGCATTGTTTTTGTGCAGGAAGGTATTCCTTCTTGCACAAAAGCAGTCCTTAGAGGCATATTCCTCTTTCTGTGTGTGTTACAGAATGCAGTACTCATGGAAAGAGGAAGTAATGAGTAATACAGATGTTGTTCCTTGTTAAGCCTCTCCCAAAATCAAAACCTTAGCCTAGTGCACGCAATATAAAGTGTAATCACAAAAAAGAAAAACAAAATAATATCAACAACCTTTACTAAAAGCATGAATAAAAGGATAGGATCCAATCCAACATGACTGCTGATTTAATTTATAGCAATTCCACTCCCATTGTTCTACTTCTAAGCAATATTTTCATTCTAGCACAGGAGGAAATAAAACATATTTCAAGTTTCACATGGCCCACACCTGCATACCTGTTTGAGCAATAATGCTTATGTTCAAACAGGTATAATTGCAAGGCCTGCTACTCTTGTCATTCAAGACCAGATGCACTGAAAAGTTCACCGACTGAAGAGGCAAATGCTAAGGGTCTCTCCAGCAACCTTCAATTAGAATTGGTGATATGATTATTTTGTCATCTGGCATGAACTTCTCCTCTCTTGCTCTTCTCTTTGTGCTCTGCTTTTATAACATTATTTCACTTTTATAAAAACTCTTAAACAAGTAGTAGAGTGTTGTGATGCCCTTTCACTTTTCTTTTATTCTTTGAGACGGTGGTCATTTAAACAACAATAATGGTTATCACCTTACTAGATACTCATCAGCAAACAATAAAAAATAATGCAACTAGAACAGTTAGCACTTAGATTAAATGCCCCAAATATATTCAAGTAATAGTTGATTATCACATCGCAGAACATATTACAAACAATTGTGCTTTCTGTTGATCACACTTATTCACTTTTAACGGATTGACACCTGTACATTAAGCAGGAGAATACCCAGGAAAGGAAAGACATAATATTCATGGCAGAGCGAGGCCTGCTAGATTTCATCTCTAGCACCTCCCAACAATTGTCACAACCCTGGTTATCATGCAACCTGCATCAGCCCACCCTAAATGTTATCGTCCAAAGCACCCTTACAATGCCCCACAACCTATACTGTCCTCAAAGCCACCTGGTGCAGGCAAAGATGCAACCTGTGACTGACAACACAATTGGGCAGAGAGGGCAGAAGTAATGGCTGAGAGCAGGATTTCAAAATGTGTTGCTCACCATTATATGAATTAATTTGAATACTTATACTCACTGTGCCATACTGACAGCAGGAAGACATAATGCGCAGCAATGTTATGCAGCACTCTTAGCAGTAGATATGAAGCTTTAGTGTCTTACATTGCACTAAAGTGTCGCACGAGAATATGCATGGACACATGGGATACTGGTGTATATTAAATGGCCCGTTTGGTAATATTTGACTGCACACATCTCTTCATTTGACCTTTGCTAAGACTTGCACATTATGAGAAATTGGGTTGTTGGATAAAGGGTGTGAAACCCAACTCAAGCAACAGCCACAATCTCTGTCAGGGTGAACCACGAAATGTCACGAAATTAACCTGTACTTAGCCCTCTGGAACGTGGTACAAAAGCAGTCAGGCTTAACTTAGAGGCAATGTGGAAAGTATTTATGCAGTATACCAACAGAAATACAGTGGAAACACCACACAAGAAAAGTCCTGCACCAATTTAGAAAATTAGAGTAAAATTGTACAAGTTATTTGACACCAAAACAAAAACAACCCAATCAGTAGAACCGGAGATATGCAATTTCAAATACGTAGGATAGGTATAGCTCCTAAATGCACAAAGCACCACTCGCAGTTTCTTGGTCGTGTGATAGCGGGTGAAAAGTCACAAGTTCAGGCCAACAGCAATGGAGCTTGGGCCAGCTTCAGGGAGGAAGTTAGTCCTGTTGAAAAATTCACCTTCCTTCTAATGTCCAGCGCGAGAGTCCAGTTTGCAGTAGAGGGGGCCACGAGGGAGATCATGGCACAAATGGGCTTGTTCACAGTCAAAAAGAGCCCAAAACTTCAGGGAAGAGCTCAACAGATGTCACGCCAAGGGCCCAGGGCCTGGGAGCCACCTTTTGGGGATCAGGAACTCACTCCAGCATAGTCCAGCATGGCAGGTCCAATTGCAGGTCCATGCAGGTCCAGTTGCAGCAGGTCAGTTTGGCAATTACAGAGAAGACTCTGGAGCTTGATGTGTCCCTGTAGCTCAGAACAGAAGGTCAGTCAGCTGCTGACCTTTGGAGTCACTTTAGCCTGGGATGAAGGGTGCAGGTCCAGTCTTCCTTCTTAGACAGAAGAGCAGGCCTCAAGTAAAAGAGCGGTCCTTCTTCGGTAGTATCTACCGGTCCAGGAGTGTACTGAAGAGTTGGTCTGAGATTCCCATTTTTATACCTGATGCCCCCTTTGAAGTGGGAGAAGCTTCTGGAGTTTTTCCCACCACACACGTGCACTTTGACACTGATCAGCAGTGGCAAAGTACCTAAAGCATCTAAGCCAGCAAAAGAAAAATACAGCACAGCATAAAAAATACAAGAGGTAGAGGCAAAAAGTCAGGGAACACCACGCCAAAGATGCCAAGCCTTGCTAACTTTAAATGGAGATGAACAGGTATCTGGCACAAAAGCATAAGAGCATATGTACTAGACGTGGCTGAGCCAACAATTTCTATTCTGTTATACTTATAAAGCGCAAGCGCTAGAACCAACATGGTGCCAACCAATCTGTGAGGGAAATGGGAAGGGGCTAATTCATAAACAGACAGGCTTTCAGAGCCTGTGAAATGCTCTTTATTTCATAAATGCTATTTATTCGTTTTTGAGCAACACAGAGGTGCCGATTCCGATCCAGCAAAATAAATTTGCGTACGATTCGTATCCGTATATTTTCACGTACGAATCGTACAAGTACCGTACAAACTGCGAAGTACGATTCGTACGTGAAAAATACATACAAATTGCGTTGGGAAAAGGGTACGAGAGGGAGCCGGAAATTTTTATGTGCGAATAGCGTCGGTAAAAGTGTACGATAGTGAGCCGGACATTTTTACGTGCTAAACGTAAAACAGAAGTCCGAGCGCGCAAGTACGATCCGTACCGCCCGTCCGAATACACAACCGCATGTAAAATGCCCCATAGGGAGCGAACGCTGTAGCACACATGTACACGGGTAAACTTGTGCCCGGATACGAGTCGTACAGCCCCCCTCCCCCTGCATATGTCAGCACCGTACCCCGATATGTCAGCACCGTACCCCCCCTCCGCACCGTACCCCAGGACCGTACCCCAGCCCCGCACCTGTATGTGCCGCACCCCAGGCCCGTCTCCCAGTCCCGTACCTGTACGCACCGTACCCCAACACCGTAGCCCAGCCTGCACCAGTACGCACTGTACCCCAACACCGTAGCCCAGCCCCGTACCTGTACGCACTGTACCCCAACACCGTAGCCCAGCCCCGCACCTGTACACACCGTACCCCAACACCGTAGCCCAGCCCTGCACTTGCACGCACCGTACCCCAGGCCCGTACCCCAGCACCCCACCTGTATGCGCCGCACCCTAGGCGCGTACCCCAGCCCCGTACCTGTATGCACCATACCCCAGGACCGTACCCCAGCCCCGCACCTGTACGCGCCGCACCCCAGGCCTGTCTCCCAGCCCCGTACCTGTACGCACCGTACCCCAACACCGTAGCCCAGCCCGCACCTGTACGCACCGTACCCCAACACTGTAGCCCAGCCCCGCACCTGTACGCACCATACCCCAACACCATACCCCAGCCCCCCACCTGTACGTGCCGCACCCCAGGCCCATACCCCAGCCTCGTACCTGTATGCACCGTACACCAACACCGTACCCCAGCATCGCACCAGTACGCACCGTACCCCAACACCGTACCCCAGCCCCGTACCTGTAAGCACCGTACCACAACAACGTACTCCAGCCCCCCACATGTTCGCGCCGCACCCCAGGCCCGTACCCCAGCCCCGTACCTGTATGCACCGTACCCCAGGCCCGTACCCCAGCCCTGCACCTGTACGCACCGTACCCCAACACCGTACCCCAGCCCCCCACCTGTACACGCCGCACCCCAGGCCCATACCCCAGCCCGCACCTGTACGCACCGTACCACAACACCGTACCCCAGCCCCCCACCTGTACGCGCCGCACCACAGGCCCGTACCCCAGCCCCGCACCTGTACGCACCGTACCCCAACACCATAGCCCAGCCCCCCACCTGTACGCGCCGCACCCCAAGCCCGTACCCCAGCCCCGTACCTGTATGCACCGTACCCCAACACCATACCCCAGCACCCTCACCCAGCATCGCGTATGTACGGACCTTACCTACGCGAAAAAGACTCGTACAGAACCAGGACACTGTAAAACAGCACAAGGAGGGTCAATTCGATTCGCACAACACCACAAAACACGTCTACATGACAAAATACATCCCAATGACTGACCTGGCACATCCAAACAGGCAAACAGAGGCCCTAAATCACAACCACCTCTTATAACACACCCACCAAAATTTCAAACACAGCCACACCCACAAATGGACCAATAAAAAGGGCCCACACACACAACCCATGAGCCTTTGCTGACAGACCCTACAGACAAACAATTGCACCTTACTTACACCTTAACTACACCTTAACTGACACACCTTCACACAACCTCCTTCACAAATACCCCCTCTTCACATTCACACACACACCATCACATTCACACCCACACACTCACAACCATACACACCCACACCCCACACCATGCCCACAGACAAGAATCCAAAGTTCACAAGGGCGGAGCTGGACCTCCTTGTCAACAAAGTCATCAGAGTCGAGCCACAGCTGTTTGGAACATTGGTCAGACAGACCAGCATAGCCCAAAAAGTAGCCTGTGGCAGAGGATCGTCGATAAGGTGAATGCTGTTGCACCCATCCGAAGGACCAGGCATGAATGCCAAGCCAGGTGGTACGATCTGCGCAGGGCAGTCAAGAGGAAAATGAACGAGGAATACGCCCAGAGTAACATCACTGGAGGTGGGCTGCCCCGCAGACCCGTACATTACCATCCCTGGGAGGAGAAGGTGATGGCCATGCTTCCGCCGGTGGGAGTACACGGAGTCGAAGGAGTCGCAGAGCCTGGTGAGTACACAAACAACTCACGTAACATGGGGGAATGGCATCCACACCACAAATACACCAAATGCACGCAACTTCCCCCAAGCACTCACCGCACACAACCACACTCAAAAACCACGCTCATGCCACTAACATCTCCATGCCCCATTCACAAATAAAGGCAATGCCATGTCCCAGGCCACACCAACCACAAACCCAAGACTGGATGTCCGGGATGCTGGGAGGGTGGGGCTCACACAACACATTGTGCAACTCAGAAGCAGACACCAATTCCCTCAGCCCATATGGCCTAGGTACATACCCATGCACCATGCCCAATGCACAGGGACTGGCAAAGTACTGACAAGGTAGCTGACACTTGGCCCTGCTGTATGCAGCACAAGGCCCTCCTGTGACCACTGTACACTCAAACACCAACTCCACAAGCTCAGATATCTAGCACAGGAACTCACACTCACTGTCATGCCAGCATGCACCATGAGGGGACAGACACATCACCTGGGAGACCCAATGACAAATCACACTACACCCAACCGCAGGCCCGGTCACACACCCCCCTTACACAAGCACACACCCCCGGGGCAGGCAACGGATTTACCCACTCTCACAATGGACATGTGACACAACAAGACCAATATATAGCCAAATCAGCATCCTAGCCAAAAATCTACTGGTCAAACACTCAGGAGAACATATCAATCTGTCCCCCGCAACATACCCATCCCCAAGTGTACATTGAGAGGAATGCTAGGCACATCCAACTACCTGGAGGAACTGTGACAACTTGAATATGTATGAAACATGGATGTGGCATGAAACAGCATTAACATTGTCTCTCTCTCACACACAGGGCAACGTCATGGACCTCCCCCCAACAATGGGGGGGAACAATCACAGTCCCAGGCTCAGCGTGAAGATGATCCCACCGGCAGCGACGACTCTCACCACTCCGTGGATGATCCCGACCAACCTGGCCCCACTGGTGGCCAAGCCCCTGCAGCACCTGCGTCAGGTACATCTGTGCCAACCCCAACCCCTATTCCTGCCACATCCCAGGAGACACCCAGGAGCCCTGCTCGCACTGAACAACAGAGCCAGTCTGACCAGGAGGGACAAGGTTCTCCGGGCACCCAGGAGGAGGCAGACAACCCCGCAAATGCCATCCCTCAGGGGTCCCGTAGACCAGATGTGCCCACAACGGCAGAGCAGGCTCGTGTGGGCAGGGGTGGTGGGAGTGGAGGCAGTCGGAGGCGCGAACCTGACCAGCCTGCTGAGGGAACCGGTATGTCACACATACGCCACATCCTGGACACATACCAGCGTGACACCAGGGGCATCAGCCAGGTAGTGTCGAGCCTCACAGAGATGAAGGGGACCCTCGACGAGATGAAGAACCTGCAGGCCGAGCAACATGCCTGTCAACAACAACACCAAGGACGGATGGAGGCAAGACTGGCTGAGCTCCTGGCGGTGCAAACGGACATGAGCCGTTCACTCCGTCGGATCGCCGACAACATGGGCAACCCTCCCTGTGCCACCAGGCGAAGACCACCACCAGCCACAGGGAGGGAGGAGGAGGAGAATTCGTCCGACGGAGCATCACAAGCATCGTCAAGGCCTGCATCTGAGGGTCCCCCCAGGAAGGGTGGGTCGTCCACGGAAAAGACTGTGAGAGTCAGCGGACCATTGACATCTCCCAGGTCACCTGGCCTGGCACCTGGCCCTCTGGCACAACAGCAGCACCTCATCCAATGACATTCTCTGCCACATGGACTTGCTGGTCACAGTCTGACCAATGATGACCAACACTGTGATCTGGACTCTGATGACTTCCAAAGCAAAGGATCCCATCTCCCCCTGTGAACTTTGGATTCTATGCACCCGGTAGAGCACCTTAGTTTATCTACCAAAACACGTACCCCACCGTAAATAAAAATCTTAATTTTTTCATGAGATATTGCTGTCATTTTGCATTAGTCCACAACATATGTGTGTGTAAATGTCAAACTATGCCTGAGTGTTGAACTAACTACACCCATCCATACCCTGGGATCTGAGTCTGGTACAGGACACACATGGGTCACAATGTATCATTCAATGCAGACATGGAGCACAATACTCACCTGTGATATCCTCAAGCTGCTGAGGGGTGGCTTGCAATAGTGTGCGGACAGACCTATTTGGAAGAGTATCATTAAGGCGCAGAGGTCATGGCTCATGTGGAGGTTCCTGGGGAGGGAGTCCCAGGTATGTGTGGCCAGGTGGGAGGACTATGTCCTGCATGCTGGAGTAAGGTGGATGTGAAGAATGGTGTCCAGGGCAAGGTTGGATGCACGGAGATGGCCCAACGGGGTCTCGGATGACAGTGGTACAAGGTTGGTTTTGGTTCGGGGTTGTGGCCTGCCTCCTGCGTGTGGGTGTGTAGTGTGAAGGTCATCCTGCAGCAGACAGTGATCCATTGCAGCTATCTCTGCTGGACGTTGATGTGGCTGGTGCGCCGGATGTTGAAGCTGAGGTGTGCAGATGCACCCTCGATGTGGATAAGTTTCCCGGGAGTTTGGATGTGCGTGCTCCGTAGAGGGCAGGGCAGTATTTGACACAGATGTTGTCGTGGACCTGGGGGATGGTCCGTCTTTCCTTGGAGTGGATCTATCTGGGGATCATGTGCATAATGCAGAGGGTGTTGCAGTCTGAGGCACAGATGCTGGTCATTACCATGGCAAATGTGAGCAAGCAATCCATGATGCACACCATCTTGTGTGTGTGGACACTGGGTGCTTGTGCAGGGCTCTTGTGGGTGGGACACAAGCAGTTGACCCAGCTGTACGGGGACAATCCTCAGATGTTGACCTCAGTCCTGTACAAGTCCTGCCTCAGGTGGCTGATGTTCTGCCATTCATCAATGGATCTCATGCAATCTTGAATATTGGAAATGGCAATGTCTGCGTCCTTGGTGAGGGTGAGGAGCACCTGGCTGTCAATGGCATACGAGTTGATGATGAGGATGTGTGCGCATTTGATGGTGGAGAGGGGGGTCCTGGACACATTGTATATTGCCACGCTGAGAGATGATACCTGTGCCATGTGCCTGATGACGACACCATACTACATGCAGAAGCCTTGAGTCCCACTCCCATGGCCTTGCTGGGGTACAGAGCCGGTGGGGAGTAGGAGGGACATGACTTGGTTGGTGTGACAGGGTCTGGAAGGCGTGGCAGCGCTGTGTAGGCAGTCGGAGTTGCACACTCATCATGCAAAGGTGTTGTGTGTGCGCTTAGTGTATGCCTGAGAGCAGGTGGGAGATTTGTGGATGGACATTGCTTGGAGGGTGTCTGCAACATCACACTGTAGTGTGATGTGGGTCATGCAAGGACCTGAGGGTCGTGCAATGTGCACGTTGCATGTGCAGACGGTCCAGCCATTGGCACCGCGTGGCCGCAACTGTGGCACAGACAAGCTGATGACAGCCAAAAGACTGGGTTGAGGGAGGAAGGGAGGAGCATCTTTGATGTGTGTGTGTTGCCAAATCCGGAAACGTGTGCCCTTGCTGCAGGGTCAGCAACAGCAGGTGGCATGTCCTGGAAACTATGCCACAAGTTCCACCCAAAGACTAGGATGTCAGAAAGGACCACTGCAACAGGTGTATGTAAAGGAAGGAGTGTCCGGTTTTCCATGGCACACCCAGAGACAAAGGATGCACAATCACCAAAGATGACTGACACCGGATCATGAAACTGAAGGGCGAGCTGCGCACAGGAAACACACCCTCAGCAGGTGTTGACGGCCTGTTGTGGGGACCAACATGCCAAAACACATACACAGCCATGGACTCCATGCACAATAGAGAATCAAATACATGAAGAACAGCATGCAGGTTGCTAATCTACACATAGACTCATATGCACAATCTTTGTCAACTATTCCGGGGATGCCGCATGCACAGTGGCAAGAGACCTGCATTGACAGAGATGAGGCACCTTGGAGGGTGAGGAACACCTTTATTACTCAGCCTCACACCTATGGAAATGCATCAATATGAACAGACACACAGGTCTTTTGGATGAACATGTGAGACCTACACTGGACACCCCCTTCGCACCACAGATGCTGTAAATCCATTGGACTGGCACACAAGTGAAGGGGGTGAGCCAAACATCCCCTGCTGCACACGGAGAGGCTGCAATTCCCCATTGAGCCTCTTATGGGCATGTCCCACACCGTGTCCACCCGTAGCATCCCGTATGTTTGATAGGGAAGTTTTACACACATTGATGCCTTCATCACAACCCACAATCCCATTACAGATGACTGTCACGAAGTGTGACTATCAATTCATGTGAGTCATGCTACATGTCATGTGCCCCATGGTGAGTCGACATGTATGCATAGTGACAAAACCTGCACAGGAGCAGTGCCCACACATTCCAAACAGCTACCACACCCAAAATGGCTTGCTGCAATCCTTACCCAAAGGAGACATCTCACCATGTCCGTGCATGTAACGCTGATTCAGCACACGTTGCAATACTCATGAGGATAGCAGGAGCACAACGATGCCACGAGCAAACAGCATGCGCAACTACCTGGGGATGACAGACACTCAAGAAGTCAGGAAAAAGATAGTCATCCGCATGCATGGTCATGTACTCTACATGAATAAGGTTGACACCATGCTAGTTGTAAACTGAGTGTGTCAGCTAAAATGTGTGGATTGACATCATCACTCAAATGACACATCAGAACACACCTCTAAGTCACTTAGCATACAGTCAGCTGGACACACACATTGCAACACATGCCACACAAGGCTCCAAGCGTGCACACTCAGACCCAGGGACTCACCATTATGAGAAGAAGTTACGTATGAGCTGACTCCGGATGTCCTCCTCCTCCTCCTCCTCCTCCTCCTCCTCACTTGCCTCGTGACCAAGGCCTTCATCCTCCACGGGTGGATGTTCCTGCTCATCGGGATCCAGGATGAGTGGCACAGCTTTCTCCACTGCCATGTTGTGCAGCATGCAGCACACGAGGAAGATTTTGCAGACCTTCATCGGTGCATATGCGAGGGGCCCGCCTGTCTTGTGGAGGCATCGGAATCGGCTCTTCAGGAGGCCAAACGTCCTCTCAATCACTCTCCTGGTCTGCCCATGGGCGTTGTTGTAATGGTGATCTGCAGCTGTTCTGGGGTTGCGGAGAGGCGTCACCAGCCATGGCATGTTGGGATAGCCAGAGTCCCCTACATGGAAACATCATGTAAAGAAGTGGGTCAGGAGATGCCGTAACATACAAAGATACCGCTAAATACAGGACAAACAGAGTATACCCACCAACAAGACATGCTCGTTCGTTGTGCAGCCGCAGCATCATTTCTGGCACCCTGCTACGCCTCATGATGTAGACATCGTGTGCTGACCCTGGAAAACATGCACAGACATGGGAAATCAGCATGTTAGCAAGACACACCACAAGGGCATTGATGGAGTGATAATGTTTTCGGTTGCGATAGGCTACCTCCTGTGCCTGTGGTGGTACCAAAACCACATGTGTCCCATCAATGGACCCAATTACATGGGGCATCCCTCCCAGGGCATAGAACTCACCCTTGATACCTGTCAACTACTCAGGAGTTGGAAAATGGATGAAATCATCCATGTGCTCCAACATGGCTTCTAAAACATCATGCAGGACACGGCTGAACATGGTCTGGGACATGCCACCCACATCAGCTATGGTGAATTGAAAAGTACCGGTGGCAAAAAAATGTAGGGCTGCCATCACCTTCATCTTGGGTGTCAGCGCAGTAGGATACCTGTGTCGCGGTTGGAGGTGTTGTTCAAGCTTTGCGGTCAAATCCTCAATCAACTGTTGCGAAAAGTGGTAACGTCTTAGGCAGTCACGTTCCCTCATGGCAGCCAAGTCTGGCATTGGTCAGGGAGAGGCGGTGCCCTGCAGATAATTGGAAGGAAGAACGAAGAGTGAGTACCTAACAACATCAATGTCAATGAACTGAGCACATGCTCAACTGCTAATACACATCAGTGAGTCAGGTCTGTGCTACACATCCAGGACACGTACGGCAGCCAGGTGATACTCCTACGACAAGCCAGCTACACCCGTTGATAGTCACATTCCACATGACATGGCCCGGAACTAGCTGTGGGCCAGTGTAAGTGAACAGCCAGAGACATCACAGGAGTGACATACATCCATAAATCGGCATTGGAAGGATGTCATCTCATACAGACTGCTGGCAGCAAGCTAGACGCACAGGTCACATGTCATTGGAAATGTACAGATCACAAAAATAGCAATGAAGGGGTACACGTGAAACACGAAAACACAGACATGGATATGGCGCAGATATGTCCTCATGTCATAAAATCATCTTTGAAGCATCCAGACACACGTTACGTGTGAATCCACATGTGGCATGGTGTGCATATATGTGTGCCATGCCCATCTACACACAGACTCATGTTGGATGCAGCAACAGCAGATGCATTTGACGGAACAACACCAGCAAGCTCATGGGAACACATGACACACACAGGACATGTTCACATCGGGGCACGCTGTTACTTAGATGTCAGGTGTTAGTGTCCCTGTCCCTGGCATCAGGGGACATTTGCGGGTGCTGGTGACTGTGCCATACCAGTGATGCAGTGCGTGACACGTTTGTACTACATGCACACATGTGCATTGTGGGAAGGGGAAGTGTGCTACATACTGCCCCATCACACATGACATGTGTACACAGGTCATCACACATATATTGTGCTAAAACATGAGGAGACATGTGCCACATCACTGCCTGACACACCTAGGCCCTGCACATGTAGGACTGGAATGACTATGACTTGATGTACAGCCGTGCACTAGTCTGACACCTCAATTACATTTGTGTGCGCCTCCTATCACCTGTGTAAGCTGTGAAGCGCACTGTACACAGGCTCTGAGGGCGTGTGAAGGGTCCGTATCATCACACTGTTGTTCCCGCCAGAGTACGGGTGTGTGTATGGACCGTACACACGTACGTGTACGACCAGTGTGCACATGTACGTGTACGCCCTGGTAGTCCACGTACGTGTACACACTGGTCGTACACGTACGTGTTTACACTGTTCCTACATGTACGTGTACGCCCTGGTAGTCCACGTACGTGTACACACTGGTCGTACACGTACGTGGACTACCAGGGCGTACACGTACGTGTATGCCCTGGTAGTCCACGTACGTTTACACACTGTTCGTACACGTACGTGTACGCCCTGGTAGTCCATGTACGTGTACACACTGGTAGTCCATGTATGTGTACACACTGGTCGTACACGTACGTGGACTACCAGGGTGTACACGTACGTGGACTACCAGGGCGTACATGTACGAACAGTGTGAACACGTACGTGGACTACCAGTGTGAACACGTACGTGTACAACCAGTGTGTACACGTAACGTACGTGGACTACCAGGGCGTACACGTACGTGGACTAACAGTGTGAACACGTACGTGTACGACCAGGGCGTACACGTACGTGTACAACCAGTGTGTACACGTACGTGTACGAACAGTGTGTACACGTACGTGGACCAGTGTGTACACGTATGTGTACGAACAGTGTGTACACGTACGTGGACTACCAGTGTGTACACGTACGTGGACTACCAGGGCGTACACGTACGTGTATGACCAGTGTGTACACATACGTGGACAACCAGTGTGAACACGTACGTGGACTACCAGTGTGTACACGTACGTGGACTACCAGTGTGTACTCGTACGTGGGCGCCCTGGTAGTCCACATACGTGTACGACCAGTGTGTACACGTACGTGGACTACCAGGGCGTAAACGTACGTGTACGACCAGTGTGTACACGTACATGGACTACCAGTGTGAACACGTATGTGGACTACCAGTGTGTACACGTACGTGGACTACCAGTGTGTACTCGTACGTGGACGCCCTGGTAGTCCACATACGTGTATGACCAGTGTGTACTCGTACGTGGACGCCCTGGTAGTCCACATACGTGGACAACCAGTGTGTACACGTACGTGGACTACCAGGTCATACACGTACGTGTACGACCAGTGTGTACACGTACGTGGACTACCAGTGTGAACACGTACATGGACTACCAGTGTGTACACGTACGTGGACTACCAGTGTGTACTCGTACGTGGACGCCCTGGTAGTCCACGTACGTGTACGACCAGTGTGTACACGTACGTGGTCTACCAGTGTGTACTCGTACGTGGACGCCCTGGTAGTCCACATATGTGTACACACTGGTCGTACACGTACGTGTACACCCTGGTAGTCCACGTACGTGTACACACTGGTAGTCCACGTATGTGTACACACTGGTCGTTCACGTACGTGGACTACCAGGGCGTCCACGTACGAGTACACACTGGTAGTTCACGTACGTGTACACACTGGTCGTACACGTACGTGGCTAACGCAATGTGCAACTGGTGCGGTAGGAGTACGTGTGAAATGCACCGTACCTGTGTGTGGATAGCTAAATTACGTAGGGACACATGAGGGACAAGTATTGGGGCCTAAATGCATGCTGGTTGTCATGGATACCGATGTTCAAGTTCACATTTTCGATCATGTGGCCTGGAATAGGCAGTTGGTAACTAAATACAATGTTGCAAAGTGGTTGTTGACTTCACATCATGCTCAAATTTTGAACCATGCAAAGGCCCTCACTGGGGTATGTTTAAAGGGATTGGAGGAAACATAGGATGCAAATGAGACTGACCAATCACTCTATACTCCTGTAAATGAAACAGCCCAGCAAGGCAGATATAAGTCAGCCAGAACCCATGAGAGGGCACTTGCCTGCACTACCTTACACTCGACACCACTGCTGCTGCTTGTGATTCCTCTGGGAACATGTCAGGGACTGTGGAGAGGGCCCAGCATTTCAGCCATGAGGAGAATGAGGCATTGCTGGATGTCATCCTCCCACAGTACACCAGCCTGTATGGGAGACCAGGGGAGCAGGTGAGTGCTGACTCCACTAGCTTTGACAGTGCCCCTTTTTTGTGACTGTCACTTCTGGCATCGTGTCCAGGTGTGACAGACATGCAATGGTTTTTAGCGTGGGTCCCAGGGGGGGGAATGGCTTATGTCTCCCATGCAGAGCATGATGTAGTTCCTGTGTGCACTCCTCACTTGCATTGTGCTTACTGTGACATTCACGGCATAGTGCATGGCACATTCAGCCTACCCAATCCTTATGCCGAATTTTGTCCTATTGTCCTGAGCTGATTCCCTGGCCCCCCCGGTGTGACAGGTGACTGTACCCACAGATGTGTGTGAGTTGAGTGGAGCTGTGCTGAGTGTCCAAATGATGTGTACGCCCCATGGACATTGATGTTTGTGAATGTTCCTTGTCATGTGGGTGAGTGTCTATGTGGAGTGTTGCACCCCAGCTGCATGGAGGAGGTAACAGCTCCACCCATCTGAGGGGTTTAAGTATGCCGTGCACAGTGTCTGACTTGCTGAGCTAGCACCACACCTGTGACACCCCACAGGCAAGTGGCACATGTGCAGAGTGAGGTTTGTATCCGCTGTTGCCAATGGCAGGTGATTGATCTCTGCCTGTGTGTGTCTGTGTACTCTGCTGAGGTTGCGTCAGTGGCCTGCGGCATGTGACTGCTTGGTGGTGCTGTCCATCAGCCTGGTGTTGCATGTGATGCACAGCGTGTGCCATGATCATGGAGTGTGTTGCACCCCTCATGCCACCTGTGTACTTTCAATGCCATGTCCTGCTTTGGAGCTTCCACATAGGCTATTGTCCCTATGAGAAAGGTGCAATTGGTTGCCATCATAATATGCCCTGTTCTAAAGATCAAAGATGTTCAAATGTGTGTCTCTGTGACATGGAGCAGGTGTAGTGATGTTGTCTCACTTTGTCATCCTCACAGGTAACCGCCTACGCCAACGGGGAGATATGGAAGCAGGCCGTCAGGGCCGTGAGATCTGTGGAGGGTCGCCGTCGGCACCTCGCCCAGGTGAGGAAACGCTGACAGGACATCCGGTGCTGGACCTGGAGGATCGCCCGCTGGCAGCTCAAGGACTCACCTCCACACAAGCACGGCGGGGGCCGACGACTGACCCAACAGATGAAGCGTGTCCTGGCGGTGGTCTTCCCTGAGTTGGCTAGGCGGTTACAGGAGTTGCAGCAGCAGGAAGGGGGTAGGTACATGTGTGTTTGTTGTGTGTCACCAGCTTTTGGAAGTGCTCAGTTGCCTGGATACACAGCGAGGGTTAATTTGTACAGTGCATATCATGTTCCCCAAAGTCAAACAGGGCTGTTCCTCCTCCCTTCCCCTAAATGACATGTGTTCCCTGGTCTGTGTGTAATCACTATTGCACATGGTCATCTAGGCTGCCAGTTAATCCAAGTTCACATTGCTTTCTGCATCATGTGGGGGGTGGTCTGAGACATGTGTTGTTACCTTGCCTTTGCCCTGTCCTCTACAGTCATTTGGGTGTCCATGTTAGTTGGCACTGATGCTGAGTCTCAACATAGGAGTGTGAGTTTTCAAATGAACAGACTTGCAGCATGCATTAACAATGTTGTGGCCTCAGACATGATGTGCATGAGTGGGAGATATGCATAGTGCAGGGACGGTAGCTCAGGTTACAGTCAGATAATTCCAGGACAATGGAGCTGTGTTCCCACTACAGTCCCCTAAGACACCCTTGCCTTGTTCAGCATAGTTTGGCCTCTGTGGCATAGTTCCCTGCCCTCATTCGTATTTCTCTGAAGTGTGCTACATGTGCCCATTGTATATGCTGACCCCATTTAGCTTGTGCATCCTCACACTGGGCAGTGCCTGTGTGTCTATGTACAACTATCTGTTGATGGTTGTTGGTCACAAATATGTGTTGGCAGCCTCACGAGGTGATGTGGAGTACATTTAGGAATTCGTGATGCACATTGGAGTAAACCCAGATTAAGAGGTGTCACTTCTTGATCTGTCTCAATCACATTGTCTCAGGTATGGGGGGTTTGTGCGGGCAAGGCATACATGTCCAAACCTTATGTCTCCTTGCCGTGTCTGACCTGTGTGTGATAATCGTCTGGACAGACACTCAACATGCAGTGACCCAGTCAGGTTTTGCTGGGTTTAATGTTTGTGATTTGCAGCATGTGTCAAAAATGGAAATACATGGCTCATGCTCATCCATTTTTGCCACCAGTGTGTGGTCGAGATGCTATGTAGTTTGGTCTGTGTGTGCTGAGATCTGTGTGGACGTTCTTGCTTGCCATGAGGGTGTCTCCTCAGTGCAGGTGCTCCTTATCCAGACACATTGCAGGCCCATTAGCTAATGCATTGTCCTGTGTTTGGACATGTGTGCCACTACACATGACAGGCAGTGGGTCAGATGTGTTGCCAACTGTGTCATCATGGTACGGATGGCCATGTGACAGGTCGCATGATTCAAGTGTTCAGTCAATAAGTGTTGTACCTTGGCACTGACTACACTTGTCAACATGTCTGCATTTTTCCTATGCTTCTTTTTGCTAGTTGGTTGTGAAGGACAATATTGTGCCTGCATGACAGATGTCTCCCAGGGAAGTGCAAAAGAAAGTACTTTTACACTTTCCGTGGACATGCAGGCACATTTCACTGGAAGGCACAGTTTGATTACCACTTGTCTTCTGAATATACATATCCGTGTTCACACAGTGTGTTTGCATGTGTGTAAGTCCTTGGTTGTTGCTGATACGAACTTACGAGTGTCAAGTCATTCAGACCACCGTGGTGCCATGTATATGTACTTACTTCTGCACCATTTATTATTTACAGTGGCTTTTTAGAAATCGGCAGCCAGCTCATACAATGACTGTGTACAAGTATTTTTGTGTGCACATCATTGTGTGACTTCTGTCATGCAGGCAGATGTGTCTTCTGTTCACAAAGTGGCACATTCACACATTCTAAACATGTACATTGTGTAAAGTGTTGTGAGTCCCAAGGGTTTGCAATGTTTTTGGCTATGGTTTCCTAAGTACTCGCAGGTCTCTGAGTGTGGGGACACCTTCAGTATTGAGGTGTGTTATTTGGCCTTGGGTGCACCAATACTATTTCATTCACAGTGAACAAGAGGTGGCATGGATTAATATTCTTGCTGTGCTCAACTGTCCCCAGACACTAGCTTCTCAGTATAATTCGATATCAAGTTATTTGCTGTTGTGTCATGATCTCCATTGTCTCCAAGTGTCATGGTGGGTCAACCAACTGGGGAGTGCAGGGTTACATATGTGCGGACTATTCTAGATGTTACTCATGATGCATTTCCTGATACATTTTAATTGTGACTCATGTGTCTGTTGTATACAGGTGACTGATTATTTTCTGTCTCTTCACCTTGCCCACAGCATCATCGGAGGACACCGAGGGAGACACCTGCACGGACGTGGAGGAGGGATCCAGCACCGCTGCCACCACTGCTGCGGAGTCTGCGAGAGCACGTGGCACGGAGGGTGAGGGGAGTCAGGCGGAGGACCTGTCTAGTGACTACACTGACTACGACGCAGACGGGTCCGATGCTGAACTCCTCGAGGGGGCGGAGGCTGCTACGACACCTGGCAGCAGCACTACATCTGTCTCCGCCCCCTCCATTCCCATCACCGCCCTCCCAGTTGCTCCGGTCCCTTCTGTCCATGCTAGGCAACACCGTGTCTCCTTCGTGCCAGGCACCGCACCCCCTGCCCCTGTCCCCCCTGCTGCCCTCACTGCAGAGTCTGTGGACATTCTGCGACAGTTGCAGGTTGGACAGACATCACTGCTGAATGTCCTCCATGGCCAGAGCCGAATGATGACGCAGATGGTGTCGTACATGGAGGGCATGTCATCAGTGATGTCTGACCAACGGATGTTGCTGAGGTCCATGGACTCTTCACTGACGGCAGCAGTGAGTCTCCTGCAGCGCTTCATCCCCCCCTACCCCTGCACCATCCACACTTCCCACTCCCATACCTGTCCCAAGCACACACAGATATTCACAAGCACGCACCCCACCAGACACAGCCAGCACACCACCACGTAAGGGCAAGCGCACTCCTCCTGGCACGCACACTCAGGGGGATGAGGGCACACCCACTGGGTCTGGGGCACACAGGCATACACGCAGCCACAGTCCAAGGCCGCATGGCGCACTAACCAGTCCCTTCAAAGGCACTCCCCTCAGCTCCCCTACCACACCTCCAGAGAAAGAGGCCTACTTGGCTGTGCTGGGCCTCAGCCCCTCTGTCTCTCAAGCTCGCAAACGGGAACGGCACTCCACGGGTAGGGGAGTTGAGCCCCCCACCCTGTCCCCCCCTCCCCCAGTAGCGCTGCACCCCATCACTCCGACCCCCCTCCTTTGAAGCTGTGTTGTCTTCGGGTGAAGGGGAGACGCTTGACGACCTGGCAGCAGTGTGCAGCGCCGAGCTGACCTCCACCTTTGGCGTTGCCCCACACCCTGTGGTGGAGGCGTCCGTCCCTGCACCCACCACACCTACCCTTCCACCTCCTGTCCCTGCAGTGCCTGGTCCTTCCCCACATGATGCCCCCCCCCCAGTCGAGGAACCTGCGGGTTCTAATGTGCAGGCAAGGTAGGGGAGACGCGTGGCCATGTGTCCCCCCCAAGGACTTCATATCTGGACTGGCCATGTGCCTTTGTTAATAGTGTAGTTAACTACTTTTTATTTCATTGCTGAATAAAGCATTTTATTTTCGGTTTGAACACATTTGCATTTCAGGTATTGATGTGGGTGCTGATGGTCCTGGAGTTGGGGTGGTGGTAATGTGTTATGTGTCAGGAGAAAGTTGTCGTCTGATGCTAATGGGATGGACCATGGTATCTGCCTGCCATCACAATGTCTCTGCAAGGTATATTTGGTCGTGTGTGCTATTTGTGTTTGGAGACATTGTCCCAAGGACTGTTCCTTCCTCTGTGGCACCTGACATCTACCCTGCAGGGAGTAGCACTTTTGTATTGCTGACCTGTGTCTAAATTTCCTTTGTTGGTGACGGATCCTTTCAACTATGGCCATGCCTGCTCAGCAATGTCTCCGGCTACATCCTCTGTGCCATCCTTGCTAGTCACTGTACTTGTGTATTGAGTATGTTGTCATGCCTTAATGGCGACAATCAGCATTTTCCACACTATGCATGTGTGTTATCCCAGCCTAGCACACATTTGGTACTTGTTCTGCAGGGAATTTGAGCACCTGACTGACAATTGTGGGCATTGTATCTGTGGAAAGTCCACCCTATTCCTTCCATGAGAGGCAACATCTTGGTGGCTGTCCCGGCACCTGTACATTCCTATCAGTCCTGGGATGTGCATGACAGTGTGTGTTCCCTTTGGCTCTCTTACTGTAGTGGGCATTGACATGAGTATACAGTCTTGTGGCATGATCTCTGTGTGTGTATTGTGCTGCATCCGCCAGGGGTGGGTATGCATGTGTCATTTATCCTCACACCCACATGTGTGGTGTCATGCAGTGGGGGAAGGACATCCATCCTCATGGTAGTGGGACACTGCTGTCAGTGATGTGTTGTTATGAAACTATCAACATAGTTGAACATTAGGGATGCGTACATACACCCATGGAGTTGTGCTCATCTGATCATGATGTACACACACCCATGACTCTGTCCACTGCTGGGAGTCCTCTGCACCCACCCCTCACATGTCTCTGTCCACTGCTGGGAGTGATATGCACCCACCCCTCATATGTCTGTCCACTGCTGGTAGTGATATAACCCACCCCTCATATATCTGTCCACTGCTGGGAGTGATATGCACCCACCCCTCATATGTCTGGGCACTGCTGGGAGTCTTCTGCACTCACCCCTCATATGTCTGTCCACTGCTGGTAGTGATATGCACCCACCCCTCATATGTCTGTCCACTGCTGGTAGTGATATGCACCCACCCTTCATATGTCTGTCCACTGATGGGAGTCCTCTGCACCCACCCCTCATGTGTCTGTCCACTGCTGGTAGTGATATGCACCCACCGCTCATATGTCTGTCCACTGCTGGTAGTGATATGCACCCACCCTTCATATGTCTGTCCACTGCTGGGAGTCCTCTGCACCCACCCCTCATATGTCTGTCCACTGCTGGGAGTCCCCTGCACCCACCCTTCATATGTCTGTCCACTGCTGGGAGTCCTCTGCACCCACCCCTCATATGTCTGTCCACTGCTGGTAGTGATATGCACCCACCCCTCATATGTCTGTCCACTGCTGGTAGTGATATGCACCCACCCTTCATATGTCTGTCCACTGCTGGGAGTCCTCTGCACCCACCCCTCATATGTCTGTCCACTGCTGGGAGTCCCCTGCACCCACCCTTCATATGTCTGTCCACTGCTGGGAGTCCTCTGCACCCACCCCTCATATATCTGGGCACTGCTGGGAGTGATATGCACCCATCCCTCATGTCTCTATCCACTGCTGGGAGTCCTCTGCACCCACCCCTCACATGTCTCTGTCCACTGCTGTGAGTGATATGCACCCACCCCTCATATGTCTGTCCACTGCTGGTAGTGATATACACCCACCCCTCATATGTCTGTCCACTGCTGGGAGTGATATGCACCCACCCCTCATGTCTCTGTCCACTGCTGGGAGTGATAGGCACCCACCCCTCATATGTCTGTCCACTGCTGGTAGTGATATACACCCACCCCTCATATGTCTGTCCACTGCTGGGAGTGATATGCACCCACCCCTCATATGTCTGTCCACTGCTGGGAGTGATATGCACCCACCCCTCATATGTCTGTCCACTGCTCGTAGTGATGTACACCCACCCCTCATATGTCTGTCCACTGCTGGGAGTCCTCTGCACCCACCCCTCATATATCTGTCCACTGCTGGGAGTGATATGCACCCACCCCTCATATGTCTGTCCACTGCTGGGAGTGATATGCACCCACCCCTCATATGTCTGTCCACTGCTGGCAGTGATATACACCCACCCCTCATATGTCTGTCCACTGCTGGGAGTCCTCTGCACCCACCCCTCATATATCTGGGCACTGCTGGGAGTGATATGCACCCACCCCTCATGTCTCTGTCCACTGCTGGGAGTCCTCTGCACCCACCCCTCATATGTCTGTCCACTGCTGGTAGTGATATGCACCCACCCCTCATATGTCTGTCCACTGCTGGTAGTGATATGCACCCACCCTTCATATGTCTGTCCACTGCTGGGAGTCCTCTGCACCCACCCCTCATATGTCTGTCCACTGCTGGGAGTCCCCTGCACCCACCCTTCATATGTCTGTCCACTGCTGGGAGTCCTCTGCACCCACCCCTCATATGGCTGTCCACTGCTGGGAGTCCCCTGCACCCACCCTTCATATGTCTGTCCACTGCTGGGAGTCCTCTGCACCCACCCCTCATATGTCTGTCCACTGCTGGGAGTCCCCTGCACCCACCCTTCATATGTCTGTCCACTGCTGGGAGTCCTCTGCACCCACCCCTCATATGTCTGTCCACTGCTGGTAGTGATATGCACCCACCCCTCATATGTCTGTCCACTGCTGGTAGTGATATGCACCCACCCTTCATATGTCTGTCCACTGCTGGGAGTCCTCTGCACCCACCCCTCATATGTCTGTCCACTGCTGGGAGTCCCCTGCACCCACCCTTCATATGTCTGTCCACTGCTGGGAGTCCTCTGCACCCACTCCTCATATATCTGGGCACTGCTGGGAGTGATATGCACCCACCCCTCATGTCTATGTCCACTGCTGGGACTCCTTGGCAGACACCCACCCACCCGCACCCTTGGTGCTGTACACTGCTGTCCTGGCCATGTACACACCCCAATCTACTGGTTATATGCTGCACCAGGCCCTAAGCCAACATTTGTGGCGTGTGTAAACCTTGCATCACTAATGTACTGGTGCCCTAGAGGTATGGGTGATGCGGTCCATACCCACGCCCTCAGAGCGTGGGTACGGCCCCTACCACCATTGTAGTGGTGCTGTAGGAGTACGCGCCGTACCCACGCCCTCAGAGCATGGGTACGGCCCGTACCACGCGTACACCTACTTCACCACTCCAATGGTGGTACGGCCCGTACCCACACTCTGAGGGCGTGTGTACGGCCCGTACCACGCGTACACCTACTTCACCACTCCAATGGTGGTACAGGCCGTACCCACGCTCTGAGGGCGTGGGTACGGCACGTACCCCTATATCACCACTCCAATGGTGGTACGCGCCGTACCCACGCCCTCAGAGCGTGGGTACGGGCCGTACCACCATTGGAATGGTGATGTAGGGGTACGCACCGTACCCACACCCTCAGAGCGTGGGTACGGCCCGTACCACGCGTACACCTACTTCACCACTCCAATTGTGGTACAGCCCGTACCCACGCTCTGAGGGCGTGGGTACGGCGCGTACCATGCGTACCCCTACATCACCACTCCAATGGTGGTACGGGCCGTACCCACGCTCTGAGGGCGTGGTTACGGCCCGTACCACCATTGGAGTGGTGAAGTAGGTGTACGCGTGGTACGGGCCGTACCCACGCCCTCAGAGCGTGGGTACGGGCCGTACCACCATTGGAGTGGTGAAGTAGGTGTACGCGTGGTATGGGCCGTACCCACGCTCTGAGGGCGTGGGTACGGCGCGTACCACGCGTACCCCTACATTGCAACTCCAATGGTGGTACGGGCCATACCCACGCTCTGAGGGCATGGGTACGGCGCATACCACGCGTACCCCTACATCGCCACTCCAATGGTGGTACGGGCCGTACCCACGCTCTGAGGGTGTGGTTACGGGCCGTACCACCATTGTAGTGGTGACGGGTACGCGTACGCGGGGATTGGTGGACACGCCCCCGAAGTGACCAGACCCTGGAGGTAATGTTAGGACAGTATATGGTATTTTTAAAATTTGGTGGAGGTTATGTTTCCTGCCCCTCGCCCCCCCCTTTGCCCCTGGGTGTTGTGCTGACCTTCTGCGGCGTCTGCGTCGGTTTCTGTGCACCAGGTCGTAGGCTAGGAGGGCCGGGATGACACGTAAGATGGGGTCCATGGTTGTCCGTCGCGTCCCGCAGCTCCTTCTTCGCTTCGTCCTCACTTTCCCGGAAGTTTTTAGCTGCCGTAAAAAATGGTCCGTGCGGAGTGACGTAGGCACGAATCGTACTTGCTGGTCCGTAGAACGCTGCCTGACTCCGTCCGGACGTCACGTACGCGATGTCCCGGATCGGAATTGTGGGTATTTTTTAGCCGGTCGGTGTTTTGTACGACTCGTACGGAAATGGTATTTCTGTACGAATCGTACTTGCGGGTTTGTAAGGTGGTTTTCCCGGGTACGAGTCGGACGGAGAATTCGCTCCGTACGACCATTCGTACCCGGGTTTTACAGGATCGGAATCAGCACCAGAGTGTTAACATTTGAGATAGGATTGTCACCTTGTTTATTGAATTACAAATGCAGTTTGCTCTCAACAAGTGCAGTTTATAACAAGCCATAATTCCCCCACTCCTACCTCCTCCGGCAATAGACTGTATAATGTACATTACACCTCTCCCTCTATGTAATTTCAGTCCCAATGGTGATAGACGAGTATAGCCACACAAATATTATAGGAATTCTCCCTAGTGCTAACTGCACCTCCCATACATTTGTCAGCCAATCATTCGTATGACTATTAGCTGGGGTGGGCATGTACTTCTCTTTGCTGCCCCTCTCTATAAAAATCGCTGTTGCAACAAACGATGGACAGAATGTTGAATAAATCAAACACTCACCCCCAGTCAGGAGATGTGGGTTGCATCCATTGTTCTTTTGCTCACTATACTACCGCAGTTTGGACACAGCCATATGCAAATCAGTCTTGACCCTGCTCTTCATGGGAACAGTCAATCCCGAACTGCCAAGCCGGGTCCTCCCTGGACCGGAAACCATCATCTGGGACCAGTTTCCTGGTTCACTCCTCATCAGCCAGGCTAGCTTGAATCCAGTGGTACAGAGAACATGGGACCCATGTCTGAGCATATCCATCCCACTTGGGGCAACAATTGCTGCACCAACAAACGATGAACGGAATGCTGAATAAATCAAACATTCACCCCCCCAGTCAAGAGATCTATGTTAAATGCATCATTCTTATGCTCGCTACACTACCCCAGTTTGAACCCAGCCATAAGCTGTTCATGGGAACAGTCCAGCCTGAACTGCCAAGCCAGGTACTCCCTGGAGAGTTTGATTTATTCAGCATTCCATCCATCATTTGTTGCTGCAGCATTTTTCACCCTAAATCTCAAGCACCAATCCACTACCACCTCCAATACCACCACTAAGAATACAAGCACTACCAATACGGCAGCCCAAGTACAACCACCATTTCCACGCATTGGTAAAGTAAACACTACTGACTTTAATTTACTGTTACATGGAAACATCATTTCTGCATGTTTGTGTTTGCTTGTGTTGTCACAATAAGCCTTTAACTTATAAATGCTAATACATGTTATTGCTTGTGACTCAATAGAACATTCTGACCAGTTTGCTTGGTCTATTTTGCTACGTTCTCACCGATTCTTGAAGCTTATTCTATTTGTGAGTGTATTTTATAATTAATGTCTAGTGTTTTCCACTTGATATTATTTTATGGTCAGTTTTAAGCAAAATGTTTATAGACCGTATACTATTTCTTCCATTTGCTTCCTTTTGCTGTAGGAATATAAGTTTGTCTTATAAAGTGACAGCCGAGTTGCAGCCGAGGTAGTAGGAAGAATCTATTTATGACGATTCAGGGCTGAGTAATGGAGTGCCTCTTTTGGTGTTATGGTGACACCTAAGGAAATTCAAAACAGTAATATCCTGCCACACACAGCTCTGAATGCGTCTCCAGTCAAGGTTCATCAATTTGAGTTCTTGAACGATTTATTATATACCCCATACAGGATAAAAAAACGAGGATAAGGCAGGATAGTCAATGTTTTCGTTGTGGGGTTGACGGAGCAGGTGCGGTTCATGTATTTGCTGCTTGTACCGGTCTACAGGGGTATTGGAATTCTATTTTTCAGAAATTGAATGGTCTATTTCTTATTGATTCCAGATGGGCTGTAAGTTGAGCATACTTGGGCACTCGCCTAGGATTCCACCAGCAGTATCGGGGATCTTCTGTTTTGCTATCTCCTTGGCTAGGTTGGTCTTGGTACAGCACTGGTTACTAGCAAGAGCTCTTGATCCCAAGATGTGATGGCAAGAATTTTTAAATACTCGCTCACTCAAAATGATTATTTTGGTACCGAACAGTATAGAACAAGATCAAATCGTATTTGGCACCCCTTACGAGTTTGGGAGTCAGAGACATTTGGCTGGATGTGACTTGTCAACCCTGTAGTGTATTATTGTATGACTTATTCTTTAATGATGGACGTACTTATCTGTATTGATTCTGATTCACACTGCACATTTCTGTGTTTTCTTGAATACGTTTTCAATTTTCTATATTTTGTGATGCTCTAATAAAATATATGTGATAAAAAAAGACAGTAACATCTGTGCATATTTACTGGGTTACTTTTTAGGTTTGCTGAGCCAGCGCGCATGAGCTGCTAGCAAGACATTTAGTAAGGGAGTTTTCAAAGTGCTACCGCTGGCATAAAGCTACAGTGCACGAGGCGTGCACGCGCGCAAAGCAGCCATACGGCTTTATGTCGCTCTCCCTCAGAGCCTCCTCTCCGCCCCCTTCCCTGAAGTGCGTGCACAGAACTCCCGTTTCTCCCCCCTCCCCCCTCCACAGATCGCGTCTCGCGGCCGCTCGCGCGGCCAATGCTTGTTTCGTTTTAGCTACACCCCTCCACCAGACTTACACAGAAGCTTGCTTTACTTCGGTATTTCGTTTGATACAATGTTTTCCTTTCCAGCTAGTGCTCCCTTGCCCTTTACATTGGTGCTTGTTTATAACACCTACACACTTTGCATCACTTGGTGCGCTCAGCTATAAATAAAAAATTATACAGTTACTATACTTATATTGTAGCAAACTATATAAACATCTAACTGTGTTTCCATTTACATTGTTGTACTCAATGTCCTCTTACTGTAAGCAAACAAAAAAACACACAGCAATTCATGCGCTCAGCAAACACGACAAAAAGTTAATACGCAGCTATTGTAACCAGCTATATAAACTTCTAACTGCGCTCCCATTTACAGTGCTATAATCAGTATGTTCTCAGCGTAAACTTACCTAATAATTATTAGGTGAGGCAAGTTAAGGGCCGTATTACAAACAACAAGTTGCTGTTGCACAAATGTTAAAAGCATACTCATAATCTTCCTCTTTACTTGCCTCTGTTTTTATCTCCGTATTCTACTACCCATCCACTTAACAAACCATTCCATCCCAGAAGCCAGCTAGACAGTAACCTACCCACCCATCCATCTATCAAATCATCCATGCGTGCATCCACCCATAACCCTCTCTCTTTCATGTTTTCACTTCTGCTTTTTTCGTCTCTTTCTCTTTCACACACCCTCTTATTCTAATTCATTTTCTTATAACCCCCTCAGTATTTCACTATTTTCTTTAGCCTTCTCTGTGCCATGTTCAGTAAACGATAATAAACTTTAATAAAAAAACAACGGCGCACAGTTCATTAGCGGGTATTGTAACCAACTATATCTACATCTAAGTGCAGTCCTTTTTATATTGTTGTAATAAATATTTCTCAGCGCAAACTTGCCTAATAATTCTTAGGTTAGGCAGGTTAACAGCTTCAGAAAAATAGTGAGCTCCCATGTGTTCCCATCCTCCAGGTAGCAGGGGCGCCCTCAGTCTTAATGCTCCCCCTTACTGGTATTGTAAAGTAAGACAGTTGTAATTGTGATGTAGTGGGTCTTTCACACTCCTGGGCATCACTGCTACTGCACCAGCCTCAGTAACGAGAGCTAATGCCTTTGGAAGCGGGATTGCTCCTCTGCCCCCTGAAAAACTCCACACCCATCCTTCTTTCTGCCATCTCTCCCAATGCTAAGCTGAGGTGTCTCTTCAGCTTCAATTTTATCCTTTCCTGGACCATTGGATCAATGCCCAAAGCACCACTGGATCAGCAAGGGTGCACCGAGCCCTAATACAAGGAATGTTAGTGAAAACAGCCATGTTAAGGGTTTTGTCAGGCCTTCACACCTGTGGGCCATGGTGTCATTGCACCTGCAGCACCAATGATATCTACTCCTCTGCCCACTCCACTGGGCCATCACTCCTAGGGCTGAGGCCCAAAGTATACCGCTTGCCCTTTTGGGTCAAAAAAAGGAAATGAAATCCACATCTCACCTCCTGGTGCTTGGGACCTGTTCCATATGCAGCAAGGGTGATCTGGGCCCCAATGCTAACAAGGAAAGGCCTCCCTCCCACCTATGTGCTAGTAACACATTCACAATTGGGATGCAGTGGCCCCTCACACTACTGCCAATGCACCTGCACTAATGGTAGTTAGGGCCCTTTAAAAAAACAAAATGAGCCAACATTTCTTAACACCTTCTTGAGAGCATCTGTGAGGAAGTGGGATAGCTGTATATCAATTTGTGGATGAAAAAATCAAACCCCACATAACGACCCCTTCGCTGGGCCATCTCTTTGAGGCTATCTATGGACTTTGCTCCTTTTAGCTTTCTCCTTGGCCATTACCCTGAGGCCCCAGCGGTCCAGACGATCATGGCTCTGAATAGAACCCTTTTGGCCTCCCCTCTGCCACCCTCTGAACTCACCAGAAAGGACATATGCATGTAAACAGGATCCAAAGTTGGCCGGGTGGATGAGGACTAAAGTGTTCATGTGTATTATATTTTTCATAAACCTTTGGGACCTTATAAGTGCTTAGCCATGCAACATTTGATGTTGTTGCACCAAGGATTATTGTGCTGTATAACTAAACACTTATAAGGTCCCAAAGGCGAGACCTATTGGCTATGCCAATGCTTGTTGTTATAGTCATGATGTGTTGTTTTGGTGCTGTTGTGCTTTTGTACAGCATTGCTACTGTTTTCTTGCATTGTGGTTATTGTTTTGCACTCTTTTTTGACTATTTTGTGTGTTCTGCCCTGTTATGTTTTGTCCTGTTGTTATTTTGTTTTGTGCTTTGTTATGTTTTCTATTCTGCCCTGTAGTTGCTGTAGACATGTGAACAAACGTTGCTACATTTCAAACCAAAAGCAGGACATACTTCAAAGTTCCAGTGGCAAACACCCACTGACCACTGTCTAAGGTGTAATTGGTTAATATTCTGCTGCTCCAGCTCTTCGACTATTTAAGACACCAGTCAGACCAAAACTGTGGCAGAGACCATGCTTTATGTCAGCACCCTCAGTGCTTACTTTTCGTGATATGGCTCATAAAGTTTTCTTGAGTTGTATATTAGGCTATCTTACACGGAAATAGTGCCTTGCATAAATATAGTGCCTTAACCTCTTCAATGCCGTGACGAGCTGGTCTCGTCATGGGCCGCGGTTGCGCTGTGCCCATGACGAGACCAGCTCGTCATAAACCCCGCCCGCTAATACAACGGCCGGCACAGGGCGGGGAAAGGGGCGGGCACTGAAGGGGTTAAATATTGTTTACAAAAATATTGATATTTTTGAAAATAGGTTAATATCTTTGTGAAACAAAGCTCTTACAGTGATATTATGGTACCATACCATCTCCCTGCGTTATTTGATACCCCATGCAAGGTGAAGAGGCTGGCTGCCATCTCAAGAGCAGGGATGGACTCATTCGGATATGATTAGTCCTTTCTTAAACGAGTGCCAATGAGCGAAACATGACTGAGGGCCATATGCATAAACACATTTTCCCATAGACACAGAATGGGCAAAACCCTTTGATGCATCTGGCCCTGAATGCTTAAAAAAGGACACATAATTGACTTGGCAAATATGTATGTAAGAAGTGGTGACTCAAGCATATATGTTAAATTATTTTGTTCTTTTTCAAAAGCTACGGAGGGACAGGCCCAGCCAATGAGTGCTAGGAAAATGGGGCACACATTGTTTGGCACGCCCAAGAGGGTTCAGACAGGGCAGCACAGACTGATCCCTTTCAATGGAGGTCCCCCATGGGCTAGATATCTGCATAATTGTGCACCATTTGAGCAAGCCTGCGTAGCATATACTTGTACAAATAAAGAATAGTTTGAATAATGCTTTGGACTCCTGCGCCTATTCAGGTATTGAGGTACCAGATATTATCCCACGAGCGCCATGCACAGACCCTGCACCCAATGTGCCCCAGGCCAAAGAATGTTTGTCTCATTAAGAAAACCAGTCAAGATGTTTATGAATTAGCCGGTTTCATTTCAAACGTTTTGTTACATTCGTGGGACTGGGGGCATATAGTTAAATACACATATAGTAAAACTGATAAAAGCCTTGCTGAGATTGAATTGAGGAATTTCATGATACAGTGCTTTTTGTTGGGAGGTATGTGGTATTAGAAAATAAGGGAAACAGCCTCTTGTCTCCTGTCATCCCATAAAGCAAGGTTTCCGAGCTGTCTGGATTAAAATGAGTTACATTTCACTCAGAGATGCCACTGAAAGTTGGGGACTTTCCCACGAAGAAACAACATGACTGCAGCGCCTCTCACGGGCGCCGGCTATTATAAATGGTTGGTTATGAGATCGTATTCAAAAGACAACATCCGTAAAAACGTAATTCATGTACATTTGTAACTATGCCATGCAAAGACATCTTATAGTATTTGCTGTTGTAAAACGAATCTTACATGTTCGATTCCGGCGCATCAGGATACCGAGCGCGTGCCATCTAGCGTGGAAAACCATGAACAATTATCTATTAGCAAGTAGGCAGTACTGAGTAAAGGGTTGGAGGCATTAGAATAGGCTGTGTGTCAGAAGAATGAAGAAAATTATCTACCTAAATATCGAGTGTTGTGATAGTAAGCATGTATAGGTAAGCATAGATTTACTATTTTTAATTCGACATCTATGTAACTTTTATATCTTCAGGGTACATAGATATGGAGTTAGGTACAGTAAGCCTATACTTACCTATGTAGAATTATCTTCATGAGTTGTGGCCACAATATTTTGGCAGGTCTAAAAGCAACAGTAGTTTTTAGGTCTCAGACTAAGCAGCGCATGCGCTGTCTCGTTGAGAGATGCTGTATACACTATAGTGGGGGAAGCTCCACCCACTTTCCGCCCATCTTTTTGATTGGCTTTATTCATAAAATCTGCATTGGGATTGGTGTTTGGCTTCTTAGTCCCGCCCCCTGACGCATATGTTGTAATTTTGCTCTTTCCGAGGCTATCAGCCCCTTTACTCGAACAGTATTTGCTGCCCTGTGTGTCCCCCCTGCCCCCTCCCGCAGTTCGCAGTTTTTTCGCCCCCTCACCCCTCCCACTCCTGTTCGTGCTTTTTAAAATGTGGAAGCTGCCATTTGTAATACACGTAAATGCGAGTCGTATTGCATTGCAAATGCTTGTTTAAAAATAGTGCTCAGTCACTAGCCCGCCCACCTCGCGAAACGTTGTCGCAAAGACCGGAAGTCAGGCGTCTCTCACTTAAGTGTGGGCGGGGCTCCCGTGCACCGAGGAGAGTCCCGCACACCGGCCAGAGGAACACGTAGCTTCCCCAAGTGCTCCAACGCCAAAGAGGGGGATCGACACCTCGCAGGCTTCCAGAAAAAAGAGCAGGGCTCCATGTTGCTGATCGCCGCTACACAGCCCGGTAAGTAGGGCCGGTCGGTGCACATTGTTGGTGCCGAGTGGAGTGCAACGGGAGGAGCTAGTAAACGGGGCTCTCTAAGGCACTGTTAGTGCCAGTGCTTGTTTTTTATCGGACTTTAGTGTTCTCTATCCTTATGGAAGCTGTTTTGGGTTTTTTGTGGGCAGGGCTTGTTTTGTATTTTTCTTTTCATAGGGTGTGCGCTTGTTTTGGTATGCGAGAGCGCGCCCCGTCTGGTCGCTGGTCTTGCAGCACAGAGCTGCTCTCAGACGTGTTCCACCCGCGGCGCTGCTCGTTATAACATCGTCAGAGGTGACAGGTGAAGCTCCACAGCAACGTCCTGTCATTTATAGTCTTTTTCTGTAAGTTAATAAGTGAATCTCTGCTCACTTCACCCCCCTGAAGCTTATCACAATGCAAAATGGAACCACAATCCTTTGCAAACCGCACCCCGAGGAATCACCGAACCCCATGTCCCTCCAGTGTTTACTAGTCCCTACAAGCACACACATCCCCCATATCTCCTTGCATCTAGCCACTCTCCAGTTCACGATGTAGTAGTTCATTTACTCCGTCGCTGACGCACCTAAAATGCAGTCTCATCCTAAGTGGGCGTCAATTGCACAAACTTAGCATCTGCACCAAAGTCCAGCACTTGTTTCACCGGAGAATAATGCGTCCCAACAGGCACCGGGCACAAAGAGCAGTAGAAGTATAGCTGTGCTTTCGGCGCACTGCTCCACGTCCTCGTGCCCCGCCAGAGCGATGGGCACTTTCTCCGAACTCTGCCATGGCTGCAGCTCTGGGTCTGAACATGGACCCCGCTCTGCTCGCAGTGCACCAAGCTGCGCCCTCCCAATCCGTCCACCCCCTTTGGGTCCCCTCAGCGCCTGTCCGACAATGCCCTAACTCCTACACCCTCTAGTGCACCCCCTGCCAACCGTACACATCCTGTCTTCCATGATTCCAGAGGTATGTTCATATAAGCAGCAACCCTGCTGATATAATCAGACTCTGGGTAAGGTCAGGGCCTTTTTCAGGGCAGTGACTGCTACTTTTAGTGTTCACACCAGATATTTCATGCTGAGATGGGTACAATAAAAAGAGGACCATACCTGTTGTTCGTACTTGCACATTCCTTGTTTATTTGCTGCACTCTTATCTATTCAATACTTGGCAAGCTACCGATGTCAGAAATAAGTGTAACTATTCTTCCAGCATATTTTGATTTAGGTATTTTAAGAGGCTGATTACATTCGGCGTTTACCAGAGGAATGCATTTATGGGCGTAGCACAGAAAATAATTAGGAGACGTTAAACCAGGCTATGCGGTGGGTCACTGAACGTCTTGGTCGAGGTCCCGCTTTTACAAAAGTTAGAGCTATTGGCATTGTAAATGATAATGCCTTTTATTTATGTGTTCATTAACAAAACAGATAAATAAAAGGCATTGTCATTTACAATGCCAATAGCTTAAACTCTTGCAAATCCGAGACCTATTGCATTGCAAATGCTTGTTTAAGTTGTAAACATCTACACGTCACAAAAATATTAATAACATCAACCACACCAAAATGGCAATGAAAGCATCAAGGGAGAGTTCTGATGGCTGAACAGAGAAGATGGGGGGATTTGGGACTTTAATTAGTTATGGATTATGGGGCAGATGTATCATTCTTTCACGCATTGTAATGCATCAAGCCTCCTTGCTGTGCTGCGCTGCGTGAAAGGGTAGAAATGGGCCGTATTTAGCATTATACGGCTTTCTGTCCTTTCTTAGCACTGGTGCACTTTTGGCTGCCTAGCGCTAACACAGAAACTCTTGTGTCATGGTGCCAAGTTTATTTTATTGTAGGCAGGATTGTTTTTATGCAGGAAGGCACACCTTCCTGCACAAAAACAATTTTGAGAGGCAATTTTCTCTTTCTGTGTGTGAATGCAGCACACACAGAAAGAGGAAAAAACAAGGAGTAATAAATATTTCTTCCTGTTACACCTCACCTGTGTAGGCATAGCATTTTGATCTATTCCCAGGTCTACCACTAATGGTAAATCTGGGAATGCTCACAAAAAGCAGAGAGGGGCCCCACTTACCCAAAGGGACAGGGCACCACTGTAGACTATTATTCAAATTAAAAATCCCTTTGGGCTTCTATATCAAAACTCAAGCAAACCACACACATAGTTTTCAGTCATGCTCAATCTTTCATGTTCAACCCGATAACATCAAGGGTCAACACCACACTATGGGGCTGATTCCGATCCTGTATTTTTTTTTCCCGTCCGACTCGTATCAGTAAATTTTTCCATACAAATCGTACAAGTCCCGTCCGACCCGTGAAGTACGATTCGTACGGGAAAAATACAACTTTTCCCGATCCGATTTGTACGGATCGGACCGATCCTTACAAATCGGATCGGGAAAAGTTTTACCAGACGGACCTGGACACTTTTCCGTACAAATTGTAAAAATGCAGTCCAACCGTACTAGTACGATCCGGACCGGCTTTCCGATTCACGATGTGTAAAGAAAACGTCCCGTACACGGGGAATGCCATTACCCGCTACGAAGCGAACTTTGTACGACTCGTATCCCGGGAAAAGTTGTTCCCGGGGTGTGAGTCGAACAGGGGTACGAGTCGTACAGGCATACACCCCTGTGCTTTGTGTATGTACGGTGCATACCCCAACATCGCGTATGTACTGTGCATACCCCCAACATCACGTACCCCAACATCGCATACCCCAACATCGCGTACCCCAACATCGCGTATGTACGGTGCGTACGTACACGATGTTGGGGTATGCGATGTTGGGGTACGCGATGTTGGGGTACGCTATGTTGGGGGTACGCACAGTACATACGCGATGTTGGGGTGTGCGATGTTGGGGTACGCAATGTTGGGGTACGCAATGTTGGGGGTACGCACAGTACATACGCGATGTTGGGGTACGCACCGTACATGCACAATGCACGGGGGTGTATGCCTGTACGACTCGTACCCCTGGGGACTCTGCTTTTATAGCTGTTTTTGGCTCCCATAAGAAAAGAGCCGTACGGAGTGCCGTAGGGACGAATCGTACTTGCTGGGCTGGAAACAGCTGCTTAAATACATACAGACGTCGCGTGCAAGCTGTTCCGGATCAGAATCGTTGGTTTATTTTAGCTGTATGGTCTTTTGTACGATTTGTGTGGAAAGAGGCTTTCTGTACGAATCGTACTTCCTAGGTTGTAAGAAAAGTTTACCGGGTACGAGTTGTACGGGAAAAACGCTCCATACAACGATTTGTACAGCCTTTTTCCAGGATTGGAATCGGCCCCTATATGTTATTTTATATAAAAAGAAATATTCCTTTATTCATATATCCAATATCATCTAAAAATAATTTTTTTTAAACCCAAATGGTACAATATCAAAGGTCACAATAATTAAAATGCATAAAACACAAACATTTAAAAATTCATCATTATGAATACCTTTCTGTATACAAATATATAAACATAGACAAAGAAAGAACAATAGACCATTTAAATTTCCAATCTTTCTAGATCATTGATTATATCACAAAGAATCATTAAATCATTAATATCTTCAATGTCTTCCAGATTTGATGTTAATTATGCGAATCTGGGAATGTGCCTAAATCCATGGGTAGATGCGTGGGAACACCCATGCCTCACCTATGGAACCCCTCCCTGCCGCAGAGTAGAGCAAGGCAGCAATTTGCACTACCTTGCGATACTCTAGATTTATCAAGCCATCCAGGGCGACACAAGCTTTGTGTGGCTTGATAAGTCTCTCTTGGGTTTTACTTCACCCTTGCGCCCCCTTGCTTGGCACAAGGGTGATGCAAAACCTTGAAAAATCTGTCCCTCAGTGTCTAAATAGGCCAGTGTTTTCTAAAAAATTAAGCGGTGTTTTAGGAATGATGCTGTTCCAACCCTGCGATGCTGCAATAATATCATTGTAGAGGGAAAAGCAGTTATCATTTCAGTCAGAATTCAGTTGTCAACAGTTTTATATTAGAAAAGTCAATCGTTGTTTAAACTGTATTACAGCAGGTTTGTGATGTTTGGTAAAAGTGACAATAGTTCAATTTAAAACAAATCTTCATTATATTTCACAACAAAGCAGGGTTTTGTATAATTGGAAAAATGGATTAATCAATTTACAAAGGATGTCAGCTTATTTTAGATTAATTCTGCAACTAAACCAATGTATTACCGCAAACAGCTGTAGCAAGAAATGGTTCCTGTGCATACATTTCAACTAAAAGCTCAGCATATTTACAGAATTGTGGGTACAACAAATAGTTTTTTTATGAGATCTCGAATTTTTAGTATGTTTAAAACGTATTTTAGATTTAATTAATTTCCCCATGTAGCAAATCTCCTTTCCATTGTTTGGCTTTTCATTCATAAACTTATTTTTGCTAATTCAAAGTGTCCACTCCTTTTGTTGTATAGAATATGTGGCACAAGGTGTTCTGCATAAGATATAATACTTGTAATTGTCACATGGCTGGGAGTAATTTTAATTTCTGCAGCGTAATCAGGGTATTATGGAAATTTTATGTGACTCTTTCCCATGGCATTACCAGTAATTACGTGATTAAGCCTGCTCGTGTAATTAAGAGTAATTTGGACTTGCTAAAGTAGCACATAAACAACTAATTTAGCAAGTACAAGTGGCTCCTCATGCTGTTGTATGTGTTGTTTTGCATTTAGCACTATTTCCTTAGCGCAAAATGCATCTTTGCGTCCATTTTGGATGTGAGGTGTCCTTTTTGTGCTACATGGTTCAAGAATAGCAACAAAGTTGAGAGTCTCCTTTGGAAGCAAGCCTTGCACATTAGGGCTTGTATCCCCTATGAATCCTTGAGACTAGAACGCTTGAAAAAGTCAAATTAAGGATGTGCTCGTACTGCATGTTGTTGGCATCTCTACCTCACTAAAGGAAATTCATCTTTGTGCAGTTCCGAACACCGCTGCTAAAGGCGGCTTTTGGTGAGGGGCACTCTGTTTTGAGTGCTGCCTCTTGGAGTCTGTTACATCTCTGTGGTGTGTGTGTGTGTGTGTACGTGAGTGTGTGTGCAGCGCAGATATACATAGAGAAAAAGACTAGTGCATTTATGTATGTTTGTGAGAATGAAAGACTTACTTTGTAGTGCTATATTGGCGTAAAAACCTTCCTTACAGCTGTAGTATTTTTCGTTGGAAGCTCTGCCCATATCTGTGAACAGGAGGCTTAGATGAAGAGGTTCGGAACTGTTCATTTCTTTACCACTACACTTATGATATTAATAAAATAATGATTACATGTCAAATCATATCCTGCATTTTCATATCATTAGATGCTTAATTTAAAGCTAAGTTCAGTAGACTTTAATAGTCACTCAGTTATTACAATTACTGGTTTAAATGCGACTGTTGGTTAAATTAGCTACAGTTCTACTTTCTGAACCTCTGAAAGATCTGTCTCGTAGCTCCAGATGTTCATAAGTCACAGCGCCTTGTTGTAGAGTGTTCTCTCTTGTGATCCTCTGAAATCCTAATAAAATCTGATGAAAAGCTGAAGAAGACTGCGATCTCATATACAGCGGCTTCTTATGTGAGAATACTGTTTTGTCAAAGGGATAAACATGCCAAAAGAAATCTTTTACTTCTTGTAATATATTGGCAACTACTTTTGATTGGCCACGAAAAATAGCACCGCCCGCAGCTTCCTGGAATTTCTTTTATGTGTAATAAGTCTTTTGTCTTTTGAGGTGGCCCAGTTTTTGGGGAGACAGCTAGAAAAACGTCATCGAACGGTTTCCTACAAGACTTCCTTCGATGCTTCCTGATGGATGTACAAATGAAGGTCATATGGGACTGATGCAAGGTCAGTTAGCTGTTCCTGCTGTTTGTTAGTGCTGGGGGTGAATTATACCAACATAGTAAACCTTTATTATCAAACATATTTTCGACAGGATAAGATGTTTACCTTCTTTTCAGAAGCTGAACGGAATGGATATGTTCTGGACCCGAGTGTTTAAGTAATATCTCGACCATTAAGAAATACGTAATGCTTAATAAAATGGTGTGAGAATTAAAGAATTTAATTGGAATTGAAATGCATATAAAATAAGTAGAATTGCCACTATATCCTTCAATGAAATGGTTTCCACTTAAAATTGAACTCGTTGAAATGCTTTTCTCATTATGAGACTTTTAATGACGATCGTTAAAGTAAGGTCTTTCTATGAAAAAATTTGACGCTTCACAAATCAGGATTTTTTTATCATTTTCGAAGACATCATTTTCAGTCATGTAAAAGAGCGTTCCCCAAAAGACACTGGCAGGGATGATATTGTTGAAAAAAAAGTGGAGGGAGCTACGTCAGTCTAATTTACGAAATACGCTATTTTGATGTATTTAGGAGCCTGTGTTTCTCTTTTTGTACAATAGTCGCTTTCTTTATCCACAGCACATATATTCAACTCGCTGTTTAGAACAGCTACTTAGCTGAAAATGTCATCTTGGAAGAAACTAGCTGCAGATAAAAACATGTTTGTCCTTTCAGACTCACATACTTTGTACTTTGTTCTTTCATCAATCCCTTTGGCCCCTGTTCTGGCTAAACCACTGAGAACACATTGAAGATCCTCTGCTTTCTGATCATTTGTTGGAGGTGGACGAGGGGTATCCATCGATCTTAAGTGAATGGGTATTGGGTTTGGTTGTTGTCGCTTTCTCAGAAGACTCAGATTCTTGTTGTGATTCACTGGTTTCCTCTATTTTTTGACAATTTTTTTCCAGGCTTTTTTCCATTGTATATGACTTGTAGCACTTGTTGTTACAATGATAACATGTTTGATCCTCTTCACCCTTCAGTTTCAATTCTTTGTCAACTTCGTCTTGCTGTACTTCTGCAGCATCTCAAACTCTCTTCTGTCCACCCGCAGTTGATGTTAGCTTTTCTTTCGGACTAGTTTGGCATATAACACCATTTTCTTTATTGATGGAGTCCTCAGATTTCATAGTTTACAACACTCTGTCAGGAGGTAGGATCCTCTGCTGTCACCTGCTTTGCTCATGTTTATGAATTTGAATCAACGGAAAACCTGAAACAAAAACAATATTAATATTCATTACCAATATAATGGCTAAAACACATCATTATAGAGGGTTGCTCTGAGGAGTTATTTTTGGTCTTTAAGACTACTTGATCCACAAAACTTATATTTTGACACCAAAATGAAGTATATAGGTCTCATGGTTATTTAAATATTACAGCATCACTGCAACACATCTGCCATTTTAAAAAATGTCATCCAGATTAATTCAGCCCGGATAAGCTAAATTACTACTCTAATTATCCAAAAACATAAATCAAAAATAAAAATCTCTGGACAACAATTTTTTTATGGAGGTATATCGGGGGATAGGATTATCACTGCTCTAATGTCTTTTCAACAAGTATTCGTCAGATACTTCAAACTTCACAGACCTCAACAGTCCCCAGTGTTCAAGTATAACATCTGCCAGACGCCCATTTGGATGTCCCCCATTTTAGACCATCAGAAAAGAAACATCACTTCCGGCCAAGCCTCTCATTTTCTACACCCACAGTGTGGCAATCTTACTGAAGAACCAGAACCTTTTGGGCCTGGCGGCGCAGGGTACGCCTTAATCTCCAGGGTTCTCCTGCTCAGCTACACAGAGACACGGGACACTCTGTTAGGCGTTAGAAGATCGGATTTATTAGCTGCAGCTAGTACAGTTATCCCAGAAGTACACAAGGTTGGTTCTCAGGAGACTGCCACTTCACTCCGTGACGCACAATCTTATATAGTACATATGTGAAATATACATTAACCAAATACACACCCAAGACATACAAGAAAGAGCCAATAAGAAAAGTTGGAAAACAGAACAGAACCAATAGAAAAGGTTTGAAAACAAAGTATTAGATGACTCGAAGAAGCCTCTCCTCCGACTGTGTTTGTCACCCCCCCACAAACTAATTCATTAACAGATCTGCAACCAACTTGCAGGTGGCGAGATACGTTTGTGTGTTTTGGAGGACAGTTGTGAAAAGAGAGAATGCTAGCAGAGGACAGCGAAGGCCAGACGATAAGATAAAGTCAGAAGAGAATAGTGTGAACCAACAGATAGTTGAGACGGGGATTAGGAAAACCGGACAGGGATTAGTGTACTCGGCCAGTCCTAACACCGGTTTTGTAAATAGAGGCAGAAGGCTTATTTCGACACGAAGCTGCAGGAAAAGCAGAATAGACTTTGTTCGCCCTGCTGCCTGAGTGAGGGCAACACAAAATGGCAGCGGAGCACAAAATGGCGGGTCGATTCGATCACGATCGAGAATCGAATTTTCTCAGACCCTCCTTTTGCCAGAACTCAGGCAAGATAGACTCATGTTAATCTGAGTCAATGTCGATGGCCATGAGGTCATCGAGCTGTTGCTGTAGCATCATTCTAATATTCTCTGTTCTTTGTGATTTGGGTTTAGGGATGCACATAGTAGCACAAAGGTCGCAGATGGCGGGACCACAGTGCATACAAAGGCAACAAGAGAAAATGATGGTCAAACTACTCCAAGGAATGTCAATGCCTTCCAACCCCATTTGGACAGTAGTCCCCAAACCACTCTAATAATGACCAATCACCTTTGTCCTGATGAATCGACTCAGAGATTATATGTAACTTAGAGATAGCTTGGCATACTGTCGGAGCGTCATCAGGTATGAAAATACAGCAACTTGACCCGATCAATTTGCACACTCCACCACAATCCGCAAGAACAAAATCTAAGGCAACTCGGTTTTGTAAGGTCATAAGACTATCCGCCTGTAGTTCTGCCGTGATATTACTTAAGGCTCCTACAGTGATGTCTATAGTGGTTTCTACGACACGAACCAGTTGCCTTATATTTCTGCTGTTGGCCATTGGACCCCAAAAAGGAAGAAACCCTTTGAGGAAATCTCCTCCCTCTTGTCCTGCTGTGTCTTTGGAATCAATAATCCCTCTGCCATATCTGTTTCGATGATAGTTTGCAGAAGCGGTGTATGTAGGGAGAAGAAGGAAAGCTATATAACAGGTACCAGAAAAACCCGTTGGCAACAACGTGTAAGCCCTATTGTGGCAGATGAAATACGTGCCTTAAGATGGCACTAGAGGCGGCGAGTTCTGAGAGGAGTAGACGTATGTGTGGGAACAGTTGTTTCTTTGTATGGTGTCAGAAGTCTGACTATTTATTTGCAGACAGAAATTTCCCTGATGAGGAATAGTCCAAATCGGTGGAGATTTTCCTTGTTTAACCTTATCACTAAGGCTAGTGACATAATGGGTGACGTTCCAGTTTGTGTACGCTTTCCTTTTGTCAACGGAAATCTTACTATTTTCCATGATTTTAGCCATAGCTACCATTCCCTTTATCAAAGAACTATGACTAAAATCTGGACCACCAATATGTGAACTAACGGATCGTCTGAATTTGCTTTGATAGGCATTGGAGAAGATAACAAAATAAGCCCAAGCAGAACCCTCATAAGAAAACGGAAGAACTAAATATGGCATTCCTTTTTCTGTGGTATGTAGCATAAGTCCACACACCCAACAGTCAGTTGTATTGATCACTCATTGGTGTTGATGTAATAACTGGACAAAAGAATTGTTATAATATTCAGTTCTTCTAATGAGTTCATGTTGAGGAAGGGTATGAAATAGATGTGGAGAGACAGTAGAAGAAGACGAAGAGGTAGAAGGAGAGACAACTTTTTGCTGCAGAGCATAAATAATCGAACTTATAAACGCCAAAAGGATACACAATAATATAATAATACATAAGGTTATACTAAAACGACTGTACATTAATCTACAGGATTCTTTTTTCATTTCATCCTTTCTCTCTCTTTTGCCTAATGTAGTTTCCATCTTTCTAAATGGATGCTCACGGCAATCTTCCTCGATCACTTAATTATGATTATCTGCCGTCCTATGACACTGCAAGTCCTGCAGGCCTATTGCCACTACTCAGGTCACGATCAAGACTCCTACCGTGACCCTGCAACCGGGATAGAATACTACACAGGAGAGAGAAAAAATCTTAAGTGTTCTTTGGTCTAGGTCTTAGATTATAGTGTTCTTTATCAGGTACAGTTTGGTCTCGGAACAATGTTCGCGGATTTGTCGTATTCAAGCGACGATGTGGTGTTATCGCTTCCTGAAGAATGTTGTCGTCCTCTTTCTCAGACAATGTTCCATTCAGGCGTGCATCGCTAAAAGGTACGAATCGTGGAACCTTCTCATTCTCAGAGTCACCAATGCCCCTACTCACCCATTGATCGAAGGGTAGAGGCAAAGGCACTTTCTTACAATGCACGCCGTGAATCCAATTTTTCTTTCCTTTGACTTTGACTGCTGTTCTTGTCACCAAAAGTACCAAATGAGGCTCCCTCCACCTGGGCTCCAAATTTTTCGTCCTTTGGAAATTCTTTATACACACCCAGTCACCTGGTCGGATGGAATGACCTGGGTCTGTGGAAGCATCCGGTAAAGCACTCTGAACCTGTTGATGGAGAACACGCAATTTAGTTGTAAGTTCATGCAAGTAGTCAATCAACATTGGATATGTCAAGTCTGAGTATTTCTTAAGGCGAGGGATGCCCCATATATTAGCTGGGCGCCCAAAGACCACTTCGTATGGGCTAAGTCCCAAACGAGAGTGCACAGCAGTTCTGGTGGACAGGAGAGCCAGTGGTAAAGCATCGGGCCAATTAAGTCCTGTACTAGCCTGCACTTTCGCTAGTTTGAGCTTCAAAGTTCCGTTGTAGCATTCCACTAAGCCTGCTGACTGTGGATGGTTTGCCGCATGGAACTTTTGCTTGATACCAAGACCCGCACAAACTTTTTGCATGATTTGGCCCACAAATTCGCTCCCATTGTCACTCCAGACAATGCGCGGGAAACCAAACCTGGGGAAAAATTCTTTCAGTAGAATTTTGGCTGTGGATAAGGCTGTATTATCTTTTAGAGGGTATGCTTCTATCCACCTAGAAAAGGTGCATACTACCACCAGAACATATTTGAGATTGTTGCATCGTTCCATGTGAATGTAATCGATCTGCAACACCTCAAATGGATATGTCGGAGGAGCAAAGTGACCCGCTGGAGTTGGGGTTCCCTTTCCCGGGTTGTACATCAAACAAACAATACAATGTTTCACTACATTGTCTGCACATTTTGGGATTCCTTCATTTTGCCACACTGGAGCCAGAAGCTTGCATATACCTTTCGCACTTAAGTGGGCTGGACCATGCGCCATAGTAACCACTGGGAGTACATAGGCATCTGGTAACAGCCAACGTTGGTGTTCAGATAATTCCACCCAACAGCCCATCTCATCTAACATTCCTGTACTTTCTTTCCACTTAATCAATTCTTTCTCTGTAGCCTCTTTCTGAATCGATTTCACACTTTCTACTGTATCCTCATACATTCCTCTTTCTCTGACCCAATTCGCAGGACCCGCCACATACATTCGACTTGTAGCGTCTTTCGCTGTCTTTTTCGCTACTTCATCTGCAAATGCATTTCCTCGGCCAACATCATCTGTAATCTTTTTGTGCGCACTACACTTCACTATTGCTATTTGGGTGGGCAGAGCAAGTGACTCAAGAAGATCAGTCACCAACTGACCATGTTGTATTTTAGTGCCATGTGAAGTAAGGAATCCCCTCTCTTTCCAAAGACGCCCAAAATTGAACGCTACACCAAAAGCGTATTGGCTGTCGGTGTACACGTTCACTCTTTTTACTTTTGACAACACACATGCTCTCGTTAAAGCTATCAGTTCCGCTGCTTGAGCTGAATTGTGTCTGATGCGTGCTGTTTCCACAACTGTATGTAAAGTAGTAACAGCATAGGCTGAAACTGTATCTCCATTAGGCATCTTAAAACTAGAACCATCCACCCATAGAATTCCATCCGGATTCTCTAGCGGCGTATCTTTCAAGTCAATTCTTCCTTTTGTCTCTTCCTCAGTACGGAGGAAACAATCATGTTGCTCCTCAACACCTTTCTCCTCTGGAAGGGGCAACAGAGTAGCTGGATTTAGGGTATTACATCGTTTGATGTGTACGTGACTAGCCAAAAGCGTCAGCTCGTATCCAGTTAAACGAGCACTTGTAAGATGCTGCGTTTTCGTTCTGTTTAGTAAAGTATCCACTGCATGTGGTACCATGACAATGAGAGTATTATCTAGCACCACTCCAGCAGACTGTCGAATAGAAATTGCTGCTGCTGCTCTCGCTTTGAGACAACTAGGCAATGCTTTAGTTACGGGATCTAACGGAGCCGAAAAATAGGCACATGGCCGCTGTTTGTCTCCAAATTGCTGTGTCAAAACTGACAACGCACAACCCTCTCTCTCATGGACATAGAGCGTAAAAGGCTTATTGTAATCAGGAGTACCTAGTACAGGAGCGGAACACAGAGCAGTACGTAAATCAGTAAAACTCCTTTGACACTCGTCAGTCCAAGGAAGAGGCTGAGGCGTATCTTTCAAAGTGAGTGCCAACAAAGGCTTGGCCAACAGAGAGAAGTTAGGAATCCTGTGCCTACAATAGGAAGTAATACCCAGAAAGGCACGTACCTCCCTTTGTGTGGATGGCACAGACATCTGCGTAATCGCCTGAATTCGTTCTGGGGTTAATCGTCGTCCCTCCTTTGATAGGAGTTGACCCAAATAGGTAACTTCTTGATGGACATATTGTAGTTTGGAAGGTGAAACCGTATGATTCAGATTAAACAAATGGCGTAACAATGCAACAGTCACATTTTTGCAAATATCGTCTGATTCAGCAGTGATTAACAAGTCATCCATGTATTGTATAAGAGCAGCACCAGACGGCAAATGGAAAGTATCAAGATGGCATTTTAAAGCTTGGCTGTAAATAGAGGGACTTTCACAATAGCCCTGAGGTGCGCGTTTGAACCGGAAGCTTCGGCCTCCAAGAGAGAAGCCAAAAATATCCCTACTTTCTTCTGCAATGGGAATACTAAAGAAAGCATTCTTTAGATCGATAACAGAAAACCAAGTCGCTGTGGAAGGTATCATTGTCAACAGAGCAGTTATATCTGGGACGACAGGAAATTGTGGTACAACAATTTTGTTTACCTCCCGAAGATCAATTACGAAACGATATACAGGAGGCTGAGAAGGATCAGTGCGTTTAAGAACAGGAAGAATAGGACTATTGCATGTGTTTCCTCTCGTTTCTTCAACCACACCCTTCTGAATCAAATCATGAATGATTTCCAAAAGCGCTTTTTCACCTTCTGGGGAAATTCTATACTGCGGAATATGCGGCAATTCAACATTAGGCTTGAGAGTGACAACATAAGGCGGAATCTCAAGACAGCCCACATCGTTCGGACCCGTGGCACAAAGCGTTGCCGGAAGAGAAAGCAATTCAGGTGGAAACTGATCTTGGGACAAATACATTGGAGAAATCAGTTTCTGTCCTAAAGTAAGATGTACACCAGAAGGAGAACAATATATCGTAGCATGCATTCTTTTCAATAAGTCCAAACCCAACAGATTCTCACCGCAACCATTCGTCAATAGAAGTGGAGCTTCCAAATCATAAGGGCCAATTGAAATAGGCAAAGGGAAAGAAACCGGATTACGAACAGGGGCGCCAGAAAATCCTACAGATACATTCGTTAAGCCAGACAAAGGTGCCCCAGGGAGTTTAGAATGAATGATAGAACTTCTCATCGCCCCAGTATCTAGAAGAAATGGCTCTAAAACACCCATTGTAGTGACATTAACATAAGGTCCATTCTGATCTACTGGAACCGACACAACTCCCTTACTTTGTCCATGGCTGTCCTAGTTAGCATGAAGACTTTCATTCTCGCTTTCAATATAATGGTCTTCATTGTAGTACTGTGTAGACCTAACATTTTGCTGATCAAAGTAATTCATGAAATTGGGAGGAGGAAGGGCACGCTGTTCTTGAGTCAACACACCTCGACCTCTACCTCTATTTGCTGACTGGAGGCCAGCACGACCTCGTGGAGCAGATAATGCTCAACTGCGCTGCAATAAAACCGGATAACTATTCTTGAAATGACCTTCTTCTCTACAATAGGCACATTGATTAGGTCCTAACAAAGGTCGCGGAATATATGGCTCAGGTTTTTGATACAACCTCTGAAACTGCGGAGGCTGTTGAATTTGAGGCTGAGCATAGCGAGGAGGATAAGCTTGTTACAAGAGAACCTTTGTTTTTAATTCTTTCGTCTTTTTCTCTTGCTTTTCTTTTTCTTCTTTATCTCTGTTTTCATAATATTGTGCAGTAGCCAATATCTGGGCAGAAGAAGAAACAGCCCATGAACTTTCAGAATCTTTCAATTTGTTTGACAGCTCGGGAAGCAAATTGAATACAAATTTGTCCACAAATAGTCGCTGTCCACCCTCTGTAGCCATATCTTGACCACTGTGATCAATAAATGTCTCCTCGAAACGAGTAAAGAAATCAGAGACACTTTCATCTTTCTTTTGTTTGCATGCCGCTAATTTATCCCAATTAACTCTCAATGCAGGCATCATCGTTTTCATTAATGTAATAATCCTACCAGGGAGTTCTGAAATCAAAGCATCAGGCTTCGCACCACCCACTTGGTCTCTATCTGCGGCAGTTATAGTATCCCAATCAGCACCTAATTCCTGTGCGTGAATCTCCTTACGAATCCTAGCCCATAATGTCTGTGGGACTACATTTCCCATCAACATATCGATATCAGCTAGATTCATGATGCAAGCGTCAACTGTCTGTGATAATTCTTTATAATAACCCGCAGGGTTTTTACGAGGATCCGGTAGAGTCTGTTTAAGGGATAAAACTTCAGATCTCTTCCAAGGGACATGTACCCATATACGTTGAAAATGAGCAGGAATGACTGGATTAACACCTTGAGCTGCAACCTCTTCTTTCCATACTGGAGGAACCTCTCTCATGGGATAATTTTTCAGTGTCAGTCTAACCGACGGATCGGAATCAAGGAAAGTCTGAGAGGACAATAAGTTTCTAAAGGAAATAAGTGTCCTTACAGCGTTTTCAACCTTGGAACCCACAATAAGTCCTTTATCAAAGTCAGCCTGAACATCTAACAGACCCTGTGGAACCAAATTCAAATTCACATCCTCCCATTCTTTAATGAGAGTATCACACATTACATCGAAAACATATCTTTGCGTAGGCGCATTCCATTGTGAGAAGGTAGGCATAATATCGGGCACACTGTATCGGGGACCCTTTTTGATCCATTTTCGTGCGAGGGATTCCAAATTTTCTCGTTCTTCGGCAGCTGGGAATTGACTACGAGATTGTCTTCGAGAAAAAGCCGGAGATACATTAAAAGCTTCAAAGAAAGGAGATAGAATACCAGAGACAGTGTCCGTGAGTCGCCTACGCACAGACGGAGAATTGGACATGAGGATAGGAGACAAGGTATTAGGCGAACGAACTGAAGGAGAACCAGTAATTGCAGGAGGTGCAGAAGGCAAAGGAGATCGAAGATCAGGAGATGAGGGCAAAGAAGTCGGAGTTAATGTTAAAACTGGCAGAGGCGGTAATACTGGAGGAGGCAAATGCGGAAGAGCCGGAACAGGCGGAGGTACTGCTGGCGGCTGAACAGGCTGTAACAACTGGGGTGCATTGGCACCTTGTGCATAAGGCGGAGGCAATCTCAATAAATGAGACATTAGGGGATCTTCTTCTAAATCTTTCTTGTTATCGGAAGGAGAAACAGGCAACACCGGATAGCATTTATCTATCGCCATACGATGCTGTCTCTCTGAAATTTCCATTGCATTATCAATTTCATCATCTTTAAATCGTTGGGCAGCCTGTATAATTGTCATACCCTGTGCTTTCCTATCTCGTTTTGTTTGCTTAATTTCTTTCTGTTTGGCTTCCTTACGCCAAAGGCGGAAAGAGTCAAACATTGCCGGCCGGGCTTTTCTTTTGAATACAACTGCTTCTAAATTATCTAGCACATCAGGCTCAAAACTACCATTTTCTGGCCCTTTTAAAACACCATCTTTCTTCGTGTATCGGGTCCATGCCTCGTTAAAGGCAATGGGGCCAATACCATGTTTTGAATAGAGCTCGTATGTGGGAGTTCCAACCGAAGGAATCGGACAAGATTCCTCAAGCCGGGAGTCCCTATTACAACCAAAGCAACAACATTTTCCAAACTTAGTCAGACCAGGCATCTCGTGATTTCACCGGACTGTTCATAAACTTCAAGGGGGTAAAACTCAGTTTACGCAGCACAACTGCACTTACCCCTCGGCTTCGGCTATTGCAATAGTCGAATCTAAGGACCAAAGGACCAAAGGAACAAAGGAACTAAGGAACAAAGGACCAAAATTGTGGGAGCGACCCACCAAATACTTAACTAAGGATGTCTTCTCACGCCAACAGAGGCCCGTCTATCGTCTCGTCTTACCATACATCACCAAAGGAAGGGCCAAGGCAGGGCGGCAGTCAGGGCAGCAGTCGTCAGTAGCTGTCAGGAAGGAGTAACCACGCTGAAAAAGACCTTCGGACCACTTTCGACATACAGGGGTCGCTTGACGTGGCTCGCGAATCCTCCAGAAATTTCTTGCGGGGTTCCTCACGACCTTCTGGCAGAACCGGTACCACTGAAGCCGCCCCACATTGGGCGCCAGTTGAAGAACCAGAACATTTTGGGCCTGGCGGCGCAGGGTACGCCTTAATCTCCGGGGTTCTCCTGCTCAGCTACACAGAGACACGGGACACTCTGTTAGGCATTAGAAGATCGGATTTATTAGCTGCAGCTAGTACAGTTATCCCAGAAGTACACGAGGTAGGTTCTCAGGAGACTGCCACTTCACTCCATGATGCACAAACTTATATAGTACATATGTGAAATATACATTAACCAAATACACACCCAAGATATACAAGAAAGAGCCAATAAGAAAAGTTGGAAAACAGAACAGAACCAATAGAAAAGGTTTGAAAACAAAGTATTAGATGACTCGAAGAAGCCTCTCCTCCGACTGTGTTTGTCACCCCTCCCACAAACTAATTCATTAACAGATCTGCAACCAACTTGCAGGTGGCGAGATACGTTTGTGTGTTTTGGAGGACAGTTGTGAAACGAGAGAATGCTAGCAGAGGACAGCGAAGGCCAGACGATAAGATAAAGTCAGAAGAGAATAGTGTGAACCAACAGATAGTTGAGACCGGGATTAGGAAAACCAGACAGGGATTAGTGTACTCGGCCAGTCCTAACACCGGTTTTGTAAATAGAGGCAGAAGGCTTATTTCGACACGAAGCTGCAGGAAAAGCAGAATAGACTTTGTTTGCCGTGCTGCCTGAGTGAGGGCAACACAAAATGGCGGCGGAGCACAAAATGGCGGGTTGATTCAATCACGATCGAGAATCAAATTTTCTCATTACTGCCTTGGAAACTTGTTGAATTCAAATATCCCCTGAATAACCTAAAGAGAGCATGCTGAATAGTTATTGTCTCTCCTATCTTATGGAAAACAGGAGGGACAGGAAGGAATGAGAGGTTGGACCTAGTATTTGGAGAGACATACACAAAACAGCACCCACCTACTCAGATTCTTAAATTCTAGGTTTTGCCCTTAACTTGTGAATGACACCTGATTTCCAGATACAATCTCTGATCAGTACTGATTGACTACCTCTGTCAATTTCATTGCACCCTTCCTAAGTCGTCCAGAAGAGTCACCTTTAATACTGAGAACTACATTCAATTTCCATTTTGACTACTCCAAATCCATTTACCTCGGTCCAACAAACACCAAATTTACCTCCACCCAGGGGTCCAAAATGCATTAGCCTGCATAAAAAAGAAAATTTCAATACATCTCTCTGACCAGGATGTGCTACACACAACAACGAGAAATGAAAAATGAGAGAGTATAGCACTTCATGCTCCCTTCACCCCCCTGCTAAAGCCCACTTTACCTCAAACTACATGAAAGAAACTTGCACTGTTCTCTTTTTAGTGTGCGTTAAACAAACCATCTCTCCATTGGAAAAAACTCTTGTATTCTGAACAATTTTTTTACCCAGTACTTCAGTCACAATTAAGGGTGCATGTCAGTCATTAAAGGTAATAGAGAGCGAGTGACCTAGAAAGGAGACAGAGAAAGAGAGGGAGAAAAAACACAGAGAGAGAGAGAGAGAGAGAGAGTGAGAGAGAGAGAGAGAGAGAGAGAGAGAGAGAGAGAGAGAGAGAGAGAGAGAAGAACACGTTTACCCTATGTAAATGCTCATATGACTTCGTCAAGAATGGCACTGGAGTGAAATTATGATACTTGCAGTGACCTGAAGCCTGCAGATATGGGATGAAAATCATTTTTTTATATTGTTTTTGTTCCCAAGAGGATATGATGCACTTTGCATAAACAACATTTTTACTTCTAATGTTTCAACCAAATGGTATTTCTTGTAAAGGGATGCAGAAAACTGTTGGGGAGAAAGTCTACATAATCAACTCTATCTGCCATTTTCTGCCTAATTGCAATCTATCACACCACTAGAGCATTGTACAAGCATTATACATCATATTCGAAGTATCAAGCATGATTTATCTCACAAGACTTACTGATGGAAACGGTCCATCCAGTCCCTTCCATCACAGCAGAGGACTGTTTATTAATAGCTGACTGGCTTTTACTAAAGGAGGGGGTGCAGGTTATAGAGGTGTCATGTATATCATCAACCCCTTTTAAATGCTGTGGATTTTCCCCTGTCAAAGACACGCCTCTTTTTAGATGCTTCGTCCTTCATAGGTAACTTCAATGATTTTTGTTTGTGAGCTATCCTGACATGTTTCATCCACAGATAGTATTTATAATATTATCCGTATCGGGGTGAATGCAAATGGGGTATCATCGGCGCTCACCCACCCTCTCACACTAATATCATAAACCCTCTTGTATGTGGTGGTGCTCTCACGGGTAGGTGGATCCACCCTTCCCCCTATAAAACATGTGATCAAGTGATCTCCTGAAATTGTATCAAATTGTGTTAAGCACACGCTTAATAGTAGATCATATTATGAGAACAATTAGTAAAACATTTTTTCTTGGTTTCTTTATTTTCATTCTTCTTTTAGCCAACCCTTGTTTTGTCATGAAGGGTGTACCCCACGACAGCATACAACAAGTAAGCACCCGTGTTGCGGTGCAGTTATGAGAAGCCTTCAAGAGTGATAGTGGATACCCATGCTTAATTTGCATATTCCCTTATTTGCCAATCAATATCATATATCTTTATATCATAATAGACATATTTTAGACATGTGCAAGCTAGCAGTGGTACATATAAGTCTCACAAGGCGTGGTACACTCCCAAGTGCACAGAGGTCCAAATTGTGGCATGCAAATCAAGTGCAGAATTGTCCTTAAACCCTCACATTCCTGTCTTTTCTGTGACTGGCTTGTCAGTTCAGTCCTATAGTCAGATATATATGTATGATAATTAAGACCCATGTTGAACCACAATCCCTGACAGGACAAATCAAATGTGTGGTATTATTCCTACCTTGATACTGGTTCTACTTCCGTCCCAGGTATCAGAAGAGCAAAGTCTTTCTAACATGTATCTGTGCATAATAATTCAATTATATTAGAAATGTTATAGGTAAAACCTCATATACCTGGTAATCACCCCCTTGATCCGTATTGCGTAGTGCTGTTGTCCCAAATACTTAATCATTGCTGTGTCTGTTATATTACATACATCTTAATATTCATCCTGTCAAATACATTCAAGATTTGTGGAGAAAAAAAACAGTCCTCTCCTGAGTGTTAATTGCAGTCGCTGTAACAGATATAAAAGGAGACCTGTAGTTTTCATATTGCCCAATTCTAGTGTAGTAAATCAGTAGTTTCCACCATATATGTCCCATATAAATGGGCCTACCTGATTCTTCAGCTTAGTGTGTGTGTAAGCGAGTATTCTACCCTCATCATGGCATCTTCGATCCGCACGTGTGTATTCGGCAACGGAACCATTACCTTTGACCCTCGTGGGTAATTGACATAGATGCCGGCCAGCACGTCTAGGGGCCCATTAGGATGGCGGGCGGAGCGGTGCTGGGACCGGCCGTCAGTGGTGCGGCGGTCCCGCACCTGCAATTAGGATGTCGCCGTGGCGGTTGCATTCTCCTTTCTCAGCATTGTGGCAGGCGGTGCTCACAGCACAGCCCGCCACAAGACTGGGAATGCACTTTGTGCATTGTCATGCACAAGGTGACAGACACTTCGAGGTGCCTGCCACCATGTCCATGACAATGAAGGGAGGTACCCCCATGTGCACCCCCCACCCTCCCTACCCTGGGGGCCCGCAACGGGCCCTCGACAGCAAATCCCGTATGCGTCTCCGTAGCGGCATCACCCCACAGAAAGGCACGTTTCCGCCTGCATCTAAATATTGATGGCAGTGTCATGCAGACACCGCCACCATATTGAGCACCTTTTCTGCCCGGACGAGTAGGCAGAAAACCGGCGGACGGTCTTTCCGCCGCAGTCCCCCTGCCATACTAATATGGCGGGGGGAAATGGGTTGCGGGTGGGGAAGGATGTAGGGCGGATCGCCCCCGCCATGCGAGCTTTAGCTTTTCATAGCAGGTGGGGTTATTTATTTGTGACATGATCTCTTGTTCATAGTCGTTTTGATTCATTACCACAATGTTGCCCCCTTGTCTGCTTCCCTGATCATGATGTCACTATCTTTTTGCAGCTGTCCTAGTGCCAATCGCTCACATTTGTAAAGGTTGTCTCTAATCCTGGATGTGTGTTTGTTTGACATGTTTATGGTTGTATTTATCCAGGTTCCCAATGTCCAGTTTATGGAAAATATCTATGGTATTCACACTTGATAGTGTCGGGGTTCATCTAGATTTTTATTTTGAGCCCACTGGAGACCATTAGGTCTGTGTATATGTTTAAATCATCCAATATTTGCAAGGTAGTGATGGGATGATTTTCCAGATTCATAATAGACAATAATAATTCTGTGTCATGTATGTTCTGTATAGTCAGAGAGCTCGACACGAGGTTGGATTGTATAATCGACTGTATTTTGTTAGATTGAGGGTTGAGTTTGAAAAATGTCTTAATTTTCAACCATCTTATGTACTTAAACACATCAGTCTTAAGTTTACAAATATCTCCTTCATTGCCAGTTAGGCCTGATGAACAAAGTACCTTCAAATCCGGGTTGCGGAGCATTGTGTAGATTTGTGTTGAAGATGAGTCGCCCAGCCAAGGTGATATGTCAGTTGTGAGATGCAACAAAGTCCGAGGTCCTGTTGCGTCAACATTGAGGATGCAGCATTCAGTTGCGCGATGCATCGGTTCCGAAGATTTGCAAGGCTGGGATGTGGGGTGCGGCATCATCATCAAGGCTGACGTCAATGAGAGATGCGAGGACCTACACAAAGGATGCATCACACAGTGGTGGTTCTGAAGGTGATGCCTGCTCCAGCGGCGATGCAAGACTTTGTGACAGGTCCAATCCACGCAGTGATGCGTCGGTTCTGCCCAGGGTTGCTCCATGCAGCAGAGGAGATGCGTTAATTCCACTGGATCTACTGAGGCTTGCAAAGCACTTTAAGCCCACTTTCTAATGGTCCTGGACTGGAGGTGGCACCACTTGCAGCGTAGACTCACAGATGGCAGATTCTAGGTGCAGATGCAAGGTTATTTCCTTGAGGATTCAGATCAGGAGGCCAGCCAACTAGCCCTTGGAGTCACTCTGAGTTCAGGGTTCAAGAGGTGAGTCCAGTCTTCACTCAGGAAAGAGGGCAACAGGTCGGCACAGCAGAGCAGGGGTCCAGCAGAGTGCAGTCCAGCAGAGTGGCAGTCCTTCAGCAGCACTGTAGTCATTCTTTCTGGCATAGATTCCACAGGGCCAGAAGTGTACTGAAGTGGTGGTGTCAGAGGTCTTTCTTTTATATACAATTGTGTCTTTTAAGTGGTGAGAAGTTTCTAGAGGCATGCCTTTTAAGTGCACAGATACCCTGCCTTTCCTGCCCTGGCATCGGACTAACTACAGGGGGTATGCAGCCCCTTTGTGAGAAGACAGGACACAGCTCTCAGAGCGTGTTGTAATTTTAAGTTATCATCCACGAGATCTAAGACCAACTGTTGAGGGAGCAGCCTGCACCGTCTCTCCCCTGCATCCACCACACCACCACCGGTAGAAGAAGAACACCAAGGTGTTGGAATGAACACAAAGGAAAGGGGTTTAGGAACAAACAACAAACTAAAACAATACGCTAAAATAAAAGGCTAAAACGATTTGCCAAAATAACAAACTTGACGATCCACTATCTTCCAGAAGTCCCACTTGGACCTACAGAATGAGTAATCATAAGAAAATGTTTGTACAGATTGCAGGACAGATATATCACCAAAACGGAAACTGACAGATGCTACCTAAAGGGTATACTTAGCACTTGCCAAAAGGGGAAAACAAGATACTGAGCCTACTAATCAAGCACACTGGAGGAGGGGCAACACACCATGAACTCACAATGATGTACATAAACAAGAATATCACAAGTGTACATACATGACTTGTCACAGCCCAACATTATATATCAACGCATATAACTTGTGTGGAGTTTCAACCTTCATAACTAGTAGATGTGTGATCTCCACTAGTATGCTGACAAAGGGAACACTGATGTTTAGTGTTTCTCCTCACACAATAGCACACCAGATTGCACAAAAATAAAGAGTTCCTAAGGAAGTTAAAAGAGAACACAAACAACAAACTTAGCTATGCAGCTAAATAATCCTAGCGTAGCTGCTTTTTGAATGTTTAGCAGCTTGAATGCGTAGAGTTCTCACCAGCGATGAGAGTTACCAAGCTTTCCTTTCTCCAGGTTCACAGCCAGAGAGCCAAGAAAGGTAAACAAATCCCCTACCAATGAGCGTGCCGGCTGCTGGAATAATGTCAAAGCGGGGGAGCTCTTACTAAAGTACCTATCATTGGCAGATGGAGACGTGTGATCCGAATTCAGAGGCTGGGCAGGAGATGTGTCAAGTCTGGATTCCTTGATGCAAAGCATCGAATGTTCAGGAGCCAGGCTACTTATAGTTCTGAGCTTTAAAAATGGCCTCCGAGACTTTGAGGTCCCGCAAGATCTTGGCCGGCCATCTCATGTTGTTGTGGATGACTCGGCAGCTGAGGATGACTCACTGTTGTTATGGATGACTCTTCAGCTAGCAAAGACTTACCTGTATTTAACCCCTGTCTCATGTTGTTGTGAATGACTCGTCAACTGAGGACGATTCACAAGTATTCAGACCCCCTAATGTTCTGTCCAAAAGGTGACCTAAGGTGTTGAGCTCTATACCCTACATACCCTTCGTACCCAAGACCATGGCGAACTTCAAAGTGTGTGCAGAAGGCCCCATGGGAGCAAGAACTTAAAGTGTGGATGAGCGTGCGTAAGACCAAAGAAGGCATCAAGAGAACCGCAAGTGTGTAGGCAAAGACCACCTGAAGGATTCCCCGGCGGCAAGGAAGGTGGCTACCCGTGAATCCCTGACAACACCCTATTCAGGTGGAAGTGAGTCTGGAGGCCGCTCCTCCCTCCCATGCTGCCAATGATGGGCTATCAAGTCACAGCTAAACAGCTAAACTCCTGTTGTGTGTGGCTGTGTAGGAGGAATACACAAAGCACACCTGTCAACTACACCCATTCATGTGACCAGAGACAGGCTGCAGTCACCAAATGGCTAATGGAAGAAAATGGCAACTTTCTAAAAGTACAATTTTTACAATTGCAGTTTAAAAACCGACTGTACCATAAATTTGAATTTTAAATTAAAATTCACGGACACCAAACATGAACCAGTTATCTCTTCCCATTTTGAAACTGCACTTATAAAATGTAATAACCATCTCTTAATACCAGTGATCCTGCAAACTATCAACCCATCTCAAAACTTTCTTTGCCAGCTAAAATTGTGGGAAAAAATATCAATGTAGAGTTATCCAATTTTATTCTAGACAATCAACCTTTGGACCCTACTCAGTTTGGGTTTAGAGCGAATCACAGTACAGAGACTGCACTGATAAAAAGCACCGAAGAGATAAGAATGTCACTGGATGTCAGAGGGTCCGCAGCTCTTATCCTGCTAGACCTATCTGCAGCATTCGACACGTGGATCATGGATTATTGGTCTACTGTTTGAACGCCATAGGGGTTAAAGGTAAAGCTCTTACGCTATTAACTTCCTTTTTATCAGAGATATCTCAAACTCAGAGTCTTGGTCAGTTTAAATCCTCACCCTTTACTTTGCCATGTGGGGTTCCTCAGGGCTCTTCACTGAGCCCAACACTTTTTAATATCTACGTTTCATTCAATCAGCCCAGCTCTAATATGCCTTGGTCCCCCACACCAGAAAGACCAGATCGGGAGGCCGCTCCTTCTCCTTCCTCGCGGCCAGAGCCTGGACCACCCTTCCGCTCCACCTCAGACAGACAACATCGCTCCCCATCTTTGCAAGAAACCTCAAAACCTGGCTCTTTGACAAACCCCCTCCTTGATGGACTGGAACCTGCACCCCCCCACCCACCCCTAGCGCCTTGAGACCCTTACGGGTGAGTAGTTGTGCTTAACAAACGTTTCAGAACTTGCGCCTCTAATTAAAAGTTTCAATTTAAATCCAACATCCTAGGCTGGTGACACCCAACTGGTTGTATCAGCTGTAGATAATGTTATCAACGACCTTCTGAGACTGCACTGCCTTAAACTGAACTCGAGTAAAACAGAGGTTATTCTGTTTGACAATCTCTCCCCAGCATGGTCTCCTGCCTGGTGGCCGGACAGTTTGGGCTCACCTCCCACTCCAGTGACTAACGCTAAAAATCTTGTATTCATCATGGATGATAAGCTCAGATATGAGGCCCAGGTGTCAAAAGTAGTATCTTCCTCATTTTTTCACCATCAGAACCTTGAGGGAAATGTTTCGGTTTATTCTCAGAAATACCAAAAAACTGTTGTTTCCTCACTAATTTTATCAAAGCTGGACTATTGTAATGGCCTATATATGAATCTCCAGGTCAAACTACTTAGTAAGCTCCAGGCGGTGCAGAATGCAGCTCCAGATTGACTTTGGATATCCCTAAATACCAGTGATGTCCAAAGGCATTCAGTAGCTTCACTGGCTCCCGGTGCGACAACGGATTAGATTCAAGGCACTCTGTGTGGCCCATAAAGCCTTGCATAGAGAAGGACCGAAATTTCTGTGGAAGGCTTTTAACTGGCATTCGCCAAGTAGACTTCTACGATCAACCAATGCAAAATTGATTACCACCATAAGAATCAGAAAAGTGAACTGTGGAGGAAGGGGTTTCATTAACAGCACAGCTAGACAGTGGAACTCTATCCCACTGTATCTCAGGACCAGACCCACCCTTCTCGCTTTCAGAAGGGAACTTAGGACCTGGCTGTTTAGGAATCAGTAATACTCTAGCTTACTAGCTCTTGTCTCCTCAAGCGCCAAGACACCTATGGGTAGACGTGCACTATAAAAGTTTATACAACATAACACTAGGCAACTCCAATGTTATCCTATGGGAGAGATAGACCTTGCAGCAGTGAAAGACGAATTTAAGAGTTTTTCACTATCAAGACATGTAAAACTTAAAAGTTCATGTCCAACCTTTTAGATACACTGCACCCTGCTCTTGTGGATATCTAGGGTCTACATTAGGGGTGACTTATATGTATTAACAGGGAAGGTTTGGACCCGACAAAAGGTTTATGTTGTCAGGTTGACAGTGAGTTAGCTTCACAGTACCACTGCTGGAGCGGCACTGTACCTTCAGACCCACTTCAAAGGGTCCAGGACTGGGGTTGCCGGCACCTGGATGCAGTCTGCTGTGATTCCCAGCCCCCAAGTGGAGCCACCTTAGTTCTGGGCCCTTGAAGGTGGGTCTGTTGATGATCTTCCAGCACAGCTGTGGTCCTGTGAGTAGGGCCGATGCAGCGTGACACAGTTTCTTGAAGCCACATCGGAACCGCTGCTACGCAACACATCCCTGCCGCAGGACCTTGCATCACAGCCCACAGCTGCCTCAAGAACCGCCACTGAGTGATGCTTTCTTGACGCAAGCATTTGCATTGCAAGCCCCTTGTTGATGGCATCCTCGATGACGCATGTCTCCGCATTGCAGCCCTGGAGCATCCTCGGAACTTCTGCTGCATGATGTATCTTTGACGCATCCTTGACGCAGGATCTCACAATGCTCCATTGCGGTCAGCCTGAACTTCTGGCTTTGTTCCGATCCGGTGCAGCCAGATTACCACATTTGGCTCTTTGTGCTTCTTGACACTATTTCACTTAAAACATTGCAATCGCATATCACCAGTTCTGCTGATTGGATTTTCGTCATTTTGGACTCAAATAATTTAATACATTTTACTCTATTTTTCTAAATTGGTGTGGGATTTTTCTTGTGTTGTGTTCTCACTTTATTACTGTTTGTTTTCCAGCATAAAATACATTGCACGTTGCCTTTAAGTTAAACCTGACGGCTTTGTGCCAAGCTGCCAGATGGTCCAGCACAGTTTAACTCGGGGTTTCCTTGTGACTTCACCCTGACATAAATTGTGGCTGCTGCTTGAGTAGGGGTTCACCCCCTCAACCAGTAACCCAAGTTCCTACATGTTTTATTAAAAGTTAATATCCTAAAGAAATGGCACCCAATATCTCATCAGAAAGAGGCCTGATTTTGACTTTTGCTGAAGGGTTAATATATTACAAATGACATGTCTGCGATGATATTACAAGTACAGTGTTTCCTATGGCACTTGTAATGTGGTGAATGGAATATCTGTCACATTTGTGATGGAGTATGCATCCGCAAAACTCTAAATCAGGCACAGTATTTTAAAATGTACGCATTTAAAGCCGAGATAACATTTATAAAGTATAAGGAATGTCAGTACAGCTCAAAAACACAGTGGGCACTCTGTGGAGTTTGATCGATGGTACACACACAAATGTTACATTAATACCATCCACCCTATTACAAATGTCATACCCTATAATGCACTTGAAATATGTTAGATATATGGTCTACCATGTTTGTGAAGGAATATCCCATGTGAAAAACAGGCATACTATGTTACTTCTAATTTTTCTATTTTTGCTGACAGAATTGTTCCCTGCACGGTGTATACTTCTATTCCATGACCTGCATTCATACTTGTAAGTTTGCTATTGTATTGTGTATCTACTATATACATGAGAGGCAGATTTATCATTCTTTCATGCAGCGCAATGCAGCAAGCCACATTGCTGCCATTATATGGCGCATTCCTGTCCTTTCCAAGTGCTGGCTCACTTTTGGCCGCCTAGCGCCAATGCAGGCACCCTTGTGTCATGTTGCAAGGGAGCCTGAATTGAAGGCAGGATTGTGTTTGTACAGGAAGGGACACCTTGCTGCACAAAACAATCCTGAGAGGTATTTTCCTCTTTCTACATATGCTGCATTAAGCAGCACACGTAGAAAGAGGAAAAAACAAGGAGAAATAAAGATATTTCTCCTCATAATGCCTCACCTGGGGAGCCATCGAATTGTGATGCATTCCCAGGTCTATCACTAATGGCAAATCTGGGTATGCCCAGAAAATTCATGAATGGATGTGTGGGAACACCCACGCTCAACCACTTTGAACACCTTCCAAGCGCAGAGTAAAGCAAGCAGCGATTTGCCTTACTCTAGATCTATCGAACCACGTAGGGCCACAAACGGTAGCCATGCATGGCTTGATGAATTGCACTTAGGTTTTGCGTTGCCCTTGTGCATCCTTGCATAGCACAAGGGCAACACAATACCTTGATAAATATGGGCCCTAATCTCAAACAAAACCCATGTGTATGTGGAGGGCTGGCTAGCTTATATTTGGGATGATAGCCAGCTCATCACTCACCCAGGACCTAGTTGTCCACTTCAAACTTCCCCTCAAGTAATGGCCAGGGTATAATATCTATCTGTGTCACAGAGTAGTTATATTAGCCTGGCAGTGGAAACACAGCATGTTCATTAAAGATCTGAGTCTGACCAGTACTTTTTGCCTGCACAATAGGAGTGTGAGTCTCATTAACAAGCGGATGAAGGGCCTGATTAAAGGTTTGGTGGATGGGGTACTCTGTTGGTAATGTGACAGATATCCCATCTGCCATGTTACAAGTGCACTACTGTTTAAGGGCCTCATTTAGAGTTTGGCGGACAGAGACCCCATCACAAACGTGATTGATATTCTGTATGCCTTATTACAAGTGCCATAGGCTATTATGTCAAAGCCTAGAACCAGTAGCGGTCCGTGGAGGGAGTTTGGTGCGATGCAGCGCGCGCAACGAAATTCGTTTTATTTATTTAAATGTGTACTTACCTCCGTTTATCCATATTCCGGTGTTTACATTTCCCCACCCTGCCCCTCCCCCGCCCCGCCTCACTGCCCCACCAAACTCCCTCCACGGACCGCTACTGCCTAGAACTCAGATTTGGCATTATAAACTGAAGCCAATCTGTGGAAATTTGGTGTAACCTTTGCCTGTATATGACCCTAAAGTCTGTTGAAAACATGAGGACAGCCTAATGTGTGACTGAAAACTGCAATTTGTGTTGCTACTGTTTTTACACGGCCAGTTATCATTGATAAGTAACACTGACTTTATATATCCTCATTAGGTGACTTCCTTACATATCTTGGATTGGAACAGTCCTATTTCATTTTTCATTATGCCTCATACAACTTTTTCAATTGAGGTCTGACCTTCCTAATGTTGTGTCTTCTCTGCAAAGTCTATATGTAGACAGGTATCTGAACACATTTTGGACATGTCTTTTTCCTTTGTTGTACAATTGGATGTCTGGCACATTTAAATTATTCTTTATTCTTTTATTTTGCCAAAATAAAATTGCTGTTGTTTTAAAAACTACTGTTCTTTTTACTATGTTAGTCTGAGGTCATAAACTGTGTATTATCTGTTTTAACTGCATGATTATCAAATATTTTACTATTGATGTGAAATACCCATGGGTTATGACCCAGAAAATCATTTGAAAAAAGATTAGGAGATTGAGGACCTTACTCCTACATACATTATTGTATTCATTACTGAATATCTATCTTATCAAAAAAAAAATTGTAAAATTAGTTAAAACCCAGTAAGATTCTCAGAAAATAAGCTAACTTGGATGTTGGAAAATTATAATTAGCCAACCGTTGTTTATAGTCCTTTTTGAGACAACAGTCTATAAGTGGATGGGAAATGTGTGGTCACCTGGTGAATGAGGAGAATAGTCCAGATGCTCACATTAGGACGTCACTTTTTTGCGCCTCTTGGTGGTAACTTCTTTGGTGTTGTCCTTAACTGAGCCATGTGAATGAATCCTTTTAAGGGTCACTGAAGCAGTCTGGGTGTCAGCAAGGGTGGTGATGACACTTGACTTCCTGGGCAACTGTTTCCTACTTTCCGTGAAGCTGGCAGATGTAGATGTTTCTGGGTCTGAACTGGCAGCAGATAGTACTTGACTCCAGCAAAATCATGCAGTGCTGTAGTCAATGTTCTGAAGCCATTGTGAACCACCCCAAAATGTAGAGTTAGAACACTAGAGGAGATCATTCTGGATCCTCTGGATATCATTCAGGGCACACTTAGAAGGTCAATAATCAGGGCCAGCTGATCCTCCTCCGCCTAGATGCACCCATCAGGGTCCACACATGATGTTCACATTGTTGAACATGAGCCTCCCTCCCCACAGCACATCTTGCCATAGCCCTTTCGAAATTGGCCTATGACCTTGAATGGATGTTTACTGCTTTAGTGTGCATTGGATGTTATTGCTGTGTTTGTCACTGTAGCCAGAACAGGGGTGGCTGTAGTTGCTGGAGGTGTGGGGACAGAGGGGGCTTGTGGGGGCACTGATGTTGGTATTGAGGACAGAGAACAGTGCTCTGCTTATGCTGTTGATCGTGTGTCCTTAGGAAAAGGGAAACACTGTGCCAAGGACAACCCCTCAAACATTTGATTGTTAGTATTATTTAATGTGATCAATTAAAGATTTCTCAGGGTGGTTAGTGTGGGCATACAGTACACTCAGATTGCAACATTCAGGCTACAGTTCAGGACTAAAATTGAGCATCACAATGCTCACTAGAAGAAATGGCTTTATATTATTTGTAAAAAATATAAATACAAACCTTCAGCCAGGTAATATGCAGGTGCGAGGCAAAGTCACATAGGGTTGTTGATTCCCTGTAGTAGTGGGGTGGGACACCACCCATCACCGCTAAAACCCTGGCCGCAAAAGTAACAGGTCTGGCCGCAAACTGCTGGTCGCAAAAATGACAGCCCTGGCCGCAAACTGCTGGTCCTAAAAGTGACAGGTCTGGCCGCAAACTGCTGGCCGCAATAACTCTGGTTTTAAAAGAGGTGACATGTAGGGCTAGTCCCAAAAGTGACAGGTCTGGCTGCAAAAACAGAGGTATGTGTGTATGTATGTGTTTAAAAGTGCATAGAAAAGTGCGTGCCTGTAGGAGGGAAATGTCTGGGCATGTTTAAAACTGGGGGTTGCAGACAGCTGGTGGTTGAACAGCTGTGGAGCAGTCCTGAGGCCCCAGCCCAGGGCATGTGAAGGCTCAGGCATGTAGGTGTCAAAGTGGTAAAGGGTAACAAGCGTGATCTGAGGGAGGACGAGTGAAAAACCCAGCCCAGGTCCCTCACAAACGTTCCTTTGGGCAATTCTAAAAAAATAGGCTAATACAAGCCCTGTTATAAAATAAAAAACCACAGCCACCCAAGAGCTTTGGGGATGTGTGAATTACATCCTGCCAGGTGTCATGTAGAACCAAATCTGCCCCCCGATAACCTGAAACAGGGTGGGAACTGGCAGGATGTAATTCACACATCCCAAAGCTCCTGGCCGCAAAAAGTGACAGGCCTGGTCTTAAAAAGGGGTGACATGTAGGGCTAGTCCCAAAAGTGACAGGTCTGGCAGGAAAAACTCTGGCCTTAAAAATGACAGGTGTTGGGGTTTGGGATTCGAGATAGATCCTGATCCATGGAGCCCTCCGCCCCAGGGGAAGCGCCAAACAGCTTTAACAACCGAGGGCCATTATAAAAGTGTCAAGAAGGTGTAGAGAGTTTAGCGATGGCCACCCAAGCATCGGTGTCTAACCCTACTCTTCCCAGGATAGGCCCTGAGTTTGAGTACCAGATGTCAAAATAATAAAAGTGTTGTACTGTTTATACTGTACAAAGATAGAAAAGGTTCCCACCCAAAGACCACCATGACATTGTTCTAAACCCCCACAAGCCATAAAGGGGTGTGGGGTCTTCAAATTAGCATGCCGGGACAAATATAAAAAGGCCCCTTAAGGATTCCTGCCCAAACACCTATTCAAAAACCCCTGGGGAGCGACCGGTCTGTATTGTATTGCTGTACCTTAAGGATTCCTGACCGAGCAACCATTCAAAAACCATTGGGGAGCAACTTGCCTGGATTGTTCTGCTGCAGAGAGCCACCCCAGGAACTTAAGGCAAGAATGGACCTGAGCCACTTATCCCAGATTGACGCCGCCTGCTACACTGTAATGGAGGTAAATAAGGGATGATGCCATGATGTATGTTTATGGGTTATTTAAAGTATTAGGGACAATGCTTTTAAGTGAGCATAGATGCATTTTAAATGGTGCTCAGTGCATTTGTAGTATTGTACCCTTGGTGTTTTAATTAAGCTTTAAGGCATTATGATCTGCTGCTTAATGTGAATAATGTTGGCACTGAAGTTTTTAAAAGGCGCAAAATACAATGTAGCTGTATTTAAAGTGTATAAAGGAGGGTTTGGGTGTGGCGCAGGGGTGGAGTCTTAAGATTACACATTTTTTTTTTTTATGGAAACATTTTACCATGCTGGTGTACATTTAATGTCAAGAATGTTAGAGGTTATGAGGCGTTTGTATTGCAAGATTACCAGAGGTCCTTTAAATAAAATACAATGTTTACAAATTCAAAATAAATAATATAATTTGGTACTCACCACCCCTGTTTATCGTGCCGGTGAACTGTCCCAGAAATCATAGCCTTCAGGTTACAAAAAAAAAGCTGCTACAAGTCCATGGGGGCTCAGGAGTCCGTGATGGCATGGGGCTCGATGCCCTGTTTTTAATTTGAAATGCCCCAGAGCCCACTTGGTGCAGGCGCTGCTCTAGGGCTAAGGAGGCCGTGATGGCATGGAGATCGATGACCCGTTTTTAAATTGTAATGCCTCAGAGCCCACTTGGTTCCAGGCGCTGTTCTGGGGCTCAGGAGGCTGTTCTGGCATGGGGCATGAGGGCTCCGTTTTTAAATTGTAACGCCCCAGAGCCCGCTTGCTGCAGGCGCTGTTCTGGGGCTCAGGAGGCTGTTTTGCCATGGGGCATGAGGGCTCCGTTTTTTAAAAATAACCTCTGAGCCCGCTTGCGGCTGGTGCTGCTCGGGGTGTCTGGGGGCGGGCTCCCGGTGTCCTTGGGGCTCTGTGGCCCGATTGCCGCGTTTTTTTTTCTTTAAAATAACCCCCGAGCCCGCCTGCAGCTGGCGCTGCTCTGGGTGTCTGGGGGCGGGCTCCCGGTGTCCTCGGGGCTCTGTGGCCCGATTGCTGCGTTTTCTTTTTTTTTAAATACCCCAGAGCCCGCTTGCGGCTGGCGCTGCTCGGGGTGTCTGGGGGCAGGCTCCCGGTGTCCTCGGGGCTCTGTGGCCCGATTGCCAGGTTTTTTTTTTTAAATATCCCCTGAGCCCGCTTGCGGCTGGTGCTGCTCGGGGTGTCTGGGGGCGGGCTCCCGGTGTCCTCGGGGCTTTGTGGCCCGATTGCCGCGTTTTTATTTTTTTAAATAACCCCCCGAGCCCGCTTGCGGCTGGCGCTGCGCGGGGTGTCTGGGACGGCATGGCAGCTGGGAGCTTCTCCTACGGGGCTGATGTGCAAGACCCTCCCCTTCAGTGATGTCACCATCCAGTCACTGAAGGGGCGGGGCCTTGCACATCAGCCTCGTGTGTGTGTGTGTGTGTTTTATATTTATTTGATACGTTTTTATATAGCGTGGACTTTACCCGAAGGTGTCAGAGCGCTTCACAATAGGAACAGTAATGATACATGAGGAGAAAATTTACAAGTGAGCATGTTACAAAAGCAAACGTTATGTTACATAAGGCAATAGTGACAATTGTGCAAGTATCAAGAGCAAACAAAATACAGAAGGTCGTAAACGATACGTTACAAAAGGAAAAAGTGACGTGTGCAGGTTGCGAAAGCATACAAAGTACACGTAGAGGTAATAAATGGCACACTCAAAACACTAAAACAAACGTTACGTTACATGAGGCAATAGTGACAATTGTGCAAGTATCAAGAGCAAACAAAATACAAGATGTAGCTAACGATACGTTACAAAAGGAAAAAGTGACATGTGCAGGTTACAAAAGCATACAAAGTACACGTAGAGGTAAAAAATTGCAATAAATGGCACACTCAAAACACTAAAACAAACGTTACGTTATATGAGGCAGTGGTGGCCATTGTATGCTAAGGCTAGCCCCAATGACCTAGCTATTAAAGTACAGGCTTCTGCGCTGCACAGGCAGCCATTTTTTGAATATATGTTTTAGAGCACCACATGCAGCGCTTTTTTTTTTTGAAATGTGGGTTGTTGCAACTTCCTAACAGCCTTTTTAAATGCCTACATGAATTGTTTGAAATTGTAATACATTGTTTAAGAAAGGCGTGTTTTAAAACAGTTGTTGTTTTATTTAATACAGATGCAAGACCCTGCAAAAACAGACCTTATCTATGTACCCCAGGCACTGGACACCCCTGAAATAACTATCAACGCCCGAGAATTGACAGACCCGCAGACAGGTATATATATTTAGAGTTGTGTAGTTCTACGTAGTTTTGTACACAAATCTCTCAGAAGTTCTGTAGTTTCTAATGGGGTTCTCATGTATGTATGATTTTACAGCTCATGATCCCGACCTACAACAAGTTCTTGAAGATCTTATGGTGTACCTCGATGCTCAAGGAGCTATGAACAATGTGTAAAACACAACCGTTCCTACATGTAAATAAAAAAGGCCGCCGTTATTTAAACTGTCTAAGACGCTGGGAGCTGGGGTAGGCCAAAGGCCTGACCAGGGTTGTACAGGGGGCCTCCGCAGAAAGATGCCTAAGGCCGGGTATTATTTTTTCTTTACAGGGGCCCCTGTGTTATGCACGGACGACGCCGAGGTACAAGAGGCTGCGCAAAATTCAAATGAAAGACCTTTGAAGAGGAAAGCTTTAACATGTAAAGAGGGACCTGGGCCAAAGAAAGGAGCTGGGGAAAGTAATTCTAAAGGGAGTAAAGCATCAAAGAAAGGAGCTGCCAAAAGACCTCTAGCAGGTGTGTTTTTTACAAAAGGGTGTGAGAAGTACTAGCGGTGTTCCAGACTCTCAACCAGAGGGGTCCAGCGGCTTGTAGCAACGCCTGTATAAAAAGATGGCTGTGTAGAAAATTAGGATAGTGGTGATTGTACATGATGTTTTATGTTTTCTCTAATATATATTTTTCTCTTTATATTCTAGAAGCGTCTCAGAAACATGCTGAAGAGAGGTCTGCCCAGCCATTAAGGGACATAACAGCAACCGTCCAGAACAACAGATCCACCGCAAAAGGCGTGAGTAGGCGTGTACGCCAGGAGACACTCTCTACGTACTACACCTCTTCCAACATGATGAACTATCCTATAGAAAAATCTATTCTGCACAGGGGTGGGGTCAGCACTGTAGGCATGTTTACAAACCCAGATAACACAGGGCAGGGTCTGTGTAAAAACGGTACGGCTGGTCTGAGCCCTCTCAGGGTATCAAAAGGGAAATGTGTCTCAAGCATGGCACCCCTTAAGAAGAAACGTAGGGACTCAGAGAACCTCCCCTACCCTTTAAAGCGTGAGAAGTCCACCAATGTATTCACAGAGCCCCAAACCGAACCCTTAAACCTCAAGAAGAAGGAGCAGGTGCCTCCAGAGGTCCAGGCAAGGCCCTTAAGCCCTGAGAAGAACCAGAGGAGTCCTGAGCCACAATCTAAACCCTTAGACCTATCCGTAAAAAGGGGTGCTAAACCCATGAATGATGTCTATACACCCCTGATCTCCAAGGAGGTGGTAGTTGTACCGCAGGGTGTAGAAGAGATGGCACCGTCACAACCCCCTAAAACAGAAAATATCTTAAGATGAAGCCGGGGTCCCGAAGCTACAAATAGCAGCGCCCCTGAACAACCCTATTACACCGTAGGATCCAGTCTGTGTCCTGACACCCCAGACAGTTTCAAATAAACTAACAGTTTGTGTAGATGTGCAGGCCCCGGCTCAGACCCCGGCTCAGACTATAAGTGTTCAGGACCAGCCTAGGGTCTCAAAATGTGATAATACTCAACACTTAGGAGGTCCTTATATCGGGAGCAGCGACGTTCTCAATGCGTTGGGGGGCATGGTAGACAGCGTAGGTAGAACCACAGAAGCGGGGCACACGGGGGCTTCGAACAACTGGGGGTTACAGAGCCCTGGTAACCAGGCACCACACCATAACACAGACATTTCCGCTAGGACCCCTGATTACTACGACGCCAGCCCCTCACAATCCTCATACCCTGTGTCCCCTATTACCCCACCGGGAGCATACGACCCTACCAGCCCCGTGTCCAGCGTAAGCCCCACATTGCCCACAATAATATGTGGGGATGACAATACCGCCTTCGACCACTGGGCATTGCCGCTTATTGCACACCCCTGGGGTACTTATCCGCTCATGGACACACCAGGGCGCTCGCAATGGGTCCCTATTTCTAAAACACTACAGGCACAGGCTTTACAGAAAGGGGCTAAGGCTGTTAGCAGGAGAGAGGGTCCTGAGGAGTTACAGCCATTTATAAGGCCGCGCATGGTGGCCCCCCTAATCAGGCGCAAGACGATTCTGTAAACACACATGCGGTATTGGGGGCTCATGTAAAAGAGATGCAGATGGCTGTTAGAAAACTAAAACGCCAGGCGAACGCCGCTAACTTAAAATTGGGGTTGGGGATTACCAGTAACATATTCAAGAGGGCGGCCCAACAGAAGGTCGTGCAAAGGGTTGATATGTGTAAAAAAGTGATCATCCAGACGTGTCAGGCGGCTGTGGCAGACATATGTGGTATACGGGCGTGACTATGGCAGCGCCAACCCCTAAAGAGTCCCATGGCCTGTGGTGCTCATAAGAGGCCCCCGAAAACAAAATATAGCCGTAAGGTGCAGAGGTTACTGACAAAGTCCTTACGCTTCTTACAACTTCTCAAGCAGCGGCCACCTGTTTCCCTAGATCCCCTCAAACAAGACAACCCTGTTTCCCTAGAACCCATCAAACAAGGTACCATAGTTTTAAGACCAACGCCTGAAACACTGCCTGAAACACATAAATCAACACCACACACCCACCAATACATAGGTGCAGGAGCTAATATACCAAGGGCCGGCCATTTGAAGGGGTCAGGGGGTAGAGCATTAAAACTCCAACCCGCGGAACATTCTGAAGGACCTAGGAGTGGATCTGTAGCAGAGGCCTCCATGAACAAGACGTACACCAACACATACCAACCTGTTCAGATAGGCTGGGGCTTGATTCCTAGAAAAACCTTGGCCCGTAAAAAAAAACAAAAGTGGGCTAATAGTGCAAAGCACCGGCGGCTTTTAATACGCAAGCTGAAGAAGGCTAGAATATGCGCTACCCGTAGGTTTACAAGGACCCCAGAGACAGGTCCCGACCTGAACCCCCAAAATGACAAACCAAAGAACAACGTCGTAAGTCACACTCCTGTTGATGCGGGTTCAGAGCCCTTGTTTTTAGAGAGTGTTAGAAGTTACAGTCGCAATGTAGAGAGGTTTAACGCCGTAGAACACTATGAGGAGTTTAGATTTGTTAACCTACACCAAAAAACATCATCCGATCATGGGATTCTAGCTATACATCAGGCTGGGCAGGAGCTCATTGAAAGGTTGTTACGCAATGTGGGACCTAATGACTTTTTCCAACTCCGCTTCCAGGGGCAGGGTTTTGACAGGCCGTTGTTCACCAGACGGAAGGCCCTAGAGGTGTTTGACGCTGTGCAATTTTTAGAAAACCTCTCCAGGCTTTTACAGAGTAAGGCTGAACTAGTCGCCTATGGCACTTTTAGAGTCATAGCCCTCATTGTACGGGGCGTGAGGGGTGTGTTTCCAGACCTTTAAAGAGCATACTATACAGTCAGATAATTGGTAAGAAACAATGGTGGCTGCTCAACTTTAACAGCGACGCCTCCAATACATGTCTGGCGGCCAGCATCGTGGGGCTATTGATGGATCGCAAGACCCCTGATGCTGTCATCATGTCTAGAGTGGCTGAAGCCCACGAGGTTCTTGAAATACCTCCTGACCGTATGGTCGGCTTTGGTGACATAGGTCTTTTTGAGAACTATTTCGCAGTGACAGTGAAAGTTCTTTATCACAACGGCTCCTGGCAGTACTTTACAACCGGGGAACGTGTGAGAAACAAGACCGTATATGTCCTTCACAATGAAAATCATTTTTACGGAATCTTGAACCCTAAAGGTTTTCTGGGGGTCAAGTATGTGTGCGCCCACTGTGACCATATATACAACAATAGAACATATCACCAGTGTGAAATGCATTGTAAGATGTGTCAGAGGGACGGGTGCATAGAAGACGCTACCCTGAAGGTGAGGTGCGGCACGTGTAGGATGTTTTGTCGCTCGCAAGACTGCTTGAGCATACACAAGAAATCTTTTAACTGCATCCCTAAAACGGATTGCCGCGAGTGTGGTCGGTATGTGGCAACAGATCACAAGTGCAAAGGCATGATATGCCCCCGTTGCCATGTATCTTTCACAGCCGGCACCAACCATCAGTGTTATATGGTTAAAGGTCTCCCCCAGACCAAGACCGAAGACTATATAGTGTTTGATATAGAGTGCACACAAGAGACGGGGGTACACCAGCCTAACTATATTTACGCACACCACCTAACTTCCGACGATAGCTGGGAGTTTGAAGGGCGAACGTGTGTTGGTGATTTCCTCAGCACTTTCATTCAAACCAAATTCCAAGGGTATACCATGCTCGCCCACAACTCGAAAGCCTACGATTCCTTCTTTATTCTGCAAAACATGATTCGTGAAAAGATACAAGTTGAACTCATAACACAGTGTTCTAAACTGATGCTGTTGACGGTATGCCCTTTACAAATACAGTTCATAGACACCCTGAATTTCCTACCCATGAAATTGAGCAAGCTGCCAAAGGCCTTTGGGTTCCCAGGGTGTAAAGGTTATTTTCCACACTTTTTTAACACCTGGGCCAACCAGAATTATGTGGGGCCCATGCCTCCTCCTGACAGCTACGGGGTTGAATACATGATTCCTGATGAGAAAGAGAGCTTTATACAATGTTACTCTGAAAAACGTGAAAAGGAGTTTCATTTTCAAACAGAGTTGAAAGCTTATTGTCAGGCTGATGTAATGATCCTACGGCAAGCTTGTAACCTCTTCAGAGATGCTGTGGTGTCTATGACTAAAAAAGTCAAGGTCTTGAAACCTAAGACACTGACTAAGAAAGTCAAGGCCTTGAAATCCAAGACCCTAACTAAAATGGGTCTGGCCGTGACATCCAAAACCCCTGAAATGCTAGAAGCGGTCGAATACATAGACCCGTTTCAAAACGTCACTCTGGCCTCCATGTGTATGTTCATCTACAAGCACATGTTTTTGAGGTCAGAAACTATCGCTCTAGTACCGCCAGACCTCTATAACGGTAAACAGAAATGTTATTCAACTCCCTCTATCCAATGGCTCATGCACGTCTCTGAGAAGGAAGACATACAAATTCAGCATGCCTTACAGGGTGGTGAATACCGCCTGGGCCCCTATCACCTGGACGTCTACTCTGTAATTAAGGGCGTGCCGACGGCCTTTGAATTCAACTGCTGTTTTTACCACGGCTGCCCCAAGTGTTACAAACCCCACGAGTATAACAAAATGCTGGGTGCCACATGTGAACACTTATACAGACGTACTCTGACAAAGGCCCGGTATGTTGAAAAGCGGGGCTTTGCTATGAGAGTTCTTTGGGAGCACGGGTGGCTAGAAATGTTAAAAAGCCAACACTGGTCTCTGCTCTTTTCTTAAGACTCGTGATTTACCCAAACCTCTGGAGCCCCGCGATGCCTTATTCGGGGGTCATACAAATGCCATACAACTGTACAAGGCTGCTGGTGAGGGTGAGAAAATACACTACTATGATTTCACCAGTCTGTACCCTTTTGTGAACAAAATGAAGTTGTACCCCATGGGTCACCCCACCATCATCTATAGAGATTTTAAGCCCCTAGCCGAATACTTTGGGCTGGTCAAATGCAAAATCTATCCTCCTAAGCAGCTTTACTTTCCGGTGTTACCATGCAGAGTCGATGGTAAGCTTATTTTCCCCCTCTGTCGAACATGTGCGATGTTTAAAGAGGTTGATGTTGAGGTAATTCAGTTTCCGATCCCGTTCGTATTTAGCCACCATTTTGTGCCTTTCCGCCATTTTTGTGTTGCCCTCACTCAGGCGGCACGGTGAACGAAGTGTTGTTTTCCCTCATCCTACTGCAACGTGTCAAATAACCTCCTGCCTCTGTTTATAGCTGATGTCAGGGTCCGGCCGACTCCACTAATCCTCGTCTAGTCTGACTGATCCCTGTTTCAACTATCTGTTGGTTCACACCATTCTTTCCTGACTTTATCTTATCCTCTGACCTTCACTATTCTTTACTCGTATTTTCTCATTTCACAACTGTCCTCCGGGGCATACAAATGTGTCCTGCCACCTGCAAGTCGACTTATAAACACTACCACTTATTAACTTGTGGGGAAGGGTGACAAACACAGTTGGGAGAGAGGCTTATTTGAGTTACTTAATATCTTGTTTTCACATTCTTCTCATTGGTTAACCCTGTATGCATTGGGAGTGTTCTTTGTGAATATGTGTGTTATAAAAGATTGTGCGCCGCAAAGTAAAGTGGCAGTCTCCTAAGAACATACCAAGTGTACTTCTGGGACAACTGTTCTTAGCTGCAGCTAATAAACCCTATCTTCTACGTCTAACGGAGTGTCCCGCGTCTCTGTTCGACAAAGCAGGTGAACTCAGGAGATTAAGGCGTACCCTGCGCCGCCAGGCCCATAAGGTCTTGGTTCTTCAATTGGCGCCCAACGTAGGGTGGTTTCAGAGGTAGCAGTTCTTGCCCGAGGATCGTGAGGAGCCCCGCAGGAAATTTCTGGAGGAATCACGAACCACGTCAAGCGACCCCTGTATGTCGAAGTGGTCCGAAGGTCTTTTGCAGCGCGGTTTCTCCTTTCTGACGGCTGCTGATGACTGCTGCCCTGACTGCCGCCCTGCTTTGGTCCCTTTGATGATGTTTGGTATCGCGAGACATTAGACGGGCCTCTGTTGGCGTAAGAAGACACTTAGTTAAGTATTGGTGGGTAGCTCCCACTATTTTGTTTTGATTTGGGTCTTTGATTCGGCTATTGCAAAAGCCCAAGCCGAGGGGTGAGTACGTTTGTACTGTATTATTTGATTTAACCCCTTGATGTTTGTGAACAGTCCAGTGAAATAACGATGCCTGGTCTGAATAAGTTTAGGAAGTTCTGTTGCTTTGGTTGTAATAGGGATTCCCGGCTGGAGGACTCTTGTCCAAATCCTCCGGTTGGAACTCCCACCTATGAGCTTTATTCAAAACATGGTGTCTGCCCCATCGCCTTTAATAAGGCATGGATCCGATACACGAAGAACGATGGCGTTCTACAGTGGCCACAAAATTGTAGTTTTGAGCCTGACATATTAGACAATTTGGAAGCGATATTGTTCAAAAGACAAGCCCGGCCGGCAATGTTTGACTCTTTCCGCCTCTGGCGTAAGGAAGCCAAACAGAAAGAAATTAAGCAGGCAAAACGAGATAAGAAAGCACAAAATATGACGATTATACAGGCTGCACAGCAGTTTAAAGATAATGAGATTGATAATGCAATGGAGATTTCAGAGAGACAGCATCGTATGGCAATAGATAGATGCTATCTGGTGTTGCCTAATTCCCCTTCTGATAAAAGTAAGGATCTGGAGGAAGACCCTTTGATGTCTCACCTACTGAGATTGCCTCCACCCTATGTACAAGGTGCTAATGCACCCCCGTTGTTACAACCTCTTCAGTTACACCTGTTGTCCCCCCACCTTCCGGTTCTTCCACATTTGCCTCTTCCGGTATTGCCACTCCCACCTCTCGTGCCACCGATTCCTTTGTCTCCATCTCCTGAATCTCAATCTTCTTTGCCTTCGGCTCCCCTTATAACTGCCAGTTCCTCTCCTGTATCGCCTAATATCTTGTCCCCTGTTATTATGTCTTATTCTCCTACTGTGCGCAAACAAATATCTGGTTTCTTGTCCCCTTTCTTTGAGACTCTGAACATGTCTCCGGCTTTTTCTTGAAGACAGTCTCGTAGTCAACTTCCAGGTTCCGACGAACGGGTGGTATTGGACTCTCTCGCTCGCAAATGGATCGAGAAGGGTCCCCAGTATAGTGTGAAAGATATCATGATCACCTTTCATCAGTGGGAGGCGCCCACGCAGAGATATGTATTTAATGTTATGTGTGACACTCTCGCTAAAGAATGGGAGGATATGGATTTGGGTTTACTTCCCCAGGGTTTGTTGGATGTTCAGGCTAATTTCGATAAAGGACTCACTGTGGGTTCTAAGGTTGAGGACGCCGTAAGGACACTTGTTACTTTTAGGTCCTTATTTTCTTCACAAACTTTTCTTGATTCTGATCCTGCTGTTCGGCAGACATTGAAACATTACCCAATGAGAGAGGTTCCTCCGATATGGAGGGAAGAGGTTGCGCAAGCAGGTAATAATCCAGCTATTCCCGCTCACTTCCAGCGTATATGGGTACATGTGCCCTGGAAGAGATCTGATGTTTTGGCCCTGTCAAGTACCTGTTCCAAAAGACGAGACTTCCGCAGGAGCCGATGACTATTCCGCAATTCCCAACCCAGTTGCCCAGGCACAGCACACAAGATATATGAATGCGCACCTAAGCAAACAGGGGGGGGGAAAGGGGAGTTGGAAGAAAAGAGAAAAACGCCACGTCTTGTTCTTCAGACAGGACTGCTTCTACGAAGCTGGATACGTCTTGCTTATCTACTGGATTGCTTCTTCTAAGTAGGATCCTTCCTGAAAGACAGAGCTATATTATAATTCTCTTACAGTCTTTTCCTCAATTCTTGTCCTGACTAAACCCACAGCATTTACCTGTCTCAACTAGTGGCTAGCTTTTCTCTTGTAGGTTGCCTTCTACGGTTTCTGATACTTAATAACCCTGTTGAGGTAAACACTAATTAGTCTTCACTCAATAAATAATAGGCAATACCTCTAATTCTCACTCTCATTACTATTGTCTTACTATGAGTTTACCTTGCAACCATAAGTAGACTACTTTGTCTTTATCAGTCTCTTTTTCTTTTATTTACAGAAGAAGTTCCTGGATTGTCGAGTTTTCAGGTGAATTCCAGAAGATGAGGTGGTCTTCGATAAGTTGGTAAGTACTTTTATATATATATATATACATAACAACACCTACATAGAAGTTAGTAGTTAGACTTCAATCTTTATCTCACTGTCCCAGAAAATGCTCTCTTCAAACTTAGTGGGTTTGCAAACACTGGGAAAAAATGCAATTCTATATTTTGACTCCAAGTAGGTTGAAGCGCAATAAGGTAACCTGACCTGATACAATCCTTGCGCTTCCTAGAATGAGACTATTCTCCATAAAAGTTCTCAAGAAAATCTGACACTGTAGCTTCCTTCCTTGAAATTCACTCGCTCCAAGAATTAGTAAGATACAGTCTTACCTTCCGCAGCCGCGGAAGCCGGAAATTCAGGAAAAAATGTACTTCAGTACTCACGAACCAGAACCCTGCCAAACCTGATAATTCGCCGCTTCAGAGATTGCGACCGAACTCCTCAGGTAGACAGTTGAAGTGCGCAGTTAGCCGCGCGGGCAAACGCGACCACAGCTGCGTGCGAAAAAAGGTAGAACCACTAGACTGCCAAACTCCATTGGCATCACCGGCGGCCATCTTGAGATTCCGCGAGATACCAATAGGAGTCTAATCAAGGAATAAAGAGGATCCTTTGGGGATAGGTCTTTCCATGATCTAGATTGGAGCACCTTACATGTTTAGCGGACTGGAAATACGCAGTCCTGACAGTACCCCCCACCTAAACCCCTCCTTCAGCTCCCTTGGGTTTCAGTGGGTGCCTACTGTGAAATTCTCTGATCAAACGTTGAGCGTGCAAGTTGTCCTTTGGTTCCCAACTTCTTTCTTCAGGACCAAAACCCTTCCAATCTACCAGATAGAACAGTTTCCCTCGCCTAACTCTAGAGTCGAGAATTCGCTTAACTTCAAACTCCTCCCCAGCCTGGACTTGAAGAGGCTTGGAAGGACCTTTCTTTCTCAAATTCAGCGGGCTCTTCCTTAGTAGGGAAACATGAAAAACCGAATGAATCTTGAGTCTTGGAGGAAGCTGCACTTTAACACTGACTGGATTCAACATCTTTTCGACTTGAAAGGGACCAATGTACCTAGGCTGAAACTTTCGATTCCCCTTTAATCGTAGATTACGTGTAGAAATCCAGACCTCCTCCCCTGACTCAAATATTGGACTGGGGCGCCTCTTCTTATCTGCTTGTCTCTTGTAAGAGGCCTTGGCCTTGATTAAATTATCTGTAGCTTGTTGATAAGCTTTACGGAGATTCTGAATTACTTCCACTGCTGGAACCTCACTCTCTTGTCGTCCTGCAAAAGTGTTTGGATGTCTCCCAGAGTTTAAATAGAAAGGGGAGTAACCAGTAGAGGAATGTTCAGCATTATTATAAGCAAACTCAGCTGCCCAAATTATATCTGGCCATTCCCCCTCGTGATCCATCAGGAATAGACGCAAATATTGCTCTAACTCCTGATTTACCCTTTCAGTTTGACCGTCAGTCTCGGGATGGAAACTGGAAGACAACCAGGAGTCAATATTTAATCGCTTCAGAAATGACCTCCAGAAATGAGATATAAACTGAGGATCCCGGTCAGAAATTACCACCCTGGGAATCCCATGAGTCTTAACTACATGTTGGGTGAACAATGAGGCTAACTGAGAAGCATTGGGAATTGACTTTAGTGGGACAAAATGACTAATTTTAGTGAAATGATCCACCACTACCCAAATGACTGAAAAGCCCTGACTAGAAGGTAGTTCTACAATGAAATCCATGGAAACAGTGTGCCAAGGATAAGGAGCCGGGGGAACTGGTAGAAGCAAACCTTGTGGAGCCATTCTAACTGACTTCCCCTTCAAACACTGCTCACAAGTAGCAACATGTTGTCCCACCTGAGTTTCCATGGACGGCCACCAAAATTCGCGCTGAACCAGTTCCAAAGTTTTCTTCACTCCTTTGTGGCCAGCCAACAAATCATCATGAAAATGTTGGATTACCTTATTTTGTAGTTCTTCATTAGGAACATAAAGTTTTCCTTTGAAATAGAGTCTACCATTTCGGATCTCTCGATTTCCATCTTCCTTGACCCAATCTGCAAAATTTAAAATTGCAAAAGCTTGATTTAGTTGCTCTTCAAACTCGGGAAACAAAATTACCCCAATAATCTTCTCCGGTGGGATTATCAGCTCTTTTTCCAGAATCGGAACATCTTCTCCTGCATCCAGACGTGATAATGCATCAGCCTTTCCATTAGCAGATCCAGGTTTGTAGGTTAATACAAAATTATAGTCCGCAAAAAATAAGGACCAACGCAACTGTCTGGGAGTTAAGGTTCGAGCGGACTTTAAAAACTGAAGATTTCGGTGGTCCGTGAACACTGTAACCTCATGTCGAGTACCCAACAAGTAATGCCTCCATTCCTGAAAAGCATCCTTGACCGCCAACAACTCCTTATCGGCAATGGAGTAATTCAACTCAGCGGGAGTTAACTTTCTGGACCGGTAAGCTACCGGATGAAGCTGACCGGTGGTCTTGTCCCTCTGAGATAAAATTCTGCCCACCGCCAAATTGGAAGCATCAGCCTCAACAAAGAACGGCTCTTCAGGATTGGGATGCCGAAGCACCGGCGCTGTAGGGAAAATTTTCTTTAATCTACTGAAGGCTTCCTCAGTTTCATTGGTCCAATCAAAACTCACTCCTTTCCTGAGCAGCCGGGTTAGCGGAGACACCTTCTCAGAAAAATTTTCAATGAAACGTCGGTAAAAATTGGCGAAACCAATGAAACTCTGCACTTGTTTTACATTTCGAGGGGAGGGCCAATCGTTAATAGTCTTTACTTTAGCTTCATCCATAGATACCCCCTTAGAGGAGAGCACATAACCCAAAAACTCCACTTGGCTAGCGTTGAACACACATTTCTCCAATTTTACAAAAAGCTGATGTTCCAGCAGAGTCTTTAAAATAAGTCGCACATGCTGAACATGTTCACTTATATTTTCAGAAAAAATGAGTATGTCATCGATATAGACGACAGCGAAACGATCTAAATATTCTCTCAACACATCGTTGACGAAATGCTGGAAGGCCGCCGGAGCGTTGCATAAACCAAATGGCATGACCTGATACTCAAAGAGTCCCAATCTAGTCCGAAAGGCAGTCTTCCACTCATCGCCTTCCGCCATCCGGACCAAATGATAAGCCCCCCTCAAGTCAAGCTTGGTATACACACGTGCTCCCTTAACCCCTTCGACGCTCATGACGGAACGGTTCCGTCATGAGCGTCGGTTGAGCTGTGCTCATGACGGAACCGTTCCGTCATGACCACGCCCGCGCAAGCAGCGCTCAGCACAGCGGGGGAATCCGCCCCGCATGGAAGGGGTTAACCTGATCCAGCAATTCAGAAATTAATGGTAGAGGATATCTATTCTTCCTTGTTACTGAATTTAAAGCTCGATAGTCAATGCACGTTCTCAGATTCCCATCCTTCTTGGGAATAAAAAAAAGGGGGGAAGAGACTGGGGACTGAGAAGGGCGAATTAATCCATTTGCTAAATACAATTCTAAATATTCCTTTAGATGTTGATTCTCTTTTTCTGAAAGAGCGTAAATACGACTGCATGGCAAAGAGGCTCCTGGTTCCCCAAATTGTGACAATGACTCTTGCAGTATTCAGAATCCATTTCTATAGTTCTTTTGGCCCAATCTATCCTTGGATTGTGCTCAGTAAGCCACGGAAGCCCCAAAATAAGCTGAAACTGGGGAGCGTCTATGAGACTGAATTTCAACTGACTCACATGGTTTCCAGGCCCAGTTAGTCTAATCACCTCCATATCATGTACAATGGGACCAGATGACAAATTGGTACCATCTACTGCACACACTGCTTCGGGTCTTTCTTTCTTTACAAAGGCAATTCTCATCCTCTTCGCGAAGCCGATGTCACAGAAATTGCCCGTTGCTCCGGAGTCAATCATCACAGAAACCTCTTTCAACCTGGCTCCTCCAAATTCTATGGTACTGGCAACGATTAAATGTGGTGTCGAAGACTGTAATGTATTCGCTATTAACTGAGGATCAGGAGTTGACTTTTCTTCAGCTCCCACCAGGGCAACTCCTCTTACTGGTGGAGCCTGTCTTTTACTAAAGCGTTGCTTTTAGGCTTCTTTTGACATTCTTTTACAAAATGCCCAGAATCTCCACAGTACATGCATAACTTGCCCATCCGTCTCCTTTCTCTTTCCTCCTTTGATAAAGGCCCTCGCACGGAGCTAATTTGCATGGGTTCTTCTTCGGTAGAAACTTCCTTGCTCTTTGTGCCTTCAAATTTGACCCGGTCAAATCGAGGAGGAAAATACTTAACATCCTTCCTACGCTCACTCTTTCTTTCACTTTGTCGTTGGTCAATTTGCAATACTAAATCAATTAGTTCGGAAACATCGGTGGGTCGCTTAGGAATTTGCGCCAGACCATCCTTAATCTCATCCTTAAGGCCCCGATAGAAAATTGCAGCTCTCTTGGTTTCGGGCCAGTTTGTTTCTACAATTAACTTATTAAATTGCGCCAAATATGCCACCAACTCTCTATTCCCTTGCTTCAAATCCAAAAGTTCATTGTCCGTAGTTTGTGAAACAGCTCTTCTATCGAATATCCGCAAAAATTCTCGTTTGAACTCATCAAAATTATACAGAATTGGGTCATTATTATTAACCAATGGCATCGACCAAGCAGCTGCGTCACCACTCAGGTAGGACAACATGAACGCCACCTTAGACTGATCCTCCTTAAAAATGATAGGTCTACAGAGATAATGTAATGAGCACTGTGTAAGGAAAATTTGCGCCTTATGTGGATCCCCACTAAATCTTTCTGGAGCTGCTAGGGGAATGGTGGGTGATATGGCATGAATAACCTGTGTGGTGAGTTCTGCCGCTGAGGGAGCAGGAGCAAAAGACTGAGATTTATTTTCCTTAGATTCGGAAACTGCACTAACTGACAATTCTTCCACCCTTTGACGTAAAAATAGAGTGTCCTGACTGGACTTTCTAACCTCCTCTCGCAAGGACTTATTCTCTAACATGGCCTCACCAAGTTGTACTTGAATACCCTCTAACACTGTAGCTAGGGCCTTGACATCAAATCCCTCAGCCATCCTGCCCAGGCGGAAGTATTTTGAAGCTGGCACTTCAATCTGTCAAGTACCTGTTCCAAAAGACGAGACTTCCGCAGGAGCCGACGACTATTCCGCAATTCCCAACCCAGTTGCCCAGGCACAGCATATAATATATATATATATGCGCACCTAAGCAATCAGGGGGGGGAAAGGGGAGTTGGAAGAAAAGAGAAAAATGCCACGTCCTGTTCTTCAGACAGGACTGCTTCGACGAAGCTGGATACGTCTTGCTTATCTACTGGATTGCTTCTTCTAAGTAGGATCCTTCCTGAAAGACAGAGCTATATTATAATTCTCTTACAGTCTTTTCCTCAATTCTTGTCCTGACTAAACCCACAGCATTTACCTGTCTCAACTAGTGGCTAGCTTTTCTCTTGTAGGTTGCCTTCTACGGTTTCTGATACTTAATAACCCTGTTGAGGTAAACACTAATTAGTCTTCACTCAATAAATAATAGGCAATACCTCTAATTCTCACTCTCATTACTATTGTCTTACTATGAGTTTACCTTGCAACCATAAGTAGACTACTTTGTCTTTATCAGTCTCTTTTTCTTTTATTTACAGAAGAAGTTCCTGGATTGTCGAGTTTTCAGGTGAATTCCAGAAGATGAGGTGGTCTTCGATAAGTTGGTAAGTACTTTTATATATATATATATACATAACAACACCTACATAGAAGTTAGTAGTTAGACTTCAATCTTTATCTCACTGTCCCAGAAAATGCTCTCTTCAAACTTAGTGGGTTTGCAAACACTGGGAAAAAATGCAATTCTATATTTTGACTCCAAGTAGGTTGAAGCGCAATAAGGTAACCTGACCTGATACAATCCTTGCGCTTCCTAGAATGAGACTATTCTCCATAAAAGTTCTCAAGAAAATCTGACACTGTAGCTTCCTTCCTTGAAATTCACTCGCTCCAAGAATTAGTAAGATACAGTCTTACCTTCCGCAGCCGCGGAAGCCGGAAATTCAGGAAAAAATGTACTTCAGTACTCACGAACCAGAACCCTGCCAAACCTGATAATTCGCCGCTTCAGAGATTGCGACCGAACTCCTCAGGTAGACAGTTGAAGTGCGCAGTTAGCCGCGCGGGCAAACGCGACCACAGCTGCGTGCGAAAAAAGGTAGAACCACTAGACTGCCAAACTCCATTGGCATCACCGGCGGCCATCTTGAGATTCCGCGAGATACCAATAGGAGTCTAATCAAGGAATAAAGAGGATCCTTTGGGGATAGGTCTTTCCATGATCTAGGTTGGAGCACCTTACATGTTTAGCGGACTGGAAATACGCAGTCCTGACAGTACCCCCCACCTAAACCCCTCCTTCAGCTCCCTTGGGTTTCAGTGGGTGCCTACTGTGAAATTCTCTGATCAAACGTTGAGCGTGCAAGTTGTCCTTTGGTTCCCAACTTCTTTCTTCAGGACCAAAACCCTTCCAATCTACCAGATAGAACAGTTTCCCTCGCCTAACTCTAGAGTCGAGAATTCGCTTAACTTCAAACTCCTCCCCAGCCTGGACTTGAAGAGGCTTGGAAGGACCTTTCTTTCTCAAATTCAGCGGGCTCTTCCTTAGTAGGGAAACATGAAAAACCGAATGAATCTTGAGTCTTGGAGGAAGCTGCACTTTAACACTGACTGGATTCAACATCTTTTCGACTTGAAAGGGACCAATGTACCTAGGCTGAAACTTTCGATTCCCCTTTAATCGTAGATTACGTGTAGAAATCCAGACCTCCTCCCCTGACTCAAATATTGGACTGGGGCGCCTCTTCTTATCTGCTTGTCTCTTGTAAGAGGCCTTGGCCTTGATTAAATTATCTGTAGCTTGTTGATAAGCTTTACGGAGATTCTGAATTACTTCCACTGCTGGAACCTCACTCTCTTGTCGTCCTGCAAAAGTGTTTGGATGTCTCCCAGAGTTTAAATAGAAAGGGGAGTAACCAGTAGAGGAATGTTCAGCATTATTATAAGCAAACTCAGCTGCCCAAATTATATCTGGCCATTCCCCCTCGTGATCCATCAGGAATAGACGCAAATATTGCTCTAACTCCTGATTTACCCTTTCAGTTTGACCGTCAGTCTCGGGATGGAAACTGGAAGACAACCAGGAGTCAATATTTAATCGCTTCAGAAATGACCTCCAGAAATGAGATATAAACTGAGGATCCCGGTCAGAAATTACCACCCTGGGAATCCCATGAGTCTTAACTACATGTTGGGTGAACAATGAGGCTAACTGAGAAGCATTGGGAATTGACTTTAGTGGGACAAAATGACTAATTTTAGTGAAATGATCCACCACTACCCAAATGACTGAAAAGCCCTGACTAGAAGGTAGTTCTACAATGAAATCCATGGAAACAGTGTGCCAAGGATAAGGAGCCGGGGGAACTGGTAGAAGCAAACCTTGTGGAGCCATTCTAACTGACTTCCCCTTCAAACACTGCTCACAAGTAGCAACATGTTGTCCCACCTGAGTTTCCATGGACGGCCACCAAAATTCGCGCTGAACCAGTTCCAAAGTTTTCTTCACTCCTTTGTGGCCAGCCAACAAATCATCATGAAAATGTTGGATTACCTTATTTTGTAGTTCTTCATTAGGAACATAAAGTTTTCCTTTGAAATAGAGTCTACCATTTCGGATCTCTCGATTTCCATCTTCCTTGACCCAATCTGCAAAATTTAAAATTGCAAAAGCTTGATTTAGTTGCTCTTCAAACTCGGGAAACAAAATTACCCCAATAATCTTCTCCGGTGGGATTATCAGCTCTTTTTCCAGAATCGGAACATCTTCTCCTGCATCCAGACGTGATAATGCATCAGCCTTTCCATTAGCAGATCCAGGTTTGTAGGTTAATACAAAATTATAGTCCGCAAAAAATAAGGACCAACGCAACTGTCTGGGAGTTAAGGTTCGAGCGGACTTTAAAAACTGAAGATTTCGGTGGTCCGTGAACACTGTAACCTCATGTCGAGTACCCAACAAGTAATGCCTCCATTCCTGAAAAGCATCCTTGACCGCCAACAACTCCTTATCGGCAATGGAGTAATTCAACTCAGCGGGAGTTAACTTTCTGGACCGGTAAGCTACCGGATGAAGCTGACCGGTGGTCTTGTCCCTCTGAGATAAAATTCTGCCCACCGCCAAATTGGAAGCATCAGCCTCAACAAAGAACGGCTCTTCAGGATTGGGATGCCGAAGCACCGGCGCTGTAGGGAAAATTTTCTTTAATCTACTGAAGGCTTCCTCAGTTTCATTGGTCCAATCAAAACTCACTCCTTTCCTGAGCAGCCGGGTTAGCGGAGACACCTTCTCAGAAAAATTTTCAATGAAACGTCGGTAAAAATTGGCGAAACCAATGAAACTCTGCACTTGTTTTACATTTCGAGGGGAGGGCCAATCGTTAATAGTCTTTACTTTAGCTTCATCCATAGATACCCCCTTAGAGGAGAGCACATAACCCAAAAACTCCACTTGGCTAGCGTTGAACACACATTTCTCCAATTTTACAAAAAGCTGATGTTCCAGCAGAGTCTTTAAAATAAGTCGCACATGCTGAACATGTTCACTTATATTTTCAGAAAAAATGAGTATGTCATCGATATAGACGACAGCGAAACGATCTAAATATTCTCTCAACACATCGTTGACGAAATGCTGGAAGGCCGCCGGAGCGTTGCATAAACCAAATGGCATGACCTGATACTCAAAGAGTCCCAATCTAGTCCGAAAGGCAGTCTTCCACTCATCGCCTTCCGCCATCCGGACCAAATGATAAGCCCCCCTCAAGTCAAGCTTGGTATACACACGTGCTCCCTTAACCCCTTCGACGCTCATGACGGAACGGTTCCGTCATGAGCGTCGGTTGAGCTGTGCTCATGACGGAACCGTTCCGTCATGACCACGCCCGCGCAAGCAGCGCTCAGCACAGCGGGGGAATCCGCCCCGCATGGAAGGGGTTAACCTGATCCAGCAATTCAGAAATTAATGGTAGAGGATATCTATTCTTCCTTGTTACTGAATTTAAAGCTCGATAGTCAATGCACGTTCTCAGATTCCCATCCTTCTTGGGAATAAAAAAAAGGGGGGAAGAGACTGGGGACTGAGAAGGGCGAATTAATCCATTTGCTAAATACAATTCTAAATATTCCTTTAGATGTTGATTCTCTTTTTCTGAAAGAGCGTAAATACGACTGCATGGCAAAGAGGCTCCTGGTTCCCCAAATTGTGACAATGACTCTTGCAGTATTCAGAATCCATTTCTATAGTTCTTTTGGCCCAATCTATCCTTGGATTGTGCTCAGTAAGCCACGGAAGCCCCAAAATAAGCTGAAACTGGGGAGCGTCTATGAGACTGAATTTCAACTGACTCACATGGTTTCCAGGCCCAGTTAGTCTAATCACCTCCGTATCATGTACAATGGGACCAGATGACAAATTGGTACCATCTACTGCACACACTGCTTCGGGTCTTTCTTTCTTTACAAAGGCAATTCTCATCCTCTTCGCGAAGCCGATGTCACAGAAATTGCCCGTTGCTCCGGAGTCAATCATCACAGAAACCTCTTTCAACCTGGCTCCTCCAAATTCTATGGTACTGGCAACGATTAAATGTGGTGTCGAAGACTGTAATGTATTCGCTATTAACTGAGGATCAGGAGTTGACTTTTCTTCAGCTCCCACCAGGGCAACTCCTCTTACTGGTGGAGCCTGTCTTTTACTAAAGCGTTGCTTTTAGGCTTCTTTTGACATTCTTTTACAAAATGCCCAGAATCTCCACAGTACATGCATAACTTGCCCATCCGTCTCCTTTCTCTTTCCTCCTTTGATAAAGGCCCTCGCACGGAGCTAATTTGCATGGGTTCTTCTTCGGTAGAAACTTCCTTGCTCTTTGTGCCTTCAAATTTGACCCGGTCAAATCGAGGAGGAAAATACTTAACATCCTTCCTACGCTCACTCTTTCTTTCACTTTGTCGTTGGTCAATTTGCAATACTAAATCAATTAGTTCGGAAACATCGGTGGGTCGCTTAGGAATTTGCGCCAGACCATCCTTAATCTCATCCTTAAGGCCCCGATAGAAAATTGCAGCTCTCTTGGTTTCGGGCCAGTTTGTTTCTACAATTAACTTATTAAATTGCGCCAAATATGCCACCAACTCTCTATTCCCTTGCTTCAAATCCAAAAGTTCATTGTCCGTAGTTTGTGAAACAGCTCTTCTATCGAATATCCGCAAAAATTCTCGTTTGAACTCATCAAAATTATACAGAATTGGGTCATTATTATTAACCAATGGCATCGACCAAGCAGCTGCGTCACCACTCAGGTAGGACAACATGAACGCCACCTTAGACTGATCCTCCTTAAAAATGATAGGTCTACAGAGATAATGTAAGGAGCACTGTGTAAGGAAAATTTGCGCCTTATGTGGATCCCCACTAAATCTTTCTGGAGCTGCTAGGGGAATGGTGGGTGATATGGCATGAATAACCTGTGTGGTGAGTTCTGCCGCTGAGGGAGCAGGAGCAAAAGACTGAGATTTATTTTCCTTAGATTCGGAAACTGCACTAACTGACAATTCTTCCACCCTTTGACGTAAAAATAGAGTGTCCTGACTGGACTTTCTAACCTCCTCTCGCAAGGACTTATTCTCTAACATGGCCTCACCAAGTTGTACTTGAATACCCTCTAACACTGTAGCTAGGGCCTTGACATCAAATCCCTCAGCCATCCTGCCCAGGCGGAAGTATTTTGAAGCTGGCACTTCAATCTGTCAAGTACCTGTTCCAAAAGACGAGACTTCCGCAGGAGCCGACGACTATTCCGCAATTCCCAACCCAGTTGCCCAGGCACAGCATATAATATATATATATATGCGCACCTAAGCAATCAGGGGGGGGAAAGGGGAGTTGGAAGAAAAGAGAAAAATGCCACGTCTTGTTCTTCAGACAGGACTGCTTCGACGAAGCTGGATACGTCTTGCTTATCTACTGGATTGCTTCTTCTAAGTAGGATCCTTCCTGAAAGACAGAGCTATATTATAATTCTCTTACAGTCTTTTCCTCAATTCTTGTCCTGACTAAACCCACAGCATTTACCTGTCTCAACTAGTGGCTAGCTTTTCTCTTGTAGGTTGCCTTCTACGGTTTCTGATACTTAATAACCCTGTTGAGGTAAACACTAATTAGTCTTCACTCAATAAATAATAGGCAATACCTCTAATTCTCATTCTCATTACTATTGTTTTACTATGAGTTTACCTTGCAACCATAAGTAGACTACTTTGTCTTTATCAGTCTCTTTTTCATTTATTTACAGAAGAAGTTCCTGGATTGTCGAGTTTTCAGGTGAATTCCAGAAGATGAGGTGGTCTTCGATAAGTTGGTAAGTACTTTTATATATATATATATATATATACATAACAACACCTACATAGAAGTTAGTAGTTAGACTTCAATCTTTATCTCACTGTCCCAGAAAATGCTCTCTTCAAACTTAGTGGGTTTGCAAACACTGGGAAAAAATGCAATTCTATATTTTGACTCCAAGTAGGTTGAAGCGCAATAAGGTAACCTGACCTGATACAATCCTTGCGCTTCCTAGAATGAGACTATTCTCCATAAAAGTTCTCAAGTAAATCTGACGCTGTAGCTTCCTTCCTTGAAATTCACTCGCTCCAAGAATTACTAAGATACAGTCTTACCTTCCGTAGCCGCGGAAGCCGGAAATTGAGGAAAAAATATACTTCAGTACTCACGAACCAGAACCCTGCCAAACCTGATAATTCGCTGCTTCAGAGATTGCGACCGAACTCCTCAGGTAGACAGTTGAAGTGCGCAGTTAGCCGCGCGTGCAAACGTGAACACAGCTGCGTGCGAAAAAAGGTAGAACCACTAGACTGCCAAACTCCATTGGCATCACCGGCGGCCATCTTGACATTCCGCGAGATACCAATAGGAGTCTAATCAAGGAATTAAGAGGATCCTTTGGGGATAGGTCTTTCCATGATCTAGATTGGAGTATCTTACATGTTTAGCGGACTGGAAATACGCAGTCCTGACAGGCCCTCAAACAATCTTTACCAGAACCCCGTAAAAACCCTGCTAGTTACTATAAAGAATTGTCACAGACTGTTGATGCCTGTATTATGAACTTAGCCGATATTGACATGCTGATGGGAAATGTAGTCCCACAAGCGTTATGGGCTCGGATTCGTAGAGAGGATCACGTTCAAGAATTGGGTGGTACATGGGATGCTATAGCTGCCTCGGATAGAGCACAAGTGGGTGGTGCTAAGCCTGATGTTTTGATCACAGAACTCCCTGGTAGGATTATTACTTTAATGAAAACAATGATGCCCGCCTTACGAGTTAATTGGGATAAATTAGCCGCGTGTAAACAGAAGAAAGATGAGAGTGTCTCCGATTTCTTCACTCGTTTTGAAGAGACGTTTATTGATCACAGTGGTCAGGATATGACTACGGAGGGTGGACAGCGATTATTTGTAGATAATTTCATATTCAATTTGCTCCCCGAGTTGTCACATAAATTAAAAGACTCTGAAAGTTCATGGGCTGTTTCTTCTTCGGCTCAGATATTGGCTACTGCTCAATATTACGAAATCAGGGACAAAGAGGAAAAAGACAAGCAAGAGAAGAAGACTAAAGAAATAAAAACAAAGTTTCTTCTGCAACAAGCTTATCCTCCTCGCTCTGCTCAGCGCCAGTTTCAACAGCCTCCCCAATTTCAGAGGGTGTTTCAAAAGCCTGAGCCCTATATTCTGCGGCCTTTGTTAGGTCCTAACCAATGCGCCTATTGTAGGGAGGAAGGTCATTTTAAGAATAGCTGCCCGGTTTTATTACAGCGTAATGGAGGACTATCTACTCCACGAGGTCGTGGTGGTTCCCAGTTAGTGCCCAGGGGTAGAGGTAGAGGTATGTCGCCCCAGACACAGCGTTCCCTTCCACCTCCACATTCTATGAACTACTTTGATCAGCAAAATACTCAGTCTACACAATATTACAATGATGATTACTATGTTGAAGGTGAGAATGACGGTCTTCACGCTAACTAGGACAGCCATAGACAAAGTGAGGGAGTTGTATCGATTCCAGTAAATCAGAATGGGCCTTACTTTAATGTCACTACAATGGGTGTTTCAAAGCCATTTCTTTTAGATACTGGTGCGATGAGAAGTTCTATTATTCACTCCAAACTCCTTGGGGCACCTTTGTCTGGCTTAACAAACGTATCCGTAGGATTTTCTGGCGCCCCAGTTCATTGCCCGGTCTCTTGTCCTCTGCCTATTTCAATTGGTTCCTATGATTTGGAAGCTCCGCTTCTTTTAACGACTGGTTGCGGCGAAAATCTGTTGGGTTTGGATTGATTGAAAAGACTGCATGCAACGATATATTGTTCTCCTTCTGGTGTACATCTCGTTTTGGGGCAGAAACTGACTTCTCCAATGTATTTGTCTAAAGAATTGCTCTCTCTCCCTGCAACACTATGGGTCCAAATGATGTTGGTTGTCTTGAGATCCCACCCTATGTTGTTAGTGTTACCCTCAAGCCCAATGCTAAATTGCCACGCATCCCTCAATACAAAATTCCCAATGATGGTGAAAGAGCACTTTTTGCTATTATTTATGATTTGGTTCAGAAGGGTGTGGTCGAGGAGGTTAATAAAATTGTTGTACCACAGTTTCCTGTTGTTCCAGATATCACTGCCCTGTTAACTATGATACCTGCCTTGGCAGCTTGGTTTTCTGTTATCGATCTGAAAAATGCTTTCTTCAGCATCCCCATTGCTGAAGAGAGTAGGGATATTTTTGGCTTCTCTTTAGGAGGCCGAAGTTTCCGGTTCAAGCGCGCACCCCAAGGCTATTGTGAAAGTCCCTCCATCTATAGCCAAGCTCTGAAATGCCAGCTTGATGCTTTTCCTTTGCCGCCAGGTGCTACCCTTATTCAGTATGTGGATGATTTATTGATTGCTGCTGATTCAGAGGATATTTGCAAAAACGTGACTATTGCACTATTGCGTCACTTGTCTGACCTCCACCATAAGGTTTCACCTTCTAAATTACAATATGGCCACCAAGAGGTTACCTACCTAGGTCATCTCTTGTCGAAGGAGGGAAGGCGACTGACCCCAGAACGTATTCAAGCAATTGCACAAATGTCTGTGCCATCCACACAAAGAGAAGTGCGTGCCTTTCTGGGCATTACCTCTCATTTTAGACAGTGGATTCCAAATTTTTCTTTGTTGGCTAAACCTTTGTTGGCACTCACTTTGAAAGACACACCCCAACCCCTTCCTTGGACTGATGAATGTCAGAAGAGTTTTTCTGATTTACATGCTGCCCTGGGCTCTGCTCCTGTGTTGGGTACTCTGGATTACAGTAAGCCCTTCACGCTCTATGTCCATGAAAGAGAGGGTTGTGCGTTGTCAGTCTTAACACAACGATTTGGAGACAAGCAGCGGCCATGTGCCTACTTTTCGGCCACATTAGATCCAGTAGCCAAGGCATTGCCTAGTTGTCTTAAAGCTACAGCAGCAGCAGAAATTTCTATTCGTCAATCTGCTGGAGTGGTGCTTGATAACACTCTTATTGTCATGGTACCACATGCAGTGGATACCTTGCTAAATAGGGCAAAAACACAGCATCTTACAAGCGCTCGCTTGTCTGGGTATGAACTGACGCTCCTGGCTAGTCATGTGCACATCAAACGATGTAACACTTTAAAACCAGCCACATTGTTACCTCTTTCAGAAGAGAAAGGTATTCAGGAACAACATGATTGTTTTCTCCGTACTGAGGAGGAGACAAAAGGTAGGATTGATTTGAAGGATACACCACTAATGGACCCGGATGGGATCCTTTGGGTGGATGGTTCTTGTTTTAAACTCCCTAATGGTGAAACAACTTCAGCTTACGCTGTTACCACCTTGCATACAATCGTGGAGACAGCACGCATCAGACATAATTCAGCTCAGGTGGCTGAACTGATAGCTTTGACCAGAGCATGTGTGTTATCTAAGGGGAAGAGAGTGAATGTATATACCAACAGCCAGTATGCGTTTGGTGTGGCACATAGCTTTGGTCGTTTGTGGAAGGAAAGAGGATTCTTTACCTCCCACGGTACTAAAATACAGCATGGTCAGTTGGTAGCTGATCTTCTTGAGTCACTTGCTTTGCCTACCCAGATACCAATCATAAAGTGTAGTGCACATAAGAGGATTACTGATTATGTTGGTCGCGGGAATGCTTTTGCGGATGAGGTAGTGAAAGAAACAGCCAGAGATGCTATAAGTCGCATGTATGTTGCAGGCCCTGCAAATTGGGTCAAGGAAAAAGGAATGTGTGAGGATACAATAGAAAGTGTGAGATCGATTCAAGGAGAGGCTACAGAGAAAGAGTTGAGTAAGTGGAAAGAGAGTACAGGAATGTTAGACGCAATGGGATTTGGATAGAATTGTCAGAACATCAGCGTTGGCTGTTGCCAGATGCCTATGTACTGCCTGTGGTTGCTATGGCACATGGTCCAGCCCACATCAGTGCGGAAGGAATATGTAAGCTTTTGGCTCCAGTGTGGCTGAACGAAGGGATTCCAAAATGTGCAGATAATTTAGTGAAGCATTGTATCGTTTGCTTGATGCATAATCCAGGAAAGGGAACCCCAACTCCAGCTGGTCATTTTGCTCCCCCAACATATCCTTTTGAATTGTTGCAAATTGATTATATTCACATGGAACGATGCAACAATCTCAAATATGTTTTGGTGGTGGTGTGTGCCTTCTCCAGGTGGATAGAGGCCTACCCCCTGAAAGACAACACTGCTTTACCCACTGCCAAAGTTCTTCTGAAAGAGTTCTTCCCTAGGTTTGGTTTGCCACGCATTGTCTGGAGTGACAATGGAAGTGAATTTGTGGGCCAAATTATGAAAAAGGTGTGTGCCGGTCTTGGTATTCGCCAGAAATTCCATGCGGCGAACCATCCCCAATCAGCGGGTTTGGTAGAGTGCTATAACGGCACTCTCAAACTTAAGCTTGCAAAGGTACAGGCTAGCACGGGACTTGCCTGGCCCGATGCTTTACCTTTGGACCTCCTATCCACTAGAACAGCTGTACATTCTCGTTTGGGACTCAGCCCATACGAGGTTGTTTTTGGGCGCCCGGCTAATGTTTGGGGAGTCCCTCGCCCTAAAAAGTATTCTGACATACAGTATCCAATGCTGATTGACTACTTGCATGACCTCACCACTAAATTACGTGTTCTCCCCCAACAGGTTCAAAACGCTTTACCAGAGGCCTCCACAGACCCAGGTCATTCTATCCAACCGGGAGACTGGGTCTGTGTGAAAATTTTTCAGAGGACAAGGAATTTGGAACCTCGTTGGAGGGCGCCTCGACAGGTTCTTCTGGTGACACGTACAGCAGTGACAGTCGAAGGGAAAAAGAACTGGATCCATGGCGTGCACTGCAAAAATGTGCCCTTGCCCTTGACTTTTGACCAGTGGGTCCGTAAGGGTGTAGGTGATTTTGAAGGCGAAAGGGTCCCTCGGTTTGTACCTTTTAGTAGTGCACACCTAAATGGAGCTCGGTCTGAAAAAGAAGATGACGACGTTTTACAAGAAGCAGTACCGCCACATCTCCAATTGAACACTACAGATCCACAGACACTATTTCAGGACCAAACTGTACTGAACAGAACTCGATATAATTTAAGGCCTAGACTGGTCAAGGACACCTGAGATTTTCATCTCTTTCGTGACATGTATCATCTGTCCAGGTTGCAGGGTCACGGTAGGAGTCTTGGTTCGTGACCTGTATAGTGGCTAGGCCCCCAGGACTTGCAGTGTCATAGGACGGCTAATAATCACAGCCAAGTGAGTAAGGAAGATTGCCGTGAGCAACAATTTTAGAGGATGGATGTCAAATTGGGAAAGAATAATAAGAAGGAAGAGATGAAAAAGAAATATTGTAAATTAGTGTACAGTCAATGTGGCATAACATTGTGTGTTCTTATGTTTTCTAGTATCTTATTGGCTTGTATAGGTTGGATTGTTCATGTTATACAGCACAAATCTGTTCCTACTTCTATTTCCTTGCCTTTTCATTCTACTATCTCCCCACATCAGTTATATACGCTTCCCCAACATGAACTAATCAGGAGAACAGAATATTTTGACAATTCATTTGTCCAGTTATTGCATCAACACCAATTGGTAGTCAACACAACCGACTGTTGGGTGTGTGGACTTATGCCTCATACCACAGAAAAAGGGATGCCATATTTAACCCTTCCATTTTCTTATGAAGGTTCCGCTTGGGCCTATTTTGTGATGTTTTCAAATGCATATCAGAACCGATTTAGACGTCAAGCTGGTTCATATGGTAGTGGACAAGATTTTAGTCATAGTTCTCTGATAAAAGGAATAGTGGCTATGGCTAGAATTGTGGAGAATAGTAAGGTTCCTGTTGATGAGAAACGGGCATATGATGCTTGGAACGTGACTCGTTATGCCACTAGCCTTACAGATAGAGTCAAACAGAGAAAATCTCCACCAATTTGGACTGTGCCTCATCGAGGTAACTTTTGTTTACAAATAAATGGCCAGACTACTGACACTGGACAAGGAAAGAGTGTTTTTTCCCATACATACATTCACACATCTCAGAATTCACCACCGTTAGTGCCATCCCAGGGCACGTATTTTGTCTGCCACGATAGAGCGTACACGTGGCTACCGACGGATTTTTCAGGAACATGCTATATAGCCTTTCTTCTCCCCCCTACATACACTGCCCCTTCTGGACATCACAGAAACAGATATGGCAGAGGGATTATCGATTCTAAAGACACGGCAGGACAAGAGGGAGGTGATTTCCTTAAAGGATTTCTTCCTTTTTGGGGCTCAATGGCCAACAGTAGAAACATGAGACAATTGGTTTGTGTTGTTGAGACTACCATAGATGTCACTGTGGGAGCCTTGAGCAATCTCACAGCTGAACTTCAGGCGGATCGTCTCATGACATTGCAGAACCGGATTGCTTTGGATGTTATTCTTGCGGATCGAGGTGGAGTCTGTAAATTGATCGGATCTAGCTGTTGCATTTATATACCTGACGATGCCCCTACAGTATACCAAGCCATCTCCAAATTACATGTGATCTCCAAGTCAATTCATCAGGACGAAGGAGATTGGTCTTTATTGGAATGGTTTTGGGGATTACTGTCCAAATGGGGATGGAAGGTAATAACACTCCTTGGAGTGGTTTTGGCCATAATTTTTTCCTGTTGTCTCTGTATGCAGTGTGGTCCCGCCATCTGTGGTCTTTGTGCCACTATGTGTGTCCCAAGGCCTGTGCCACGGAAGACGGAGAGCATTAAAATGATGTTGCAGCAACAGCTTGATGACCTCATGGCCATTGACATCGACTCAGATTAAAATGAGTCTGTGTGTTTTGCCTGAGTAATGGCAAAAGGAGGGTCTGAGGTAATTCAGTTTCCGATCCCGTTCGTATTTAGCCACTATTTTGTGCCTTTCCGCCATTTTGTGTTGCCCTCACTCAGGCAGCATGGTGAACGAAGTGTTGTTTTCCCTCATCCTACTGCAACGTGTCAAATAACCTCCTGCCTCTGTTTATAGCTGGTGTCAGGGTCCGGCCGACTCCACTAATCCTCGTCTGGTCTGACTGATCAATGTTTCAACTATCTGTTGGTTCACACCATTCTTTCCTGACTTTATCTTATCCTCTGACCTTCGCTATTCTTTACTCGTATTCTCTCATTTCACAACTGTCCTCCGGGGCATACAAATGTGTCCTGCCATCTGCAAGTCGACTTATAAACACTCCCACTGATTAACTTGTGGGGAAGGGTGACAAACACAGTTGGGAGAGAGGCTTATTTGAGTTACTTAATATCTTGTTTTCAAATTTTTCTCATTGGTTAACCCTGTATGCATTGGGAGTGTTCTTTGTGAATAAGTGTGTTATAAAAGATTGTGCGCTACGAAGTAAAGTGGCAGTCTCCTAAGAACATACCGAGTGTACTTCTGGGACAACTGTACTTAGCTGCAGCTAATAAACCCTATCTTCTACGCCTAACGGAGTGTCCCGTGTCTCTGTTAGACAAAGCAGGTGAACTCAGGAGATTAAGGCGTACCCTGCGCCGCCAGGCCCATAAGGTCTTGGTTCTTCAATGTTTGCAGACACACCGAAGAACAAAGGATGCTCACAGGGACCTGGTGTAGCATTGTGGTACAAGCTGCCTTAGAGAAAGTGTACAGGCTCGGTAGAGTACACGAAGTGTGGCATTTTAAGAGCACTACAACACAACTCTTTTCCCCCTACATTAATTTGTTTCTCAGAGACAAACAGGAGGCCTCAGGGTATCCAGAATGGTGTACTAGTCAGGATGCAAAACAGAAATACATCGCTGACTACTACGCTCACGAGGGTATCCGTTTACGCCCCATCTGATAGAGGTCAATCCTGCACGCCGCCAGTTAGCCAAACTCTGTCTCAACTCCTTATGGGGAAAATTTGCACAGCGCACGAACCTGTCAAATACTACCTTAATAACAGATCCTAATGAACTGTTCAAGTACCTGTTATCCCCCTGCTACGAGGTGTCCAGCTGTGAGTTTATCGATGACGATACTGCTGCTTTGTGTTGGAAATACACCCAAGAGTACCCCACAACAAGTAACAACATAAACATTTTCATAGCCTGCTTCACGACAGCCCACGCTCGTCTAGAGCTTTACGGGGTTATGGATAAGCTCCAGGATCGCTGTTTGTATCATGATAAAGACTCTGTGATTTTTCAGAGCAAACCGGGGGATGAAGACCCTCCTCTAGGGGATTATCTGGGTAATCTGACCAGCGAGCCAGATAAGGATGAGTATATATTAGAATATACGTCCTCAGGACCTAAGACATACAGTTACCGTACAAACAAGAACAAAGTGTGTATGAAGGTCAAGGGGATAACATTAAATGTCAGCAACACCCTAAAAATCAATTTTGATAGTTTGAAGAATCTGGTGCATGAATACGCTACCGCAGCCGATTCTGAGAATGCTAAAACCATAGTTGTGAACCAGCCCTGCATAGTCAGATCCAAAAAGAAGTGGTAAATTACAACCCAGCCCCTACATAAAACATTGGGAGTTGTTTTTGATAAAAGGGTCCTGACTGCTAACTATAAAACACTGCCTTATGGTTATTAGGCCCATTAGAGAGACAGCCTCCATATCATTGACACCAGGTTACAGCAACCGTTCTCCTGCGTGCTAGCAGGGCCCTCAAACTGCGGTAAAAGCTACTTTATAAAAAAGATCCTAGAAAATGCCGGCTCTATTTTATCCCAAACCCCTAACAACATTGTGTGGCTTTATTCATGCTGGCAGCCTCTTTATACAGACCTGGCTCGGAGGTTCCCCCATATCAAATTTATAGAGGGTATACCGGATAACCTCAACGATGATGAGCTACTGCCCCCGACCCTTGTAAATATGATAATTGTCGATGACCTTATGCGTGAAGGTGGTGATCATCCGGAGTTAGAGAGAGCTTTTACTCAATATTCACATCATCGCAATCTAAGCATCTGCTACATTGTGCAGAACTTGTTTTACAAGGGGAAGAACAGTCGGTCTATTGCTCTCAACGCTTCATACCTTGTTTTATTTAAAAATCCCAGTGACAAACAGCAAATATCCGTCATAGCTAAACAGATGTACCCCGGAAACACACACTTCTTCATGGAGGCCTTCAACGACGCTACAGCAAAACCCCACGGTTACCTGTTGGTAGACTTAAAAAATGAAACTCTAAAAGACTATAGACTGAGGGCTGATATTTTTCCCCCCGAGCTACCGGTAGTTTACACCCCAATGCCCAAGACCCGGACCTATAAAAAGCAGCACTGATGCCTTTTAGAGCCATTTACAGACCCACCCTTATAACACGCAGTGTTGACCATGTCTGCCCGCCTACGCCGCAATTTAGCTCTCCTGAAAATGCTTGCTACAGCCAGCCCCCAACACAGAAAGGCAATCCTGTGCGCCGCTTCTGACGATTTAGTGTCTGCCCTTTCAGAAATAGCCCTAAACACCCTAAAAGGCAAAGTCCCAATATCAAAGCGTCAGTTACAGGTGCTGAAGAAGAAGCGGGGTGTTATCAAGAAGCTCAGTAATAAAAGGGCCTCGCTCATCACCAAGAAGAAACTGGTGAAACAGTCTGGGGGTTTTATAGGTAACTTGCTGAGCATAGCTATACCTATAATTACAAGCCTCCTCTCGGGCCTGTGATGGAGCATGCCACAAAAATGTATCTGGTTCCTAGGCAGCAAATGGAGCATGTGGGGTCTTCCTCGGACAACGCCTGGGATATCCGTAGAAATGAGACTCTACTCCTGGATACTGAAATTCAAGAAATTTTGAGCAGGACCGATCTAAATCCCTACGACAAGGCTAACCTTTACACCGCCACTCTAAAAAAATTCTTACATTACTACACCCAGTGAAATACAGAGAAAAACAAGCTGACTTTATATACCCCAGACTCTGAACAACTAACAGCTCCTGCCAACGACCGCAGCCCCTGCAGCCGTCTCCCGATCTTGCACCATCCTCAGATACCTTTGTTGTCGATCTCTTAAAAAATATAAGCCAGAGGCACAGAGGGGCTGCGCGGATGATAATGAGTAAACTCGCAGCTTCTAAAGACCTAACCTCTTGGAATGAGCGAGGCGAATTTCTCTACAAGGGACAACCGGTTGCAGGGTCACACATGTACGATCTAGTCAAAGGTCTCACGCACACCAAAATCCTAACGCCTCAAAATGCGCCGCGTGGTTGGGATCAGTTTCTGCGAGCCGCTGCTGAACTCAATATACCCTCTACACTTGTTGGTAATAATGAACACCGGCGACTGCTAGAAAATTTGAAGGACCCCCTACTACCATCGCCTATAAGTTCTGACGCTCGAAGGTTATCCCATAAATGGACTACCACTGCCCCTGCAGTGCCACTTCGCAAAAAGACAGTGTCCAAACCCCTCACGTGGATTACGCTTTGATGTTTCTACAGACTTTTTGAATAATTGTGTGTATTATGTGTATAAACGTGTCTGGTTTTTTTTCTTCATAGGTTTCTTCAATAAAGTTGGTCAAACTAACGACCCACCTACCAATCTGTTTGTAATAAACACATGTTATAACTTTTCAATCCGTCTCAGTCGTCTTTTAAAACATTTAAGGTGCATGTATATTGAAATACGGCGTCTGAATGCATGTTTTTAAAAAAAATATATAATGTCTTTATTTTACACGTTCAACATTAAGCACACATCTGTTATAAACCCTTACAGTTTTGACAAGCTACATATTCGGTTTTCACAGGTCTGACCGACGCCCTTGTGTTTTCTTTTACATATTTCACAACTTTACTGTCATTGTTAACAAGATCCCTTGAATATAGATTTAAGAAATTTCTAAACAAAACACCCTCTGACATTTTACTGATAAAAAAAATACAGTGTTTCCCGCATGTGATGGCCATGGAATCCTGCACCCTCAGCTTGTTATACTCCACCTCATCTGCAGCTTTTTTCACAAACTTGAATATTGGCTGTGTATAGATACTGTGTTCAGGGAACTCTGCTGTACTGTCAAACACTGTAACCTTGTCCCTAGCTATAAACAAGGCGGCCCAGTGTGTCCCACCCTTATCATGAGGGTCTGTGTTAAAGACTAGGGTGCTCGGTCTTTCTGACCCTATTTTGGTTGGTAACCCATCGCCAGGGAAAACCCCTAAAAAGTATTTCCTAGCGTATTTATGCCTGTTTAAGAAGTCACGTATCTGCACAGTGTCCATTTCACAAATGTTTTAAAGATAGTCGAACAAAATCTGTCTGGCGTGGTTGATCTGAATGATGCTGTCGAATACCGAGAATACGACCATGTTCACATTCGTCCTCAGCGGCTCTGCGAAACGTATTTCAGCTTTTAGATTCCCGTTTTTTACCAGGTTGTAGTGATCGCCATCTTCCATGTCGGGTGTTAGGTCGAATGCGAACAGCGTGTATCCGCTCCCATAGCCTTCTCGTGACACGGCACACCACAGTCCCTTTGATGCTTCCCGGTTATCGAAACCAGCCCTTGATATTCCCTGATGTAATTGGCGGTTGTAAAACTGGGTGTGTAGGGTTTTGCAGGAATCACATTGCCCTCGTGGACCAACGCCGCGTAGTTGATACTGTAGTGTTTAAAATTGAAGGGGTTTGAGGCATAGGTGCCGCTAAAAGCTGTATTGTCCACAAAGCCGATGATGATGAGTTTGGGTAGCTGCCCCAGAAATAAATTCTGCTGCTGTGTTAAGCGGGTACCTGCCGGTATACTGAATAACTTCAGAGATACTCTTTCCACAGCGTACTTGGCGTTGGATATTTGTAAAGCTTCGGCGTGCACTAACCTGGCACTCGGGGACACTTTCACTCGCTTTACAAACAGGCTCACGGACAGGATGCTCAGCTTGTACTATTCCGCATCCCCGCTGATGAGGCAGAATGAGTCCTTGTTGCGATTGAGCTTGAGCTTAAGATCAATTCCGTTGATGAGCAGTTTATCTTGGAAGAAGAGGTCTGAATGTATGCGCCCCAGGAGGTCAAAGGTACGACTGGCTGCTGCCTGCCCCGCTCTTTTTATAAAACCCTTATTGGCTCCATCGAGCTGTGATTTCAAACTGACCGTATGTATCCTTGTGAAAGAGACCTGCTGAAAGTTGTGTGTCAAGGGCGTCGCTACTATAATTTAGAAAGCTCTCGATGTAGGCTCTGTAGGCGTACATGTTATCGTTCTGGGTGATGAGTCGATCGCCCAAGGTAATGTCCACTTGATTAAACAGGGTAGCTAGCGGGTAAGCGATTGTTGCCACTTTAGCGTCGTCTTCAATGTCGGTCCCATCGACTTTTACTATTTTACACATAAGATGCAGCAGCGTGTTGTTGAGATCCAAATACATATCCGTGGACCCTGACACAAAAAACTCTATGGGGGCCAACGGCGTCAATGCTGCTAAAGGTGATACCTCCATGAAGAAGCTGTTTCGATGCTTGTCTGCGTGGGTTTTAGAGTAAACAAGTCTAACTCTGATTTGGCGCACTCTCCTGATCCACAATGTACGAAGGCCAAAGTGCTGTTTACGAGGCTATAAAAAATATTTACTTTAGAACCGTTTTGCTTCTTTGCAGCTCTCTTCCTTCTTGGAGCTCTTCTTTTCTGAGTGCGTTTTGAAGAGCTCCTCCTTTTTTTATAGGGGACCGGAGGGCCCGTGCGTCTGGAAACCCGACGTTTCCTTTTGACACTTGCACGTGGCTTATACATCAGCCCAGCTCCTTCTTGCGGCTGTTTGTTCATGCGCTCTGCAACCGCCGATGTAACAGACCCCACCACATCCTGGGCAATGCTTGTAGCAGCCGCCTTAACATGAGGTTTTACAATTTCATAGCCTCTTCTCAGGAAAGGCATAGCTCTTCTAAATAGACTCCTGAAGAATCCTCCTAATCCAGCCCCGTACATAACAGGTGAACCTTGAAAGTACGGTGGTCCTCCATAACCGGCTTGACTTCTGTAATAGTCCCTGTACATGGACGGGTCACCGTATGTTTTTATAGCCACCATTCCGGCTGCTTAATATCCCCTGTCGTGTCTAGGCCTTAAATGAAGCTTAACAATAACTTTCCTGTATTTAAAGGCCACCGGCTCAGACTGATCATCTTAGATCATAATTGAAATAGTGTCAAAATGGTTTTTAGAAACTGCGACGTAGTCAGGTTTGTTAAATTGTATGTTGACCATCGTATTATTATCACCCTGTACATGAACCCATCTCAACAGCGGCGAGTAACTATCCCCGATCCTCTGAGCCTCTACAATATCACCATACACATAGAGCGTGTAGAACCCCCTATTGATATCAGGGCACTTGTGATCTTGTTCCACCGGACTTTTCAGATGTTGTACTGTACATAAAACCCTTCTTAATTTACCGGAGCAGTTAAACAGGGTGTTGCGATTTATGGCTTTAAGAAGCACCTTCCTTCTAACGTTATCTAGCACCAGATGAATATTCGGATGTGGTTCTATGGCAGCTATGGATTTGTTGATGGCTTCGACAACGCTTGAAACGCTTGGGTAGTAGCCGTAAGGGAAGGATACGTGTATGCCCATGGGGTCCTGTTCACGCTTGTTGTGAAACTTGGTTTCGGCCGCTGTAAATGTATTCCATGTTCTAGGGTACTGGATTTCTGTTAGGGCAACCTCCCAGTCCCCTTTCAAGTCCACAGGCTTAGCCAATTTGACGGTGTAATTAGAAATCTGATTGCTGGGGATCATGCCCTTAGAAGCGTTGGATGGTAAGGTTATATAAAAGGGCTTTGTCTCCATCGTATCAGCTGCTTTGAGCTCACACACCCTTCAGGGATCTGGCCAACACCCAACTGTTAAATTTCTCAGGCCATCCCCGCCATTTGACATATGCCTGGCTCTTAGCACCGCTACCTTTCCTTTTCAGAACCTTTTCAATCCTGTACACACGGTTCGGATCATCGGGCACCTTTTGTAACTCTTCCTTGTAAAAACCCCCAGACACCGTTTCCCCATCATAGTCCTTTAACCTGTAAATATACAGCCCTTCCTTAAGCTCCACACATTCCACTATAAATATTTCATCGCTAAAAGTCTGTTGGTAACCCTTCGTGAAGACTCCTTTCAATTTTGAAATCCTTACGTGATCACCTTTTTTAAAAACAGGCTTCTTCACCTTTGTACCGAAATTACGGCCATACACATTTCTCCAAACAGGTAACGAATCACTAGGTGTTACATCTTCGGGTGCCCTTTTGATGGTCCTTTGATAACTGGCATTATATACAGCTAAAAAAGCCTGTAGAACATCCACGTATTTGTAGGTGTTGTGGGCCGTAAAATACCTCCACATCTTAGACTTTAAAGTTCTGTTAAACCGTTCTACAACAGCTGCTTTTACCTCCGTGTCTGTTACAAAATGTTGAACATTGTGCTGTTTTAATAATTTCTGAAATGCCTTGTTTAAGAATTCTTTTCCGGCGTCTGTTTGTAGTTTTTGAGGAATACGCCCCTTATCGAAGATGGCTTTAAAAGCGGTTGTGACGCTAGCCCCACTTTTATTACGCAGCGCCTCTGCGTAGGCTATGACGGTTAATATATAACAAGAGCCGTTGTTATGTTTTGCTATATCTTGAAGACTTATTATGTCTGCTTGCCATTGATAATCTATTTGCGCATTAACGATTGTCGGGCGTCTCTTAAAACGTCTTCTGGCCGGTTTATGGAGTGAATACGCCTCCTCGCCTGATAACCACGTCTTCACAGCTTCTCTGCTTACCGATTCCTTTTCATCCACAGCCCTTCTATATAGAGCTTCGCGCTCCCCAAGCTGCCAACTCCCCTAGTATCATAATAAAGTTTTCTTAACAGGACCCCCTGCATGTTATCAACCGTTACACACCATGCAATGAATGACGCTTGTTTTGTGTAAGAACATTTTATTAAAAAATAAAGAATATTAGCAAAATCATAGACACTGGGTTTCATATCTTTTCACATTATGCATAGTAAGTACGGCTTAACACAGAGCCACCCTTTATGGTTTAACATTCTACTAGTTTGTTCTAAATACACGCTATCATGTAATGTTACATAAGACCTTGTTTAAAACAGTCTTCGGGGGGCCAAAGACCCTGCTTGTCTATTTTTTTTATACAGATTACAAATACGCCTTGCTATGAGTCTTTCTATCATCCTTCTATTGAAAGCAGTGTCCATCCCCTGCATAACGGTTAGTTTTAAGCTCGGGTCAAAGGTGTATCGGATCTCATTGAGTGCCAATGTCAAGATCCTCAACATATCAGGGTGGACATATTTCTTTTCATTGTACAAACCCGTACACAACCCTTAGCAGTTTATACACCTTGCTTGGGTCTAACAAAGTACAAATATATTGTATTGTTCTTGTTCTGTATGATTCACACAAGCATTTGTGCGCCGCCTGTTGAGGATCGCTGATTTGATGACTGTGACAAAGGCTGTAATAGTCACGTTTGACACAGTTTAGTACCACCGACACGGCGAAAGCCTTAACTGCCTGCCTGTCGTCGTAGGTCAATCCTTGCTCTTCCTTTTCACACTCGGCAGATCCGCATACACACTTATCGCAGCCATCACAGTTTGACATGTGGAACTTTCAACTTGTTTTGAACACCACAGACAATTGAAAATTACATTGCTCGCTTTTGCAGACCGCCACTCTGCCTCAGGCCTTTTTGGGGTTTCTCTCTAGGTTCAAAAGACGAAAGAATGACAATACGTTAGTTGAAGAAATAAAATACATCCTTTTTGTAACTACCTACTCATAACATTTTCCTACTAACCTCTGCATTTTCACCGCCCTCTGCGGCGGCTCTGAAATCTTGTGAATCGCTAATGTCCTGCGAGGCCCCATCCTCTTCGGCGCTTGTCCCAGGCTGTTGCAGAACGACCTTGTCAGCAGCCGTATTCTCCTGAAGGTCCATATCTTCATAGACGGGTGTGTTAGGAGGTGCTACAGCTTCTTCATCTTCCTCCATGTCCACTGAACTGAGGCCAGCAAGCACACTGCCACTACACGAGCCCTCACTTTCGCTGCTGTGGCACTTAAGCGGGACCATCCGGCATACGTAATCCTTGAGACTAAGTTCTTCCAGAGGCCTACACATGCCGTTGCCAAAACCAGTAACGTCACAGCCCATATCCTTAGGTGTTTCTTGTTGAGCATTCTCGTCCATTACCAGGGGTGTTAAGCTGCGGTAATATCTATTGATAGTGGCCTGGGAGCCATCCAACACTGGTCTTTTCACGAACGGGCTGTATCTCTTCATTTTGGCTGTGGGCCCCTTTTCGTATTCGAACGTCTGCTTGATGTACACGACCCTTGCCACAGGCTTATATGTATTCTAAGAAACGACAACCCCTAAAAGAGGCGTACACCTCTACAACACAAACACATCCACATGGCCTCAGGACTGCTCCACAGCTGTTCAACCACCAGCTGTCTGCAAACCCCAGTTTTAAACATGCCCAGACATTTCCCTCCTACAGCAACGCACTTTTCTACGTACTTTTAAACACATACATACACACATACCTCTGTTTTTGCAGCCAGACCTGTCACTTTTGGGACTAGCCCTACATGTCACCCCTTTTTAAAACCAGAGTTATTGCGGCCAGCAGTTTGCGGCCAGACCTGTCACTTTTAGGACCAACAGTTTGCGGCCAGGGCTATCATTTTTGCGACCAGCCCTACATGTCACCCCTTTTGAAAACCAGAGTTATTGCGGCCAGCAGTTTGCGGCCAGACCTGTCACTTTTAGGACCAGCAGTTTGCGGCCAGGGCTGTCATTTGTGCAACCAGCAGTTTGCAGCCAGACCTGTCACTTTTGCGGCCAGGGTTTTAGCAGTGATGGGTGGTGTCCCACCCCACTCTCCCTGTAGCTCAACCAGCTCCCTTTTGTAGAGTTGGATCTATTAGCAACATGCACATTGCAGGTGTAGAAGTACCCCCTCACTTCTTAGTTAGAACACTTTTCAAAACACAGCCCACTCACTTTTATGTGTAACGATAATGTGTGCCACAACCGTGTGTTACTTATTTGACAAGCAACTTTTCCATTCCTTGACACTGATTTAATGCATCATTAGAATCATGTTAGTTGCAAAATCAAGTACTAAAAAATACCCCTCCCAGAATGCAAATCAAAACCCAGAACTGGAACAAATTTATCTTGGTGCCTGTCAGTGGCGCATGAAGATGTGTAGACTACCTGCACATCCAAACCTTGGCCTCACTGCAGAGTGAAAAGAACAAAAGCGCATATGTGCCAATGGTAATTATGGGAACATGTGAGATAATCTGATAGAGTGTTTCAAAAAGGTGTGGGGAGAAAAGAGGACAATTGTCTCTAACAGTGAAAGACTGCAGAATAAAGTGGTGTGAAGTGAGAACAGGATACACTTGAACACCACTGCCCCTTTGACAAACCTTAGTAATGTTTAGTTCACGGTCTTATGTTTTCAGAATTGAAACGTTTTATCTTCTGATTATTCACAACAAATTCATTAGTCTGATACAGCTAACAAGCATTGGCAAAGCTGAAAGGTCTGGCTTGTTTTAGGTATGTTTGTTTGTGACATATCTGGATTCAATAATAGAAAACGTACAAAGAGGCTCTCAAATACTGGTCAAGCAGCACCCTGTGTGAAGCACAGGATTTTAGTTTACATGGTTTAATTACATAGGCCAAGCCTCTTGGATAGGAGTCCTAGTTGGGGTTTGTTGAACACGCCACTTTTAGAGACCACCACATTTTTCATCCCACTTAAAGCACTTCCAATTACTGAGTTATGGTGAATGGGCTTTATGTATCTATATTATTCAGTATTTGTATATAGATGAGTCTAGGTGAAGTTTAGTTAAAATAATGATGTTAAGCATTTTTAAATGATGCATTCTTTCATCTCCTCTGGGGATGACGTGATGTCGTAAAAGTTGGCTACTGTCTGACGAACTCACAAGAGAACAGCTTTTAGTAGATTCTGCTGAGTATTTCAGTATATAATTTATTGACCACACCACATCGTGAGACCTTATGTCAAACCATGTAAAACATTTCTGCTCTTGTGATCAGAGCCAGCAAAGAGAAAGGATAGAGATGGGAATGTCCTGCTGTCAAGCATTAAGTAGAGTAATACTGCACGTTACAATAAACCATATTTTTATTGACCAGCCTTTGTCATAAGCTTTAATGCAAAGCAAACTGTTCTCTTCTTACAGCCCCATGTGAACATTTAAAAATTCTTCATGCCAGCACCATATTTGTAAGTATTCATTTGAAGATGAAAACAAAAGATTGATAAGGTAAAAAGAACAAGACGTAGAGTGGCATGGGTTTCGTCAAAAAATATAATTTACATTTTATTTGCCAGTTATAGTAATACATATTTTACTTTCAATATAGTGTACTGTGGCTAGCTGACTGCAATAATGAGTTTTCTGTACCTGACCTCACCATGGAGGGGGCAGACAATAGTCCCCCAAAAGGCCAAAATCACCCCTTTGGCCCAAACATTAACTGCTGACCCACACTGCTCCCCACCGATCTTCACCAGAGTAGGCCCTAGAATCAGGGAAAACATGAATTTTCACCCAGATGTTTCATGCTCCGCATTGTTTTTTCCAATTTCAGACACACATTTGGAATGGCCAGATTTAGGTGCAGGGATTTCGGTCAGACCAGAGATTTCGGGCCCTTGAATTCCCACACTTAAATAGGCTAAGCATAAGTGCTAGAAGCAGGGGTGTGCGCTGCTGTAGTACCCGCTGCTGCGGCACCCCCAAAATAACCATGCTAGAGCTCACAAGGTGAATGAGCAGTAGAGATACATTTACATTTTGTTTTTCTCTCGACAATGGCAAAATATCAGACTAAGAGGTCCATTAGGATGATGGGCGGAAAAGCCCCCTGACCGCCATGGTAGCGGGAAAACACTGCCCGCCAGGACCGCGGGAAAACCCCCGGTCCAATTATTATGCTCCGCAGTGGAAATCCGACTGCGGTGGTCGGATAGCGGCAGTTAACATTGTGGCGGGCGGTACTGCCAGCAGCACCGCCGCGATGTCCAAACAAGCATGTCCTGCATGTCCCTGCACTGTGCTGCAGGCACTGCACAGTGCCTGCCACCTGGTACAGGGACATGTAGGGGGGTTAGGGGGTACCATGGGTACCCCCCCAGTGTACCCACACACCGCCCCAACACATTGGGGGTCCGCAATGGACCCCCGGAGACATTTCCCGCATGCCTTTCCATGGCGGTTCCACCGCCGCAGAAAGCTGGCTACCCCTGGCATCATAATTGTGCTGGCGGTGCTTGGCCCTGATCCGCCACAATTGTAGCGGTCCAGCTCCGCACGCCAGGCAAGCGGGCAGACTGCAAACGGCGGAAAAGTGGTGCGTGGGAAATCACACCGCTGCGGTCACGACCGCAATGCTAATCGGACCAGCGGTGTTCAGGGCTTCAATGGCGGAAAAGTGGTGCGTGGGAAATCACACCGCTGCGGTCACGACCGCAATGCTAATCGGACCAGCGGTGTTCAGGGCTTCAATGGCGGACGGATGTCTGCCGCCGGTCCAGTGGTTTCTACCGCCCGCCCGGCGGAGGACATCCGCCCTCCATTCTTATGTATCCCATAGTCTTCTGATAAATTGCTGCCTATTACATTTATATGGAGATTGTTGTTTTCTTTCTCCAACTGCAAAGTTAGAGACTTTTTTTAAGTGAACTACCTGAAAGCAAAAGGCTGTCGGATATCAGTATTTTTTCGTAATACACAAGGATATTACATACTTGTAAATGAACTGTACAAATCTTTTAAAATATATCAGCAGCTGAAAAGCACGAATGAGTCACATTTTTGTTGTAAATCTGAAGAGTGATGGAAACAAAGATTTTAATAGGATATAAATAAATACAGACACTTTACCTGGAAATTATAAATGTTTGCTGAAACTCGATTTTTATACATTATCCTATGTGCGCTACCGTTTATCAGCAAAATTACACGTCAGTGCCAATTGTGTGGCCATTTGACTGGAAATGTGCTGCCTGTAAATGACAGTACACTGCCACACCATGCTCTAATAATAACTATATTTGCAATATTACTCTACAAAATGCACCACTAGCGACATACCACATCCTTACCACTCTCCTGCTCAATGGGCGTGGCTCATCTGTTGTAGTCATTCTTTGTGTGACTCTTGGATTTTCCACAATCTCTGTTACTTCAGTGGTGCAACATTGATGCAGCGGCCAATGAATTCCCAGCACCAGAGCCCACTTGCAGATAAAGGGTGTGCAAACAAAAAAAACAAGAAGTGTTCATTAAAAAACATAACATCAGCAATAAAAGTTCAGGAACCATCTTGCGCTGCCCCCAATGTATCTTCACATCAAAAGGACTGGATCCCAGATCTCATTAGGGAGATTCACTACAAAACAACCATCGCCAACGCAGACGTCTGCAATAAAAATACGGGCAAAACAAAGACGCTTTTATTGCAAAACATCAGAGCTCCTGCTGGAGTCTGTAAATCATTATCACTTTCAGCCTGTAGATCTCCTCAATCAGATCACCTGATCATAAGGTTACTACAAGGCCAATTAACCCTAAAAGCACTTTTTAGCGTATTGGAACTTTCTCAACAAGAGCCGCACCCTTCTATTGCCCCCAATACTACCTTAGTTGTATCCAATAAAAAACGAGGGAGAAATGTATTCTTTTTTGTTTTTATTCAGAGATTATCTTAAGTGCATCAACCACCCCAGTGAGTGCCCTCTAAACCCTTAGGTTGACACCAGTGGGAGGTCGGGGAGAAAGATAAAGTAGCGGTTTTGACCCAAAGTTATAGTTTTGTATTATAGACTTTTTAATAGTTCCACTAGAAAATAAACACAGATGACACAGCCTTGAATGCGATGTAGTCTCTGGCGTGATTTAGAGGGGCAAACCAACTGTGGGCATCTGATCGATAACAAGAGAAATCAGTCCTACTCTTCCCCTGGGACAATAAGATCTACCTGAAGATCATGGTGAAGAGGTGAGTCTTGAATGATATCCTGAATTTGGTGCAGTCATTCTGAAGTCTCACATGGGTTGGCAAAGAACGCCAGCAGAAGAGACCCTGGTGTTGAAGAAAGCGGCATCTGAATCTTTTGCATCTGAATCGATGGAGAGACTGAGGCCCATATTAGCTCATTTGATGTTTTAAGTCGGATGGGAAGGAGTCTATACCTAGAGATACATCTCATAGTTTGTTTATGAAGTGCTTTGTGAGCAATACAGAGAGTTTTGAAGGAAGTCCTTTCTTTCACCCGTAGCAAAGGGGTAGAGGGGTAAAGTGACCATGTTGTTTCAACCCCCACCATGTGACCAGCCTGGGAAAGGTTTTGTAGTCAATGCGGCTTGGTTACGGAGGCATTGGGAAGGGCCTCATAGAGACCATAGTAGTAACACAGGACAAGACAACAGTGAGAATCAGGGTGACTTTCTGGGTGACGTTTTGAGGAACATGTAGTAGTGTCAATTGAAGATCATTGCCAGATTGCCGGCTTGGTTCACTGGAGTAGGGGAGGGTCCATTTCCTTTGGCTATGGAAGTGAGATAGCAGATGAGATAATGGGTCCATAGACCAACATTTAAGTTTTCACCAATGGACAACAGCCAGTTGTGTTGCATCCAAGGGGGATGTGGGAAATGCAGTGGGAAAGCTTGGAGGGATTGCCAAGCTCATCATTAATTTGTAAGTGCATGTGGGTATCATCTGCATGCACAATGTGCCAGATTTCAAGGGAGAACAGATTGGATGTTAGAGGGGTATCTAGATGTTAAACAGTATGAGAGACAACACATAACTCCGGGGTATGCAGCAAAGCATGTTAGCTGTTGTAGACAGGACACAGTGCATTTTGACCTGGGGGAGGTTGTGTAGGGATGAGGGGAACCATGCCAATGTTGTGCCATAAATGTGCGCTGTGGAGAGCAGTCTTAGAATGAGGGCCTGATGGTCTATGTTGTTGAATATGGTGGAGAGATCAAGTAGTATCAAGGCACAATGATGACTGTGGTCTAGGGGCTTAGTTTATGTTCAAAAACGTTGTTTCAGTGCTCCTTCTTGGCAGATTGGAAATTGCTGAGGCCAGTGGTCTCCATCCATGTAAATCATTGTAAACATTAAGCTATCGGAGCTTAGTGATTCTTCATCTTGCCATCCACTGTTTGGATCTCCCGAGTCATGATCAACCACAAGCCTCTGCTCCCTCAAGCCAATGCCCATGCATTTCTATAACAAAGATCCTCACCTATAGGCAGATGAACGAAATGGTTACCTCATTGAGTTACACCTATGATGGAACTTTTAGGGTCTGAAGAGTGCTCTCTGACTCACAAGCTCTACCACAATGTAAGTGCTCTAACATGTTCCTAATGAACACAAGACTTCATGTCACCGTGCCCTTATACAGACTCACAATGCACTCATGTTCTTTTCAATACATGCATACCATGAACAAACTCAGACCCCTGGTGCTCACAAAGACAGACATAATAGCCATTGAGAAAACACTGAAAGATATATTTATGAATGTTTGCTTAGACATTGCAGAAACCATCCTCAAATAATATTTTGATGCACTCAATACCACAGATATAGCCAATACCTGTCTGTCTCTTTTCTCGTCATTGAAAATATCTCACCCAGTGGATACAATATCTCAAATGTATACACAAAACTAGTGGTGTCTCATGTACGTAATTTAGTATACGTTTCTTGGACTGCAGCCCCTGGGCGTTAATTCTCCAAAGTGCCAGGGGTAGCAGAAGTGACATCACACACCTTTTGACCTTTACTTTGACTCATGCACACACATGCTTAAACATACGCACACATTCATGCACTCTCATATATACATTTGAAAGCATTTTTTGCTTACCATAACTGTCAGATACAGGGCCGGACTGGCCGTAGCGGGCACCGGGCATTTCCCTGGTGGGCCGCTAGGGTAGGGGCCAATTTTGGGCCACCTGGGGCCGTTTTTGTTTCCGGGGACTGGCGATATCGGCCCCCTGTAACAAAATCGGCTGAAAACGTCCGTAGCAAACTGCTCAGTCGCACCCCCCCTCCTGGGGGCTGGCCGAGCAGTATGCCAGGACCAGTTTTGTTTCCCAGTCCGGCCCTGGTCAGATAAGGTCATATTCCAGCGAAGTATACTCTATTTTATTATTCTAATAGTGAATAACCTTATTCACTATTGGTGTTATAAAAATGTAACAGAAAACTAGGAAAATGGAGCACAACGACGTCCTTTAGTGTGAGCTGCTCCTGTGTTCCAGGCACTGATCTGGCCTCTTCTGAGGCCAGGGGTCGCAAAGGCAGTGGCAGGGGCAGCATGTGGCAAGCCAGGGGCTGCAATTTTGACCCCTGGTGACCCCTAAACGACGTCCATTCCACAGCCAAAACGTCTGCAAAGTTAAGGAGTTCCTGGCCACCGAAGCTTAATCTACCATCATTTGGTATAATCCTGATAAAGGAGGGACTGATTGAACCTCCTAGACACCAGTAAGTGAACCCCAATAGGGCCCAGAGTCGATCTAACTTACCTGCGGACTGGTGGATCCTGAAGGGCAGACGGGCACGAAGCTTAGCCTCATTGCCGATGGGCTGGAGAAGGAGCTGGCAGACGGCTGTTGTTTCTGACACAATGAATAAGAGGCTGTGAGCCCGGGGCAAACCAGGGGCAGTCCATGGAACGTGCAGGCCCTGGACCTCCCGGTATCGTGCTCAGTAACTTCCCTGCAGACAGCAAGCTTGCGGACCTGCTCCATAGTGTATGGGGGCACTGTAAGCGGTTCACTAGTAGCGAGAGAGATGTTGGAGAGTGCTGCTGGGCTACTGGAAAAGGCTGATGGTGGCCTGACAGCCGTGTCAAGTGCAACAGTTCTGGCCTGATGACAGTGAGAGAAATATGGGAGGAGATATGCAATGGAAAGGCTGTAGCAGGCCTGGCCCTATGTGTTAAAGACCCTGGTGTAAGAAATATAAGGCGATAGAGCAGAGTAACACAGCACACAGTAGTAGACCGGGAAGTTCAATGCGAAATGGACCTTCTGAGATGAAAGAAAAGTGTGGTGAGGCCTTCTTTTGAGAAATTGCACCTACCTGACTTAGCTTCCTCTCAATCCTTCAATGTAATACTGGAAGCAGTGACCAGCGGAGTACAGTGCTTGGCAGACTATTCGAACCAAGAAGAAAGGTACCACATATTGTTACTGCATGGAGGTGTCCACAGAGTTGCCTATAACTGGAAGGAGACGTTAATATTTTCCTTATCTTGCACCACAGCTAGCCATGATGGGCCAAGAGTGTTGACGTACACAAGGCTAATGGTATGGGGCCAAGACCTAAAATGGTGCACGTGAAGGAACCTACGGTCTTTGACATTCTGATTCACGGTGAGAGAATCCAGGACAGCCCTGGAACAACAAAGAGGTACATTAGCTTCTGATCTGATGATCTAAAGGGGAAATTTTAAGAGTGTGTCTAAACATATCAACACAGTAGAGACGTCTGTCAAGAAGAATAGTGAGAATGTTAAAGCTCTCATGGGCATTGTATTAAGACTACAACCTCTCACCTAGCAACTGGTGGCTAAGGTGGAGGCTGCAGAAGGGTGCATGAGGAGCAACAATATCATCATTCTGAGAGTCCTTGAACAGGTAAAGGGGCAGAGTATAGAGCTCTGCAATTCTGAGACCAAAAGGATTCTTGCTCTTGTTTTCAATGAAATGGATGCCTAGGAATCCAATGCCTCCTTCTATGCTGGCAGTCTTCGAGGTGACTAGAAAAATTGGCCAATTTGAAATTGAAGGAGGTAGTTTGTGCTGCTTGTGGGAAATTGGGCTACTGATTGAAAGGGGTGAAACCCCACTGAATCAGCAACCAACAATTCCTGTCAGGGTGAAACACAAGAAAACCCCTAATTACCCTATGCTTAACCCTCTGTTAGATTTACACTAAGCAGTCAGTCTTAACTCAGAGGCAATATTTGTAAAGTATTTATGCAGCACTTCAAACAGTAATAAAGTAAAATTACAACACAAGAAAAATCCCACACTATTTTATAAATAGAGTAAAATGTAATCAATTATTTAAGATCCAACCGGAGATATGCAATTTGCAAGATTTAGGTGAAAATAGTGCCTAGAAGCACATGGCATCAACTGTGGTCATCTGGTCACTCTGGACCGAGACAACGTCACAAGTTCTGGCCAACCACGATGGAATACAGGCCTGCTACAGGGAACCAAGTCAGGCCCGATGAAAAAAGTACCTTAAATCCTGGTTTGCAAATCGTTGAGAGACCCTGCATTGAGAATGCTTTGTGCTGCAGCGGTTCCGAGCATTATCGTTAAGTATGCTCTCAACACAGGGCTTGTGATGTGAAGCCCAGCGTTGAAGATTCGTAGCGCACAGGCGATTCCCAAAAATCTGCAGGGCTGTAATGTGAAGTACTGCGTTGTTGTCAAGGATGCCATGGACGAGGGGCTTGCGATATGAAGGTCTGTGTCGAGGATGTGTCATGCAGTGGCGTTTCCAAGGAGACAGTAGGCTGCAATGCAAGGTCTGACATCGGGGATGTGTCGCACTACAGTGTTTCTGAAGTAGCGCAATGAGGAGATGCATCGCGCTGTGTCAGTCTTTCCCCCGGGACTTCAGCTGGGCTGGCAGAGCATTTTCAGGTGCACTTCCATAGGTCCAGGACTGAGGTGGCACCTCTTGGGGGGCAAGACTCACAGCTGGTAGAGTCCAGATGCTTGGTTCAAAGTGGTTGGAGCCTTTGTTGTCCCTGAGGCTCTGAATAAAAGGCCAGCCAACTAGTCCTTGGAGTCACTCTGGTACTCCTGGGTTCAAGATGCAGGTCCTGTCTTTTCTACTCAGAGTCACAATCCTTCTGAGTCTTCCACAGGTCCAGAGGTGTACTGAAGAGTTGGATCTGAGGGTCCAATATTTACATGTGGTGCCCACTTTGATGTAGGACAAGGTTCTAAAGATCTCCAACCCCAGAGGTATTTGGAATTTCCTGCCTCCCTGCCCTGGCTCCAGCTTATCTGGGGTCACAAAAGACTAGTGTCAAACTCTTTGTGAGTGTTCTCAGGCAGAGGCTTTGTGATGTGCAAGTGTGGCAGGTGACAGCTCCTTCCCATCTTCAAGTCAGAGATGGCCAATCCTGCCAACACCTTTTCCCCTTTGTCTCACTGTCTGGGTGCAATACACAAAGGCCAACTGCCAGCTACAGCTAGTCATGTGACCCAGGATACAGGCTACATGCAGCAAATGGTTCGGGAAAGAAAATGCCAACTTTCTAAAGCAGCATTTTCAGAATTGTGACTTAAAACTCAACTTTACCATTAAATAGACTTTCAAATTACAATTCTTTATACACCAAACTCGACATTTCTACTACCTGCTCCCAATTGAAAGTTATCACTTATTGAATGTAATAAGTTAACCCAGTGTTCTATTATAGTAGAGGCAAGCCTTGCAGTAGTGAAAAACAAATTTAAGAGTTTTTCACTACCAGGACATCTAATACTTAAAAACGCACATCTAACTTTTTAAATACAGTGCAGCCTATCCTCTGGGCTGATTAGGGCCTAGCCTAGGGATGTCTCATATGTATTAAAAATGAAGGTTAAGGCCTGGCAAAATATTTATTTTGCCTGTTTGAAATGACAGTTTAAAACTGCACACAAAGGCTGCAATGGCAATCCTGAAACATGTTAAAAGGCAACTTAAATGGGTGGCACAAATAAGAACTGGACGTCTGCCACTAGCATTTAATTTACAGGCCCTGGGTACATGTATTACTACTTTACTAGGGACTTACAAGTAAATTAAATGTGCCAATTGGGTGTAAACCAATTTTACCATGTTTAGAGGAGAGGGCACACAGAATTTAGCACTGATTATCACTGGTAAAGTGCACCACATAGAGTCATTAGGCCAACAAAAACAAGCTCAACAAAAATGGAGGAGTAAGCCAAAAAGTTAGGGGGAAGGCCAGCCTAAAGCTGTCAGATCTAACACTGTTCCTTGATTTCACCCAGGTGGTCCAACTGCAATTCTGGACCTTTAAAGCAGTGAAAACAGTGCTACAAAATAGAGAACTCAAGTATATGATGCTGATCCCAACACGACTGGGAGTGATTGCGTATGAACGATCGCTACACTTGCTGTCTCCTTGTCAACTTTTGGATGAAAAAGTGGACTCACTGTGAATCGTGGTTTTCCCTGAGTTTCTCTAAAGGTGTTGAACACTCACCCTCCTCAGCAGAGAAAGAAAGAGAAAGTGGGGAAAGGGAAATGAAACACATTATTATTTGCAGCTGCAGAATCGTGTTGGTAAAACTCATACTGGAGTAGTGTTGACCTCTGGACTGGTATGATGCCCAGCTTAGAACGTTGATGATCAATGATGGTGTGCATTTTGAGTCAGGAGGATAAGTATCAGAAATGTGTCTTGTGTGCATTATGATTAAGGAGAGTAAGAAATTTGCCCTGTTCCAAAAACAAACAATAGAGACAGTGGACCAGACCTCAAAACATTTTTGACTGGAGCTATTTCTTGTTCTTAGTGATGTTAAGGTAGTTCTTGCTCCAAACATCTTTTACCACCATATTATGAAATCAGGATTTTGCAGGTGGTGATGTGTGACAAAAACATTAATGTACATTTGTTGTGTGGCATTTTATTGTTGTGATATTGTTATGTTTCATATAGGTACCATAATATAGGCCTGGGTAACATCATACCCTTTCACCTACATCATCTCCTCTACACTACACAGTAACACAGAGCTTTTTAGGATTGAACCTTTACATAGTTCTAGTCATGGGTGCAGAAGGAGGGTTTCCCTGAACAATGGCCTTCTATGACTTCATCTTTAGACTGACACAGTATGAATTAATATTCATAAGGGTTCTTGGAAACCAGGCTGGGGCTACATCCACCTGCATAATATCTATGTACAAGGTTCATCCCATACATCATCCTCTAATCCAACAATGGCTAATACAAGAAACAAGGGACAAAGGAACCCTAAATACTTTTCTGCATAAATACAGCACCTCTTGCTAATATTAGTTAGAAGGAACCGAGACTTCCAGGCCGACACACTGACCAGAGACGCTGAGGCTCCTGCATGCAGATGCTCCAGCTGACATTGGTCTAAACATCCCTTGCGGGGTGTCCACCTCAAAACCAGGACGGGGTCCTAAACTCTCTTGCTTCAGGTAATGGGGTTAGACTAAACCTAGAGGTATTCTTGGCTTCACACCTACTCACATGCTAGGTACACTTAGGCACATCTAAATAGGCATCGTAGGAGTACGGGTGCTTTGTTATATCATGCATTTTATATCCATGTAAGTGTTCATGACTATTGCAAAATGATAGAACTGTACTATCCTTTTATATTCACTGTACTGCTGATCATATATCTATGCTATTGTCTAACAGTTGTCGCAGCACGTATATTTTACACTAGAAGAACAACTGTGCAATACATACTTATTGTAACATGCCAAACTGTTTCCTCTGTGTAACTCTCTGAGAGAAACTAAGTGAGCACGAGTGACTGAGGGAAAGGTAGTACATTCGTTCCACAATCCTGGGGGATCAGGGTTGTCAGGTTCTAAGGTTGCCAGAAACTATTCTTGCCCCGATAAGAGGAGATTATAGTGGCACTGTGAGAAAGCTAATGCAAACAGGCTAACATACGCGGTGGGGGTGCTCAGAGTTTGTCTGCCACCAATCCTACACTTTATGTTATACAAACGCGCAGGTCCTGTATGGGTAATATAGGAACTACACTACATGGCGCCCAACGTTGGTTTGGTACTTATTTAACAGTAGAATTGTGCTTATCCTCAGAGACCCCTACTCACAAAACACCAGAGACGTCTGGAGTGGGTGGGCAAAAACTACGCCACAGCTGAGTAGGCGAAATATCCTATTTATTGGCTGTTGGTTAATCAAGCTTGACATTGCACAGTGTTCCTAAAATTGTGCAATAAAAACCTTATCTTAGTACCCTTGAATAAACTTCTTCATTACAAAAATGACTGAGGGTGAAAATAACGCGGCAGTAGATTTGCACCTCTCAACAGGAGAAGAAGATTTGTGCGAGATTCAAATTGCACCTGAATACAGACGTACAATCACCCTAAAACTTTTAGAAAATGGCTTAAAAGCTAGGGCTGGCGTAGTAGCTTTTGTAATTGAGGCACAAGAATAAAACAAAACAGAGGTATTCTACTCATGGGTTACATTCCCAGCAGCAGAAGAAAGACATTTCACTCATACACAGAGGGAGATGCACCAGAGGATTATTGTCAGTTCGAAGACATAGAGATTCCACTCACATACCAAGACCACCAATGCTGGTTTAAAGGCGCCCTACCCCACTTAAGAGGAGGAGTAAGGCTTGATCCATTAGGAAGACCAGGAGCAACATGGCCTATATTAGCAGCCTACACACCTCATCCTGACATTGAAACAATGCCACAGCCAGACTTACTCACTCAACACAAAGAATTAATTAAAATCTACAGAAACGTGACAGAATTCGTCATGAGGACTTTCACAGTCCAACCAACAGCAGTTGCAACAAATGGAACTCAATCTCAGAGTATAGCAACTAAAATCAATCCACAAACATTACACACAGTAATGGGCAAAAGACCCACAAAATGCGAACAAATGCCATTCTGGGTAGCTCCGAAAATAACTCAGCTTGAGGCAGTATTCCCAGATACTACCCCATTTGAAAAACACAGAATGCTAGCAATTTGCTTGCCCATGGGTATAACACCACAGTTAGAGGACTGTACCACTTGGGGTACAGTCTTTGCTGCCATATATACCAGGACTCATGGTATTCCTTCATTAGCGGTGATACCGGATATTTTAAGACAAATACAGAACAAGTACGGAGCAGAGCCTGCTCTGAACTTAGGGATGAAGTTACTAAATAACTATGAACAGGTATCAGCCATAACACTATCTAATATTAAAGGGGAAGCAGCGTCAGTGGCAATCCGCCAACGCCTAAGGGAGTTCAGTTCGTTAGACCAACCACACGAACTACCCAAAATAATTGAAACTGCGTATGCAGAATTAGGCAGAGAGAGTTTGGGTGGGAAAGCTTTAAAACCACAACTGATGGGCAGTCCTGAAAAGGACACTTCTAATCAGACACCTGCTTCTTCTTCTAAAAAGAAGTGCGAAAATAAAAAACAACAAAACTATACAGAAAAAAGATCTCAATCCCGAGGTAGATCTCCTCCACAGGAGCACTCTGAAAAGAGGTACAACCTTAGGAATAGGGATAATATTAGGAAACCTGACAGGTATCAGGATACTGATACACGTTCCTCAAGTTCCTTTCAGGGTTTGACAAAAAACTCAGAGAGAGACGGACGGTCATAACACAAAGAAGAGCGTACAAAGTCCAAAGACAAGCAGCACGCTCAAGACTATATTTCCAAAAAAGAAGAAAAGCCAAAATCAAAACTTCAGTTTAAGAAGAAGAAAGTTGCAGGCCTGAAGATAAGACATGCCCAGAATTCTGAGGACACAACTTCTGAACGGGGAATGGGCTCAGACGATGCTGGACAGTGTGGCAGAAGTAACAATAGCTCGCCTGAACCTGAATGAATTTCTGGTGACAGCAGACTTGAATTATTACATCACGGTGGCAACACCAGATAAAAGGGTGAGCGTCCCAAATAAGTTACATGAAATAACACTCCGGATGGAGGGGGACAAGCCCAGAAAAATAAATGGTCTCTTTTGGAAGAACCTATTATCTGGTTATGACATCCTGTTAGCTGAACAAGATTGGCCGCCAGCATTCCTTATAGAGTGCACTAGGGGAGAAGATATAATTTTTTCATCTCTCTCCAACCTCGTTCCCGTACACCTTAAATACACATATGCACGGGAGTGGGCAGTAGCTCTAGCTCCAGCATTATACAAAAATCATGCCGGATGGGATACGAATTCAACCCACCATGTGATCCTGTTAAAAGTTTCACCAAATGCTCATAGGCAATATCCTATAAAGCATGAAGCTAAAAAACAGGTCAGGGAGATCTTAGATCAACTTGAATATCAAGGGGTCATCGAAACATGCACCTCACCAATGAACAATCCTTTGCTTCTCGTATCAAAACCGGACAATACATATCGTCTAGTTTTAGATTACAGACATTTAAACACTTGCACAAAGACATTTGCTGTCCAAAATGCACACAGTGCCACATTAAGGAATAACATTGTGCGGAAAAAATACAAAACAACACTTGATATCTCAAATGGATTTTTCTGCCAAAATATAGCGCCTGAAAGCAGGTTTTTGACCGAATTCTCAGCGTTTGGGTCCCAGCAACAATTTTGTCATCTCCCTCAGGGGTATAAGAACAGCCCCGGGGTTTTTCAGCAAGGATAATTGAGTCACTCCAAAAATTTGATGAAGAAGCATTGTCCTATGTGGATGATATTTATCTGACGGACGATGACTTAGAGAGGCACTTGAACAGGGTGAGCACCATTATTATGGGATTCGCCTCTGAGGGCTACAAATATAACTTTAAAAAATCAAAAATTGCCCACCTCAATGTCCTGTTTTTGGGATATGAGCTGTCAAGTGAAGGAAAAAGTCTGGCAGCTAGCTTTTTAAAAAAGTGTGCGCTGCTCCAACCTCCAAAAACATTTTAAAAATCTACAATCAATACTGGGATTCCTAAATTTCGGCAGAACATACATTTTGTATTACACAGAAAGAGTAAAACCTCTCTACGATTGAATAAAACCTGACTTTTTAGTTAGACATTGGACGCAGGAGTACACAAACACCCTACGTTCACTACAAGAAGACATGATAAGCTTCCAAACACTTACAAACACACGTAAATGTACACCACTTGGTGATCCGTGTAATAGTGGGTCAATGCGGGTACACCTACTTAACCTTTAATGAAGGCGAAACAGTGCCAATCGCATACAAATCACACCTGTTCACAAACGCGGAAATGCGTTTCACTTCAACTGAGAAAACCCTTAGAGCAGTTCAGACCCCTGTAGCAAGAGAAGGAGCACTGGCTCAAGAGAAGCGCATAATTGTCGTAACCTCGGTACCGGCTTTAGAAGCTGTTACAAAGGCTAGCATTCCAAATGCAAAAGCTTTACATCTGAGATGAATACAATGGGCTAATTCTCTTACTGCAACAAACGTTGAATACAGATTTGATCCAAGTCTAAAAACACAAGCACTCCTGCAATACTAACAAGAATATCCTCTACCAAATGAAATCTTGCCTCTCGATCAGTATGAATATATTATTTACACTGACAAATCTGCTCAACCGGCCATAGGGAGTAAGCAACAATACAGCGCAGCATGTGCTATCGTTAAAGGTCGCATGCGGGATGGAAAGTTCCATCCAAGTTGCACAAAAACGCAATCTCTAGGAGACTGCACGGTACAGTTGGCAGAGTCAAAAGCATCAATACTGGCACTTGTAAATACGGATCACGAATTCCCCACACTAATCGCGTGCGATTCCTTTTACTGTGTGCAATCGTACAATGAATATTTTTATCACTGGGAGCAAAACGGGTTCAAAGATGCAAAAGGTGGCACAATTAAGCATAAAATGCTATGGGAACAGGTAGTAGAAAAACGAACTACCGAGGGCTCACGTGATACATACACTGAGTCATCAATGTGATGGCGTTCACGTTGAAGGGAATTCATTTGCTGATGAAGCTGCGAATGGGGCTGTACGCACGGCTTCCATAGCGGCAATCACTCATTCAAAAAATGAGGATAGACAGTGAGATTATGGTTGCTGTCATTGCTTCGCGCAAAGGCAGCACAGCAGTACCAAAGAAATGTACACTCAAGTACTCCTACAAGTTAGATGCAAGCAACATTCCATATGCTCAGATTCCTGGAGTGGGGAATAGAGTAATACCAAATATGGATCGCAGACAAGGTTTGATTGTTGCAGCACACTAGGGTTTGGGCTCTGCGCACACAGGCCTTACAGCGGCTATTTCGTTATTGAAACAGTGCTTTTGGTGGCCAAGTCTAACAAAAAAAACGAAAGACTATGGGGCCTATTACGATGGCGGACACCGTAATGGAATGCGGGACCGTCCACCAGGGGTGCGGCGGTCCCGCACCTGCAATTAGGATGTCACCATGGCGGTGGCATCCCCCATTCCCATCATTGTGGTGGGCGGAGCTCACAGCACCGCCTGCCACAATGCTGGGAATGCACGTTGTGCATTGACATGCACAAGCTGACAGGCACCGTGCGGTGCCTGCCACTTTGTCCATGCCAAAGCAGGGGGGTACTGTGCACCCCCCAACACCCTGTGGGCCCACTATGGGCCCCCAACAGTGAAGACCGCATGCCTTTCCATGGCGGCAACACCGCCATGGAAGGGCTGCTCTCCGCTATCATCATAATATGGATGGCGGTGTCTTGCAGACACCGCCACCATATTATGCATGTTTTCCGCCCGGTCGATGAGTCGACTGGCAGAAAAGCGGCGAACGGTCTTTCCGTCCGTCACGGACCCCCCAGCCATCCTAATATGGTGGGGGGTCTTTGAAGTGTGGATGGCGGGCGGATCGCCCCCGCCGGGCCAGCGGTGACTACCGCCAGCTCGGCGAAGGCAATCCGCCCGCCATCCTAATGCGCTCCTATTTCTTGAAATGTGACATCTGTCAGTAGACGAAAGGATCCACCATAACACGGACACCATTGTTAAAATCAGACAAACATCTCGCATGTGTGTATTTGAACCACTGCGGCCCCTTACAATCTGATGGGGCTTATAAGTATATCTTGGTGGCAGTGGATTCATACTCAAGATTCCTATGGGTCTGTCCTCAGCGCTCGGCTGATGCTCAAACTGTTATCAAAGATTTTCGAGTCTTTATAGGGACATACGCAGTTGGCACGTTACATTCTGACTGTGGCCCGGCGTTTAGCTCTCAGGCTTACAAAGAGGCTATGGAAAGTATGGGCGTAGCATTGCTGTACTCCTCTCTGTACCATCCTGAGGGAAATTCAGGTGTGTAGAGGAAAAACCTGGACTTAAAGCAATCTTTAACAGCTAGGGTATTAGGCAAGGGTGGTAGTTGGGTCAATCACTTATATGGGGTACAGAGAGCCCTAAACAACCAGTCAAGAAGTTCTCTAGGGGGTGTCACTCCATACAAGGTCCTATTTGAGACGAGAATGTGGGTACCTGATCTTGAATGGGAGGGCGCAGTGGCGGATGAGAAACCATTTGATGTCCATGATTGTTTGGCTATTTTACAGGATTTAAAATAATCCAGGACACAACAAAGTAACGTCCACAGAAAAACAGACCACCACTGGGGAAGTCAAGGCAGTCATGGCAGGACCTGTCTGGATCCCAAAAGTCTGGGATCTGGTCAGAGAGAAAATAGCGGACAAAAAAGAATTTGGACCATCCTACAGAAAGCCTGTACCTGTCCTAGCAGTTCAAGGAACAAGAACTGTACTTTTGCCGCCTCTTGCCAGGAAAAAGGAGAAAAGATTTGTCTCAATCGACTTAATCAAACCACACTATGTGGCCAATACTAAGCAGTAGGCCTCGTGGACTCCACAGTAGCAGACGCCCTCCTCTCGCTACAATCCAAGAAGTTCAAACAGAAACACTCATCACGTTTGAAGAGCCGCCTGTACGGAATGAAGGACTATGCAACAATGCTATGGAATTTGTTCCCCTTGAACCCAAAGTTCAACTTCAAAATCAAATTCAAAATAATAACCAGGTTGCAATTAGACCTAATACAGACATCTACGTCAACATGCCTCGACTGGAGTAAAATGCGATTTCAACAAATCCCGATGCAATTCCAACAATTGATCTAACTGCTTCTGGATACTTCATGAACTTTGATATGTTTTATTTGGATCCAAGTGAACCGGAAGTAACGCCAGCCCTACATTCACGCAAGCAACAAATCAAGAACTTTCTGCACTTTCTCAAAAAGACATAACTGGTATCGCCTTGGGTAGAACTCTGGGTAATTACTGGGATACTGTTTTTTCTTTTCTGGCTAGGCTTAGTTATAACTTTTAGCATGCTTATTAATGGACGATACCTTCAACAAAGCTCCACAGCCCAAAAAGTTAATTTGATTCGGAAGCCACATCAGTCATCACATCGTGAGCAAAGAGACTTGTCAACAGTGAACATTACAGCAGTTCCTATACTGGACGGTATAGTTTGGGACATGGTTGATTTCGATATGTTCGGTCCGACAGAACTTTAAAAAATGTCTTATGTATTTAAAATTTCATTAAGTGATATCATTACCTCCAGTACATTTTCTGATGATTGGGACACTGAAACAGTTAATAACATGTTGTCTGATTTAGAGAAAACTGCCGCATTTCAAAACACTGAAATGCTAGAAGGTACCTAAGACTATGACACTTTGTACTGTTACCAACATTATGGTAATCATTTCCTACACAAATCTATAACACCTAGAAATGTTTTTGAATACCACCAATGGGAACATTGACCTACACCACCAAAAAGTAGTTTGCAAACATTTGCACAAAAATTTTCATATTTTTCAGGGTTTATCACCACTGACCCGACCTCATATTATTATAAGGTTACACCGACATCGGCACTGAAAATTATGCTAACACCAAGCAGATCTTCTCTGCTTCCTTTATTGCCCAATTGTCTGAACAGGGTTTTGACCTATGGAAGGACACAATAGACTTAAAATCGGTCTGGGGATCTAGGGACTGGCAAGTCCAGGGAACAGAAACACTATTTAGAGCATGCCTCATTCCACAGCAGATGATATTTCTAAATGACACTGTGCAACAGACATCCTGTCTTGGACTAGCCAAAAACAAGGACCTGAACACACCTCGGTTTCCAACACCATCGCAGATGGAGGGGTGGCAAAATTCAACGTCAAAGGAAGGGGCAACAGTAGATGACATTTTACAGTACAATAGAACAGACCCAAATTGGAAAGAATGAGTGGTTTGGCCCTTAGACACAAACAGATGTCATGATAGATTCTTTGGTATTACCGAAGGGTTCAAGATCCACAGGGCAGACCCATGATATGTACAAAGAGACCATCCAGGGGTAGTGACATCCTATAGTGTTGAGAAGTTGTGCCTTGATTGGCTAGAAACCTCAACACTCACAGAAGTGAAACAACACTTATCCTTACTCTCACAAGACATGGATCTTAGGGATCTTTCACAAGGTCACAGGAAACCTTGTCAGAAACGTTTCACATATGCTGGCATTTACGCTGCCTATAATGAAATTTGGAAAATATCCCAACAAGAGGCCGCAGAGAGAATACGAGAAATAGACCATATTAACTTAGAGAAATCATTAGCTGTGGTAGACAATGAGGTAACAACTTTGACCTCCAGTTAAGAAGGGAACATGGGGAGGGGAACATAGGGAGGGCACTGCGCTAACTCAAGGGCAAAATGTTATTCTGGGGAAAGCTTCCCCTCTCAGTGATGGGCTGCATCTCCCTACTCAAAATGGTGGCTCTCCCTAGCTGCTGTGCTTCTTCACCACGCTGCCGGTGTGGATATCAGCGGCTTGGTTCTGGGAGCTGGACTCCTGCCTATCAGCCTTCATATGGGGAGCGGGCTGGAAGAGTGTGGCCCTTAACACTCTAAAAAGACCTCAGTCAGAGGCGGGCCTCGCCGTGCCTGATATGGAGGCATACTATCTGGCAGGGCAGCTGCAGAGATTCACACAGTGGGTGGCGGGGAGCATAGAACCGGACAGGGGGATGCCACCCTTCGCTCCGGACAAACTGAATGTGTTCTGCACCCTATTAGGGACGGCCAAACCTCAGCTGGTCCGCAGTAATGAGCATAGAGTGATCAGTTATGTTCTATTATCTTACTGAGCCGGGCGCTGCAATCTTTGCGGGCAGGCTATGTGCCTTGGCGTTTTATTAACAGTACGTCTCCTTTTTCTGAATATAATATAACAGATAAACAGGTTGAAATGGCACAAAGGGGAGCTAAATATACAATGCTGCGTATTGAAAAACTGGATAGATTACCATTTACAGTGGCGGAATCACCATCTACAGAATGGCTAATCCATGGCTACATAACTCTACCGGTCACTACTTTTCAGTTTCAATATTGCCTTGAGCAAAGGCAGGCAGGCAAATATGAAAAAATGGGTAAGGAATACATTAAGGAATCCTGGGAATTACCATATCGATTTCGATGCTGGAGTGGGGATCGAGAAGTGTTTCTAAGTGGTACAAACTGCAAGAACGCTTTAAGCAGTTCTCTCATGTGCCAGGACATTTCACTGCACGGAGCATGCAATGGTTCGGTAGCGAATTTGTCTTGCCACATGAAAGGGACTCCAGCTGCCATGATAACACCGGTATTCGAGCTGCTCTCAAATGGGAGTTACTTGATGCTGAACGATCAAGGTTGCTGTGGGATGCTCTCAGTTATTGCCTATCTAGTCACTGTGAACACCAGGGTTACTTGCAGTATGCAAGTATTGTTTACCCCAACAAGTACAGTCAGGGAGGCCCCGTTATGGCCTTTGTTGAATGTTTCTTTTATACAATTTGATACTTTGAGCAGACTGAAAGCCATGCTTTTACAGCATACTGTACCCTTAACCTCTGCTCGAGAGACCTTTGATCCTCAAGTCGCAAGAAAATCGACCGAGATACAGGCCCTTATATGTACAAACAGCCCCTTTTCATTTTGTAGAAATGGTGGGTCGTATCTTTAACATGTCTGATACGAGTGGTATTATACACCTATTTAAGACAATATGGTCAGGATTTCGAAGCTTATCAACATAGAAAGGTGCTGGGAATGATCCAGGCACCTAGAGGGTATGAGAGGTAACAATAACCAGAGTATATCCTCCCTACAAAATATAATATTCACAAAAAATACTCCAATAGACCACACAGTGGTCGGTGGTGCTAGTAAACTAGCTGTACCCGAAAATGGGGGCCAAAGGAAATGAGGGGGAAAAAAGGAAGAATATGGGGACGCTCTAGTGAAAGGTTGTACCTAACCCAACCATGAATGTGGGGAAAAAAACTATTTTTCTTTTAATTACCCTCACACACCCTAGTGGTGTCATACTTCATCATCGGGTCACCCCAACCCCTAAAAGTCAGGGTGGGCTCAACCACAGTGTTGGGAGCTCTTCTGATACACAGGAGACAAGGGGGTTTTAAATAAAATACCTCAGGCAGATCCCCGGTTTCCCTTTATTCTTGGGTCTGTCTGGGTAATTCAAATATTTAAAATTGGGTCTTTGTTGGAGTGTTATGGTCCTAAGACCCTAGTGCCGACATATTTCAGTCCATAGTGGCCATAAAGGTCCTGGACTTTCTTCAGGGCAAGATTGACCCCCCTATGTGAGTGAGATTACCAGGATGGGAAGTCCCTATCCTGTCAGTAAAGTGGGGGGGGGGGGGGTATATCTATACCTGAATGATGAAAGAGGCTTAACTACATGAAAATCAGAGGTATGGATTTTGTTTTCAACCACTCACCTTCTAACTTAAAATTCCATGCTCACAAACTTTGCAAGTCACTGGGACTACTCCTTTAGCACTTCCACTGTGATGAAAGATCTGAAGGCCAAGCACAATGAGTACTTATGACAACAAACTGGAAAAGAAGAAAATCTAATATTTGTCGAAGCCAAAGACAACAAAATATTACATGTATGAGAAGAATTGTACTCTATTGTATAGATTTCCAAACCCAAGTTTGGTATGGGAAACACCATACCCGGACTGTAAAGCCATTGGCAAATGGTCATAAGAAAAATATGTAGTCAATAATCTCTGCATTTAGAAAGAAATCGAGTTGAAGTTCGAAAGTAGCCATTTGCCACTGAAGTTTTCTAAAAGAAAACCTGAATTACACAAAAAACAAAAGATGATTCCTCTGAAAAATGCCAACTCAGGTTAAAATATAGAACTATTTATTTCTTTATTTCGTACTTTTCTATCAGCATTGTAGTATTCATTATTCACAAATATATGACTTTTTTAAAGGTGGGTTATTAATGAAACTGTGAAAATGTAATAAGTGAAGGATCATAGATGCTATTCCACTGCCAAATGCCACCCACTGCAGTCAACCCCTTCATGACGCCACCAAAGGTTGCGTGCTGCAGAAGAAGGGCATATGGCCAGGCCCTCTGCATAATCTTCTGTGGCACCATTCACAATAGCACATGGGTTGGTGGCAATGAGGGTTGGTGCTGTGGCCAACCTTGGGCAAACCCCCACGCTGCGCATATTTAAGGGTAATACATAGTAGGGGTTGACTGCATGTAGGACCAAGGGTCATGGAGATCCTAGGAAGCCATAATCAGGAGCGTCAAGGCCCCTCACACAGTGTGTTCACATTTTAGATAATAATATCACTGGTGGCAACACATGGCACCTCACCACTAACCCATCTCTGCTCTTTACCAAATGTTGTACAGTGTTCCCAAACGTGTTAATCATGCTTCCTTGTTTGCTATTGTATGATGCCCACAGGTAATAACAAAATGGCAGCACTGTAAAGACTGATTTCTAAGAAGTAAAGGGTTCATTCAGCCCCTGAATTCTGTGCTGGCTTTTCTCAGTGTTGAATAGCCATGGTACTCCGGTCAGAGCCTGTGGAAATGAGAGAATTCTTGCCACCTTAGTAGTATTTTGCTGCCTTCCACCCTAATAATGCGGTGACATTCGCCTCTTATTACTTGCCCATTGCTGACAGTGTCTTGGTGACCTCCTTGTATGGTCTCATCCTGTTGTCCTCTCAGCCCGCCCCTTGCTTGGTAGAACATTGTCTCGTCGACCGCAGGTGTCTGAACACGAGTCCAGGGGTTCTCTGTCATCAGAGGTTTGGTGCGAGGGGCACACGCTTGGCTTCTGTGTCTGCAGATATCATTAGTCACAGCTACGGCTTATTTATTAGTCAGGCTGAAAAGAAGCGTCTGCAAATGCGCAGCACTTACTATTTCTCATTTTAGACATTCTGCGTGAGGCAGTGCTCTGCCCACTTCAGTCACGATTCGCACAGTAACAGACCATGAAAGCTTATGAACATGCATTATATTGAACTGAATGGCATTTGTTCAAAGAGAGGCGTGAGCAGAGCTGTTCCACTCATTTTAGATCATTTGAGATCCGACAGGGAATACATATGATGTCTCAGGTTTGCATGGATGTGTTAAAGGGCGAGATGTGAATGAAGAGATCTAACTTATAGTATTTCTGTGATATGTCCTGATTGACAATGTGACCTCAGCCAGTGGGGATTCTTTCTGACTAGATGGCACAGTTTCAATGAGCATTTCGCTGTCTTGCTGCAATAACTTTAGCTAACTAAGAATTACAAATTTCGCCCTCCTTCGTCTCAGCGTGGTTACATTTTCCACTCTTGATGTCCTTTGACATGGATTGCATTGCCTTCTAATGATTTTTGTATTTATTTGAGTTTCCTATAGCTCGCAGTCACTCAGGAGTATTGTGTGGTTGCTGTGCATATAGAAACAAGAACAGTAGAACAAGATATTACATGTAATAGTAGCATTAATAAACATTATAATCTGAAGTGTAAGGACTATTTTTAATCACATTCTTGATTCAGTAGCATTACCTGGTAGGGATTAACACTATCTGAACCCTATGGCCTCAACTGTTGGGGATCTCCACACTGTAGATTCCATGCCTTAAAGGGGTTGCCTTTTTTAGTCTCAGAACAGAGTCTGATAATAGAGTGAGAGACAGATGGAGGCTGACAATAGAGTGTGAGGCAGATAGAGGCTGACAATAGAGTGAGAGGCAGATAGAGGCTGACAGTAGAGTGAGAGGCAGGCAGAGGCTGACAATAGAGTGAGAGGCAGATAAAGGCTGGCAGAGTGAGAGGCAGTTAGAGGCTGACAATAGAGTGAGAGGCAGTTAGAGGCTGACAATAGAGTGAGAGGCAGTTAGAGGCTGACAATAGAATGAGAGGCAGGCAGAGGCTGACAATAGAGTGAGAGGCAGATAGAGGCTGACAATAGAGTGAGAGGCAGTTAGAGGCTGACAATAGAGTGAGAGGCCCATAGAGGCTGACAATAGAGTGAGAGGCAGGCAGAGGCTGACAATAGAGTGAGAGGCAGATAGAGGCTGACAATAGAGTGAAGATCTGCATTACCTGGGTGCACACGTAGGGTGATCACAACACACTAGGTCATTCTGGACACTGTTTCTAGTACTGGACTTTTGTGTGATCACAAATGTACTTAGAGAGTTATAGTCATGTTTTGCTTTCATTGAACTAGTTGGACTAACACACCTGAAAACAATGATTTGTTGGTGAAAACTTCAGTAATGGAAATAGTGTCTGTATTGATCTGGACCTTACCCCGATATCTAGAAAGACTATAGGCACATCTGCCAAAGTAAGTCAAAATGTCATTGTACATCCAGTATATAACCAATTTTCACTGGTTGCGCTTTTTATGTTCATTATCCAGTCTCCTATCCAAGGAAGTAATGAAACTCCCTGTCTGTATTATGGCCCATTAACGTGGCTCTCAAACGACAAATCCATCTTGCCTCCAAAAGCGCAACAATGTGGGACACCAGTGACAATTGGTTATATTGTTGTGTAACAACGTATCTGAGCAAAGTACTATGTCAAGTATTTGTTTACAACTGTATTGACAACTTTCATCTATTCTCTCTCTTCCCCTCCGATTATATTCTCTCTGATCTGATCATAAAAACCGCACGGTGGTACAGGATTTTATACTAAGATGTACAATGACATTTTGACTTACTTTGGCAGATGTGCCTATAGTCTTTCTAGATATCGGGGTAAGGCTGTTGATTTGGATAATATGATAAGATGAGTTTGATTATGTGGCAGCACCTGTAAGGCACTTTGGCTGACAGATTTTCTCTAAACATTTGCTTTACCCGCACTGAAATATAGCTTAGAGCACTCTTTCGACCGATTTACCTGACTGGATTAGTTTTTTTGTAAATGTATGGACTATTCAAGTCTATTAATTGATATAGATTATCATATATAATATTTGACTATATTAGATGCCTATTGTTCAAAAGTAAATTTGATATGGTGGTAAATTAGTTGTTGATATGATATGCTATTGATTTTATATTGCCGATGCTATATATACATATGCAATTTTCCGCGGGTATTTTGGTATTTATCTGGTGGTGTTGGCCATCTTATATATCAATTTCTTAGAAACATATTAATATATATCGCTTTTGCACAACATAGCCGGACTTGGCTGGTATTTGTGATTAGGTTACATCAACCAACCTTTTGTTTTATTGCCAACTATGCGGACACAATGATTTCGCTTTGTGTTTTGTGATAGATTGAAATTTACCATGATGGACACAATTTATATATTCTGTTTCATTTAGGTAGATTTTTGTTTTGTTAACTTTTACACGAATCTCGTGGTTCCATACTATCGTTTATCATGAATAATGCTATTCAAATATGGCCGCCATTCTGGTGAGATTATATTTTAGAATTCTCCTTTTTCTATGTTTACTCTGACGCGCATGACGTTGACTATGGTCACGTGATGATCCAGCGCGTCTTTTTAACGCCGATGGAGGACGAGCGTCCCCCTTTACGAATACCAATGTACCGAACAGCTATTGTACTGTCCTGCGGTCAGATAACCTAATACAGGTAAGTTTTGCCTGGTGAACTCTCTTGGTATATAAATACATTTTAAGGAGTACCGTGTACCTTCGGTACGGGCAATTCTGGTTTGAAATTTTGCTTTCAGCTTTAGTTTTATTTTTGACAGATACTCCTTGGAGACTTCTCCTTTTACTTGATTCCTTCAATACTTAAGTAGCAGTGTAATGGAGGCATAATAGATATAGATGAAGGTGAGACACTGTGTAGGATTGTGCTACTTATGTGGTGCGAGCTTGGGTTCTTTAATTTTACCTTATATTTTATGGAACATTTAAATGGAACTCAGGCTTCGCTCATGTGGGTGTTCGATATTTGGAGTATCTTCTTTTAATAAAGAGCACTACTCCGTATTATGTTGATCGATTTAGTGATTATATTGTTCGAATATTGTAACTTTGGGCTTTCATATGCAACCGATTGTTATTATGAATAGCCCTCCTTTCTTTGAGTATAATTTTATATATATTCAATTGCTGATAGGCCTGCCTTGCATTTCGGTTCCATAATTGGTGCTGATAATGAACTATCCGTAATTGGATACGATAATCACTTAATTAATACTTTGATGCCTGCTTTATTATTACACTTTAACGTGTTCTTCCAGAAATTGGCTATTAATTCTTTATTTTTCTTTAGAATCATACGCACTGGCGCTTTTTGAATAATAAGACTAGACTCTCGAAAACTCATTGATTAGTCATCCTTAATTGAGGTCTTTTCGAATATTCCAGATACCTGTAGTAAGGTAAGGATGACTTCTAATTGATTGTTAGTCTATACTCCTTCTCCTTTTGGGATATTTTATTTATGATCACGATGGATATTATCTTTGCCCCTTATGGAGGTTTTTAACATATCCTGCACTATAATCACCTTTGGTGTTTTTGGTAGTTCTGATGTCTTGATCTTGACTGTATCTTCTGGTTTATTCTAATGATTTTTGCATTTACGTGTTCTATTGGAGAGGCTTGTTACAGATAAGCCATGTGCGTTTTTTGCTTTCTCTCTTTGGTCTCTTCTTTTCCTTTCTCTTCTTACTTTTTTGCTTTTCACCCTGAATTATCTGTCTTTTATTCTCCTTTTTTTCATCATCTGATTTGTGTATAATTATTGCGTACTATTTTCGTTTCCCTTTTGTATGATGGCTATGTTTCATTTTTCTTGTGGTGAAACTATACATAGGCGCTTTTACGTCTAGATGTCATACTCTGTATGCGCGGTCTGATCTTAAAAATTGATCTTGACTATGACTGTAGGTTTTCCTTCTGTTGTTTGTGTTTAATGTACAAATTCTGAGTCTGTGATGTTTTTTGATCCTTTTATAATTTTTTATAATTGTTATTTATGTTCATGTCTTGTATATTGTGATTTATATATGTATTTTACATGTGTATTTATGTGGGTGTTTCTATAATTATTGCAGCCCTGACGAAGTTCCCAAGGCACAAGGGAACGAAACGCGTTGGCTGTGTGCTTGTTCGTTTAACCAAGACTACAAATAAAAGAAGAAATTATTTTCTACTACAAGTGTTGGCTTTGTATGACTCGTGATAGAGTGCACCTTCCTTCTTTTGTGGACTTTTTGTAAAACAAGTATCTTTAAACAGCGGATACTGGAAGTTTTGGCACTCGTATGCTTATATGGACGACATATGGAATTTTAAGTGCTTGACCTAAGTCAGCTGTTTGTCTCTTTGTTGCCTCATGGCTCTAGAACAAAAGTTTTCAAAAGTTTCCAAACTTTTTCTGGTGCCCAAGCAACTACAGGAGTACACTCTTAAGCCTCCTTGGATCTCGGGGGTAGTGGAGCGAAGGAACACCAAAAGACTCTCAGGATGTCAGCCAGAGGCCATCAGAAAAGCCAAGTTGCCACTGGTCAACTATGAACTGTATGGAAAAGGCCTCTTGCAGTTTTTTCTGTCCCTGTACTCATGCAGTAAGTCAGCCAACTAACCCTTGGAGTCCAATTCTGTGTCCTGGGTACAAGGAGGAGCAGGTCCAGCCATTCAGAGCTCATCACAGGTCACACACAGCAGTACAGTCCTCTTCTGTTTTTATGCAGGCCCAGAAAGTGTTCTGTGTGGGTGCCTTGGTGTACTACATTTATGCCTGGCACCAACTAGTGGGTGGGGAAGACTCCAAGGAACTCCCTAATCAATGAGGTAAAAGTTTACCAGGGCAACCCTACCCACCTTTTCAGCAGTTCTTGTATTCCCTAGTGCAAACAATCCCACCGTTCCCCTCACTCTCAAAATCTAAGATAGGGGATCAATTCTCCTCTTATGCAGAGCATTTGTGCCCACCAACAGGTCTGGCTGGGGTAATGGGAAGCCCCCTCTTCTGTGGTCACTAATGGCTGGTTCTGGGGGTCGCTCCCTCCCCCCCCACTGGGTTTTATCCCAGCATGACCAGGGATACAAAGCTGAGACCGTTCCAGGTTTCACCTAACATTTTCTTGTAACAGGGAAGGACTCTTTGAAGTAAATTAAGTTCCTGGGCCACCACAACTGGTCTTTCTGTCAGGGGAAGAAAGCATCTCCCCACTCCCATGCAATTGTCTCTGCTGTGGGAACAGCTTCCATACCTCTTTTAGGCCTAATTCAGCCAAGCACCACCTGGACAGTTGCTGGCGAGCTAATGGAATTTAGTCTCAAGCAGCTTCAGGCAGTATAAAGGTAACTTTCTAAATGTTCCGTTTCCCATATATTTCATACAAATCCAACTTTACTTTTAGATAGAATTTTTATTAAATATAAAAATACATATTTGAATGGAGCCTATAGCTGCTACAGGTGGAAAGTAAAAGATTAAAGTGTATATATCTATACCTTGTCTTTTCTAAGTACCTGTTACAGCCAGACCAGTGACTATGTCATTTTGGGCTTGGTCACAGGGGGAACACGCCATTTTTAATGCCACACATGTTCCACTGTGAAATATTATGGACCTCGCCTTGTGGACAGGAAGGTACGCTTAGGGGTGACTTATTTAATATTTAAGCTCAAGATTTCCAACTTTCAAAGGGGTGCTTTTGACAGGCATGGGTAGCAGGTGTCAAGCTGCTGCCATCGGGCTACACAATGTAGGTCTGAAGCAAAGTTTTAACTGCCACTCTAGAGGATGCCACAACAGGTGCTGCAGTCCACAAATGATATTTAACTTTCCAGACCATGGGTTTATTTCTAATCTATAGGAATGTTAAATGTGCCAATCAGGGTTAAGGCAATTTAACCATGTTTACAGGCAAAGCACAGGCCCTTTACTCCTAGTAAGCGGGGGTAAATTACACATTGTTCTAAAACCAACAAGATAGACCAGGCACAGCATTTAGGGGGAACTCATGCAAAGATGGTTATTTCCTATGGTAACCAATGCAGCGCAAAATAGATTGCACCTCATGGAAGCATAACATCTGCTAGAAAGGTATAAGATCATTCAATGAGAGAAGGGAAAGACTGAGGGTTCCCATCATTTTGGGTAGATAATAGAGGTGTTAAACTCATTGTAGGTGTAAACACAGCTGGATTCGGGAAGGCTGACAGTAGGTGATGGTTCAAGGAGAACTCTGAGGTACACCGCTCTCTGAGTGCAACACTAGCTCAGAGGACCAAGGCTCAAAAAAAGATCTCCATGACCAAACTGAAACACGCTGTGAATGTCAGACATATGAAATCATACCTCAGTACCACACCAACTGATTCAAACCTAGTGTTTAAAAAAATGAAGGGAGGGCCCATGAGAAAGCCCACATGGTGAATGTACAAGCACTAGGGCTGTACCAGTAGAACTGAACTATTCGTTCTATCTCTCCAGGCACCACCAATGGTGCCTTTTTACACAATTCCACTGACTCTCGGTGTAACTTCTCCAGGGAAACAATTGTAGCAGGTGGGGCATTGAAAGCCATGGAGATTGATCAGAAATCTGAGGTAAGACCCTCTCATCTGTGAGATACAATTCCTTCTTGGTCAACTAAAGTACGAGTGAAGTCTGAAGAAGGACCAGAACTCAGAATAAGAAAAAACCCATATGATTATAGTTTTCATTTGAACATTGGCAACCGGGAAAATATGTAAAATGCACACTCACATTTCTATGACTACATTTCCCAGCCTCACATCCACAGCCCCTGCCACTAGAGGCCCTTTGTGGCCATAGGGCCGGAGCCTTTCACCACTGGTGGTGAAGTGTGGAAGTGCGGGCACCCTTCCTACCTCTCGTAGGAAGCAGGGCTTAGCTGAGGGGGGGCAACAGATCATCCATCTGTCACGACAAGCAGTGGGTGCACTAGCACCAAGTTTGTGCTGGGTTTGGGCCTGACCGGATAGTGCCGGTCATCCTGAGCCCTTGCGCAAGTGATATTTCTAGGCCCCTGCCACCAGCCTGCAAAGATAGGCTGTTACGCGTGTTGGCACCAAGGAAATGCTTAGCATGAAACCAGACTACCCATGTCAGCTGGATAGTGCACAGACACCACGGGTGTCCTGGAGTCCCAGACTGCCAGCCTGCTATTGCAAGCTGGTGTGTGTGCTGGTTCTCCTGTGGAGCCTCGAGGCTCTGGGCTCTTTCCCACTGTAGTGTGAAAGTGTACGCACCCTTCTGACACATGTTAGGAACTGGTGCAGGCATGGAGTTTGTAAACAAGGTCAGGCCTGACTTGGCGGCCTGGGTGCACACTTGCACCGCTGGTGTGGTTTACCTAAGTGTCAGACTTGCTATTGCACGCAGGTGTGCGCACTCGCACAGACTGTACATTTAAACATTTGTCTGATCTGCCAAAGCAGGTGTGTGAAAGTACCCTTGCATGCAGACTCCGGCTGCCCTGTATCAAACCCGGTCCAGCTTGAGGGGGGCCTTTCACCTCCACTTGGATGGAAGGTAAAAGGCTGGGCAGGCACCAATGGGTGTTCGCTGCTAGGGTAGTACAGAATACTCACAGGGGTTCCCCTTGGAAGAAGGCTTGCCCTTCCCTTAAGTTTGCATGGGGAAGGGGTCACCTGCATTTCAAGCTGCAGTAATGGATTGCAATGGCATAGCCTTGTGATGCTTACTATCAATGGATTCTCTAGGCCAAACCTGTTCCAATGGTAACAGTGGGATTGTCATATTTTGCGTGGAAATGCCACGTGTAGGAAGCTGGCTTTGTATGTACTATAGATACAAAACAAAAAGATTCACCCTCAGCTAGATGTACAAGCCATATCGTCCTAGACTACTTGTGTTTCCTACAATGGTGGAGAAACATATAGTTTGTTTAAATACCCCTCACACACCAAAAGGGCCCTTGGTGTCATGCTACATCATAGGGTACTTCCTGCCCCGCTGCGGGACGGGGTGTGCTGCGACCGACGACTGTGTGAGAGCACTGTTATTGTGAAAAGACTATGTGTTGTGTAGGAGTGTGAGTGGAAGGGTCAGGAGTGAATGAGAGAGTAAAGTTAAAAAATACCTGGCTCGTTGGACTAAAAGACTATAATATTCTTTTGAGCTGGTATTGTTAAAAATGGGGAAAGAGGTATATTGCCTCAATGAGCAGTGCCTCCTATGTCTGTCAACATGTTTCGAAGCCCTCCCCTGGCTTCTTCTTCAGGACCAAAAAGGATCCCTTCTACACTCACTTTCTAATGTGGAGAGCTATTATATACCTTACTTTGGTAAGGTATATACCTTCAGCAGAGCCGCGGGGAGGCTGGATACGGTGGGGCAGTGTCCCAGGAGTAAGTGCAATTGTAGGCACCCCTCCCACCCGTTATAAGGCTCATGGGGCATTATCTCATTTACAATCAAATCACAAAATAAGATACCTGTTTAGGTATTGTATACTGTGCATGGTTATTTGGCATGCCCTTCAAATAGTTACTAAAATGTACATACACGAATCTTAGATACCTTGTTAATAGAGCTCCACATTAGAAAGTGAGTGTAGAAGGGATGCAGAGTGCCAACACATCATCGGGTTCCCAATACAAATCAATGGAGAATGATGATTTCAAACAAGGGCTGTCTGCTCGGGCCAAAAGCTGGACGAAGGGAACCAGAGGCGCTAGAGATAAGTTGGGATGATGAAGAACTCAGAGAAACTGTGGATTGAACCCCCCAAGGCCTGGTGGCTCCGGATGCAGGGGTGTCTATGGACTTCGGGAAAGTCTTAACCGTGCCGGTCGGGGTCTGGGGACCCTTCATGTTGAGGCTGCAGGCGTTGTTGTGGAATCTAGGAGAGATCACCATGAGGAGGACGCGAGCTCATGACCTCTGGATAACCTTCTTGTGAAGTGATGGGCCACTTCGACTCTGGCCGAAGCTGTCGGGTGCAGAGTAGGCCTGTGCGTGAAATTCCACTCTGCTCGTGGAGTTTGCATTTTTATCCCACTCCACACTTTGTGTAGCATGCAGAGTTCCGAAAACCTCTGCTCCACATAGTGGAGCGGAGTTTTTTCCTTGTTCACACTCACCAACATTAAGTTGGCCGAGTTAGGAAAATTTAACTTCTGACCATCCCCCGGCGAGATGTCTCAATGCAGGAGCTCTTGGGTGGCCGCTAGCACTCACGTTGAGTAACCATTTGTTGTCGTTGTGGAAGATGCCACTCGAGTAGAACATCTACCCGAGATGCAGAAAGAAGCAGCGCCCTCATGCGCTGCACATGGTGCAGTTCGCACTGATTTTCCAGTTCGGGACAAACAACAGGTGCTAAAAATCAGCATGACCGGCGTGACCTAATGCATCCTGCCGCTTGCAGAACTCCACGTAACGCGTTGAAGTTTTTGGGCCACTTCGCAGAGTTCCGCGTAGTGGAATTCCACGGACTGCGCCCAGGCCTAGTGCAGAGGTGGGTCTTGAGGTCTGGTTGTGCAGTTCAACAGGGCACTTGAGTTCTTGTTGTTAGATCTTTGTGGACAAGGCCACTGTCCTCTGGAGTTCTTATTCTTTGGGGAAGACAGTCAGTCCTCCCAAGGTTTTGAAAGTCGCTGGTCCTGCATGACGAGTCACTTTTTGGAGCAGGTTTCTTTGAGGGCTGCAGAAAGGCCGGTAGGGCTGGGGCCAAGTCATCTGTCGTCTGGTGTCTTCACTGCTGGTACGGCTCTTCGGTCCTTCTTGTTCTTTAGGTAACCTGGAATCTGAGGATTAAGGTTCAGGGGTGCCCCTAAATACGCAATTTAGGGGTGTCACAGGGTCTTGAAGTTAGTATCCATTGGGCTTCTTACCTTTAGGGTGACTACACCATTTGTATGTCCACTCCCTCTGGGGAGAAAACAAACCCCTATCCCTATTGCCAAAAAACCTCCAAAGCGATATGAAGGATTTTCAAAGGAGGGGGTCACTTCAGCTCAGGGCAACATGGGGATGGTCCTGACTGAGAGGGGACACACCTCTCCTGCTTACTAATTTTCCGGCTGACCTTGCCACTAAAAGTAAGGCTTGGTCAGGGGAGCGGGCATCTCCACTAGCTGGAGAGGCTCTGGCTCGAATAATAAGGGGCAGGAAGCCTTTGAGGCTCACAGCCTTTTCAATGCTGTTCCTGCTTTGTGGTATGTGTGAAGCACCTCCACCCAGAGCAGGCTTTGTTTCTGACCCATGAGAGCAAATGGCTCTCACCTCAGGGGGTCAGAAACGTGACTAGGGGTGGCAGGCTGGTGCAGACCAGTCGGGCACACACTAGCGGCTTGGTAGGTTTTCAGGAGGCACCTCTGAGGTGCCCTATGAGTGCATTTAATAATAAATCCAACACTGGCATCAATGTGGGCTCATTAATCTGAGATATTTGGTACCAAACATCTTGGGATTCAGTTAAGCCATCATGGAGCTGTAGAACTTGTATTGACAAGCTCAGACCATGTACTCAGTATGGATTCACTATGCACTCATAATTAAGACTGGGTGGTGAACTCTGCTCTACTCGCGGAGTTTACAGAGTTTTCTGCATTTCGCGTTACGTGGATCTCGCGGAGGTCCAAAAAACTTTACTCCATGTAGCGGAGCGGAGTTTTTTCCCTCGCTCGCGTTTATCAATGTCAAGTTGGCGAGTGCAAGCGAGGATAATCCACCTCCCGGCGAGGTTTTCCTCGTTTGCAATCGTCAACATCAAATTAGCGAGTACGAGCGTGGAAAATCAACCTCCCGGCAAGATTTGCTATCTGGGGCGGTCAGATTTCTCATTGCGAGTGGTCACTTATGCTCGCAATCGCTCATGTTGAGAAACCGCCCGCTCACGTTGAGAAAGCTGCCGAGATGATTGCACAGTTCGGATAAGCACCTGGCACTGAAAATCACAGCGAACTGCATTTATCTAAAGAAACTCCGCTGCTCGTGGAGCTCCGCGTAGTGTGGCGGAGGTTTTTTGCACTACACAGGGTTCTTCTACTCCACCCAGGCTTACTCATAATGTCTAAGAATGGACTTAGACACTGTAGGGGAAAAACTGCTCATGCAGATATGCTATTACAAGAGGTATGGTGCACCCTGCCTTAGGGCTGGAAGGACTGCTGTAGGGGTGACTTACCTATGCCTCTTGCAATGCTGACAGGCCTGGCACACACAGGAATGTGTGTCAGATTGACTCTTCACTTGAAGCTGCTCCAAAACATGCAGGCTGCAGTGGCAGTGTGCATGTGTTTGGTGAGCGGTCTCTTAGGGTGGCATAATACATGCTGCAGCCCTTAAAGACCCTCTCTGGTCACAATGCCTTTGATACCACTGGTACCATTTACAAGGGACTTATATGTGGGCCAGAGGTGTGCCAATTTTGGAAGCAAAGCACAGTTTTAGGAAAGAACACAGGCACTGGAAACCTGATTAGCAGGAACCCAGTGCACATTCAGTCAAACTTGCATCCAGAGTCATGCAAAAAGTGGGGGTAACCATGCCAAAAGGAGTACTTTCCTACATCAAGTATGAAACTTGGTCATTTCTTTATGTGCCATGGTGTTTGGCGCCGGTCAACACCAGAGGCCGGGGGAGCAAATCTGGGCATTCCCCAGCAACAGCCATAAACCATTGGGCATGCAATTGAGATAGCCCACCTCTGCCATTTGTGGGCCTGGTGGAAGGGGAAGTGATTGTGACACCAGGCCTATGGGGCTAGATCACGTCCCCCATAAAAATAGAGATCTGCATTCCGCGGCCTCATGGCAGACAGGACAGAGAATTTAGGGGACACAGTTGAGGTTCAAAGGAACACCTTCCCCCAACTTGAAAGGTCCAATAGGGTATAACACCCCAGTGCCACTCCACCAGGTGGGGAGAGAACTGCTTGCAGGGACGCAGCACTCGAGAACATGGACTGTCTGGTGTGCATTGCCAAAGGAGTCTGTTGTGCACATGGAGGAAAACTGCCAGTGGAAAGGACTGTGTGCCTTCCTGAATAGGGGCTGGCCTGGGCCGATGACATGTTGATGGGTGGCACCCTGAAGTGTGCTCCCAAAGACCAGCTGGCTAATCTCCTGTTCTCTCTGAGGTCTCAAGGATATCAAAGATCTCCTTCGAGGGGCCCACACCATCTACTGGTGACATCTGGACAGCGGTGCCCTCTAAGTGCCCACATCACTTGCTGAAAGCTGGACTTGGAACTACAGAATCGTACCTGGAAACCGGAGTGCCTAGTGCAGAGCTCAAGACGTTGCCCTCATCTACGGCATAGTGATTCCCGTACAGCAGGGACCCTGGCATGTATAAACGTCTTGTTAGTGGTGTGCGGATTCACCGGTTGCAAGATCCAAAGTGGCCTGCTTTGTCGACTGTGTCACATTCCTCTTGAGTGCCACCACAACTGCATGCTCATTGCATGTAGCATCCATTTCAGAGGTTGCAGCTCGCTGAGGTGGTTGATACACCATTTGCAGAGCCTCATTCTACCTTGTGAGGCACTGCTGAACTTGCACCTTTGTGTGTGTCCACAATAGTCTGGTGCAACTGATATCAAGGTGTGCCGGACAGGGTGCCTCATTTTCAGGGAGGTATGAAATTGCAACTCTACTTCGTGTAACCTGAAGTGTCTGGTGTGAATTATCTTGTTGTGCAAAAACCAAAGGAAATGATGGACGGAGTGTTGAACATTGCAAGCACTCACCCCCAGTCAACTGATCTGGGTTTAATCCATCACCGTTCTATAGCCCACTCTGCCACCCCAGTTCAGACATGGCCATATGCAAATCAGTCTGACCCTGTGCTTCATGGGAACAGTCCAGCCCGAACTGCCAAGCCATGTCTTCCCTGGACTGGAAACAAGCTTCCTAGGACCGGTTTCTGGCATTTCAGCCGTCTTCAGCCAGGCTTGCTTGAATCCAGTGGCAAAGTGAGCAAGGGACTCACGTCTGAGCATACCCTGCCAACTTATGGCGAACAAAGCAAAAACCAAAGGAAATGATGGACGGAGTGTTGAACATTGCAAGCACTCACCCCCAGTCAACTGATCTGGGTTTAATCCATCACCGTTCTTTAGCCCACTCTGCCACCCCAGTTCAGACATGGCCATATGCAAATCAGTCTGACCCTGTGCCTCATGGGAACAGTCCAGCCCGAACTGCCAAGCCATGTCTTCCCTGGACCGGAAACAAGCTTCCTAGGACCGGTTTCTGGCATTTCAGCCGTCTTCAGCCAGGCTGGAGGGCATGATGTTTTAATTTGACTCCATCTAACATTTTCCTAAAGTGTCACCCCTTCATGGGGCAAATCATTTAATCAAAGTCAGCCTAATAGTGGTCCTGATATACCTGCCCCTAACATCATATGTTAACTGTTAGCCGGTTCCCAAAATGGCGGCCTCGTGTAGGCAGGACTCATGTTGGGGATAGGCCAAGATTAACATGAAAGGAGTCCTAGGTGGGGCTATTTTGGGGACAAAACTGCCACCAAACTCCCTTAGACAACCTACAACACCCTTTGTGATCTGGTATACATGCCTAAGGCAAAAGACCTGCATGAACAAAATCACTAGTGATGTGTAAACTCTTTTTTCAAGGCAGTGTCAATCTTAATGGGTTTCCTATCCAGTCTCAGTGCCCTGAAATAGCTTCACTGACAAGATCAACTGCCAAGAGTTACCTTGCCGGTGCCTGTATGACTGGTGCAAGACTTTCTTTAAATCCCCCCAGTGGAGCTTACTGCCCTCTTAGATCTGGGCCAACACTGTGTGCATATGAGAAGCAGGCACTGATGAGGCGTATGCTGTATATATTTTGTGTGTGTGTGTGTGTGAGAGAGGGAGAGAATATGCTACTGGTAGTGAACTCTTGTATGTATACACATACATACACCAGTTACAGCCTTTGCAGCTGGTGGGTGTGGTTGTGTGTATGTGTTTGTGAATGTATGTGTGTCTGTATGCATGTGTGTGTGTAGATGTGCCTGCATACATGCTTGTATTTCATGTGTAACCTTAACTGCTCAAAATGTTGTTGTCCCTTTTTTAGGTTTTTCCTGCAAAGAGCTTGTGCTGTGCTTGTGAAATCTATTGTATTCAATATAAATCTTAAAAGGGGCATACATCCCACCTCCTTGCTTTTCATTGGTTCATGTGCTTGCTACTTACTTTTCCTCCAATTCTATTGTCTGTAGCATACTATTTCCTGTTGTTCCTCTTGTATGTTTCTCTTATCAGTCCCAAGGGCTAAGTAGTGTTTCCATCTTCTTAGTGGGACATTTTTAGGTCAAGCCTCGGCAGCGCTTGCGCTGTCTCTAAGATTTGAAAGTACTACTTGTTAACTACTTCTAAACTACTTGTTTTGCCTCTGCAGCGTTGCCCGACTACTGAAGGGTTCAGCATCTGGTCGTACCTGATGTGCCTGGGTTAGTTTCACAGTCAGATTGAATGCGCACTTCACCGTTCCCCCGTGGCACAGGCAGGGACCTTCTTGCAGCCTCCTGTGTTCTTTGTGCATCGTCTAGTGCCCCCAGGGCCAAAGCAGACATCCACGTCTGTGTGTTTTACTTAATCTCCCCCTATCTTTTATTTCTATGTTTTGTCTTGTTTACTTATTTTTTACTTAATCTCCATGTATCTTTTTTTTCAGTTTTGCTTGTTTGATTATTTTGTTTCGGCTGCAAGCGCTGTACTTGTTTCCCTATTTTGACATTTTTATAACAATTTCCCATCAAACGTCACCTTGTACAGGAAATTTCCCATAGGTTTGTTTTTGCTTCGTACCATTGTATTTATTGCTGCATGGTGTGTCCCCTTGCTTTAATCTGACATCTGCTTTCTGTTACAGGATGCATCCTGAGGACGCTGCAGTCGGAGCTGGTAAGTGTGGTTGTCAAACCCAGCGAATGATTAGCACACCCATGTTTGAAGCCTTGGTGGCTTATTTTCTGGAGATGTGAGATATGATCTGGAATTTGTATCACCTCCACACTCACCTGCTTGGAGCAATGGAGGCAGACGTACGCTTGGAGAGTGCTTGAAGTATGTCCATTATGGAAGAGTGGTGTGTACCTGTAGCATCTGCACACGTCGGACCCTCGTAGGGTGATGGTGCTTTGAGGGAGAGGGCACATGCTTCCTCTTGATTAGTCTAATAATTCAAGAATTTAGTATATTCTCCCGGTAACTTTTTAAAATGTTTGGCTGTACAGCGCTTGCACTGTGCTTGTTTACTAATCTTCCCGTAACTTTTTAAAATGTTTTGCCAGAAAAGCGCTTGCGCTGTGCTTGCTTCTTACTTCCTGTGAAGACAGCTCACAGAGCACTGACTGCTCCGGCCATGCTTGAGTCCTCTGTCTCCCAGTGGAGTAGTAAACCTATCAATCAAGATGTCACGCAATTAACAAATACATGGGCCAAAGTCAACCCAATCCTGGGACCACTAGAGCTGTCCAACATGCTTTAACCTGACCCTAGGCGCTCTGCTTTTGCCTCACAGCGGAGGATCAGCATCCTTTCTGTAAACCTGCCAACAGGTCTCATCCATACGAGCTATTAAGTTATAGTGTCTTTTATTTTTTTTATTGTGAGATGGAAGGCATCTACAGCTTCCATAGTGTACGCCCTCCTACCAGCATTTTTAAACCTTTTGAAAACTTTCAGCCATGCTGCACCTCAGTCACGCTGTTGTGAAACACGTCTAAAACATTGACAAAGGCAATAGCTTGTTGTAAATACTTTCCCATTGTGGAAACACATATAAAATAAAATATTTGAAAACAGGCCTAAGTGCTCCTGTTTTTCCAAAGTAGTACAGGGAAGAGAACACCAATAATCTTGGGTGCAAGGTGGGTTAAGAGATAAAGTGAAGCTAAAAAATAAGCACACAGACATTTTGGGTGTGCACTCACAGTCCCTACTATTATGCAAAGAAGAGCAGAAGTGGGCTTGGAAATATATTGATTACCAGTGGCGTCAGGCACAGATCTGAGCATGCGGTGGACGAGGGGGTGTAAAAAACAGAAATATAAACTTACCTCGTCGCCGCTCTGTCCCATGTCATCTCTCCTTTGCTAAACAGGAAGCAGCCAGGCCACCCTGAGCCAATCACAATGCTGCAATGCAGCATTCTGATTGGTCTGAGCATCGTGATACGGACTGGGTGCCTTGGCATGTTCTCCACCCCGGCAGCAGTTCAGCGTGGGTGGAGAACATGCTAAGTGAGCATGACTGTTTGGCCGGCCCAAGACAGCCGGACAAAGCATCATGCGAACTTCAGTGTGCCCACCACTCCTCCCCTGCTTTTTGAGCAGAGCGGCCCGCCCCCATGCTGCCACAGCGGGAATAAATAAAATGATAATAACATTAAGTTATTATCATTTTATTTTTCCTTTCTTTCACTGCTGCAAAGCAGTGGGGTAACGCACCTCCGCCTTAGCGGAGGAGCCGCCACTGTTGATTTCACTGATTTGCATGCGTTTGTTAGTGCCTCACCATCTGAAGATGTATTCACATCGGAGGGGTGCATCTGCATTGTGTACCTTACTGAAGGGAAGCCAGGAGCCCACAAAAAGTGTCAGACATTCAATATTCGGATTTCTGCACCCTTGATCCTTTTTTATGATGGCCTTACTGGTCTTCACCACAATAATGTCTTCACTGGGGCTGCGGGGCCGGCTTGCCCATGGGATCGTGCCTGATGCTAATATGGCAGTGTTGCAGACTGTTAACAGTGTGAGCAGTTCAGGAGTAGCACACGGATCGCAGCACAGGTTTAGGGTTGCATTAACAATACTGTCATGTCTTCTTACAATACCAATGATATCGAGTCGGCAAACCAATTGTATCTCAGTATTTAACACATCTGTAAATCGATCCCTTATGGCACTTCAGATAATTATCACCACACGTGGCCCCTGGTTAGGGTCTGGCTCGCATCCGGAAAGATAGAGGTTGCAATAGCATTGCACCCCCGTACCTGCTGCTGTTTCAAGGGCCTGTGCGACCAAAAATGTTCCAATTGTGAATTAGTATCAGGATACAATCTGACATGTTTCCTATCCGAAGAAATTACATTGCCATGTTTGAATGGCAATGCATATGGGGGGATGTATGCATCCTTCACTAGGTTCTAGCACCTCTACCACAGCCTCCTTTTTAACTGAGACTGCATGTTTACATTAATTGTTTGCTGCAACGTTAACCGCAGCTTCCCTTCTGGACCGTGACAATTTATTTTCTTTTTGTAGTTTTATATAGCTCAAACTCGACCACTTCACCTACCCACCAGTTACATCACCGAAGGAGACACAGAGTTTAAGTAACTGATATTGCACAACTGCTCACCAAGATACAACTTACACCAAAAACAGCTCATTATTAATCACATAAGCAAAACCTACTGCATGTATCAATGCATGTGTGCGTTCGAGGAGCGGAATCCCCCGTGTGCTGCGGATTCCCGAGACCGGCTCAACAGTAATTTGCGAGAAAAGTGACCATGTTTTTATTATTTGTTTAACCCCTTCGCTGCGGCCGGAATTCCGCCGCAGCGCTGGGGGGGTGGGGGGAGCAGCGCGGTGGCGCTGTGCTCATGACAGAGCCACTCCGTCATGAGCCACGGTTGAGCTGTGCTCATGACGGAGTGGTTCCGTCATGACTCCGCCCACGGCGCTAATCACCCGCACAGGCGGGGAATTAGCGCCCCGTGGGCGGAGCGGCCGCCAACGGCCGCGGCATGACGGAACCACTCCGTCATGAGCAAACGGCAACCGTGGCTCATGACGGAATGGCTCCGTCATGAGCAGGGGAGGGCTTAAACAGCAATACTTGTTTTAATGATAGCATACTGTTTACCATAAAAGTTCATTTAAAGAGCATTTTGTTTCTTTTGAAGAGTAGTAATATCAACCGACTTGTAGACACCAGGGAAGATGTTGACATGCTTACAATTTAAATGAAGGTGTTTCTGTTTAGGCATTAATTCTTTAACATATATATATTATGTCACATTACTTGGCTCAAGGCGAAAGAGCTTTTAACTAGTGGCAGGAAGGTGTGGGGAACTTGCAATGGCTAGGGTAACGTGTCATGATTGGCTGCGAAAACACCAGTTGTTCATTGGCTGTGAGTCCCATGAAGAGAGATGTTTACTTTGTAGATCGAAGCTTACCAGACAGCACAGCTGTCTGGCTTGCGAAAGACATATTGGGAACATCCAGAAACCTCCCTGGGAAGGCATTCATCCAGTTGCTTACCATATGCTTTATGGTTTGTAACTGACATTTTGTCGCAATCTATTTGCTGGTTTTATTTGCTTTATACTGTCCATGTTCAGTTCGTCCCTCCCACCAAGCAATGCCTTTTCACACTACCTCTCCTTGCATTCTTCCATGACTGTCCCTTTCTGTAAACAGGTCTGTAGATCTTGTAACATTTGATGGCCCTTCAAAGACAGGGGACAAATGTCAAGCTCTGTCTTCCAAGTGAACTTGGTGTTTTATTTTTCTTTCTTTGACTTCAAAGTGAGAGGATTTATGTGACAATCTTGTTGGATAATGGGGGAGACGGAAAGGGTTTTTTTCTAGCACAGAACAACATTTAAGTGAATTGTGAAAGTAGTTCACAATATATCATGATTAGCAAAGAACAAATGAAGCACATTGCTTGTTAATTCTGAGGTGTGTTTATAAAATTAAGATTAATGTGAATCTCTCTATAGTGATTTTTGGTACTGATAATGACTCTATGATTCTTCTACGACCAATACAAAGTGGCCTGCTGCTATACCTTATTCTTATAGCCCGAAGGGAAATATGCAAACTCTGGAAAGACCCCCGGCCCCCATTACATGAGGATTGGTTAAAAGCTGCTTTTGCTCTGGCGCGTCTAGACCAGGGGAATTTGAATGATAACAGCATTAATATATGGTCACATTTGATATCATGGGGAAGAGAGTTGAGATTGGTTGATTGTCCCCAGGTCCTATGATTACACCAAGCTTTAAACGAAGAAGCTGACCTGGATAGGCCTAAAGCCAATGCAGTTCCAGAAGCCTCGGGGTGCCCAGGCTGAGGGAAGGCTTCATGGCAAAATTGCAGACGCTGAATGGTGAGATGAGGACTTAAATTTTTTTTTAAAAAAAATAAAGAATTCTGAGGTGTGTTGAAAACAAATACTTTAATATGATCAAAACAAATCAATACACTAGATGATGCCATTTCCACACCTTATCATTTGCAAGCTGTATAGTTTCATTAATAAAACTGTATGTCTGTGGAAATGCAATTGTTATTTCAATTGAAGGTGTGCTGTCTGTAATGGCAGAGCCCTACCACACCATGCATACTACACTCTACGCCACTTCACTCTACTCTGCACCACTCCATGCCACTGCACTCTAATCTTCACCACCACACTTTACACCACGCCACTGCACTCTACTCCACTCTGCATCACTCCACTCTATGCCAATTCACCATGCGCCACTTCACTCTGCTCCTCTCTACTCTGTACCACTCTATGCGAATACACTCTCCCCTACTCCCTCCAGTCTAGGCCACTCCGCTATACTCTGCACACTGCAACACTGCACTATACGCCACTGCACTCCATGCCAATACTCTGTACGCCTATACATTCTACTCTGTACCACTCCACTCTACGCCCCTGCATTCTAAGCCAATTCTCTGTGCGCCACTCTAATCTACTCTGCACTCTATGTCACTGCACTCTACACCGCTTTACCTCATAACTCTACGTCACTGTACTCTACCCTGTACCACTCCACGCCACCTCACTCTACACTGAAACAATCTACTCTACTCCACTGCAGTCTACTCCACTGCACTCTAGCCCACTGCACTCTACATCACTGCACTCTACACCACTGCACTCTACACCACTGCATTCTATTCTACACCTCTCTGATCTACGCCACTCTACACTACCTAACAGCATATCTACTCCAGTGCACTCTACGCTACCCTACACTACTGAACTCTACAACACTGTACTCTGAAACACTGCATTCTCTGCAACTGAACTCTATGCCAGTCTACTCTGCACCAGTGCACTCTCCGCTGCTGAACTCTGTGACATTCTACTCTGCACTATTGAACTTTACGGCATCCGTCACCATGCATTGAGGCACTTTCCCCCTGCAATCACACACTTATCAACCTTCATTCATGCACCACTCACTCTGCACAGAGAGCACTCACATCATTCTCTCTGCGCTAATACAGTGCTCCCACACCTCTTGACGTATTATTAATCCCATAGGTTAAACCTAATGTATTTACCAATGCTTGTTTCTTTCGGGAAACGTTGCACTGCCAAAACCTGTCCTGTTCCATTTCTTTCTCAATGGCAGCGTGCATTGCAGCTGGCCATGTTGTTGTGCCAGTGCTGTGTGACAGTGAAGCTTAGTTAATCCCTTTCACTATATAAAAAGAATTGTAAAGTCTATTGTTTGCCTTATTTTCTGCGGGAAAAATAAGAAGCAAGTTACCTAAAATGTTTAACTTGGATACCCTTCTAATTTTAGACTGTGTGAAACAAACATTTCACTCAAAGGTAACAATGCCAAGGCAGAGGATTAGGGGTTATTGGAATGTGCTGAATAAAATATTACTCGTAAATCCTTCCATTGTAAATCCTTCCAGTAAAATAGACATACAACGCTTCTATGGGTTTTTACGGTAATTAAAAAAACATCCTCATGGGACATCGTATTTCCGGGATTGTGCAGACATTGTGACAGCTTGATTGTTCAAAACAAAACAACACGTTTCTAGTTTTCGAATCGGCCACGTACTTACAGGCCTACTTAGTAAGAGAAAAATTCACAAAAGTAAAAGTGCAAACATGTTCAATCTGTAGACATGTTTCTTCAGCAAATCGAAGTAAACATAATCTGACTACGAGGGTGGAGGGTAGATCAGAGGCCTTCATACTTTACTGGCATTCCCACAAGGTCCAAGAAGCAGGATGTGCAGTGCATTCTGGGAACAGCGGCTCGGGTGTCAACAGCTTGAAGCCGAGTGCTGCACAATATTTTGCCTGCAAACAATAAAGAGAATTCAAAAATCACATTCGTTAAACACGCCAATAAACGCTGAATATGATGTTAGTGAGGAGGAGAACAATAGGGTCTGACAGAAGATTCGAAACAGGAAGCAGAAGTAATTTAGGGGCGAGGAACACTACTTGCTCTCACAAATGTTTATTTTAAATGCAGAAAGAGCCATCCCTTGTGGGATTTCGTGAGCCTTTAGATTTGACCGAAATCTGCCATTGTTCAATAACCTTGTCTGGAAGCACCTAACAGGAAGAATGAGATTATAATGGAACTCCAGGCTTCAAAAACTGTGCCATATATGCGTCAGTCACTAAAAACACAAAAAAAGTCTCGCAGATTAAGTCAAGGCCTCGAGGGCAGAGGGATATTGAAGCTTTTTCCAGTATGATGGGGCTTGGAACATTTGGAGGCTGGAATTAGAACCGAGGACTCCTTGCTCAAGAGTCAAGGTCTTTCCTATGCCCATGTGGAAATCTCTCATTCACCTCACTCACCTATGTCAGTGTGTGAGGTGCCCGAGCTGATAGAAAGGGAACTTGATACTAATATCGTACTTTCGAATTTGAAAACTACCAACCCACTGTCTGTCCTCACAAAAGAGCAGCCATCTTCTCTCCACGTGTCTATAGGAAGGGAGGAGTGCCCAGGGGCCCCTCCCAGAAGGGATTCATCACCTTGGCGAGTGACCAGCTGTGATCACGCCCATCCCCAGCTCTGGCATTACTGTCAGAGACAGGGAGAAGAAACCACTTACTGGCAGTCCCACTCCACCTTCTGTGCTGGTGATGGAGGAAAGACACAGATACAGAAACCACTTACTGAGAGACTCATTCTGCCTTCTGTACTGCTGGTGATGGAGGAAAGATACAGATACAGAAACCACTTACTGAGAGACTCATTCTGCCTTCTCTGCTGCTGGTGTTGGAGGAAAGGCTAATCCTTGAGGAGGAAGAAGGAAGTAAGATGCTTAGAAGCCTCTCTTATAACTGGACCCAGAAAGTCTCCTAGTGCCCTGTCATGACCAAAGTACTCCCCTGCAACCTCTCTGGTGTTCCCTTATCAGGCACCAAAGCCACTTCCACTGGACACTGACTCACATCTTGTTTGACTGCTTGAGAAACATCAGCTCATCTTTAAATGAGAAGAAAGTGGATGAATTGCCTGGATGCCTGCCCCTACCCCTCTGACCTCCCCACCACAAAGAAGGCTTCCAGGGAGAAGAACTTTGCTACTCAGCTGGCACAACAGCCTCTGAGGACCATGCCTGTCATCATAAGGCAGCCGGTCTCTTCGTGGTCTGAGGTACCCACCTACACAAGACAGGAGGAGAGATTGACAGGAAGGGCAGCTTCTAGTGATCCAAAGTCTATCCAAACCTGCTCCTAGATTTTTGCTCCCACTAGCCATGCACTTCATGACAGTACAATAGCATAGTGGCTGCGGTGGCTTGAGGCAGTAGATATTTTGTAACTGTGTTATCCTCCAGAGACTGACGGTTTCTTGCTGGTCAGAGGCATAAAGCCCATAAACTCTTAGGGAGAGTTTATATCCAAGTGAGTCAATGCTGGATGTTTCCCAGCAGCATCTGGGGACTCAATGTGCTCCACATTGCCACTCCACGCTACACCCTCTTGCTGTTGTCATCTCGATCCACAAACTTCAGCCTCAGAAAGGTCCCAAATAAGGCAAAACATGAGGCATAAAGCCTCAACGGATATAAGCCAAACTGCAAATCAAGGGGGTGGACACCCACTACCAAGACTGTCAGAACCTCAATGTATGAGTATAGGTAAAAGAATTATAGAAATCAATAGTACTGCAGAGGAAATAATAGATGTACTAGTTATGGACATGTGTTGAGAACTCCCTTCTCAGGTAATTCTGGATGTTTTTTAAAAAAAATAACGGAATAATTTAAAAAACAGAATAAGTAAAAAAAAATAGAATAATAAAGATAAATATTCTGTATAATTTAAGTAAGGGACAATAACCCATCTAGTCAATAGTGTGCACTGAACAGATTGTTATATGAAATTATGTTTTGTATCTAATCGTTTTTTTAATTTGTTTCTGTTTCCCAGATTAATAATAGTTTTTAAATCCATGTTGTAAGAATATTTGTATTTCTGAAACTGTCCTGAAGAAGGCGGGGAATGATCTGATAATCTTCCGAAACACAGCGTCGACATTCGTTCTATTTAAAAAATAGATTTATTATTTTAATAAATGTTTTAGAGGTTTTTATGTGAAAGAAATCTACATGCATAAATAATGTTTTATTCATATATGTAAACTGATACTATGATTGTATTGTTGTATATATATATATATATATACAATGTTTGGAATATTCTTTTTTCCTTTTTAATATGTATGAATATAAAATAAAACATTGTGATTCTATTGGAAGATAATTGATTAACATGTTAATGATAATACACTTTTTAAGAAGTATAAATAGAGGAAACAGATTCTCATACGTTTTTTAAGACAATATATTTCTTGAGACTTTTCTGGTTCAGTGCTCTCTGTTTAATGATAGATTTATGAATTAACACATAGTACAAAAGGGATTCTTGAGTTTTTTAAGACTCCAGCAATCCCACAATTTCCCTGACTCATTCAGCGGTGGCAGAACCACTGACAGGTTACTGACAATAAACCCTAAATTGACTCAGCCTTTTACCAAAGACCAATCCACCACAAGGCTACGGGTTTGTGTATGTCAGAATGCCCTCCCAATTTAGGACATGTCTTCTGACATACATCTCTCTTGCCAGGGACCATGACACAGATCATGGAAATTCTGAGCAAGAAAAAATAACCCGTGCCCCACGCATAGGGCCACTGAATTTTTGTTTCCCCTTAGGTGTTTATTTCTGAGAAACAAAACATTGCTTAGACTGTCCTAGGCCGATTTGTACCAACCCCTTTCGGATATAATATAGCCACTCAATGTTGGCACATCTATCCAATAATCCCACCTCTTCCATGGCTCCATGATAATTCTCCAGATCTCCAGAGTACTTCAACCTTCTCCAGTAGAGTAGCCACCTCAGTTGGACCTTGTGTATTATTGAATCAAGGCTCATATCTCGTCCTTATGGTATTAAAAGGGTGTTATAAGGGAGATTCGTTAGGGCTCTCAAAAATGTGCTCTCCACTACTCCAAGTCTAGTCAAGTTCAAAGTGCCTCATACTTCAGCCCCATCGAGGGCTCTGCCCTCGGCTTTAGCTCTATACACCTTAAGTGCAGGAGAGATAGACCTAGTCTGGGATGTTCTGTAGCGTCTTAGTATTACAGCAGAATGGTAGGTTAGGTTTAAACTACTCTTCCCAACCTGTGGAGTCCGCAACATAGATCTAGTTACTCTGACCCCGCAAGTAATCAAACTAACTGACCCCTATCTAAAGGGTGACCCCCAGCATTATCGAACCCCTTAATGTTTCATGGAAACTGAGGGTCATAAACTTGGTCTTGAAATGGTGTATTACAATCCCTCGTTTTGTGCAAAGAGAAATCAGGAGGGTATTGACTGCAATAACAGAAGGTGAGTTTTTGGGCCACAGAAGCAAGGGGCATCATTTAAGCCATCTTCCATATAACACATCACGTCATTAAGATACAAGGAGAAGAGGGTTGTGGCAAGTACACAGCCTTGCAAAATCTATTCTTAATGTGAATCCATTCGGTCAGCTCTCCTCCCCGGCCTCATCTTACTTGGGCATAAGTATCCTGTTGAAGACGAGCCAGTATATTCACAATATCAAGTGGAACCCCACTATTCCTCAGAAAAGCCCACAGTTTGACTCTGGGAACTAAGTCGAATGCAGATTTTAGGTTGACGAAGACCAAGTAAATGTGGTCCTTCTGCATGACAACAATTTTCCAGTAAATTAATAATAAAAAAGAAATCTGGTCAATCATACTAATCCCTCTTCTAAATCCAGCCTGCAATGGAGAAAGAGCCTGATGTCCTCTATTCAAGAGTCCAGTTTTCTGAGTAATTGTCTAGCGAATTACTTTTGGGCTACTTCTGTAAGGCTGATGAACCTATAGTTTAGTTTGGAATCCCACAGGCCTTTTTCATTGATAGGCACAACTTGGGCAGCCTTCCAACTAGCAAGGATACTTGTCCCTTCCAGAATGTAATTTGACAATTTGTTAAAATATAGTGTCCATGACTCAATATCGGCCAGAAAAAAGTCACCCGGGACCCAATCAGGTCCAGCTGCTTTTCCTGGGGCGATTACCTTACTCGCCTCCAATAAACCCCTCATCTCCACCACTAAAGGACCTGTGGAGGAGTAAGTTATGTTATTTTGCTGCATAGCATCATCGGCTAAAGGACCTTGTTGTGACCTGTACAAATCTGTAAGGTGGGCTTGCCAAACCTCAGGGAAGACTGAGTTTGGCAAGAGCCTGGATGGGCCCTCATTTCCATTTGCTACCAGCTTCCAAAAGGCTTTGGTGTCTTTTGATACAGCTGCCTCATAGATTTCTTCCCATGTCTTTGAATCCCAGTCCCTAAGTGCTTGAGCTTGAATCAATTTATACTCACTTCTTTCGAGTCTTATTAGGTATGTATCACCCAGGGTAAGAGTCTGTCGGAGTTCATTCTTTTTATCGTTAACACAACTTGTTGTACCAGGAGCGTTTGGGATTAGAGTTGTCCCTAGTAGACTAATGAACTCATTGAAGCACTTGCCTGGAGTTTCAAATAAGCCTTTATTTATCATAATTACTCTAGTGGACCAAAGATGGTCCCTGGAATGAAGGAGGCTTAACCAATAGAACTTTAGCATGGCTTCCATAAGGGCCCAGTTCATGCAATCTCTTGTGCACAGATCATGAGTTACATGGCCCCATTTAATCCTGCGCCTATTATGCACAATAAATTAGGAGCAAGCAATATGGGGACATCTGTCAGATGGTGGAACAAGCCGTTCAGTGTATAATATTTGGGGCCCTGCTGTGGCACCACCCATGCAACCTATGAACCACAAACTTGTATGAAAACTAAACAACCAGGGAATTCCAGAGTGGTGAGACTTGCATGTATCCAATGAGGTTTTCTTACCCACAATGCCCTTCAAACCTCAATCTTTGCCAGAAATCACACATTTTCCTTGCATTTCTGCAAAGGACACTTCAGAATCCACAGGAATCCACAAAATTTCAGTCACCCAGCGTTACCTCACTTGTGCCGATAGTGCTTGCGTCAGGAATGTATCAAAACGAGGTCAATGGGAGTCCCCTCACAAGTGCTCCAATTGACCTTGATACATGCCTTTTGTATCGCATAATGTACTGATTGACTTGACTTCTGCTTAATTTGAGACGGTGCTTGGCAACAGCACTTAATTGTCAACACAGGCACTTGAACTTGCAAAGATTTGTTAACTATGCATTACATTGAAAACACGGAATTCATGCAAAAACTGGAATTCATGCAAAAACTCCGACTCGTAGTGGAGTTAGGTACTGCACCCACAACCCCTTGATAAAACAACTTTACCTTTACATGCTAAAAAGCGTATAACCAATCCACAAAAGTGAGCTTTGAAAAATACCAGGCAATGAGAGAGGTGATGATTTTGGGGTCCCCCCTAACCAAGGGGGTATACCAAGCAAATGCCTTGAAAACAAAGAGCATAACATGCTGAGCGATTCAGTGGTGGTACAATCCTACTAGCACCACCCCAAGCAAAGTTATGGGCAAAATACAATGCCAACCAAAGGCCCAGCAAAGCATTATGGGGCGAGATTTTTTTTTTTTTTTTTTTTTTTTTTTTTTTCAAAAACCTTTATTGTTCCATCGAAGAGTACACCGCTATTCAGCCAACAACCCGGAGGCAGGCAGCTAGTATTCGAGGCGGAACTCCGCCCAAGCATTTGAGATCGTACTTTCAAACGGCAATACAGCATTTTACAATGGAACAAACAGAACAGAACTAATAAAGAGCCCGAGTCGAAGGAAAGCAAACAGTAAATGATCAAAATGACATAATCATCTTCACGCTGCGCCCACAGCCCGCCCAGACAGAACAAGCGACAGACAACCCCTCTCAGCGGACGAACCCCATATCCCAGATCACTTATGCCAGGCGGATCACCACTTACAGCACCCCACAGTCGAACTCCAACCTCTCCACGTCATTTAAGCCACGATCAGCCCGCTTGGTCATCTTCCAACGCTGTCGTACTAGCCAACCAGTCTACCAGTGGCTGCCAGATATCTACAGGCCGCGAGCGCTGCGGCAGCTGGTCCCAGTATGAGGTCAGCTGCTCCCTACAGTACACCGCCGATCTTATCCAGGCCTTCACGTTTGGCGGCATTGTCTTCTTCCAGTGTAGCGCTACCTGACGCTTAGCAAGTAATAATAAAATGGCCACAAGCCTACGTGAGGTCTTGGGCACATTTCTAACGAATCCCAATAGGGCCACAAGTGGGTCCGGCCCCAGTACCATCCCCACGATCTGCCCCACGGCATTGAAGACTGCAATCCAGAAGTCACGTATGGGGCCACACACCCAGACAAGGTGATAGAACGCGGCATCCTGCGCACCGCATCTCCAACAGCACGCATCAGACCGCAGACCCATCCTACACAATTGAATGGGCGTCCGGTAGGTCCGGTGCAGATAGTTGAAGTGTACCAACCGCAGCCTGTAACTAGGGGATAGGTTTTCAAGTTGGGAGCAACAGTACTCCCACTGCTTCTCGGTAATAGATATACCCGCTTCAAGTTCCCACGCGGATCTGGAGTCAGTGTGCGCAACCGGAGCCGTGCTTTGAGTAGCTCTATAGATCCGTGTGATCAGTTTGCGCGCGGAGGAGTTCGAGAGTACGTCCTCCAAGGCCGCAATCGTCGGCGGAGCCTCTGGAAACATAGGGTACCTGCCCTTGCAGGCGGACCGCAGTTGATAGTAGAGAAGAAGCTCCGAGGCAGTCGGTTCCGGCGCTGCCGCCATGTCCCGCACTGTGAGGAAGGTATCGTCCGGGTACAAGTCTCCCGCAACCTTCAGTCCGCAGGCCTGCGCCCGCCGCGCCACTGCCGCGTCCGTCAATGGCCCCAATAGTGGATTATCCGCGAGGGGCATACTCGGCGCATATAAGTCATCCACGCCTGCACGTTTGGCAATGCTTGACCAGGCCCAGCGTACCATCTCAACAGTGTCAATGTCGTCCCTGGAGCGTCTGTAGCTCTGATATGCCGCTGCACGAAGGGGGCAGGGGGCCGCAACATCCATCTCGATGGCCACGTGCGGCTGGTAAGGGATCGGGTGCTGCCAGTAGTGCAGATATTGGGCCTGAGCACTGTACGCATATAGCTCCATGTCCGGGGCCGCGAGTCCCCCCTGACGGAAGGGAAGTGTGAGGAGGTTCCAGGCCACTCTGGGCTGCTTACCCGCCCAGACCAGTTCAATCAAGGCGGAGCGGAGCCGGCGAAAGAACGACTTAGTGAGTGGCACGGGGATGTTTACGAATAAGTAAAGAAACTTAGGAACGACCACCATTTTAGCAATTGCTATGCGGCCCATCAGAGATAGTGGCAGCGCTTTCCAGCGCTTCACTTTGCACTCCAGCCATTCCACGGCCACCCCAAAATTGGCCAGCCATATGTCCTGTATCGATCGGCTAAACCGTATGCCCAGGTATTTAATCTCATCAGTGACCCAGTCAATCGGGAATTCCGTGTGGCATTGACTCGTACCGTCCGTCAGCGGGAACATCGCCGACTTTGACCAGTTGATATCGATACCCGTGAGGCCGCTGTACCTTGTCACCTCACGCATCAGTGGGTCGAAGTTTTCCGATGGATTCATCATATATATGGTTATGTCGTCGGCGTACATAGAGACCAGCAGGCCACGCGACGTGAAGCCGATACTGCGATGAGTGTGGTGTTGGCGCAAACGAGCCGCCAGCGGCTCCGTCGCAATAGCGAACAGCAGTGGCGACAAGGGGCAGCCCTGCCGAGTGCCTCTTGTTATGGGGATCGGGGAAGACGTCTGACCATTAACCCGTACCCTAGCCGTCGGGTGATTGTAGATTATTCCAATACGCCTGGCAAAGGAGGGGCTGAAACCCATGCGAGTGAATAATGCCCGTAGGAATTTCCACTCTAGTGAGTCGAACGCCTTAGTGGCGTCAAGCAATGCGGCCGCGGCCTGTACCTTGGGATCCAAATAGTGCAGGAGCCCAAACAGCACTCTAAGATTGTGGGAAGTGGACCGCCCCATCACAAAGCCCGACTGATCGGACAACGCTATCTGAGGCAGCATAAGTTTCAGGCGGTCAGCGAGTAGTTTCGCGTAGATTTTGGCGTCAAGATTAATTAGCGAGAGTGGGCGATATGAGTCCGGGGTAACAGGATTCTTGCCAGGTTTAAGCAGCGTAATGATGAGGGCCTCTCGCATCGAGGCAGGGAGGATGCCAACCTCCATCGCTTCCTCAAAAACATTATGCAAGCGAGGGACCAGTAGGTCTGCGTATTCCTTGTAGAAGGCTGCCGTCAGCCCGTCTGGGCCTGGTGCCTTGCTGAGCGGCATAGCGGCTATAACCGCTCGAATGTCCTCCTGCGTGAAGGGGAGGTCCATGTATTGTCGGGCACTATTACTGAACCATGCAAGAGCTATGGTGTCCAGGTAATCACTAATAATAGTGTCGTCAGGGGACACCTTAGAGGTGTACAAGTCCTTATAGTAGTCTGTCATCACCGCCAGTATAGCCGGAGGATCTCGAATTACTGCACCCCCCGACTCCTGTATCTCAAGAATATGCTCCGACCCGCGTGGCGGGCGCAGCAGATTTGCTAGTGTTCGGCCAGCTCTATCACCCTCTCCGTAGCGCCTGGCCTGAGAATCTTTGGACAAGAACCTGACCTCCCTCTCAGCCTCCTCTTGATACTCGGTCAGTTTCGTCCTGAAGTCTGCACTCGCACCACCAGACGGGGTTGCCACCATCGCAGCTTCAAGCCGAGCCAGTTCAGATTCCAACCTGCCGAGAGTAGCTCTAATGGAGCGTAAAACCCCAGTTTTTAGCGCCATGCAGTGGCCTCTTGTCACAGCTTTACAGGCCTCCCAGAGCACGCCAGGTGAATCTACTGAGCCCTCGTTTAGTGCGAAGTATTCCTCCAGTTTTTCCCGCAAAGAGTGCTGGAAGACCTGGTCGCGCAGAGCCCGGGACGGGAATCTCCAACTAAACGGCTGGATGTACTGCGGCGGGGTGGATATCGTTAAGCAAACCGGGGCATGATCAGAAAGTGACCGCGGCAAGTGAGTCACCTCTAACACCGATGAGTGCAGATCTCTGGACAGCAGCCAGAAATCCAATCTGGACCAGGCCGCACGATGAGCTGTGATACACGTACCGGCGCGGGTCTCAGGGTGCAGTGTCCTCCAGGAGTCCACCAGCCCTGCCTCTTGCATAATATGGCCAAGCGCCTCCGACGCCCTAGGGTGATGTTCCCGAGTGGTGCCCTGCCTATCTGCAGTATCTGACAGTACCACATTATAGTCTCCTCCCCACAGTATCGCAGCAGGTCCACAGTTCCGCACCTTATGCCACAATCCCTCGTAGAAATCTGGATTATCGTCATTCGGGCCATAAACATTCACCAGAATCACTCTCGCGCCGCACAGCGAACCTACCAACAGAACAAACCTGCCCCCCACGTCCCTGATTTCCTCATGCGTCCTCCAGTGAAGCCCTTTTCTGATAAGTATCGCCACCCCTCTAGAGTAGTTAGAGTAGTGAGCGTGAACTACCTCACCCCATCGGTTGTGTCTGAGCAGCTGCGCAGCATTGTCCGTCAGGTGCGTCTCCTGCAGAAGGCAAATGTCCGCACCCTTCCTAATCAGAAAGGCCTGTATCAGTCTCACTTTCCGCCTATCATTCATACCCCGTACATTCCAGGTAATACACTTTATGCTATTCACCGCACCATACGTGTTAACAGATTTCGGGCAAGCCTCAAGCATACACCTACCCCCCAGTCACCCGGCCAAGTCACACCAACTCTCGAAGCACGCATTTCCAATCCAGCGGGTCCCAATATATGAGGGCGGCAATGCCACAGCAATCCGTACGCCCGCCAACAGGGCAGGGAACCTCCACCAGGCACCAAGCAGGGAAATAGAACTCGAGCAGGCCACGGACCCGCCGCTCGTTGCATCGATTCCTGCAGCCCGTCCCTGTCAGACAACACACATCCCACCCGGCCAGCTGGGCAGCCTGCCCGGTAAATGCCAGTACACCTCTTGCTAGATGACTGTCGACATGACAGCGCGCTGCGCACAACGTGCGATTCAATAGCAGTTTTCGCCACCTCCGACCCGGCTCTGAAACTTAAATAAAATACAACAAAAACCCCCAGCCCCAGCCAAACCCCTAACCCTCCCGCTCCAACCCCCCAATCAGGTTGTGCAATGAACTCCCTGGACCCCCTCCCAACTACAACAACTGTAACTACAGTCTCTAAATGTGAACAGTGAATGGGAATCATCCCTTGAGGTACGCAGGTTGGCCACCTACAGGCCCTGTACTTGTGACAGGGCGATCGAGCGCGAGACTAGTGTACCAGCTCAAGGACCATCCCCCCCCAATCCCGCAGCCCTGCTCAGCTCCCTCATAGCATCCGAAATTGGAACTCCAGGGAAGTAAACATTCTCAATATGGACCAGCACAGCGTAGACAGGCGACACCCAGCGATTTAACAAGAAGCAAACAGGAGTAGTCATTCAACGTCACTTAGCCTATCCCGCTGGTCCGGGCCAACTGCCGGTGTCTGAGCCTTTTGGTCCTTTAACAGTTGTTTGGCATATTTCATAGCCGCCTTAGCGTCAACAAAAAAGGATGGCTTACCGGGACCTTGGACCCGGAGTTTAGCAGGGTAGATGAGGGAGTATTTGGTGCCCGCCTGTTGAAAAAGTTTCTTCGCCGGCAAAAATTCCCTTCGAGCGGCTTGAACCTGCATCGTATAGTCCGGGTATAGTGCAATGTGGTTGCCCCTGTATTGCAAGTCCGATATGTCCCTTGCCATTCGTAAGATCACGTCCCGGTCCCTATAATTCAAGATTCGTGCAATAATAGGCCGGGGCGGTGCACCGGGTTTAGGCCTGGGCCCCAGTGATCTGTGAGCCCTCTCGACCAGGAACATCGGGGACAATCCCGACCCAAACAGATCCTTACACATTTGTTCGACAAAGAGCTCCATGCTGGTTATGTCCGTCGTTTCCGCCACACCCGTGATGCGGACGTTGTTGCGCCGCGAGCGCGCCTCCAAATCCTCATTTTTCTGCTGAATGAGTGTTAGAATCTTCTCCATGCCCCTAAGTTGGCCGGCAAGGCCGGTCTGATTTTCCTCCGTGTCGGCCACACGTGTTTCGAGCGATTCCACTCTCCCCTCTTGTTTGTCCATGCGGGACGTGATACCGTCCATGCGGGCAGCCAGCGCATCCATTTTGCCATCGATGCCATGTAAGCTTGTTTTCAGTTCCTGAAACATGGCCTTAATGTCCGCCTCTTGAGCACCACTCTGGTCCGCTCGAGAAGATTCGGCCTCACGGAGGTCTGGGTCTGGGTCCGGCGGCTTCTGCTTGGACTTGTCGAAAGTGATTTTCGGCTGCCGCGTGTCCGGTTTGCCCATGGCCACTCACCAGCCGCCACCAGTCGCCGACCCTCCGCGTCTCACCGAGGGCAGCAGGTCGGTTAGTCACAGTATGTAGGCTGAATGGCTGGGTCTCCAATAGCGGGGCGCGCACCCTAAGCAGAGCAGGCGGGGAGAGTCACAGCGCAGGCCGCCGGAGCAGGACAACCCTAGTACAGCCGTGCACTTTCCACATCACAGGTCAACGCTCCAACCTCACCACAGTATTGTCGGTGCATGTACGGCAGCCGGCCTCGTCTCTCCGATCGTCTCCCTGGAACCTTCGACCATGGGACTTCTGCTTCAGGCAAAATGGCCGCCGCTGCGATCAGCCGCCCGGGCCCGTCGCCGTGCGCCGTCGTGCAATCCAGGGGCGGACGTTCGGCGGTCTTCCACACCAGCCGCCGCCTCCTCAGCTTCACTCCGACAGCCGTAGGGGGTGAGACCTTCGCCGGGGTGCGCTTTTCTTTGGGCGAGCGAACAGCCTCCGCCTCACCCCTCGGATAGGTTTCGGGCACTCCACACGCAAGGCCCCGGCTCTAGCGAATGGTGTAGGCCGCCACGACTCCGCGCCGCCCGCGGGCCGCTCTCCGTCCACAAGCCGCCGACGGGGTCAGAAAAGCCAGAGCACAGGGCGGACACCCAGGACTACCGTCTCGGGCGGGGAGGACCGAGCTCGCACCCCAGTTCAGCTAATAATTGAAGGATTTCTGTGCTCGATCGGCGGAGCTGCGGTTTCAGGCAGCCATTCCGCTCGGCAGCCAAGCCACGCCCCCCATGGGGCGAGATTCTAGAGTGCAGTGAATATTATAGTATTAGCTCTCAGCTGAGCCAGGAGAGCTGCTGCCCCTTGAGGAATGTTTTGATATTGGATACTATAATATTCACTGCACTCTAGAGTCTCATCTCATAATGCTTTGCAGGGCCTTTTTGTTGGGATTGTATTTTTGCCCATAACTGTGCTTGGGGTGGTCCTAGGAGGATGGGACCACAACCGAATCGTTCCGCATGATGTGCTCTTTGTGTTCAAGGCATCTGCTTGGTTCTCTCCCTAGATTAGGGAGGACCCAAAAATCATCACCTCTCTCACTGCTTGCTATATTTTCATTTTCACTTTGTTAAAATGACTATATGCATTTTAACATGTAAAGGTAGAGTTACTTGTTGTTTTACCAAAGGCATGTGAGGTTTCTGTTTTATTAATTGAGATGAGACGGAGTGGAGTGTAGTGGTACTCCGCCAACTTTACCCACCCTTATTGTGGATACTAAAACCCAGATATTAGACTGAAATTGGAGTATTTATTGTATCAAAAATAGAAATTTCCATGAATACATACATTTCTATCAATATATGATGTATAGTTCAATTAATTAAAAAAGATATTCTAACATTACTATATAATAAAACAACCCTTTCATTCATTCATCTGTCCTCATTCATCCTTCATTATGTTTTTCTTTGTATGATATTTCATTATTACTCCTTCATTTTGACCAGTTATTCTTATTTTGATATATTAACATTTCATGTTTTGGATCTCACATAGAGGACATATTCTTCTATTATTCATAAAATGACAATATATTTCACTTTAATAGGTTTTCCAATGTTATTTATCATTATTCAATGACGTTATATCTCAAATTGTGAAGACTGTATGAATTAATATTTCTTATCCATCATGACTTTATATTTCCATCTCCTACACATGTTTCAGCTACCCAGCCCTTAACAGGAAGCCATGTATAATGAAAAGAATCCTGGTATTTAAACGTGGTTCCAACTGGTAAGCAATCCCTGATGGATCGTCAATAAAGGTCAAGGCCAAAGCTCTAGCACGAGGGAAATACAGGCAGAGTGGATTCGTAATAAGGCTCAATGTGAAGACATAAATTAGGCTCCTAAAGGTAGCATATAACGGTAAAACAGGTACTTCTTCGTCAAAGTGTATTCAATTGCCTTGCATAGAATTCTCCCGGGAGTCTCAACATTCAGGAACTTGTTCTCAATATTACCTTGTGTTGTTTATAGGAAGCCGATGTCCGGATACTGCTTCACGTTCAGGACCTTGTTCTCAATATTGCCTTGCACTACTTGCAAAGAGCTTGCCTCACTTTACTACGCCCGATAGAGAATCATGATGTACCTCGGACACGCAATTTTGCTGCTTGAAACAGTCTGACCCAAGGTGGGGCTGTCAGGCTAATTTGGAGATGGTTACAACAACAGGTAATTATTAATTCAATATACACTAAAAATAACAATTACCTGCCACCCATGCCATTCTTATAGCATTGGAAATAGTCTGAATTGGCACACTTGTAGGAGTGTGATGGTTAGTAGTTGTGTTGTTACTATCACTGGCAGCATGGCATGGGCAATGTGTGGTGCAAGCTGCAGTGGTCTCCTAGCTCTGGCACTTAATTTTTTTGCAAACTAAGAACTCAGCCGTGGCTCGTGCAGGTAAGAGCAGTTCGGGAAGTGAATCCATGTGGGGGGGATTTCGACGGACGATGACTGGGGAAAATACATTATTTCTTTAATTTTCCCTCTTCATTGTCTGTCAAAATCCCCTCACCCGGACCCACCACCACACCACTCTTACCTGCACGGGCCGCAGCTGTAAGCACTGATATGCTGGACCTGAAACCCTGACACCTGATCAGTGCTGGCATGTACCTCAGTGTCTCTGTTCTCCACTGCACAGTTTGAGTTGTGAGACGATGATTACAGACAGTAAATGCATCAGCAGGATAGAATAACTCTTGCATACCGAGGCACATCTGACATTAGTAACAGGTGTGCAAGCCTGTGTCATCAGATGGTTTCAATCATAAACTTGAGAGATGATGCTCCTTTCAGCTAAAATATTTTATTCAACATCCACGCTGTCCTTCTTTTGACTTTGGGACTATGTTAGACTAATGGTGGTGAGCTATCATTATTTCTTTTAAGCAATTGCAGTATATTTTCTACTGTTGTTTTAAAAAAAATCTTTTTATGTCAATGAGGGCTTCTTTGTAAGGATGGCCGCCTTTTCAGAAGGACGACAGAGCAGAGGGACATTGAAGGATGGACCACTTTTCAGAAGGACCTCAAGGGCAGTGGACTATTGAAGCATTTTGCTAGTATTATGCTGCTTAGTAAATGAAGACTGGTTTTGGAATCTTTGATTCCTTGCATCAAAGTCCAGGTCTTTTCTACACCCATTTGAAAATGTCTCAGTCACTTCACACACCCATGTCAGTGTGTAAGGTGATGACGTGGACATGGAGAAGAGGCCAATCCGTGCATAGCAGTAAATAGCATCAACTGTGGTCCAAATCTCAATTCAAGCGAGTTGACTCAACTGCACAGCCCGCCGGTCTTAAAGTCGCAGGTTGGACCAAGAGTGGAGAAAGCTGTTGGAACAGTATGAAGAAATGACTGAAATACAAAAAAAAGACAAAAGCAAAGACCACAGCAAGCAAGAAACTGAAAACTCACTTACCGTCAAAGATGAAAGAGGTGCCGCATGACTTGACCTTCAATTACTTCATAGATGCTCTGGAAGAAGTAAATGGCGAGACAATCAGTAAATATTTAAAGAATCTTGTTGGTAAAGGAGTAAAAGAAGTGACACAGACAGGGACAATCTCGTACCATCAAATCAAAGAAGCATTGGAAGCCAAGTTGAATCCAAAGCCAAATGTCGCCTATGAAAGGTATATTTTCAATCAAGTGAGAGAACAAGTTGGTGAAACGATATATGAATCTGTTTAGCAACTTGACGTGTTTATCAAGCATTCTAAATTTAGTAAAATTAAATATGAAGAAGCCATGCACCTCAGAGCCATTGATGGTTGTCTTTCAGATTAGATTACAAGAGGCATGGAGAGAGAGAGAGAGAGAGAGAGAGAGAGAGAGAGAGAGAGAGAGAGAGAGAGAGAGAGAGAGAGAGAGAGAGAGAGAGAGAGAGAGAGAGAGAGAGAGAGAGAGAGAGAGAGAGAGAGAGAGAGAGAGAGATTGAAGTTCAATTTAGGAAAAGTATTAATGGCTGAAAGAGCTGAAAAAAGAGCAGATCAGCAAGCTGTCAATAATGGAAGCTGGAATAGCAAAGAGTGATTCAACATTAATTTTGAAGAGCAAACAGAAATACAAAGTATATGCACATAAGTTGACATCCTTAAAGAAAGGATAACTGTGTTTCCGATGTGAATTTTAATTTCCACAGGAGAGTAAATGTCCAGCCATTGAACAGACATGCCAAGGTTGCGGAAAGGAAAACCACTTCACAATGGTTTGCCAGGCAAAAAAGAAACCAATTGCAATACGGTGATATGAGGAAATGGATGCCAGAAAGTTCCAGAAGCATTCTCGCCACACCTTCAAAGACAAAAAGCAATCTCAATTGTGACAGGTGGAAACTAAATGAAGCCAATCATCATCAAATTCATCCCACAAAGGTACTTTGACATCACAATTGAGCAACAGTGAAGAGGGTGAATGTACAGTGATCATGTCTGCCAAATAGCGGCATGAACACCTAGATCTTGCTGCTTGAAAAGAATATGAATGAATGAATGAACGAACGAATGACAAAAACAAAGAAGTCAATGAAACAAGATAATTCATATAGATATTGCTCCAAGACTACACTAAAGGTCAATGGTTGCCTCCTGACCTTCATAATTGACAGCGGTCCATTGATCAACATCATGCCAGTCAAACAGTTTAACAGTTTGTCATCCACAACTCAACACGTCAAACCCAAAGGTGTAAACATGGGTGATTTCCAAACAGTCAAGGATCATTCACAGCGACCTTACTATGTAAAAATATATCTGTGCAAGCCCCAATTCATGTTCTTCAAGGTACTTCGCCCAATGCATGCCCATAGTGGCAGGGCAAAAAGGGATAGTGAAGGTGCAGTACACATTTGTATGGATATGTGCCAGGCCAACAAAGCAATCGAGAGAGAAAGGCATTCAAGTCCGCACATACAGACATGATCATGCAGCTGAATGGAGCCAAAGTCTTCTCCCTTCTTGACCTGAACAAAGGAAATCATCAACTCGAATTGAAAGAAATCTGTAGGTTCATTTCCACTTCCTCAACTCATATTGGTTTGTTCAGATACAAAAGGTTGAGTTTTAGAGTGTCATCTGCTGCAGAAATATTTAAACCTGTTGCACATGGTTTCAATTACAATGATGACATACTGTTATTTGGAACAAGAACGAAAGGAGCATGATAAAGCTCTCAAACAAGTGTGCCAGTTACTTACAAATGCAGGTCTCACTCTAAATGCAGAAAAGTGTGAATTTCACAAAACCAAACTCAAGTTCTTTGGGCACATATCCTCTGATGGGAGGATTGTCTCCTGACCCAGATAAAGTACGAGCACTGTGCGCCATCAACCCCCACAAGATGTCACCATTGTATGATCCTTCTTGGGCATGGCCAGCTACTGTTTAAGGTACATTTGTGACTTTTCTATAGTGAGTGCCCTATCGAGAGACCTGTTTAAATGAAATTCCCAGTTCCAATTGTCCTTTGACTGGGACCAAAGCTTCCAAAAGTTAAAGCATGCAATTGAAAATGTAACTGAGATGTCTTACTTTGATCCTAAATTACATACTGAGATTACTGTTGATACGAGCCCATCTAAATGCTCAGAGACACATTGCGGTATACGCTAGCCAAAGTCTGTCTGACAAAGAATGTGCCTATTGTCAGCCAGAGAATGAGAGTCTGGCTGTGGTGTGGACCTGCAAACACTTCATGTGTTGCTTTACAGAAATCATTTTACGATTGTTACATACCACCAAGCACTGCTTACCATATTCAGACCATTAAAGATAATGGGGTAACCCTGTGTTGCTCAGAACCTGGGTATTGGTAATACAATCTACAATAGGTCCTGTAGGATAAACCGATAGCTTAGGAAACAATATTCAATAAAAGATACAGCATAAAATACATACAAAAAATATTAGAACAAAGTCTAATAAGTATTGCTTGGACACCAAACGAAACACACCGAAGATACTGATTCATTTGTTCATATGTAAAATTTACTACTTTAGTATATGTCTGTCACATATATGAATTAAAAACAGACAACATAGATACTGTGACTTTCATAAGTCAAGTGACATGAAGTGAAAGGTGGTGCTGTAGATGAAATATACAAGGTGTATTGATTACAAGCACATGTACATAATATGAATCAATGTGGGTCTGTCCTTTTACAATTATCTCACATGTTCTAGCCACACACTTAAAAATGTCTTTTTCTTGATATTGTGGTAAGGAGACTACGGACATGAGCTGAACCAGAAGAGTCGATGTTTCGACCCAAGAGTATATGCAAGTCAACAAGCGTCACAGCAGGTCTTCCTCAGGACTGATAACACAAGTGTAGACAGGCAAATCCACATATGGTCAGACTTCCCACGGGGTAAGTGTGGCTTGAGTAAGAGCTGGAACTACATCAAACAGCTACAGTTGCTGTTAAATTAATCACAGGTGAATTGAAATATATGGAAGCTTTAGGGGGCTAGTTCATTGGTTCATGGATTCAATTTTCATATGAATTCACAAGTATATTTGCATTACAGAATAATTCTTACAGAAGGTTCCACCATCCGGTTGGAATCTTTACTTCGGTGAGGCAGTAAATGCCATCACTCATCAGCGAGAAAAGCAGAAGCCAAGATGCCCTCTCGCACTGAGAGATGAGTGTCGCGGGTGTAAGAGTACGACTATAACACGAATGGATGGTTTCTCAACACGGACGGTTGCGACCATCCACGACTGCCCACGTTGAGAAATCTCGCTGGAAGGTGGTCAAGCATTGGAGTTTCCTCGCTTGTGTTTGCCAACTTAACATTAATGAACGCAAATGAGAAGTTTAGTTGAATTTTGTACGCTGATGCATAAAGACGTCGGTTAAGAGCTCCGTGTGTGGCATGTTCATTTGCATGCTCCCGGGCTGGGGAGGGCACGACAAACATCAAATTATACAATGAATGCATGAAAAAGAAGACCAGCAGGGTGTTTATATTACATGGTGCAGTGAAATGCACCCGAATCATTAACAATGGATCCAAATAATTAAAACATTTCCTGCATCTCGTTTTATTTTTCTCATGATGCCATCTACGTGAAATTTTCACTCCCAGAAGCTGGACCTGTAGCTCTCTTTGCTGTACCAAAGAAAGTTGCGCTTCTCCAATAGACTGAAATGTGTTATGAATGATGAATGAGGTGCAGGCAAGTCTTGTAGAAAAGATTGTTGATTTATTCTTGAGATTACTTCTTAGGTTACAGGATGATAGTCAGATCCATATATGTGCTACCACCAGGAGCAGCCTCCTCGCTGCTCAGCCCTTCCACACCAACTGATTCTCCCTTCAACACAAACACACTGAACATTCCAGTGACCTCACCATTGGCTAAGCAGCAAGGTAGAGAACCTCAATAGGGAGGATGCATTAAGTAATAAGTACATTATAACACATCTCCCCCTTATAAAGATCATAATCAATCGATTGCATGAAGATGATAAGACGCACATATGTCAGCAAAGGAGGATGCATAAGACAACAAAAATATTATAACACATCTCCCCCTTATAGTGATCATAAACAAACAAATGAATGAAAGATGATGAGACACGTTCTTTAAAACAGTGGATGCTAATCCACCATAACTCACACTACAAACTACGGGTACCACACAACACAGAGTACCCATCTTACCTCATACTAAGGCACAACACTGTGGCAGGACCAGGGATTCTCAACCCTCTACTGCACTTACACACAGGGTATAATTACAACCCTAAAACAGTGGATATTAAACACCACCACGCCTCACATTCAAGGCACAATACTAATGGCAGGACCAGGGACTCTCAACCCTCTACTGCACTAACTAATGGCAGGACAGGTCTAACTCAAAGAAAAAGGATAAGACTCAACCCATACCAAAACAGGGTATCTTTAAACCCAAAACACTCTCAAAATTTACTCAGGGTATCTTTAAACCCAAAACATACTCAGGGTATCTTTAAACCCAAAACATACTCAGGTATCTTTAAACCCAAAACACTCAAAATATACTCAGGGTATCTTTAAACCCAAAACATACTCAGGGTATCCTTAAACCCAAAACATTCCCACTAACACAGGGAAACTCAGAAAAACGTAGCACACAGGATAGCTCTCACCCCTTCACAGTGGGCCCAACAAAACCCACCTAGCATAAAGAACAATACACTAAGAAAAGACATGGCAAACATTGTGGCAATAAAGCATGGCCTGCATAAGAATATTAACTGGCAAAAGATGCATCAACAACTCACCACAACACAACACAGTATCATGCTACATACTTCACAAGACCTGAAAAATTATTCAAACCCCCCCCCAAAACATACGTGATGATACAAGTATGCAGTAATTTAAGAATAGTAAACAGAAGTCCATGGTGAGCGCCTTCTCATCCGATACCTCAAAACTCCAGGAACTTGCTTGAAGATGACCATACCAATGATAATAATATTATCCCTCATCTTGCTCATGTACAGGATAAAGCTGTGACTGCCACGCACTTTTAGACTTGCAGCTTTGCTGAAAGACTGTAAGAAATGCAGACAACCTGTAGCTTCATATCTCGGGATGACACAAACTGCAGCGCACCAGTACGTGGCGTGGTTATGGAAACTTTATTGACACTGTGGTTGGCATGGAATAAACACCACGACGTTGGTTGCAAACTGAAGAAAAGCTGTAAACCCAAGATGGCGGCACGTTCAAGACACTGAGCCGGATGGCTCACAGCACGTTCATGCTGCAGGTTGTCCCTCTGCAGGCCTGAGCTGCGTAAAGGCAACGACATGATGAAGGAGCACAGCGTCACAAAAGGTCCCCGAGGTGCTGCACGTGTACTGAACAGGTAAGGTTGCTCGCGCTGTCAGATAACAGCTGGTGTTTGAAAAGGGTGCGCGCGCTCCTAACAGTCCACACCCCCAACCAGTCTCAACCTTAAAATATCACCATAGACTAAATTCGCCTCACCAAAGACACTGGGACACCTCCGTGCCCGCGTTCTCCATGCATCTCTGGAATAAATGGAACATCACAGGGCGTAGTATCTAGAGAACACTGAACGAAACCTGCAATTGTTAAAACATGAAAGACAGCATGCTTACTCAAAGAGAAAGCGTGCTCCCAGTCACCCAACTCCTCCATGTTGGTACATTTCCAACTTCACACAAACTGGGAAGGGTGAATTCCTAGGACGACTTTCAGTTCCTCTAAGCCACATCAGCTCAGTCCAATAAACAAGGGGAATAGGAGCACAACACAAGGAGGCAGGAACCAGTTACTCCTCTGGGGAACTCCACTTCTGAGAGGCACTCTCCCAATGTAACAGGACAAGGAGAAAGAAATCCAACATAAACTGGCACTTACAAATCCAACATAAACTGCCACTTACAGGTTTGGGCGACCGATGTCAGGGCCACTGTTGGGGCTCAGGATTGCCAGTTACATCAAGTTGAACATCAATAGCTTCAGGTTCTGTTCCAGTTACTTCAAGCTTGATAAAGAAAGTCCTTTCAAGTAGCACACGTAGGTTCTTTTCCTCAGATCGTCGCCAGTGTTACGAATGATGAATGATGCGCAGGCTAGTCTTGTAGAAAAGATTGTTGAATTATTCTTGAGATTACTTCTTAGGTTACAGGATGATAGTCAGATCCATATATGTGCCCCACCAGGAGCAGCCTCCTCGCTGCTCAGCCCTTCCACACCAACTGATTCTCCCTTCAACACAAACACACTGAACATTCCAATGACCTCACCATTGGCTGAGCAGCAAGGCAGAGAACCTCAATAGGGAGGATGCATTAAGTAACAAGTACATTATAACAAAATGCATGCTCCCTTGGGTAGTGATCTAGTAATTCAGGCAGGACGTTCCCCTATGAGCAGCGGTTGAAGAACAATATATTCTGCGCCTCTTTATTGGCCTTTAACCAATAAAATGTAACGCTCACACCTTAATTGAAAAATAATCGCAAGTTAAAATACTTGATGATAAATGCAGGCTTTTACGTTAAGTAAGCACAACTGGTTAAAGCAATCACTGACAATAAGCTGCGTGTGTAACCAGAAAATCATAGGGTTAAATTCTGATTGGCGCAGTGTGGAACAGTGACTCGTATTTCTACTGGTATGAGGTTTCACCCTATGACTAAAATCACTGTGAATATGTAAGTCGTTGTTTTAAAATTGCATTATGGAGAGTAAAAGATATGCTGCAATAAAATGTACAAAGAGAATTGGATTTCACGAGGTGTGGCCAGCCACCATGGCCAGTTAGACTCACTATCTGTGAGCGCCGCATCACGGAAAGGAATCATACATTTATCCTGTGTACTGTAACCCAGTCACACCTTGCTCGGACACTGCTGCCTACCTGAAACAAAATGGCAGTGATTGCAGGAGTCGCAGGCACTGTCAGGCTGAGGGAATTGAGGGTGATCCACTGAACGTAGTTGGAGTGGGTATGTGAGGCCAAGTAATGGCCCAGCTGCACTGGGGGGGTTGGTAGCCTGTGGATGTCGGAGACAGCCCTGATGTCTGTGCACACTTGAGATCGAGCCATGAAATCTGAGCCTGATGGAGAAGGCCACTGACTGTGGGCGCTGGAGTATCTTGGCACTTCGGCCCCTCTGAGCACCCCTGAGGAGTGAATGTAGGCTGGGTCTTTGAGCCTATAGCTGGTAGAACAGAGTCGGGGAGCACCCAGGAAGCCTGGGCATACTCAGACCACAGATCCAAGCATCGACATAAGGATTTAAGCTGCCTGCAGAGAGGCGAGGTCACGGAGGTATGGCCACTATTCGGCTCCACCCGGCCGCGGGTAAACTGCATCAGCGCTTTGTGCACTTGTACCGCAGAAGATATTTTGATCATCGGGAAGAGGCTGGATTGCAGCATCTGAGAGCTGGTTAGAAGGTGCAGCCCACCCTGTTGGATCCGTTGTGAAAGATGGGAGCCCTGATCTGAGGCAGGCAGCGCAGTGTACCTGGAATACCCAGTGTTAGGGTGGTGTGTAACTCTCCTGGATTGTGTGACTGACTGTGCAGAGCCTTGCAGCCCCAGGGGAGTGGCACTTTGGAGCCTGTTTCTTGGTGGTGGCGTCCTTGCTGCGTGGACTGGTTGCCGTGTTGACAACTATAGCTTTCTTATCCTTGCTCAGCTTGTGCGCTGCTGTACTGTCACACCAGCTTGGAATCCCTGTAACACCACAGCCTATTCTTGGCCTGCCAGGCTCAACCTGATGGGCGAGGACAGGGAAGCGAAGCCCTTGCAAACGAACAAGGCAAAACAATTTACCACGCCTTGTAGTGATAATGGACAGTTCCGATATGCCAGAGTAGAAGGGGGATAGGAGCACACTGCTACCTCCCAGCACCGTTCGCCCCTTTGCATCCTGGTACATCCAGTTCAATTTAAATGCTTACTTGAAATTTTGCAGAGTGTCTCACCAAAGTTGGTGCAGGTTAGTGCTGTTAATCTCTAGACACATGTGTTTCTGGATTTCATCCTTCTTCAGTAGAGATAAAACGAAATTCTTCTGGGGTTTGCTGAGAAAGCTGCCACAATACTCTCAGGTCTCTGTACCTCTCCCTGGCGCACATGTGCCTCCCATGAGCTCGTCAGCCCAGTGGCTCAAGGGAGCACTTTTGAAACAGAAGGGGGATGGGAGCACACTGCTACCTCCCAGCACCGTTCGCCCCTTTGCATCCCGGTACATCCAGTTCAATTTAAATGCTTACTTGAAATTTTGCAGAGTGTCTCACCAAAGTTGGTGCAGGTTAGTGCTGTTAATCTCTAGACACATGTGCTTCTGGATTTCATCCTTCTTCAGTAGAGATAAAACGAAATTCTTCTGGGGTTTGCTGAGAAAGCTGCCACAATACTCTCAGGTCTCTGTACCTCTCCCTGGCGCACAGGGGCCTCCCATGAGCTCGTCAGCCCAGTGGCTCAAGGGAGCCCTTTTGAAACAGAAGGGGGATGGGAGCACACTGCTACCTCCCAGCACCGTTCGCCCCTTTGCATCCTGGTACATCCAGTTCAATTTAAATGCTTACTTGAAATTTTGCAGAGTGTCTCACCAAAGTTGGTGCAGGTTAGTGCTGTTAATCTCTAGACACATGTGTTTCTGGATTTCATCCTTCTTCAGTAGAGATAAAACGAAATTCTTCTGGGGTTTGCTGAGAAAGCTGCCACAATACTCTCAGGTCTCTGTACCTCTCCCTGGCGCACAGGTGCCTCCCATGAGCTCGTCAGCCCAGTGGCTCAAGGGAGCACTTTTGAAACAGAAGGGGGATGGGAGCACACTGCTACCTCCCAGCACCGTTCGCCCCTTTGCATCCCGGTACATCCAGTTCAATTTAAATGCTTACTTGAAATTTTGCAGAGTGTCTCACCAAAGTTGGTGCAGGTTAGTGCTGTTAATCTCTAGACGCATGTGTTTCTGGATTTCATCCTTCTTCAGTAGAGATAAAACGAAATTCTTCTGGGGTTTGCTGAGAAAGCTGCCACAATACTCTCAGGTCTCTGTACCTCTCCCTGGCGCACAGGTGCCTCCCATGAGCTCGTCAGCCCAGTGGCTCAAGGGAGCCCTTTTGAAACAGAAGGGGGATGGGAGCACACTGCTACCTCCCAGCACCGTTCGCCCCTTTGCATCCCGGTACATCCAGTTCAATTTAAATGCTTACTTGAAATTTTGCAGAGTGTCTCACCAAAGTTGGTGCAGGTTAGTGCTGTTAATCTCTAGACACATGTGTTTCTGGATTTCATCCTTCTTCAGTAGAGATAAAACTAAATTCTTCTGGGGTTTGCTGAGAAAGCTGCCACAATACTCTCAGGTCTCTGTACCTCTCCCTGGCGCACAGGTGCCTCCCATGAGCTCGTCAGCCCAGTGGCTCAAGGGAGCCCTTTTGAAACAGAAGGGGGATGGGAGCACACTGCTACCTCCCAGCACCGTTCGCCCCTTTGCATCCTGGTACATCCAGTTCAATTTAAATGCTTACTTGAAATTTTGCAGAGTGTCTCACCAAAGTTGGTGCAGGTTAGTGCTGTTAATCTCTAGACACATGTGTTTCTGGATTTCATCCTTCTTCAGTAGAGATAAAACGAAATTCTTCTGGGGTTTGCTGAGAAAGCTGCCACAATACTCTCAGGTCTCTGTACCTCTCCCTGGCGCACAGGTGCCTCCCATGAGCTCGTCAGCCCAGTGGCTCAAGGGAGCACTTTTGAAACAGAAGGGGGATGGGAGCACACTGCTACCTCCCAGCACCGTTCGCCCCTTTGCATCCCGGTACATCCAGTTCAATTTAAATGCTTACTTGAAATTTTGCAGAGTGTCTCACCAAAGTTGGTGCAGGTTAGTGCTGTTAATCTCTAGACACATGTGCTTCTGGATTTCATCCTTCTTCAGTAGAGATAAAACGAAATTCTTCTGGGGTTTGCTGAGAAAGCTGCCACAATACTCTCAGGTCTCTGTACCTCTCCCTGGCGCACAGGTGCCTCCCATGAGCTCGTCAGCCCAGTGGCTCAAGGGAGCCCTTTTGAAACAGAAGGGGGATGGGAGCACACTGCTACCTCCCAGCACCGTTCGCCCCTTTGCATCCCGGTACATCCAGTTCAATTTAAATGCTTACTTGAAATTTTGCAGAGTGTCTCACCAAAGTTGGTGCAGGTTAGTGCTGTTAATCTCTAGACACATGTGTTTCTGGATTTCATCCTTCTTCAGTAGAGATAAAACGAAATTCTTCTGGGGTTTGCTGAGAAAGCTGCCACAATACTCTCAGGTCTCTGTACCTCTCCCTGGCGCACAGGTGCCTCCCATGAGCTCGTCAGCCCAGTGGCTCAAGGGAGCCCTTTTGAAACAGAAGGGGGATGGGAGCACACTGCTACCTCCCAGCACCGTTCGCCCCTTTGCATCCCGGTACATCCAGTTCAATTTAAATGCTTACTTGAAATTTTGCAGAGTGTCTCACCAAAGTTGGTGCAGGTTAGTGCTGTTAATCTCTAGACACATGTGTTTCTGGATTTCATCCTTCTTCAGTAGAGATAAAACGAAATTCTTCTGGGGTTTGCTGAGAAAGCTGCCACAATACTCTCAGGTCTCTGTACCTCTCCCTGGCGCACAGGTGCCTCCCATGAGCTCGTCAGCCCAGTGGCTCAAGGGAGCACTTTTGAAACAGAAGGGGGATGGGAGCACACTGCTACCTCCCAGCACCGTTCGCCCCTTTGCATCCCGGTACATCCAGTTCAATTTAAATGCTTACTTGAAATTTTGCAGAGTGTCTCACCAAAGTTGGTGCAGGTTAGTGCTGTTAATCTCTAGACACATGTGTTTCTGGATTTCATCCTTCTTCAGTAGAGATAAAACGAAATTCTTCTGGGGTTTGCTGAGAAAGCTGCCACAATACTCTCAGGTCTCTGTACCTCTCCCTGGCGCACAGGTGCCTCCCATGAGCTCGTCAGCCCAGTGGCTCAAGGGAGCCCTTTTGAAACAGAAGGGGGATGGGAGCACACTGCTACCTCCCAGCAACGTTCGCCCCTTTGCATCCTGGTACATGCAGTTCAATTTAAATGCTTACTTGAAATTTTGCAGAGTGTCTCACCAAAGTTGGTGCAGGTTAGTGCTTTTAATCTCTAGACACATGTGTTTCTGGATTTCATCCTTCTTCAGTAGAGATAAAACGAAATTCTTCTGGGGTTTGCTGAGAAAGCTGCCAAAATACTCTCATGTCTCTGTACCTCTCCCTGGCGCACAGGTGCCTCCCATGAGCTCGTCAGCCCAGTGGCTCAAGGGAGCCCTTTTGAAACAGAAGGGGGATGGGAGCACACTGCTACCTCCCAGCACCGTTCACCCCTTTGCATCCTGGTACATGCAGTTCAATTTAAATGCTTACTTGAAATTTTGCAGAGTGTCTCAACAAAGTTGGTGCAGGTTAGTGCTGTTAATCTCTAGACACATGTGCTTCTGGATTTCATCCTTCTTCAGTAGAGATAAAACGAAATTCTTCTGGGGTATGCTGAGAAAGCTGCCACAATACTCTCAGGTCTCTGTACCTCTCCCTGGCGCACAGGTGCCTCCCATGAGCTCGTCAGCCCAGTGGCTCAAGGGAGCCCTTTTGAAACAGAAGGGGGATGGGAGCACACTGCTACCTCCCAGCACCGTTCGCCCCTTTGCATCCTGGTACATCCAGTTCAATTTAAATGCTTACTTGAAATTTTGCAGAGTGTCTCACCAAAGTTGGTGCAGGTTAGTGCTGTTAATCTCTAGACACATGTGTTTCTGGATTTCATCCTTCTTCAGTAGAGATAAAACGAAATTCTTCTGGGGTTTGCTGAGAAAGCTGCCACAATACTCTCAGGTCTCTGTACCTCTCTCTGGCGCACAGGTGCCTCCCATGAGCTCGTCAGCCCAGTGGCTCAAGGGAGCACTTTTGAAACAGAAGGGGGATGGGAGCACACTGCTACCTCCCAGCACCGTTCGCCCCTTTGCATCCCGGTACATCCAGTTCAATTTAAATGCTTACTTGAAATTTTGCAGAGTGTCTCACCAAAGTTGGTGCAGGTTAGTGCTGTTAATCTCTAGACACATGTGTTTCTGGATTTCATCCTTCTTCAGTAGAGATAAAACGAAATTCTTCTGGGGTTTGCTGAGAAAGCTGCCACAATACTCTCAGGTCTCTGTACCTCTCCCTGGCGCACAGGTGCCTCCCATGAGCTCGTCAGCCCAGTGGCTCAAGGGAGCCCTTTTGAAACAGAAGGGGGATGGGAGCACACTGCTACCTCCCAGCACCGTTCGCCCCTTTGCATCCCGGTACATCCAGTTCAATTTAAATGCTTACTTGAAATTTTGCAGAGTGTCTCACCAAAGTTGGTGCAGGTTAGTGCTGTTAATCTCTAGACACATGTGTTTCTGGATTTCATCCTTCTTCAGTAGAGATAAAACGAAATTCTTCTGGGGTTTGCTGAGAAAGCTGCCACAATACTCTCAGGTCTCTGTACCTCTCCCTGGCGCACAGGTGCCTCCCATGAGCTCGTCAGCCCAGTGGCTCAAGGGAGCACTTTTGAAACAGAAGGGGGATGGGAGCACACTGCTACCTCCCAGCACCGTTCGCCCCTTTGCATCCCGGTACATCCAGTTCAATTTAAATGCTTACTTGAAATTTTGCAGAGTGTCTCACCAAAGTTGGTGCAGGTTAGTGCTGTTAATCTCTAGACACATGTGTTTCTGGATTTCATCCTTCTTCAGTAGAGATAAAACGAAATTCTTCTGGGGTTTGCTGAGAAAGCTGCCACAATACTCTCAGGTCTCTGTACCTCTCCCTGGCGCACAGGTGCCTCCCATGAGCTCGTCAGCCCAGTGGCTCAAGGGAGCCCTTTTGAAACAGAAGGGGGATGGGAGCACACTGCTACCTCCCAGCAACGTTCGCCCCTTTGCATCCTGGTACATGCAGTTCAATTTAAATGCTTACTTGAAATTTTGCAGAGTGTCTCACCAAAGTTGGTGCAGGTTAGTGCTTTTAATCTCTAGACACATGTGTTTCTGGATTTCATCCTTCTTCAGTAGAGATAAAACGAAATTCTTCTGGGGTTTGCTGAGAAAGCTGCCAAAATACTCTCATGTCTCTGTACCTCTCCCTGGCGCACAGGTGCCTCCCATGAGCTCGTCAGCCCAGTGGCTCAAGGGAGCCCTTTTGAAACAGAAGGGGGATGGGAGCACACTGCTACCTCCCAGCACCGTTCACCCCTTTGCATCCTGGTACATGCAGTTCAATTTAAATGCTTACTTGAAATTTTGCAGAGTGTCTCAACAAAGTTGGTGCAGGTTAGTGCTGTTAATCTCTAGACACATGTGCTTCTGGATTTCATCCTTCTTCAGTAGAGATAAAACGAAATTCTTCTGGGGTATGCTGAGAAAGCTGCCACAATACTCTCAGGTCTCTGTACCTCTCCCTGGCGCACAGGTGCCTCCCATGAGCTCGTCAGCCCAGTGGCTCAAGGGAGCCCTTTTGAAACAGAAGGGGGATGGGAGCACACTGCTACCTCCCAGCACCGTTCGCCCCTTTGCATCCTGGTACATGCAGTTCAATTTAAATGCTTACTTGAAATTTTGCAGAGTGTCTCACCAAAGTTGGTGCAGGTTAGTGCTGTTAATCTCTAGACACATGTGTTTCTGGATTTCATCCTTCTTCAGTAGAGATAAAACGAAATTCTTCTGGGGTTTGCTGAGAAAGCTGCCACAATACTCTCAGGTCTCTGTACCTCTCCCTGGCGCACAGGTGCCTCCCATGAGCTCGTCAGCCCAGTGGCTCAAGGGAGCCCTTTTGAAACAGAAGGGTGATGGGAGCACACTGCTACCTCCCAGCACCGTTCGCCCCTTTGCATCCTGGTACATGCAGTTCAATTTAAATGCTTACTTGAAATTTTGCAGAGTGTCTCACCAAAGTTGGTGCAGGTTAGTGCTGTTAATCTCTAGACACATGTGTTTCTGGATTTCATCCTTCTTCAGTAGAGATAAAACGAAATTCTTCTGGGGTTTGCTGAGAAAGCTGCCACAATACTCTCAGGTCTCTGTACCTCTCCCTGGCGCACAGGTGCCTCCCATGAGCTCGTCAGCCCAGTGGCTCAAGGGAGCACTTTTGAAACAGAAGGGGGATGGGAGCACACTGCTACCTCCCAGCACCGTTCGCCACTTTGCATCCTGGTACATGCAGTTCAATTTAAATGCTTACTTGAAATTTTGCAGAGTGTCTCACCAAAGTTGGTGCAGGTTAGTGCTGTCAATCTCTAGACACATGTGTTTCTGGATTTCATCCTTCTTCAGTAGAGATAAAACGAAATTCTTCTGGGGTTTGCTGAGAAAGCTGCCACAATACTCTCAGGTCTCTGTACCTCTCCCTGGCGCACAGGTGCCTCCCATGAGCTCGTCAGCCCAGTGGCTCAAGGGAGCCCTTTTGAAACAGAAGGGGGATGGGAGCACACTGCTACCTCCCAGCACCGTTCGCCCCTTTGCATCCTGGTACATGCAGTTCAATTTAAATGCTTACTTGAAATTTTGCAGAGTGTCTCACCAAAGTTGGTGCAGGTTAGGGCTGTTAATCTCTAGACACATGTGTTTCTGGATTTCATCCTTCTTCAGTAGAGATAAAACGAAATTCTTCTGGGGTTTGCTGAGAAAGCTGCCACAATACTCTCAGGTCTCTGTACCTCTCCCTGGCGCACAGGTGCCTCCCATGAGCTCGTCAGCCCAGTGGCTCAAGGGAGCCCTTTTGAAACAGAAGGGGGATGGGAGCACACTGCTACCTCCCAGCACCGTTCGCCCCTTTGCATCCTGGTACATGCAGTTCAATTTAAATGCTTACTTGAAATTTTGCAGAGTGTCTCACCAAAGTTGGTGCAGGTTAGTGCTTTTAATCTCTAGACACATGTGTTTCTGGATTTCATCCTTCTTCAGTAGAGATAAAACGAAATTCTTCTGGGGTTTGCTGAGAAAGCTGCCAAAATACTCTCAGGTCTCTGTACCTCTCCCTGGCGCACAGGTGCCTCCCATGAGCTCGTCAGCCCAGTGGCTCAAGGGAGCCCTTTTGAAACAGAAGGGGGATGGGTGCACACTGCTACCTCCCAGCACCGTTCGCCCCTTTGCATCCTGGTACATGCAGTTCAATTTAAATGCTTACTTGAAATTTTGCAGAGTGTCTCACCAAAGTTGGTGCAGGTTAGTGCTGTTAATCTCTAGACACATGTATTTCTGGATTTCATCCTTCTTCAGTAGAGATAAAACGAAATTCTTCTGGGGTTTGCTGAGAAAGCTGCCAGAATACTCTCAGGTCTCTGTACCTCTCCCTGGCGCACAGGTGCCTCCCATGAGCTCGTCAGCCCAGTGGCTCAAGGGAGCCCTTTTGAAACAGAAGGGTGATGGGAGCACACTGCTACCTCCCAGCACCGTTCGCCCCTTTGCATCCTGGTACATGCAGTTCAATTTAAATGCTTACTTGAAATTTTGCAGAGTGTCTCACCAAAGTTGGTGCAGGTTAGTGCTGTTAATCTCTAGACACATGTGTTTCTGGATTTCATCCTTCTTCAGTAGAGATAAAACGAAATTCTTCTGGGGTTTGCTGAGAAAGCTGCCACAATACTCTCAGGTCTCTGTACCTCTCCCTGGCGCACAGGTGCCTCCCATGAGCTCGTCAGCCCAGTGGCTCAAGGGAGCACTTTTGAAACAGAAGGGGGATGGGAGCACACTGCTACCTCCCAGCACCGTTCGCCCCTTTGCATCCTGGTACATGCAGTTCAATTTAAATGCTTACTTAAAATTTTGCAGAGTGTCTCACCAAAGTTGGTGCAGGTTAGTGCTGTCAATCTCTAGACACATGTGTTTCTGGATTTCATCCTTCTTCAGTAGAGATAAAACGAAATTCTTCTGGGGTTTGCTGAGAAAGCTGCCACAATACTCTCAGGTCTCTGTACCTCTCCCTGGCGCACAGGTGCCTCCCATGAGCTCGTCAGCCCAGTGGCTCAAGGGAGCCCTTTTGAAACAGAAGGGGGATGGGAGCACACTGCTACCTCCCAGCACCGTTCGCCCCTTTGCATCCTGGTACATGCAGTTCAATTTAAATGCTTACTTGAAATTTTGCAGAGTGTCTCACCAAAGTTGGTGCAGGTTAGGGCTGTTAATCTCTAGACACATGTGTTTCTGGATTTCATCCTTCTTCAGTAGAGATAAAACGAAATTCTTCTGGGGTTTGCTGAGAAAGCTGCCACAATACTCTCAGGTCTCTGTACCTCTCCCTGGCGCACAGGTGCCTCCCATGAGCTCGTCAGCCCAGTGGCTCAAGGGAGCCCTTTTGAAACAGAAGGGGGATGGGAGCACACTGCTACCTCCCAGCACCGTTCGCCTCTTTGCATCCTGGTACATGCAGTTCAATTTAAATGCTTACTTGAAATTTTGCAGAGTGTCTCACCAAAGTTGGTGCAGGTTAGTGCTGTTAATCTCTAGACACATGTGTTTCTGGATTTCATCCTTCTTCAGTAGAGATAAAACGAAATTCTTCTGGGGTTTGCTGAGAAAGCTGCCACAATACTCTCAGGTCTCTGTACCTCTCCCTGGCGCACAGGTGCCTCCCATGAGCTCGTCAGCCCAGTGGCTCAAGGGAGCCCTTTTGAAACAGAAGGGGGATGGGAGCACACTGCTACCTCCCAGCACCGTTCGCCCCTTTGCATCCTGGTACATGCAGTTCAATTTAAATGCTTACTTGAAATTTTGCAGAGTGTACCAGCTTCCCTTGGGGCGACCCGGAGGAGGGGCTAGCGGTGTGCGCTCCATTGCGATTGTTTATAGAAAATGGCTCCCTCGAGCTTTGAGCTGACGAGCTCCTGGACGACGCACCTGCGTGCCTGTGCGGGCACTGAGGCCTTTGACGGTTGCTTGGCGGCCCTCTCTTCCACCCCTAACTATTTTCTCTACTGAGGAGGGAAGTTATCCCGAAACCCGAGCCATATCTCGGGCGATATTTTCAAACCCGGGACATGTATCGGGTCTAGAGATCAAACAAGTACTTACTTGCACCCACTGGGGTGAACCACTCGGGAACTTCATGTACCAGCTTCCCTTGGGGCGACCCGGAGGAGGGGCTAGCGGTGTGCGCTCCATTGCGATTGTTTATAAAAATGGCTCCCTCGAGCTTTGAGCTGACGAGCTCCTGGACGACGCACCTGCGTGCCTGTGCGGGCACTCAGGCCTTTGACGGTTGCTTGGCGGCCCTCTCTTCCACCCCTTACTATTTTCTCTACTGAGGAGGGAAGTTATCCCGAAACCCGAGCCATATCTCGGGCGATATTTTCAAACCCGGGACATGTATCGGGTCTAGAGATCAAACAAGTACTTACTTGCACCCACTGGGGTGAACCACTCGGGAACTTCATGTACCAGCTTCCCTTGGGGCGACCCGGAGGAGGGGCTAGTTGTGTGCGCTCCATTGCGATTGTTTATAAAAATGTCTCCCTCGAGCTTTGAGCTGACGAGCTCCTGGACGACGCACCTGCGTGCCTGTGCGGGCACTGAGGCCTTTGACGGTTGCTTGGCGGCCCTCTCTTCCACCCCTAACTATTTTCTCTACTGAGGAGGAAAGTTATCCCGAAACCCGAGCCATGTCTCGGGCGATATTTTAAAACCCGGGACATGTATCGGGTCTAGAGATCAAACAAGTACTTACTTGCACCCACTGGGGTGAACCACTTGGGAACTTCATGTACCAGCTTCCCTTGGGGCGACCCGGAGGAGGGGCTAGCGGTGTGCGCTCCATTGCGATTGTTTATAAAAATGGCTCCCTCGAGCTTTGAGCTGACGAGCTCCTGGACGACGCACCTGCGTGCCTGTGCGGGCACTCAGGCCTTTGACGGTTGCTTGGCGGCCCTCTCTTCCACCCCTAACTATTTTCTCTACTGAGGAGGGAAGTTATCCCGAAACCCGAGCCATGTCTCGGGCGATATTTTAAAACCCGGGACATGTATCGGGTCTAGAGATCAAACAAGTACTTGCTTGCACCCACTGGGGTGAACCACTCGGGAACTTCATGTACCAGCTTCCCTTGGGGCGACCCGGAGGAGGGGCTAGCGGTGTGCGCTCCATTGCGATTGCCGATATGCCAGAGTAGCCTGCACTGGAACAGAGAAAGGAACACTCACCATTGGAAATCATGGAAGCCCTTCAGGGTTCCTGGGAGGCACTTAAGGGGAAGATAGACACTGTCACCATAGAGGTCAACCTCCTGTGAGTTGACTTACATAAAGCTTTTGGGCGCGTCACTGAGACTGAAGAACATGTCACCGTTCTGCAGTGAGAGGTTTGACACCTCCAGGTGGTGGTGACTTTACTGATGGCCTAGGCAGCCAAAATGTAGAACAGATTTGAAAATGCTAAACGTTGCTCATGGCACAAGAACCTAAGGTCCTTTGCATTCCCAGAAAAAGTTGAGAGACTCTCAGTGGAGCTCCTCCAGGAGGAATAGCTTAAAAACACGTTGCTTCCTACCAGGCTCCATAAATTCTTCATGATTAAATGTGACCACACATCATTGGTGATGCCTCCACCTCCCAGGGCACCGCCCCATGCACTGATTGCCAGACTTTTCAATTAATATGATCAGGATGCCATTTTGCACCATGTTCCGAAAGACAGGACCACTATGATTTGAGAACAGATCTATCTTTATTTTTCCTGACCTCACCAAGAGGGTGCAGGATATGCAGAAGGACCTCCTAGTAGTCAAGCTCAAACAGAGGGACCCGAACTTTAAACACAACCTCATGTTTCCAGTAAGCCTGGGCAAAGCACTACGCTACGCTCGCGTAGTTTGCGAAGTTCGCGCTACTTCGCACTTCGTGAACTGCACGTAGCACAGTGCGAACACGCGTAGTGTAGTGTTGCGTAGTGCTGCGGTCATTTTTTGCTTGCTCGCGGTCCTCAACGTCAAGTTGGCGACCGTGAGAAAGCAAAATGACATCCCGGCGAGACTTTTTCCTTGTTCGCGATCAGCAACATCAAGTTGACGATCGCGAGCATGGAAAATAAACCTCCCGGCGAGATTCCCAACGCGAGGAGGTCAGGTTTCTCATTGCGAGTGGTCGCGTATGCTCGCGACCGCTCGCGATGAGAAACTACCAGTTCGCGTTGAGAAAGCTGCCGCTCGAGTAAAAATCTACTCGAGCAGCAGAAAACTACAGCTCGAACTGTGAAAGATGCCATTTTCAATGATTGCACAGTGCCGGTTGCTTGTCCGCACTGTGCAATCATTGAAAACGACATCTTGCACAGTGCGAACAAGGTTCTACGCAGTTCGCGAAGTGCTACGCGTAGCTCGCGTAGTGCGAACTGCACTTTGCGTAGCTTCGCGAAGTGCTACTTCGCGAACTACGCCCAGGATTGGTTTCCAGCTCAATTGAGAGTCCAGCATGAAGGCAAGGCATATTTCTTTGCAATAGCAGACGAGGCAGGGATTGGCTGGAGTGAGTAAAAGATGCAGGCAGGGGAGTGGGTCACTGTAGCAGTGTGTGTCGCAGTCTAGAGTGGGCAGCTCTTCCAGAGCTCTAGAATCTCATTGGCAGGATTGAGGTTCAGGAGGGTGAGACTCTCTTAGTGATGTCAGGAGATCCCAGATGTGATGAGCCACAAATAGATCAACTTGAACTTGAAACACCATATGTGAAGAGTGCGCAGGGGCAGGTATGGTGTGATTTGACTACAGGAGTGCGACCTCAAACATTACTGGAACTAAACATATTAATGTGGTTTCTAATGAACACAGAGCTGTGGGGTTCACCCTGTCGGCATTCCAAGGAACGATTGCTGTGTTGCAGACTTGAGGAGGGAAAGCCTGGAGACAAGCGCCCAATTCTAATGTCCCCACAAATGGGCATTATAATTGGAGAGACTCTTATAAGCCTGCCCTGCAACTGGCTGGAGTATTGAGGTTCTCCACATGATGCACTGGTACTGTTCCACGACACAAGATAAATACATTTAGAAAATGGGTTTACATTTTGCATTCTGTAGGGTGGAATGCTAGAAATGCACATCTCAGTTTTGTGCGTGCCCATCAATTCTACTTGTCCTTGGTAAAGTGGGGCAGCGAAGATGAGGGGAGTTCTCCACAGTGTAAATAACAGTGCTTCTTGTTTGTGTGCTTGTAAATAACTTGTTACATCAGGTGCAGGGCAGGGCTGCTTTAAAGTTACATTGTTTATATGGTTCCACAGGTGACAGTGGTGCTGCTTAAGGGAGGGAGTGGGGTCCTGTAGTGAGGGGAAGTTGATGTTTTTCTTTGTAATATGGCTACTCTGTGCATGATATATTATGCCTATCTTTTTCGTGAGTATTGATACCAGGCGGTGTATGAGAATGATTTAGGACAAGAGGGGTCCATTTGATAGGGGTGTAGACAGAATTCAAACATGGGCACTAGCCATAAAGCAGTCACCTGGAATGTCAACAGTTTTATTAATGGGACCAAAAAAGGATACAGTTAGATTTAAAATGTATGGGGTGGCTATAGCGTTATTACAAGAGACCCACATTTGCGGAGACAACATAGCCAAGACCTATAAAAAGTAGAGTCAGCTGATTGCAAAATCGTATTCAAATTATGTTCAGGCACAGTTAGCCCTGTACTGCAATAAGCCACCCCCTTTCTGCCTAACCTGATGTTCGAGGCTCATAGTATGTCTCCTCTTCCTCCTTCTTCTCTCCAGAGAAGGCCGGTCTTTGGTGTGATGTTTCAGCCGTAGAATGTACGACTAGAGCACGGGATACACTGAATAGGAAGGTAGGACTGAGCTACATCTACTCGTCTCTTCTGCTCTAGGACTAGACTCCTCTATTCCCAGTTACCCAGGAATCTGGTGCACAGATACACTTCCATGCAAGGGACTGCTGGCCTGGAGTGATCCTCATAGGAACGGTTCCTTTCTCACGCTGGAGGAATATAAGGGAAGTTCCCCCTGTAGCCCCTGAATGTGTTTTTTTACTACTGACTATGCGGTAGATGCACACTTTCCCTTCTGCAGTTCTCGGAGTTCACGCTGCAAATGAAGCATGAGGACCTAGAAAGCAGAAGCAGGAGGAACAACATCAGTATTAGAAGACTCGCCAGAGGGGCGGGGGGAACAGATATTATGGCCTCCACCTCTTACCTTCTGCAGGCGATCCGTGGGGATGATAACACTTCTGCCCCAGCTCTAGACAGAGCTCAAAGCATGGCCTCTGCCTCAGGGTGCCCTGACTTCACCCCAGAAATTCCCAGGAGGGTGTATTTTTTCACCGAAAAAGAGGCCATCCTTCAAGCATTGTGACGCAAGGTGGGCACTGTCCAACTGTTTCAAGACCTCGCACCTGTTACCCTGTGATGACAAATTGCATGTTCGCTATCAATGGGGTCACCCTTTCACCCTCATATTAACATGGGAGGGCAAGCGCTGGGCCATCCGCTTGTTAAAGGAGGCTAGACAACTTTTGAATTTAAAGTCTGACTCACAAAGGTGTAGTCTGTCTCGTCCACATTCTCCTACTCGTGCCCCCTTGTGCCCAGTGTGGACCATGGTGAAACCTCAACACTCCAACCGACACAGCAAGGAGCTGGCCACCCACGTAACAAAAAAAGACATTACTTTGTAACTCTGCAAACTGGGCAGAGGACCCACACCAGCTCCCTCAACCTCTGGCTCCATCTAGACTGGGCAGCTGGTCCCCTTGTAGTCGACTGCGGACTGCACTATACCTTGATCTCCTGGCCTGAGTGCCTGGACACCTTGGGTTGCAGGCGAGTCTTGCTTTCCGTACCCCATTGATGGGGCTTTGGGGGCCACTGCATCTCTCTCTGTGACCCTGTGGGAAGCTAGCCTGGTATATGATGTACACTTATGTAAATGGGCACCTTGCACCTGTCCAAACAATCCTTATGGTGATTTAAGAGGCCTTAGACAACCTTAGAAAGCTCTTTAGTGGTAGCTGTGGAGAGCAGCCTTCAGGCTTAGTCCAGAAGGAGTGTAAAGCAGCTTGTTTTACCAGGATGCAATCTTATAGTATAATTTAAGTGAAAAAGAACCACACAAAGTATTTATAAAAATATGTATTTATTATATAATACTCTCTTATACATACAACTCTCTCCTACCCAGAGATATGCACAATGCACACAATACTTTAGCAAAGAGACACAGTAAATAGCATGTAATAAACAGTGGACCCCAGAGGGGTACCAAACCATATACTAAGAAAGTGGTATAAGAACCATGACTCGGGTCAAGACAATTTCGAGAGGATGGAGAAGTGCTCGGGTCCCAAGGAACCACCCAAGGTGAGTAGATAGGGACCCCACGGAGGGCGTGTACAGTGAGGGAACACGACTGTGTGCTCCGTACAACTCTACGTGTAAGTCACGGTTGGATTTTTAAAGATTAAGGACCCTTCCCAGTAGACTCTGAAGAAACCCAGTTGAAGATATAAGTGTTAAGAGCCACCCTACCCGTGGAAACCCTAGTACCCACGTTACCTAAACCAGGGAAGTCGGGTGCTTACGTGTAAGGTTGTGTCGGAAACCGCAGTCAAATCCAATGGAGGACTTCAGGAAAGTGCAGCTTCTGATGGAGGAGAAAGTGTCCGGTAGGGGGGCGTGGCTAGACGCCTGAGAGAATGGCGGCGCCGGCGTGAGGGCTCCGTCCGCGTCGGAGACTTCAGACGGATTGCGCCCACCAAGCGGACAATGAAAGACAGCCTTTCATATCGGAAAGTCTCAGGAATGCCCTGAAGCCTTCTTCAGTGACAAGGCAGTTCTGCTTCGTGTTCAGCTCCGTTTTACTCCCAGTCGCGGCTCTGCATCGGCCGCGACAGCCATTTTGTTTGTGGTGCTCGTCTTCCTCTCAGAAGCGCGTTTATCGCGTATTGCATCCCTGGTAGCTGCCCTGAGCCTGCAATGCCTCCTGCTCCTTTACCAACTCTGCTATCACAGTTGTCTACTGATGGGTGAATACTTTATTTGAATGTTTGGCAAAACTGTCTTTTGAATGGAACTTTTTGCCCTCTTCATATCTGGCGGCCATTTTGAGTTTTTAATTTGCGTCTTCTGACTTTTTGACATTTTTGCTTCTCTGGATTACATTTTTCCTCATCAAATTTTCCTGCGTGCTCCTTTTTATTTTTTACGTGCTTTGGATCCTGTAAAATACTTGACTCCGGCTCTGGTTTCGCAGTGTGTAACTACACTCTGCAGACGCATCTATGGCTGAAAGTTCCTCCAAATTTCAAAAGCGCAACTATATTAAAAACTCTAAACTCTTCACGGAATTGGCTAATTTAGAAGCTTCTCAGTCTTCTCTTACCACCGAGACGTCGCCGACCATGGAACCCTCCTCGCAGTCTTCAGTAAAAATGATGCCTAAGCGCTTAAAAAAGGACCCTCCTTCGCCTCCCAAGTCTTCTTCGACCATTTCGATGGAGTTGCTTCTCGAGGAGATTCGGGCCTTGCGCCCTTTCATGGAGGAAACCAACACTAAGCTGCAGGTTCTCACTGACAACTGGACCCTGATGGAAGAAAGAATGTCTTCGGTGGAGCATGACGTCTCTTCTCTTCAGGATTCTGCAGCCAAAGTCAATCATCTACATGCTCAGGTCTCCTCTCTTCAGAAGCAAGTGGAGGACTTAGAAAATCGAAATAGGCGTAATAATCTTCGTCTTTACGGCCTGGCGGAGGGTTGCGAGGGGAAGGATCCCTTCACTTTTTTCAAGTCTTTTCTTCCTAAGCTTTTGCACTTACCTGAGGATACCCCTCTCAATATCCAGCGAGCCCACAGGCTTGGGAGGGCTCCCTCCTCTCCTTCCACATCAGCGAGGCCCAGAGGTGTAATAATGTACTTTCTGGAATACACAGATTTTTTGAAAGTTCTCTTTGTGGCCAAAGCCTTTCCTCGCATCACTTGGTCAGGCTCTACTTTGTTCTTTGCGCAGGATTACGCCAGAGCCACTGCAAGCCGTCGTAAAGCCTTCTTAGATATGAGACCTGAACTGCGTTCTATCGGTGCTAGATATGGCCTTTTCCATCCTTGCTTATTTAAAGTCACCTATAATAATAAGACTACGACATATGAGGAGCCTACACGACTTCGGAGTTTTTCTGAATTCCTGCGGTCAAGCGGACATGGAGCTTTCTGGTCCTTCTTCTTCTCCTCCAACGTGACTCTTTGCTGAAGCTTTACAATGATATTCCAGTTTTTTTTTTTATATAGTTGTTGTTTTCCTCTCTAATTTCACTGTTTTTTAAATATGTTTTATCTCTTGATGAGTGCATGTTCTTCATTGTAGTATTTATTATTGACATTATGGATTCTTGGTTTGTTCTTTCATTCTCTGCCTTTTGCCCTTGTCACTTGTTGATATCTAATTTTGTTATCTTTCTTCCTCCACAGATCATTGTTTTGCGTTTCCGTCCTGTTTCTCTGGTTGGACGTTCCCCTGACCCCGAGTGTCCTGCCTTCTCCAGTTGGCTCTACCTCCCTCCCCCTGCTTCCACGTATGTCCTTGTTTGTTCTTGTTCCTGATCGTATTTTTCCTGCATTACCCCTTGTGAGTATTTTTTTTTTTTTCTCTTATATGTCCGCTCCCGTTTTGTTTTTCCTTATTTTGTTTCCTTCCCTCACACTTTCAGGTTCATTGGTGTTGGTACCTTTTTCAAGCCCTTTCTCTTCTTTCTTCTCTCTCTTTTTCTTTCTCCCTATCGTTTTTTGGCTCCTTTGGTCATACTCTCTCCGTTTTCAATATCCTTTCACCTTGCTATTTCATACCTCCTCTGATTCATATATATGTTCTTCCTCTTTTGATCTTTCTCTCTCTTATTTTGTTGGTTCATTGATCTTGTTCTGCTATTTCTTCTTTCTCTCTCACTTGACCTTATTTACCGAATTCTCGGGACTTCACTTTATTTTTTTATTGATCTTAGCATCACTCTGGTTTTTCTCTTTCACCACGACATATTTCAATCCTCCTTTTTTCTTCTTTCTTCTATTTACTTCATCTCTTCCCTATTACTGTTTCTCTTCTTCTTCTCCTTACGCTACTATCTCTCATGAGGCTTTTTCTCGATGTTATGTTTTTTCTTTGTATTACTTCTTCAATATTCCTTAATGGCTGTGCGTATTGTTTCCTGGAACGTTAAGGGTCTTCATTCTCCCATTAAGAGACAAAAAATTCTCTCACATTTAGCCAAGTTAAATGTCGATATTGCTTTTCTGCAAGAAACTCATTTGTCTGACATTGAAGCTGCTAAGCTTAAAAGGGGTTGGGTAGGCGATGTGTTTTCTGCTCCTGGAGATGGTAAAAGAAATGGTGTGGCTGTGTTAATCCGCAAATCTTTCTCTCATTCGCTCTTGATCTCTGAATCAGACCCTGAAGGTAGATGGTTGTATGTCAAACTTTCCTCGAAGGGTGTCCCCATTTCCCTTCTCAACATTTACGCACCTACTGGTGGTGACCTCGCCTTTTGGCGTACAATGGCTCCTCGTATTTCTGAATACGTGGATGATAATTTTATTATGGCGGGGGATTGCAACTTGCCTCTTGACCCCTTTTTAGACAGGCATTCTAAAGCATCTTATGTCCCAAATAAATCTCACAAATTGTTTGCGCAAGCAATATCCCAACACAAACTCATTGATGCCTGGCGTCTTTGTAATCCCACTACTAAAGAGTTTACTTTTTACTCCCCAGCCCACCAGTCACAGTCACGTATTGATTACATTTTCCTCTCTCATCATATCTCTCAATCCCTCACTCATGCTGATATTGGTCCCATCTTGTTTTCTGATCATGCCCCTGTGCTGGTTACCATAGATGTCCTACCTAAGTCCACTGGGCCAAAAAGATGGCGCTTCAAAAACTCCCTACTTTTAGATCCCAAGTTTACCACTTCTTTTGTTGAATTCACCACAGAATTTTTTGCCATTAACGATACGCCTACTCTACCAAAGCATGCTATTTGAGACGCCTATAAGGCTGCAGCCAGGGGTTTTATCATTGATTTTGTATCCAAAAAGCGTAAGATCGCTCGCAAAACTGCGAATGATCTCCTCCTTAAGATTAAGAATTTGGAGCATTCTTTTTATACTTCTCACTCGCAGGAAAGTTTGACAACTCTTATTGAAGCTAAGATGCAATTCAACAAACAATCCACTGATGATGCTTCATTGTATTTATTGAAATCTAGCTCAAAATTTTATGGAGGTAAGAACAAAGCGGGTAAGGTTTTAGCTAATTATTTAAAAGTTAAGCAACACAAATTGAATATTGAGTCTGTCTTTGATGTTAATTTGGTTTTAAAACATACGGATGTTGATATTTTAGAGGAATTCTCACGTTTTTATTCCACACTCTATTCCTCTGAAACTCACCCATCTGCCCACTCCCTCGCTACCTTTTTTTCCAGTATTAAACCACCTCCTAATTTCCCTGTTGATCTATCCATTCTTGAATTACCCATCTCTACCTCTGAATTACACACTGCACTTCAGTCACTTAAGAAGGATAAAGCTCCAGGTCCGGACGGATTTACAGTTGAATTTTATTTGCACTTCTCCAAATTCCTATTACCTAGATTGCACTCTCTTATTGACTCTTTTATACTTAGTGGCACTTCCTCTGGCACTTTCTCGGACGCCCATATTTGTATCATACCTAAAGAAGGGAAAGACACTCAACATTGCAAAAACTATCGGCCAATTTCCTTGGTTAACATCGATTATAAATTATACGCTAAATCTCTTGCTTTAAGACTTGATCCTTTTCTTCCTGAATTGTTGGGCCCAGAACAATCTGGATTTGTTAAGGGCCGCTTCATTACAGACAACACTAGACTTTTGTTCAATGTCTTATCCAGGTCCTCAAGATTCCAGGACTCGCTAGCGGCAATTGCTTTGGACGCAGAGAAAGCGTTTGACAGAGTAGAGTGGACTTTCCTTTTTTCCGCCCTCCGATGGTTTGGGTTTGGTCCTAATTTTATTTCTTTTGTTTCCTTTCTCTATTCCAGCCCCAGAGCGGCGGTTTGTGCCAATGGTCTAGTCTCTTCTTTTTTCAGCTTAGGCAGAGGAGTACGTCAGGACTGTCCCCTCTCCCCCTTCCTTTTTAATCTGGCTTTAGAACCCTTTCTTTCAAAGCTTCGCCAAAATCCTAATCTGCATGGTTTCCAAATCTCCCAAACAAATATCAAACTTGCTGCTTATGCAGATGATATCCTGCTCTTTATGTCCAACCCTGCCATCTCTATTCCCACATTCCTCAATGAGGTTCACGAGTATTCCCAAATATCCGGTTATAAGTTGAACAATGACAAGTGTGAAATCTTACCCCTTACTAAATTTACCTTTAAACATGATTTTGATGCGTCCAATTTTACTTGGAGTCCTTCACATATTAAATACCTTGGTCTGTACATTGCCCCTTCTCTCCCCGATACTATCTCGTTGTGCCTCACTAAATGTACCCAGAAATTGTCCGACCTCACTTCCAGATGGCATCCACTTTATCTTTCCTGGTGGAGTCTCCTCGACACGATTAAAATGATGCTCTCCCCAATAGTTCTATATACTATATCCAATATTCCAGTGCCCATTCCAGCTAAGTTTTTCAAAAAAATCAATACTGTTTTCTCTTCTTTCCTCTGGTCCGGCAAAAAAGCACGTATGTCCTTGTGCAGGCTACGACTTCCTAAATCAGAGGGCGGGGTCAACTTCCCAGATTTTCCCACTTATCACAAAGCATTCCTTCTGCGACAAGCTTCCCTCTGGTTGCGGGATCCTGCTGAATCTTCCCCCTTATGGCTTGTTCTTGAACGTCTTTCTTTGTCCCCCTTTACCTTCGCTGAGTATCTTTCGTTTTCTCGTAAACCCCAGGTTATGTCCACTCCCATACATAAGTTCACCACTAAGATTCTCCTTTCCACTTCCCCTAGTCCCCCTTCTTCTGTGGCTGAGTTTCTCAAAACCACCATTTGGAATAATAATAGTATCCTCATTAATCACAAACCCTTTTATTGGAAATCTTGGAGACAAAAAGGTTTGATTTGGGTGTCCCATCTCTTTTCTGGTTCTGATTTCCTACCTTTCTCCGTCCTTAGCCAAAAATTTGATCTCCCCCACTCCTTTACCAGTAAGTATTGTATACTTAAGACTGCAATTTTGTCCACATATACCCAGTTGTCTAACTCCCTCACCCACCCTGGCCTTCCTAGCCCTTCCTCGCACCTTCACTCTATGCTCCGCACCCAGCCCACAGCCTCCTCAATCTATCATTCATTTCGTGTAACTCCTGTGCCCCGATCAAAATCTAAAGCAGAGGAACAATGGGAATCTGATTTTGGTATCTCTTGGCCCACTTCTCTGTGGGATATACTGTGGACCAAACTCTGTAAGTCGTCCAGAGCAGCTTCCCTCACACAAACCCTCTTTTTTTTATCTATAACAGACTCCTTTTCTCACCCCACTTGTTAAATAAGAGATTTCCTCTAATTCCCGACCTTTGTTGGTCCTGCTCAACCTCTAAGGCTACTCTTTTTCACATGCTTTTTTCCTGTACTGCTACGCACACTTTTTGGAACCAAGTTTGGACCCAAATCAATGCCATATTTCACACTGTATTTCCCTTCTCCCTTGTTAATATTTTTTTAGGAAGTCTCTCCCCTTGTTGGGATGATGTTGATGCTAATGTGCAAATTGTTGATTTACTGCTAGCTGTTGCATTTCAGTAAATTACAGTTAATTGGAAAAATTCTGCTAATATATCTTTTAGAGCATGGTGGTACAATGTATGTCATAATCATAGGCTAGATACTGTCTTTATTCACCCCCCTAATCTGGCCAAAAAGCGACATGATCTTTGGCTTCCTGTAACCTTATATCTTGATTATAGTGCTAAACGCTCGTCTCCTTCGTTTCATCTGCTTCCCTCTGAGCAAGAAGTCTCTAAACCTCCCTGATTGACCTTTTTGTTCCTTTGCATTTCTTATGTTTCATTTTACTGCATATTTATTCAGCACTGCTTTTTATTAGATAGCCTCAATCATTTGGTATCTTTTATTTTCATGTTTAGCTCCATAGCCTTGCTCTATTTCACTGCTCATGTTACTGTTATGCTTTTGGTTTTTTGCTGTATTGACACCTTTATTTACTCAATAAAATTTCTTTTGAACTAAAAAAAAGAAAGTGTCCGGTAGAATCCGAAGGTGGATTCTGGATGAGAGGTACCTGCAAGCAGAAGGGACACAGTCTATGTCACTCAGGAGTGAGCAGGGGACTTGGAAGACGAATGCCCTCTGATATCGGGTGTTGCAGGATGGGTGACGATGACCTTGACTCTGCATCTTCGAGAACCAGGCAATGCTGAGGAGGACCAGGAGCTGCGCACGAGCTGTCCCACAAAGGATGTCAAGTGATGACGGGTCAGTGGCAAATAAAACCAACCCAGGAATTGAAGAAGGAGCAACGTCAGGACCAGCAAGGTCCACGGGACTCACCGCAAGCAGTGGAGTCACGGCAGGCCCCGAGCAATCAGATGAGCCCAAGAGAAGAAAAGGTGACCCTCAAATGGACCCACAGACTAGAGGCACTGGAGTCGTGAGAGGACCTCAAGCAGCTTACCAAAAGATGCAGGCCACGATTCACACGATGTGGTGTGGCCGAAGATTCTGTTCACTGGAGGTGCTCGAGGTTGGGGCTACTTGGAGCCTGAAGATCTCCTTAGAAGAAAGTCAGCAATACTTTGCACTTGCAAATTGCCGCAGTGCACATGGGTTTGGTTATTGCAACCCCCAGGCGGGATACTGACCTCAAATTTGGTGAGAGGGCAGGGCAGGCCTCGGGGGCTGTGGAAAACCATCACCTGTGTTGCAGAGCCTTTGGAGTCCAGAGGAGCTCAGGATCAGCAGACCGGTCGACTTAGTTGCTGTGCCTGCAGATGCAGCAGAGTGACTCCTTCACTCCAAGGGAGATTCCTTCAAGTGTCTTTGATGCTTCACAGGCCTTGGAAGGTTCATGTATGATGCACAGGCACAGACAATGCAGCAGACTGGAAGTGAGACGAAGTCAGACCCAAACGAATTCCAGAGTGTCCAGACGGTAGAAGAAAAAGTGGTGTTTGGTCTGAATCTTATCCCATGACAAATCTAGGGACCTACACCCAGGTGAGCCCTTAAGTACCCTAGGGAAATGGTTGGGATGATTCAGGGGACCCTCTCAGTGGAGGGTCTGGATGCGCGGGCGGTTACTCCTGTGTCCTTTGTCCAGTTTCATGCCAGAGCAGGGCAAACGGCTCCCAGGACTGGTTTGAAGTGGACTATGCACAGGAACACCAAATGTGCCCCTCATGCAGACTGAGTGGCACTGGCAAGCGCACCCACCCTACTCCAATACACTAAATCCTGTCTAGGAGGTGGTCACACCTCCCTGTAACAGGATGCTTATTGTTGTGCCTTCCCCTGCTCAAGCTTGGTGCAGCAGCAGGAGGGCAGAAACGTATCTTGTCTGGGTCAAGAAGGCTGGTACCGGGAACACTGAGAGCTTAACAGAGGGTTTTTCCAGTGCTTGGATACATACCTCCCACACCGTTTTCAGTAAGATTCCAACATGTTTGATACCAAACATGATAGGATTCGTTGCAGCTGTTTTTGAGATGGCCATCGCGTAATTACGACGTGCCCCTCTATTTAGCATATGGCTGCTTCACGAACAACCCGGGAGAATGGACTCTTTAGGCTGTAAGGGTGTTCTGCTCATGCAGCGGCACCCTCTCACTTTGAACCAAGCACCCTTTCTTCAGGATTGCAAAGGTCTGCTAGAGGGGTGACTTATAGGTTTTAAGTGCAGTGACCCTAGATATGGGAAACCTATATCTTTAGTAATTGGTGCTAGCACCAGCTTACACAAGCTGCAATGGCAGGCCTGTAGTTCCATTTTGAATGGTCTTCCATGGGTGGCACAATGCATGCTTCAGCCCATGGGGGATCTCTGGGATACCTATGCCCTGGGTAGATGGGTACCATATAGTAGGGACTTATAAGGGTACTCCAGGATCCAATCTGGGGTGTACCTAAGTACTGAACACAACAATTTAGGGAGAAAGCAGATAGACTGGGGTCCTGTTTAGACGGATCCCAGTCAGACTAGTCAAGTACAGCTAAGTACCAGGCTAAAGGTGGGGGTAACCATAGAAGCAGATCTTACTTTCCTAAAGACCCCCACTGTGCTCTCATGATCTGCCTCCCAGTGGCAGTTTCTGCTAAGATTGAACACTTTGTCTCCTTGTCTCTTTGCATTTTCTTCTAAACAGTTCTTTGCCCTGTCACTCGATGGCTGCGGAGGCCACTGAACCATGGAACTTACCACCACCTTCACTTCCCCTCATCTTTCTGGACATCCATGTCTGCAATCAAGCACAAGACACATACCTAAGGAACATACTATGTGACCAGGTGGCTCACGAGGGGGGGCCTGGTGGTGGGGGGTGACTTCAACCTGGTGTGGGACCCTGAACTGAATTGCAGTGCTGTCTCCTTTCAGGGCACGGGGGCTCTCAAACAACACTTCATGGACCTGGGCCTAGTAGATGACTGGCGATATAGGCACCCTGACATTTGGGCCACTCTTTTTACTCACATGTCCATACCGCTTACTTCTGTATAGACTATTTCTTTCTCACCCACACGCTGCACAACATGTGCTCTGCCAGCATCCCTGACATATCCATTTCTGATCAGGCCACTTAGAAATAACTCTGGCTAAATCAGGGTCTTCCATGCAATCCCGCTCTCATTGGCGCTTATCCCCCCACCTGCTTAGAGACCCTGTCGATGTCACCGAAATCCAGAAAGAGATCTCAGCACAATTTTATTCCAACTCTCTCCCTGGAATTTCGGTCACACACAGTTGGATGCCTTCAAAGCCACTATACATGGGGCCATCTCTTCAATAGCTAGCACACGTACATGGGAAGCCAGACTGGTTGAGTCGGACCTGACTACTGACATTAAAATCTTAGACCATACCACTCCATCTTGACGTAACAAAAGACAATTGTGTCTGCTGAGGGGACAGCTGAGGGTGCATCAAACTAACAAGTCTAAGCGGCCTCTTCTGGCCCTAAAACAGAGATATTATGAAGTGGGCACAAAGTGGGGTCTATATTCACATGGAAGCTCCATCAACAGACGGCACGTGCTCATGTATCTAAAATTAACCTTGGTGAACCGGTGCGGGCCACCACTGAGCGGGCAAACCAGCAAGCATTTCAGAGCTTTTATCAATCCCTTTACAAAGGAGATCTCATTTCCCAGGAAAACATTTACTCCTACCTAAGAGATTGTCCTTGGGAATCCCTTGATGCTCAGTCTTGGAGGCCCCTATCACTTTGGCTGACTTACATCGTACCCTCAGGGAGCTACCAGTTGGCAAAACTTCAGATCCAGATCGCCTCCCGGTGGCGTTTTATCGCAAATTTCTCCCTCTATTCCAAGATCACATGCTGACACTTTAAAGCTCATTTAGGACTGACAAAGTCCACCCCCATTATGGATGCTACGGAAATAGTACTCCTTCCTAAGTCCGGTAAGGATCCCTCTCTTTGCGCCTCCTATCGTCCTTTTAAATACAGACATTAAGATCCACACACAAAAATTGGGCAAATCTCCTGGAGCCACACCTCCCTGGTCAAATTGACCTGGACCAAGATGGTCATTTGATTGAAAAGTCTCACTGTTATAATTCCCAGCTTGCCTTTTCTTGCTAGACTAGGAGAAGTCCTTTGATAGGGTCAGTTGGTCTTTCTTGCAAACTGTCCTTATGAAGACTGGTTTCAGCAGGGGTATGATCTCTAGGATAACTGCATCCTTTGTATCTCCCATGCCTACAATTTGTGTTAATGGCAAGTCCCCACAACTAATTAATCTGGCAAGGGTCACTAGGCAGGGCTGCCCACTCTTGCCTTTACTCTTTGCTGTAGTTGTGGAGCCACTAGTGATTGCCTTTCACCGAGCGGAGTCAATTGTGGGCATCCCCTGTGGTGGAGGCAACAATAAGATGGCTCTCTTTGCAAACAACCTTCTGCTTACACTTACCCAGTCTGAATCCTCCCTCCCTGCCCGAGTGAACATTTTGACAGCCATTAAAAAAGTCTCTGGATTCAAAAGTAACATGGCTAAATCTCAGGCCATGAATTTAACAATCCCCAAACAGGACCTATCCACTTTGCAGGCCCTCACTCCTTTTCAGTGGGCCTCACACTCTCTCAGGTCTCTAGGGTTAAGTGTAACCCCAACGCTAGCCTCTTGGACGCACGCTTACTGGCGGGACTATTGGCAGTCAGTCCTGGATGATCTCCACAGATGGAAGTCTCTTCAAGTGTCCTGACTGGGCCACATTAACTCTGTTAAAATGCCCATTCTGACGAAAATCCTTTTCCTTTTCCAGACTCTTCCCAATCCCCTACTCTAAGATGCTATCCTTTAACTCCAATGACACCTGCATACCTTCATCTGGGGTGCGAAGCACCAGAGATTTTCTAATTCAATACTGATGCTCCCCAAGGACAAGGGGGCCTGGCACGCCCCAATCTCATCAAATATTATTGGGTGGCTCATATGCTACATTTCAGAATGGGTCATCCATCAAAGCAAAAAACACTGGTTCCACATGGACCAAGCGGTGGCATGCCATCCCCTCTTGGATCCAGCCTGGCTTACTAACATGCTAGACCACAGAGCACATATATTGCTACCCGCACCTACAAGGCTCTTGAGATCTGACAGGATATCACTTAAAAGGGGTCTCACCACCTTCCCTTCCCCGAACACCCCACTGGTCTGCAACCCAGACTTCACAACAGCTTTGAAGTCATGCGCCTTTACTGAATGGATGGAGGGAGATTGTCGCAAACTTTATTCGCAGGAGACACAATCAACACTTTTGACCAGTGTAAAGAGGACTTTTGTGTCCTGAATCGTCCAGACTACAATACTACCAATTGTGGCAGTGGGCACTCTATCCCCCCAGTACCCAGGTGCAATACAAACTTACATCTCCTGTGAAACTTTGATTAGATCTTTCAATACTATGACAGTGGTGGAGCACGGAGGTTGTTTGACGCTGGTAGATCTATAAATCAAGAATAGATTTGTGACCTTTGAGGAGTTTCGGTATTGGTAGGATTCAGTTCCTCCAGTTTGCCCACATACATTCAACTGTAAGGGAAATATCAACCACATTCTTGGAGTTGCCTGAGCCTACTCAATCTATGTTCATTCTGTTGGCCCTATCACACTGCAGACAGTTAGTTTTTAATATTTATAGGGCTTCGCAAATCGATAGATAACTCATAAAGCTATGGGTAACGGAGAAATGGCAGTTGCATCTAGATGGGGCGCTCAATTACTTAAGGAGTGGCAGCATGTCAGAGGGTAAAAACCCCATCTGGTAACATTCTACCTCCATGTGACATACAAGTGCATTTGCAGGTCTTCTAGCTGGGCCAGATGTAATGCCAAGGGAGCAGATGCTACATGGGACTGTCTAATGGTACTGGGATTCTGGGAGGAGTTTATTAGCAAAGTAAGCGGATGCACAAGTAACGCTTGACCACCCATTATGAAACAATGTTTCTTGGGCATAATGTCACAAAAGAAAAAGGGACTAACGGGTATGAAATTCTATATCTTGTGAACAATATTGACCAATAGACAAATTATGAAAAATTGGTTGAGCCCAAAGCCCCCATCAATTGATGGCAGAATTTAGGATATGTTGAAATGGACAGAGCTGAGGAAACCCTCATAAGGAAAGTGAGAAGGGGTGATAAACTTGAGGAACATTTAATGGAATGAGCTGAGCTGTTATGCCACTTATCAGTCCCACTGAGAAGAACACCAGACTTCTATGAATATGGACTAGGGAAAGCTTCAAACCAATGGGTGGATCAAGTAACTATTGGGGATCATATCTTGGCTTGAGTTAAGAGCACTGGAATGGACAATGTTCATTGCTGAGGGAGGCTGTGTAACCTCATGATTCTGGATCGATGTACAACATGACACACTATCAGCTTGTTTGATTGGCCCTTGCATAGTGTATGAACTGCCTCTATGGTTGATTACCATCAAAATAATCTGGCTGTATGCCATACTGTAGAAATGATACCAGTGGTTGTGAATAATATAATAAAGGACACGTACAGGAAAAACAACGGGAAAGAGGAAACTTGGTGGTGTGTGACTGGCCTATCGTACTAATGCGGAGTTATTGTTAATGCATTGTTACTGTTTTGATTAATTTGAAACGATGCCTTACGTAACTCAGTGAATTTATTGCAATCGTATTGGCATGTGATGTGTCTGTTTCTGTTAAAAAAATCTAAAAAAACATAAAATATTCAAATTTTAAAAAATTACAATTAAAATAGAACATGTGCTTCCGATATACACATTTAAAAAATAAAATATTAACATTTTAAAAAATGGCAATTAAAATAGAACATGTGCTTCCAATATATACATTTAATATTATGCAACAAGGCTGTACCTAGTACAAACCTTTGTTTATATGTTTGAATTAGAAGGACACATTCCTTAACTCACCTGGTAGCGCCCTGTAAGAAATTGGGTTATTAGTTGAGAGGAGTGAAAGCCCCACTCAAATTTTAAACACAAGCTCTGTCAGAGAGAACTACAAACGTCACTAAATGAACCTGTGCCTAAACCTTTGACAGCTTGGCACTCTCCTCTCTCCTGGGAAACTTTTGCTGTGTAAACACGAAGACTTTAACAGTACTCGGACGATGTGTTCCCCAAAGATGTAATGTAATGTAATGTAAAGGTGAATTTATACCGCGCGGCTACCACTCCAAGGAGTATCTTGGCGCTAAGTCAACCAGATGGAATGGTTGGGGGAGGCAGACAAATTTCACACAGGCACCAAAGACTACACCATTGCTAAGCAAGCTGCATCAGTAAGAGAAAAAATCCATGTCTTCAGAGCCTTTCTAAACTGGGTCTCCTGAGACAGGGATCGGATGAAAGAAGGAAGATTATTCCAGGCTTTAGCGCCCAAGACAAAAAGAGATTTGCCACCCTTGGTGGCTAGCCTGAATTTAGGGATAGTGAGCAGATTCAGTCCTGAAGATCTCAGACAGCGTGCCGGATGGTAGCGTTTAAAGCCATTACACAGATACTTAGGACCTCGCTGATGGAAGGCCCTAAAAGTAAGTAAAAGGATCTTAAAAAGAATCCTTTTACCAATAGGGAGCCAATGAAGCGTATTCAGTGCCGCTGATGCGGATGATTTGCGAGGCCAGCGTAGTACTAAACGAGCCGCAGCATGCTGGACTATTTGTAGTTTACGTAGTATTGTTTTGTTGGCTCCAGCGTATAAACTATTACAATAGTCCAGCCGAGAGGTAATCAGGGCAACTGCGACTGTCTTCCTAGCTGGCAAGGGCAGGAGGTCAAAAAACTTCCTTAAAGATTTTATTATACAGAAGCATGAGCCCGCTACAGTCAGCGCTTGTTGTTTGAAGGATAACTGGCAATCGAACCTGATGCCCAAATTCCGAGCAGAGGTGATGGTCATAGATGGTCATAGATGGTCATAAAACGAATTCCTTTGCACGCGCTGCATCGCAAAATGCGATCCAGCGCACACAACGAAATTCGTTTTATTTATTTAAATGTGTACTTACCTCCGTTCATCCACATTCCGGTGCTTACATTTCCCCACCCTGCCCCTCCCCTCGCCCCGCCTCACTGCCCCACCGAACTCCCTCCACAGACCACTACTGATTTACAGTGACATTTGGATTGTGGTGTCTTACACACAAAAATATGCATGTTATTCCCCCAAAAGCTTGGAATCTATGCTGTTTATCACACACAATAAATTCCGAACCTGCAGTGACAGATTTGTTTGGGTGCTATAAATAGCACCAACTTCTAAGACTAACTCGAACTCGAGGTTTTGGAGTACTCTTGGGCAAGGAATACACTAACACTGGTATATGGTATACACTAACATTGAAACAGGGAAACATACAGTAGTGCAAGGCAAACTCAAACATTGGTACCTAGAGATTCACACTGGGACAATAAGACTACCTGAACACATTGACAGCAGGACAGGAAAAGTAGTGACACTGTTTCAGAACCTACAAAACCCAGATGCCACCTACAGGCAAGCAGTGCTCCATTATGTAGCTGGCAGGATGGTCATTTTTGAATTTCCTCCTGTGAGATTCAGAGGAGATGGGAACATAACCATTGGATCCTTTCTCCAATTAGTACCAGGATACTGCTGTTCCTTTAGGCTTCTGTTTATTCCCCCTTTCATCCTTGCACTAAACATACTTTAATTGTGGTTAGTTATTGTGTTAATTGTGTATTAAGTGTGGTCTCGGGGGATTCAGTGTGTTTAACAAATTAAGTGAAAAATAATTGAGATTGTATGTCCTTCAGAATGCTGAACAGTGGTATTGCACCATCGTCGCAATAGAAATGAGCAATTTTTAGGTCGAGCATGGGGTGCGCATGCGCCGCTCTGCAGGGCTTGCTGTATTTGATTATAGACTTGAAGCCCGCCAACTTTCCACCCATATTTGTCCTTGGCTTGTGTCAATGTCCTTCGTAAATGTTAGCCTCTGATTCTTTAATAGGCATCTTAGTCCCTCCTTAGTATCGCCTTATCTTCATTTGTAACATCCCATGAGGACTAGCACTTTTACTTCTGTTGTTACATGCTATGTGTTATTTAGTCTATAAGCACTATTTTCTTTAATGAGTTTCTCCTACTGCAGGCACGACATGCTTTCCTGCAACATTCAGAGCGCCGTGCGCGCTTTCACTTTCTTAACAGCCCAGGATAATGGCGGCCGCTTCTTTGCAATGCAATAGGTCTCGCATTTACAAGAGTTTGAACGATTGTAAATGACAATGCCTTTTATTTTTGTGTGAATTATCAAAACAAATAAATAAAAGGCATTTAATTTACAATGCCAATAGCTTAAACTCTCGCAAATGCGAGACCTATTGCATTACAAATGCTTGTTTTATCTGCCTCCATGGTAACAAAAGCACTAAATGCATTTTAATTGTGCTCAGATAGGTGTCTGGGGGTCCGGTGTGTTTCACTGATTTTTCGTAATTACATTCAATTATTTAGAGGGAGACAAGTAAGGGATTTGATATCTATGCTAAGCTCTTGACCTCACTTGTAGTAAGGGAATAATGTGAATCTGAGTGCTGTGACAATTTGAATCTGAGTACTGTAACATTTTATGTTTTGATCGTTTAATGGTTTTAATTAACTATGCATGTTAAACAAATATATTTGAATAGCCCATTCATCCTCATATACATTTTCCAAAACACCATGACCATTGCAATGTGAACACATCAGCTATTTTGGACAGGTCCCAGTTATTAAAGGGAGCCTTGATGCAGCACACGTCCCCTACTTTACAGCGCTCGGTCATGATGAGAACAAGAGCTCTGTACACCCAGTGGTAAGTGGGTTTCAAGATAAAATGTGGAGACACTGACATTCACATAAACCTTGGAACCCAAGACTCACTGAGTACACTCATGCTGGTGGAGATGAAGGTAACAAGATTCAAACCCTTTATCGATCACACGTACTAAGCACACAACCAGCAGAAATATTTCTGCACATCCAGTTGTCTTACAGTGCAAAGAGCCCATGTAAATGGCTAACAGTGCCCCATAAACAAATCCTATAGGTCAGGATTTTAGCTCCCATGTCTGAATTCCCTAGGCATATCTGAATTTTAGAACAGACAGGCTTCTACAACCTTGTGGCTATCACTATCCCTCTTCACCATGATGGTGTTTGTGATGCTAGTCTACAGACACTGCATATCAGATGCAAGTGGGTCTAGTGAAACTCCATCTTGAATCTCCTAGTATGGTAATATATATTTGGTTAGGTCTTAATAGAATATCGTTGGTGGGTTTTGTGTGAAATGTTTAATCTTCTGTACAATTTCTCATTCTTGTTTCAGGTACATTCGATAGCCATTATATTATGTTACCAAAACTTTAACTATACCTGAATTTGGATTTATGATTTCTTCGCATGCACTTCACTACTATACCCACAGCTTCTGCACAAAAACCTAGAAAATTGGTGGTTATCTTTGACCCAGATTTTTCATTCTCATCACAATTCAATGAAGGTTTGAACCAGCAGTTTATCTCACTAGGGAAAATCCTATCACCGTTGTGAAAGAACCAAGGAGCAGTGTTGACCTGATCCTTATTAACGAGTACTGAACTATTATCAGGTCTACCTAGTAAACCCACTCATAGACAGGAAAAGGTACAACATGAGGGTACTGAGCTATTACTCAACTTGAGGCCACGCCAAACTAGCCGTAAAGCTCTACACTGGCTTTCAGTGGAGTCATAAATAAAATTTAAGGTACTCTGTCCCTTCCACTAGGCTTACTGTATCACCCTGTCTCCAGAATCTGACTCCCCACTGCCCCCTTACTAGAAATCTACAATCAGGTAACTTGACCTTATCCAATCGCAGAGCTGCAAATGACAGAAACACACAGGAAGATTACTGTGGGCATGAAGCCTGATTCTCTGGAAGTCTTCGAATGTCACATTGTGAGGAGAACTAGGCCTGGGCTAAATTTCCGTTCCGCTCGCGGAAATTGCGATAATTTGACATTTTCGATTTCCGCGGAGAGCGCGAAAATGTCAAAATTTCCGCATTCCGCAGCTTAGCGGTAATTTGGTTCTTGCTCGCGCTGTAAAATAATACATTCTCGCGCGCGTGCGATCGCCTTACCTGAATCCCCGCGTTCGCCGACAAGTTTTCCCGATCCGGTCGCGTTCTCCACGAGATGTTGGATTGTTGGTAGCCATTTGCACTGTCTCGTGACAGTTCGCGCCCGCAGTAACGTCATGCGTCGCGCGATCACGTCTTTCTTCTCGTGATCATGCACCGCGAGAAGAGTGAAAACAAGATGGCCGCGCCCGCAAGCAACCGCATGGGTAAGTTGGCGAGCCACGAACACGCAGAAAATACCGCGAACGTGCAGGAAAAAAACTTCCACATCTTCGCGATATTTCCGCGTGTTTGCGGAGATTTTAAACATTTTCGCGGTAATTTGCGAAAGTCGCTTTCGCAAATTCCGCGGAGAATCCAATCGCCTCATTTAAGAAAAATTTTTAAAACTGACTCATCAAAACAGTTATTGATGCAGACAAGGCTTAAATGGTCCAGTACTTGATTTAATACCTTAGACTTCTGGAAGCAAGAGCCTACTATCAGGTGGAGGTCACTTTACACATTCAGTTGGACTCCTGCTATCCCAAAACCTTGATCCTGTAATTGAACATAACAGTGATCACTAGTAGCAGCACGGCAACATTTAGAGCTAAATAACGTTCTCTCATAAATTATCAAACACTTATGGATTGGTTGCCTCTATATAGCTTCTTACTATTGTTGGCACTTTTCACTAATAAAAGGGCAGAGTAGACAGATCAGGCCATGCGAGTCCCATAGAATAAGGGCCCTTGGCAAATAAAGAAAGCCTACAAAAGATAAGATTCCAAGTTCAAACCTTAGAGGTTTATTTAGATTTAAGAATCATACAGAAAGCAGAAAATCAGTTCAAATCAGTATCAAAAATGATGATAAGTCAAGTGAAAAGTCTCATTACAGGTAAATAAGAGGTTTACCTCTGGAGAACAGGGTAAAAACTCTAACAATAAAAAATATTCTAAGTACAGAATTGAATGGCTAACTAATATAGTGCTAGCTCTCTATGAAGGTAAGGTAAGGTCTGGCACACATCCCTAAAACAGCACATTTTATAGTTTCACAGGAGCAGGCAATCATGCCTTTTGCATGATGTGAAGTGGCACAATGGGCTGATCTCATGAGGATACATTAACAGAAAACAATCAACTTTGTAGAAATCGTATTAAAATTAAAAGCTGACTCTAGAAACCCTCCCAAAATGATTAATCAAACATGCCCTTCCAACAGTATACAAGAAATGGACACTGCAGCTTTGCAAATATTCAAACTCTGAAACCATGAAAGAATTGCATTACATTTCGGCATAGTACCACAGATAAGAGCCCATTAAAAAGGAAAAATGCAGAATTATAGAGAGAAATCAGGCACGTTTTGCAAATTTTAAAAGCCACATTACTTCAGCTACCAGTGCAACCAGGCCAGGAGGCCCAGTCAATTAGTAATTGGCCCACTTATGCTAAATCAAACACACCAACATGAGCATAAATATTTATTAATAAATCTGTTGTAACACTATAGAGCTTTCAGAATTAATTCTGTTAGTACTAAAATGTTCAGTGTGCGCATTGAAATTTGGTTTCGGTTTATATTTCTTTTAATTTAGAAACATTTTTAGTGTGAATGTCATACCCCGTCTGGGATTTTTTAAAGGCTCAAACCACTAGTTTATTTTGTACCTTAGGATTGAAAACACCAAAATAATTGGTTCTTCCTATGCTACAGATTTAACAGCACCAGCACAGAAGGCAGAACAGTAGTGAGGAGAGACAATTTGCCGAAGGTGTTCGATATTTTAAGGCCCAGGTGAGGAAAGAGTTCTGGAAGTCTGATTAAAAGGATGATGGCGAAGGGGAGAAAGGAATAGAAACACCGTGGAAAAACTGATTTTTGGCAAAAGTCTTCGTTAACTCAATATACTGGACAAAGGCAAAACAAAAAAACTGAATTATTTTTCGCATTGAATTTTTGGTGGATATGGTATGTTGGATGGTATGTACTTAGAAAAATACATTCTTAATTTTACTGACATTTTTTCTTATTCTCTTTGTGTAAGTGTGAATAAGCATGTAACATCTGTGGAACACAGAAAGTCCCGTTTCTGAAAAGTGTGCCTCGTGTGTATTTTTAGGCAGAGCACAAGGTGATCACGGTGCAGTTCACTGACCTTTAAATACCTTCTTCCAGAACAGACTCGTGAAACGTTAGATGATAAAAGGTGAAAATGCACATATGACCGCGACGCTATCAGGAAAGTAAGTTTGAATCTTAGGCGCAAGAAAAAACACCTGCTTTGCGTGTTCTGTCCTGTTTTACCTTCTGGACTCTTCGCCTCTGCTCTGACCTGGGCTCTGCTAACATTCCTTGCCGCTTTGCCCCATCACATAATCTCGCATTAGTATGCGCACAGGCTGCCCCTGAAGGCTGGTTCAATATTAACAAAGGTTCCCCTTGTAAGACAGCAGTATTGTTGCTGCTGAAAGGGCAGTTATGAAAAATGGAATGCAGGATATGTCATCCCACTACTTTCTCCATTATCTGCCATCTCATGCCACACTCACTGCTGCCTGACGCCCCTCTGCTGTGGGGCAATGTGTGTTTGAAAGACAACATGCAACCACTTCTACTTCGGAAGTCAGGTTTGGAGAGTGCTATCCCCACAAAAAGCATATCCTGGCCTGTGTAGCTCAAATCTGTAATCAGTGTTGCCACTATTGAGTGACTATTGTACTCGGTGCTGCCCGTTTGTTGTTCGTGTTTTTTTAAACTTTGATATGCGCTTTTAAATGTGCTAAAGTTGAATTGCATTGTGTTAATTGAATTTGAACTGTGCTGTGCTCCAAACTAAATCGTACCTGCACTCCGATCGCTCCAGCGCTGTTGTTAGTCTGTCCTTCTATCTTTTTTTGGGCTTCACGCACAAGGGGCGTTCCTGCAGAGGGAGGGAGGAGGACTTAGGAGACAACCACGTACTTAATGGCGCCCACAACGCGGGAGCGGCGCGCAGCGGATGCGCGCAGCGGGCTCGCCAAAGGCAAGCCCATCCGTGCCCATCCGGGCCACCACTATGCCCGATTTCTTTTCTATACCACATCTAATTTAAAGCGCCTACAATCCACAGATCAGTCACTTAACACCTCCAATGGCTAAAGACTGACTAGACTGGGAATCATGGAAGCAAGAACTCCCTTCCCTGAAATGGTGCAACCAAAACATGAGACACTTATTACTCACACAGGACTCAACAAGAAATCTGTTAAAACCGGGCTAACAGAGATATCTATCCTTTATTTAAGTACCCGTTCATTGCGTAAACATAAACTTGATGTATTCCACATACTGGACTCAACTCAACCAGACGTCCTCTTTTTAACAGAAACGCGGTTATCACAAGTAACTGCCCCTGACGTCTTGGCTGCACTTCCCAACAACTACTATATCCTGCAGGCAAATCGCCCAGCAGGAAAGATTGGTGGGGGAGTTGCTGCCATCATACGTCAGGAGCTGAAATTCACCTCATTAACCCCACTGGCTTTAATGTCAGTAGACAATTTAGTTATCAAACTAGAGTCGCCTTCAGCTCCTCTAATTTGTGTATTATTATATAGGCCTCCCTAGAAAATGCCTCTGTTCCGCTACTCTCTGAGCGAACAGATGGCCCATCCTATTACAAATCATGCAAAAATATTGCTGATTGGTGATTTTAACTATTGGGCTAACGACGCATTGGGTGGACCCCATTCTAGAGAACTAATTTACTTATCGGTCTAAATTTTCATCAGCAGGTAACTTCTGCCACCCATATTAAGGGGCATACCCTTTATCATGTTTGGACAGGCAATCTCACAGTATCTGCACTGACAGTCTCTCCTTGTATTTGGTCCAACCACCATCTAATACAATTTGTTATGAACAATATAACCATGGCCAAGCCCCTAGTTGCTTAAGGGCTTATGGCCAGTACTGGAACTATGTTGATAAAAATCTTTTGCTGAACACATTGATTAATATAGTCCCCAATATCCAGAGATCTTTCACCTCCAATGAGGAAGCTCTTGCAACTTGGCTAACAGCAGCCAGCAACAAACATGCCCCTCTCAGGATGATAAGATCTGCAAGACGACACAAAGCCCAACGATGGTTCTGCACAGACTTAAAAATACAAAAACTAGCCCTCCGCCAATCCGAAAGGAGATGGAGACGTAGCTACTCCCCTGACAAAAAAGAGCTTTACGCAGTCCAACTTAAACTATACAAAAAGTCGATCTCCACAACTAAAGCCACTTATTTTTCTTCAAAAATTCTTAATTCCTCCAACAGGTCAAAGGAAATATTTTCTATCATCAATGAACTATCCAACCCCAACAGAGTTACAGTAAAACCAACACCATCTCAAGAACTATGTAACTCTCTTAATACCTTTTTCATAGACAAAATCAGTGCCATCAAAACTAGCATTCCTATCTGCAATACCTTCAAGACACCCCCATCGAGGAAGGAAAACCCCTCTTCCCTTGACCAGTTTCCAGCAATAGACAATTCTATGCTCTTGGACCTCTTGTCTAAAGAAAAATCTGGGTCTCCCAATGACAGCTTCCCACCTCACATCCTACGAGAAGTTTTTTCTTCTCTCCTGAGGCCTGCCCTCTCCCTGCTCAATGAGTCGCTGTCTCAGGGCTTCATACCAAGCACCTTTAAAGAAGCGATTATTGTACCCCTTTTAAAAAAGTCAGGGGGCGATCCCCAGACCTTGACTAATTATCGCCCAATCTCTCTGCTTCCCTTTCTGGCCAAGGTACTGGAATCCCACGTGGCTAAATGCCTCGGTGAATTTATTGAACAGTCAGAATATCTCGACCCCCGTCAAGCAGGATTTCGTCCACCCCACTCAACAGAGGCAGTGATATTGACCGTGCTGGACACACTTCGGAAGGAAGCTGATAGAGGTTCTCTCCAGGTCCTGGTGCTGTTGGATCTTTCTGTGGCATTTGACATCGTTGACCATGGTATCCTGATCAACCGTGTCCAGGACGCCAGCCTTTAAGGTTCAGCTCTTGGCTGGATAAGGTCGTTTTTGGAGGGTCGTTCCCAGTCAGTCCACCTAGCCCACTTCACGGCACCTAAAATGACTATAACATGTGAAGTACCCCGGGTTCATCATTGTCACCTCACCTGTTTAACCTATATCTCCTCCCACTGATTCGGTCGTAACAAGAACGGAAGGTTTGTACGTACAACTATGCCAATGAATGTCTACCATCAATAACACTCCTGACTCTGTCGCCGAGTTTCAAGCTATCATGCTGTTCATCCATGATTGGATGAACAGCAACCACCTAAAACTCAATCTGGACAAGACCAAGCTCATCTTGATAGGAGGCACACAGAAGCCCTGGAGCTCCCATTTCTGGCAAATCGAGTTGGGCTCCTCCCCTATTCCATCTCCATCGGCCAAGAGCTTCGGGTGATAATCAACAGCGACCTGACCATGAAAACCCAAATTGGGTCAGTTAATTCGACCTGATTCTTCTAGTTGAGAAAGATAAAGAAGATCAGTAGACACCTCATCAGGAAGGCAGTGATACAGGCGGCTCTAGCCCTGGTCATATCACACTTAGATTATGCCAACTCTCTATATTTCGGCATCCCATTATATCTTATCAAAAGACTGAAATTGGTACAGAATCAGGCAGCAAGATTGATTTCCCAGCAGCCTAGATGGCAGCATGTCTCTCCCATTATGAGAGAGCTACATTGGCTTCCTATCATCCAACGATCAGCATTCAAAGTCGGCTGCATCATTTTTAAGGCCCTGCGCGGCACAAGCCCGAAATTCATCTCCAGCCTCGTCCAAAGGCAAGTGCCCACTCGCAACCTGCGTTCATCCCATATGAATCTGTTGTCCATACCCTCTTATAAACTGAAACGCCAAGGTGGCAGCAGGTTCGCTGTGCTGGCGCAGAGAATTTGGAACTCACTTCCAGCTGATATTAGAGCCTGTACAGACCTACTGAGATTTAGAAAGCTCCTTAAGACATGGTTATTTACTCAAGCGTATGTCTGAACTTCGGCACACAATTAATTAACAGGGCTTCAGCAGGTCCTTTATCCAGCGCCAGGAAACAAACCGGTGTATGTGCGCTCTATAAATTAATTTAGCCTAACATAACATATTGTGTGAGTCAGTGTGAGTGTCAATATTGTGTGAGCCAGCGGTTAATTTGTAAAAATAAGAGCTAGGGCTCAAGGTACCATCACTACTACCATCTGGACTTACCATATACTAGAATAAATGCTCCCAACTAAGCATCATACTGCTACAACTGTGACAGTTTGGTATTTTCCAGCCACCTAAAGCTGTAAGAGTGACCTGGATGCTGTAGATTTATTTTTGTAATTGTTAAACTAAGGTTCTATACTCAAGTATAGATAGGCAGCGCCACCAAATGGATGGATTGTCATAAACAAGTGCTGGTCTTAAGAACTGAATGGCAGTCATGAGCACTGGTAAACACCGGCATAAATTAAGCACTAAATTCAACTACAGTGGAGAAGTGACATTTATACTTTAGCTGAAGCCTTTTTCTCACTTACTTCACAGAATATCCCCTTACATCTATAGCCATGGCATTGCATCAAATGACCACTACAACACAAGTTTTAATGTGTATTTCTACTGCACCAACTCCACTATGGCATCCTTTTTTTAAAACAAAATATTATGGAAATTGTGAGAAATTGGGCTAGTAGTTGAGGGGGGTGGAACCCTACTCAAGCAGCAACCACAGTCCTTGTCATGGAGAGGCACAAGCAAACCTTAAATTACCTGTGCTCAACCCTCTGGTAGCTTGGCACAGAGTATTCAGGCTTTACTTAGAGGCATTGTGTAAAGTATTTATGCAGTACTTCAAGCAGTTATAAAGTGAAAACACAACACAAAAAAAATACTGTGCCAATTTAGAAAAATAGAGCAAATGTTAATAAATAAAACAGGACCAAAATGACAAACGTCTAATCTGTAGAACCGGAGGAATGCAAGTTTAAAGATTTCAGTAAATATAGCACCAAATAGCACAAAGTGCCAACTGTGGATATCTGGTTGTGCCAGACCAGGACAAAATCACAAGCTCAGGCAAACCTCAATGGAGCACGAGTCGGCTACAGGGACTCAGTTAAGCCCGCTGAACAAGAGTGTTGCGAGGTCCTGCGTTGAGGATGCGTCGTGGTGTGCCAGCTCCCAGGAGCTGCTGAACTGTGATGCAAGATCCTGTATTGTTATAAAGGATCCCATTGTTGAGGGTGTGCAACGCGAAGTCCAGCATCAAGGATGTGTCACGCAGTCGAGGTGATACGTCTGCTCCGAAGAGATTTGAGCCTGCGATGCGAGAACCTGCATTGTCATCGAGGTTGCCTTCGGCTAGAGATTTGCAATGTGAGAGCCTGCATCAGTGAAGCTTCACACAGCTGCGGTTCCAATGTGGGCTGTGAGGTTGATGCATAGTCTTTGTGCTGAGAGAACCCTCGCAGCAGAGGCAATGCATCAGTCCTGATTGGGTTTGTGCCCACAGTAGAGGAGATGAGTTGGTTCTGCTGGATTCACAGATGGGCTAGCAGAGCACCTTCAGGCCCACTTCCGAGAGTCCAGAACTGGGGTGTCACCACTTGGCAAAGTGGGTTTTTCATCAAAATTCCAAAGACACCAAATATTCCATAACCTCTATTTCAGCAGCTTTTTAGCTTGGTTTTTCCAAAGATGATAGTGACTGAAGGGTCAAGTTGTTGGTCCATGTTGTGGGCTGTCAGTGCTTTGTGTAGCTAAAGTATGATGGAATTATTCAATTTGAGGGCTTCCTTCTAAGTGTTGTCTATCATATTTTTATTTTGGTCAGCTTTATTTGATGGTGTGTTTCAGTGAGGCACTTGAGGCTTTGTCTTTATTGGAAGCATTTCCTAAGTCTGTTTCCAGTATGACTGTGGATGTTGATTGTGAAAGGTTGAGCCCTTTGTTCCATAAGCTTATTTTTAGTCTGCATATGGCTGATAAATTAACGGAAACTATAGCGTAGGATGCTGGGTTATTTCATAGGATGTTGCCAACTTTGACCTTCATTACTGTCTCTATGCTTTTTTGGTAGACATTAGTGTATTTTTGTTTAGATACGTATTATGATGCCATTCCTTATGCACTTGCTAGGGCATAACTGGGGTTGTTCCTCCATGAATGCTGGCTGGATATTGTCAGGCAGAGATACTTAAAGGTGTCAGCTACTTCAATTGACTGGTTTCCTATGGCTAGAGTCTTACTAAGAGTTTTCTTTCTTTTGGGTCCCTAGATTATGACCTTGGATTTTGAAGGGTTGATTTTTACATGTTTTTTCTGTAGTAGGTCTCAATCACAGCTAGCAGAGTGGAGGTCTCCAGAATTGCTTTATAAATGCAATCTGTGCAGATATTGAATAGGAGTGAACTTAGCATACAGCCTATCTTGACACATTTGTTGGTGCTGAATGTCTGCTGCTCACTCCTGACTTGGACGTACCCGGACTTGGGCTTTGGTAAGTGCATAGAGGCTGATGATTATTTTTAGCAGGGCCAATGGAATGTCCAGATTTTTAATCTGATGCAGAGTAACTGTCTATCTAACAGGTCAAAGGACTGTGAGAAGTCCAGAAAAGCTGCAAACAAAGGAATTCTCCTCTTGTTTGACAATTCATAATCGATGTGCTTGGGGTTTGACATTTTGATATATGATGGAAAGACTGCCACTGAAGCCACGTGGTGTCAAGATCGATTGGAGGTTTCTTCTATCTATCTGTTCCAGAATGAATTGGGAAAATATGTTTTCTTCTGTGTTGTTGGATGTATTGGTCTTTGGGAGTCTCATGTTGCTGCCTTGTCCTTTTAGTAGAGCGGTACAATCAGGCCCATTTTCTATGACTTTTGGAAACATGTTGGTGGCAAAGAATGTGTATGCTTTGACAAGGAGTAGGGGCCACCACTTTACTTAGTGGTTGAAGCATTCTGGTGGTATCAGATTGTGGCTTAGTGTTATGGTGTCTTTCAGCCCATGTATTGCTTTGGTTACTTTGTCAGAAAAGAACCAGTTAAGTGGTTCATCTATGTTGCCTGTGTAGGCTTAAGTTTCTTGGTGTCCTTCTTGTTGAGGGACGTCTGAGTAGAATATGTTTTACAAGAGTGGTATCCGTTCTTCTCTTGGGCTGCTCAGGTTAATATTCAGCTCTAAGGATTGTGTGCTGTTTACCATCAGAAGACAAAAGACGTTTACATTGTTTGTTGTGGCAGTTCTTATGAATAAAAACCATTCCCTCCTGTTGTAATCCTTTTCTTATTGTATCCGTTTCTTAGGGTCTAATTCACAAGCTCCATTTTGTAGTATGTTTTGTTGTATTACAATAATACTATCAAATGTACTACAAAATGCTATTTACAAACAGTACTTCTAAAATACTACTGCAAAAAAAACAGTAGTAAGTCCAGCACTACAAATGGCCAACCATTTTTACTGCAGAACACTTGCGTAGAAAATAGTGGAAGTAAGGACTTTAAATAAAATCTCATAGGAAATAAACTTAAGTTAAATTAAAAGTTTAAAAATATTAATAAATACAAATTAGTGTTAAAAATCTAAAATTTTACATTTTCTTCAGTGTGCTCCTATTTGCTCAATTCTTTAGAAATATCAAGATTACCTTCCAAAACTGCATATCTTCTAGATGTTTCTGACATCTTTATTTATACGAAGGTTGTGCTCATTCAAGATGTCTATGGCAATACTCACCTCTCATCTTGGGCCAAATCAAGGCTGCATGCCTTTTCAAGGCATTTCCAACAGCATATACTTATCATTCTCAAGATGATGATCTCTTTCAAAACATGCTTGGCAATAATCATCTTCAGACTTCAAGCTCTCTCTTGTTCATTATTTAGAGGTGCAGTAAGTCCTTTTGTGAAGATTGAAGCTTCACATCTCTCATTCCTGACATGTGTAGGTCTGTTTTCTAGGTCTCGCACCTAGCGTTACAGTGTGGAGCACTGCTCGCGCAGCGCAAGACCTCTTGTAAGGGGGTTCTGAAAGCTGCTCACACGCTTGTGCGTGTGATTAGGCTTTCGCCGCCTGCCATTGGCTTTCGTGTGTTTTTTGTTTTTTTTAAAGGCACGCGATTGGGCAAAGGCGGGCGCATGTCCCGCCTTTGCATCGGCCATTCCCGCCGGTGGCCAGCACGCGCAGCATCGCGAGTTCGCCTCGCTGCCGAGCTCTCTCCCGCCCGCTCCTCTGTGGTGCGCGTGCACCACTACTTTTTTAAAAATGAGAATTGGTGAACTTTATTTCATTTTGTTCTGGTTTTGAAAGGACGAAGATAACATTTATTTTTAAAAAAGAGTGTGTGTGAGTGTGTGTGTGTGTGTGTGTGTGTGTGTGTGTGTGTGTGAGTGTGCACCTGTGTGTGTGTAAAATATCGTTGTAAGAAGTTTTCACTCTAATGGCTTATGCCTACAATAAACTGATACATTGAAAATGAGTATTATTGATTTTGGTATCAACAGCATGCAATATTCCGGCACAATTAGAATTTCAATCTGTAGTGAATGCTATATACATGTCCAACAGCCTTGTCAAAGGGACTACAGAAGAAAGTGAACACTTTCTATTTTTTTAATAATCTCAGTACACAACATTGCACTAAGAGCGCCCTCATAGAACACTCGTCAGTGGCACAAACTCCTGTGTGGCACCTTCCAACAGCCTTGGCTTTGAAACCAGTCGATAACTGTATTTTCGTGTTTGCCATTAGAGCGATGAGACTACAGGTCCCAGCATGCATAGCGATGTTGCCTAAAAAGACAGGTCTGGCTGAAGGCATCACAAGTAACACGGGGGCAATTGGGCAGCCGTTCAATAGGCCCATAATAAGTTGAGGGGGGCATTTTAAAACCAGGTCTGGATCCCAGTCTAAAACTTCGGACTGAGTCACCGGAGCGCTCAGACAAACCCAGATTTATCGCTAACGAATCCACTAGCAGCGCATCATGTTTTCCCCGTGAGTCACAACTTTGCATCAACTATTGTGCCATTAACAGGTGAGCTACATGGAAACCTATTACGTTGTTTTTTGTGGCTATTTGTGAAGAGCCCATAGCTGTAAATGCGAGTGTGGTATGCTAATCGGTCGAAGCTCCCCAAATTCCAGACACACATCACAGCTCGCCGCGGCGGGGAGTTCACACCTTCGCCGTCACCAATTACACTGTCAGGGGAAGAGGCTTCCTGCGGGCGAGCATGATTTGTGGCAGTTTATTAACGTTTTGCGGGCTTGTCTAGCGCATATCTTTCCTCTCTGATTAAAGAGGTTTTGTAGGAACTTGGCCATAAAATACAGGGAGTGGTATTGCATTTGTAATGCTTATTTTCCCCCCAACCAGAAGAGGAACCCTCACTGTGTGACGAGCCTGTCATGTGGAGACGGGAGAGCATTGTGGGAGGCACTGAGGGCCGCCGTTGGGCCTGCCCTCAGTGTGGGTTGGAAGGGGGAGAGAGAAAGTTTTTATTTTTTTGCATATTTATATAGCGCGAACTCGACCCGAAGGTATTGGAGCGCTTTACATTGCACCGTATTTACATTACACATTCAGGCACGGGGAGATTAAGTGATTTGCCCAGAATCACAGGATGTGGACGCGACCTCGAGGCTCGAACCCTGGTTTCCTGCACCAGAGGCGGCAGCGCAGCCGACGGACCACGACCAAGTCGCCTGGTAGTGCATGCTGCAGCAGCCGGAGAGGGGTACGGTGCCCCTGCAACCTGTTTCAGGACCCAAGGGCGCCCCCGTAACCTGTCAGGGGGTCCGCGTCCCTCCAAAAACATATGTATCAAAAGTTAAAATAGCATTGCCTTGTATTTATGTTCATGCTTTCCAAACCCTTTCTCGATTGATAGCGCTTCGCAGCATTGACTAGGTCCCAAGGCACTATAAGGCTTAAGTTTGATCGGCGTGTTGGATTCTCTTCCAGTGTATGATTTAATGTGTGCTGGCTGTCGGTTTGTCTATAAAGGGGATCAGATTGGCTGATGTGCATGAGGTGCGGAAGCAGGAAATAGGTGTTGATTACATCATAATTTTTGGATAACAAATACAGAGGTGTCTCTTGCCAACGTGGGGAGTATTGCAATGCAGTCAGTGCTGGAATGGGAATTTAAAACAAGCATTGGCAAAACCAATAGTTCTAGGTTTTGGGACTTATTGGCTTTGCTAATGCCATTTGGCGGTGTTTTACAGCATCGGAGAAAAAGCAGCATTGGAATGTTGTTTTCAAACAAAGATGCATTGACGCAGCTGCTGCTGGTGGTTGAATCATTGGCTGTATGATGATACGAGCTCTACTTTGAAAATGAAAAGGTCTGCAGGAGTGTGGTAGAGATGAGAAGGGGAAAAGCAGGGCACGAGGGGGAGAGTAACTGAGAGGGTGGAGGAGAAGTACATGAAGGAGAGAGCAGCTTTCAGGGTAGGTGAGTAAGGATTTCCTCGTAGGATCTTGTGAAAAGCATTGTGTCTGCTGCTATGATTAGTCCCACGGATATCTGCTCCCAGTTTGATATAATTTGCTGTCAGTATTTGCTTAGAAAAGTCTCCATTGCGTCATAATTCAGTGATCCCACGCATAACCTGGTTTTGTTGCAGTTTTCAGGTCATACAATATTGATAGGCTCTTCAACTGTGTCAAGATAAAAATGCAGCTGCAGCGGATTGTAGTCGCTTTCTAGTCTCCCTGCTCTTGCTAAGTCCATGAGACAGCTATGACGATGAAGATGGATAAGGATGCACAGGCAGATTTACTAACATTTCATGCAACGCAGTGCAGCAACCAAAGTTGCTGTGCTACACTGCACGAAAAGGATAAAGCAGAACAGCTCTGTATCTGAAATATGTATGTTGCTGTTTTCCTCTTTCCCTGTGTTTGACACACTTTAGGCTGCCATGCACCAACACAAACATCCTTTTACCACAGTTCAAGGGTGTGTGTGTCTATCAAGAATAGGGTTTGTACTAGAGGTGCCCTACCAGTACACAAACTATGCTTTAATACCTTTTCCAATTTTATGTGTGCTGTACAGCGTAGCACACATGCAATGTTGGAAAAAAGGGGAGACTTTCAAAAGTTGCTCCACTGTTTCGCCTTCCTTGAGGAGGCATATTTTTGGCACAAAGCCCTGTCCACCGATCTTACAAGATAGGGATTTGCATTAAAACACATGGGTGGTGGCATACAAGCACCATATACTAGGAAAGAGGGGCTAGAACTAAATCAAAGTGGGTGCATCTTCACAAGTTCCTTAGCATTCAGAATTTCTAAAGTTCCATGATGGAGATGCAATCATGGACCGCCCTCTTAAGATCCATGATATAATTACCTCTTGTAATGGCTATTCCTTTAGAATTCTTTGACTTGCTATGTCTCTATTATTCCTCCAGTGCTTTATGGCAAGCACAACAAAGGTAGCCAAAGCAGCCTTTTTGATGTGCATGGTATTTCTCTCTCAGTCGCTCTGATAAAGAGCAATAACGCAAGAGAGGAATCTCCAAATGCTAAACTTGAAAGAAGTGTTTCAAACTCATATTTGATGCCTGTCGATTAATACAATCGGTGTTATAGACGCCACATGAAGTAAAAGTTACCCCCTGCTTCATGGGTGTAACCCCTCTCTTATTGGTGCTGTAACCTAAAGGCACTGCAGCATTAGCTTGCAATTCCATTCAAGTAGAATATACTGAGGTCACCTAAGTCCAGAGAAGCCACCCTGCCTACACCCGGCAGACCCAGGGTTTGCCCTAGTGGTTCAAACCCTAAAGGTCAGAAGTTTAGACATCTGGCCTTTATTTTGCGCAACACTTTAAGAACACACATGTTATAGCTTGACGTGCATCCGGAATATGGCTAAGTCAGTTTTATGGAAATGCTTTCACCTCCGGGGACTGTTTTTGTTTTCCAAGACATGCTGAGGCCTGCATTTCCGAGTCGTTGATTAGTGCTTGAAGTAACACCGCTCGTGTGGAATTTGCAAGTGTAGGTTGTTTTCGACCACTCTCATAATTTGTCTTAGTTTAAGAACAGATGCATTTTTCAAGACCCTTCACGTACTGCACCCGCTCATTTATTGTGAATAACAGTCAATCAGTTCCCACAGTACAGCTACAGATACAAAGCAAGCGTGGCAGGACTCTCTGAAAGAGCCCACTTATATAAATAAGCAACAAAATTAAATTGAGATAGAGCAACGTGAAAACATTAAATATACATTACAGTCCTTTCAAGTTATTAACTTTCAATTGTGCGGGAGAGAGGCTATACAGTTTACATTAAATGCGTAAACACTATACAAAACGCAGACAATTAACCAAAATATAGCAAATGTCCCTATGCACCCGATACTATCCAGCACTGCATAAATCCAGACTGCCAGCACTAGCTGCAGTCCACTGTGAACATCCAAGAACTACCCAGGGCGTTTTGGGCGGTAGACCACCTCTGGCACATGCCGTGCAGAATGCGTGCCTTGAAGCCCTTTGGGTCACGGCTCCTGCGCTATGGTCAGGGCATGGTTGCTTATAACACACCAGCATCCTTCATGTGATGGGCACCTTTGCTGTGTTTGGCGCTGCAATCTCTTTGTGGTTTCTTTGTCATCACTTATTCCAGGGGCGTAAAACAGGCCCCCGCATCCGCTGCGGTGCGGGGGGGGGGGGGCCTCCGAGCTGCAGGGCCCCCATCAGCACAGTACTCAGGCCCAATAGCTCGGATTAAATCCGGAGCTGGGCCCCTCTGTGTGCGTGGCAGGGGGGGGGGGCCTCAACTTTAGTTACCCCACTGACTTATTCTGAGAGTTTGCTCCAGACTTCTGTAGGCATCTTCGTGAAATGTGTTTTTAATTGTTACTGCTGAATAATCCGATATATATACACTTATTTAATCAACCAATAAATCCGTCAGTCTGTTATGTTTCTGAAATTTGCCTTTCAATTAAAATCACACAATAGAAGTTATTCGCTATTCGAGTACCAAGAGAAAGCTCATATGGATGCATTATCTGTTTCTTCTGATCCATAGTGCGCTGCGCTGATTCCAATTACAGATGTAAAAGTCTCTATCGCATCGTTTGTATCCAGGCCCGGCTCGCCTCAGTTCTTTGGTCTGTGCTCCTGGGACTCGTAGATTAAACCTTGGTCTCCAATCTACCTTTGCGGGGAAGTCACGGACCTGGTATAAACAGAGAAGAGATGGATTGTGCACTAATCTAGTCACAAAACGGTTAGATACCGGGGGTCAGAGGGAACATGTTTAAAGACCGCACAGGATTGAATCCCCCAACAAAGTACTAAAGACACTGAAAATCCTGAGGTCTGAAATAACAAAGAAGAAAGGTGGTGTGTGAAATGAGGAACAGAAGCCTAATGTACGTGGTGAAAGGGCAAACCCTTAGAGACGTGGTCATTCACTCACCCCGGGTAACAAACCCCATCACATGGGATTTTCTTCCCAAAGAAAAATCTCAAACTCTCAGGGGGCCATAGGCCCCTCTACGAGAGGTAAGAGCTTTACGATGTTTTGTGTTTTGCACTGAAAGGTGGACTAAATACACAAATGAACTGGGTGTGAGTGGGGGGTGCAGTGCTGATGAAATAATAGTGCAATAGGAGTGTGTTAAAACTAGTTACGGGACGGCCAGGAGGAATCTCTTGGACACCGCCGTACCGATGCTAGATTAAAAGGAGTGAACGCCCCACTAATTAAATGTAATCAATGGAGCAATGTATAAGATAATGGTCAACAAGTTTCAGCCGTGGTGCCTAACTAGGCTCGGCTTTCATCAGGACCTGGTAAGCTACTGCAGAAATGAACAAATAACGTATCAAAGGATATAGAGGGCACCCTCAAGTTGCTTGTAGGCTGCAGGCTCATTCCAGCCCGGTTCCCCGACAGAGAGAGCGGTGTTCCTTCCTGAGCGGTTGCCAGGTGGAGGTCCATTTTCCACCCAGTTTACACGGATGATGTATGAATCACTGAGGAGACGCACACCCTACAAGCAACTTGAGGGTGCCCTCTATATCCTTTGATACGTTATTTGTTCATTTCTGCAGTAGCTTACCAGGTCCTGATGAAAGCCGAGCCTAGTTAGGCACCACGGCTGAAACATGTTGACCATTATCTTATACATTGCTCCATTGATTACATTTAATTAGTGGGGCGTTCACTCCTTTTAATCTAGCATCGGTACGGCGGTGTCCAAGAGATTCCTCCTGGCCGTCCCGTAACTAGTTTTAACACACTCCTATTGCACTATTATATCATCAGCACTGCACCCCCCACTCACACCCAGTTCATTTGTGTATTTAGTCCACCTTTCAGTGCAAAACACAAAACATTGTAAAGCTCTTACCTCTCGTAGAGGGGCCTATGGCCCCCTGAGAGTTTGAGATTTTTCTTTGGGATGAAAATCCCATGTGATGGGGTTTGTTACCCGGGGTGAGTGAATGACCACGTCTCTAAGGGTTTGCCCTTTCACCACGTACATTAGGCTTCTGTTCCTCATTTCACACACCACCTTTCTTCTTTGTTATTTCAGACCTCAGGATTTTCAGTGTCTTTAGGATTGTGCACTAAACCTCTTCTTCCAGAATAGTTACTCTTGAGTATTTACAAACAGATGCGAGCCGAAGGCTTTGTAATATATTGTGTTGTGGTGTTTATTCCCTGTAACGCGCATGCAAATGAAATGGGCCCAGCATCTAGGCCGGCAAACACTGAAATGAGCGTAAATCATAGAAATAACGAGACTAACAATAGTATACGGAGAGACAGAGGTGCTTTCAATAATCTCCATAAGAGGCTGAAACTCATGTTAAAGAACAAGAAAGTGACATTCCATCGTGGGATCATAGTTTAGCATTGGGCCCATTACAGTCTTCTGGCGCAGACAAACAGTAGAAGACAATGTCCAAAAGGAGTAACAGGAGTCTCTGGATGTACATCTCTCTGGGTCAGGCCAGGCCTCAAAGGTACTCAATACAATCTGTGGTATATTTTAGAGAAGTTAACTTGCAACCTTTATTTTGAAATTCAAAAAGGTTATCTCAAGCAGGGTCTGGGCATAGCGGGTGCCCAACAAAGCCATCTTAAGCGATGCTTATGAGTAAGAACTGTTGAGATGTGAGATGAGGATCGTCCTCTGAACAGGGGATGCTGTTGCCGAAAGACAGAGGTCGGGCAACATAAGAATTGAACCCAATGGCGGCCGGCACGGATCGGTGGCGGGGGGGCAAGGGGGATTAAAAAAAGAAACAAAAAACGTACCTGATCGCCGCTTCTTGCTTCTGTCTCTGCATCACAGTCTCTCCCCTGGGGCCAGAACAGGAAACAGCCAGGCTCCCTTGAGCCAATCACAATGCTGCAATGTCAGCCAGGAAATGGCAGCCTACGCATGTTCTCAACACAGGCTGTAATGCAGCCTGTCTGGAGAACATGCAAAGTGCGCATGATGGTTTGCATTAAACTGAAACTTGGTGCAAAGTATCTGGTCCGATTCTCTTGATTAGACAACATTCACTGCAATCCACCACCATGGATTCACCACCATGTCAGAGAGAAGACCATGGTTCCAGACCCTGTTTATGCAGAATTGCTCTGAAAGGTTTGTGGTCTCACCTCAAATCATTTGAAATTATAGGAAATGTGAATGCTATTTGGTCAGACCATGTCAAAAGTAAATGCTGGACACTTGTAACTATAGAGGATCTAATTCATTGTCAGTGAAATTGCTCTCCCCCCCCCCCTTCGCAGCTCAACCATCAAGTGGAGCCTTCCCCTGAGCCCCTGCACTCTGAAGTGCTGATGTTCGAGGCCCTACTCCACCTGTCGGTTTTACCTGAGCCTCATCCCTGGTGGTGCAGTGGACCTCTGTCTCCTTTCTCTCGCTCCGCTCTTTCTCTCCGTTTTCACTTGTTTTTCACTGATTTCAATCTAATCCCTTTACTCTCCTTCTGTGTCTTTCCTCAGTTTTCTCTAGTTTTTTACTGATTCCAATCTCCCCCTTTCACTCCCCCTCTGTCTTTCCTCCGTTTTCACTCGTTTTTTACTGATTTCAATCTCCCCCTTTCACTCCCTCCTGTGTCTTTCCTCCGTTTTCATTCGTTTTTCACTGATTTAATCTATCCCTCTCACTCTCCTTCTGTGTCTTTCCCTCACTTTTCTTACACATTTCACTGCCTCATTTTCACTCTTTCCTCTCTTTTTGCCTTTTCGGCCCGTTTTTCCCTGCCGCTGCTGCCCCCGCGGCCCCTCCCCCCCAGCACGACCAACGCAACCAGCCCGATCCAGCTCCCCTCCCCGCTCCCGCCTCCCAGCTGTCCAGCCCTCCCCAACCCCTACTTAATGGCGGCCGCTGCGGGGACAGGTGAGCAAGATCACTGACTCATTGTCAGTGAAATTGCTCTCCCCCTCCCAGCTTCACCATCAAATGAGGCCTTCCCCCGAGCCCCTACACTCTCAAGTGCTGATGTTCGAGGCCCTCCTCCACTCACAGGTTTTACCTGCGCCTCATCCCTGGTGGTCCAGTGGACCTCTGTCTACTTTCTCTCGCTCCGCTCTTTCTCTCCGTTTTCACTTTTTTTTTCTCCGATTTCAATCTCCCCATTTTACTCTCCTTCTGTGTCTTTCCTCCGTTTTCTCTAGTTTTTTACTGATTTCAATCTCCCCCTTTCACTCCCCGTCTGTCTCTCGTCCATTTTCACTCGTTTTTTACTGATTTCAATCTCCCCCTTTCACTCGCCCTCTGTGTCTTTCCTCCATTTTCACCCATGTTTTACTGATTTCAATCTCGCCCTTTCACTCCTCCTCTGTGTCTTTCCTCTGTTTTCACTTGTTTTTCACTGATTTAATCTTCCCGTCTCACTCTCCCTCTGTGTCTTCCCCCACTTTTCTTGCACCTTTCACTATCTCATTTTCACTCTTTCCTCTCTTTTTGCCTTTTCTGACCGTTTTTCCCTGCCGCTGCTGCCCCCGCAGCCCCTTCCCCCCAGCACGACCAACGCGACCAGCCCAATCCAGCTCCCCAGCTGTCCAGCCCTACCCGACCCCTACTTAATAGCGGCCGCTGCGCGTCTGCACAGCGGACGTGGGCAGCAGGCGTGCCACTGGTGCGCCGAAGGTGCACCAAAAGCAAGCCCGTCTGCACCCATCCGTGACCCGACCGCGACCAGCGCCAGGAACCCTGGACCTTCTCAACGCCAACGCTACAACCCAGCCGCACTCTACGCTCTCAACCCAGAACGCAACAACAACTGCAAGCTAGCATCACCAGCTGATACCCACGGACCCTTCAGCTGTCACCGCTGCCGGCACACCTTCAGCACCGCCAAGACCATGGACCCGGCGCAACCTGGCAGCAAGACCACAACCCAACCGAAGACCCTGCAATGCATCCTCCTCAATGTCCGATCCCTCCACAAACACGCCACCGCAATCTGGGACCTCCTCGACAGCACTACCCCAGACGTAGCGTTCTTCACCGAAACGTGGACCACACCACCGCGGGACCAGACATCGCCATCACCATTCCCCAAGTATACAAGATCTCCAGGAAGGACCGCCCAACCAACCCAGGAGGGGGAATCGCCATCATCCACAAATCCAACCTCCGCCTGAGCACACTCCCTGACGAGCCCACAGACCTGATGGAACACCTTCACTTCAAGATACTGGCCAGCCCTACGACCACCCTCCGAGGAACCCTCATCTACTGACCCCCCTGGACCCCACAGACTTTTCGCCAACTCCATCATGAACATCATCTCCCCGCATGCCATCGCATCCACCAACTACACCCTACTGGGAGACCTCAACTTCCACCTCAACAGCCAACTGGACCCCAGCACCACATCCCTCCTGGACAACCTCCACAACATTGGACTCTGCCAGATCGTGACCGAACCCACGCACTCAGCAGGACACACCCTCGACCCCCTCTTCACAACAGGTAACTCCATCACCTTCAGCCACATCACCGAACTCCCATGGACTGACCATTGATGCGTCCACTTCACCCTCAGAACACCCACCATCCACAGACACCTGCACCTGCTCCCACGAAGAAACTGGACCAGAATCACCAACGACTAGCTAACCTCATCACTCAGCAACTCTACCCCAACCATCGCGTAAAACGACGACCCCAACACTTCAGCCCAAACCCTGCACAAATGGATCTCCAACAGTGCCAACACCACAGCCTCCCTGAAGAAAAACAACAACACCCACGCCAAGAAAGCCATATGGTTTACCACCGAACTTCGAGAGTCCAGACGCACTTGCCACCACCTCGAAAAGGCCTGGAGGAACACCAAATCCACAGAAGCCTACAACAACTTCAGAGCCGCCACCAACGCCCACCACCAACTCATCAAAAAACGAGGAAAAAAGCGATTGAAGACTCTCCACTCACGCACACAACAGCAAAGAACACTTCAACATCATCAAGGAGTTCGCCCAACCCACCAGCGAGTCCACCAACATCCCTCCCTCAAAAGACCTCTGCAACAAACTCAGCACCTTTTTCCACGACAAAATCAAGTGCATCTACGACAACTTCGACGAAGACAACCAACACACTGAACCCTCACCAACCACCCCTGACACCCTGAAGCCAGCGATTGACAACTGGACAGCCCACACCACCGAAGACACACTGAAGACAATGAAGTCACTCCACTCCAGGGCCCCCATGGACCCTGCCCCCACCACATTTTCAACAGAGCCGCTGACACCATCGCACCCATGCGCCACACCATCAACGGCTCCCTGGCAACCTCCACTTTCCCCGACGACTGGAAACACGCCGAGGTCAACCCCCTCCTGAAGAAACCCTCGACGGACCCCACCAACCGCAGAAACTACAGACCCATCTCCCTGCTTCCGTTCCCAGCAAAAGTCATTGAGAAAGCAATCAACAGCCAACTCGCCACATTCATCGAAGATCACAACATCCTCGACTCCTCCCAATCCGGCTTCAGAAAACACCACAGTACGGAAACCGCCCACCTCGCTGCAACAGACGACATCCGCACCCTACTGGACAAAGGAAAAACAGCAGCCCTCATCCTCTTCGACCTCTCAGCGGCGTTCGACACAGTCTCTCACCGCACCCTAATACTCAGACTCCACAACACAGGGATCCAAGAGAAGGCCCTCAACTGGATCTCCTCCTTCCACTCCGGCAGAACGCAGTGGGTCAGACTCCCCCCTTTCCTCTCCTACCATACACCTGCCACCTGCGGAGTCCCCCAGGGGTCCTCCCTCAGCCCTACACTCTTCAATGTCTACATGGCCCCGCTCACCCCCATCGTCAGAACCTATGGACTCAACATTGTGTCATACGCAGATGACACCCAACTCATCCTCTCCCTATCCAACGAACCCAATACTGCCAGACACAATTTTCAAGAAGGAATGGAAGCCGTCGCCAAATGGATGAAAAACAGCTGCCTACAACTAAATACCAACAAAACAGAAGTACTCATCATGGGCCCAAACCCCGATGCATGGAACAACACCTGGTGGCCCCCGCCCTCGGAAGCCCACCCATCTCCACAGACCACGCACGCAACCTGGGAATCATCCTGGACTCCGAACTCAAAATGGACCGCCAGATCAACTCAATCTCATCCTCCTGCTTCCACACCCTCTGCTTCCTACGTAAGACCTTCAAATGGATCCCCCTCTAACACAGAAAGACAGTCACTCACGCCCTGGTCACCAGCAGACTCGACTACGGCAACGGACTCTATGCCGGAATAAACAAAAACCTCACCCGCAAGCTGCAGAACATCCAGAACGCCGCCGCAAGACTGGTCCTCGACCTGCCAAGATACTGCCACATCTCCCAGCACCTGCGCACACTCCACTGGCTCCCCATCGAAGCTAGAGTCACCTTCAAGATGCTCACCTACGCCCACAAGGCCCTCCACGACACCGGACCAGCATACCTGAACAGCGGACTCAAATTTCACGCACCCCAGAGGACCCTACGATCTGCCCAGCTCTCCAACGCTGAAAGACCAGATCGGGAGGCCGCTCCTTCTCCTTCCTTGCAGCCTGAGCCTGGAACACCCTGCCGCTCCACCTCAGACAGAAAACATCGCTCCCCATCTTCGCAAGAAACATCAAAACCTGCCTCTTTGACAGAACCCCCCCCCCCCCCTTGATGGACTGGAGACTGCTAACCCCACCAGCGCCTTGAGACCCTTACAGGTGAGTAGTCGCGCTTAACAAACACCTGATTGATTGATTGATTGATTGATTGAATAAAAACCGTCAGAAATAATTTCTTTGCTCTGAGGTGGAACCTTAGACAGTGGCAGCAGTCCCAACATAAACAGACAATGCAGAGAATTTCAGAATGCAGTTGTCAGTGGTGGTAGTAAATTCTTCCTGTTTGGGTGTGTAAGATACTTCAACAAGATATCTGTCTTAATCCAACTCAAGATATCACATAGTTGAGGCTTTGAATTTACATTCTCTGACCACGAAAGTAAGAGCTTTGACACCAGCTTCTAATGTGCTGAATTGGAATTGCCTAGTGCCAATATCCTTTAAAGATAACTTTGTGCACTCCTGAACTCAAGGATTTAAAGGAGCTAGAAGAAAGTACCTATTGGTGTGTACCCAGTACCTGACATGCTCCCTTTTAAACAGAAGGTGCTGATGTCCAGGGGAGGTACAAAAACATCTCTCTATATGGTGGGTTCTGATAATATGATAGTCAGGCATAATTAGAACCCACCAATTGTGGAAGAGAGTGGGAAATGTTGCAGTCATTAAACTCTGGAAATAAAGCCATCTAATCCTGGATTCTTTTCAGTTCTTCTAAGAACTCTGGAAAGCACATTTGCAGGACCCAGAAAATGGGTGAGATCCACAGCTGATGCTTTTATGGGCGGAAAACCTAGCAAGCTGTCTAATATGGTCTTGTTTTCAATTAAATGCACCAATCAAATTTCTTACCGATTATTACTAATTTAAGTTTAGGAATTCCTAGGTTAATTGATAAGACGTCCCTCCCACAAAGAAATGTTTCACCTTACCAATTGTTGACATGAGTGATGACTGCTGAAAAGCATCAAGCGTATTGTAGCATCCTGGTCTCCCTATACTCATCTTAGTGATGATAAATAATACAACTCCACATTGGTGAGATAATTACATTCTAATCGAGAGGCCTAGGTATGAAGACAGAGTGAAACAGAGTTATGCTATCCAATTGGCTTGATGAAACAACACATAGATGTGTCACATTCTGCGTTAAGGTTTGAGTTTGCTAATATATCCACCCACGATTAGTAAGCATTTATTTCTGACCGTTAGTATTATACTAAATCTGTCACAATCTTTTTATCTATTGCAGATATTTTCTGGGGTCAATATCCGACCAAAACTGAGTTTATCCTGCCAAACGATGCAAGTTCTAAACTCAAAAAATAAAGGCAGACTTAATCGCACACATTTGGCTAACTTTACCAGCTGCCTCTCCATCAGTACCAGGTCCCTGGACTATCAAGCCAGGCCTTTCATTCTAAGAACACCTAAAGAAGAAAGCCCTGAAAACTTTGTGCAGACTAGGACTCTTACGTAGGACCAACCCATTTCTCCCAACTAACAACTTCTGTGTCACAAAGAAAGTTCTCACCCATATACACATTGGCAAAAGTCAACTCCACGCTCAACGGCCTCTTGGATTCCAGTCATGCACCTGATCTCCATCCTCAATGCAGTCGCCTCCTTCTTCACATAGCACAAGTACAACAGATTAGACATAACAGAATAGAACTTCTATGGCTCTCACTCCTGAGTTGCATCATGTTGAAACTTCTCGGTGCACATCATTGAGAACAACTTTTCCATTCGTCTGTGACTCACAACCAAATCTCTTCCTCTTAAGAAAAAAAAGGATTGCTCGTTTGCTATTATCTACCCTAAATATCCAGCCCTGCCTTCCACTCTCTACCCCATGCTGTATGTGCAGATTTGCAGACATACTTGGCCTACACTTTAGCCTTACGACACAATCTTTTGTAAACGTCCATCTGTACTTCTGTAGCAAGCAAATATCAACACATAATCCTTCAGCTATTGAAGGCGCTCTGCTGTCCCTTGGGACGAAATTTGCTCTGCATAGTACCGATAGTTGTTTCTCTGCAGCTCTGCATACCACTTCTATCAGTTCAAGGCATTATAAAATAACAATTATATGTTATTTAATAATAGATGTTGACATCACCAGAATTTATGGTAATTTACTGACCTCAGGAGTAAAGAATACTGAGTCAGCTTTGATGTAATTTAAACTTGTGATTTGCAGACCACTGCATGTTTCAGAAGCATTCGACTCAATCAATCAAAAGACACTTGTAAAGCGCACTACATACCCGTGAGGGTCTCAAGGCGCTGGGGGGGTGGGGGGGAGGGGGGAGTGCTGCTACTGATCGAAGAGTCAGGTCTCACAGACCCCTCTTCTTTTAATAAAATGTAATTAAATATTGTGATACCAGACGAACCAGACATAGGGCTTGCTGAGAAAGGTGTGCCCTTTCGCATCAAATCAGGACATGTGTTGTATTGGAATGCGGCACAGAAGGGGATACCCCCTGTCTTTCGTTCCAACGTGGACAGGGACTAGTGAAGGTCAAAACGGACAGTAAAAGAAGGAACATGCTGTGGTTGGGCTAGTGTTATTCGATGCGCGAGGTAATTTCCCTATGGTGTGCACGGTACGTAGTAACACTTTGTACGAGGTAATTAAACAGCGTATTCATGACCGGTGTGTTTCAGTCACATTTAGGACACGTTTTCTCAGATTCCTTTCCCATTTGGGATGAAGCGCTTCACAGTGCACATCAATGTGGCGTGTTCTAGTGTCAGTTGACTTCACTCTTTCTGATTTTGGACAACATCGATGGGCAGTCCGGCCATTACTAGGATGCAGCAGGGAAAAATCCATCACTTTTATCGCAGGTTTAAGACCACGTCCATGACTGCAGCAGCTTAAACACAGTGTGGGCCCCAGAGAGATCTCTCGACTCCCTAAAGAGAGAGGAAAGCCGACTTCCTAGAATTACGTTTACCCCGATTTGCAGCACCTGTCAAAAAGCTTTTTTCATCCTGTTGCTTTGTTTAAGTCATTTGTTTTATTTATTTACAGTCAATACATTTCATTTACTTTACTGAACTGGAGAGGTGCCTACGTTAAATATGTGACTCGAGAAAAGTTGTGAACTTCACAGATATTAAAATACGTGTATTTTGTCATGAAAAAGTAACTTCTAGTCAGCTGTATAGAACATGTGTCGACAAAGCCAGCAGCTCCGAGTTTTGTATAGTGAAAAGTTTTCCAGAAGATTTTGAAACACACAAGAACGAATATAGTGTGACTGCACAGGACGGTTGTATGTCGTTACAACACATGCCTTTACCAGGCATGCGTTACAACGGAATGCTATTTCCACGCATAACCTTTACCACGAATATTTCTTTACTACGCATACCTTTGTAAATTTATGCATGGTAAGGGCATACTCTTGGTAAAGGTTATACCCCTCCCCTGTACCCTTACGTGACCCCCCAGCCCCCAATCCTTCTTTTAATTACCCCTGCCCTGCGTCCTCAATAAATATATATATATATATATATACTTTTTTTTTTTTAAACTAAAATTCCCCTTACCTCTTCACGCCGTCTCCTCTCCTTCATCTTCCTTGGTGACGTCGTACGTCGTAAAGAGGAAGCACAAGTTTCTTTCCATTGCCTCCACTTCACGACGTGACATCAGGTGCGGTTTTTTTGGTAGGGGAGACCCCCCCCAAGCCCCCTTTTTTTCCCACACTTTTTTTTTGGGGGGGGAGACCCCCCCAAGCCCCTTTTTTCTAATTTTAGCCTTTACCACACATGCCTTTACTACGTATCTCGTAGTAAAGGTATGCGTGGTAAAGGCTTTCGTGGTAACCACGCATGCGTTGTAATGCATGCGTGGTTAAGCTTTGCGTGGAAACGGCCTCGTTGTAGTGGCCGTTTCCCCACAGGACTCCATCACATACACAGAACAGGAATGGCATAGGCAACACCAATCCATGCTTTCTGCACACACAACCACCCGCCCAGGGAAATACCACAGCATGTTTCGTAAGATACTGGTCAAGTGAAGCACAGGTAGTAGATGCAGGGTGGGATTTTCGCACATACACGCAAAATACACCCGACTTAATAGAGGTTCAGAACACAAGTTATCTGAAAGCGATAGAATAAATCAGGAAGAAACTCATCAACTTCCACGACGATGCAGAGAACCTCTATTGAGTCGGTTTGGTAATCTGTACCAGCTCTTAGATTGGTCCTTAAACTGTGATCAGAGCTTTTTTTTAATTATTCTATGAAATTTGGATGCAGTCCTGATTCTGTTATGTGATTAACCTGTATGTATTGATATTTGTTTATACATATTTTTCTCGAACCACTTGTGGACTGCAGCACCTAATGTGCCTTCCACTAGAGTGGCTGTACAAACATGGCTTCAGGCCTATCCTGTGTAGCCTGAGTACTGCTGTTTGAAACTTGCAGTGCGACCTGTTAAAATGACCCTTTTGACAAGTAAAAGCTTCCCATGTAAATATTAGTAAGTCACCCCTCTGTACGTCTTGTAGACCACAATGTGGGGTGATCGCATTTCAAATGGGACATGTAGAAAATGAATGTTACCATGTCTCTACAGTGACAAGGCCCTAAAAGTGATTTTAACTGGGGCAGGCTAGCTGTCCAATGTAGCAAACTAGAGTGCAGATTAAAATACAAATATTGTATATTCGGTATGGGGCTAGCATGAAAATGTAGTTGACCACTATTTTTAGGATATTAAAAATTCAGTTTAATAGTTGTCATTGTTTTAATAAATATGAAGGAAAAATAACTATTAGAAAACTATCCTTTTCCGTCTGAACTGTCAGAAGGCTAATACCATAAACGCTTGCCAGTTTTCAGTCTGTGGTTAGCCTTGAATAGGTGAGATGATTCCTCTGAGCTTTACAGAGTATTCAGAATGAGGGCTGTGATCTGTTGAGGCACATGTAACACTTTGGGCGCACTTGAAAGGGAGAGAACAGGATGCTAGGACTATTCTTGTGCATCCTCTGTTTGGGTGCTGTAAGTTCCTAGTTTTGTCCTACTAGACATCCGTCTCTGGGTTTCTGGTGGGTACAGTTTTATTTATTTATTTGAAAGGTTTTATATAGCGGTGGCTCAACCCGGGGGTATCAGAGCGCTTTACATGTGTACAAAAAGGTTATAAGACAAGGAACAGTTATTCGGTAGCAGAGCATTCATATAAAACAAATTAATTAAAAAACAAATGGGCAAAGAGCAATATACACATAAAGAAGCTCATGGAGGGCTAATTTAAACAATAACAGATGGCACCGGCTAGAGCAGAGCATTCAAAGAGGTGATATTAAAAGGAGTCAATTAAACAACGTGGGTAGGGCACAATATACATGAGGAGGCTCTCACGGAGGGCTATTATGAACAGAAACTAGAAGCAAGGTAAAGAGTGAAAAGGTCAGAGAGAAAAAGATTGTGAATTGGGCTACGGGTGATGGATAAATTAGAAAGAATAGGTGGGCAAGAATCAAGATTAGGGAAGAGGAGGAACAGTAGATAAAGATTTTTGGAGGAGAGGGGTGAGGGTAGTAGACGTAAGAGAATGGAGAGAAATGGGGGAGTGAGAGAGTGGACAGCGTCAAAAATGAGAAAAGAGGGGGTGGAGAGGTGAGAGAATGGATGAGGTAAAGGAGAATCATAGGAATAGGGATGAGGTAAATGAGAGTCAGGAACGGGGAGGGTGAATGATAGGGATGAGGTCAAGGAGGATCGAGGGAGATGAGGTAAGGTAGAGTAGAATCAGGACGTTGGAGGCTGCATGTAGGGTCGGAGGTGAGGTTATGGCCCCCAATACTTGCTTAGAAGGTGAAGTTTAAGGTCTTTTTTAAACCTGAGGTAGGAGGGGTTACATCTCAAGTCCTTGGGGAGAGCATTCCAGATGTTTGGTGCATTTCCAGAGAAGGAGCGTGCTTGTGTGGATCTCTTTTTGGCCAAGGGGGGGACGAGGAGAAGAGCGTTAGTGCTTCTCATCGGTCTGGATTTGCCCGATTTTTTGAGTTTGTTTGAGAGGTATAACGGGGTATCTTGGTGGAGAGCTTTGTGTGTTATGCAAGCTGTCTTGTAGGATGATCTGCCTTCAATAGGTAGCCAATTAAGGGACTTAAGGGCTGTGGTCGAAATGCCTATAGTTAGTGATTAGTCTGGCTGCTCAGTGAAGCACAGATCTGAGGGGGGCTAGGTGTAATTTAGGGGTTCCTGTGAGGATAGCGTTACCATAGTCAATTTTTGAGAGTACTAGAGATTGGACAATCCCTTTGAAGTCTTCTGGAGGAATGAAGGGTTTGATTTTCTTCAAATGACGGAGAGTAAAGAGTGTCCCTTTAGCTGAGTTTTTTATGTGGTCATTGAGAGTTAGGTTATTGTCAAGGGTGATGCCAAGTGATTATACCGAATTGGGTAGGGAAAGCGAACAGTTAAGGGCATTAAGGTCAGAGATCCAGGATTGGATGGGGAGCCTGTTATTTTTTGGAGAGAAGAGGATGACTTCAGTTTTTTGGGGGTTTAGTTTGAGATGATTGGTGTAGAACCAGGATTGAATCTTGCTCAATGTATTGTTCAGGTGAAGTACGTCGGATTGGGACCTAATGTTATAGTAAAGTTGTGTGTCATCAGCATAGAGGTGGTAATTGATTGCAGCTTCTTTCAGAATAAGGGTAAGGTGTTCCATAAAGAGGTTAATAAGGGATGGGGAGAGAATAGAGCCTTGAGGGACCCCAATTGAGACAGGTGTAGGGTTTAAGAGGCAGTCCTTGATTTTGATTTGTTGTGTTCTGTGTTGGAGATATGAGGCGAACCATTTGAAGATAAGGCCGTTAAGGCCAAAGCGAGTCTTGAGTGAGTTAAGTAGTGAATTGTGGTTGACAGTATCAAAGGCAGCAGATAGGTCAAGGAGGATAAGAATGCAAGACTCACCCTTGTTAAAGGAACAATGGATGTTATCAACTATATTAAACATGGTGGTTTCAGTGCTGCAGCCTTATCTGAAGCCGGATTGTAAGGAGTCAAGTAAATTGAAATTATTGATGTGTTTGTCCAATTGGAACAAAGCACATTTTTCAAGGGCTTTGGAAAGAAGTGGGAGGTTAGAGATGGGGCAGAGATTGTTCAGGTCATTGGGGTCAGCAGAGAGGTTTTTGAGAATAGGAGTGATTTGTCAGAGTTGAAGGGAGTTAGGGACACATCCCGTGTAAAGGGAGGTGTTAATGATAGAGGTCCAGATAGAGGTAGCAATAATTTGGTTTAGGTCTTGAACAAGGTTAGAGGGGAGTGGGTCTTTGGTGTGAGAGGTCGCTTTAGTTTGGCAATGATGTTAAAGACTTCCCTCTCAGTTACGGGGTGGAAGTTGACCCAGGATGCATTGTTTTTCAGCTGTAAATAGGGAAAGTTGTATTCAGGAGGGGTAGTAACGTTAGGGTGTGATGGGGAATCAGGAGGAAGAGTCAATAAGGGAGGAACGTCACAGGTGATGTCAGTGGCAGATGGGGGGTAGGGTGGTACCCGAGTCAGAGGGAAGGATTGATCTATTTTGGCGATTTTGTTGAAAAGATGTTGGCGATTTCCTCACATCTGTCAGTTGAGGCAGTCAGCATAGGGGGGTGGATGATGTTTGATTTCGAACTATGTTAAACAGTTCTCTGGGTCTATTTTTGACACGATCAAGTTGTGTTCGGAAGAAGGTAGCCTTTTCATTGAAAATGTGTTTCTTGTAAGTAGATCTAGTGGATCGGAGGAGGGCTAGATGGGAGGCAGAGGGGTGTTGTCTCCATGACAGTCCTATTGAAAAGCTCAGTGAGCTTGTTGGCATCTTGGGATGGAGGGGTGAGACGAAATTGTGCTTTGAGTTTAGACTCAAGTTTACCAGGGGGGATTTGATTAAGATTTCTGGTCCATTTTTGGCGGTGGGGAGGAGGGGAGTGGATTTGATCTTGAACAAAATGAGGTGATGGTCAGACAAGTCGATAGGGAGGATGTTAGACAGGTTGGCCAAGTCATTGTTGGCAATGATGGTGTCGAGAGTGGCACCTTTGGTGTGGGTAGGAGAGTGGCTTAGTTGAGTAAGGTCGTTGATCTCTAGAAGATCAATGAGGTGGCTGACTGTGGGATCACCAACATTGTTCCAATTAATTTTGAAATCTCCTAAGAAGAGGTTTTTCGAGTTGGAAAGAGAGGATTGTGTAAGAAGGTCAGAAAGTTCCTCCGTGAAGGAAGAGGATCCCCCTGAGGGTGGTAGATGTTATGTAGACGTATTGGGGAAGAGCCTTGCACAATGAGTTTGGCGCCAAGGTATTTGAAGGTTAAGTGGTATGGGTTCTTAATAAGGGTGAGTTGAAGTTTGTTTTTAAAGATTATAGCAAAACCACCCCCTATTCTGTCCGGTCTGTCTTTTCTAATGATAGAGTACCCGGGGGGTGAGTAGGTCAAGGATGGCCGTCGAGTGGTCATTAAGCCTGGTTTCTGAGAGGAAGGCAATGTCGATGGTTTCGCTAATGATGGTTTCTGATATTTTGTTTGCGTGTCGGACAGCCGAGCGCCAGTTAACAAGCATGCAGGAGAGGGACTTAGGGCTGACTTTGGTGGGCGAGCAAGAGTGAATGGTGGTAAGTTGAGCTGGGGGTCTAGGGGAGATTGGAGAGGGGGGATTCTGCTGGATCCCAAGATCACTGGAACGCTGGAATAAGTGATGGGCTGACTGGGGATCAGTGCTGTGGGCAGATAGGAGTTGCATAGGTCTGTAATGTCAGAAGGAGAGAGGTAGTTCCTAGCACGAAGAGGCCGGGGTGATCTATTGCAAAGAGGTGTGGTTTTCCAACGGTTAAGTTGGGGGATGTAAGGGAAGCTGGCACAGGCAGTATCAGTATGATTGAGGACGGCCTAGCGCTAAGGGCGTTGAAGTCATCCCTGAGTCGCGTTAGTTCCATCTTCACGGTTGAGAGATTACGTTCGATGTTGGATACTGTCCACGCAATAAAGTTGAGGGGAAGTTTGGTTGAAACGGAGGGGGAAGAAAGAGAGGACTTTTTGTTAGTAGGGAGGGAGGTCTGATATGTGGAGGCGGGGAGAAGACAGGAGGGGGAGTCAGAGGAGAGTTAAAGTTATTGGACAGGGGGATTGAGTAAGGGATATAGGGGGAGGATATATCAGTTTTGGGGGAGAGAGTGAGAGTAAGAGAGGGAGATATTGGTACAGGGGAGGCAGAGTAGGAAGTTCTAAGAGGGTGGGCCAAGGAATAGTTACATCAGGTTGCTGTGTTAGAGTGCATTTTAGAAGGGGAGAAATTGGCACAGGGGCTGCTAATGTCAGAAGTCGGGAAGTAGGGGAAAGGAAAGAGGAGGTGAGAGGGGTTAGAGGGTGCCGGTTCTGAGATAAAGAGTGAGTATGAACAATGGGGTGTGCAGTTGAGATGTCTGGAGGGGATCAGAACCGGGGGGATGGAGATACCGTATGGGTGGGAGGCAATTGGGAAGATGAAGGGTTGAGGATTGGTTTGGATATATGTTCTGTCAGGGTGCTGAAATAGAGATCGAAGATGTTGAGGTGGTATTCGGAAGCTTGAGTGAGGATATTACCAGTTTTAATATGAAGATGTCAATTTCACTAGGAAAAGCTGGTGACGGGGAGGTAGAAAGTTTAAATCCATAAGGTATTTTGCTTGACTTAGTGACTGTAATTGCTTTTCCATTTCAAGGGGTGTTTAGAGTAGAAAATAAGGTTAGATTTTATAGGAGAGGTAAGGCTATGGTAGGTATCCTCTATTAGAGTTTCGGGGTGACGAATCAGCAATTTATGTTTGAAATTTTTCTTGGCATTCTTGGAAAGATTGGAAGGGTATGAGATGTTCCAGGAGTTGGAGCCATGTCTGGAGAGGGTGGGGTCCAGACTTGTTAGGACGTGATTGGTGAAGGACATGTTAGGATGTTAGAAGAGGGCTGGGGGTAAGGGAAAAGAAGGGGGAGAGAAGAATAATTGCATTTGAATACAGTGCCTGCTTCAAATGGGATTTTAGTATTAGATGTAGGAAGGCACTAGGATTACCATAGTATACTCCTCACACACACCCCTAGCTCTCAGAACCCAAGTTTAGTGTTGCTGTAGACTCTCACCAGCTTGAAAATGGCTGATATACGGCATTTTCCTGAAAGTAACCAGGTGACCAGTGGCAACTCGACCTGCACTGGACCCTGCTGTTGGCCACTGCCTGACTCCCTGTGAGTCTCTAAGTGCCTCCCCTGAGGTCCTGTGGGGCTTTAGAAGTGTAATGCAGTGGTTGATTGAGACTTAAATGTTTAAATCAGAAGGTAAAATCTTTGGCGGGGACAAACCTGGTTGTTTATCCAACCAGCGCTTCAGTGCAGTCAAACTCAAATTGAACCTATCTCCCAGTCTAGAGTGACCGTAGATTATCATTGGAGCTTAGCACTTATTTGCACTATTTCTACTTAAAACTCCATATGTCTGATTTCATTGTTTTTATTGACATTATTTTTCTAATTTGGTTTGGGATTTTTATTGTTTGTCATTTTGACTTTATTACTGTTTTGGTGCTGCATGAGTACTTTACATATTGTTCTAAGTTAAGCTTGTGTGATCTGTGCCGTAGCTACCAGGAGATTGAGCTCAGGTTAATTTAGTGACTTTGAGGGTTCACCCCATCAAGAGTTGTAATTATTCTTTGACGTGGGCAGTCGCCCACCCCAAAATATTGATCCAGTTTCTTAAAATATTGTTATATACTGTAATTTTGGAGTAATAGGTGTGGCATGATAACTGAAAGGCTAGACAAAGTTTATGATAAGGTCTGGAGCAATCATGGACCACTGTGTTTTGCCTAGAACTACTCGATTCATTCTTTTCATCTGAGCATCGAACAAGAACCTCAGTTTGTAGGGGTTACGCTGGATAATATGCTCTCTCTGGCAACTCAAATGTTTCATCAGCTTTGAATTTAGAAAGTTTAGTTTAGCACTGAAACAGGGAACCACTGTAGCGGTCACATGGGATTTGGCTATAATGTTTTACTAGGGCATTTTCTCAGAAGGAAATGTGGTAAAACAGTTGTTTTGCACTTAGACATTTTGATCAGTTGCTTTGGCTGAAACGTGCTTGTTTAACTATATAGTGACAGCGTCTGCTTTCGAATTTCCAAATTGGGGACTGCATTTGCATCGAAGGAAAATGCCAAACTGCTGTAGCTGTACCTTTTCATATAGTCTGTTCATTGCCTCTGATAACAAAACTGAGAGAACTTTGCCTTCCTGGGAAAGGAGCACATCTTGGCTTGGTAAAGGTTTTTATTTGCAGAACGTGCTTCATTTCTGGTAGGTATGTTTGGCCCTGCATGTCCTTTTTCTCTGTTTAGTCTCCAGAAGGTGTCATTTAACAGAGGTCAAACGCAAAACTACTTTTCTGCCTCTGTGCTATTTTGTGGTACTAAAATGAAATATTAGGTCACATGATGCAAAGAAGATATGAAAAATGTAACACTCATTATCCACATGTGACTAACTGATATCAAGGCAGAGAGAGAGAGACTAGGAAACGTTCGTAGACAATAATTCCTTCTCAAAGTCACCTTGTAATTCAGATTGTATCTGGAATGCTTGCAATATTTTGATCGCTGACTGCCACAGCCTGCCTCAGAGCAGGGGGCACTGCTGTCTGTGCCTGCCCGCCTCCTCGCAGCACAACCCTCCCTCTCCACAGGTATGAACTCTTTCTACCAGTGTTGTGGCCTCTCACAAGCGCAGCGCTGGTTTTGCTTTCCTTCTCGTACATCTTCCCTCGCTCCTTCACCTCACTTCCAGTTACAGGGCTCTCCTCAGGCAGTTCCACGTTGTTCTACCTCTACACCTTGCTCCAGCCATGCCACAGCTATTGCTGTTCTAGTACTGGCACCACCCAACTCTCTCAATGAGCCACATTCCTGTCTTGCAGCCGCCATTTTAGTTCGAGTATTGACATCCAAAGAGCTCGGGCGGCACGGGAGTGTGCCCCAGGAAGCAGAGGGCGATCTGTGGGCGCGGCGGGCTTAAGTAGGGCCTAGCCCCGCACCAGTGGCCCGCCTCCCCCAGCAAATGCCTATTGAGGCCTCCCCTCCCCAAGGCGCGGCCTCTCGGGAGAGGTGGAACAGGAGGGGGGGGGGGGAGGAGGCTCTGACGGGTGGCCACTAGAGAGCTGCCCTGCTGATGACCCTCTGCGTGGGACGCGGGCAGCGGCATTCCTACTCCAGTACCACATTCACCAAAGACCTGTATCAGGTATTGCATCTTGTCCTTCCCTGCAGAATCTCTTTTTATTCCAATTCTCGCACCCATACAGCTCTGCCCATGTGCTTAAATCCAGACCTGCAAAAGTTCTGTTTTTCAGTACTAGCACGTGTACAGCTGTGCCTGAGCTCCCCAGTCCTGTCCTGCCTCAACCACGCTGCTACAGTACTAGCGCTCCCAGGGCTCTGAACCCGCTGGCACGCCTCAAGCCTCTCCTGCAGCACCCTTTTCTATTCAAGCACTGACATCCAAACAGCTCTGCTTATGCACCTCAATCTTTTTACTGCAGCAGTTGTTTTAAGTTATATTCGCAGACCCACACATCTCTGATGTTGCACCCCAAATCCTATCTAGTAGCAGCTGGCACCCACAGATTTCTTCTAAAGACCTTACTGCTCCAGTCCTTCTTTTTGAGTAGGCGCACTCTCTATTCCAGTATTAGCCCCACACAGCCTTGTGCACCTCTACACTCCTCTAGTAGCCTTTTCTGGTCTAGAACGGGCGCCCACATAGCTCCTCCTCTGCGGCTGTCCTCTTAGTATTTTAGTACTGGCTCTGCAGATGCACCTCTGTCCCTTCCTGCTGCAACAGGGAGTGGATCCACAGGGACACCGCACAGCCAATGCCCCTCACTGCTTCTCTGCAGCAGCCCTAACTACTGCAGTACTGGAGCCCACCGGGCATTGCCTGTGCTGATGCTTCTCTATCCTGCAGCAGCCATATCAGTTCCATTACTGGCACTCACACATCCGTACCCATACACCTCAATCCTGCCCTGCAGCAGCGCTTGCCATGCCAGTACTGGAGCTCGCAGGGCTCTACTGACGTGCCTCAGTCTTTACCTGAAGCAACTCTTTCTTCTCCGGTACTGGCACCAACACAGCTCTCTCCGTGCACCTCTATACTATCATCATCAAAACGTTGTACAACAGTACTGGCACCAGTGCAGCTCTACCTATGCACCTCTCGCCAGTCAGACAGCAGCCCTCGCTGGTTCAGTACCGGGAGCCCAGCAGTTAGCTTCTGCTGATGCTTAACATTAAATTGCTGCCGGAGCCCTTTCTTTTCCAGTCCTGGTATATGTGATTATCGACCCCAGCTCTGTTGTAGAGCAACCCCTTCTGTTCTAGTACTGGCACCCTCATAGCTCTGCCTTTTCACCCCATTGTCATCCTGCTGCAGCCCTTGCTGTTTCTGTACATAGACCCGCTTGCCTCCTTCGGTGCTTCTCTGCTGTCTCTTTCAGCTGCCCATGCTGTCCCAGTACTGACACACAGCTCTGCCAATGCACCTCAATATTCTCATGTACGCAGCGCTTTATATTCCAATTCGAACAACTGCAAAGCACTGTGGGTGCACCAACATTCTTTCACACAGCAGCCCTTTCTTTTCCAGTACTGGGGCACATTGCTCTGCCTCTGTAAATGCACCTCAAGCCTATCTTGCAGCAACCCTTACTTTTCCAGTACTGGCATCCAGACAGCTCTGCTTATGGAAATCAATCTTGTCCGCAGCTGCTGTTTCCAGTTCTGTTCTGACACCCACACATCTCTGGTGATGCATCCACTGTCCTTTCCTGTAGCAGCTCTTTTGATTCCAGTACTGGCGCCCACACATTCGTTTCTATGCTTCCCAGTTCAGTGGCCAGTTCGATAACAGTACTGCCTCCCACACAGCTGTGCGTATGTACCTCAATCCTACCCTACAGCAGCCCGAGCTATTCCATTCCTGGGAGACACATGAATCTGCCTCAGCTGTTCAGCAGCAGCTCTTTCTCTTCCAGTACTGGAACCAGCACGGATCTCCTGAGGCACCTCATTTTTTCTGCAGCAGTCTTTGCTCTTTGGGTATGTGAGCCCCTACGTCTCTTTCTCTGCTGAAGGATCGCAATATTGTCTTTTAGCTGCCCTTCAGAATCCAGTACTGGGGTCCTCTTGGCTCTGCTTCTATTGGTGCATCTTATTGCTCTCCCTCAGAAGCCCATTCTCTTCCAGCACTGGCACACAGAGTTGTGATTTAGCACAGAACCCCTGGCCTGGAATAGCCTCATGCTCCAGAACTTGTAGTATGTTGCTCTGCTCCCCTTCAATTCTGCCCTGCAACAGCTCTAACTGTTCCAGTACTGGTGCTCACATGGGTGTGCCTCTGCAGATGCACCTCAATCCTGTCCAGCTATCTCACTCTTGCTGTCAGTACCTGGACCCAAATAGCTATTTGGATTCTTCTCCTTTCCCCCTGCAGAAGCACATGGTGTTCCAGTACTGGCACACATGACATCCTACACACCTCAATCAAGTCCTGAAGCAGTTCTTTCAACTCCAGTCCTGTCAAGAGCACAGCTCTTTCAATACTCAATACACTTCTATCCTGCCCTGCAGCAGCCTTACTGTTCCAGTACTGGAGCTGACCGGGCAATACCTCTACTGATGCACCCCATCCTGTCCCACAGCACAACACCTGCCAATACCTCTAGTGATGCACCCCTGATGCTGTCCTGCGCAGCCCTTACTGTTCCAGTACTGGATACAACAGGGCGAAACCTTTACTGGTGCACCCCATCCTGTCCTGCGGCAACCCTTACTGTTCCAGTACTGGAGCCGACAGGGCAATACCTCTACTGATGCACCCCTGATGCTGTCCTGCGCAGCCCACACTGTTCCAGTACTGGAGCCAACAGGGCAATACATTTACTGGTTCACCCCATCCTGTCCTGTGGCAGCCCTTACTGTTCCAGTACTGGACCCCGCAGGAGAGTTCCTTTACTGGTGCACCCCATCATGTCCTGTTGCAGTGGCCTTACTGTTCCAGTACTGGACCCCGCAGGGGAGTTCCTTTACTGGTGCACCCCATCATGCAGAAGCCTTTACAGTTCCAGTACTAGAGCCCGAAGGGCAGTACCTCTACTAGTGCACACCATCCTGTCCTGCAGCAGCTCTTACTGTTCCAGGGCTGGAGCCAACAGGGCAATAACTCTACTGATGCACCCCTGATGCTGTCCTGCGCAGCCCTTACTGTTCCAGTACTGGAGCCGACAGAGAAATACCTTTACTGGTGCATCCCATCCTGTCCTGTGGCAGCCCTTACTGTTCCAGTACTGGAGCCGACAGGGCAATACCTCTACTAATGTACCCCATCCTGTCCCACAGCATCCCTAACTGTTCCAGTACTGGAGCCAACAGGGCAATACCTTTACTGGTGACCCCAACCTGTCCTGCGGCAGCCCTTACTGTTCCAGTACTGGAGCCAAAAGGGCAATACCTTTACTGGTGCATTCCATCCGGTCCTGCGGCAGCCCTTACTGTTCCAGTACTGGAGCAAACAGGGCAATACCTCTACAAGTGCACCCCATCCTGCAGCAGCCTTTACTGTTCCAGTATCATCACTCCATACTGGACCACAATCATCAACACCTCTCTCTCCACTGGCTGTGTCCCCACCTCCCTTCAACTTGGACAAATCTCTCCCATAATCAAAAACCCAAATGCTGACCCCAATGACCTAAACAATCTCCACCCCATTACAAACCTCCCCCTTCTCTCAAAGGTCCTTGAAAAGTGTGTCCTACTACAACTAGACCAACCCATTGAAAATTTCAACCTACTCGACCCCTTTCAATCAGGCTTCAGGAAAGGCTGCAGCACCGAAACGGCTATGCTCAATGTCGTTGATGACATCCACCACTCACATGATAATGGCGAGACCTGCCTTCTTATCCTCCTTGATCTCTCCACAGCGTTCGATACAGTCAACCATTCAGCCCTACGTAATGTGCTTAGGAGCCATTTCGGCCTTAATGGCACTGCCTACAAATGGTTTGTCTCCTACCTACAACATCGAACTCCGCAAATCAAAATTCAAAACTGTCTTTCTAACCCCACTCCGTTCTCCCTTGGAGTCCCCCAAGGATCTTTTCTCTCTCCCTCCATCTTTAACCTCTTTATGGAACCCCTCACCCTCATTCTTAAACAAGCAGGCATCAACTACCACCTCTACGTCAATGACACCCAAATCTAGTACAAGATTAAAACTCATGCTGACATCTTACACCTGAACAACACCCTCACCAAGATCCAAAAATGGTTCCATTCCAATCATCTCAAACTTAACCCTAATAAAACCAAAATCATTCTCTTCTCCCCTAAAAAATAACCCTCTCCCCGTACAATCCTGGATCTCTGACCTTAACGCACTCAACTGCTCACTCACCCTGTCCAACTCCGTCAAATCTCTTGGTATTTCTATCGACAACACCCTAACCCTTAACGTCCACATCAAAAACTCTGCTAAAGGAGCCCTCTTCACTCTCCGTCACCTCAAGAAAATCAAACCCTTTATACCTACCGATGACTTTAAACTTGTAGTTCAGTCACTTATTCTTTCACGTATTGATTATGGTAACGCCATCCTCAACGGAATCCCCAAGGTCCACCTTGCTCTAATCAAAGCTGTGCTGAACCTTGCAGCTAGGCTCATCACAGACTGCAAAGGCTTCGATCATATATCCCCGGCTCTCAAATCTCTTCAATGGCTCCCTATTGAAGGCAGATCTGCCTACAAAACTTCCTGCATTACTCATTAAGTCCTCCACCAAATCACTCCGCAATACCTCTCAAAGAAACTCCTCATTGCGGGCACCACACGACCTCTAAGAATCACCAACACCCTCCTACTAATCCCACCACTGCATAAAAAGAAAGCCACGCAATCACGCTCCTTCTCTGGTAATGCCCCTATCATCTGGAGTGCCCTCCCTAAAAACCTGCGCTGTAACCCCTCCTATTTCAGCTTCAAAAAAGACCTCAAAATCCACCTCCTCAATTATTATTGGGGATCCTAACCAGTGACCTGCACTTGATCTCCAATTCACCATGTTATATTAGTCCAGTAATATTTGTCCATTTCCTGAACAACATCTACCTAATTACTTGTTATGTATGGCTCTTGCCCCTGCCCCTGTTTATCTATTTGATTTGTATATTTCGCATGTTGTATTCATTATCTTTTATCTATTTGTATGCCATGTTTGGCCCATTATTATTAGGAGTCCTAACCTGTGACCTGCACCTGATCTCCAATCACCATGTTATATTTGTCCTTTTCCCGAACATCATCTACCTAATTACTTGAAGTGTATAGCTCTTTCACCTGTATATCTATTTTGATTTGTATATTTCACATGATGTTTCATTATCTTTTATCTACTTGTATGCCATGTTTGCTTTATATTATTTTCTCATGTAAAGCGCTCTGATACCTCTGGGTCTAGCCAACGCTATATAAAACTTTTAAATAAAAAAAATAATAAAATACTGGAACCCAAAGCGCAGTACCTCTACTAGTGCACCCCATCCTGTCCTGCAGCAGCCCTTACTGTTCCAGTACTGGAGCCAACAGGGCAGCACCTCTATTGGTGCACCCCATCCTGTCCTGCAGCAGCCCTTACCGTTCCAGTACTGGAGCCCACATGGCAGTACCTCTGCTGGTGCACCCCATACTCTCCTGCAGCAACCATTTCTATTCCAGTACCGGCCTCCAGAAATCTCTGCATATACACCTCAATCCTGACCTACAGCAGCCCTTACCATTCCAGTACTGGAACCAACAGGGCAGCACCTCTACTGATGAACCATTATCCTGTCCTGCGGATGCTATTTTTAGGAGGTGATGAGAAAGTGGGACATTGATTCAGACCACGTATATTTAACAATTTGCAGATGGCCTTTTCTTAACAGTACTTCTTGCATACCATCATTATCATGATAACATTTATGTAGCACTTACAGGATGTGGGCATGCATTTGAGCTCTGTGGAGCAGATTCATTTTTTGGTCTGGCCCAGAGATATCTTTAGGTGTCTCACCAGCCTTCAGTAATAAAAAGATTTCTAAACAAGCATTTGCAATGCAGTAGGTCTCACATTACTGAAAGTTTGAGCTATTGGTGTTGCAAAAAATAATGCAAAGCCAATAGCTCAAACTTTCAGTAATGCGAGACTTATTGCATTGCAAATGCTTATTCAAGTCTGCATCTAACTCAGATCATGCAATCATGTAACTTTTTAACACACAATCAAACTAAGCCCCACCCATCATCGGGTTCAAGTCTGAAATGAGGTGAGTTTGGGGACAGACTAGAACTACACTACCTCCGAGCAAAACAATAAAGTTGTGGTTATGTAGTTTGTTGTTTTATACTGTGATTCACGTTTGTCGGTCTCACAGTGTATAATCTTTGGAAAGAGCACATTATTGCTGCTGGTATACACAGTACCACCAGGGCGTCACGCAGCTTTGCGAGGTGTGGAGGAAACAACAGAGGTGTCAAGGCGCCTACATTTCAACTGTTGGCACGTTAACCCTCATCTGTTTTTATGGGAGTCTTAAGTAGAACGTATTCTGTAGTAACATTGCTCCAGATGAACAGCAATGTAGGGCTAAAGTTAACCTAACACAGGCACTCCTGAGTCATTAATTGTACTGATATGACTGGGCCTTTCAGTATAATAAACATTTGCGATATCTTCACCCTATTTAGTAGAAAAGGCGGGAGGATGCTCACAAACGTTTAGTATTCAATCATTCACAGACATGTCGCAATCTATTTTGATAAATATAATATTTAATGCTTGCAACACATTTAACCACACACAGCATTAAGCATCTAATGAAACACATCAATTCAAGTGCTTGGTTAATGAACGCAGCTCGGTAATGTAGGTTGTCCCATTTGCAACTTTCGTTTAAATATTGCTTTCGTTTGTAATTTTATCATTTTCATTGCCAAATGAATGCGTTTTCAATTGCATCTCTCCAAAGCAATAAACATGCCATGCAAAAGCGTGGTGAGATTGCTGTGCTTGGCAGAATATTTCTGTGAAGCCTTAAAGATAGACAAGCATTTCCAATGCAATCAGTCTCGCCTTTGGGACCTTATATGTATTTAGGTATGCAGAACATTAGTCTGGGTGCTGAAACATCTACTGTTCTTTAACATGAAGGGAAAGTAAGCACCAAACTGCGTGACACACCAGGTATGGGAACACATGGACAGAAATAGTGCCTTTCAGTGGGAAATAGTATAGTCCAAAGCTTTGTTTTTAATATAAAATAAGGGCCTTTGGTGGTCAAATCACTGAAAATGCATGATTTGAAAAAAATAGTATTTCCTACGGGTGCTCGTGGAAGACATTTTTTATGGACTGGAATCTAGAAAATGCTAAAGTGAGTCTAGTATTTTACTGACCTCTGCTGGTCGTTTTCTATCAAGAAAGTTACATGGAGGCAGTTGTCAGAAAAATAAAAAAAGAAAGTCCCTCAGCAGAAATCAATTCTGGTATTTTACTGACCTCTGCTGGTCGTTTTCTATCAAGACAGTTAAATAGAGACAGTTGAGCAGGAAAAAAAGTCCCTAAGCGGAAGCAGACAAGTCCTAGGGCTGATCTCCAGAGCCCACAAAGTACATACACATATAAATATATACTAAAGTATAAAAGTATATACAAGAGGTCTCAGATGCTCGACCTAAAAAAGTGCGCCACAAAAAGAGTGGTCAGGCCCTGTCCAGCGGCACAAAAGCGTGAACGTTGAGTCGCGTCACAGGGGCAGCGAGTTCACCAGGGGCGTATTTGTGACCGGTTTTCACAAAAATAAATTATTATTTTACTTAATTTATGGTTAAATGTGGGTTTTCTCTTTGGCCCTCCATTTCCTTATGACTAATAACGCACAAATGGACCAGCTCAAGAAAAATACACCCACGGCCTCGCATCGGTCACAGTTCCATCAAATGTGAGATCAACACAATAAAGGAAAAGCTGATAGATGCGTGCTTTTTATGATATGACGGTACCAGTGGAAATGTCAGAGGCATTCACTCCGGCTCTCTTTATTGCGCTGTAGACTCAGAACTGTTCTCCCGCCAAGAGCCATCTCTCATTGACTGGATTAATATCACGCGCTGCACATCAGTTCTAATGCCTGCACTGAAAATCACAATCCTTTTAAGGATGAGCAAGAAAGATAAAAAGAAAACTAATTTGTGTTATAAAAATTGTAATCTATGTGAAAGCATTGGGAAAAAAAGATGAAGAGCCACAGGAAATCATGACCTTATCAACTTTCTATATCTACGCACTTTCTATTAAATGTGTGCTGTGTCTTTCTGCGGTTTTCAGGACACATGAAGAAAAGCAGCCTCGGCCCTCTTTCTGCGACCTCTTTCTGCCTCCTCTGCTGGTTTTTAAGTGGGTGCAAACCCCTGCGTGCGTCGGAATCAGGGTCACAACCGGTGCATTAAAAAGGTATCTTTTCCTGACACAAACATGCCCGAATGTATCATGACAGAATTGGTGTGAGGAGAGTGGCTAGTTCTGCAGAAGGAATGCAGTGCTCTTCAGACACCAGCCAACAACTGACAGCTGTCACACTGGCTCCGGTGTCTCTCAGAGCCTCCACCCTATGGCCATTGATGGCCATCCACTGCCTGTACTTCTTAGTGTTATCAGGCAGTTGAGTCCTAGGGACCATCTCACTGTCTCCTAAAGAGACTAGGTACATCTCTACGGGACCCCACCCACCTTGGCCACCCATCTCCTCCCCCAGGGCTACACTAGCCATCTGCCGGGGTGGTGCACCAGTGGGTGCTGCATTTGCCTTTTTGGGACACTTAGGATCCCAAAAGAAGTGGCCAACCTCGCCATAACGAAAACAGGTCTTGGGACCCCTTTGAACAGGCTTGTCTGTTGGGGACCCGGGTTTCTTCTCAGTGGGAGGCTGGGAACCTTTCCCTTGGTTCACTTTGGGATTACTTTGGGGCCCTTTCTGGAACTCCTTCTGTTTACCTTTGTCCCCCCCACTCTTCTGTTGGGGACCCTGTCCACCTTTGGTGAAGTCTCCCACATGACCCTTGTGGACCCGGGTACTGACCCAGCGGTCTGCCTCCATAGCAAGCTCTCTGGGCACAGTTAGCTTACTATCAATCAGGTGCTTGCGTAGCTCTGGAAAACAATTACTGGACAAGTGCTCCCATGCAACCATATCATAGAGCGCCTGGAAATCATTTATTTTTCTACCCTTCACCCAACCACCCAATGCTCTGCAAAACAAAGACACATACTCCAACCAGGTACTAAATTCCAGCTTCTTGCAATTCCTAAATTTCTGCCTATAAAGCTCTGGGGTCAACCCATACCTGGACATCAAGGCTTCCTTCATGGGGCATAGGAATTCTGATCCTCTCTGGGCAGGTCTAACAAGGTGTCCCTCCCATCACTGACAAAGCGGCCTCACAGCCTCGCTCCCCAGTCCTTCTCAGGGATTCTATGGGATGTCATGGCTATCTCATAAGCCTTAAACCACTGCCCAATGTCCTCATTCTTCATAAAGTCCTTAATAACCTCTTTTGGAATATATACTTTACTTTCTACAGGCACTGACGGTGTGCTGCCACTAGAGGGAGTGATCTCTAAACTCTTTGCTTTGAGCTCCAGCTCCCTCACCAGTCTCTCATGCTCGCAAAGCATCTTCTTTTCTTCCAAGGCCAACCTCTTATTTTCTAACTGCAATTTCCCCTTTTCTATGTCATTCTGACTCCCCACCTCAAGCTTGGCTAGCTCCATTGCATACACTCTACTCCTTTCCCTGTCCTCCAGCTCTTCTGGGGTAGGGCGCTTTCAAGAAACACTGCTGCCCACTCTGGAAGGCACTTCCCCCCCAGCCAGGCCCAATTGCCCCCCTTGCTGCTCCTCTAAATCCTCCCTCTCCACCAAAGGATTTTCAGGATGCTCACTGGCACTCCTTGCTTCCAACCAGGCCCTTAGTGCCTTTTGGTATTCCTCCTTTCTGGTGAGGCCCTTCATGGAGATTTTACATTCCTTGCAAACAGCTTTGAGTTGTGGCACAGTGTAGGTATCAACCCTTTCTTTTTTTAAATCAAAATCTGCAGGTGCAATGGATGCTGCTTTGCTAATGGTGAAAGAAAATTAACAGTTCTCAACAAAAATAGAAGTTCCAAGGAAAAGACTCTACAAAAATGTATGTGGTCGTGTAATGGTCTGCACTTACTAGTAGTGTACACCAATCACTGTATGTAAGTCACAAATGCAAGTCCAAATCCTCAGTGCTAACCACCAATGTTTGAAATTGGGGTCTCTAGTTGGCAATGGTTTGCACCTTTGTCCAAATAGGGAACCTTGCTTCTTGTCAGGGAAGGGGGATACACTCCTAAAATAACCCCTGCTCACCCCCTTGGTAGCTTGGCACGAGCAGACAGGCTTATCTCAGAGGCAGTTTGTAAAGCATTTGAATGAATTGAACTGTATGAGCATTGAACTGTATGAACACATAGAGTAACACAGCTAAAACACTACAAATGGACACCACACCAGTTTAGAAAAATAGGTAACCTTTATCTAAACAAGACCAAACGACAAAAATTCACAATACAGTATCAAAAATAGGCTCTTCAATGGTAGAAATAGTTCAGTTGTAAATGCAACACTTTTCCAACAAAGTACCTTAGATGCGTGAGGCAAAACAAACAAAAGGGTCGCAGGGAAGGTGATGCGCCGTTCCTTACACTCAGGGGAGTGGATGCGTCTGTTCCTTACTGCAGCGCAGGGGAGGTGATGTGTTGCTTCCTTACTGTGTGGGGAGTTGATGCGTCAGTTTATTACTGCGTTCCGGTTACGATGCCACAAGATGGCGCCGCGATGCAACGATCCGGTGCAATGCGATAAAATCCCGGCTTGATGCGATGCGACGATCCGGCCCGATGCGTGAACTTTTGCAGCCGTACGACAGGCGCTGCGAAAATGTTCTCGGTGATGCGTTAGTACTCGGTGTAGATGTGGCATGCTTCTTCCACGTGGCTGGGCGATGCATTGGGTCTCGGTGCGGATGCGAAACGCTTCTTCGTCGTTGCGTCATGCTTCCAGCTCCCAGCGACAAACAGTCTCTAGAGGTCCTAAACAGCAGCAGGCACCTCTCTGCAGGTTAGAATTCACCGCAAGGAAATTCAGGGGAGCTGGTGGTGAAGTCTTTGTGTCCCTGAGAATTCAGACAGGAGGCAAGCTCAATTCCAAGCCCTTGGAGATCTTCCTCAAGATGACAAAGCAAACAGCAAAGTCCTTTTCTCCTTTCCTTGGCAACAAGTAACCAATGCAGGCCAACCCCAAACAGCACAGGGGCAGTAATCCTCCTTCAGCTTCTCCGGTTTCTTCTCCTTGGCAAAGGTTCCTCTTGATTTCCCAGAAGTGATCTAAAGTTCTGGAATCTGGGTCCCCCTGAAGGCAGAGAGCGTCTGTACCCAGCCAAAACCAGTTCTGTTCTCTCTGGTGCAGCTTCCTGGCAGGAGGTGGAGACAGCATTTTTGAAAGCAGACCTGGCCCAAGCAGGTGAAAGGAAATCTCCTTCCCCCTATTCTAAATTCAAACGAGGTCCCATTCAGCTCAGCCCTGACTCATCAGACGCTGGAGCTGCAGCCCTCTCCCAGCTCCTGTCACTCACAAGCCAGACATGCAATACACAAACCTAGCAGAGGCACTCTGAATAGTTAGGCAAGAAAATACCTACTTTCTAAAAGTGGTATTTTCAAACACAGAATGTTGAAGTCACCCATACTAAAAGATGCACTTTAACATTCTGAGTTCAGGCAAACTAAACTTTCTTTTCCTATCTTGTTCATTGGGTCAGTTATGCTTATAAAATGTTATAATCAAACTGCCTATTCTGGCCTATGAGAACAGATAGCCTTGCAATAGTGAAAACCGAAATTGGCTATAATTCACTATTAGGACATGCCACACACATCAGGGCGTGTCCTATCTTTCACATACAATGCACCCTGCCCACAGGGGTACCTTGGGCCTACCTTAGGGGTGACTACCATGCAGAAAAGGGAAGGTTTGGGGACTGGTAAGTGTGTGCACTTGGCAAGTCGACATGGCAGTCCCAGACTGCACTCAGGCTCTGCAATGGCAGGCCTGAGCCACATTTTACAAGCTGCTTCTGTGGGTGGCACAATCAGTGCTGCAAGCCCACCAGTAGAATTTGATTTACAGGCCCTGGGCACACATGGTGCACTGGACTAGGGACTGACAAGTAAATCGAATAACCAATCATGGAATCACTAATCCATACAAAAAATTACAATAGGGAGCACATGCACTTTGGCACTGAACAGCTGTGGCAAAGTGCCCAAAGCATCTAAACCAGCAAAAGCAGATGAGGCAACAGCAAAAAGTGGGAGATTCACGCCAATGGTGCCAAGTCTAACATGCCGGAAAAGTTCTATTTCACATTTTGCACAGATTTCCGGACAGAGCCATGCTCTGCTCAAATGGAAAACTGTGTTCAAATGGAGCTAATCTCACCAGGACACAGAGATTAACCTTCCTCTCCAAATACGTAGGAAGATGAGCACGAATTTTAATCAGAATTATGTATCATGACATCACACTAGCGGTTCATCCCTTGTGGTACACACAAGAAAGCTTCATGTTGAAAATACATCACCGATCCCCACACTTGCTCAGACATGGGTGGAGATGACAAGTGCTTTGCTGAAGGCATGCCAGGGTTATTCCAACACAATTTAAACACACTTACCTTCCAGGTAAATGTGTTTAAATTGTGTGCCAAGCTGGGATCCAGTTGGAGAAATGAGTATACAGTCGTGAAGAAAGAGGACACTGAGGCCACCCTAAAATAACTGTAATTGCTTATGGAACACAAGATTACATTAGGCCTGGGTGAAATTTTAGTTATGCCGGAGTAATTGGAGTAATTTCAGTAATTACGCATTACACTGTGAAATTACAAACCAATATGCGATTATGCCAATTCGAGTAATTAAGAGCAATTTGGGGCAGAAATCCTACCGCAGGAGCACAGGAACAATGAACTAAGAGAGAACGAAGGGCTGCTGGCTATCACTGTTCGTGTCCTGTGGCATTTAGTACTTTTTCTCATTGTAAAATGCATCCTCAGGCCTATTCTGGGTGCAAGGGTGCACTTTGCACTAAGAAAATAGCGCTAAATGTCATATTGTGCTTCTCATGTAGTTACGAATAATGACAAGTAATTTTATGGTAATTACAAGTAATTACGCTAAAGAGAATTACTCTAGTCACACCCACCCCTAGATTACATTCTAAATATTATTCAACTAGCATTAGTCTTCGCAGGGAAGTGCACTGCCTGGCCCAATTTTTCCCAATCAGACATCTCCTGATAAGTTATTATCAGTCTGCTAGGATAAAAACAAGCAGGGAGACAACATGGTGGCTGGCTCTTCAGGATGCAGGAGTCCCTCCTTCTGGTCATTCCTGAACATCACAGTGAGTTCAACACCCATTACATTTATGAACACCCAAAGAATATGCATAGTCTGCGCGTTGTAGTATGAGAAGCACCTTTGCTTGTTGATTGTTTTTCATGTGTCTACTACTTCGGAATTTGTTTAAAATAATTTTATCTCAAAGTGCCCTCAAATGTTCAAAAAGAGCCATGGTTAGTAAAATATAAATACATAGACTAAAAATGTCCATAAATAAGTAATAGAACATATTTTGATAGTTTGGCGTCCAGATCAGTGCATAATTTGTGCCGGTACTTTCCGGTGCTCAGCACCGGCACTTATTTTACCGGGCCGGGTCTATACGATTTTTCTCTGAGTCCTGGCCCTGTAATTATTGAACATAAACTGCTTCTCTCCTTAAGTGGCTGCCTGGTATGTCATCGGAAGTCCCACCCTGGTCCAGGCATATCGAAGGAGCGTCAACATCACGTTAGTGATGTCACATGGCACCTCATTTTCACAATACATTGGTTTATTTCCGGCCGTTGGAGAGTGGCTGAGGGCGGGCTGTTGGCTGAGCTGGGGGCAGCAATGCAGGCTGGAAGTGTGCAGGACTGCCAAGGAACGTTTTACTTTATTACCAAGTCCAGCAAAAGTGAATATGTACGAGCGCCGGCTATCAATACAGGTATCATTTTAATTGAAAGATTTTACTTGCTTCAAAAAATGACAAGCGACACTCCAAAAATAAATATCCGGCATTAAGCACGTTCTTTTACTCTCCTGTCTCCCGTGCTGACTGAGGGCCTGCGCTTCAGATTTATGGCTTGTAAAATCCGGACAATGGTTGCCAGAGGCTGCTTTGCTTGAGTTTCGTTTTAGTTTGGATTTGCTAGCATTTAGCAGGATTCCATGAAAAGGAAATCCTTCATAGATTTATTTTGCCTTTCTGAAATTAAAAAAGAGTGCGTAGCATGCAATTCTATCAGCACTGACCTAGAGCTGTCTGTAATGGTGCATTCGAAGTGCTCATGGCTTACCACTAACTATGGTGTGCACTTGCTGCTCTGCACTCATTAATCCAAGTCAGTTTTTGTTGGTCGGTGCCTAAAATGTGTTTTTGGGTGGCTTACAAATGTTGAAAGCTTATTTCTATGCTTTTTGGCTATGTTTATCCAAACAAAGATGATCAAATGCACACCATTCTAATACCTTTATTCTACGTTGCTTGAAACTAATTTGACTCTTGCATGCAGCCTAGGCTTGCGAGCTCTGCCACTGTAAAACGCATGTATGATATCAACAAAACTGGAATGTTTGTATAGTGTAATTATAGCTGCCTCGTCAATCGTTTGCACCCAGGAAAGTTTAAGCAGAATAAACATCATGAGGTTGCATGTAAGGTGATTTGGTAACATCACTTCCACAAGTGGTAATTCACGTTTAGAGTTATGGACTAACAGACTGTCATTGCAGATCATCATTGCCTGTATAAAAATGCTTTTTCATCCACAGATGATCAGTGCTATGTAGAACATCTAAATTGAATTTGTTTTATGTTGTATAACAAAAAATTGGGAAATTGTAGCTATTAGAAAGTTGTTGGAAGGGTGGGCCATAGGATTTGATGGGGCTGGCATTTTTTAATACACAGGTTCTTGAATGTGTAGTTAGAAGCCAGGGGTTCATTAGTAGGTGGAGGTAGGTTCATAGAGGGGTAGGATGTAGTGATTTATGGGACTTGTATTTTTCTTGAAAGCACGTGGACCTGAACGGGCAGGAAGAAGCATTTGGTTAATCAGCAGGGTAATAGTGGGGTGTGGTCATGCTGAGTGAGCTACAAAGGGGCGGATCACATGATATAAGCAAATTGAGCACTTTCACGCAGAAGATGTGGAAAGCGGTTTGAATTAATGCACTGTGAAATGGAGAATGCAGGTACGCAAGAAAGCTCAGTTAATTTTGGTTGTGGCTATGTCATTACTATAGAGTCAGTTGATTGTGAACACAATGGATGTGATCTCACTGCCCAAGTACTCAGTCAGGGTGCATGCGAACATGGATGTAGAAGGTAGACGGAGGGCACTCTTTGGGAGAGTTTCTAAATATGTTTTTACGGGCACATTTTGGATGAGTATAAACATGTTCTTGAGGGGGACAATGAAAGGGTGTCTTGGACAGCACAGCTGTGCATTAATGAGACAGGCCAAGAATGAGACAGCCTTGTCACCCCTCAACTTTACATATGTAATTATTCTATATTTAATAAAGCAGTGGTGTACTCTTTTCTTGCTCTTCCCCAGGATCTTCCTCCCCTTCACACCTTACCTCTTCCCTTCTCTCCATTCTTCTTTCACTTTCTGCCCTGCGTACACGTTTCCTCTCAATCACCACCTCCCCTCATTAACTGCTTTTCATTTTTCACCTTCTCATCTTTCCCTCCAACTTTTTTTTCACACACTCCCCGCTGTCTGCTCTTCTTCCCTTTTTCCTCTTTCCTTTTTTCATTCTCATCATGTTCCACTCCAGTCTTGCACTCCCTATCTCTGCTTTCCTCACTTCTCTTCACATTCTTTGTCTACCGTATCTATCTTTGCCTTCAGACCTCTCCTCCTTCCTCATTCTCCCTTTAATATTTTTCCTTCTTGCTCATTTCTTTATATCCACTCCAGGAATCTGTGTTTGTTCTCAGGGTCATAAATTTAAATCTTGGTGCGGCAACTCAGTCTTTCATATATCTGAGGTCAATAAAATGTGTGCCAGTGAGCTGGATAACAACATTTTAAATTCAGTGTTAAGGCCCCTTTTGATGAATATGTGCTTTACAAACATACATGGTATGTTAAGGACACAAAAGTATTTCAATATTTTGTTGTTCAATTTCTCTGCAATACTACACTGTCATTATCCTCTCTCCTTGACCCAGTACCTTTCATACTCATTCCCCTGACCTCCTTTCTTTACTTCATCTCATCTTTTTCTTTTCTTCTTCCTCAGCCCCTCCAGCCATGCCTCCTATACCCTCTTGCTTCTTGCTTCCTTATACCCTCGTTCCATTCTTGCTTCCTTACACCCTATTCCATTCTTGCTTCCTTACACCCTCTTCCATTCTTATTTCCTTACACCCTCATTCATTCCCCATACTTCCTCCCTGGCTGCATTTCATCCTTCTTCCTCCCTTCTTTCCTTCCTCTTTTTCAGGCTCCTTCCTTCACCTCTTCTTTAATGTCTTCCTTTCTCAACCATTCCTTATGCTTATCCTGCTCCTTTCCTTTCTTCTTTCTTTTCATCCATCACACATAATTCACTTCCTTTCTCCCTCTATTCCTTCATTTCCTCCTTTCACATTCTTTTCTTATTCCCTCCTTCTTTCATCCATTGCTCATATATATCATCACTCCAGTACTCCCCTTCCTGCCTGCATTTGTTGCTGCCTTCTTTAATGTATTCCTTCCTTCACCCTTCCTTTTTTTTAAACAGCACAGTAGAAGCACATTCTCTTTAATTTGCAAAGGTACATCTAAGTCCTCTCATCACCGTTCCTGAAGCTGCATTTTGAGATTTACACACATTCTCCAATTTGAGTTCACTTTTAAGTTGTTGTCATAGACTTCCCATATGTTACATTAGGTTAAGTTATATTTGAGTTGTAGAAAAACTAATCACCCAAGAGGGTATCCGGGCACTTGGGCAGGTGTGAGGTCCCCGAGGTGCTTATGTGAAGAGTCAGGTCTTCAGCTTCTTGCGGAACTCAAGGTGTGAGGAGGTGGCTATGGTGTGTTGAGGCTTGTGGATGTGGGTGGATCCGATAAAGGAAGTGGGTGGAGCCTCTGGCGGAAGTGGGAGGAGCCGGTAAAGTGGGTGTGGCCTCCCCCAAAATATTTGAGCACCTGCACCTAATATTTTACAAATTAAGCACTGGTCCAGATTCAACTATTAGCTTTTCAGATTGTGCTGGGAAAATTGAAACCGTGCAAATGAACTTGAGTTCATACTATCTGGAGAAAAGCTGTTGTGGAAGTATCCTTGGTCACTTCAGTAGCTAAAAAGGCTACAGCTATAATGTAAGGTAAAATTTGCTGTCCACTGACAGCAAATTTCCAATAAAACTTATTGTTGGAAAATGCCTCTTAAATGCCTCTTTTTGCATGGTCACTCCCATTAGTTTGTGGACCGATGCTGGTGTTTTTTTCTGACTCTGTACACCGGGGCTCCGCTAACCATGCCCTAGTGCATGTGCTCTGACCCCTAATACATGTCAAAATTGGTCATACTCCTGATTGATATCTTTTACATACCTATACGTCTCTAGTATATGGTACAAGATGTACTCAGGGCCTGTGACTTGAAAGGAACTAGTAGGCTGCAGTGCCTACAGCACCATCCACTACAGTGACAGTGTAAACATGTCTTCAGGCCTACTCTTGTAGATTGACTGCAGCAGTTTAAACACTGAACTTCAACTTGTCAAAATAAACCCTTTTTGACAGGTCCAAGCCTTCCTTTCAAATATTAATAATCCACCCCGAAGTAGGCTTGGGGCCCATAAGGCAGGGTGCATAGTACTTTGAAGTAGGACATGTAAAAAGATACTATTAAACATGTCCTTACAGTGACTAGCACCTAAAAGCTCTTTTCACTACATAAGGCTAGCTATTTCGTACAGAAACACTGGGATGCACTATTACATTTAATAATTGTATCTATGGCTAGATAACAGATAGAAATGTCTTTTTGGACTCTTTCTATTATTTATTAAAAGCCCAATTCACTGATGAAGTCAGATCTTTTAAATAAATATTAAGGGAAAGTTACTTTTAGAATGTTACTGATCCAGCGAAACGCCAGGGATAAACACATCACAGTCAACAAAAATAACAAGCATTTGCAATGCAATAGGTCTCGCATTTACACAAGTTTAAGTTATTGGCATTGTAAATGCCTTTTATTTATGCTTTAAAAACAAAAATAAAAGGCATTGTCATTTGGAATGTCAATAGCTCAAACTCGCATAAATGCGAGACCTATTGCATTGCAAATGCTTGTTTTAGTTACCAACCCAACTTGGATCACCTGAAACTACAAAAAAAAAAAAAAAGCAGCTACATCATTTTGTAGGTGCATGCATTTTGTGTATGTGCCTACAAATTGGCATGGCCAGCCACTTTAAAGGCTTTGTTTAAAATTATTAAGCCATGCTAAGCAGCATCTGCAATGCTATGCTATATGGCTACAAACCATTGGCAAAGCCTATAGGTACCCAAAGGCGAGACCTACTGATTTTGATAAAGCTTGTTCCTCCAATCACTGCAACAATCAACATTGGGTAATGGGTCAGCCCACGTCTGCCACTGCCCTAACTTACTGAAGAGGATAACAGTCTCTTTCACAAGAAGCACATAAACTAAAGTAGTTCCCTTCAGTGATAGGGACTAATTACTGCGTGTGCTATTGAGAGGCAAAAATATTGTCTTTTAGTCAATGTAATTTCTTTTTGTAATGGCACCCAGCACCTCCTACTATGTTTTACAAAACAACATGACAAAACAAAAGAAGCAATGGCAAAGCCAAATGGTTAATAGCTAATACTAGACCCAATGGCTATGCCAATTTTTGTTTAATGTTTTCGTTATGCCCTACAATTGCAGTTCTTTAGAGTTTACCTTCGCGATTAATATTTTTGCTGGTTTTCACTTTATGCACTTTTTTGTGGTCCTCGTTTTCCGCCATTACCGGCAGGTTTAAGTGCTTTTGGAATTTGGTTCACTATCGCTGCTCAGTTAATTTGTATATTTTTTAATGAGCCATTCTGTGTCTTCCAGGTCGTGTAGTTTGCATAGGACTGTGATGCCAGATTTAGCTGGTGCATATTCGAGCAACTACCGTATCTATTTTTGTAGTTTTGGCTTGTTCCCTGTATCTTACACTGTCTCCAGGTCAAGACCGTCTCGGGAGTGGCACGTCGAGGCCCAGGAGGCGGGGCGGGGAGGGCCAGGCCCGGGAGGCGGCAATTCTCCTCCTCGGCTCTCGAGCTTCCTGTCGCCGGAGCAGCGGTGGAGTCTCGAGGACCGTGCCCGCTCCTATCGCGAAGATGCCGGACTTCATGGCGGTGCTCTCGGGCCTCTGCATCATCTTCACGGTCGGCATGTTCACCACGGGCCTGTGAGTGTCCCCCTCCCCCCCCCCCGCTCCCCCTCGCCTGCGAGGCCCCGGCGCGCGCTTGGTTCACGCCTCTTGCATTGACGTGTCCGGGCCCGCGCCGCCCCCTCAGCACCGTGCTCGCGTGGCGCCTGCAGCCGGAGGATGCGAGGGGGGTGTCCAGCCCAGAAACATGCCTCTCACCGGTGACGAGGCTTGAGTGCATACAGACCCCTGAGTGGGACCTAAATTTGCAATTAATTTAGTTTTCGGATTCCCTTCAAAGTTTTCACCACAAAAGTTCAATTGGAAGGAAAAATGATCTGCTTACCTATTGCGTCGTCATTTTAAGTTGAAATGCTCTCCCCCCTAGTTCCTGCTCACACCTGCAATCGATGCCCTAATTAAGTGCGCTGGACTTTTTCTGGTGCACGTTATGTTTTTGTTTATTAAGCATGTAGGCAGTTTTAAGTACAGCAACTAATGCGTCAAGTGCAGCCAAATGGAACACTTGTGAGATGTGAGGAGGAAAAGTGAGGAAGATTTAATGAAGTCATTCTAAAACAAGCATTGGCCGCACGCGCGCCTCGCGCTTAAAGTAAAAAAAAAAAAGACAAGCCCGGCGGAGCGTGGCGCGCGCGCACTTGGGGGCGGGGGAGCAAACCCTTTGAAGTGCTCCCAATTAGTGGAGTGCATGGCGGCACCAAGCACGTGATTGTGCGCGTGCTAGCAATGCAATCCACTTTTTGGGAGCACTTTAAAATGCCCTTTTACAAAAGTCTCGCTTTGCGATCGCTTATGCGATAGCAAGCCGAGACCTAAAAATGGGCCCATATTCCATCATTACCCTTTCCCTCCCTAAAGCCTCTCGAGGTTAAATTGCATTAGCCTTCATCTGCAGCCCTCTGAATGCTCAAGGCCCGAATGAGGTGTAAAACCTGCTCTCAGATTAGAAACAAAGACCTGGGTGCAGGGCAGTGTTACTTTTCCTTCAGGCAGGATGACAATTTGTAAAATGTCCAGATACTAGATTAACTTCAAAGAGGCCTCCCCTGTCACATGCAACTATTAGCTGACACCTGGTCAGCCCCTTCCTTTGTCCACCCTGTTAGACAGGCTCCAATCCCACTGGAGTGGGAGCTTCCCCCAGAACTGGTTTGAAGTAATCACGGGGGTTGCACTTCTACCTGGCCACAACTCTAGTGTGGGCACACAGGCTCTGCACAAGGCAAGAAGGCTTTCACCTTCTTGCGTAGAGATAGCCCTGGGAGCATTTTCCCTATTGGTTAATGAGGGATCAGGAGTCACCCCACCAACCGGCTAGAGCATGCATACATTTGGCACCTCTGAGTACCTCCTTCCGAACACTCTGGGCCTGTGAACAAACAAAAGAAGGACTGTACCTGCCGTTTGAAACCTGTGAGAAGATCCAAAGTGCAGGACCTGCTCCCACTTGCACCAAGTGCAAATAAGTGGACTCGGAGCATCACTTGGCTGACCTCCTGTTAAGCTACAGGGGCCAACAAGCTGCAAATAGCCTTTACCACGAAAGAGCCCAGCTGACCAGGTCAAGCTGGACCTCCCAGGAACCCTATTGATGGCTTCTGCTGGAGTGAAACTTGACCTCCCAAGTGTTGTTTCTCTTATCCTGTAACCCTGGACTGTGTCGAAGTATATGCCTCATAACATCCGGTAAAGATAGGACTTAGAACGTAGACATCAGGAGGACTGGCAAACCCCACCAAGTCAATCTGACCAAGATGCATTGCCACTGGTCTGAAGATTCAGGTTCCTTCTGCTCAGAGCTTTTCCACAGCACCCAATCCATTTCAGTGTGAACTCACGGAGACGGTATCCATCCTTGTGAAGCTATTTTTAGATACAGCCTACAGCTTTGCCTTGTTAGAGGAATACGAGCCCCAAAAAAAGTGACTTATTCCAAACATAAAAAACTTGACTGGGCTAAGGCGACAAAAGTATCCAAGATAACAAGAAATGGCCCTCTCTGAAGGGTCACCGCAAAAATGTTGCCTTCTTCCTCCAATTTTTCTGGCCTTATTTGTGTTGGCTTTAGGAGTCTGAACACATTACCACTGCTATCCAGTGCTAAAGTGCATGTGCTCTCTCCTCTAAACATAGTTTGATTGATACATCCACCTCTTTGACATATTTAATTTACTTATAAGTCCCTAGTACAGTGCACTACAAGTGCTTAAGGCCTGAAAATTAAATGCTAATAAGGAGCCTGCAGCACTGATTGTGCCATTCACATAAGTAGCACTTTAAACATATCTTGGGCCTGTTAACGCAGAGTCTGTGTGTGCAGTTTTGCTGCCATGTTGACTTGGCATTTAAAGCCCCTTGCCACTACTTTAACTCCCCCTTTATTGCATATAAGTCACCCCTAAGGTAAGCCCCAGGTAGCCAAAAGGGCAGGGTGCTGTGTAATTAAAAGGTAGAACATGTATTGTTAAGTGTTGCATGTCCTGGTAGTGAAAAAAACCCACATTCTTTTTTCTTGACTGTGAAGCCCACCCGTCTCATAGGTTAACAATATATATTCCTTACTACAGTTATAAGCTGTAGTTCCTGAATAAGAAGAAGTAGCGCTGTCATGTTTCATATCATTGGCATGGTAATGATGAATCCTCTTTACTTGCAAAGATTAATTTATCACTACCCTTTTAAAAATGCAACTTTTAGAAAGAGATTAAATTTCTCTCCTCTTAGCACTGTTGCCTGCAGCTTGTCTCCAATACATGTGTATTCACTCTAGACAGCCACACACAAAGGAAGGTTAGGTGTGACTGTGTGGCCATCTGTATCCTGATGAGTCATCCTGGGCACGATGGGAGGGAGGAGCTGGCACACCTGAATGGGCAGTGTCCTATCCCCACACAAAGGGTTGATTACCCCCCCCTGTAGTAAGTCTGGAGCCAGGGCTGGGAGAGGGTAACTATGTGCACTACTTCAAAGCCCCCCTCTTTGGAGACACCCCCACTTCAAAGGCACAACTAGGTATAAGTATTGGGTTTCTGACCCCACCAAATCAGACACTTCTGGATCTATAAAGAAAGTCTGCCAGAAAGAAAGACTGCTGTGCTGCTACATGGATTGCTACTCTGTTTGACTGACGCTCTGGAATAACTGCTTTTCTTCTGTGTTGCCCTGTTGCCTGCCACCCTCTGCTCCTGTAGAGGAAGACTGGACTCTTGCTTGAAACCAGAGTGATCTCCAAGGGCATGCTCGCTTGCCTCCAGTTTTGAGACTTAGAGATACCAAAGTCTCTCTTCCTGTTCCTGTGCCTGGTCCATTGAAAGTGGAAACAGGTGCTTTCTCCAGTAAAACCAACCAACCCTTGCTTTGTGAAGCTGCTGCAGGAATAGAACCGGTGCATCGCACTCAGAACCAGCGAATTGCCTCCAGAACTGCTGCATCAGAACTTCCTCATTGCCGCCGCTGCAATGAGAGAGGATCAAGGCATCCTTTTGACTGCTTGGAAAAACCCAGCACATCGGCTTCAGAACCAACACATCTCAGCTTCAGCCCTTCGTGTTCAGAACCAGGGCATCACCATCACTGTGCAGACAAAATTGGTCCATCACCTCAGCTGTGGGATCGATATCGACGCAACTCTTGGCTGCACCTGACATTTTGCTGTTGGGACAAGGATAAAGGTACTTTGTTCAGTGGGCCTTGCATGGCTCCTGTATCCGGCCTGCACTCCAGCACGGTTGGCCGGAACTCTTGACTTTGCCCAGGTCCAGCATGACCAGATAACCTCCAAAGGTGCTAATTGCTTCTAAGTGCTATTTTTACATTTACACTTAAAAAATTTGTATTTCAACTTCTACTCATTGGATTTTTTGTTGTTTTTGTCATTTTGGTCTTGTTTTTTTGTTGTTATAAAATCATAATCTATTTTTCTAAACTGGTGTGGGGTCTTTTTAGGGTGTTTTCACAGTGTTACTGTTTGAAGTGTTGCACAACTACTTTTTACAATGCCTCTAAAGTTAAGCCTGCCTGCTCTGTGCCTAACTACCAGAGGGTGAGAACAAGTTAAATTAGGGCGTGTATCTGACTTACCCTGACTAGGATTGTGGTTCCTGCCTCGACAAGGTGCATACCTCTGACAAACACAAACCCAATTTCTAACACCTACCCTGGACACAAATTTTGAATTTCCCTGTTCAAAGCATCACCGGGGGACCTTAGCCAATGCCTATTCGGCATCGTGTAGCCCTTCTTGGATACAGCTTGTTTCCTTGCACGTCTGAAGGACTTTGACTTCCAGACAAAAGACTAAGTTTCAAAGGTATAACCTCCGACTGAGTCAAACCTGATTGGTGAATGTGACCTGCACTCCATTGCAGTTGGCCTCAAATCACACCTAGGATCCAGTATACCATGACCGGTTGACCTGCATTGGTTCTCCTGATTGGATTTTGATGTTTTAGTGTCATTGTGTTTATTAAGTTGTTTTCTATTGGTATACATTGAAGTTGGGTTTTTATTGTGGTGAGTTTTCAACTTTGTAACTATTTTGTTACTTCTAAATGCTTTACACATTTTCCTAAGTTAAGCCTGTCTGCTCTGTGACATAGCTACCAGAGGTGGACCTCTGGTTTAAAATCCTGAAACATTTACTAGGCCTAACAAGGTAGCAACATTATTACCTGTGATGGGCTCACATCCCTCAACTAATAATCCACTTTCTCACACTTATAAACAAAGAATTTACGTGGAATACTGAAACAGAAAACAATGATTTATTGGAATTAAAATTGAATATGAAATTATTTGAAATGTTGGAAACAGATGTGCAGAACCATAGTAATATTTACTAGCAGATGAAAATATTTAATTATCTATAATCAAAGGAGTGTGAACTCTGTCAGTTCTGCTTGGTCTAGATTTCTCCAGTGTTGACCCGAAACCTTCAACCAATCTTAGCCACTGGTGGTGTAAGGTATCACCACTATGGTGTATTGTTGGGCGGCGTCATCATTGGGTTTCGCACCTCGGTACTCGCTTCCCTAGGTGAGGACCGTCTCCTTCCGAGAGAAAGTACTGGTGAGATCCGTATCGCGATATATAAAATTATTATTATTATTTATTATTATTATCATGGAGTTCTTGTATAGCACATGGCTACCCTGCCAGGGTTTCCCAGTGCTTGGAGAAATGATAGATCAACCCAGGGGGAACTAAAAAAAACATGTTTTCAGTTCCTTGTGAAAGGTGGAGAGGGAGGCATAGCATCTTAACGATGCGGGAAGAGCGTTCTAGAGCCTAGGACCTAGCAAAGAAAAAGATCGCCCGCCCTGAGGTTCCGTGTGAGACGGAACGACACTTTTTGAGTGGTGACGAATATGGATGAGTTTGGTGTCTACGAACCGCAAATGACGAGTATAGTGGGTGTACGCAGTTTCGCTACGCAACCACGTATGGTTCGTCTCATTTTTGGGTTTGTTCATCCGAACCCTCGGGTTCCATTTTAGATACGACATCCATTTTGTTTCTTGCCCTCAAGTAGCCAGCGAACGGACGTTGCCCGCTTCGTGACCCTGGGACTCCCAAGCTTACATGAGGGACACGTGTTTCCTTGAGGGTGACTTTTACGATAAGGGAAATGACACGGCGAAGGCAGATGGCCCCGCTCGGGACTCATCTTGCCGTGCTAGCCTATTGTTTCAGTCATGCATGCATTGGACACGAGGTCTTTGATCCTGTCATCAAGTTTCCTTTATTACTCCCGACACTCTTCTTTAACCTGTTGTGCATCCTTGTCCTTTCTTTGCATCTGTTCTTGTCCTCTCTCCTAATGTGTTTACGGTCAGAATGGAATGTGTTTTATTGCGGGGTAGATATGTTTTTACAGTTGGGAACCGGCAATGCTGCTGTAATTATGTTCCGGCCTCCTGAAACATGAACACGACTCTTTTGAAGTTTATTGTGGGAACTGAGTTGTAACTTTTGTTCGCCATACTGTGCAATGGCAAAAACGTGTATAAAAGGAGCGATCCACTTTTGCAATTTGAAGCAGTCTCCGAGAACCTACACGTTGTGTACTTCTTGTGATCTCTGTATCCCTGCAGTAAATAAATGCTGATCTCTGACGTCGCTGGAAGTGTCCCGTGTCTCTGTGTTTTGTGCGCCAGAACAGGTAACCCACGAAGGTTTCAGGTGTTGTCTCCTGGCACCGCTGGGTCTTAGAATAACCCAGTCCTTCAGTTGGCGCCCAACAAGGGGTGACATCAGCGGTACCGGTCCAAAGCCCGACGATCGTGAGGAACTTCGTGTGAAATCTCCGAGGGAAGGTGCACCCCGCTTCATCGATCCAGTTGTCGAAATAAGTGGCCCGACGTCTTTTCCCGCGAAGATCCCCGCCTCCTGACGGCTGCGACGGACTGATGCCCTGCCTGTCGACCTGTTTTGGCGCCTGGCGTAGTCCTTTGTACGGCGAGACGATAGACGGGCCTTCCTGGTGACGCCATTGCTCTTTCAGTTAAGTATTTGTGGGTCGCTCCCAGTGTTCCTTTGTTGTTTGCATGGTTCCATAGCATTTGTGGTTCTTAGTCGTTGGGTTTTATTTGACGATTGAAATTGCCAAAACCGAGGGTCTCGCATTTTTGTGCGAGGACATCATAATTCGATAGCCCTTGAAGTTTGTAAACTCGGTTAGTGTGCACGAGGCCTGGCCGTAGTACTTTGTTTGGGTTTCTTAAATGTTGCAGAATGGATTCCCGGCTGGAGGATTCATGTCCGATACCTCCGGTTGGAACTCCAATTTATGAGCTCTATAGTCGCCATGGCGTGGGTCCTATCGTATATAACGAATATTGGGTCCGTTATACTAAAAATGATGGTGTTCTTAGTTGGCCATCACAAGGTAGTTTCGAAACTGCTGTTTTAGATAATTTGGAAGCTAAACTGTTTAAAAAGAAGGCTAGGCCAGCCATGTTTGATTCCTTCCGGTTGTGGCGTAAAGAGGCCAAGCAGAAAGAAATCAAACAGAGTAAGAAAAATAAGAGAGAAGGTGTCATTACGGTGATGCGAAATGCTGAACAGTATCAGCGAGACAAAGATGAGAAAGAGCAGGAAGTTAGTGCTCGACTTCATCATATGGCGGTGGATAAGTGTTACCCGGTGTTACCGTCTAATGCTGATAAGACGGGAGAAGAAGTGATAGAAGATTCGCTCCTATCTTATTTGTTGAAATCACCACCTCCCTATGCTCCAGATACTGTGGGTCCTATGATTCTTCCTATTCCTCAACCTGCTGTTTTGGCGGCTGCTGGTCAGCCCGTCGTTCCTCCCGCTCCCCCGAATCCTCTTGTGCCGCAAATTGTCAATCCTCCTTTACCGGCTTCTCTTCCTACGGCGCTTTTCCCAGCCCCTCCTCAGCCTGTCGTTCCCGCTACTCCTGGTGCCGCGTCCACCTCTACTGTTTCCACTCCTACTGTTGTTGCTCCTGTGCCTTCTTCTTCTTCTCCTTCTGTTCGTAGCCGTCTCCTGAATGCTGTTGCTACTCTTTATTCTCCGCTTTTTGGGCCAATACTTGGATCGACTCTTTCTGATGTTGCTCAGAGGCGCAGCCAGCTTCCTGATGGTAGGGAACGTGAATTGTTGGTAAAAATGGCACGTAAATGGATTCGTAATCCTGTTAAGTACACTTCGCGTATAGTGTTTGAAACATTTTCCCAGTTTAATGCGCCCACGCAACGATTCGTGTTTGAGGAAATGTGTAAATCGTTGAGGGAAGAATGGGATCATGATGTGGTCGACAATGTGGTCGACAATGTACCGTCTGAGGTTTCTGAGCTCCAGCATCAATTTACAACTGGTGTGATTGTAGGTGATAAGGTTCGAGCTGCTCTAGAACGTCTGTTATCCTTTCGATGTACAGTGCAACCTCGAGCGTTGTTCAAAGACGAGACCGAAGAGTGGATGGCAAAACCTGGTCAATATCCTATGCGAGAAGTTCCCCCAGTGTGGATGCCAGGTGATCCTAATGCTAATCCTGCTGTCCCAGGACGTTTTCAGAGAGTGTGGATACACCTCCCTTGGAAGCGATCGGAAGTTTTGCAGGTGAAGCAAACTTTGCCCGATCCTCGTAAAAATCCTGCAGGTTATTAAAAGGAGTTGTCCCAACTAGTGGATGCTACTGTTATGAATCTTGCTGATATCGACATGTTGTTTGGCAATGTTGTGCCTCAGCCGATTTGGGCGAAAATTCGTCATGAGAATCACGCGGCTGAGTTAGGCGGCGACTGGGCTGCCCTTACGGCGGCAGACGCCCAGCAAGTTGGTGGGGCTAAACCTGAACAGCTTATTGTGGATTTGCCCCAGAGGATAATTACTCTTATGAAAACGCTTATGCCAGCAATGCGCGTCAATTGGGACAAATTGTCCGCGTGTAAGCAAAAGAGGGATGAGAGTGTCTCCGATTTCTTTACGAGATTTGAGGAAGCATTTGTTGATCATAGTGGTCAGGACATGAGTTCGGAGGGTGGTCAGCGGTTGTTTGTCGATAAATTTGTATCGAACTTGTTGCCCGAACTCAGCAACAAGTTGAAGAATTCTGAGAGCTCGTGGGCTGTTTCTACCACTGCTCAAATATTGGCTACGGCCCAATATTATGAAAATAGAGAAAAGGAAGAAAGTGAACGTGCAGATAAGAAAACGAAGGATCTTAAAACTAAGGTCTTATTGCAGCAAGCGTATCCTCCGTGCTCAAATTTTAATGACTCGCAACAGCCAAATCGCTCACAATCGCAGTTTCCCAGATCACAGGTGCGCAATGACTCTCCCGCACCTCGCTTTGTGTTGGGGTGTAATCAATGTGCATATTGTCGAGGGGAGGGCCATTTGAAGTTTAATTGCCCAGTTATACGTGATAGGAACAATGGTGTGTCGGCTCGAGGAGGTCGTAGTGGTCCTCAACAAGCTTCACGTGGTAGAGGTCGTGGTGTTACTCAGACTCAGTCTGAGCGTCTTGCAACTTCGTCAGACTCGCAGAATTGTTTCGATCGACGCGATCTCTCGTCTGGTAGATCTGCGCAGTATCATGTGGACGACTATTATGTAGAGCGTGATGTTGATACGGACGGTATCTACTAGGACGGCCATAGACAAAGGAAGGGAGAAGTATCAGTTCCGGTAGATCAGAGAGGGCCTTATGTCGCAGTTGCCACATTGGGCGTCGTTGAGCCTTTTCTGTTGAACACTGGTGCAGCAAAAAGTTCCATCATGCATTTGAAACTCCCTGGCGCGCCTTTGTCTGGCTTAACGAATGTTTCCGTTGGATTCTCTGGCGCCCCCGTTAGCAATCCGGTTTCTAGACCCTTGCCCCTTACGATTGGGTCTCATGAGTTAGAAGCTCCTTTGATTTTGACTACTGGTTGTGGTGAAAATCTTTTGGGCTTGGATTTGTTGAAAAGGTTACATGCGACTTTGTACTGCTCTCCTACGGGAGTAGAGCTTACATTGGGTCAGAGAGTGATTTCCCCTATGTATTTATCGATCGACAAGCTCCCACCGGAATTGAGTTCTCTTCCGGCTTCTTTGTGGGCGACAGGTCCCAATGATGTGGGCCTGCTGGAAATACCACCTTATGTTGTTCAATTAAAAGTTGATGCGCGATTACCGCGCATACCCCAGTATCGTATCTCCCTTGATGGTGAACGGGCACTATTAGCGATCATCTATGATTTGATCGATAAAGATGTTATTGAGGAGACACGAGGTAACGTGTGTAATAGTCCTGTGTTGCCTATTCTGAAGCTAACTGATCCCTCCAAGCCCCCTGTGTACCGTCTAGTTATTGACTTACGGGAGGTAAATAAAATTGTTGTCCCGCAGTTTCCTGTGGTGCCCGACATTACAGCTTTACTGACTCTGATTCCAGCCTCTGCATCATGGTTCTCGGTAATTGATCTGAAGAATGCGTTCTTTAGCATTCCAATTGCTGAGGAAAGTCGAGATTTGTTTGGTTTTTCATTAGGTGGTCGTAGCTTCCGGTTCAAACGCGCACCTCAAGGCTACTGTGAGTGCCCATCGATCTACAGCCAAGCTCTCAAGAGCCAACTTGATGCATTCGTGCTGCCAGCTGGTGCGGCCTTGATTCAGTACGTTGACGATCTGTTGGTAGCTTCAGACACTGAACAAATTTGCAAGACTGCTACTGTGGCACTGTTGCAGCATCTATGCGCCTTACACCACAAGGTGTCACCTTCTAAATTGCAATATTGTTGTCAAGAAGTTACCTATCTAGGTCACTTATTGTCAAAGGCGGGAAGGAAGTTGACCCCTGAAAGAATCGCAGCAATTGCCCGAATGACTGTGCCGACGACTCAGAGAGACGTGCGTGCCTTTTTAGGTATCACGTCATACTGTAGACAGTGGATTCCAAATTTTTCACTGTTAGCGAAGCCATTGATAGCTCTTACGTGCAAGGATGTTTTGACTCCTTTGCCATGGACGGAGGAATGTCAGAAAAGTTTTTCTGAACTTCGTGATGCGTTGTGTTCAGCTCCTGTGTTAGGTACTCCTGATTACAACAAGCCATTTACACTATACGTCCACGAGAGGGAAGGTTGTGCGTTGAGTGTTTTAACGCAACAATTTGGTGACAAGCAGCGCCCATGTGCATATTTTTCCTCGACTTTAGACCAGGTAGCTAGAGCGTTGCCGAGTTGCTTGAGGGCGACGGCAGCAGCTGCGACGTCTATTCGACAATCCGCAGGCCTTGTCATGGATAATATGCTCATAGTGATGGTTCCGCATGCAGTTGATACTCTTCTGAATCGTACAAAAACTCAACATCTGACGAGTGCAAGGTTGTCTGGGTACGAGCTGACCCTTTTGGCAAGTCATATACAGATCAAGCGTTGTAATGTACTGAATCCGGCGACATTGTTGCCGAGTAATACGGAATCAGATGATGTACCACCACATGATTGTTATTTACGAACTGAGGAAGAAACAAAGGGTCGCGTGGACCTGAAAAACACTCCTTTGGCAGATCCTGATGGTACTTTGTATGTTGATGGTTCTTGCTTCAAATTGCCAAATGGCGATGTGACGACTGCGTATGCTGTAGTGACGTTGAGCACGGTTGTGGAAAGTGCGAGATTGAATCAGAATTCAGCACAAGCGGCAGAGTTGATTGCATTGACAAGGGCATGTGTCTTATCTAAGGGAAAGCGAGTGAATGTGTTTACCGACAGTCAGTACGCATTCGGCGTTGCGCACAGTTTTGGAAGACTTTGGAGAGAAAGAGGATTTATGACATCGCATGGGACGAAGATCCAACACGGGCAGCTCGTGAATGATCTTTTGGATGCACTTACGTTGCCTAAACAAGTGGCGATTGTTAAATGTAGCGCACATCGGAAAGTGACGGATAATGTTGGTCGTGGTAATGCATTTGCAGATGAGATTGCTAAGGAAACGACTAAGAATCTTACAACTCGAATGTATGTGACAAGTTCAGTGAGATGGCCGACGGAAACTGGTATGTGTGAAGACACTGTTGAGAGTGTGAAAGCAATTCAGAACGAGGCAACTGAAGCTGAAAAGATCAAGTGGAAAGAAAGTACGGGAAGGTTGGATATGCATGGATGTTGGGTTGACTTGACGGAACGTCAAAGGTGGATGTTACCAGATGCGTACGTATTAGCTGTCGTGACGATGGCTCATGGGTTGTCACATATTAGTGCAAAAGGGATATGTAAGTTCTTGTCCCCTGTATGGAAGAATGAAGGTATTACTAAGTGTGCTGAGAGAGTGGTTAAGAATTGCATGGTGTGTTTGATGCACAATCCTGGCAAGGGCACCCCCACTCCACCTGGTCATTTTGCTCCCCCTGTTTGTCCCTTTGAGGTGATCCAACTGGACTTTATCCATATGGAGAGATGCAATAACCTGAAGTATGTTTTGGTTGTGGTTTGCGCGTTCTCTAGATGGATTGAGGCCTATCCTCTTAAGGATAATACTGCCCTGTCCACAGCGAAAATCCTGCTGAAGGAATACTTTGTGTGTAAGGGCCTTGGAATCCGTCAAAAATTCCATAGCGCTAATCATCCTCAGGCAGCGGGTTTGGTTGAAGGGTACAACGGTACCCTGAAATTGAAACTTGCAAAAATACAAGCTTCCACTGGTCTATCATGGCCTGATGCCTTGCCTCTGGCCCTCCTATCAACCAGGGCGACTGTACACTCTCGAGTAGGGCTTAGCCCATATGAGATTGTGTTCGGCCGCCCTGCGAACATTTGGGGAGTCCCGAGACCTAAGGCCTTTGATAGTCTTGAGTATCCAATGCTAATTGATTACCTTCATGATTTGACCACTAAACTACGGTTGATTCATCAACAGGTCTTTGAAGCTCTACCGGCGCAGACAGAGGGTCCTGGACATCAGCTCCGGCCAGGCGATTGGGTCGTTACCCGAAATTTTGGTCGGAAACGTAACTTGGAGCCAAGATTCGTAGGACCCTTTCAAGTCTTGTTGACAACGAGGACTGCGGTTCGATTGGAGGGCCGGAAGAACTGGGTCCACGCCGGCCACACGAAAAAGGTACCGATCCCCTCACCAACAGATGGTTGGGTGAGAACTGGGATTGCGGCAACGGAAACTGAGACTCCTTTAAACTTTGTGCCGTTTAGTGACGCTCAACCTGTAGGAGATGATTTGTCGCTGCCAAACTTACTTGTGGAGTCATCAGTAGCAGAGAACCCAAGGTCCGACTCGTTGTCCACTTTATCGAACACTGTTGCGCCAGCTGAACAATTGTTTACAGAGCAAACTCGACCTGGAAGAAGTCGATACTTTCTCCGTTCAAGGACTAATAAAAATTAAGTCGTATATTTGTTTTTTTTTTTCCTCCTTTTTCGGTGCTATGAGCATTATGGACAATTACATCCTTTCTTTTTGAGTTTTTTATGTGTTTTTCACTGCTAAAGAGATTTGTATTAAAACTGAACGTTTTGGGGAAAACCTACCATCCGGGTTACCGTAGGGCCGTGCGGGTACTCCTTTCTGTTTAGCAGGTTTCTGACGCTAGGTCGGTTACTTTTGTCGATTCCTGGGAACTCCTGGGGATTGATAATCGCTACTCAGAACGAAGTGCGTCAAGTACGTCACGGACGGTTTGTAGAGGATGGCATTCTCTAAGCTGTTGGAAGTAGAAAGGATGTCGGCACAGAGATCAGAGTTATATAGGGTTGTACGAACAAAATGTTTTCGGTTTCAGGTATTCCTACTGTTTCTGACTGTATCTATGCTATTGGTGGGCGGAGTGTATTTTGGAACACAGTTGTTATTGCCTTCTGTTTCACCTACCTTTTCTCCTAACCTAAGCTCCATCACCACTGTTTCCCCACATTCTTTTCATCCTTTGCCTCAACACGAACAGGTTAGACGTGCGGAATTTATGAATAACTCTTTCGTTCAACTCCTACATCAGCATCAGTTGGTGATGAATACTACCAACTGTTGGGTGTGTGGGTTAATGCCACATACCATGGATAGGGGTATTCCGTATTTGGTCCTTCCTTACAGCTCCCAGGGTTCCGCTCGAGCATTCCAAACTATGTTTCGTAGTGCACTAGATTCCTACCCCAGTCGAGAGCCACGCTCTGTTAATTTTGGTCCTGGTCCGTACCACAAGCCTTTGGCGATAGCGATAGCGGATTTAGATAGAGATGTTTTTGATGCATCGCTTATCCCAGATGAAGAGGTGCAAGCCTATAAGGATCTGAGTGAGGCTGAGTATAGTGTTTCAGTGGGTGATAGACAGCTTAAGAGCTCGTCCCCAATATGGATTGTACCACACCTCGGTAATTTCTGCTTGAAAGGTTTGGGTCGAAATCCGAGAGCACAACTTGGGAACAGTGCTTGTACTGACACGTATGTCCTACCGATGCTCTCTTCCCCTGTTTTCCTGACTGCTAAGGGCACTTATTTCATATGTTATGAACGCGCATATACATGGCTACCCCGTGATTTTTCGGGTACCTGTTATATTGCAAATCTTTTTCCACCGACTTTTACAGTGGCCTCAGACTATCACAGGACTAGAGTTGTGAGAGGCGTTATTAGCAAAGAGGATACTGCCGGTCAAGAAGCAGGAGATTTCTTTAAGGGTTTCCTGCCGTTTTGGGGACCTATGGTTAATAGTAGGAACCTAAGACAGTTGACCCGTGTAGTCGAGTCGACTGCTAATATTACCGCAAGTGCCCTTGGTAATTTAACAGCTGAACTTCAGGCGGATAGACTCATGACGTTGCAGAACCGGATGGTTCTAGACGTCGTTCTCGCAGATAGAGGTGGTGTGTGTAAAGTTATCCATTCGAGCTGTTGCATTTTCATTCCTGACAATGCTCCAACTGTCTACCAAGCCATCTCAAAGTTGCACAAGATTTCCGAGTCCATACATGTAGACGAAGGTAATTGGACACTTCTAGGATGGTTTTGGGGTTTGATATCCACTTGGGGTTGGAAAATACTGATGATCGTAGGGGTTGTTGTAACGTTTCTATTCACGTGTTGTCTTTGTGTACAGTGTGGTCCTGCCTTATGTGGCCTTTGTGCTACAACGTGTATAAGACGGCCATCTGTTACCAAGGAGACATTGATGAGTAGAATGATGTTTCAGCAGCAGGTGAACGATCTGATGAATATTGAAATCGATTCCGATCTTGACTAGTGCTTGCCTACCTGAGGGCAAAAGGAGCGTCTGAGGTTCCGTGTGAGACGGAACAACACTTTTTGAGTGGTGACGAATATGGATGAGTTTGGTGTCTACGAACCGCAAATGACGAGTATAGTGGGTGTACGCAGTTTCGCTACGCAACCACGTATGGTTCGTCTCATTTTTGGGTTTGTTCATCCGAACCCTCGGGTTCCATTTTAGATACGACATCCATTTTGTTTCTTGCCCTCAAGTAGCCAGCGAACGGACGTTGCCCGCTTCGTGACCCTGGGACTCCCAAGCTTACATGAGGGACACGTGTTTCCTTGAGGGTGACTTTTACGATAAGGGAAATGACACGGCGAAGGCAGATGGCCCCGCGCGGGACTCATCTTGCCGTGCTAGCCTATTGTTTCAGTCATGCATGCATTGGACACGAGGTCTTTGATCCTGTCATCAAGTTTCCTTTATTACTCCCGACACTCTTCTTTAACCTGTTGTGCATCCTTGTCCTTTCTTTGCATCTGTTCTTGTCCTCTCTCCTAATGTGTTTACGGTCAGAATGGAATGTGTTTTATTGCGGGGTAGATATGTTTTTACAGTTGGGAACCGGCAATGCTGCTGTAATTATGTTCCGGCCTCCTGAAACATGAACACGACTCTTTTGAAGTTTATTGTGGGAACTGAGTTGTAACTTTTGTTCGCCATACTGTGCAATGGCAAAAACGTGTATAAAAGGAGCGATCCACTTTTGCAATTTGAAGCAGTCTCCGAGAACCTACACGTTGTGTACTTCTTGTGATCTCTGTATCCCTGCAGTAAATAAACGCTGATCTCTGACGTCCCTGGAAGTGTCCCGTGTCTCTGTGTTTTGTACGCCAGAACAGGTAACCCACGAAGGTTTCAGGTGTTGTCCCCTGGCACCGCTGGGTCTTAGAATAACCCAGTCCTTCAGCCCATGCAAGCGCACCTGACTCTCGGAACTGCAAACAGAAAACCACTGCTGGAGCACAAGGTGCGGAATGGATGGTATGAATTTGCTAATTTTTGCAAGTACTGTGGTCCTGAGGAAGAGCAGGTCTTATGCATAGAGCATAGTACTTTGAATTTGATACGCTTGGTGTTAGAACTGGGGGTCTCTAGTTGGCAGAGGTAGGTACCTTTAACCAAATAGGGACCCTTGCTTCTAAGTCAGGGAAAGGGGATTACACTCCTGGATAACCCCTGCAATACGGTGAAAACACTACAGATGGACACTACACAGGTTTTATAAAAATAAGTATTATTTATATAGACTTAACACAAGACCACAAATGACAAAAATCCACAATACTGTACTAAAAATTGACTTAAAGATGGTAGAACTAACTTAGTTCAAGTTGATGGTAAATGCGACACAGTTTTCACAAAAGTACCTGGATGCGTAACGCAAAATAAACAAAAGGCTCGCATCATTGGAGATGCGTCAGTTCCTTGCTTCGGGGTAGATGATGCGTCGCGCCTCAATGCTTGCGCGGAGTAGGGGATGCGTCTTGATCCTTACCGGAGAGGAGCTGATGCGTAGATTCTCGTACAGCGGCCCAGTTGCGATGCGGCAAGATGGCGTCTCGATGCAATGCGACAATCCAGTGCAATGCGATAAGATGGTGCCCTTGATGCGACAATGTGTAGACGATGCGTGCACACTCTGGCAGCCGTGCGGTTAACTCTGTACTTTGAAGCCGCGACAGGCCCTGCGACATGCTTCTCCGGTTATGCGACAGCAACCCTCATGGTGACAACACGCTTCTCTGGTGATGCGACAGCAGATAGCTGCGACGAAGACACGCTTCTCGGGAGATGTGACAGCAACCCTCTTGGTGACAACACGCTTCTCTGGTGATGCGACAGCAGACAGCTACGACGAAGACACGCTTCTCGGGAGATGCGGCGGTGGCACGCTTCTCCAGCGATGCGACGACTACAGCTGCAGCGGCGACACGCTTCTTCTTGTTGCGTCGCGCTTCCAGCTGCCAGCCACACGCAGGCTTCTGCAGATAGAATTCCCAGCAAGTAAATTCAGAGGGTAGCTGGTGGTGAAATCTTTTGTCCCTGAGACTTCAGCAGGAGGCAAGCACAAGTTCAAACCCTTGGAGTAATATTCTGCAAGATGATGAAAGTCCTTTGAAAGTTCCTTCTCCTCTCCTTGGCACTGAAGACACCACTGTCGCCCAACCCAGCAACACAGCACGCTGGCAGGGGGGCAGTACAACTCCTACAGCTTCCTTTGCGTCTTCTCCTTGGCAGAGGTTTGTCTTGTTGTTCCAGAAGTGATCTAAAATTCTTGGGTTTGGGTCCCAATATTTATACGCAGTTTCTCTTTGTTCTCTGAAGGCAGAGAGGCCTTTGCCTAGTCCAAACCAGTTCTGGTCCGTCCTGGAGCACTCTGTTTACATGACTCCTTCTTTCCTTTCACAGTGCAGGGCAGAGACATCAGACTCACCACAAGAGGTGGAGCCAGCATTGTGGAGGAAAGCACAGTCCTATTCAGGTCCCAGGTGCAACTCCTCCCACCCATCTACATGCAGATCTTTCTATTCAGCCTTGTGCTGACTCACCCTGTCTCCTGGAATCCCCCAGCCCCTGTCACTCAAACTCCAGACAAGGAATACACAACCTAGCAGAGGCAGGCATGGACAGTTAAGCAAGAAAATACCTACTTTCTAAAAGTGGTATTTTCAAACACAGAATGTTAAAACCAACTTCACTAAAAGATGTATTTTATCATTCTGAGTTCAGGCATAATAAACTTGAATTTCTACCTAGTTCCTTGAGTCAGTTAGGATTATAAGATGTAATAATCAACCTGCCCATTCTCGCCTATGGGGAACAGGTAGCCTTGCAATAGTGAAAAACGAAAATGGCTGTAATTCACTATTTGGACATGCCACACACACCAGGGCATGTCCTACCTTATACTTACAATGCATCCTGCCCTTGGGCCTACCATAGGGGTGTCTGATATGAAGAAAAGGGAAGGTTTAGGGACTGACTAGTGGGTGCACTTGCCCAGTCAACATGGCAGTCAGAGACTGCACACGGGCTCTGCAATGGCAGGCCTGAGACACACTTTACAAGCTGCTTCTGTGGGTGGCACAACCAGTGCTGCAAGCCCACCAGCAGCATTTGATTTACAAGCCCTGGGCACTCATGCTGCACTGTACTAGGGTATGACAAGTAAATCAAATAATCCAATCATGGATTCACTAATCAATACATCAATTTAACATAGGGAGCACTCACTGTGGCACTGAATAGCAGTGGCACAGTGCCCAAAGCATCTGAACCAGCAAAACATATAAAAAACAGAGGAGGCAATCAGAAAAAATGGAAGGGAGACTCACGCCAATGGTACCAGGTCTAACACTTGGTCACAGGGAGCTAGTGGAGTTGACAGAGAAGCCCAGATGAGTAAGAGCTTTTAGAAGGTGGAACAAAAGCCTGGCGGCAAAGTTCTGAACCATCAGCCGGCACCTTAGGGTAGCTTTATTAGCCCCTAGGTATAAAACATTGCCATAATCGAGCAAAGAAAGTATCATGGTCTTGATGACTGTTATTTGCGCAGAGAATGTTAGTAGCCAAAGTATCTTCTTTAGCCATTTCATGGTTGTTTAGCACGTAGAAGCCACTTTGGTGGCTTGCAGCTTCATGGACAGGGTGGAGTCCAGCAAGAAACTGAGGTTTTTTACTTTATTGGTGGGAGTAGGTGGAATCTCAGCATGGCCGGCCAGTATTTGGGGTCCCAGAGCTGGTGGTTCTTTCCCAATACCATCACCTCGGCCTTGTCGCCATTTAAATTCAGGGAGTTGGCATTCATCCAGGTGGTGACCAAGCTGCGGCAGGAGTTGATATCTTCCGAATTGATTGCCTGTCCTGAAGACAAGTAAATAATGATCTGGGTGTTGTCTACATACGAGAACAGAGTCAACCCACAGCTTCCCCAGGTCCACCAACAGGCATACATAGATATTAAAAAGAAAAGGGCTGAGGTTGGAACCCTGGGGAATGCCCGAGGACAAAGGGAGGGATTTCAATGCTGTATTGGTTGAGAGGGCTGGAACGAGCGGTCTGACAGAAAGGAGCCCTGGATGCCTAACTGGATCAGTCTTTCTACAAGAATGGCATGGGATACCGTGTTGAACGCCGCTCTAAGATCCAATAGGATCAGCGCGGCTGTGTCGCCCGAATCTACAAGGCTTGTCATATGTTCAGTGACTCCCAGAAGGGTAGTTTCAGTACTGTGCACTGCTCGGAAACCAGACTGAGAAAGGTGGAGCGCGTCCTGGGTTTCAGCAAAAGAGGTGGGCTTCGAATTTACATTCGAGTATTTTAGAGAGATAGGTCTGAAATAGGACAAATTGGCAGGGGCCAGATGAGGCTTTTTAAGCAAGGGGAAGACCATAGCATGCTTCCAGGCCTGGGGCAGCAGTCCATCGCGTAGGGAGGTGTTCAGAAATTCTAGCACAGGTTGCAAAACTTGCGGGCTTAGGGTGCTTAGTTTAGCAGTGGGAAGAGGGTCTAGAGGTGACCATGATTTAATAGAAGCCAAAAGGTCTGTCAGCCGCGGGTGGTCCAGGGGAAGTAAGGACTACAGTCTGGTGGGTGACTTGCATGTCCCTAGGGTGAAGATGTCCCTAGAGCAGGGTGAGACCAGAAGAGGACTGGGTCTCGCGAGCTTTAGATTAATGTTGTTGGCTCTAGAGGTGGTAAGACTGGCCTGAATATCTGTTACCTTTTTAATAAGAAAGTCAGCAAGCTCCTGGCATTGAACATGGGACAGTGAGGGGGTAGGATGGATAAGACTCGGATTGGATAGGTCTTGGACCTTTTGGACGTGCCTTCCTGCAGTGCAAATGGTACAGGCTCGGGCGGTTTTGTATTTGGTTTTTGAGTCAGAGTCCTATAGCTTCCTCCAAGCCCTCTCTAATCGCTTGCAAAACTTTTTTTCTGCTTGTAAGGACTTGTTAAACCAGGGGGAGGGTGTTGAGATGAAAGGGGTGGGTGTCGTGATGAAGATTTCAGTTTGGCTGGTAGTGTAGTGTTTAAGGAGGCTCAAAGCCAGTTATCTATCACAGGTTGATCAAATTCGGCCTTGTGAGTTAGTTGGGGAAGTGTCCTTAGTAGGCAGGCAACAAGCGTGGGGATGTCCAGCTTGGCCTAGTTTCTAATCATGGCCTTGGGCCTGACTGTCGTAGAGGATGTGAGGGTATGAGGAAGGGTACAGCGAGGTGATCAGACCACAATAGTGGAAGAGGGGAGTCTGTAGCAAGACCAAATAGGGTCTAACAGGTTTATGCTTTATGAGTCGGGACATATTGATTAGACTGAGATTCATGGCACCAAAGTCCTCAATGAGGGTTTGACTAAGGATACAGGTGGCATCCTCTAGATAGATGTTGAAGTCTCTGAATAGAGTACAATTGCACTTTTTAGTATATGGGGGGAGATTGTGTCCAGAATAGTGGAGCACCAAGGCCCCGCGTATCCAGGAAAGCAGTAGATTAGGATGCCGTAGATAGTAAGATAATTACCTCCTGTATCTCAGAAAAATGACTTTAATATGAGTGAAGTGTACAGGAGTAAGGGTAAAGGGTGAAGTGGTGACGTTCTATGGATGTGGAAGCTGTCCTTAACATCATAAGTTAGTGGTCAACATGTTTCAGCCTGTAGTGCCGATCAGGATATGGGCTTTCATTAGGACTCGTAAGCAGAGGCAGCTCCTCCGCTAAGGCGGAGGAGCGTCGCCCCACTTCTTTGCAGCAGTGAAATAAAGGAAAAATAAAATGATAATAACTAAAGGTTATAATCATTTAATTTTTGTCCCTGCTGCGGCAGTTTGGTGGGTTGGGCAGGGCTGCTCTGCTGACAGATCAGTGGAGCAGTGGTTTGCACTCCCTAAGTGTGCATGAATGTTTGGCCGGCCATCTCGGGCTAGGCAAACAGTCATGCGCACTTTGCATGTTCTCCCCCCAGGCTGCATTACAGCCTGGGTGAAGAACATGCCCAGGCTCCCATTCCCTGGCTGAGCGCCGAACCACGACGCTCAGACCAATCACAATGCTGCAATGCAGGGGAGCCTCAGCCTGGGTGGTTCCTGTTCTTGGAACACCGGCCGAGAGAGACAACAGTGGGATGACTGAGGAGAGCGCGGTGAGCAATACGTTTTTCTTTCTTTTTTTACACCTCCCTTGCACCCCCATCCCTGCCCTGCCACCACCGATCCGTGCCAGCCGCTCCTGCTGGTAAGCCTATCACTCACGTGTCTTCGTTCCGATACACTCTGTCAGAAAGTAACATGTTTAATTATCATCATAGGATAGGATAAACATTCGTATTTGATTTCAGGGAATATTTTGATACTAAGAATACATTTCTAAACACAGAAATAAATAAGAGTAACACTTCTATAGAGTAACAGTACAATATGGCTCTCAAATATCAATCTTCAATATATCTGAATATTGGCTAAACGAAACAAGAGGGTTCGTAGACACATTGGAAACACTGTACAGTTTGTTGAAATTAATTGATTTTGTAAGAAAGGAGATAGCTATTGTGTGAAGAAAACCCATTCCACTCACCCCTGTGTTATCTTTAGAAACCTCAGATTATGAAACACCACTGACAGCGTAGGTCATTCATGGCTTAACTCACTCCTATGAAGGGTTAAAGAAAATGAATACACATACGGTGGAGTAAGTACAGTCCATTGATGGTTTTGAGTTTGTAAATAGCAAAAGTGGTCCAAAGGCCAAACGCAGTAGGTGATTGTGGTGCATATTTTGCATAGTGACAAAATCCCAAATAACGGCATAGTGTTGCATTAGATGCACATATAATTATACATATAAGGATGCAAAGCTAGTTATATATTTGAAAAGAGTGTTTAAAACCTGTAAAAATCTCATTCCACTTCACACACAGTGATAGTAAGTGCACACAGATTTAAGTGTCTGACTAAGACACGCATGACCTCTATGATAGCTGTATTAGGAGCCTACCTGTTAACAGTGTGCAACCTACACTTGCTCTATGATTATGCAGTGACAGTGTATACAACACGAGAAGACTGGTAAAAAGACCAACATTGTAGAGAACATGTGAATTCCTTAGTATTGAATTCATTATTGAGGTAATGGTGAATATCTAAGCCAGTCAGCCACCAGCTATCGTCAGGTCACTACCAAAACCATCGGAAATTCACTCGGTGTTCCAAAGAACAGAAGCCACGGTAGCTAGAATTTTCAATTCAGAAACGTACGAGTCGGTCATAGAAAGCAAATGGCATGCTGACAAGTGTAAGCAAGAAAAATATGCAGTCACCTATCCACGCCGTCAACTTCTAGTTCAGAAGCCCTTACACGCCTTTTAGATTTGTAGTCATGATTTATTTCTTTTTTAATAAGAGGTCTACAAAAATAACAAAATCAAAAGCATTAAAATGAAAAACGTTTGAAACTGCCTACTTTATATAAACTGTGTTAATTGTAAGCTAAACAGTTCATATGACTTCCACACCAGCTGAACTCTTTCCATCTCGTTCCCAAGGATGTAAATAGCTTGTTCATTGTTCTTCACCACAAATGGATGGTTGGCACGTCTTGTTCCTTCCAATAAAACAGAACTTGAAGTCTGGCAGTTATAGTACTAATAAAAACAATATGCTGGCCACACATAAAGCTTCATATTAAAGGGAGAATATTGAAACTAATCATAAAAAACGATCAGAGCAGACGTGATAACGTTTATGGCATGTTACCAGCCTCTATACCTAAGGACCTTCCAAAATTCAGTATTTTTGTCATAAAGAAAAACAAGGATTACACTTACTTTTGCAATGCAACTATACAAGGGCTTAACTTTCAAAAATGATATATTGGGATGACACTCTTTTACCTTGGAGGTCCCCATCCTAATCAATTTAAATGTATTGGAGTTTTGTGAAGCAAAACAGATATGAAAACTATAGCGAATTTCTGAAAACATTAGTTAATATGTATTTCATATCTATGCCCAATAATAGCATAATATGTGCTACCAATGTTCTATTACATAACAAATCTGTGAAATGAATCACTGTAGGATGGAACAGTCACAAAAATTCTTTATAATTAAGCCAACCTCGTTTATTCTAAAATTCAGGGGGATATTTTGAAGGACTTATCGCTGAGTTAGCGGCACTTTATCGCAGCCAAAGTGGTGATACATTTATCGCACCGTTCACAAGCTGGTGCTAACAGCCGATAACACCAGTTTGCCTGCGATAGGCGCCGCAAAAATTATCGCCACGGATGATACTGGCAACTAAGCTAATGATATGCAGAGTAGGCGTTCCCGTGCAAAAAGCCGCTAAAAAACCACTTCGCAACATTCTCAACGACCAGCCAGATTGGCAATAAGAACACAAAACATGCGATAAGGTGCGTTAGCAGCAGGGATTTAACACCTGCTCCGACCTGGTGTTAAGTCGGATGACACCCTGCACCATAAAGGGAGCCCAGCCCACAGCCACACCTGAAGAACAACAGATGCCATGGAGCCACTCATCATGCAGCTCGGATCCCCAAGAGGGCCACAACACCCACCGCCACCACCCCCAGGATTCGCCCCCCCCCCCGGACCACCACAGAGGTAGCACAGACAAAGACACCGGACCTTCAGAAAACGCACTAGCCTCACAGACTTAGAATGTCATTGCCCACTACAGGCACAAAAGGACAACCATCCTACGCATCCTGACCATCATTGCCCATAGGCTGGTGGTTCCTACACAGCAGCCAACCAACATCCCTCTGCAGACAAAGCTGCTGGCTGTGCTGCACATGTTGGCTTCTGGGACCTTCCAACCAACAACTGCCAGAGTCGGAGGAGTCTCACAGCCAGCCCTATCTAAGTTCCTCACACCTGTCTCTGATGCATTCATCAGTTTGGTACCCCAGTATGTTCACTTCCCACACACTGCGCAGGAACAGCTGGAAACTAAGCAAGGCTTCTATGCCATAGCTGCCTCCCCGCACGTGTTGGGGGCAATTGACTGCACACATGTACTCCTCGTGCCCCATGCTGACACTGCACACAATTATCGCAACAGGAAGCACACGCATTATATCAATATGCAGACAATAGTGGGCCACGTGGACTCTTCATCAATGTCGTCGCCAACTGCCCAGGCAGTGTGCATGATTCCTTCATCTTCCGACAGTCCATCATCAACCAGCGCTTTGAGGCTGGCACCCATGGGAATGCATTGCTTGTTGGAAAGTACCAAATGAACAAACCACATATGTCAACTCCACAATCATGCTACTCACAACTCTGGGAATGCACACGTTACAAACTCACACACAACATGCCAAACAACATGCCCACCTACCAGACACAACAGCACGACTTACTGTGGTGACCTGGGCAAGCCATGTACACGAGCCATCAGCAGCATGGCACCTCAGCCACACAATAGCAGAATGTGTGGAGAGGTGGGAACCAGGCATGTGCGAAGGAGGCAAGTGACACACGAATGAGAATGTACACAATGACAAGTGTGGTGTGGATGTGCTGGACAGACTGCAATATGCAAACCACAGACATGCCCATGTCGACATATACTGCTGGGGTCTGGAGTGCAGTGAACAGTGGACGCAACCATGTTACCCCAGGCAGTGGGGAAGAGTGCAGAAAGTAGCTCAATACGCCCCCCCTGCAAGCATGAGTGGAGGGGGCTGGCTGGGCATATGCCAGGCCAGCGTAGAATGTGAATAAAAAGCCCGTAGTTCTGGCCGTGGTTCTTTTACGGAATGGCCAATGAGTCTGCCATGGTGGCACCTCCCAGTATGCCATGAGGCCGACGCTGTGAGCGGCGGTGCCTGCTACCATGTGCGCCTGCTGCACCCCAGGCCGCAGGTCCCCAGACCCGTCTTGGCCACACCTGCACAACCGGGCCACACTGCTCACCTTCCGACACCGGCGTGTGTCAAAGAGGGCCCACCACGTGCCTGTGCAAGCTCCAAGCCCGAGGCTTTTATGGAATGGCCAACGAGTCTCCCACGGTGGCACGTCCCAGTACGTCATGAGTGTGAGAAGTTGGCATGATATTTAGTGCTCACTATTCTAGTGATCACTGTGTATCATTCCAAACGACCCTTATTGATGATTGGTTGTAAGTCAACCTTATAGACCAGCTATCCTAGTAGCGTGGATACGAGCAGTCTTAGGCTAAACTCTAGAGGGCGTGTTAAGCCAGCTGTTTACCATCACATATACCCCTTGAACACCAAGTGAAAGGACACCACACAAGTTGTTATGAAAATAAAGGATATTTATTTATAACAAGACTACCCTGGCTCTTTATGAGTCAGGGAGCTAAGCACAATACAAAACTCTTAGGAGAATACTTCTGGTTGCACAATTTACACAAATGCCCGAGGGCACGAAACCATTACACTGTAAGTGGAAGGGGAGAAGTTAGAAAGTCTAAAGTGACTGATTTCGGAGTGATCCGATCAGTGGGACTAAACGTAAAAGGAACTGGACACTTGTAAAGCGAACCTGCGATGGAGCACCGAAATGCTCGAGTTACCTAGCCCAGAGGCTGCGGCTGTGGAAGGTTCGGCAAGATGTCGGAAGTCCTCGTTGTAGTCTCAGGAGCCTGAAAGAAGAGTTGCTGGCAGGCGACCAGTGTCGATGTTCAGCGAGATTCGAACCTGGATCGGTGATGAAGGAAAACCTGAAAGCAGAGGGGACTCAGTTCTCAACCGCTAGCCAGCGATCGTGTGGGCACCAGGAGGGTACCGGCTGAAGTCACCTCGACCAGGTGAGTGGATGACGTCGGACTCGGCTGTTCCTCGCACCAGGAGGCGCGGCGGCGACCAGGATGGAGGGCGAGCTGTCCCACGCAGGTGTCTGCTGGCGATGATGCTGGGCCCAGGAATGGGGCAGCGGATCTTGGCAGTGGCAAGCCCACATGGTGGAGTCAAGATGGGGTCTGGGGTGGACCAGGAGGGTCCGTGGTACTCCTCTGTTGAAGGGGAGCAAGAGCCAGTCTGGAGCAACCAGACAATTGATGAAACAAACGTGGTGCGTCGTGAAGAGGGCCACAAGCCGGTCGGCAAGTGGTCGAACAACGCGGTGAACAGCAAGGAGCGGAAGGGCCCCCACGCAGATCTCGGGGATGCTGGGGAGGCAGACTTCGGTGCTGGAGCTGCTCAGGGTTAGGGCTTCTCAAACCCTAGGTGCACTCACTCGAGGGTCCCTCGGTGGGCGTGCTAGATAAGCGTCGTGCAGGTTCTGAAGATAGCCGGTCCCGCAGGTCTCGTCACACCTACGACTCTCAGCTGGGCTGATGAGGGAGGTAAAAGGTCAGAGATGGCAGGGAACTCGGGTCTCGTCGAGCTGGGCAGTCTTGATCCGTAGGAGAGACTTACAGCAAACCGCAAGCGCTTAGGTGGTGCCTGCTGGTGCAGGGTGGCTACTCCTTAGCCACAAGGGAGAGTCTTCAGAAATAGTCAAGAGTTCCTTTCGTGGAAAGTAGTTCAAGATTCAGAATTATCCAATTTGGGAAGGGGACTCGCTCCTACCTTTATTCTAAGAAAAGGGGCTGGCCCGTGACTAGGTTCTACCTATGGGTGGAGCCAGGAGGGGGGTGGTTACACCCCTATCCTTTGTCCGGCTTCGCCCCAGCTCAGGGGCTGGTGTGCCCCCAAAACTGGTTTGATCCGGGCTATGCACAGTGAGCACCGGGGTGCCACTTGCAATCACCTTCCTTGCAGCCCTGCCTACCTGGGATACACAAACCCTGTCTGGGATGGTGCTAACACCGCCCTCGACAGGAAACCCTTTGTCCAAGCTCCCCTCGCTGGAAGGTCTCCCAGCAGCAGGAGGTCAGACTTGTGTCTGGTGGCAGCATCCATTTTGTGATGCTGAGGCTTGAGTCAACTTTAACCGGGGTTCAAGGTTACTTCCATGTCGTGCCCTTCTAAAAGGGGGGAATGCTAACCCCGTCGCCGGAACTGGCGAGGGGTTCGTATTCCGATTCGTATGACACCTTACTCGACATGTGTAGGTGATGCGATGCCAAAGTTAGCAAATAACCGCGAGGATTATAATGCATTTAAAAGTAGTTGGCCCGTGTCACCATGGAACGGCTATTAGGACTTGGTTCCGCAAGCCGTCGACGGGCTCAGCTCGCGCCAGAGCACCGTCCCACATGATTCCCTGCACTCTGCCTTCAGGATTGATAAGGCCTGCCATAGGAGTGACTGATAGGAATCCATGTGTCCATTTTAGGGTTAGGCGTAGGAATACTACACCTACAGCAACGGGTGATTACACCACGTTGCCCCAGCTGTCGTGCAGCCAGTTGTGTCAGATTTGGGCGGCCATTCCAGGGGTGGCATAATACATGCTGCAGCCCCTGGTAGGCCCTGGGTACACCGATGCCCTGGATACCTGTGGTATGCTGAGACAGGGACTGACAAGGTGGCCCAGTTCCAATTGGTGGATGCACCTAATGTACATGTGTTTAATTTCGAGAGAGAACAGCTAGGCTGTGGGTCTGATTGGCAGGCCCACAGCCGGGGAAAGTCATAAACCAATGAAGCAAAAGCAAAAAATCTGGGTGATCATAGGATTGCAGACCCTACTCTCCTACATGACCCCCCCCCCCAAACTTTGGGACAATAAGCTAACCTTGACCAGGTGAGTCTTCTTGCTCTAAGTGGAAATACCTGGAGAGCCCATCTGCATTGCCATGATCAGTGCCAGGTCTATGCTCCACTGTGAAGTCCATCCCCTGTAGGGAAATGGACCACCTAAGTAGTTTGGGGTTTTCACCCTTCATTTGATTTAGCCACAAGAGGGGCTTATGGTCGGTCTGAATCTTGAAGTGAGTGCCAAACAAGTATGGCCTCAACTTCTTCAGGGCCCAAACCACAGCAAAGGCCTCCCTCTCAATGGCTGACCAATTCTTCTCTCTAGGGGTCAGCCTCCTGCTAATAAAAGCTATGGGCTGGTCATGACCATCAAAATTCAGTTGAGATAGAACAGCTCCCACACCCAGTTCCGAAGCGTCTGTTTGGACAATGAATGGTTTGGAGTAGTCTGGACTCTTTAGGATAGGTGCTGTGCACATGGCCTGCTTTAGGTCATCGAATGCCTTCTGACAGCTTGCTGTCCACTGAACTTTTTTTGGCATCTTTTTACTTGTCAGGTCATTTAGCGGGGTCACAATGGATCCATAATTTCTGACAAATTTCCGGTAATAACCAGTCAGGCCCAAGAAAGCTCGAACCTGAGTCTGGGTGGTTGGAGGAGCCCAGTCCTGGATGGCCTGTATTTTGCTCTCCAATGGTTGAACCTGGCCTCCACCTTCAAGGTGGCCCAGGTATACAACCTGTGTCTGCCCTATCTGGCACTTAGTGGCCTTGATAGTGAGGCCTGCCTTTTGCAGGGCCTCTAACACTTTCCTCAGGTGGACCAGGTGATCCTCCCAGGTGGAGCTAAAGACAGCGATATCGTCCAGATACGCCGCGCAGAAGTCGTCCAACCCAGTGAGAACTCGATTCACCAGCCTTTGGAAGGTGGCAGGTGCATTTTTCAAACCAAAGGGCATTACCACGAACTGATAATGCCCACCCGGGGTAGAAAATGCTGTTTTGGGCTTGGCCTCCTCAGCTAACCTGATTTGCCAATACCCAGCTGTCAGGTCAAACGTACTTAAGTAGCTGGCCGAAGCCAACCGGTCGATAAGTTCGTCTGCTCTTGGTATTGGGTGGGCGTCAGTCTTAGTGACTGCATTGAGACCTCTGTAGTCCATGCAAAACCTCATCTCTTTCTTACCGCCCTGGGTGTGAGGTTTCGGCACGAGAACTACGGGACTAGCCCAGGGGCTGTCCGAGGGTTCAATGGCTCCCAGCTCCAACATTTTCTGCACCTCCGTCTTGATGCAGTCTCTGACATGATCAGGTTGCCGATAGATTTTACTCTTTACGGGCAGACTGTCCCCAGTGTCGACCTCATGGGTACACCAATTGGTCTGACTGGGCGTCAGAGAGAACATATGTCGAAAGGATTGAAGAACCTGTTTACAATCCTTTTGTTGATGTCCAGAGAGGCTGCCACAAAAGACAACACCATCTACTGACCCATCGTCAGGGTTCTGAGAGAGCAGGTCCGGGAGAGGGTCACTCTCCTCCTCCTGTCCCTCGTCTGTGGCCATGAGCAAGCCCATGCCCTCCCTGTCGACATATGCCTTGAGCCTGTTTACATGGAGCACCCTGTGGGGGCTCCGGGGAGTTCCCAGGTCTACCAAGTAGGTGACCTCTCCCTTTTGCTCAATGATCGTGTGGGGCCCAGACCATTTGTCTTTGAGTGCTGCCGGGGCCACTGGCTCCAGCGCCCACACCTTCTGTCCAGGCTGGTACACAGTCAGGACAGCCTTTTGGTCGTGCCAAGCTTTCTGTAATTCTTGGCTCGCCTCAAGGTTTTTAGATGCCTTTTCCATGTACTCTGCCATCCGCGAGCGGAGACCGAGCACATAGTCCACAATGTTTGATGCCGGCTTTCTGAGCGGTCTCTCCCATCCTTCCTTTACCAAACAAAGGGGTCCCCTTACAGGATGTCCGAACAGAAGCTCAAAAGGGCTGTAGCCAACCCCCTTCTGCGGGACCTCTCTGTAGGCGAACAAGAGGCAGGGTATCAGGACATCCCATCTCCGCCGAAGCTTTTCAGGTAGTCCGTGAATCATCCCTTTTAGGGTCCTGTTGAATCTCTCAACAAGCCCATTGCATTGTGGGTGATAGGGTGTGGTGAACTTGTAGTTGACACCACACTCCTTCCACATTGCAGTCAGATATCCCGACATGAAGTTTGCACCTCTGTCTGAGACGACCTCCTTAGGGAAGCCCACTCTGGAGAACACTCCAAGTAGGGCCCGTGCCACCACAGGTGCTGTAGTGGTCCTAAGTGGAATAGCTTCAGGATACCTAGTGGCGTGGTCCACCACCACCTGTATAAACTTGTGCCCTGATGCTGTCTGGGGTTCCATTGGTCCGACAATGTCGATCCCCACTCGTTCAAAGGGTACCCCCACCACCGGTAGTGGTATGAGGGGGGCCTTTGTCGTGCCACCTGACTTACCGCTGGCTTGGCAAGTGACACAGGAGTGGCAAAACTCCTTCGTATCTTCGGACATGTGGGGCCAGTGAAAGTGTGGAACAATTCTGTCCCAAGTCTTATTCTGGCCTAAGTGACCTGCAAGGGGAATCTCGTGGGCCAAGGTAAGAAGGAAACCTCTCAGAGACAAGGGGAGGACCAGCCTCCTGGTCGCACCAGGTTTGGGGTCTCTTGCCTCGGAGTACAGGAGTCCATCGTCCCAGTACACCTTGTGGGTACCTGTGGCGTTCCCGGCAGCCTCAGCAGCAGCCTGCTGTCTGAGGGGTTCAAGGGAGGGGCAGTCTAACTGTGCCTTCCCCAGGTCTTCCCTGGAGGGTCCCCCTGAGCCCAGAAACTCAACCTGACCAGGTTCCAGCTCTTTCGGCTCAGTTTCCCTCAGTTCTTTAAGGTCAGCCTCCTCAGAGACTTGATCCACGACCTGGGGCAAGGGGGAAGGCAAAGCCTTACCCTTACTGCTCCTCTTCTTGGAAGGTGTCTGGTCCGTTCTTCCAGGATCCAGCACCTGTTCAGTGGGGCACCTTTTGGCCTGTGACCTGGTCACAGCAAGGACATGTGCTGGCAAGCCTAACATTTCCATGTGAGTCCTCTGCTCCACTTCCGACCATTGTGACGTCTCCAAATCATTGCCCAACAGACATTCTACGGGGAGGTCTGAACTAACCACAACCTTTTTCGGGCCACTTACCCCTCCCCAGGAGAAATCAACAACTGCCATACTGTGATTGGTAGTGACGTTGCTGGCATTGGTCACTAGGTAACTGGTACCTAGCATGATCTGTCCAGGGTCCACAAAGTTAGGCGTCACCATGGTGACACTGGCACAAGTGTCCCTGTAGGCCTGAGCCACTTTTCCATTAATCAAAGGTGTCTATCTGTATTTGCCCAAAGTATTGGGACTGGCATCAGGGGACATATCCATATCCCCTGTACAGACAAGGACGGCCTGAGTGAGTGTGCCGACTAAGTCGTCACTCCCCTCGGTTCCCAAGGTTAACCCAACTAATGCCTTGGGAGGCGCACTACCACTGCTGACTGTACTAGGGGGTGCAGGTGCCTTAGGGGCTGCAGTGGTAGGAGTTTGCCCTCCTTTCTTGGTGCACTCACTAAACCAGTGAGTCTTACTTTTACAGTATTGGCACCACCTTTTTGACTGGCCTTCTTGAGTCTTCTTCTTCTGTGAAGCCTGACCCCCACCCTCTTTGGTTTGTTGGGGACCTGTCGAAGACTTCTGGTCATTTTGTTCATTCTTGTTACTACCCTTCTGGTCTGCTTTCTTCTGACCACCCTGGTTCTGGTTCTGGTTCTGCTTGACCCTTGTTCTGACCCATCTGTCTGCCTTCTTTCCCAATTCTTGGGGAGAGGTCAGATCCGAGTCGACAAGGTGCTGATGCAACATTTGATTCTGACAGTTGTTTAAAATCTGTTCTCGCATGATAAGATTGTACAATCCTGTGTAATCAGTAACCTTGCTACCCAGCAACCAGCCTTCCAAAGCCTTAGTGGCACAATCGACAAAGTCAGTTCAATCCTGAGACTGAATTTTCTGGGTGTCCCGGAACAGCACCCGGTACTGTTCCGTGGTTAAGCCGAACCCATCAATCAGTGTGTTCTTCAGGACTTGGTAGTTGTTAGCATCCTCAGCTCTAGTAGTGAGGAGCTTGTCCCTTCCTTTACCTTCAAAGGAAAGCCACAGTATAGCTGCCCACTGACTTGGGGGGACGCACTGGACAGTGCAGGCCCTCTCCAAGGCAGTTATCCACTTGTGGATGTCGTCCCCTTGTTTAAAGGGAGGCACTATTTTACTCAGGTGTCTAGTGTCTATACCCCTGTCTTTCTCTCTATTGAGAATGCTGCCACCAGTGGGATCTAACCCACTTAATTTCTGCTCTCGGGCCAGGGCAAGTCTTTCTTTGGCGAGGGCAAGTTCTTCCCGCTCGATCCTCAGATTGACTTCCCGCATCTTCGCTTCATGCTCCCTTCTCTGAGGGGACGTCATTCCTCTCTGAGAAGATGCCTGAGAGACATGTGTATGAACCGATCTGCCAGAGCCTCTGGAGAGAGACCTAGCTCGTCCGTTCCCAAGGTTAGGCCTGCTTGAGCGTGGGCCCGGGGCTCCCCCAGTTCCATTCTCATGCCTGCTTAAGTTGGTCCTTGTAAGCCTGCCGACTACCACTGGACCTTTGTCTGCCTCGTCTCCTGATAACTCCTCCTCGTCCTCCTCCTCTGTGTGGAGGTCGAGGTCTGGGTCACCGAGGGTTCCCTCTAAGGGAGGCATGTTCCCATCAGCACTGGGGGGACCTGTGTTAGAGGACCTCCCAGCATCGTACGCCTCTAAGAGACCTATCAGAATTGCGATGGTAGGGTTAGAACCCTGGTTTAGCTTCCTGGAGGCACACAGTTGTCTCATCTCCTTGAAGCTAAGAGTTGCATATCGTGACACGACCTGTGGAGGGTCACTGACCACTAGGGGAGTCTGCGAAGACTCTCCGTGGACCGACATGCTTTTCTAGTGAGGTGTAAGTGATGCACCTACCTACACTATGTGTTTACCTACTGATCCCTTGCTAAGAGTTGTAGTCAGGGTGTGCTAAGCCCTGTTACACTACAACAGCCGGTTCAGTAGAACTCGGAGTATTCTAAGTTAAGTTATATGTACCTGGGTACTTATGTGATCTTTCACTGTGATATTCTTAGGATACGTGTGTGGTAAAACAACAGCAAGCTCAAATCCCAACCGCTGCTCACCAATGTGAGAAGTTGGCCTGATATGTAGTGCTCACTATTCTAGTGATCACTGTGTATCATTCCAAACGACCCTTATTGATGATTGGTTGTAAGTCAACCTTATAAACCAGCTATCCTAGTAGCGTGGATACGAGCAGTCTTAGGCTAAACTCTAGAGGGCGTGTTAAGCCAGCTGTTTACCATCACATATACCCCTTGAACACCAAGTGAAAGGACACCACACAAGTTGTTATGAAAATAAAGGATATTTATTTATAACAAGACTACCCTGGCTCTTTATGAGTCAGGGAGCTAAGCACAATACAAAACTCTTAGGAGAATACTTCTGGTTGCACAATTTACACAAATGCCCGAGGGCACGAAACCATTACACTGTAAGTGGAAGGGGAGAAGTTAGAAAGTCTAAAGTGACTGATTCCGGAGTGATCCGATCAGTGGGACTAAACGTAAAAGGAACTGGACACTTGTAAAGCGAACCTGCGATGGAGCACCGAAATGCTCGAGTTACCTAGCCCAGAGGCTGCGGCTGTGGAAGGTTTGGCAAGATGTCGGAAGTCCTCGTTGTAGTCTCAGGAGCCTGAAAGAAGAGTTGCTGGCAGGCGACCAGTGTCGATGTTCAGCGAGATCCAAACCTGGATCGGTGATGAAGGAAAACCTGAAAGCAGAGGGGACTCAGTTCTCAACCGCTAGCCAGCGATCGTGTGGGCACCAGGAGGGTACCGGCTGAAGTCACCTCGACCAGGTGAGTGGATGACGTCGGACTCGGCTGTTCCTCGCACCAGGAGGCGTGGCGGCGACCAGGATGGAGGGCGAGCTGTCCCATGCAGGTGTCTGCTGGCGATGATGCTGGGCCCAGGAATGGGGCAGTGGATCTTGGCAGTGGCAAGCCCACGTGGTGGAGTCAAGATGGCGTCTGGGGTGGACCAGGAGGGTCCGTGGTACTCCTCTGTTGAAGGGGAGCAAGAGCCAGTCTGGAGCAACCAGACTAGTGATGAAACAAACGTGGTGCGTCGTGAAGAGGGCCACAAGCCGGTCGGCAAGTGGTCGAACAACGCGGTGAACAGCAAGGAGCGGAAGGGCCCCCACGCAGATCTCGGGGATGCTGGGGAGGCAGACTTCGGTGCTGGAGCTGCTCAGGGTTAGGGCTTCTCAAACCCTAGGTGCACTCACTCGAGGGTCCCTCGGTGGGCGTGCTAGATAAGCGTCGTGCAGGTTCTGAAGATAGCCGGTCCCGCAGGTCTCGTCACACCTACGACTCTCAGCTGGGCTGATGAGGGAGGTAAAAGGTCAGAGATGGCAGGGAACTCGGGTCTCGTCGAGCTGGGCAGTCTTGATCCGTAGGAGAGACTTACAGCAAACCGCAAGCGCTTAGGTGGTGCCTGCTGGTGCAGGGTGGCTACTCCTTAGCCACAAGGGAGAGTCTTCAGAAATAGTCAAGAGTTCCTTTCGTGGAAAGTAGTTCAAGATTCAGAATTATCCAATTTGGGAAGGGGACTCGCTCCTACCTTTATTCTAAGAAAAGGGGCTGGCCCGTGACTAGGTTCTACCTATGGGTGGAGCCAGGAGGGGGGTGGTTACACCCCTATCCTTTGTCCGGCTTCGCCCCAGCTCAGGGGCTGGTGTGCCCCCGAAACTGGTTTGATCCGGGCTATGCACAGTGAGCACCGGGGTGCCACTTGCAATCACCTTCCTTGCAGCCCTGCCTACCTGGGATACACAAACCCTGTCTGGGATGGTGCTAACACCGCCCTCGACAGGAAATCCTTTGTCCAAGCTTCCCTCGCTGGAAGGTCTCCCAGCAGCAGGAGGTCAGACTTGTGTCTGGTGGCAGCATCCATTTTGTGATGCTGAGGCTTGAGTCAACTTTAACCGGGGTTCAAGGTTACTTCCATGTCGTGCCCTTCTAAAAGGGGGGAATGCTAACCCCGTCGCCGGAACTGGCGAGGGGTTCGTATTCCGATTCGTATGACACCTTACTCGACATGTGTAGGTGATGCGATGCCAAAGTTAGCAAATAACCGCGAGGATTATAATGCATTGAAAAGTAGTTGGCCCGTGTCACCATGGAACGGCTATTAGGACTTGGTTCCGCAAGCCGTCGACGGGCTCAGCTCGCGCCAGAGCACCGTCCCACATGATTCCCTGCACTCTGCCTTCAGGATTGATAAGGCCTGCCATAGGAGTGACTGATAGGAATCCATGTGTCCATTTTAGGGTTAGGCGTAGGAATACTACACCTACAGCAACGGGTGATTACACCACGTTGCCCCAGCTGTCGTGCAGCCAGTTGTGTCAGATTTGGGCGGCCATTCCAGGGGTGGCATAATACATGCTGCAGCCCCTGGTAGGCCCTGGGTACACCGATGCCCTGGATACCTGTGGTATGCTGAGACAGGGACTGACAAGGCGGCCCAGTTCCAATTGGTGGATGCACCTAATGTACATGTGTTTAATTTCGAGAGAGAACAGCTAGGCTGTGGGTCTGATTGGCAGGCCCACAGCCGGGGAAAGTCATAAACCAATGAAGCAAAAGCAAAAAATCTGGGTGATCATAGGATTGCAGACCCTACTCTCCTACAATGAGGACGATGCCGTGAGCGGCGGTGCCTGCTACCATGTGCGCCTGCTGCACCCCAGGCTGCAGGTCCCCAGACCAGTCTTGGCCACACCTGCACAACCGGGCCACACCACTTAACTTCCAACACCGGCGTGTGTCAAAGAGGGCCCACCACGTGCCTGTGCAAGCTCCAAGCCCGAGGCCCACTACCTTGGCAGCCTCCTCAGACCATTGCTCTCCTCCCGGAGACAGGCCCATAGCACTCCTTTCTCGATGACGTACTCTACCGGCTCACACGGCAGTCAAGTAGGTCACACATTTGAAACTGAGTCTTGATTCCTGTATGGCAGAGTTCATATCATTGTACGCAAGGAGAGGAGTAAGAGGAAGACGTGGTTCAGTCCTGAGGAAAAAAGGATCCTCGTTACGGAGGCAATCGAACACTACCAACAACTGCTCTGGTGCCACAAATTCTGTGCATCGCAAGCCAACGACACGTGGCTGTGGGACCATGCGGACCGCTGCCTCCGGCCTACACTGTGGTCAAGTAGGTCAAACATTTGGATCTGAGTCTTGAATTATTCATGGCAGAGTCTACATCATTGCACAGGCCTCATCACAGACTGCATCCCCTTTCAGCCCTGGTGCCACTGACTCTGTGCCCCGAAAATCATGGACACTCTCTGGTTGAACTTTGGTGGCATCTGAGTATATGGCATGGGGGTTGTCTTCATCATCAGGTAGCTGATACTGACTTGGTGGTAAAAAGGAGTCTGTAGCACTCTACTCCTCCATTTGCCTGTTTCGGCTTGCTTCTGCCCTCTGCATCATGCCCTGGAAGGACACCTTCTACTGTACCCCGTAACAATCCGCACAATTCACCTTGGACATCGACGAGGACCCGCTCAGCTCTCGTGGCCCTATCACAGTGCACCGCAAGTCACTGACCTGTGGCGGTGTGCCTGTGTCGGCCGTGGTGCATCCGGGGCCACTAACTCTGTGTAGCTCAAGTCATGGACCCTGTCTGACTGACTATTGGATGGCCTCTGAGTCGATGGCCTGGGGGTCATCAACCCCATGTGTCTGTGGCCCTGCGCTGACCGCTGCCTCTGGACTCAACTGCGGTCCACCAGGGCTCACACATCAAATCGAGTCCTGACCTGCCCGGACGACGCATCACCCCAGGATGCACACGCCACCACCGCCAGGACCACCTCCAATCAACAACTGACAGAATCAAAGGAGTCTTACAGCCAGACTATCAGAGTTGATCATGCATGTCTTGGATGCCATCATTAGCTTGGTATCCTGCTCAGATCTTCAGGTGCTACCAACTCAGTGCACCACAACTCATTGACCCTTTCCTATAGATTTTCTTGCTGTGTACAGCTCACGCAACAATGTCACCTCAGGCAGTGGGAAAGAGCTGGGACGATGATGTGGAAGAGGAGGCAAGTGTGCGGACGTGTGAAGGTACAGACAATGGGAGGGCAGGAGGCAACAAGCAGAAGGCAGGAATGCAGACTGTCGGTGGTAGTCCAGCTACACACCAGAAGCTATGATTGAGGTACGTGCTGTGGACTGCGTATGCAACTATGTCACCTCAGACAGTGGGGAAGAGCTGGGACGATGATGGGGAAGATGTGGCAGGTGTAACACACCCTACTGCAGCTGCAGCTGGAATATCCCTAAGGGACACTATCTTGGACAATTTCTTCACATGAGCACGATCAGCTCTGGTGCCCCTACATCAGCGCACTGCGACTCGCCGACCCTTCAGATTGAATATTGGGTGACCTCTGTACTTGCTCCGGCTACCAACATGATGCTTCACAGTTGTTTGTGTTATGTTGGTCTTTCCTATTTCTGGTTTAATAGTGATCACTGTTCAAGTTGTTGCCAGCACCAACCACTCCCTGAGGGCTGGCTCACACTCACCCCACCCCCATCCAGCAAAGGCGTCTCTGGTCAGGTGACCCTTGTAATAAAGAGTGGCCGGGCGCACGTGCCCGTGTGTCCATGTGCTCATTACGTATGCATGATGGCCCCGGACCCTATCAGATTACATTGTGCGTTGTACAGCGTACGCAACCATGTCACCCTAGGCAGTGGTTAAGACCTTGTACATTTAGCTCTGTCGTCCCCCCCTTCATATGTAAGAGGAGTGCGCTGGCCCGGCGTAAGCAAGTCCAGAGTAGGGGTGTGAATGATTGTCCCAGGGCTCTGGGTGTGGTTCAGTCCTGGAAATGTGCAAATGCGTGTGTCCCTGTCGCAGTGTGTGTGTCCATTGGTGAGTGTAAGTGGTCCCTGATGGGAATTAGACAACCACGTATGTAGTCGAGTTCAGCTGCCATGATTTCGAACACCACCCGCACCTGTTCAGCCACCTCCTTCTGGCAGTCTGACATCTGGCCGTGGAATGCGATGTGTGGTTCGGTGACGAGCTGGGAGCCAGCCGTGGTGGTGGGCTGCCCTGCTCCTGGAGGTGGGTTGCCTAAGATGTCCATGAGCTGTTGTAGGGCGTCGGTGTTGAAGGTGTGGAGGTCCTCTTCATCATCAATGATCAGCTGTCGGCTCTGCTCTGCAGGAGGTGTTGATTGTCCCTCTGCTATTTGAAGGGGAGATACATTTTAACATTGTGTTGACATGTATGTTAACGCATTGTTCATGTTTGCATCAGGACTGCATGACAATGTACATTGTGACTGTTTGGGAAGGGCTGACTGTTTGATAAGGGACAGTGGACATTTGTACTACATGATGGATGTGAGGTTGTACAAGTACATTTTCATCTCACAGTTTCCTGCTATGCCAGATGTGATTGACCCGTTTCCACGCACAGGCGGAACCAGTTGTGTCCTCTGTTCTGTAGGGAAAGTGTAGCACTTTGTACCACATTGTCGTCAATGTTGATGTGCTGTTATTGCAATGTGTGTGTGCTGCATTGTAGGAGAGTCGCCCCTGCTGCTCTGATTTGGCTGCCCCTTATCCCTTTCAGGCGGTGTGCCGTTGATGTCTGTGCTTCAACAGTGCTGGGATGTTTCGGACTTGGGTATATTGGGCTCTTCGTCGAGTTGTGACTCTTGGGCATGGTTTGTCTGCAGATCTGTTGTTGATGTCAGGGGTGGTTTGTGCACGTGGAGGTGTCAGAGTGTGGCCTGCTCCTTTTCGGATGTGGTCCACGCTCAGCCACCTCAGTGTCGTGGCGTGTACAATGTCATGATGATTGGATTGCAGCCATGCTAATCGTCGTGTGGTGTCACGTGCATTGTCGGTGTGGCTCACACATACAAAACTTTGCTGGGTTTCGCACGTGTGCATGTGTTGGTTGTGATATTGGTGATGTGTGGGGTGAGACTCCTTTGGGCACATGGTGGACGGGGTCCTACTTGATGTTTGTAATAGTGCTGCAGCGTGCCACGGGGGTCAGGGACATGATCCAGAGTCATTGCGGGTGTGCAGTGTGCTCTGCTTAATTGTGCATATGTGCCATTGTGCACATCTCCCTCTGTGCCCCCAGGCCCTGGTCGGTACTCACCCTGTTGATGTTGTGTCAGGTCATGTTGAGCAGTGTCCGGTGCCACAACTCCTGGCACCGTACCCCGACTGACGACTGTGGCCACCATTTTCTCCATGTCATCCAGCTCCTGGTGTGCCACTGGACCCCCACCTCCAATCTGCGTTGCTGCTTTCATGTTGGCATCGAGTTTCTTCTTGGTTTTGGCCTTCACATCCTTCCAGCACCTCTTGACCTCTTCCATTGTCCTCCTCAACGCTGCATTCACAGGGTCCAAGATAGTCTGCCATATTTACGTCTTTGTTGCCATTGACACGTTGGAGGTGACGAACAGTTGTTGGTAGTGTTCTGTCACCTCCGGACTGAACCGCGTCTTCCTCTTCCTCTTCGCCTTACCAGACCCCGATGTTCCTTGCTGGTCGTCTGTGGGGCTTGTGGGGTTCGCGTTGTCCTCTGCACTCGGTCCCGGTACATCCATGGTACTATGCAGTTTATTTATTTTTTCTTTATTTTTTCGGCTTTCATGGTGCATTTTCCCGCATGATGCGTGGGAATTCCAGGCCTGTCGCTGCTTATCACTGTTTTTTGCATCGCGGTTGGCCACATCGCATTTTTTCTGCATCACGTTGATTTAAATGCGGTTATTTGGCGCATTATCTTGAGACTATCGCATGGTGCCGCCGTGTTGAGATTTTCCCGCGATGGACTGCGATGTGCAAAGTTGCGTTAAGCTAATTTTGCGATAGATATCACACATTCTTGAGAATATCCCCCTCAGTTGTTAAAAAAAGAAAGGCAGTAATGGAGCATGATTTTTTAATATAAAATCTGCTCGATGAATTTTCCTTATTTGCATGTAAATATTTTTTAATACCATACGTGAAACTACTAATATAACACAAGAGCGTATAACATGAGAACTATGCACAAGGCATGATAGTTGATCTTTCTTAGCTGAAATAATGTGAAAATTACTAACTGGATGTTACTCTGTCTTCCTAACCGCAGAAAATAAAACGACAAAGATTCTGCTTTTATTCTTTGTGAAAGTAGTGTAGGTTTTTTCGAAATAATTCTCTCTTGGTAAAATAAATGTAGGCCTCAGCAAATGTTTGTTAGGGGATGTGCTGCTGTGCTCCTGTGCTTTCTGCCCTTGTTGAAAGTGTAACTAATACTTACTTAGAATAAAGGAGCTGTATAGTTCTTTCCTGTCTAGGCGAGGATTGTATGTAACTAATGCTAGAATAATTATACAACTGTATCTAGGTTCTTCCTTCTTCTTTTCTTGGAAGTCTTACAATTTTATGCAGAGTGTTTAGAAAAATTACTTAGGTCATTCTCAGAAGACAGCCACACCATCATGTTTAGCCAATGAAAATGTTTGTAGAGAGTAGAGAAAGTAACATTTAAGCTAAGGCAAGAAAGTAGCATCCTATGAAGATTCCTGTGGGAAAATGCTCCTCGGCTTGTTCACAAGATTTGTGACCTGTCCTGCGTTTGTGGTATGCTGCATGCCATGATGATTGTTGATTCTCTGGCTGGCAGATCCTACAGCTCCTTAGAGACTTTTCGGAGACTTTGCACATCATCGGGTGATGGTGCTGCCCTCACTATACTCTAATGTCCGTGGAGTCAGCCTTTTGAACTAATTGCACGTTGTGCATTGGTATTTCATCTGTAAGTGAGCTGTTGTTTCACTGATGTTTTTTTCTCCTCCTCACTCCTCTATACCTGACTTTCTGATGTTTATTGAATGATATGTGATAATTATTTTAAATCTATACTGTATTCCATGAACCAATTTATGACATTTGAAATGTATTGTGTTTGTGTTTGACCATTCATTTTATGGAATAACAAGAAAACTAATAGAAAAGAATAGAGTCTGTCTTTATTTCAGAGTTATTGAGTTATATGGATATGTTTATAATAACAAATGTTTAGCGTATTTCTTGACTGTAGGCCCTCATGGAGAAATTGCATTCTGTCTTTCATTATTTAGTCCCTTTTAGCTTTACCAAAGATTCATCAGAGGACCTTTGATTTTGCTAACTGTGTGACAATGACTTATGAGCCAGTCATTAGAGTTACGCTTGTGATTATGGTATAGTGGTTGGTGAGCATAGTTAGCTAACAGAAAAATCCCCCAACGTTTCCGCTGCATCAGCAGTACGAGGTATCGTCATTACAGAGAATGTAATACCGATAAAAGCCAATCAAAGACCTTGTTTTGAGTTTGGAAGATATGATACCCTGTCAAAACGTGATGTATATCCCAGACCCCTATCACAAGTGCCTTAGGCTATAACTAACTGGTAATACAGCAGGCAAACCATCTGCAATATTTGTGATGAAATACCTTATATGCCGCTCTCTAATATGGTCCCAAGTCTTTTCCCTCCAAAATACTGGATTGATTTGATATTGAGCAGGGGCAGAGAAAAAGGAGGGGGGTCCAAAACACATTTTCCTCATTCATTTTTCTCATAGGAAAATTGAACATCAACACTGCAAAAACTGCTGAACGTAATTACACCAAATTTGCAGAAGAGTAGTTCTCCATCCAGAAAGCATGCTTTTGTGATTTACTGTAAATACATTCAGTCATTTTTGAGAAATTTAGGCTCAAAAACATTGTATGTTTCATATTGCGGAGAATACCAGATTTTAAGACAAGATCTGATTTTTTGGGGTACCACATCAACAAAGATGTGGCAGCAGCCATTTTAGGACTCTGTACTCAATCCCTTGTCCTCAAAATAAGGTAAAAACATATAGAGAGATGTAGAGTAGTGATACCCTGTCCCCGTAGGCCCGGTGGGGGGGGATACCAGATGGCACACAATGGGGCCAAAAGCAATTTCAATTTTACGCTAAATTTCAAGTAGATCCACAAATCTGTGATAACAGTTAAAAAAATATCCCCAGGTGGACAAGGGCCTGGGGGTCAGTGCTTCTTTACTTTTTTGGCGAGCCCTCGCCAAACATATTCCTGTTCCTTGGAATCTCAACTCCAGAGGCCGCATTTTTTATATGCCCCCTTCCCGAGCCTTTATCAGGCCCTGAGGACCGTATCCAAATGGGCTGCATTTTAATCTGAGGGGAGTGGGCACGGATCCCACTCACCAGGGCTGTTTCTTTAATATTAGGGGAGTAGGATGTGTGGCATTCCTTCCCCATGAGTCTGTGAGGCTCTGAGGACCCCATTCCCTGGGGTCGGCTCTTTAAAATGATTGTATAGGGTGCATGGCTCCCCTCCCTGTGCTGTATATCAGCCGGGGAATCCTGTTCCCCAGGGCCAGATCTAACCAGTGTTATAGGAACTGCATGCCCGGGGACATTGCGGTTTTTTGCCCGGGAGTGTGCAGGTATACCCTGCCCACACTCTCCTGGGCACAAAACACATCTCTTCTCCTGCCCTGGCAGGAGCAGCAAACCCAGCAGCTCCCGCCCAGGTGGGATCAAAGGAGAGTGGGAGTGGCTACTGCCAGTACCACAATGGATATTGGCTGGAGAGCTTATTGAGTCAGTGGTGGCCTAGATGCTCTCCTGGTGGCCCTCAACATTGCTCAAGATGTGGGTACCACTAGTGGGCTTCTGTCACCCACTTTAAAAAACAAAAACAGAAATGGTCAGCTGGGGAGACCGCATGGCCACAGGTAACTTTGGGGTCCCCCCGCTATGGGCAACTGGGCAACCAATTTTTTTTTAAATGAGAATAAATTAGCGTCAGGAGACGCTAATTTATTATTCACTTCTCCAGACAAAGAGCACCCCATAATGCCATACAAGAGCATTTTGTTTATTTTGTTGTACCCTGGTGGTGCCATTAGAAAGGGCAGGGGTACTACCAAGCATTTTTGCAGGGAATGCAGCAGACCCCAGCAACGTTTAAAGAAAATAACAGTAGGTCTCCTGAGTCATTAAATCCATGACGCCAGGGAAGTGTACCATATTTTGTAAACCTCTCTAAACTGTAGTTCGATGCTCTTCAGCTGGAGGGCTAGGCCCTCTTGTGGTTGTTTTTATGGCTGCATTGTGTGGTCTGAAAAATGTTAAAAGTAAGACTCAAAGACATGTTGATTTTTTAAATAAGACCTCATTATGTTTTTTTTTTAACAATCGCTTTTATTATACATTGCATTGTGTGATTTAATGAACTTTAAATTTGATTATAATTATTGGTTATGTTATGGCAAATACAATATGTTTACTTTATATATGTTGAGATGCTGACCCAAAGATGACACCAATAGGGACACCTTTTCTATTTTGAGGTTCGGACCATTTGACAAAGTCAGGAAGTCTGCCTTATTTCACAATGGCACCTTTTATATCAGGTGTCTCCAACCTTTTCTGTAATGAGAGCTACTTATGATCAGTGAAAATCATCTTGAGCTACTGAAGGCCAAGTAACTTGCACATTGTCACCAGACACCCCCTCACCCAGCTTTTTAAACCTAATGTCCATGGAGCCGGATACTATGGTTTGAACAAAATACTATGACTAGGAGTAACATGATGGGGCTGCCATGTGCGTCAGTGAGTGCATGGTCTGTGGGGATGTTTGAACATGTGTGTGAATGAGTGGGATATATATTAATGTGTGACTGAGAGCCTGTATTGCATGGACTTGTGGCACAGAACATACCTTTCACCATATGTGGCACTGTTACATGTTCAACCCAAAAATACATCCATTTTTTTTTAAATGGCAGAAATTTAAACTGCAGAAAAAACGTTCTGCAAAAATGTTCATAATAAGCAGCAATTTCTTGCACTTGATGGAATATTTTTCTGCCCTTTAAATTTCTCACATTTAAAAAATGGCTGTATTTGTCAGTTATAAATATGGCAACATACCTATCAACCAATGGGAGAACAATGCCTGCTGTGTGTAAATGCAACACATTGAAATGGGAGAAAATTCTACTGAAGAGTTAACTTTATGTTTAAATGCATTACATAAAACTCATCATTTTAATAACCTCCCATCTCAAAGTGTACCAGCAGATATTTTACTCCCAGTGACCTGTAGACATGGTGCCATTATTTTACAGGAAAATATAGTCATTTCTTTAAATGTTAGGAATTTTACTTAATAGGCTTAATTTAAAGTAGAGAAAAGCATTAAGACAATGTATCGTAGAAACATTTTTCTTCGCTTTAACCTTCTCCCATTTAAAAGAAAATGAATGTATTTTTCACTTATAAGTATAACACTGTGTCTACCAGCCACTGGCAACAAGAGTCCTGATTTTTGTAAATGCAACACTTTGAAAAGGGCGAAAACTAAAATGAAGAGTTAACTTAATCATTAAGTTAACTCTACATTTTAATTTTCTCTCATTTAAAAGCATTCAGAAACATAATTTTGTTCTCATTATCCAATATTAAGATATCAGTGATTCAGTTCTGAACCTCTGTGACCAACCTGGGTCATTAATTTGAGTGGAACACTGCTCATTAACTCTCTCTGCTATCTACAGCCTTAGAGAAATGTAAAATAAACATAGCCTTTACCTAAATTTAAAAGGAAAATGCAACACTTATTTACTGCAGTTCTTAGTCAAAAATGAACTCAAGTCTAGGAGCTAATCAGAAGGTTTTTCTGCAAGCTACTGGTAGCTTGCGATCAACTGGTTGGAGACACTTGCTTTATATTGCAACATCACATAGTCGCCGTGGACAAAGGTGGGTGTATAGCATTTGGCGCCCTGCCATGCTGAGGCAAATGCAATGTGCAGCTTGGGTTTGGGTGCTTGTTGGGGGTTGGGCACAGCAAAATATTCAGAATACCAAGAGAAGAGCCGTCAAGCAGCAACACCATTGAAGATGTTGGACGCAATTTGATAGTGATCCGAAAACGGAAGGTAACTGATCCTACAGCAAAAGATCGCACATGTGAAGCTTGAACACTAAGCAATCTTCCGCCGTAGGAAGACAGCTTTAAAGACTACAGCACTCCGCCCATGCCACCTCCCAGACCAGGAGCATGACAGGCATGACAGTACACCCTCCCAAGAGCCCTCCAACAGGTTTAGGCTTCGGAGGGAACCGCCTGTGAAAAAGTGATCGCAAACGAGGGGCATGGAAATGGCTATCAGGCTCCCAAGTCCAATCAACAGGTCCATACCCTTTCCAATGCACTAGATATTGAAGCTGCCACCGAACCCTCCTAGAGTCCACAATAGCTTTCACCTCAAATTCAAGGACATCATTCACCAACACAGGCAAAGGCTTGGCAGGGCACTGACTACCAGCAGCAACAGGTTTCAAAAGAGAAACATAAGGACAGGATGTATCTTCAGTGTTGGAGGTAACTCTGCAACAGGAAGGATAATCTAATGACCTTGTCGGGCCAGTAAAATGAGGTTTGAATTTCCATGTACCTTTAATTGCAATATTGTGTGTGGACAACGATACCATATTCCCAATTGCATATGCAGGAATGGGGCGGGGATGGAGAGCTGCATTCTTTTTGTACAGAATTTTGGCTTTGTCTTAATTGACTTGTGCAGTCTGTTGTACCTCATATATGTGATTAACTAAGCTTGTGCTGCTGGAACAGTGGAAATGACTGAAGTGGGCTGAAGTAAAAGATGAGGATGAAAGCCATAGTTGCAGTAAAAAGGAGAAAAAGCAATAGAAGAATGCATGTTATTGTTGAAGACAAATTCTGCAGCCCATAAATATGTACCCCAGTCAGAAGAAGAGTGTAATAACTGACATCGCAAATATTGCTCAGGGCACTGATTCACCCTCTCCATTTGGCCATCTGTCTAGGGATGATGGTTGGATGATAGGCGGATATCAATCTGCAATATAGCATCCAACCCTTTCCGAAATTTAGAAACAAATTGGGAACCCCGGTGTTAGAAATTGGGTTTCTGCTGGGCATAGGTATGCATCTAGGCCAGACAGAACCCACCACTCTAGGCAGGGTAAGGGAGTTACACACCCAAGATAAACCCCGTTCACCCTCTTTGTAGCTTGGCAGAGCAGTCAGGCTTATCCCAGAGACAATGTGTAAAGTGTTTGTGAAACACACACACACACCAGTGACACATCAGGCACATCACAAAAAGAGACTCCACACAAGGTTATATAAAATTATCCTTTGTATTATACATAAAAACGCATTAGACCACAATTACAGAAATCACTGTGCCACTAGGCAATTGTCATAAAAATGCAAATAAAACACAGAAATCATTGTACCACTAGGCAATGATCATAACAGTAGAGGTAGTGCAACTAAGTAAATTGCAGAAGTTATAAATCACTTTGCCAAAAGACGATTATCTTGATCTCACCTGTAGTGCACTGCAGTAAATAACTTCACATATCCGAAAACCTTGTGAAAATACATAATACCACACAGCACGGATGAAAATTTTCATACGTTGCACAGGTCATTGCATCATGTAAAATACCATCATCTGACATATTATGCAGTTTCTGATACCAGCACTGGTCTAAACCGGAGTGAGCTGTGCGGTTTAGTCTCGGTAGTCCAATCCCCTTCTCACCAAGTGGAAGCTGTTGTGGCCTGAGCACTCTGAATTATTACATTTGTTTACCACTGTTGCCGCAGCTCCCACTGTTTGTCCATGCCAGATTTGGGCTGCCACATTCCTTGAGCGCCCGTCTCCTCGAGGCTATGATGAGACGAGGACTGAAGAGCTTAAAGATACGAGTGTGGGTTCTCTGGCCTCCGGTGCTGTGGCCACAGCAGGAACCTTCTCTGTGATGCCATATGAAACCGCCAAAGAAGAGGGCCCCAGCAACAGCAAGTGGAGACCAGGGGAAAGAAAAAATACCTGAGGACTACGCGTGGCATGGCACAGTTGGAAGGTGGATCTTTGCAGCCCTCTATTGCAAGCTTGTCTGCGCCCTCCCATGTAATGGGTCCCCAAGACGATGCCCCGGTGGAGGTGGTTTGTATTGGGATAAGGGACTCCTTGAGCGGGACTCTGGAAATGTCAGGGAATAATTGTAACAGCTTCGTCCAAAACGCAAATCCGGAGTTTCTTTCGGCCCCAGGACTGGTAGCCTCTTCTAGGCAAGAGTCTTTGAGTGTGGTGCAGGAGGATCCTAAAATTATTACCGAATCTACATGTGGTGATCCACCATAAGACCCCTTCAGGGAAAGGAGAGGGGGCAGAAAACAGATATATGAACCAAAAACTTGAGTATTCCTGCTGTCAGCCACAGGCTCCTTTCTGATGGGTGGCAACAAGGAGGGACTTTTTCTCCTGAGATGCCCAGGACAATTTCTTTCGCTAACCGACAGTTCAGATTCTTCTAATCAAGGCATTAAATCCTCAAGTGATGATGAGGTGTCTGATTCAAACATAAACATTTTAACGGTGGATTTACAATTAAAGAAATCGCTGCAAAGAAAGATAAGGGAAACCGGAGGAGGAATAGCCGGCAACTGAAGTGGGACTACTCACCACTCAAATTGCCAATCCCAATGGAGATAATCATGATCTTGATCAAAATGATGTTGGCAATCCAGGTACTGGACCCAGTGCTGTACCTGGTGAGCTCGGGGACCCTTCCCTCACCACCATTCTTTATTCTATTATACAAACGCCCGAGGCAACCTGAATTGAAAGCCGTCAAGTGAGAGTTGCCTCTAAAAACCTGCTGGGGGGATATGGAAATTGAACAAAACTTTTGCTGGAATTGCAGACCAACTAACAAAAGTGGAGGACCGGACGGAGAACCTTGAGACTGAGGTCAACTGTCGGAAGCTCAAAGTATCTCTCAAGGAGTCCTCATGACTGACATTATGTCAAAGTGAGAAGATCAAGAGAACCAGCAAATGAGGAACAATTTGCGATTTCTTGGGATCCCGGAAGGAGTCAGAGCGGAGTGTGGCGAGTAGTCGCTATACTATTCATGGTGAATCTATTAAAAGGCACATTTCCTGATCAGATTAAATGGGACTGGGATCTGGAAATTCAACGGGCACACCAGTTCCCCCTAATGCTGAAGAAGTGCCCGACGAATGAAACTGAGAGACCTAGGGCACTGCTGGTGTATTTTGGCCTTTTTTTTTCTAAGGCAATTTGATTATGATCAAGCTCGCCCAGATGATAAAAAATCTCATGAGGAGGTGGCTTTTTTGTTAAACTCGATTTTGCCCATGCAACTGTTGAGCAAAGATGGCAGATTCTGCAATTGTTTACACCCTTTCAGCAAGATGGTGCTGAGGTTTAGCTTCATAATCCTGCTAGATTAAAAATTATTGTTAATAGGAAAATGCGTAGCTTCACTTCTTAAATGCAAGCCCAAGAATATTTTAAGGAGCTTAATCAGGAGAGAGGCAGTCACAGTTTTCTGAAGTGAAGTACTTTTTAGTACTGGCATTTTTTGATCATGAGAGATAATGGTGTCAGCTAGATAGAAATCTGTCTCTGGTAATCAAAAGTTGTTTACATTTTTTCTTTTCTTTGGCATGGGTGGAGTGTGCGGTGGGGTAGCTGGTTACGCATTCATCATTCAGACTTCCCCTAATTGCTTGGTCGTTGGGGGGGCGGCGGGCTGGGGTTTTGGTGGGGGGGTGGCACAACTTCACACAAGGGATAGTTTTCGATTAGAGGACTATGTTTTTCTTTGCCATTGCTTTTCTTTTCATTGAACAGGCTTAGAGTCTGGTTTAATAAAAAAAATATGAAGGTATGGAGATGGGGGAACGTGGCTGCTCTGATGTCAGGAAGTGGGAAATTACAGATCGCTACCCTGAATATCTGTGGGCTAAATGATCCCAGGAACAGGCAATATGTTTCTCACGGCCTTCAACCGTTATGTGCAGACATTATTTGTCTATAAGAAACTCACATAGAGGAAGCATGGAAGGGTGTGCGAAGGAATTTAGGTTATAGATTAATTGGGGGGACAACACAAGGGGCTCGTACCCATGAGGTTGCAATATTAGCCCGTCACAATATGCTGCAATTTAATCATATACTGGAGGACCTGCATGGACAAGGGGTATTGAGGGATGTCGGTCTCCAAGGTGTACCTCTTTCACTTTATGTTCAGTTTACGGCAGTATAATTGATGATCCCGAGGTATTTGATTGGGTATCCAATGAGTGAGCACATTGGTCCCTGCCAATTATATTGTATGGGGATTTGAATATTAATTTACCAGGTAATTGGGCCATGAGCCAGAGATAAACAGGGAGAAAACCAAAAGTATTAAAGAACTTATCTCGGACACATGGGCTTAGGGATGTTTGGTCTACATAAAGTAGATGGAACACAGGTTTACTTTTTATTCCGCCCCATATCAATCTCATGCAAGATTGGATTATTTTTTGTATCTTCCTCTTTATTACAGGATTGTAGGATTGAACGTTGCTCCGGATTTCTATCTAACCATATCCCTTTAATTTTTTAATTCAGGGGGCGGGGATTACCAAGTAGGTTTTTCCCTGGAAGTTTGAGAGAGCCTTGTTGTACAATGATGAATATCGGTAACATATGGAAAAGTGGATTCCTTAATTTTTTAGAAAGAACGTGGGTAGTGCCCTATTAGGTGCTGTTTGGGATACCCTGAAAGCGTGTATCTAGTAGGAAACTATTCATCTTCTCTGAAGTGGGGGAAAGATGAGAAACGTATTTTGCAGGAGCATCAACAGCACCTGGCCCAAGCAGAAGAAAATCTACTTACAGCATTGCAGCAGAAGACTGGGGTGGATGAGGTTCAAATGGGAGTGGTGTCTACCAAGGTTGCAATGGGAGAATTCTTGCCAAAAAAGCAGCAGCCAAATTAGCTGCTCACAGGGAAAACGTGTATGAGTGTAGTGAAAAGATAGGACACAACTTAGCAATGAGAACCTGGCATGAATTTATACACAATGAAGCTGGTGCAATCAGGGACCCGGTACCTGGACTGGTATCAAAGTGTTGAGGAATGTCCGATAAAATAAAAGCACCAGGGCTCTTGCAAAATAGAGCACACAACCAGAAGTTTCCCAAAGCAAAGGGAAAGTGCACAGAACGAAGACTTTGATGTCCCTGAGTATTCTAAAAACAGGAGGCCAGCACACACAAGCCCTTGGAGATTCTCCCCAAGCAGGATACCACAGCAGGACAAAATGAGTCAGTCCTTTTCCTTCCCCAATAGACAGAAGCAGCAACAGCAGGTCAACCTACCCCTCACACAGTAAAAGCGGTGCTCCTCACACAGTTCTCCCGCTCTTCTTCTTGGCAGGGTCCTCTTGTTCTTTGAAGTAATCAAAACTCCTGAAGTTTTAGGTGAAAGAGCCAATTCCAAGACCTGGTCTGAAACTGACGGCGGACCATGGCGATGCACAATATGCCATAAAAACACTAAGGCTAACTCTTTGTAAGTAGGTATGCCTTTCATGGGAATGAAATAAGACATCTATTAACATATCAACTACCACCAAAATGACGGAAAACCCTGTTTGGCCTTAGTTAATTCCACAATAAAGTCCATTGAGATGGAATGCTATAGAGCAGTAGGAGTGGACATGGGGGTTAACAAGCCAGCAGGTACTTGATGTGAACGTGTGCTTTGTGAGCATGTAGGGCATCTTGGTACATATAGTTTAGCAGCATTAGAACGTGTAGACCACCAAATATATCTTCTAAGGAGTTCTATGGTCTTTTTTTCCCCAGGATAATCAGTATGTATGTGGGAATTACACCATTCCATAGCCGGTGGCTGCAATGGTATTGGAGGATAAACAAACTACCTTGTATGTATAGCAGATTCTGTTCTTTCCGTACCTAATGTGTCTTAGCAAGGGCCTCCAACTCCTTAGATTACAGAGCCTTTAAAGCTTCATTAGTGAACTGTTCTTCGGAATATAAAGCCCCTAAAATAAGTGCCCAGAAATTATGGGTGGGTGTTCATTAAGATTGTCAAGAGAATCATTCCCCAAATGTAAGCGAGCATCAACCTTCCCATGTCTCTTACCTGCCTGGAACTGAATTATAAAGTTGACATCACTAAAGTATTGGTTCCAGCACAGTTGCCGCATAGATAAGGCATGGGCTGACTTCAGGTACTGCAGATTTCTGTGATCTGTGAGAACTGTAACTGCATGCTAGACTCCTAATAAATACTGACACCATTCCTCAAAGGCCCTCTTTATAGAAATTAGCACTCTGTCTCCCACTGTTTAATTGTGTTCTGTGGGGCTTAGTGTATGTGACTAAAATGCCACAGGGTGCAAACAACCAGAATCTTTGTCTCTTTGGGACAAGAGCGGCCAACCACTTATCCGCACCCTCGCCAGCTATTCTCTCTAAAGCTGCCAACCAGGCTCCTACACTAATAGTGTGCTCCCCTGTGGCACTGTCACAGTTCAATTCTGGCTCCCACATAGTGGGCAGCCCACCTTGCTGCATAACTGTCCCTATTGGTGCTCGAGCAGTCCACCCGAGCCAACGTGGCAAGGCCTGGCCTGTCCACTATGGGGGAAAATTCTTACAATCTGGTCTACCCCCCAAACCTCTCCAAAACCGCCACAAAATCCTTCAAGCACTCCACTCTAAAAAGACACCCTGAGACACTGATCTCTAACCTGCGTTACAGCGCAGACAATGGCACAGTCATGAATGACCTTATCTTCTATTCTAGAAGAACATCTGCTTGGCGCAAAACCTTTGCTCACCACTTCAATGTACGTGATACTAAGAACATTCCGTACGGCACTAAGCTAACTATAGCACCCACCTCAACCCTGCGAGCTGACCTCACCATCACTCTCTATAACAAGTATTTGCAATGCAATAGGTCTCGCATTTATACGAGTTTGAGCTATTGGCATTGTAAATGACAATGCTTTTTATTTAAATTTGGTTTTTTTAAAACAGAAATAAAAGACACTGTCATTTACAATGCTAATAGCTCAAACTCTCGCAAATGTGAGACCTACTGCATTGCAAATGCTTGTTTCCGTAGGCATGTGGGTTGCAGCTGGTGCTATTTCTTTGCAAACATAATAGTCTGCTTCTGTAATGTATTTTCTCTTTTCAGAAATGTGACTTCATTCTTGTTTAAAGGATAAGATTTCATTGCACCTAAAGGATGGAGACATGCATTTAGGTGTTATGGGCCAGTTTTGTAGATAACTTGTTTCTAATTGTACATATTTGCTGGATAAGGGACGTAGGCATGGGTGATATGGTGATGTGCAAAGGATCACACACTTTTCAAAAATTGGAAGCTGTAGGTAAAATGCGGATATTCTGATTCTTCAGATAATTAATTACACAATAACCACTTTTTTAAAGTTGACCATAAGCCATAGCATTGTACTACATTGCTAGCAAACTGCATCACATCACATAAATGCCATCAACATATCTATCATGAAAAGGAGACGGTTGGAATACATACTGGTAAGACAGCTCAGTGGAATGTGCACCCGCCACATAGGTTTTTGTTCATCTCCAGCTTTAAACGAAACCCAGCATGGAAGACTTGGCCTTTCACTTTGGGGAAACGGCTTTCATTGGTAAAAAGCGACACAAGGTAGCACAGAGTGTGGTGCGGCACTATATAAATTCTCATGGCTATTGGAAATATAAAAGACAGCAGCGGTGTGGCCAAACATAAACACCCTCAGCCGCCTCCCCCAGCAGGAAACCGCTGTGGCCCCGACCCTCTGTGCTACAGCTAGACCACCGTCGCGTCCACCGACAAAGTTGGCGCGTTCCCTCGAGCGGCGTCCCCCCTCCCGGGAGGTTGCGACCCGCGCGCACAGAGGCGCCTCAGCTCCAGCGGCTAAAAGGCGCGAAGCGAGCGAGAAAAGTCGCTGCTCTCGCCGCTCGTGCCAACCACGCACCCCGCAAGCGTGCACTTAATTAACACCGAAAAACAGAAAAAGCACGCACCAACACAATAACAAACAGAAGCCTCTGACTGAGAGGCGCCAAACTTCGGAGGACCGCATTTTACACCTCCCCGTCGCGTTGTCCACGTTCCGAGGTGCCGTCTCACAACCTCGTGTGACAACACCTCACATGTCTGACGAGATTGTCATGTACCGAGCAAGTACAGTTACTGCCGCGCTGCTACACTAATGCAGTTGTGTATGTGTGTAAGGGAGGTGAGTGTCTTTAAACAGAATAAAGAGATAGGGAGAACTGTATTTGTGTTTAAGAGCGGTGTATACCTAAGGGATGTGCAAATGTAAGGGAAATGTTTGCTTTTTGAAGCAATGTGTGCTTGTGAGTGAGATGTGCGTGCATGTGTGTGTTTGTGTGTGTCTGTTGTGTGAGGATGTTATGTGGTAAGGAGATGCCTGTTTACTAGCGGTCTGAGTGCAACGGGGGTCTGTGCAAGTGAGATATATATGTGTTTAAGAGTAATGTGAGCCACTAAGCGCTACACGTCTAAATGGAGACTATGTAAGAGAGCGTTGTGTCGGAAATAGATGTATGTGTGTATGCTGTGTGGATATACAATGTGTGGTAGAAAATGTGTAAAGAAGATATGTGGCCGGGTAAGCTGTTTGTAAATGATGTGTGCAAGTGAGGGAGAGGTGCCTACGGCGGAGTGACCCATAAGTGCATTTTAGGGGTTGTGTTTCTTAGGGCAAGACTTGACATGCACTTGTAAGAGAGATCTGTACATGTGGTTCTGTATGTGTGTTTCAAGAGAGAGAGTGAGTGAGTGCGGTGTAGGGGGCGTGTTGGTGTAGCTGTGATAGGTGGGTGTTTAAAGAGATGTACGAACGTTAAAGAATGACGCAGGATAGAAGTTAAGAGGGGCGCCAGAGGGAAGGGGTGTGTTTGTGAGATAGAAAGAGAAAAGTGGCCAGGAGAGGGAGTTGTGAAGAATAAGAAAAGTGAAGCACGTGAGTTAAAACGGCAAGGAACAGAAATAGAGAGACAATAGAGTAAAGGGTAAATGTGGGGAAAAGGTCACCAAAAGGAGAACAAGACACAAAGAAAACGAGAGAGTGTAAATCAAGAGTGTGTGTGGTTGCGAGTGGACGGGAGATAAAGGGAAGGGGCGGATAGATGGATTGGGACACAGAACGCGGGAATGAGTTTAGACTGATATGGAGAAAGAGAGGAAGAAAGAGTAGCGGAAGACGACGGAGGAGAATAGTGGGCAAGAGAAGGCACGGAAGAAAGAGTGAACGGAAAGGAAAGGAGGGGGAGGTGTGAAAATAGGAAAGCGAAAGAGGCTCGAGAGGGATAATGTAAGGACGAATGAGAAGGATGGATACGCAAATAAAGAAAAAGTGAAAGCAAATTTGTGACGTGGCGGAGCGTGGCGCGCGCGCTTGGCGGGGGCGAAGGAGCGCATTCCAGGCGGGGGAGCGGACCCTTTGAAGTTTGATGCCGAGGGCGCCAGTGGGCTGAAGCGCTTCCCCAAATGGATTGCATGGCGGCACGATGCACGTGATTGTGCGCGTGCTCGCCATGCAATCCACTTTTGGGAGCACTTTGAAATGCCCCTTTACTAGAGTCTCGCATAGCGATTGCGTAAATGCAATAGCTAGGCGAGACCTAAAAACGGCATTGTTTTGATCCAAGCCTCGACCAAAAACTTGAGTAAATTCGCAGACCTTTTTACCCTCCTCAGAAACCATGTGCACGACACTGGCAGGGTAATTAACTCCCACCCTGATTAGCCCTCGTCCAGCCCATCCAGCCCATCCAACGTGGCTAGCCACCCACAAACCTCTCTAAGATCTTCCAACACTGGCCACCCTAACCTCTCCAGCAAGTCTCCGAGTCTTGTCAACAGAATCACTTCTAGACCTTTGGTCCCCTCCCTACTAGCTCCCCAAGTAGACCATGTCACCGGTACGCCCTCACTGAACTATGATACAGGTCGCGCTTACCTTTCCGGCACCGTTGAGGCCTCAGCCAGTCCTTCCAGCATGACCAGCCACCCACTAACCCCCCTTAGGTCTCCCATCACTGTCCACCCGAACCACTCCAGCACGTCTCCCGGCCTCACCAACAGAATCACCCCTAGACCTTCGGTCCTCTCTTTACTAGCTCCCCAAGTAGACTATGTCACCGTTACGCCCCCTAAGACTTATGATACAAGTCCCGCTTGCCCGTCCTGCCCTCAATCCAACCCGCAAAGGGCCTCCAACATAGATCATTTGGCTTACAACACAGGCCATACTAGTCTTTCCACCCTATCACCTATTCACGCTGTCAGAACTGCTCCTGAACCATTGCCCCCCTGCCCTGTAGCACCTCCTTCTTATAGGGACATCGATTATCTGCACGCCAGAGCTGCCAAACTTACCCAGAGCATTCATATTTCCATCCTGGAGCTAATGAACCTCCTCCACCTCGCTGAACTCTCCCTCCCCAACCTCATGCCCCTGCCAAATACCAACCCCCACATTTGACAGAGCTCACTAAACAACCTCTTCCACTAGCCTTGAGACATCTTCGTCCTCGCAAGCACCCATGCCACCTCTCAGAGGAAGAAACCCGTGCTCTTGTCCTATCCTACAACTCCACCTTTGCCACTCCAAGTCCACTAGATCACACTGAAATGGAAATCCTTGCCACCCTCCGAGACTACAACTCTACCCCAGCTATCCCTCATCATTTAGACGCAAAGGCCGAACACGCCATCTGCATGGTCACTATCAACCCCAACAGACCAGCTACCCTCCGCAACAGAATTGCGGTCAAGAGTAATCAAGCGCCTGTTCACCTGTCCGCCCAGACTCCTGAACCTCCTTCCAAATCTTCTCTATCTGGTCTTTTAATTAATTGCCAGTCGGCAGCTAAGCACACCGCGGATATTGCTGATCTCATCCTCTTTGACTTACTGATCCTTACCGAATCATAGCGCAACGAATCCTCATCTCCATTCCTGGACCTCCTAGTCCCTCCTAACTACAACATCGCAAGGCTAGACAGACAATCTGACAAGGAGGAGGCATTGCCTGCATCTACCTCTCTAACCTTCTGGTCACGGAACTTCTGGCGGACACCACTAAATCCTGCGAATACCTCACCCTCGCTATTCACAGCAACTCAACCCTACTGTGCAACCTGGACATCTCCTTCACCGACCACCTCATGGAAATCATCACAGCTAAGAGTCCCAATATTGCCAATGATATTTTCCTTGGTGACTTTAACTTGCACTGGAACGATCCAAAAGATTCACATGTTAACGCCATCAAGGACCTCCTGGCCGATCAAGCCCTGATCCAAGCCTGCTCACTACCAACTCACTCAAAAGGGGCCACCCTTGACTGGATTCTCTCCAAAGACTCAACAGTCAAGCTCATCTCTATAGACCCATGCGACTGGTCTGACCACCACGCCATCACCTTTCTCCTACCTGGCACCCACAGGACAAGGGCACAGCCACCGGTGATTCCTAAACGCTGGAAATCCGACAAACCCCCCCATCGCATATCACAACAGTAAGCGGCCTCAATGATCACTATTCTGCATCTATTTCAAACCTCTGGGATGATCTAGCCCCACTAAAGCTGAAAAGAACACAAATTAAAGACAGAAACCCCTGGTTCACGAGATCCCTTAACAACAAGAGGAGAGTCCTCCGACAAGCTGAAAGATCCTGGAGGCAGCACCCCTCTGCCGCTCATCTAAAACTCCTCCGCCAGGCCAGAAATGCCTACAACAGGAACATATTCAAGTCCAAAAAAGACTTCTTCAGAACCGCACTAGAGAAGGCCAAGAACAGACCCCACAAGCTATTCAAACTGGTCAAACACCAATCTAACAAATTGGCCAAAACTTCAAAAGAAGCCCCCAAGTCTCTTATATCCTCAGAAGAATTCTCCTCCTTCTTCGCTGACAAAATCTCAGCCCTCGAAAATGAACTCAACTCCATCACATATCCCAAAACCTCTCTCTACCCGCCTCCTCCTGCCACGTCGCCCCCTCAGGCTTCACCCAATAACCATGCTCACTGGTCTTACTTCAAACTCTATGATGATGACTCAGTGGCCAAAATCTTATCTTCCCTAAAACCTAATAACCATTTTAATGACCCGCTTCCTTCCAACTGCCTAGCTGCCGTTGTCCAATCCATTATTCCTAGCTGGACTACAATAATTAACGCCTCTCTCCGGCAGGGCACGATACCCGACTCTCTAAAAGCCAGCCAAGTCCTCCCCACTCTGAGAAAGCCTTCATTGGATCCAGCCTCCCCTGACAACTTCAGACCCATCTCCAACATCCCTCTCTTAGCCAAAGTGATGGAGAAATGTGTGCAGCAGCAGCTAAGTCAACACATCAACAACTTCCACCTGCTTGATGACTTCCAATCCGGATTTAGACCAGGGCACAGCACCGAAACCACTATGCTCCACATCGTTGATGATGCTCTTCAAGCCCTTGACCAAGGCAAATCCGTCTCCTATTCCTCCTGGACCAATCCTCGGCCTTCGACACGGTCAACCATGAAAAACTACTCGAACGCCTCAAATTCAGGATGGGTTTGGATGGCACTGTTCTAGAGTGGTTCAGCTTCTTCCTCCAAACCTAGTCCCAGAGATTCCTTGTCAACGGCAACCTATCGGCACCATCTCCGGTCACGGTTGGAGTCCCTCAAGGATCAACACTTTTCCCCACCCTCTTCAGTCTTCACCTGGAACCGCTTACCGAAGTACTACGCACTGCTAATATCTCCTATCATATGTACGCTGATGACACTCAGATCTACATCAAAACGTCATCTCTCGAAGAGACCCTCTCCCTGAATGAAGCCTTGAAACTCACTGTCTAATGGCTCGCATCCAATCAACTCAAACTCAACGCAAAGAAAACTGAATTTCTCCTGATCGCCCTGCCCAACACCAACCTTGAGCTTCAATCATGGATTAAGGCTATCACAGCCTTGATTTGGCCACGGACCATTGTGGACTATGCCAAATCCCTGGGAATCACCCTCGACAGCAATCTGAACATGCGGGACCACATCAATTCAATGGCCAAATCAGTCAGATTCCACCTGAGCTACCTTAGGAAATTGAAACCCTTCCTCGATGCTCCCGTCCTAAAAATGGCAGTCCTAGCACTTGTCATCTCTAGACTGGAATATGGCTGTTCTACGCTCTCGGATCTACCCAAGATCTCCCTGGCACCTCTAAAAGCCTGCCTCAATGCGGCCGCCAGACTACTCACTGGCACAAGGAAATACGACCATATTTACCCGCACTTGAAAGCTCTCAACTGGCTTCCCCTGGAGGCAAGAACACAGCTCAAAGTAGCATGCATCACGCACAAGGCCTTATATTTTAACTCCCCTGCATATCTGAGGCAGAAACTTGTGATTTCCGGAGGAATCAGAAACTCTGCCAGAGACCTCCTGCTCCAAACTGCACGCTTTCGGAAAAAAAAACTTACAACCGGGCTTTCTACGGGGCTGCTCCAAGAATATGGAACTCTCTCCCACCTGACATCAGAAGAATACCATCTCTGACTCGCTTCAAAAAGGATGCCAAAACATTCATCATGGGTAAATTTCTCACTTAAACTTTGCCTCTACCACTACTACGGCCCTGATCTATAGCCATCTATTGCCTCCCTTCGGATTATCTAGCTCACCCCATCAGAAACCTGGGGCCTTGTCGCAAACATTGGTTAACGTAATCTGTAAATACGTTATCTCGTCTTGAGTATTTGGATATTTAATCTGTAAATATGTGCCCTATCTCCCTTATGTATCCTGCACCCTGCTCTCCCTCATTCGATCCGCAATTGGATGATGCTACGTCTATTCTGTACATGACTATGTTTTCCTGTAAAGCGTTCTGATACCCTAACGGGTTAAGTTTGCGCTCTATAAAACACATAAATAATAATAATAATAATAAGAGTACTCTCCCTCTTGCTACTTGTGATGCATCTGCCTCTACAACGTAGGGCAGATAGTTGTCTGGGTGTTTCAATATAAATGCACTAATAAATGCATTTTTTAGGCTATGAAAAGCCTCCTCTGCATCTGTAGACCAATGAAATGTCACTCCTTTGCGCAGGAGTTCCGTAATGGGAGACGCCAATGCAGAACAGACCACCTATAAAAATAAAGCGCCTATAAAAATTAGCAAATCCTAAGAAGCTCTGTACTTCCTTAACTGAATGGGGTGAGTTCAATCAGCTAATAGCCGAAATATTCAGAGGATCCATGCTTACTCTCTCTTAGGATAACACAAAACCCGAAAAAGTAGCTGATGATGCATTGAATTCACATTTGTCCAACTTCACATAGAACTTATTGTCTTTTAACTTCTCTAGGATAGCCTTGACTTGTTTTGCGTGTTCTTCTACAGAAGAAGAAGAGATTAGAATATTGTAAATGCAAGCAATAGCACAAATGTCCAAATATTCCCTTAAGACTTCATTAATGAAGAATTGGAAAGCAGCAGGCAAATAACAGAGGCCAAAGGGCATAACTAGGTACTCTCACAGTCCAAACTTTGAATCTGTCTTCCTCGTGTATTCAAATCAAATTGTATGCCTCTCTCAAACCCAATTTGGTACAGACAGTCGCTCCCTTTACTTGGTGAAGAAGTGTTTGAATTAATGGGAAAGGATAGCTATTGTTTATTGTTGCGAAAAAATTCACAAGGCCAAACAGCTGCAGAGATGGGAAGCGTAGAAAAACAAAGGGATGCATCAGTTCCCGAGACCATGGGGAGGCGATGCGACAGTTCTGCTGTACGCAGGAGAAGTGATGCGTCAAATAAGGTTTGTAGGGGTAAGTGATGCATTGATTCTGAGGCGGTTCTGGTCCTCGGGTGATGCGTTGGAAAAACGTGCCACTCAGATATGTTGCGTGTAAATCCGGGATGCGTTGCTAATCGTCGAGTGGCGCTGTGTTGGTTTCTTTAGCCACGATCCCTCGATGCGTCGGCGACAGACGCTGCCTCAGTTTCGGCAGCAGCCCGGCGATGTGTGGAGATTCTTCTCACACATTGGTTCTGCGTCAGAAAAACAGCTGCAAGAAGAGCGATGCATCGATTCTCTTGTATAGCGTTGCTTTTCCAGCTCCCAACAGCAGAAACAACCTCCATAGGCCTATCACAGTCACAGACACCTCTTGCCAGGTCAGAACTCCCAGCAAGGAAGTTTAGGGGAGCTGGGGGTAAAGTCTTTGTGTCCTTGAGACTTCAGAACAGGAGGCAAGCTCTACTCCAGCCCATGGAGATCTTCCTCAAGCAGAGGGACACAGCACACAGCAAAGTCCTTCTCCTTTCCGTGGCAGAAACATCTACTGCAGGCCAATACCAGACAGCACACAACAAAGGGGCAGTACTCCTCCTCCAGTTTCTCCATCTCTTCTCCTTGGCAAAGGTTCCTCTTGATTCCAGAAGTAGTCTAAAGTTCAGGGGGTTTTAGGCCTAATACTTATACCCCCAAATGTCTTTGTTCTCTTTCTACAAGGGTCTCTGAGCCCAGTCCAAACCAGTTCTGTCCTTACTGGTGCAGATTCATAAGAATAGGGAAACCCTCCGGGGAGACCTATTGTTTCCTCCCAGGGTGGGTTAACAGAACATTTATCAATTTTTATTGACTCATTCCTTTTTCTATTAGTGAAGACCTTACCTGCGTACCTCAAAGACTCACAGGATTTTTTGATGCATATTGAAAAACAGCAATGGGATCCTGGATACAAACTTATTGTGTTAGACATCACTAGTCTATATACCAGGATAAGGCATGAACATGGTTTGGAAGCTGTAGCACATTTTTTGAAAAAAAAGCCATTGAAATTTACGGAACACAACAAAATGATTCTCCAATTTACGGAGTTCTGTTTGAATAACAACATTTTTGTTTTTGGTGAGGAGTTTTACCACCAGAGGTCAGGTTCTGCGATGGGCACCTGCTTCGCCCCCAGTTACGCGAACTTGTTCATGGGCTGGTGGGAGGAGCAGGTGTCCAAAGTGCCCGGAGAAATAAATATGAGTAAGGTGGTTTCATGGTATCGATATATCGATGACCTATGCATAAATTGGGATGGGTCTTTCGAATCTGCTACCAACTTTATTAACAACCTGAACAAGAATGTTGTGAACCTAGAATTCAGTGGGGAAGTCAGCTCTGAAACAGTGAATCTTCTAGATCTTAAATCAGAGTGGATAATAACCAATTGTTTGTGTCTCTGTACCGTAAACCGATGGCCGGCAATTCGACATTGCATGCCGCAAGTAATCATCTCCCTGGGTTGGTCAGGAATATCCCCTATGGGGAATTTCTGCGATTAAAACGTAACAGCACTAGGGAGGAGGATTTTGAAAAAGCGGCTCAAGAAAGTGCTAGCAGAATCGTTGTTAGAGGGTACAACAAAGAATACTTAAACATAACCCTTCATAGGGTTAGGAATATGTCAAGAGATACTCTACTAAACAACGGAAAAAAGAGGGGAAAAAGAAATGAGACAGGAGAAAATAAATTTAGGATGGTGACTACTTTCTCGAGTGATGCTAATGAACTAAGAAAGATCTTGAGAAAGAATTGGCATATTCTAAAAACAGACAGCATCATAGGCCCAGATATTCCTTCTGCCCCCCTTATAACCTTCAGGAAAGCCAGATCATTAAGGGATAGTCTGGTACAGAGTCATCTATTTACCAAACCAAAGACAGCTGGAACCCTAAGGGACCTTAGGGGCTTTTTCCCTTGTGGAAAATGCAAGGCTTGTGTGGGAAGTAAGAGGACATTCACTTATTTGGTAACTGGCTTAAAGAAACCAAGGCCCATTAACAAGTTTCTCACATGCAATACCAACTATGTGGTATATTGCTTGGAATGCCCCTGTGGCTTACGCTACATTGGTAGCACTATTCATTGTGTCAAGATACGAATTTTGGAGCACATGCGGGCTATAGCCAAGGGGGATGTAACCTATCCCGTTGCGAGACATTACTCTGAGAAACATAACAGTAACAGGGAGCTGTTACGTTATTATGGGTTGGATCATGTTCCAATGAGTATAAGGGGTGGCGATAGAATTAGACAACTCCGCAGGTTAGAATTGCGATACATTATTGACCTGGGAACTAAGAACCCCTTGGGTATGAATGTAGGGGAAGAATTGACAGTTCATCTTGGGGACTAAATATGGAGTGGAGCTCTCTAAGTACTGTTTTTGGAAATGCTTTTGGAAACTTTTGGTAATTTTTGGTAATGAGTGATGTCAGCGATGCGCTTTATTTTAATCAATTCTTTTCATATTTATTTTTGTTGCATTTTGTGAATCAGTAGACTGTTGAAATGATATAGAATTATGATGAAGCTGTAGCCAATTCACGGCGTAATCACAGTTATTTCAGTTTGGCACCGATAAAGCCGATACACGGCGGTATGGTTTCAAATGATTCTTTCAATATGAGGAAATGAATTGCAAATGTAAGGTCAAAGCGTTCAATATGTGATGCCTTGTAATTATCTTAAAATTGTATTCGAGTGTTTTAACCACACTACAATATGGCGCCGTATACTGCAAGGGTATTGTCCTCTGTTGATTTCCATGCTTCATCATGTCATGTGATTCACGTAACGCACTTTAAAACATGCTGCTTTTTGGCGCGCTTAATGAAAACATTCGACTAAGGCATAGCCGAAACGCGTCATGTTCTTCATATTCTCCGTGATTACTATGAAGTAAAGGATTTCAAGATTGCAGAAGTTTCCCGCTGAGTGCTTTCCGAAGTCTGTAATATATGAGGAGTGAGCGCGTATGTGTAAACGCGAATGCACCTTCGCGTTAGAAGCACCCGTCCAGAGAGTGCGCTGTTTAAGCCACAAATATATATATATATATTTATATATTACCTACTGGCGGTCGCCAGTAGGTAGTTATAGTTAGGACCCCTTTTCCATAGGAAATCCGCAACATTCTATTTTGAATAACTTTGGCGCCGGTCGATGAATCCTCGCGAATTTCTCAAAATAGGTGGGGCGCTACGCTCCGCTCCTACCCTGAAAGTCTCGGGGGGATTCGTCAAGCGGGGGCTGAGATAAAAGGGGGGTCCCAAAACGCGTTTTTCCCATGCATTTTTCCATAGGACCTTTAGACAGAGCTACAGCCCGAACGGCTGAATAGAATTACTAGAAATTTGGCAGAGAGGTAGTCCCTATGTCAAGGAAGTGCCTTTTGTAGGTTTGGTGTAAATCTGTTCAGTAGATTCTGAGAAAATAGCCTTTAAATCAATATATATATCTGAGCCCGCTTACGGTACGCTTACCGTACGCTTACCGTACGCGTACGGTGGCGTGCGCGAGCGCGATTCTGATTGGCTCTTAGATCTTAGTAAACATTCGAATCGGCCGAAACCAGGAAGCGGCGTCCGCCATTTTGTCTCTCGCACTGAGTGTTATTTATCAAACATGATGCCCAAAAACATGTTACGGGGCTGTTTTGACAACTCCCTCCCACATAGTCATGTTGAGGGAGTCCCCAAACATCCCCCAAGAGCAAAAACGGTTTTATTTTTTTTTCGGCAATTTCGCCGAGTACGCTTACCGTACGCTTACCGTAAGCGTACGGTAAAAAATAGAAATAAAAAAAACACTATCCACACTTACCCCACCCCCTGTGCTTTTGGTGGCCTTAGGCCACCAAATGTACAGGGCTTATTACATCAGTTAAAAAACTATATTTTGGCAACATGAAATTATAAAATCGAAATAAAAAAAACACTATCCACATTGACCCCACCCCCTGTGCTTTTGGTGGCCGAAGGCCACCAAATGTACAGGGCTTATTAAAGTTGATAAAAACCGTGCACGGAACGCACTGCGTTAAGTGGGCGCGCACGCCTCGAATGGCGTAAAGTAACTTAGCATTTAAAAAACCGTACAAATTCACTGAAAAAACCATAGGTTTCACACACGTTATAGTTAGGAATTAGCATTTAAAAAACCTTGCAAATTCACTGAAAAAACCATAGGTTTCACACATGTTATAGTTAACGGAAATTTTACTGATAAAAAACCAATGAAATTGCCCCGTTATAGTTAGTGCTGGCAACTATAACTCACGCGACCGCAATCTTCTGCTGATGACATATGTGTCTTTTTAAAAAAAAATATTTGTAATATATGTATAGCTAAAAATGTATGGAAGAAGACATGGGCAAATAAGTGTCTAAATACAGTATTAGCATCAGCAGAGGATTGCGGTCGCGTGAGTTATAGTTGCCAGCACTAACTATAACGGGGCAATTTCATTGGTTTTTTATCAGTAAAATTTCCGCTAACTATAACATGTGTGAAACCTATGGTTTTTTCAGTGAATATATATATATATATATATATATATATATATATATATATATATCTATATATATATATATATTCACTGAAAAAACTAAAGGTTGCGGGGGCGTTATAGTTTAGCTTATATTTTACATGCACAAAACCATAGAAGAGCAGCAGTTAAAGTTACCTGAGCTACTTTAACTTATGCCCTCACAATACACTGCTTATAACCTTGCATAATATATCACTGATGGCATGGTCAGTGACATCACTGATGTTATCACTGATGACTTCACTGATGACATCATCCAGTGATTGTCAGTGTTTCATGCATGATTTTGAGTGTTAAACGTATATGCTAAGTTAACAAAACAGAAGGCGGGTGGATGGGTATTGTATGGGCTAAGTTGTGAAAGATGCAATTGCAACATGAGGAGGACTCTCTTTAAGGACCTAATTTTCTAAGGATATCATTTTCTTTGCATTTATGGAACTTGATTCTATTGAACGTTAGGATATGAGTTGTGAGTTGTCTTTACTCTTGCCATACCAATCGACGTAGATGCCCTGAGGAAGTCGCTGGATACTTCCGCAAAGACGTGTTGGCTAAAGTTATTTTTGCTGATGGCTGAAGTGGCTGTAACCTTACAGTACTTGGAATAAACAAGACCAAAGAAGATTTCTACGGAAATATTGTGTGGACTCATACTTTCATTTCAGACTTTTCGCTCAGGATATTGACTCTTAATGCTATATCTGCTCAGCTACTCCATTTCTCTGCTTTGTCAGAACTCCTACTTCAGAATAGTTCCGTATTTCACTTTGGATGCTTGACGCATATTCTTCAATAGTTCCTTGTATTGGAAGTTTATCCAAATTTTTACACTGCCAATACTTCCCAAAGAATTCAGAGTTTTATCATGCAGAAGTGTTTCGTAAACAGGCTGTCATTTGAGGAGGGTAATTCACCAAAGACAATTAAATACTTTCCTTCAAACAGCACATCATACTCTGTTTTTAAAATGTGTTGCAATCTCAAGTGTACAAAGGCAAGCAATTAGTTTGAGACCAGGCACACCTCATCGATGATTAAAAGCTTCAGTTTCTTCAATGCTCTTGACACCTCATAACAAGCTTCGCTGGATAACATTTGGTATTTTAGTTTACTGTCATATTCAACAGGTTGCATTAGTAGTCGATGTACAGTAATTCTTTTAATGCTGTGTGCAGCTAATCCAGTGGGTGCTCTTACTACATGCGATAAATTTGATTCTGTTGTCCTCTGTAGGTAAGAATGAGAACTTTAATTACGTTGTTCAGTTGTCCAACTAACTTTTCGAAACCAACTGTGGAGTGTCATAGAGTGGAGTGCTGTCAAATGGAGTGGCATGGCATAGAGTGGAGAGGGGTGGCACAGAGTTGAGTGGCATGTCATAGATAGGGATGCCATGTCGTAAAGTGGAGTGGAGTGGCGTGGAGTGTTGTAACGTGGAGTGGAATTTCATAGACTGGAGTAGTGTTTCATAATGTGGAGTGGTGTGCCAATGACTGGAATACCATATCGTAGAGTGGAGTAGCATGTCATAGATTGGAGTAGAGTGGCATAGAATGGAGGGGTATAGGGTGGAGTAGAGTGTTGTAGAGCTAAGTGGCATAGAGTGAAATAGTATGTCGTTGAGGGGTGTGGTCTGTCGTAGAATAGAGTGGTGTATTGTAGAGTAGAGTGGCATGGCATTGAGTGAAGTGGCACAAAGTGTAGCGGAGTGTAGTGGATTGTCATAGAGTGGAGGTGCGTGTCATACAGAGCAGTGGAATATGTAGAGATGGATTTGATGAGGTATACATTTTAATCTCTGTGTAATGTCTTTGAAAAATAAATACAGCTGTATTCTTTTCCAACAGTTAAGAGAGTCTCTATGGTTGTTGGTGTTATCTAGTAGTACTGGGCTATGTTCATAGCCGACTTTGTGTTAATAACCAATCGCATAATGCTTTGCTGCTTAATTTAATTTATCATCTAGTTTTCTTTTGGTTTTCATTGTCATGTGAGCAGAAATGTGTGTTTCAAATGCCTTTCTAATACTTGTTAAACTTCACTGCTATAGACATTGTGCTTTATTAGTAGCCCAAATTGTATTTAAGCCAATAATTGTCCTCCTTTCAAAATGAAGCTGTTGATATAATGTACTTTACTTTCATAATGGCCAATCATTTAACTTTATATATATATATATATATATATATATATATATATATATATATATATATATATATATTATCTGCTGGCGGTCGCCAGCAGATAGTTATAGTTACAACCTAGTTTCCATAGGAAATCTCAAAATTCTATTTTGAATAACTTTGGCGCCGGTTGACGAATCCTCGCGAAATTTTCAAAACTAATGGGGCGCTCCGTTCAGCTCCTACCCTGAAAGTCTCGGGGTGATTCGTCAAGCGGGGGCCGAGAAAAAGGGGATCCCAAAACGCGTTTTCCCCATGCATTTTTCCATAGGACCTTTAGTCGCAGCTACAGCCCGAACGGCTGAAAAGAATTACGTTAAATTTGGCAGAGAGGTAGCCATAAGGTCAAGGAAGTGCCTTTTGCAGGTCTGGTGTAAATCTGTTCAGTATTTCTTGAGAAAATAGCATTTAAAAGCATATCAATATCTATACGCGCGCACCGTGCGCGCACTGTGCGCGCACCCTGCCGTGCGCGAGCGCAATTCTGATTGGTTGTTAGATGTCGGTAAACATTCGAATCGGTCGAAACCAGGAAGTGTCGGCCGCCATTTTGTCTCTCGCAGTCTGAGGGGGTGAAAAAAAAAGGTGGAGAACGTGAAAAGGGGGCAGAGTGGACAGTTCCTGACCCCCCTACCCTTGGTCAGGGGGTCACAGAAGGACCCCCAAGGGAGAAACAAAAATATATTTATTTTTTTAAATCGCGAGGTGCGCGCACGGCACGCACTGCGAACCGTGGGTGCTCGGTGCGCGTAGCGCACGGTGCGCGCACGGTGAAAAACCTTTAAAAAAAAATAATAATAAATACATAACTTAGCATTTAAAAAAATGTACAAATTCACTGAAAAAACCATAGGTTTCACACACGTTATAGTTACGAATTAGCATTTAAAAAACCTTGCAAATTCACTTAAAATACCATAGGTTTCACACATGTTATAGTTAGCTGGACATTTCACTCGTAAAAAAACAATGAAATTCCCCCGTTCTAGTTAGTGCAGGCAACTATAACTCACGCGACCGCAATCCTCTGCTGATGACGTCAGATATTACATCACTGATGACATATGTGTCTTTATGAAAAATAAATATTTGTAATATATGTATAGCTAAAGATTAATGGAAGAAGACATGGGTAAATAAGTGTCTAAATACAGTGATGTAATATCTGACGTCATCAGCAGAGGATTGCGGTCGCGTGAGTTATAGTTGCCTGCACTAACTATAACGGGGGAATTTCATTGGTTTTTTACGAGTGAAATGTCCAGCTAACTATAACATGTGTGAAACCTATGGTTTTTTAAGTGAATTTGCAAGGTTTTTTAAATGCTAATTCGTAACTATAACGTGTGTGAAACCTATGTTTTTTTCAGTGAATATATATATATTTGTGTGTTTGGGTCTGTGTTCTTCATTCTTTGTGTGTTTGTGTCTGTGTTCTTCATTCTTATATGTGCAAGATGGTTGGGGTTTGGCTTCTGGACACAGTTTCATTTTTTAGACCAGACAGCCTGCCAAGAAAGCAGATGTTGAAAATGTTTAGGTTTGAAAGGTGTTGAAATAACATGGATATTCTTCTGTTCAAGAATGTGACCGTCCCCACTTTATGGTTATTCACTGTGGTGGCAATGATATAAGACACTTAGGAGTCGATTATGATGCCGTCCGCAAAGGCTCCGAACGGCATCCGATTCGGCCAAAACCGATTCGGAAACCTTGTTTCAGACCGACTCAGACACATTTCCGGATGACCGACCATCATGTCCCGAAAGCATCCAAAATGTCCAACTCTGTTCCGAACGGCATTCGGAGTAACAGTGTAATTCGGAGCCGACTCTTACAGGTCTATGGGCCACGTTTCCAGATGAGCGCTTAGGATGTTGGATTCGGACAGCCTTTCCGAGTCGGTTGTTTTAACACAGATTGGATGCGGCAATCTGACTTTGGGGGCCCATAGCAGGCACCCCTTCGCCCGGGGCCCTCCAAATCCGACCTGTGCGGGTACCCATGGGTGCCCTCTTTCCCAGCATGCAGTGTGGCAAGAATCATGAGGTTTCTGCCACAGGGTGCAATGTTTTCTCCAACCACCCCTTTTCTCAATGGGAGTCTGTGTTCTCGTTCAGAACACAGGCTCCCATTGAAGTTAATGGGAGTCCGACCGAACTGTGTTCGGACACACCGTAATCGGTCGGTTGGACTCCCTGAACTTGAGTCATTAGGAAAGCATTCCCAACCCGATTTGGTTGGACTGCTTTCCGGACAACATCATAATCGGGCTCTTAATTGGAGTTAGACTAGAAATTTAGATAAAGGAGACATTTCTATCTTAATGTCTAAGTTTCTGAACACACATTTTGTGTTTTCTAATATTTCTCAGAGTGGACGTAGTCTACTCTAAATACTGTGAAATTTGAAAAGACTCATAGACATTTCAACAAGACAATCTCAGCATTCCTTCGAGATCATCCAATGTATTCCATTTTTTATTTGAATATAAAATATTGCAATGCCACACTGTATCATCCTGATACCAAAATATCTTGCCTTCTTCCTATCTGCATTAAATTGTTGTTTGAAGTGCCTTGCCACTGGGTTTTTATTATCTGATTTTGTTATGGCCCTCAAGTATTCTAAAATTCATTTCCTCAATGGGAATACTGTGCTGCCTACATATCTTTTTGCACTGGGTCATTCAGTTAAATAAACCACAAAGTAAGTTTTGCACGAAATATGACATCTAATTTTATATTTTTTCTTTATGTGTTGTATCTCAAAGTAACTTATTTCAGAACCATATTTACTTGCCTTGCATGTGGTGTGGGGGGAAATAACCTTATTGTTCTGTTGTGTTCTCTTGATTTCCCTCAAAATGGCTTCTTACTTGGTGGTTCCTATGACTTCTACCTTTCTGGTATGTAATCTTGATCCTATAAAGCTGGATAGCACCCAATGTTTCCTCATGTGATGTCATAGACAGCCCTAGCGCTAAGACACCTTGGCATACATGCACTTTATAAAACTTTCCTTCATTCATTCATTATAGTTAATGATGGATCTGAGAAGGTGGTGATAAACCTTATAGTTATGCTTTTCTCACTTATTATGTTCTCCCTAGTTAGGTACTGGGTACCAAATATTAAATCCTTTCTTTTAAGCCCTGCCACTCTCCTTTCAGCAATTTCCAACACCTTGCTTGGGTAGACTCTTGTTCTAAGTCTTAGCATGAGGTCATCTTTTGCTCATTCATATGAAGCAGGTGTACTGCAATTTAATTTAATTCTAACTAGCTCCCCAGAGGGTATGTTCCATTTTACATGTGTGGGATGACAGCTATTTGCACGTAGTACATTGTTTCCTGCTGCTGGTTTTCTATATAATAAAGTGTGTAATTTGTTGGCAATTATTTAAACCTTTACATCTTAAAAGTTTACAGGCTTGTCACTGAACTCTAGGCTCAGTTTTACATTGAAATTATTGTCATTAAGCTTGTCTTCAAGGGACTCAAGATTAACTCTGTTTTCCATCCATAGTACGAATAAGTTGTCTATGTAACGGAGCCAAAGAGATACTTCATCAAAATGCTATATTCGTTTATCGTAAGTAGACACCTGCTCTCCCACAAGCTCATGAATAAATTTGCATAGCTTGGGGGAAACATATCCCCACCATTTGTAGTATAATGTTTCTATGTTCAAATAGGCACAAAGGTCGCATCCTCAAAAGGTCATTGCAAGCCTTTAAACCTAGACCATGAATAATACATGTGTATAAACTGTATACATCCATTGCCGCCAGCAGGGCACCAGGTGCCACATGTAAGTCGTTTATTTTCTTTATAAAATCAGCCCCATTCTTCACATAGCAAGGAAGAGTTTTCACAAAGGTAAATCAAAAGTAGTCTATATATCGAAGTTTTCTCCAACAAACTATTTATAGACAAGACAATAAGTCTCCCTGGTGGTTTTTATCTATTTTTATGTGTTTTTTGTAACATGAGAACATGGGAATAGCTGGAAAGTAATTATTTAAATAGAGATATTATTCAGCTTCCAAAATTCCCTTTTCCCCCTAATTCATTATTTTGGTGTGATATTCCATTGTCAACTGCCTGTGTGTGTTATAGTTAGGTGCATATTTCAGTGAGAACATTAAAGTTTTCAACTAGAAAAACACAGAAATTAACCAATTATAGTTATCAGAGCTAACTATAACATGTGCCCCCACCATGCACTGCTTATGACCTCACTGATAACCTTATATGATCAGTTTATTATTTTGTTTTATAGTTTATATAGTGGTGGGTAACTACCATATTCCTTTTCTACTTAACTTGGTTCAGCATGTGTACAGCTAATGGGTGTAAGTGTTTACAAAACGCATGTGTTCCAGTTGGTCGGAAATTCTGCTGTTCGGAAGAGACAGCGATATGTGGTCAGAACAATGATGGCCAGACCAACTAAAACCAGCAGCCCTACCGAAGGAGGCGGTCAAGAACCTGGGCTTTTGGATTGATAGAGGTCTCTCTTTTGACACTCAATCCAAAGTAGTCGCAGGGACCTTTTGGGCTCCTGAGAGGCTTAAAACCTCTACTTGGCTTTTTCGAGCCCAAAGTCCGGCAGACTATTTTACAGGCTACAATCTTATCTAGACTGGATTATGGCAATTCCCTATATTTAGGTGCCAACAAATCCTGTATTCAGCGCCTTCAGAGAATACAAAATGCAGCAGCACGTACTCTACTGGCGCTTATGAAACTTTGTTCAGTGTCTAGGTTTCTACCTAAACTACACTGGCTACCAGTAGAGAAAAGAATCCAATTCAAGACACTATGCGTTGTTCACAAAATCTTGACTCAACAAGCTCCCCCAGTCCTAGCAGACTTGCTAACACCGTACGTCCCGAGCTGTGTCCTGCGGTCAGCTGACCAAGGGTTGGCATGCACCCCCAGAGTTTTAAGAGCCGGAGCTGGTGGTCGTTCTTTTAAAGTCTTGGCGGCCAAACTCTGGAACTCCCTTCCGACTGCTATTAGAGGTATCCAAGATCACCTAGCTTTTCGGAAAGCCAGAAAGACCTGGCTTTTCCCGGCGTAACTACTTACAGGTATTTTTGGGTAGCGCTGGGACACCACGTTGCTGGGGTTGTTACGGCCTGTACAAATCTGTTAAAAAAAAAGAAAATGTGCTCTTAATGTATCATAGGTTTGTAGAGGGAGTGAACACGTTATAAATCTTTGTATTGAAGTGTAACTCTGTGTGCAGATGACAGATGTCTAACACAATAAGTTTGTATCCAGGATCCCATTGCTGTTTTTCAATATGCATCAAAAAATCCTGTGAGTCTTTGATGTACGCAGGTAAGGTTTTCACTAATGGAAAAAGGAATGAGTCAATAAAAATTGATAAATTTTCTGTTAACCCACCCTGGGAGGAAACAATAGGTCTCCCCGGAGGGTTATCCCTATTCTTATGAATCTTGGGGATATGATAAAACGTAGGCATCCCTGGTTTTTAAGACCACGTTCCCTCCTTTGTCTTACAAACCAGGGAGAATTACAGGACAGAAGCTCTTAGACAACTGTCGGTTGAGGAGAGTTATCATAAAATCCCCAAAGAGGTGTATATGGACAGCATTAAAAGATATCTTGATATGATTAAATCGTGGCTTGATAAATCTATGCTGAGTATGGAAGAGTATTTGTTTCTTCGATGTCTCAATCCAGTGGTGCCTACGTTTTATCATATCCCCAAGATTCATAAGAATAGGGAAACCCTCCGGGGAGACCTATTGTTTCCTCCCAGGGTGGGTTAACAGAACATTTATCAATTTTTATTGACTCATTCCTTTTTCTATTAGTGAAGACCTTACCTGCGTACCTCAAAGACTCACAGGATTTTTTGATGCATATTGAAAAACAGCAATGGGATCCTGGATACAAACTTATTGTGTTAGACATCACTAGTCTATATACCAGGATAAGGCATGAACATGGTTTGGAAGCTGTAGCACATTTTTTGAAAAAAAAGCCATTGAAATTTACGGAACACAACAAAATGATTCTCCAATTTACGGAGTTCTGTTTGAATAACAACATTTTTGTTTTTGGTGAGGAGTTTTACCACCAGAGGTCAGGTTCTGCGATGGGCACCTGCTTCGCCCCCAGTTACGCGAACTTGTTCGTGGGCTGGTGGGAGGAGCAGGTGTCCAAAGTGCCCGGAGAAATAAATATGAGTAAGGTGGTTTCATGGTATCGATATATCGATGACCTATGCATAAATTGGGATGGGTCTTTCGAATCTGCTACCAACTTTATTAACAACCTGAACAAGAATGTTGTGAACCTAGAATTCAGTGGGGAAGTCAGCTCTGAAACAGTGAATCTTCTAGATCTTAAATCAGAGTGGATAATAACCAATTGTTTGTGTCTCTGTACCGTAAACCGACGGCCGGCAATTCGACATTGCATGCCGCAAGTAATCATCTCCCTGGGTTGGTCAGGAATATCCCCTATGGGGAATTTCTGCGATTAAAATGTAACAGCACTAGGGAGGAGGATTTTGAAAAAGCGGCTCAAGAAAGTGCTAGCAGAATCGTTGTTAGAGGGTACAACAAAGAATACTTAAACATAACCCTTCATAGGGTTAGGAATATGTCAAGAGATACTCTACTAAACAACGGAAAAAAGAGGGGAAAAAGAAATGAGACAGGAGAAAATAAATTTAGGATGGTGACTACTTTCTCGAGTGATGCTAATGAACTAAGAAAGATCTTGAGAAAGAATTGGCATATTCTAAAAACAGACAGCATCATAGGCCCAGATATTCCTTCTGCCCCCCTTATAACCTTCAGGAAAGCCAGATCATTAAGGGATAGTCTGGTACAGAGTCATCTATTTACCAAACCAAAGACAGCTGGAACCCTAAGGGACCTTAGGGGCTTTTTCCCTTGTGGAAAATGCAAGGCTTGTGTGGGAAGTAAGAGGACATTCACTTATTTGGTAACTGGCTTAAAGAAACCAAGGCCCATTAACAAGTTTCTCACATGCAATACCAACTATGTGGTATATTGCTTGGAATGCCCCTGTGGCTTACGCTACATTGGTAGCACTATTCATTGTGTCAAGATACGAATTTTGGAGCACATGCGGGCTATAGCCAAGGGGGATGTAACCTATCCCGTTGCGAGACATTACTCTGAGAAACATAACAGTAACAGGGAGCTGTTACGTTATTATGGGTTGGATCATGTTCCAATGAGTATAAGGGGTGGCGATAGAATTAGACAACTCCGCAGGTTAGAATTGCGATACATTATTGACCTGGGAACTAAGAACCCCTTGGGTATGAATGTAGGGGAAGAATTGACAGTTCATCTTGGGGACTAAATATGGAGTGGAGCTCTCTAAGTACTGTTTTTGGAAATGCTTTTGGAAACTTTTGGTAATTTTTGGTAATGAGTGATGTCAGCGATGCGCTTTATTTTAATCAATTCTTTTCATATTTATTTTTGTTGCATTTTGTGAATCAGTAGACTGTTGAAATGATATAGAATTATGATGAAGCTGTAGCCAATTCACGGCGTAATCACAGTTATTTCAGTTTGGCACCGATAAAGCCGATACACGGCGGTATGGTTTCAAATGTTTCTTTCAATATGAGGAAATGAATTGCAAATGTACGGTCAAAGCGTTCAATATGTGATGCCTTGTAATTATCTTAAAATTGTATTCGAGTGTTTTAACCACACTCCAATATGGCGCCGTATACTGCAAGGGTATTGTCCTCTGTTGATTTCCATGCTTCATCATGTCATGTGATTCACGTAACGCACTTTAAAACATGCTGCTTTTTGGCGCGCTTAATGAAAACATTCGACTAAGGCATAGCCGAAACGCGTCATGTTCTTCATATTCTCCGTGATTACTATGAAGTAAAGGATTTCAAGATTGCAGAAGTTTCCCGCTGAGTGCTTTCCGAAGTCTGTAATATATGAGGAGTGAGCGCGTATGTGTAAACGCGAATGCACCTTCGCGTTAGAAGCACCCGTCCAGAGAGTGCGCTGTTTAAGCCACAAATATATATATATATATATATATATATATATTTATATATTACCTACTGGCGGTCGCCAGTAGGTAGTTATAGTTAGGACCCCTTTTCCATAGGAAATCCGCAACATTCTATTTTGAATAACTTTGGCGCCGGTCGATGAATCCTCGCGAATTTCTCAAAATAGGTGGGGCGCTACGCTCCGCTCCTACCCTGAAAGTCTCGGGGGGATTCGTCAAGCGGGGGCTGAGATAAAAGGGGGGTCCCAAAACGCGTTTTTCCCATGCATTTTTCCATAGGACCTTTAGACAGAGCTACAGCCCGAACGGCTGAACAGAATTACTAGAAATTTGGCAGAGAGGTAGTCCCTATGTCAAGGAAGTGCCTTTTGTAGGTTTAGTGTAAATCTGTTCAGTAGATTCTGAGAAAATAGCCTTTAAATCAATATATATATCTGAGCCCGCTTACGGTACGCTTACCGTACGCTTACCGTACGCGTACGGTGGCGTGCGCGAGCGCGATTCTGATTGGCTCTTAGATCTTAGTAAACATTCGAATCGGCCGAAACCAGGAAGCGGCGTCCGCCATTTTGTCTCTCGCACTGAGTGTTATTTATCAAACATGATGCCCAAAAACATGTTACGGGGCTGTTTTGACAACTCCCTCCCACATAGTCATGTTGAGGGAGTCCCCAAACATCCCCCAAGAGCAAAAACGGTTTTATTTTTTTTTCGGCAATTTCGCCGAGTACGCTTACCGTACGCTTACCGTAAGCGTACGGTAAAAAATAGAAATAAAAAAAACACTATCCACACTTACCCCACCCCCTGTGCTTTTGGTGGCCTTAGGCCACCAAATGTACAGGGCTTATTACATCAGTAAAAAAACTATATTTTGGCAACATGAAATTATAAAATCGAAATAAAAAAAACACTATCCACATTGACCCCACCCCCTGTGCTTTTGGTGGCCGAAGGCCACCAAATGTACAGGGCTTATTAAAGTTGATAAAAACCGTGCACGGAACGCACTGCGTTAAGTGGGCGCGCACGCCTCGAATGGCGTAAAGTAACTTAGCATTTAAAAAACCGTACAAATTCACTGAAAAAACCATAGGTTTCACACACGTTATAGTTAGGAATTAGCATTTAAAAAACCTTGCAAATTCACTGAAAAAACCATAGGTTTCACACATGTTATAGTTACCGCAATCTTCTGCTGATGACATATGTGTCTTTTTAAAAAAAAATATTTGTAATATATGTATAGCTAAAAATGTATGGAAGAAGACATGGGCAAATAAGTGTCTAAATACAGTATTAGCATCAGCAGAGGATTGCGGTCGCGTGAGTTATAGTTGCCAGCACTAACTATAACGGGGCAATTTCATTGGTTATTTATCAGTAAAATTTCCGCTAACTATAACATGTGTGAAACCTATGGTTTTTTCAGTGAATATATATATATATATATATATATATATATATATATATATATATATATATATATATATTCACTGAAAAAACTAAAGGTTGCGGGGGCGTTATAGTTTAGCTCATATTTTACATGCACAAAACCATAGAAGAGCAGCAGTTAAAGTTACCTGAGCTACTTTAACTTATGCCCTCACAATACACTGCTTATAACCTTGCATAATATATCACTGATGGCATGGTCAGTGACATCACTGATGTTATCACTGATGACTTCACTGATGACATCATCCAGTGATTGTCAGTGTTTCATGCATGATTTTGAGTGTTAAACGTATATGCTAAGTTAACAAAACAGAAGGCGGGTGGATGGGTATTGTATGGGCTAAGTTGTGAAAGATGCAATTGCAACATGAGGAGGACTCTCTTTAAGGACCTAATTTTCTAAGGATATCATTATCTTTGCATTTATGGAACTTGATTCTATTGAACGTTAGGATATGAGTTGTGAGTTGTCTTAACTCTTGCCATACCAATCGACGTAGATGCCCTGAGGAAGTCGCTGGATACTTCCGCAAAGACGTGTTGGCTAAAGTTATTTTTGCTGATGGCTGAAGTGGCTGTAACCTTACAGTACTTGGAATAAACAAGACCAAAGAAGATTTCTACGGAAATATTGTGTGGACTCATACTTTCATTTCAGACTTTTCGCTCAGGATATTGACTCTTAATGCTATATCTGCTCAGCTACTCCATTTCTCTGCTTTGTCAGAACTCCTACTTCAGAATAGTTCCGTATTTCACTTTGGATGCTTGACGCATATTCTTCAATAGTTCCTTGTATTGGAAGTTTATCCAAATTTTTACACTGCCAATACTTCCCAAAGAATTCAGAGTTTTATCATGCAGAAGTGTTTCGTAAACAGGCTGTCATTTGAGGAGGGTAATTCACCAAAGACAATTAAATACTTTCCTTCAAACAGCACATCATACTCTGTTTTTAAAATGTGTTGCAATCTCAAGTGTACAAAGGCAAGCAATTAGTTTGAGACCAGGCACACCTCATCGATGATTAAAAGCTTCAGTTTCTTCAATGCTCTTGACACCTCATAACAAGCTTCGCTGGATAACATTTGGTATTTTAGTTTACTGTCATATTCAACAGGTTGCATTAGTAGTCGATGTACAGTAATTCTTTTAATGCTGTGTGCAGCTAATCCAGTGGGTGCTCTTACTACATGCGATAAATTTGATTCTGTTGTCCTCTGTAGGTAAGAATGAGAACTTTAATTACGTTGTTCAGTTGTCCAACTAACTTTTCGAAACCAACTGTGGAGTGTCATAGAGTGGAGTGCTGTCAAATGGAGTGGCATGGCATAGAGTGGAGAGGGGTGGCACAGAGTTGAGTGGCATGTCATAGATAGGGATGCCATGTCGTAAAGTGGAGTGGAGTGGCGTGGAGTGTTGTAACGTGGAGTGGAATTTCATAGACTGGAGTAGTGTTTCATAATGTGGAGTGGTGTGCCAATGACTGGAATACCATATCGTAGAGTGGAGTAGCATGTCATAGATTGGAGTAGAGTGGCATAGAATGGAGGGGTATAGGGTGGAGTAGAGTGTTGTAGAGCTAAGTGGCATAGAGTGAAATAGTATGTCGTTGAGGGGTGTGGTCTGTCGTAGAATAGAGTGGTGTATTGTAGAGTAGAGTGGCATGGCATTGAGTGAAGTGGCACAAAGTGTAGCGGAGTGTAGTGGATTGTCATAGAGTGGAGGTGCGTGTCATACAGAGCAGTGGAATATGTAGAGATGGATTTGATGAGGTATACATTTTAATCTCTGTGTAATGTCTTTGAAAAATAAATACAGCTGTATTCTTTTCCAACAGTTAAGAGAGTCTCTATGGTTGTTGGTGTTATCTAGTAGTACTGGGCTATGTTCATAGCCGACTTTGTGTTAATAACCAATCGCATAATGCTTTGCTGCTTACTTTAATTTATCATCTAGTTTTCTTTTGGTTTTCATTGTCATGTGAGCAGAAATGTGTGTTTCAAATGCCTTTCTAATACTTGTTAAACTTCACTGCTATAGACATTGTGCTTTATTAGTAGCCCAAATTGTATTTAAGCCAATAATTGTCCTCCTTTCAAAATGAAGCTGTTGATATAATGTACTTTACTTTCATAATGGCCAATCATTTAACTTTATATATATATATATATATATATATATATATATATATATATATATATATATATATATATATATATATATATATATATATATTATCTACTGGCGGTCGCCAGCAGATAGTTATAGTTACAACCTAGTTTCCATAGGAAATCTCAAAATTCTATTTTGAATAACTTTGGCGCCGGTTGACGAATCCTCGCGAAATTTTCAAAACTAATGGGGCGCTCCGTTCAGCTCCTACCCTGAAAGTCTCGGGGTGATTCGTCAAGCGGGGGCCGAGAAAAAGGGGATCCCAAAACGCGTTTTCCCCATGCATTTTTCCATAGGACCTTTAGTCGCAGCTACAGCCCGAACGGCTGAAAAGAATTACGTTAAATTTGGCAGAGAGGTAGCCATAAGGTCAAGGAAGTGCCTTTTGCAGGTCTGGTGTAAATCTGTTCAGTATTTCTTGAGAAAATAGCATTTAAAAGCATATCAATATCTATACGCGCGCACCGTGCGCGCACTGTGCGCGCACCCTGCCGTGCGCGAGCGCAATTCTGATTGGTTGTTAGATGTCGGTAAACATTCGAATCGGTCGAAACCAGGAAGTGTCGGCCGCCATTTTGTCTCTCGCAGTCTGAGGGGGTGAAAAAAAAAGGTGGAGAACGTGAAAAGGGGGCAGAGTGGACAGTTCCTGACCCCCCTACCCTTGGTCAGGGGGTCACAGAAGGACCCCCAAGGGAGAAACAAAAATATATTTATTTTTTTAAATCGCGAGGTGCGCGCACGGCACGCACTGCGAACCGTGGGTGCTCGGTGCGCGTAGCGCACGGTGCGCGCACGGTGAAAAACCTTTAAAAAAAAATAATAATAAATACATAACTTAGCATTTAAAAAAATGTACAAATTCACTGAAAAAACCATAGGTTTCACACACGTTATAGTTACGAATTAGCATTTAAAAAACCTTGCAAATTCACTTAAAATACCATAGGTTTCACACATGTTATAGTTAGCTGGACATTTCACTCGTAAAAAAACAATGAAATTCCCCCGTTCTAGTTAGTGCAGGCAACTATAACTCACGCGACCGCAATCCTCTGCTGATGACGTCAGATATTACATCACTGATGACATATGTGTCTTTATGAAAAATAAATATTTGTAATATATGTATAGCTAAAGATTAATGGAAGAAGACATGGGTAAATAAGTGTCTAAATACAGTGATGTAATATCTGACGTCATCAGCAGAGGATTGCGGTCGCGTGAGTTATAGTTGCCTGCACTAACTATAACGGGGGAATTTCATTGGTTTTTTACGAGTGAAATGTCCAGCTAACTATAACATGTGTGAAACCTATGGTTTTTTAAGTGAATTTGCAAGGTTTTTTAAATGCTAATTCGTAACTATAACGTGTGTGAAACCTATGTTTTTTTCAGTGAATATATATATATTTGTGTGTTTGGGTCTGTGTTCTTCATTCTTTGTGTGTTTGTGTCTGTGTTCTTCATTCTTATATGTGCAAGATGGTTGGGGTTTGGCTTCTGGACACAGTTTCATTTTTTAGACCAGACAGCCTGCCAAGAAAGCAGATGTTGAAAATGTTTAGGTTTGAAAGGTGTTGAAATAACATGGATATTCTTCTGTTCAAGAATGTGACCGTCCCCACTTTATGGTTATTCACTGTGGTGGCAATGATATAAGACACTTAGGAGTCGATTATGATGCCGTCCGCAAAGGCTCCGAACGGCATCCGATTCGGCCAAAACCGATTCGGAAACCTTGTTTCAGACCGACTCAGACACATTTCCGGATGACCGACCATCATGTCCCGAAAGCATCCAAAATGTCCAACTCTGTTCCGAACGGCATTCGGAGTAACAGTGTAATTCGGAGCCGACTCTTACAGGTCTATGGGCCACGTTTCCAGATGAGCGCTTAGGATGTTGGATTCGGACAGCCTTTCCGAGTCGGTTGTTTTAACACAGATTGGATGCGGCAATCTGACTTTGGGGGCCCATAGCAGGCACCCCTTCGCCCGGGGCCCTCCAAATCCGACCTGTGCGGGTACCCATGGGTGCCCTCTTTCCCAGCATGCAGTGTGGCAAGAATCATGAGGTTTCTGCCACAGGGTGCAATGTTTTCTCCAACCACCCCTTTTCTCAATGGGAGTCTGTGTTCTCGTTCAGAACACAGGCTCCCATTGAAGTTAATGGGAGTCCGACCGAACTGTGTTCGGACACACCGTAATCGGTCGGTTGGACTCCCTGAACTTGAGTCATTAGGAAAGCATTCCCAACCCGATTTGGTTGGACTGCTTTCCGGACAACATCATAATCGGGCTCTTAATTGGAGTTAGACTAGAAATTTAGATAAAGGAGACATTTCTATCTTAATGTCTAAGTTTCTGAACACACATTTTGTGTTTTCTAATATTTCTCAGAGTGGACGTAGTCTACTCTAAATACTGTGAAATTTGAAAAGACTCATAGACATTTCAACAAGACAATCTCAGCATTCCTTCGAGATCATCAAATGTATTCCATTTTTTATTTGAATATAAAATATTGCAATGCCACACTGTATCATCCTGATACCAAAATATCTTGCCTTCTTCCTATCTGCATTAAATTGTTGTTTGAAGTGCCTTGCCACTGGGTTTTTATTATCTGATTTTGTTATGGCCCTCAAGTATTCTAAAATTCATTTCCTCAATGGGAATACTGTGCTGCCTACATATCTTTTTGCACTGGGTCATTCAGTTAAATAAACCACAAAGTAAGTTTTGCACGAAATATGACATCTAATTTTATATTTTTTCTTTATGTGTTGTATCTCAAAGTAACTTATTTCAGAACCATATTTACTTGCCTTGCATGTGGTGTGGGGGGAAATAACCTTATTGTTCTGTTGTGTTCTCTTGATTTCCCTCAAAATGGCTTCTTACTTGGTGGTTCCTATGACTTCTACCTTTCTGGTATGTAATCTTGATCCTATAAAGCTGGATAGCACCCAATGTTTCCTCATGTGATGTCATAGACAGCCCTAGCGCTAAGACACCTTGGCATACATGCACTTTATAAAACTTTCCTTCATTCATTCATTATAGTTAATGATGGATCTGAGAAGGTGGTGATAAACCTTATAGTTATGCTTTTCTCACTTATTATGTTCTCCCTAGTTAGGTACTGGGTACCAAATATTAAATCCTTTCTTTTAAGCCCTGCCACTCTCCTTTCAGCAATTTCCAACACCTTGCTTGGGTAGACTCTTGTTCTAAGTCTTAGCATGAGGTCATCTTTTGCTCATTCATATGAAGCAGGTGTACTGCAATTTAATTTAATTCTAACTAGCTCCCCAGAGGGTATGTTCCATTTTACATGTGTGGGATGACAGCTATTTGCACGTAGTACATTGTTTCCTGCTGCTGGTTTTCTATATAATAAAGTGTGTAATTTGTTGGCAATTATTTAAACCTTTACATCTTAAAAGTTTACAGGCTTGTCACTGAACTCTAGGCTCAGTTTTACATTGAAATTATTGTCATTAAGCTTGTCTTCAAGGGACTCAAGATTAACTCTGTTTTCCATCCATAGTACGAATAAGTTGTCTATGTAACGGAGCCAAAGAGATACTTCATCAAAATGCTGTATTCGTTTATCGTAAGTAGACACCTGCTCTCCCACAAGCTCATGAATAAATTTGCATAGCTTGGGGGAAACATATCCCCACCATTTGTAGTATAATGTTTCTATGTTCAAATAGGCACAAAGGTCGCATCCTCAAAAGGTCATTGCAAGCCTTTAAACCTAGACCATGAATAATACATGTGTATAAACTGTATACATCCATTGCCGCCAGCAGGGCACCAGGTGCCACATGTAAGTCGTTTATTTTCTTTATAAAATCAGCCCCATTCTTCACATAGCAAGGAAGAGTTTTCACAAAGGTAAATCAAAAGTAGTCTATATATCGAAGTTTTCTCCAACAAACTATTTATAGACAAGACAATAAGTCTCCCTGGTGGTTTTTATCTATTTTTATGTGTTTTTTGTAACATGAGAACATGGGAATAGCTGGAAAGTAATTATTTAAATAGAGATATTATTCAGCTTCCAAAATTCCCTTTTCCCCCTAATTCATTATTTTGGTGTGATATTCCATTGTCAACTGCCTGTGTGTGTTATAGTTAGGTGCATATTTCAGTGAAAACATTAAAGTTTTCAACTAGAAAAACACAGAAATTAACCAATTATAGTTATCAGAGCTAACTATAACATGTGCCCCCACCATGCACTGCTTATGACCTCACTGATGACCTTATATGATCAGTTTATTATTTTGTTTTATAGTTTATATAGTGGTGGGTAACTACCATATTCCTTTTCTACTTAACTTGGTTCAGCATGTGTACAGCTAATGGGTGTAAGTGTTTACAAAACGCATGTGTTCCAGTTGGTCGGAAATTCTGCTGTTCGGAAGAGACAGCGATATGTGGTCAGAACAATGATGGCCAGACCAACTAAAACCAGCAGCCCTACCGAAGGAGGCGGTCAAGAACCTGGGCTTTTGGATTGATAGAGGTCTCTCTTTTGACACTCAATCCAAAGTAGTCGCAGGGACCTTTTGGGCTCCTGAGAGGCTTAAAACCTCTACTTGGCTTTTTCGAGCCCAAAGTCCGGCAGACTATTTTACAGGCTACAATCTTATCTAGACTGGATTATGGCAATTCCCTATATTTAGGTGCCAACAAATCCTGTATTCAGCGCCTTCAGAGAATACAAAATGCAGCAGCACGTACTCTACTGGCGCTTATGAAACTTTGTTCAGTGTCTAGGTTTCTACCTAAACTACACTGGCTACCAGTAGAGAAAAGAATCCAATTCAAGACACTATGCGTTGTTCACAAAATCTTGACTCAACAAGCTCCCCCAGTCCTAGCAGACTTGCTAACACCGTACGTCCCGAGCTGTGTCCTGCGGTCAGCTGACCAAGGGTTGGCATGCACCCCCAGAGTTTTAAGAGCCGGAGCTGGTGGTCGTTCTTTTAAAGTCTTGGCGGCCAAACTCTGGAACTCCCTTCCGACTGCTATTAGAGGTATCCAAGATCACCTAGCTTTTCGGAAAGCCAGAAAGACCTGGCTTTTCCCGGCGTAACTACTTACAGGTATTTTTGGGTAGCGCTGGGACACCACGTTGCTGGGGTTGTTACGGCCTGTACAAATCTGTTAAAAAAAAAGAAAATGTGCTCTTAATGTATCATAGGTTTGTAGAGGGAGTGAACACGTTATAAATCTTTGTATTGAAGTGTAACTCTGTGTGCAGATGACAGTTGACTGCTTGCGTAAGGTATGTTCCACACACATTTTTGGGTTCTGCAGAAAACATTTTTAACAGGGCAAAGATACTACACAGTAGATACTAGGTATTGTGAGCTGCCTTGAGTTATTAGGCAGAATCATCTCAGCATATCGTATCAATTTCTACATAACAGAAAAGACTGTGTACACCAGGTACTAACTTATATACATGTGCTACTTTTGCTTCAGAAGATGGACTGTTTGTAAAGTTTTTGCCACAGTATGAAGGCTACATATCTTCAGACCCTGGGTATTTTAAGCGAATAGTGTATTTTTTGACAAGTCTTGCAATCAATCAGGGGATTTATAAAGCGCGCTACTCACTCGTGAGGGTTGTAGGAAGGTGGAATCTGACTGCATGGTTGCCCCCACTTTTTTCCTGGTGTTTTGTTGGTTTTCGACTTAGTCTGGCTGGGAACCTACTATTCAGGACTCCAGCCTATCTGCTTTCACCCTTAAATTGATTACAAGTACTTTAGGTACACCCCAGATTGGATTCTGGGGTACCCTTATAAGTCCCTAGTTTGTGGTATACTATGTAACCAGGGCATAGGTAACCCAGAGGCCTAGCAGGGGCTGAAGCATGTATTGTGCCACCCCTGGGAAGCCTTGCAAAATGACACCACAGGACTGCTACTGCAGCCTGGGTAAGGTGGTGCATTCACCCCATACTGAGATATAGGTTCACTATATCTCCCCATATCACTGCACATATAAACCTATCAGTCACCCCTATGGCAGGCCTTACTAATCCTGAAGGCAGGGTGCTGGGTTTTATGTGAGAGGGTGCCCATGCATGAGCAGAGCCCCTCTGCAGCCTTCGGAACCTTTATTCCAACCATATACTCTTAAGTGCATTATAACCAAACGGTAAATGCTAACTTTGGAATGGCTGTGCGGAAACATGTCGTGTTTGGTGTCAAACACCTTGGAATCATACCCCAACACCAGTAACTGGTGTGGGAGTATGATCCCACCCTTCTAGAGGGAGAGACATGACAGCACCGGTATAGCCGGTACCAGCTAACAGAGCCCTGGCATCACAAAATGGATGCTGTCAGCCACAGACACGAATCTGCCTGCCTGCTGCTGGATGAAACTCCAGCAGGGGAGGCCTGAATAATAGGTTTCCTGTCACAGGGAGGTGTCACCACCTCCCAGACAGGCTTTAGTGTATTGGGGTTGGGTGGGTGCACTACAAGAGTGCTTTGAAGTTCAGCACTGGGGGCACATTTGGTGTCCCTGTGCATAGTCCAGTTCAAACCGGTTGCAGGGGCTACCAGCCCCTGCTCTGCCGCAAAACTGGGCAAAGGAAATGGGTGTAGCCACCCCTCTTTCCCGACCCTCCCATAGGCGAGTCCCCAGAGTATGTCCAACCCCTTCCTTGGGTACAAAGAAGGAACCCCTGACTACAGGACTTTAGATTACACCTGGACGTAACTCTAATACTGAATCCTGGAACTTCGATGATCTACATTGAACTAGATGACTGAAGAATCTCCCTTAGAGTAAAGGAGTTACTCCCCTGCAAGACAGGCACCAAAGACGCATCTGTCCGGTTTGCATCTCCGAAGCTCCCGCCGAACTCTGAAGAATTTTGCAACACAGGAGGTGGGTTTCCGTGGTCTCTGAGGTCGATCTGTGCACTCAGCAATTCTGAGAGCTGCATCCCTCGTGGAAGACCGTGCAACCTGAACCCCTGGAAACCGCGACCATTTGTAGAAGCATCAGCTTTCCAGCGATTCCTGCAGCTGAGCTTTGGGTTACTTGTGGCCCTGTCCCAGAGCAGCATTTGCACCGAAGATTGCCCGCTTACACACTACAAGTGTCCCGTGAGCTGGCCCTTTGTGTTTTCTCTCGAGGTCCCTTTGAAAGCCCCAGTCCGTCGACTGGTGGGTCTCTATGAAGGCAACTTTACTTCTAATTGGGCTTACCTGGTTGCTCCAGACATGCCTTGACTCTCCATGCTTGGGGAGTCCCCAGGACCTGGCTGGTCCACACCGAAACATCTTTTCTCTTCCTGCGTGTGTTGTTGTTGCCAAGGCTTGTTCGGTCCAATCCGGGCACCGACACCGCAGCACTCAACATCCTTCGTGGGACAGCTGGAATCCAGCTCCTGGTCATCATTGACGCCTCCTGGTCCTAGTGGCTGCAGAGTCAAGCTTCACCTCTTCGCACCTGAAACACCCGACATCGGTGGACATTTGTCTATCGTGCCCCTGGTCACTGGCAAGTGACCCAGACTCTGTCTCCTCTGCTTTCAGGTTCTTCTGATCTTCGATCCAGGCTTGGATCACACCAGACACTTCTCTCCTTCCCGGCAGCAGCACTTTGCAGCAGATAGCAATTGAAATCAACGATGATTCCCGACACCATTGGGTGAGGTAACTCAAGTACTCCGTGGGTGCTGGCCCTAGAAACCCTAAGTCTAAAGGGGTTTGCTCAAAGTCCTCTCCTAAGTGTCCTTAGCTTCTAAAATTCAAACCGCAACTTTCCCATAGAATAGTACGGGGCTCACGCCTCTGTTCTCACACTGCACGCATCCCCCGTGGGTCTCCTGTGTCACTAACTTGGGTGCTTCCTTAGGGTCCCAACGATTCTATGTGCTCTAGGCACTGTGTCTAGCCAAGTCGTGGTTCTTATACCACTTTCTTAATACATGGTTTGGTCTGCGCCTAGGGCCCATTGTATATAGTGCTATTTACTGTCGTTTTAGAACTGTATTATTGTGTGCCTTGCTCTCTAACTTCATAAAGAGGTTAGTAGAGAGTGTTTAGAAATAAATACATATATTTTATATATATACCTTGTGTGGGTCTCCTTTCATTTAGTAATTCAAGAGGTTTTAATCTGGTAAACCATACTGCTTTACATTCTCTAGACTTAGCCTGAAGGCTGCTCTCCATAGCTAAATGAAAAAGAGGAGGAGATACCCTTGAAATCCATTCTGGGACAGGGTCAATACCAACAAAAAACACAAAGGGCCACGTTCAACACATTCAATTATGAAATTCCTACACAACGTTAGTGCTTAGGGGGAATAATAGATCATGCTAATACAATACAGAACAGTATTATTGAGTCAACGCAACACAGAAAACTAGTAATACACTTATTAAAAACATATGCAATTTATTCCAAAATCATCAAGGATTTAAAAACATTTCATATTAAAATACATGTACATTATCACGAGAAAACAATGTACATGTATTTTAATATGAAATGTTTTTAAATCCTTGATGATTTTGGGATAAATTGCATATGTTTTTAATAAGTGTATTACTAGTTTTATGAGTAATAATACTGTTCTGTATTGTATTAGCATGATCTATTATTCCCCCTAAGCACTAACGTATAGGAATTTCATAATTGAATGTGTTGAATCGGGACCCTTTGCTCTCCATAGCTACCACTAGGATAGCTTTCAATAAAGGTTGTCTTTAAACCTATCATCAATAAGGGTTGTTTGTACTGGTGCAAGATGCCCACTATAATTAGTGGACAGCATATTCCAGGCCAACCTCTCACAAGGGTCACAAGGTGCTGGGAGGGGTGCAGCTCCGGTTCAGTCAAAGAGCCAGGTCTTGAGGTTCTTCCTAAGGTGTGGAGGGTGGGGGAGCGTCTGATGTTCACTGGGAGATCATTCCAGGCTTTGGCTGCGACGTAGGAGAAAGCTCTTCCTCCTGCTCTGGTTCTGTGGATGCTGGGGATCTCTGCAAGGGCGAGGTCCGTGGAGCGAAGGTTCCTCTTGGGTACGTGGAAGGAGACCCTCTCGTTCAGGTATTTGAGTCTGATGTTGTGGCGGGATTTGTAGGCAAGGGGAGCAGTTTGAAGGTAACTCTCTTCTTGACTGGGAGCCAGTGGAGGTTACGTAGGTGTTGGGTCATGTGTTCGTGCTGTGGGGTTCCAAGGAAGAGTCTGGCTGCAGCGTTCTGGGTGGTCTGTAGTCTGTGTAAGAGATTTCTGTTGATTCCGGCATAGAGGGCATTGCCGTAGTCCAATCTGCTGGTAATGAGTGTGTGGGTGACGGGTTTTTCTGCATTTTGGGGGTATCCATTTGAAGGAGGCGTTGAGGATGATGCTGAGGTTCCGTGTGTGGTCTTTTGGGGTAAGTGGACTCCCAAGAGTGGAGGGCCACCTGGTGTTGTCCCAGGCAGAGGTGGAGGGTCCGTGGATGAGGACTTCGGTCTTCTCCGAGTCGAGCTTCAGGCAGCTGCTTTTCATCCAGGCGGCCAGGTCTCTCATTGCTTCCTGGAAGCAGAGTCTGGTGTTCTCTGGGTTCTTCGTGAGGAAGAGGATGAGCTGGGTGTTGTCAGCGTAAGACACTATGCTGAGCCGGAGTTGTCTGACGATGGCGGAGAGGGGGGCCATGTAGATGTTGAAGAGCGTAGGGCTGAGTGATGATCCTTGGGGAACTCCGTAGTTGATCTGTGTGGGTTCGGAGAGGAAAGGAGGGAGTCTGATTCTCTGGGTTCTGCTGGAGAGAAAGGATTGGATCCAGGAGAGGGCTTTCCCTCGTATCCCTGCATCGTGGAGGCTGGCTGCGAGGGTGCGATGAGAGACGGTGTCGAAAGCTGCGGAGAGGTCTCGTAGGATGAGGGCTGTGGTGTGCCCCTGGTCTAGTAGCAAGAGGATGTCGTCGGTGGAAGCGAGGAGGGCCGTCTCAGTGCTGTGGTTGCTGCGGAATCCGGACTGGAGGCATCTAGGATGTTTTTTCTTCAAAGAAAGCAGTCACCTGGGTGTTTTTCGAGTCTCTCTGTGAGTTTGGCAGCGAAGGGGAGGAGAGAGATGGGATGGTAGTTCTTCCAGTCATCAGGGAAGATGCCGGATCCGAAGGAGGCATTGATGGTGCGTCCAAGTTCAGGTGCAATGGCGGCGGCTGCCCTGTGGTAGATGTGCGGTGGGCAGTAGTACGTGGGGGCTCCTCAGTGTGTGTTCTTCATGGTCACGGTGGTGTGTTCGACGGTGGCAGGATTCCAGGTGGTGATGATCGGCTCTTTTTCGGTGGTGGTGGAGCGTGGGGTGGTGTCCGGCGTCTGTTCGTTGAAGTTGTCGTAGAGGGCCTTGATTTTCAGATGGAAGTAGGAGCTGAGCTTGTTGCAGAGATCCTGGGACGGTGTGATGTTTTTGGCTTCGCTGGGGGTTTTGGTGAATTGCTGTATGACGTTGAAGAGTTCTTTAGCGTTCGTTGCGTTGGTGTGGATTTTGTACGCAGTGGTGGCCCATCCAGAGGGGCTGTGTGGTATGGCTGAAATGGATGTTTGTCCCTCCTGCGAAGATGGGGTCGAGGGTATGTCCAGCTCTGTGCATGGGGGTGTTGACGAGCTACATCAGTCCGAGGTTGAGGAGGTTGTCGAGGAGGGTGATGGAGTCAGGGTCGCTGCGGTTGTCGAGGTGGAAATTGAGGTCTCCGAGTAGAATGTAGTCCGTGGAAGCAATGGCATGGGGTGCGACGTGGTCAGCGATGGTAGTTGCGGACTGTGTGTGTGGTCCGGGGGGTCTGTAGGTGAGGGTGCCCCGTAGCGTGGTCCTGGGGTTGGTCTGGATCTGGAGGTGTTCTGTGTTGGAGTGGGGGTCGCTTGTGTTCGAGGTGGAGTTGAAGGGAGGTCTTGTGTGCGGTGAGTACTCCTCCTGGGCGGTGGGGGCAGTCCCTTCTCTGGATCTTGTATCCATCAGGGGTGGCGGCGGCGATGTCGGGGTCAGAGGTGGCGCTCGTCCTGGTTTCGGTGAGGAAGGCGACATTGAGCGAGAGGGTGTCGAGCAGGTCCCAGATCTCTGTGGCGTGTCTGTGTAGGGAGCGTACGTTGAGGAGGATGCATGTCAGGGCTCTGGTGGTGCGGGCGTCCAGCGAGTTCTTGGGGGCGCAGTTGATGGTGAAGGATCGTCGGCAGTGTCTGCAGGAGAACTGTCCTAGGGTGAGGTTCGGTGTGGCTCTTTGGCAGCCATTGAGTCTTCAGGGGGTGAGTGTGTGGAGGGCGGCGGAGATGTATCGGTAGGCTTCCGGAGATCCAGGGTTCCTGGCAATGGCCACGGTTGGGGCGCAGACAGGCTTGTCTTTGGCGTGCCCGCTGTGTGGCTGTGTAGTGGCCGGCATTTCAAGTGGGAGGTGCGAGGGAGGTGCAGCTGGGAAGCAGGAGTGGGATGTGGCGGTGGGACGGGCTGCGGGGGTTGCAGCGGCAGGTGGGGGAGCGGCAAAAGATCAGGCGGAACAGAAAACGATGGAACAAGGGCACAACAACAAACGCTAAGCACAAGGCACAAAAACGATGGAACTAGGGCACAACAACAAAACACTAAGCACAAGGCACAACAACGAAGCATACAATGTAAGGCAAAGGTAAAAATAGAGAGGGCAAAAGTGAAGGCTCGAACCCCTACCAGCCTGGGCAGAGGCAACAGCACGGCAGACCGGAACTACATGGGGGGAGAGTGGGTCCATGGCCAAGGTCAGAGGTCCTGCTCGTGCTCACCATGCAGCGGCCGGCATTTTATGTAGGAGGTGGGAGGGAGGTGCAGCTGGGAGGCGGGATTGGGAAGCGGCGGTGGGAGGGGCGGCGGGGGCAGCAGCAGTGGGTGGGGGAGCGGTAAAAAGCGGGCGGAACGGAAAACAATGGAACTAGGGCACAACAACAAACGCTAAGCACAAGGCACAAAAATGATGGAACTAGGGCACAACAACAAAACACTAAGCAACAAGGCACAAAAACGATGGAACTAGGACACAACAACAAAACACTAAGCACAAGGCACAACAATGAAGCATACAATGTAAGGCAAAGGTAAAAATAGAGAGGGCAATAGTGAAGGAGAGAGCGCCAGGAAGCAAATTAGGCTCGAACCCCTACCATCCTGGGCAGAGGCAACAGCATGGCAGAACGGAGCTACGTGGGGGGAGAGCGGGTCCCTGGCAGAGATCAGAGTGTACACCGTTCTTAGTAGATACGGTTTTCAATCCTCTTTGGTGTATTTCTCATGTAAGTTTCACTGTCTGCAAACAGTGTGTTACAGAGTAAACTTTATCCATAGAGTAAACACTGTTTACAGTATCCACTTTTCTACTCATATTAACTTCATTTTTCAATGTGGGTTCAGTGACTGTGAGGGGTTTGATACAGATAAAAGCTGTCCATGGTGGGGCATTATTTTGGACTAGACATTGGGTATTTTGAGGAACTTAGCTTTCTCTGAATAGTTGTACATATATTAAACAGCATGTGCAATGAGGATTTTCCATATATCTGTGGTTGTTTGTTAATGTGAACTAGGCTACCTGAGAAGTGTATGGTATAGGGTCAATGTTGCACATAACACATGCTTGCTACACCGAAGGGAGTTGTATCTGTGATGGCATTAATGATACTTCATATTATTCTAACCTATTTTGTACTTCCTTTCAGGCATCTAATGCATGCTAGTTTATAGAGGAATGTGTACAAAAGAAGCTTGAATGGTGTCATCAGTGATGTCATCAATGATATCATAAATGATATCATAGAGCATGTAATTAGTGATGTCAAGTGTAAGGTCATTAGCAGTGCGTGGCAGGGGAGCAAGTTATAGTTAGCTCTGCTAACCGTAAATAGTGAATTTCTGTGGGTTTTTTTGTTAGTTCAAAACGTTAATGTTGTCACTGACATATTCACTTAACTATAACGTTACTTTGACTCTTGGGGGCATATGTATCAAACTCCCGCATGGCGAATCCCAATTTGCGATATTTTGCGATTAGCAAATTGAGATTCGCAAAGCGGGATGTAAAAAATAAATCGCAAATATTTTGCGATTTCTTAAAAATCGCAAAATATTCTCAGAAACCTCATTTGCGATTTCTTAATAGCGAAATTCGCAAATTAAGAAATCGCAAAAATGTGAATCTGCAATTCAGGTGCAGCCTGATGACATCACAAACAGGAAACTGGAGTGATTTCCTGCACCTGCTCACCTGAGCCACACCCAGAGGCTACTTGGAGAGTGTGAGGAGGCATCCCAGGAGAGAGTAACCAGCAATGGTTTCCAACAAACAACAGGAGGGCAAGGATGCAGAGAAGAGGAAGAGGAAGCATAAGTTTACAGAAAAGGAGCAGGAGGTCCTCATTGAGGAGATGGTGTGCAGCCATGAGCTCCTCTTCGGCAAGAAGGCACTGCGTGTCCCAGAGGCGAGGAAAAAGAAATTTTGGCTGGACATCCAAAATAGGGTGAATGCAGTGGGAGTGACCAATCGTACCATTGAAGAACTGCGCAAGCGGTGGTATGACATGCGCCAGAGGTCGAAGGTGAGGGTGGCAGCCAGACTGAAGGACACAAATCAGACTGGAGGAGGACCATCCACAGCAGAACACCCAACACCCCACGAGGAGCTGGTGGAGTCCACTCTCCTGCCTGAGAGCGTCGGTGGTGTGGGTGACATAGACAGCTCCGACCCTGCATCCAGCAGCCAGGGTAAGATGCATGCAAAATCAATCTGCACTCATCCCTATCCCATGCACACTTCCCCAAATGCGCATAGTAACCTCCCAAAATGTCATTCCAGTCCAAGTCTTACAGCACACCCAGCAATGCATCATGGGACTTGTAGTACTATGTCTGACAGTGTGTCCATGAGACAAAGGAAATTTAATGCAACATGTGGGTTGGGGATAAGTGAATGATACAGTGTCAGAGGTTAGCCAAAACAAACTGTAGGAACTTTATTGATTGCCAAATGCAGACAAAGACACAAACTCATGTAGTCCCCTTTACATCCACAGCACAATCCAGGGCACGTGAAGACAGCGCAGAGGGAGAGGAGCCTGCACAGGCGGAGGACTCCAGTGACGAGACTGAGCAGATTCCAATCCAGCGCAGGAAGCGCGCACGTGTACCCCCACTGCCTCCATTTGGGGACGAATTACCTGCCACAGGGGATGACAGTGACAGGAGAGAGGGGAGTCAGGGTGTGTCACACATGCCCATTCAGGACACACGAAGGCCAGGGAGTAGACCACAGGACACACGCAGTTCAAGGCCCAGGAGCAGCACTGCGACTGAAGCCGAAGGATCCGTCTTCTCAGGTCTGGAACATAGCATGCTTCAGGAACAGCGCCTGCAAAGCAAAGCACTCAGATCAATCAATAGGCAGCTATGTCGTATGCACAAGGACCAGAAGAACATGGGGGAGGGCATCATGGCCATGGCAGGTGCCATCCGTGACCTATGCGACACTTTGAGGCACAACCAAGCCGCCAGTGATAGGGCTGGCCGACGTGCCAATGCACGCCTTCACAACTATACAAAGGCCGTGAACCGCCTCTGCACCACCACCAGCACCCTCACACGCAGAAGCGTCACTATGCAGGTCGAAATGGCGCACTGCTGCCAGGATATTGCCCGAGGACTTGCACAGGTCACCACTGCTGTGGAGCAGCTGCAGACGGCCAACGCAGGTGGCAGCGCACTCATGGCCTCTGCCGAGAGCGAAGACACCTCCAGTAGGAGCAGCATCACTCCTACAATGCCAGGGGAAAGACGACGCAGTGCCAGACAGGGTGCAGGACAAGGGAACACCATGGGGGCAACTCAGCCTGGACCTCACCGAAGGAGGTGAACATGAGCGGTGACACTTACTGCAAAACGGGTGAAGTAACCCTACTATGCTGTTTGCACAGTTCCTTGTGCCTTACCTGCACTGTGTGCATAACATGTGCTGGGTACAGCTACAATTTTCATTATTGTGAAGTGTGAATAAACACTGCACACATTATCAAGCTTTTTTGTCTAATTTCATCATTACTCACCTAGAAGTAGTTTTGTGTGATCTCAGTCCGTCTCTGGCGTCCAGCAGCTGCCCCAACTCCTGATGCAGGTCTGGCAGGGGGAGCAGGGCGCTCGTCATCCGATGTGTCTGTATCGGCCACATCAATTGTGGTGCCTTTTCTCATTGCCATGTTATGTAGCATTGCACAGCTTGCCACGATTTTACAGCAGGTCTCAGGGCTGTATTGCAGTGCGCCTCCACTTTTATGCAGGCACCTGAAGCGGCTCTTCAGGATTCCAAACGTACGCTCAATGACGCAGCGTGTAGATCTGTGTGCCCTGTTGTAGCTCCTCTCACTTGCATTTGCAGGATCCAGATATGGGGTCAGGATGAAGTCCCGCACTGCATAGGCACTGTCACCTGCAGGGATAGACACAATAGGTAAGTCAATGTCCCTCCCCCCCTCAAGTGATGTAGTGGATGTATTGATGTGTGCCATGTATTTACCTAGCAGGTATCCCTCCCCAAACTCTCCAGCACTCAGACGTCTGTGTATTCCACTGTGTCTGAAGATGAAGGAGTCATGTGTACTGCCGGGGTATTTGGGTACAATGTCAGTGATGATATACTTTGCGTATCACACAATCTGTATATTGAGGGAATGGTAGCATTTCCGATTTCTGTAGACATATTCAGTTGCTGATGGGGGTGTGATGGCCACATGGGTCCCATCGATGCAGCCAATGACGTGGGGGAAACGTGCAATCTGGTAGAAGTCCAGTTTTGTTTGCTGTAATGCCTGTTGGGTGGTGGGGAAGTATATGTGATGTGAGAGCCTCTGTAGCATTGCATCTAGAAAGGCATGTAAGAAGCGCGAAAGTGCACTCTGTGACACCCCACCAACCTCCGCTATTACCCGTTGAAAACTCCCTGACGCCAGGAGGTGCAGGGAGCACAAGACCTGCACATGTGTGGGAATTGTTTGTGTCCTGCGTGTAGGGTGTTCCAAGTAGGGTTTCAGCTCCTCAATCAGGTCCATTATGGTCTGTGGGTGCAGTCTGTACTTGTCATAGATGTCCTCTTCAGTGGGCTGGAACAGAGTGATGCGCAGCCTGAATATACGTTCCTGTCTCATTCTCCTCTGTGCAAGAGCCCGAATACGCAGCCTCCTGGCTATCACGAACAATGCTGCGATTGTGGTTGGGTCTGTTGCATTGTGGGGTGGTTTAAGTACCTTGCACCAGTTTACCACCTGCATGCAATTGGTGTTAATAGCGATTTCTTAAATTACGAATTTCGTGAAATCGCAATTAGCGACTTTTTCATACATGTGTTAGCGAATTCTTATTTTGCGATATCCTTTTTGCGATTTTCGCAATGTTAAGAAATCGCAATTTAAGAAATCGCACGGAAAATCGCACATTTCATGTTTCGCAGCCTAAGAAATCGCTAATTTAGCGATTTCTTAGTTTTCACTAGGAATGTGTGTCATACATATGAAATTGCAAAAAATCAGTCGCAACCGCTGTTTTTTGCGATTCGCAGCGTTTGCGACTAATTTTTGCTTTCATACATATGCCCCCAAGTTTATTCAGGGAATTTCTAAGGTTCTTTTTAAACAAAAACTGTTTTTTTTAATCACACCTAACTATAACTTTACTTTAACCTTTGTTTTTTTTCAGTGAATTACTAGGGTGTTTTTTTTAACGTAAAGAAACATTTTATTACCACACATAAAGCCAACCCCACCCCGTGCACAGCCTTTGGTGGAAGGCACGTAGACCCCCCCTCCCTGAGCTTATTAGGCTCTGGGTACCCATCCCCCAGGTGTGTTTTTACTTTAAAGGGGAGGGGGGCATGCCTCCACTTTAAAATAATCCTATTGTGGCCCCTGGTACCCCATCCTCCAGGCCTTATTTTAATATAGGTGGGTGCCCCAGTGCCCATCCGGGGCACCCACAAACAACATGTTGTTTATGCTGCTTCCTCCGGGAGGGAGCAATATCTTGTTATGTTTCCCTGCCTGCATCAGTGCAGGCCGGTAAATAGAATGCAAGTCTTCTCCCACCTGGCAGGAGCATTTTTAAAGCTACTGCCCGCCAGGAGCAGACTTTGTGTTTCCTCCCGTTTGGCAAGAGTTTTAAAAATGTTCCCTCCATATGTTAGAAATTCCACCACATAGCTCTTCAATGCTGATGCAAAGACTGCTCAACAACAGCAGATTCACAGCCTGCAAGGCTCTCCTACGATGCTCTGTTTGGCTCGACAAGGAAGGTTCTGCTGATTGATTTTTTGTCATTTTGGTCATGTGTTATTTAGTAAAAATTACTATATTTTCCTAACTTGGTCTGGGACCCTTTCTGTGTGGTGTTTTCCACTTTATCATTGTTTGAAGTGTTGCACAAATACTTTACACCTTTCCTCTAAGTGAAGCCTGACTGTTCTGTTCCAAGCTACCAGAGCATTGAGCACAGGTTAATTTATGATTGGTTTGTGCCTCACCCTGACAAGAATTGAGGATGCTGCTTGACCAGAGCTTACACCCAGTCAATCAACAAATGACTTTCTTGTAGTGCTCATCTCTCATTTCAAGACGGCTTGTCAGATATTGCTAACTTTGTTATTGATCTAACCTTGCATCCAAACTTTCCTTCAACTCAATAATTATTGTTTTATTTCGTTTTTGCTTAGGCGGGACCTGTGGCCAAACTCCAGTGTGAACAGCCGAAGGGCACGTACAGAAGGGATTAGAAGCAGCAAAGATTTGCCAGGACCTGTGTCCATCATGCACTGTGTTTAGGTGAATACTGTGCGCATTAGAGGTTTAGCACATGGGTGGTTAGGAACAGGCCTGCAGTCTGCCCTTGATGTGTTCAGCATAAGGCCTTGCCCAGTAAAGATTGGATTCCCAAGGGCTTAGCCAAGCCCCACAGTTAGCGGGTCTGAACATGGCCCTTGCCTGTGTGCACCAGATTTTGGACATGCATGAGGTTGGGCACTAGGACTTGCAGTAAAACACTCCCATCCACCAATGCACATGACCAAAGGCCAAGAGCACAAGGGGTTGGGCATGCAAGAGATTGGACACAGGGCCGGGTCAATGGTCAGGAGTTGGAGCCACTCCCAGTGCACACAACTGAAATCTTGTGTTGTGGGATATGGATGTGCAAGACATTGGGCTCAGGGCCTGGCCAAAGTCTAGGCCATGAATTCATCCTTTACTTAGCATGGTCATGACTCTGCAGTTAATCCTTATTGTGTACAGTTGAAGGCAATGTGCGGTGTGTGGGTGTTGGAGAACAGGGTTTGGGCAAAGGCCACCTCCGATGACCATTGCAAAAGCCCAGCATTCTGCTGAGGGTAGAGTTTCTGGTCCTGCTCATAGCAGTCTCCTCCATTTGCTCTCAGCAGCTATAAAATAGTATCACTTAGAGCAAACGCTATGTGCTCTGACGCTTTGCAACATAAATCAATGGTCAAACTGGACGGTAGTGGGACCAGGGAAGTTATTTCTCAAAGACTTCGTCACCTGTTGTTGTATCAAGTTGTAATCTCATGCATGTCAGTCTTTGCCACGGTTTTTAGGACAGGTCCCAATGGGGCAACTCCCCACTCCGACAGGAATGATCCCACTATGCTAATTTGAATCTCACTTGAATCCTAATTTGGACCATACTTCAGCCTTGAATGTTTGCCTGTCGCGCCTGATACTGAAGATTTGCCTTTTAAAAGTGCACAAAATCCCAGGCCCGGTTGAAAGTGGCACACGTGGCATGGGGTCACATGAGCAGCATGGTGACTGTGTGCGCCTCACTTTACGTTTTCTAAGGCACAGAGACAGATGCAGTTGGAGTGACACGTCTTAACGCGGGAGCTGCCTCTCCATCTAGTGTACATTTGTTTTTTAGTTTCATTAGTCACTGGAGATTGGGGCATCTGTCACGGCGCATCGGGCGCAGCATTGTTTTCTTGGGCTCTGGAGTGCTCATCAGGTGATCCACTCGTAACCACTCTTTCCTTTCAAAACAGAAGAAAAGAATGGTGTTTGTTCATCGCTGCGCAGCCTGCCCCGTTGAGTAATACTATAACTAGTCACTGATTTCCCCTTGTGCCTCCACTAATTGATTGCCGTGTTTACTCATCAGTTGTACATTAACTGAGAGGTCAATGGTTTGCTGGCACTCAACTTGCGCGCTGAAATCGTTTCAGTTTAGTTTTCATTGCAGTAGTTTTCAAGACAAATCCAATCACTCTCCGATGAGCACACTCAGCAGCGCCCAAAACACCGAACACCAACTTACTGTAAGCAAACGAACTGAAACAATTATCCCGCAGTGTGTCTCGGTGATGCCACGCAACACATTAGCTTCTTAAGTGATTTATTCTCAAACTAGACTTGATGTCTGCACACTAATACCGATCAAAATGCCTCAGCAGAAGGCGGTGCTCGCTGGTGGCAGGTTGGCTGAGTCAGCTTTTTTCTGAAAGATTTTCTAATTTAATTTGCTTTTTACATTTCAACAGTATTCTATTTGTGAAAGTTAATGCAGCCCGATCTAATAACTCAGCTTTTACGATGGCCACCCTGCCCCGCCATTTATGGCTTAGGAGCAAAAAGCAAGACTAATATTTTGAGCAGTTTGGAGCTGAGAAAACAATTTCAAGCACATAATATCTTGCCAGCTTAAGATGTGCTCCTTACTGCGCGGTCGTCTGCATAGAAATAAGGCAGTCTTACACTGTGGGCTTTTCTAGCAGTCACCACACATGATGCCGGAAATTGGAAATAGCAGTGAAATAAACAACCATTTGCAATGCAATGGGTCTCGAATTTATTAGAGTTTGAGCTATTGGCATTGTAAATGACAATGCCTTTTATTTGTGTTGTTTTTAAATCAGATAAATAAAAGGCATTGTCATTTATAATTCCAATAGCTTAAACTCTAGCAAATGCGAGACTAATTGCATTGCAAATGTCAGCGCCCGTGCTATAAAAATGCATTTTTGTAAAAAGTGTTAGGAGAGAAAAAAATGCTTGAAGGCTGTAATTAATGCCTACCAAATAACAACACACAAAACAGGGTGTGTCGCCATGGGAGGTTACAAAATGAGACACGGCGGTACTAAAGAGGGACCACTAAGCCTATTGACCAATGAACAGCCAGTTTACGATGGACAATGTCACAAGCCAATGAAAAATATGGGTGGAGAGTGGGTGGATCTTCAAGTGCCTACCTGAATACAGCATGCCTCGCAGAGCAGCGCATGCGCTGCCCTGGCTTGACCTATAAAGCACACCAATTCCAGAGGTTGAAGTGCATTAAAAATAAGTATATTAACTCATCCCAAGGGCAATGATAGAGAGGCCAGAAATTGTGGGGGCGACTTGTGCAACATGCCTCGAGGTCCCAGTATTTGGCGGAAAACAATGGAAAATGTAAGACATTATTTTAAAATTACATTATACACAGTATAAGATAGGCTGCTGCAAAATGCGCAAAAATATTTAGGTTTAAGAAAACACAAATGCTTTCAAAATATAGATTCTAGTAATATGCAATCAATGTGTGCATAGTGCAAACATTTGTTATAAGTGTTTATTAAAAACATTAAAAGCACAATCTACAGATCACAGCTTGTCACACATTTACAATACTTAATATATATATATATGAATGTATGACGTTACAACACATACATTTACAACACATGCCTTTACAATGCAGTTTTTACATCGCAACAGACTTTACAACGCATTCTTTTACATCGTATGTCATTACATCGCTTTTTACAAACCTCCTTTACAACGCATTCCATTACATTGCATTATACCATTACAGCGCATACCATTACAACGCATACCATTACATCGCATTTAAGGTAAGTGTTAAATAGTGTAGGGGTAATAATTACTATTCTAACTCTAGTGAGTGCAACAGTAGGGTAAGTGTTGGATAGTGTAGGGGTAAAAAATACTATTCTAACTTCAGTGAGTGCAACAGTAGGGTAAGTGTTGATAGTGTAGGGGTAAAAATTACTATTCTAACTCCAGTGAGTGCAACAGTAGGGTAAGTGTCGGATAGTGTAAGAGTACTATGCATTTTAATGGTATGCGTTGAAATGACTTGCGATGTAATGCCTGTGTTGTAGTGATATGCGTTGTAATGACATGCGTTGTAGTGACATGGGATGTAATGGCTGAGTTGTAATGACATGCGATGTAAAGGTTGTTGCGATCTAATGACTGCATTGTAAAGGTAGTGCGATGTAATGACTGCGTTGTAAAGGTTGTTTCCCATATATATACACACATATTATCTACTGGCGGTCGCCAGTAGGTAGTTATAGTTAGAACCTATTTTCCATAGGAAAAGCATTTTTTGATTTGCTAATAACTTTGGCGTCGTTTGAAGAATGTTCGCTCCCCCACTTCATTTAAATGAGGCACCGGGTGGGCCAGGTTCCGGGGGCAATCCTATAATTATATTGCGGGTGCCTGCGGGGCCTCCACTGCCCCAGGACTGCCACCTCTCATGTGAATTAGGTGTGGGAGGGCACACGGCCTTCCCGCAGCCCCGGGGACCGCCTCCTCCCCGGGGCTTGTTTTGTAATTGTTGGGGGGTCTCCGAGGCCCCCCCAAGTCCCGGGGCTTTAATGAAATATGCAGGGGGGCCTCGCGGGCCCCCCCGAAGCCAATGGGACCACCGCCTACCTGGGGCTTTGAAAATAGAGGGAGGGGGGCCGTGTGGCCATTCAAGAATTGGGCATGCCCCGGGGGATGAATGTGAACGAGCTGGGTGTGTGGCTCTCAGCACGGCCCCCTAGTGTGAACGCAATGGGTGCGCGGCTCTCAGAGCAGCACCAGAGTAATTCACAGGTCTTGAAAAGACCATTTACCTGTAAATGAGGCTTTGTTGTGATTTCACCTCTTCTTAGAGCCCCTGCATCTCCACTCTGCCTAGGACTGGAAGAATTAGCCCCCCCCCGAAATTTTTATTAGCCTCCCCAAAATTTGGCTCTGGTTGCTCCCCTGAGTTTGCGTGCGCCGGCTCTGCCCACTCCGCTGACACTCACAAAATTCCGTAGATTCTATCCGCCGTATGTCAATGATCCAGCTGTGGGGCTGGAATTATCTTGCAGACAGGATTCTGGGCCTTTCCCGAGGCTTTGTTTGCAATCCTGATGCTCCGCCAGGGTTGCCACTGATTGGCAGCCAATTAGAGCCAAGCTTGTGCTCCGTGGGTTAGGCTCCGCCAACATATGTACTTATCCAATCACTCTGCCAATCCCCAAGCACTTATAAATTCACTATACACTGGCACTGGTAGCAATGTCTGTTGCCTACTGGACTGCGTCATCTGCAATCACGACTCTATCTGGAATTGTCAGCCCTGCTGACTACAGTGCAGGCCAGAGACAGAGGTTAGCAAGGGCCCACAGGCACGTGGCATTGAGTTGAGCTGCACAGTTAGTGGCACCTGAAGCACTCAGCATGTGCACAGCTAGTGATGATGCGTGGTCCGGCGTGGACGCACTGGGAGTAATGTCTGTCGCCTACTGGATTCTGAAATGAATGAATCAATACTCAATTTGAATTGTGAGCCCTGGTGACCGCAGTGTAGGCCGGAGGGAGCAGTCAGCAAGGGACCACAGCCACGTGGCATTGACGTAAGGCACACAGATTGGAAGCATTTGGTCTTCTTAATCAATTATACTCTCTTACGCAATTTGCATCAACACTAATCTTGAATTGTGAGCCCTGCTGACCGCAGTGTAGGCCGGAGGCAGCGGTCAGCAAGTGCCCACAGCCACGTGGTGTTGACTTGAGCTACCAGGAGTTAGTGGTACCTGAAGCACTCAGCGTGTGCGGAGCCAGCGATGATGCGTGGTCCCTGCGGGCTGCACTGGTAGCAATGTCTATTGCCTACTGGACTGCGTCATCTGCAATCGCGACTCTATCTGAATTGTCAGCCCTGCTGTCCGCAGTGTAGGCCGGAGGCAGCGGTCAGCAAGGGTCAACAGCCATGTGGTGTTCACTTGTGCTACGCAGAGTTAGTGACACCTGAAGCACTCAGCGTGTGCGCAGCCAGCGATGATGCGTGGTCCGGGCGGGCCGCACTGGGAGCAATGTCTTTTGCCTAATGAATTCTGTGTCAATAAGGCCATGTGGCGGTGACTTGTGGTGCACTGGGTTAGTGGCACCTGACGCACTCAGTGTGTGCACAGCCAGCGATGATGCGTGGTCCGGAAGGGCTGCACTGGGAGCAATATCTGTTGCCTACTGGACTGCGTCATCTGCAATCGCGACTCTACCTGAATTGTCAGCCCTGCTAACCACAGAGGCCAGAGGCAGCGGTCAGCAAGGGCCAACAGCCATGTGGTGTTCACTTGAGCTACACAGAATTAGTGGCACCTGAAGCATTCAGCATGTGCGCAGCCTGCGATGAGGCATGGTCCGGGCAGGCCGCACTGGTAGCAATGTCTTTTGTCTAATGAATTCTGCCTTACAAAGGCGACGTGGTGATGACTAGTGGTGCACTGAGTTAGTGGCACCTGAAGCATTTGGTCTTCTTAATTGATTATACTCTCTTACACAATTTGCATCGGCACTAATCTTGAATTGTGAGCCCTGCTGACCACAGTGTAGGCCGGAGGCAGCGGTCAGCAAGGACCCACAGCCACGTGGTGTTGACTTGAACTACCAGGAATTAGTGGTACCTGAAGCACTCAGCATGTGCGCAGCCAGCGATGATGCATGGTCCTGGCGGACCGCACTGGTAGCAATGTCTATTGCCTACTGGACTGCGTCATCTGCAATCGTGACTCGATCTGAATTGTGAGCCCTGCTGTCCGCAGTGTACATCGAAGGCAGTAGTCTGTACAGACATAACTCTGCTGTGCTGTGCTGCTGGGTTCGCAGGGGGCCTGTGTCGAGGAGACCCACGGTCACGGTGGCGGCCTCGTGGCAGGGTGAGAGCTGCCGCTCTGGCAGACACATTGGCCTTCACAGAAGTGAACCACGCCCAGAGCCCCGGCCTATTTATTCACACTCCTACGCTGGAGTGGCGTACGTTGGACCAGCCCACTCTGCTTCTGGTTCTGCTTGCAGGGGGGTACGACACAGCTATATGATCGAGATACTGCCTGAGGTAACATGGTTGCGTCCACTGTCCACAACAGTACAAGCACCAGCAGTATTTGTACACATGAAGTCTGTGCTCTGCATAGTGAGATCTGTCAAGCACATTACCGCTACACTTGGCATTGTGTGCATTGTTATTGATGGGTGACTTGCCTCCTTCACACATACCTGGTTCCCACTTCTCCCAACATTCAGCTATTGTGTGGCTGAGGGGCCATGCCGTTTTGGGAAGGTCCGCTGTTCTGCCCTGCCTCGGTGGTAGTAGGGGGGGTGGTCCGAGGGGGAGGTCCTGGGAGTGGTGGCAGTGGCTGTCGTGGCCTTCTTGGGTGTTGGAGCTGCATGGTCAGTAGCTCTATGACATGTGTTGGTCTTCAGATGTGGTTCTGGGCTGGGCTCCCTTTCATACTGTAGGTAGTCATCCTGCTTTACACTAGTAAAAGGCAGATGTTAAATTCCTTCTCTTATCGCCTGTTTTTGGATCACATCGCTGATTTCGCTGATCGTTGAAAATATCGGTAAGTGGTGTTTCCGTGTTTTTTTGCACAGGAATGCCTATTCTGCATATCATTAGCATTAGTTGACGCTCTCATTGGTGGCGATGTTTTTTTGGGGAAGCTATCGCTGGAAAACTGGCAATATCGGCAATTTTCACCAGGTTGAGAATGAGATGATAATTCTTTTACTGCGGTAAAGTGCTGATAACTCAGCAATAAGTTCTTTAGTATAAACATCATTGTTTGTTTGTTTTTTTCATCCGGATTCGTGTACCCAGCCGCTTTAAAAAAAAAAAATAGTCATAATTTTTTGGGCCTGGGGCTTTTTGTGGGATCCCCTGAGCAGGCCTAGGGGGTCAGGGTGTTTGTACCCTGCCCACTTTTCTTGTTTTTTCATCTTTTTTCTTGTTATTCGCATGTAGCTATAACAAAGTCCTAATAAACACAAGGGCTCATTTTAGAGTCACCCTATAACCCAACAGTTGGGACTTATCGCCGAGTTATCTGCAGTTTAGCGCAGCAAAAGTGGCAAAAGAAATATCGCCCCATTCTCAAGTTGGTGAACACTGCCACATTGCCCACAGGCTGACGGTACCAACACAGCGGACTATCATCATCGTTACACAGACAAAGCTGCTGGCTGTTCTGCACCTGTAGGCCTCTGGTATCTTCCAACTAACAACTTCAAGAGATGGAGGAGTCTTACAGCCAGCCCTATTAAACTACCTCACATGTCGTGGATGCATGTCTACAAAAGCAACGTAGGGCTCCCGCATCCGCACCACCCGCTCATCCCAATTCGTAGTATTCCTGCACAACCAAACCCAACCCCAGCCGTTGTTTGACGCCTCTGTGTTCCTGATGCAAGATTGTAGTCACTGAAATGGGGGTGTGCCTGGTCATGAAGTCTAGTAGTCACCAGGATTAGAAAAACAGTACTTTATTAGAAAAACATAAATTAACAACACAAAAACATCAAACAACGAGTGACATTGCCAACGGGGAACATCAACTTGTGGATTGAAATAACTTTAGATCATCCTGGAAATCCTAAAACTGCGTATTCAGAAACCTGTTGGATAAATGAAGACAATGGTCAAGCGTTAGTATTGTCTCAAAAGTAATATGGTACAATGTATTGTACAAACCGGAATGCTTTCAGGTATGATCAATCCTGCACAAAATGACTGTAACAGAAGCTTGTGTGGTCGTAACCTTTGTAGGAAAGAAAAGGAACGTTACAACTACATGAACTTCTGTTACGGTCTCATTATGCAGGATTTATTACACTAGTAAGCATCAGGGTTCGTTTCAGCTTGATACACCTGCATGTTCACTTTACCTACACTGCGCAGAAACAGCTGGAGACCAAGCAAGGGAACCACGCCATAGCAACCTTCCTGCACGTGTTGGGGTCAACTACTTGTGTCCTCTGCCGACACTGCACACAATCACCGCAACAGAAACCACACGCATTTCAACAATGTGCAGGCAAAACTGGACCACCGGGGCCTGTACACTAATGCTGTCGCAAACTTCCGAGGCAGTATGCATGATTCCCACATTTTTCGCAAGCATCCAAGCCCTGGTCCCCAGACCAGTCTGCCGCCTAGCGATGACTGCCCGACCCTGCGCACCCAGACCTCAATGCTCACCTGCCGGCACCGGTGTGTCTCGAAGAGGGCCCACCACGTGCCAGAGCAACCTCCTCAGCCTTCGCTGGATTCCACAGCACAGGCCCCTAGCGCATCCTGCTGCACCGCGCCGAGGAGTCATGTCTGTACAGCCAGCTGCCTTTGGCGTACACACGGTCCAGCCGAGCTCACAATTCAAATTGGGTCTTGATTGCCAGGATAGCGTATCGAGGCCATGCATCATCGCAGGCTGTAAACCCGCTCAGCTCTGGTGGCACTAAATCAGTGGAGCTCAAGTCATATCCACGTGGCGGGAAGCCCGTGGCAGACAAAATGTCTTTGCTGCCACCAAGGAGCTCCTTCCTGCACAAAAAGAATCTTGAGAGGCCTTTTCCTCTTTCTATGTGTGTTGCACATATAGAAAGAGAAAAAAACAGAGAGAAATAAAGATATTTCTCCTTGTTGTGCCTCCCTGGGGGAGGCATAAGATTTTGATACATTCCCTAGCTTTACAAGTCCTTGTAAATCTAGGAATACGTAAAAACCATGGGAGTTGCGTAGGAACACCCACCACAACAGGTCCCTTGTGAAGAGGAAAGCAAAGCGGCGATTTGCGTTGTGTCGCATTACCCCATATTTATGAAACCATTTAAAGCCATGCAAAGTGGCTTTGAGTGGCTTCATAAATATGACTTGGAGTGGTGCAAGCTTGGGGCGAGGCCCTCGTAAATATGCCCCTTAGTTTGGTGTGCTTGCAAATCTTGCATTGTCGATCCCTGGTGAGTTTCACTACTACTGTTGGAACAAGGCCAATAGGGGCACCAATGGGTGAGGCAGACTGGTCTCCAGGGTCCTGTGACCTCAGTGACAAGTCTCTGTTGATCTTGGGTGTGCTGCTTTGTAGGCTTGCGAGCAAGACCAGAGGAGAACTTCAGTATGGATTGTGGTGGACAGGGCTTCAAGGTTAACCCACACTGGCCACCGGTAGGGTCCACCTGCTGGTGCTAAGATACCAGGGCTTCTATGGTCTAGCGGGGCCTCTAGTAAGGGAATGTGCTCCCTCAACAAAGTGGCCAGGTGGACTGGTCATGAAGCCTGATCCTGCATCCCCAGTTCAAAATTCGGTAGCTCTGGCCATGGTGCCACATCCTCTAATCCCCCTGAACACCTTTCTGCCTCACTGAGAGAAACTCACACTTCCTTCAGCTACAACCCAATTGTGCCCCGCTATAAACACCTGGATGCAACTCAATTAAATTAAAATCACGCACTAGACAAGAGCATTATGCTGCCTAAAAAAAATAACAACCTCCTGGAAAAAGCAAACACTCATAGCGAATGCAAGATTAAGTAAAGCATGTAAAATGTAAGCAGGAACAAAGGAGTTACCTTAAAGCTTTTACACTCATTGTTCAGAAATCATGAGTGTTTTTGGCCTCAAACATTGAGAACATGGATACAGGGCTCCTTTCATACACAGGTGTGCCTTTATTGCACTTGTGGACAGCAAGGAAGGAGTTAAGCAGGGCTCAGAAGATAAAGGGACTCTTCAGGAGAATCTGATCTGATTCATGGAATCCCACAAGGGCTCCTTCACATTCATGTCAGCCAGCTAGCTGCTCAAACATCGACATTATGTATATTTAGAACTGTCCTGCTTGGCTAACTCTCCTACCAACAAAACACTTGAGAGAGCTCTTGAGAGTAAAAGGCATAAGGCATTTGGAAAGTGAAGGATACATCCAACTTAATTTTTTGGGGTGACACAATAGTATGTTAGTGATGCTTTAAAGTGTTGCTAAAAAGAATTCACAAACCTAAGAGGTCCTAGAGGCAAAACCTGTTGGCTTTGCCAGTGCTTGTTTGGATATATAATTTGCTAAATGGGCCAGTTTTAATTTGGTGCCAGACAGGGCCAAACTGGGAATCCAAAGCAGCCCTGGCAAATTGTGTCCATCCCTTGTACAGTGAGTTGAGAGCAAACGCAGCAAGTGAGCTTGACCACTACAGAGGGGGTTGGGTGAGAGGGTGTTCTCTCCCCAAGAACATTTTGGAAAAAATACATAAATGGTTCATTCTACAACACATTTTATTATATATTCAATTGAATTTGCTTTTAGACCATAGTAAATGATGACCTTACAATGCACAAGGATACAACAATCTTGTTGGGGCTCTTCAATGTTTCCCTCACTATTACCCTCCAACACTGTCCCTCATCTCTCTATAGCCCCTCTCACATGTATTTCATTTGTTTTATAGCACCTCTCATACCAGTGTAGGGACTTGGAGCACTTTACATCATGGACACATACAGAGACAATGAATCACACACGTGTAAATCAGTTTTTAGAAAATGTTATACAAGACAAAGGGGACTACAAGATGTAGGATTCACATGCCATCAATTCTGGTAGGCATTTTTAAAGCTACGAAGAAGCACAAACCCAGGATTTAAAACGTAACACAGTGGTTGAATTTACTAATAAGAATGTATTTCTACCCAAACAAACTAATTTTAGCAGTATTAAGATAATGAAAGACTGGGAGAAAAAAACATAAATTCCAAGCCTGAACCTTGCAGTTTGCATGCAGCTCTTTGATGGCAGGTCATAGCTCAAGGTGCTAGAATTATTACGATTATAAGTTATGCACTGCAAGTAACTAATAGATCTCAGTGACAAAAGCAGTAACCTACTGAGCTATGCACATTAAATACAGTTCTGTGATCTTCAATGGTACATGTTCTTTGCAGCAGGCATATTAACCTTCGGCGCTACAATAGATGAGTCAAAACTTGCAATAGACAATACTCTGATCTTTCTCCAACAGGAAGATAAACCACCAGAGACATCAATCTTAACTCTTTTATTGTGGCATGAAAACTGTTGGGTTTACAAGGAACTCTGCAGTTATATATGGGATTTTGAGAGTGAGAAGTGAGTCATTGTGCTGGACAGTCCTGCTGGTTTTGTTACAAAACCAGTCTTCCACCCTCCAGCCTCCCATCCGAGGCCCATTACGCCAGTCCTGCCTTGGTGCCTGGGCCTATTTGTTTTTACAGTCTGACCCTGGATGGAGTACACAAGTGGCTCTGGTGCTCGGGTGTTACAGAACTAGACACCTAGGGTTGCTTTTATGTCATATCCTTAAAAAAGGTAAACAGTATTTTTAAAAAGACCACATCCCTGAACACAGAGCAGCATTACCCATTTTATAAAGTAAAATAAGGAAAACAGCTGATAAGACATTTAAATATTTTCTACAGTTATTTTTTAAGTGCCAAGGTTTGGGCACACTCTGCCATGAATTCCACACCTGGAGTGTTCTTTCTTTCCTTGTGGCATTGTCAGTCGCGGTAAGCGGATGAAGTCAATGGCGGGGCCGCCAATGCATCCTGATGTAACCATTGTATTGGTCACAGTAGGACAAGGCAGGTGGCCTCCTCACTAATGGGGTGATTACGATGGTGAATGGACTTAAGACCATCCGCCATCGTCCTGGGACTGGCCACCTCTTTGGCGGCGGTCCCACACATGAGATTACAATGCGACCGCCACAGTGGCAGTCGCATTGTGCATGTTTACCATTGCGACTGTGCTGCTGGCTGCAGCCCCCACCGCAATGGTAAAAATGCATGTTGTGCATTTCCCTGCACTGCGTGGCAGGCACAACGCAGTGCCTGCCACCTGGTGCAGGAAAATGTAGGGGGGCACCATAGGTGCCCCCAAGAGCAAATTCCACTTGCCCCTGCACAAGGAGGGCCCGGAACGGTCCCCCAAAGTACATCCCTACCAGCCCATCAGTGATGTAATTTGAGATGTCATCAGTGATGTCATCAGTGATGTCACTGACCATGTCATGAGTGATGTAATATGTGACGTCATCAGCAGTGCATTGCGGGCGCGCGAGTTATAGTTAGCTCAACTAACTATAACGGGGGAATTTCTATGGTTTTATATGAGTCAAATGTCCAACTAACTATAACGTCCCTGAAACCTATGGTTATATAGTGAATTTCAAAGGTTTTTTAAATGCTAATTCCTAACTATAAAGTCTGTAAAACCTATGGTTTTCTTCAGTGAATTTCAAAGGTTTTTTTAAATGTTAATTTTATATTTTAATATTTATAAAACCTATATTTTTTCTATTTTTTTTGGTAATATTTTGGAACTCTATTATCCTTTTTTTTTTAACTTTTAAAATTATGTAATATTTTATATCATCCCCAAAAAAAAATATATATCTTTTTTTTTGGGAAAAAACTAGAGTCCCGTACCGGTAGTGTACAAAGCTCCATCAGCACGCGAATCCTATCCGCTATATTGCTAAACTCGTAAATGATGCACATTTCGTATCCGACGGGTTTGTGGCACCACATCCCGCATAACATCATATACGTATGAGGTCGCGCAAGTTGCTACTTTGGTATGCGACGGGTACGCAGTACCAAGCCGCCAATTACGACATGTATGTATGGGGTCGTGCCCGCTGCGTGTTGCGTATGCGACGAGTGCACGCTGCCAGGCCCTGTGTTACGTCATATGGTGTCGCACCGGGTACGCCATTCACTCATTTTTTTTTTATGTCTCAAAACTATATCTAAATAAGTTTGAAGTGTATATGAGAGCAAGCGATAATCTAAAATATTTTAAACATTTATATATTTCTAACTGTAATAGACTTATATTATGGTAAATATATTTTCTCAAAATCACGTCGGGTGCGGCCTCCTTGCGCGCACGGTGTGCGATTGCCATGTGACCTTAAAAAAAGCATTTGATTGGTTCATAACATTTCCCATTGTAACAGTTGGAGGACCCGACCCATTTTAGTCATTCTCTCTACAGCGTTTGATGAGAGACACCTCTTCTGCTTAGAGAGCTTGTTTGAAAAGTTTTTTGCTGTGTACACATATATTATACTACACACAACATGCAACGATCATCTTGATCAATATTCATGGTCTGTACAGTAGCCTTCCACGTGTGATAGCCATGCATCTGAAACGTTACATCAAAAAACAAATGTGTGTTACACTATGCCCCTGGTGTGTGTGTGCATTATTGTGCTGCCTTTCGGCCTGGATATTGGTGGCTCGAAGGGGTATCATCAGCCATGGGCAGAGTGCACATCCTAGATCACATGTGACAAACATTAAAGAGTAATGTGTAGATTTGTGTTGCAGTATGCTCTGTTGTCAGGCTTTACCAGTAGAGTAGTGTGTCATATGTGAGACTTTCAGATTCACGTTTGACATGCATTGCTTGACTGTAATGAGCGTTATCACTGTTTATGACGTAGCCTCACTGCTGATCCTCCCTCCATCCGAGCACATTCACATGTGTGCGTTTCGTGATAGCAACACTTTAAATAATACCGTACACCATTGACATGCGTGTCTACGCACATCCACAAGCTTGACAGCGACATGTGATGTTGGCCATTCAATGTTTTCGGACAGCATCTCATTAGTGATAGTTGCCTCCCTCCCAGTACATGCTACATTAATGTAAATTGCGGATTGTGCGACGTCAAAACTGCAACAGGAACACACACATAAGTACACTTCCTGACCAGGCAGAAACTGAACAACGCCCAGGTCCCTGGAATAATTATTCACACCCCTACGCTGGCCTGGCGTACGCAAGCCCAGCCCACTTTGCGTACGTATAAATAGATTAACAACAACACCACATGTCCCAGTTCTTCCACACTGCCTCAGGTGATATGGCCGCATCCACATCGCATATCACAATGCGCAGTAAAATAAAGGGATCCATGAGGTGTACACCATCCTCGCAATCGAAACTCTATTTGAATTGTGAACCCTGCTGGCCGTCGTGTTTGGACACACAACAATGACAGCAGGTGAGCAGTTGGGCCTGGGTGCACAGGGGCTGCAATTGAGCGCGGTGCTGCGGGAGGGGTGGGGTGCATCAGCCTGGGTGCGCAGATGCGAACAAGCGATGTTGCCGTGCATAATGATGTGATCTCTGACCTCATTCAGTCACATCTTTGTCTCATTTTAAGGACCTGCTGGACCGTACTGTAGGCCTGAGCCAGCGGGCAGCTCTGCCCTACAGACATGTGGCATTGGCTTTTGGGGCACTGTAGTGAGCTGATTACTACGTGTACATGCAGTATAAACAACAAAAGAGTGGAACTTCTTTTTGGAAAGAAAAAGGAAGGGAGCATGGAGAATCTTACTAGATTCTTTTAGAAAGCCCTCACTCACCAACCAAGTTGGTGACATGCTTCATCATCAGGCCCCACCGGGAGAGGCTGAGTGCCTCTCCGGTGTGCTGCGACGCCAGAACTACTGCGGAGCTGGTTTTTTGGTAGTGATAGGTGAAGGTGTGGTAAAGTGGTTTACAGATTTCTAGATTGTGTCCAAAATAACTTTATTAAGCGGTCAATCAGACACATTAAAAACAAAGTGTAGGAAAGGAGCTAAATAAATTGTTCAGCTATTTCCCATTCAGTGGGGTCAACATGTTTCTGCCATCGTGGTGTGAAGTACCTGGCATTCATCAGGACCTAAGAACTAAACCTAGGCGGTATGGGTGCACTAAGGCCCACCCTGACCTGAGGACGTGAAAGTGAAAAGTACGTGTTAAAAATGTGCATTTGATGAAAAATGGGTGGTTGCCCTTTGATTTAGGGAAACCAGATTGCACGTTTGGTGTGAGAAATCTTCATACCATGGGTCTCGGGAGGGGGGGTGGTGGTGAGAATGGCACACCGCCCGTGTCACCAGGCACCCGCTTGGAACCTGCGTGTGTCCCTCTGAAACCGGAACCCGTCGATGTGTACATGCACACAGGCTTGCGCCACTGCATTACACACGCACATTATACTTCTAGCATGCTCTCTGTTCCTTTGTATATGAACGTTGGCATAACATATTATTATTTAACCTTGTGTATTCTCGTACACTCCAACTCCTCTTTGAACCACGATTACCACTAACTGTTGGTAGATCGTACTTCAAGAAGGAAGGATGCACTCAACTGGTGTTCTCTATTAAGCTTGAAATAAACCTTCATTTACCTCAAGACATTTCCAGCATTATATCATTTCTCCCTTTTCAGACACTGAGTTAGTTGCACCAAAATCGGCAGAGCAGGTACTCATCCTGTGATGATGGCCTGGGCATTCTGACATCCTCCATCGTGGTATTAAGACACTGTCCCCGACCAGAGACCTGCTGTGCCACCCTAACAGAGGCACCCCGAAGACGGAGCTCACACCGGCACGTCGTTGGACACACCGGTGGTGGCAGGTGAGCAGTGAAGTCATCAACAAAAAGAGGGGGGGACCGGGAGCATAATTAGAAAATAGGTCCAGTACCCACGCTCCCTCAAAATCACGTATTTATATTGAGAGGGTAGCTGTTCCTAAAGAAAGAGGTAGAAAGATCTGCTGTGTGTGTTTTGAGCTTGGTTGGGCCGGAATGAGTGTGGGGAATTTCTCCTTTGAAATTTAGTGCCCTCACACACCCTTTCAGGTGTCCTGCTTCATCATAGGGCGTTGCTCCTCGTGGGGGTGGCGCTGCAGTCCCCCACAGGCCCCGCAAGAGGGCTCTTTGTCGGAGTTCTTTTAGGAGACGCCGCAGTTGTGCATGGGGGTGTGTGGGTATGTCTATGAGGGATGTGAGTGGTGCGTTAAAACTACTAGGTAGAAACCAAGACCTTTATTCACGGCTCTATCTAGCATTGATTAAAAGTGATCCTGGAGGTCCTCAAGAAAACAATATAATGAGGGCAGATATAAAATTTACTGCAACTCTCAGGATAGGTGAGTGAATGGGGAGTGAAAGTTCTAGAAAAATAGGGTCAACATGTTTCGCGCTTCAGAGTAGGTCCTTAAGGGATCCAATTGCGCTTCGTCAGGACCAAATCAGACAGGTGAATCTAAAAAGTATATGAAAAAGAAAAGGTTCCAGTGAAAGTGAAGTACTGTGAACCTATAGTACCTTGATAGTAAGGGGAAATTGCGTCGTCGCGCTGGTAGGTGCTCCTTCTTATTGGAAAACCTACACCCAACCCTACGAGATGAAAGGGAAGGGCTCCGTCAGCGGTTCGGATTAGGCGACAGAGAAAATGTGTTCAGTCGCCTGTAGAGTGGAAACCTACCCCTCCTCCGTTACGCGCCGACACCGTTCAGTGTTCAGTGCATGGCCGCCATGACGCGTTTCAAACCTCCAAGGGTTCTTGATCACATGACATACCACGTCATTTCTCCCCATTTTTAAAGTGACAAGTGAAACTAGAAAACAGACTACTTGTTCGTTTTCTACATCTGCTTTTCACATTTTTCATATATATTTTTACTGAATGAATCATTAATGTAAACAATTTTATACTTTGCATAAATGCAGCATACTGTTTAGAAGGAAATGTTGATATAGCCCTATGCGTTGTTAACACATATTGCTCATTGACATACGCATATAGTGCCTCTAGATAACAATAAACAAACCATTATTCACTTTATATACAATAAATAAATAGTTGCTTATAATATATACATATATATAAATTAATAATATAAATAAATATTTACTTAAAAGCATGATATGTTTTCAACAATTCATGATTTCATTATCAATGTGCAAAATACGCAATTATATGTAAACATTACCTTTTTACTAAAACCTAATGATTTCATTCATTGGATGAGTAATATGTATATGCAGGATGTAATTAAATAAAGTGCTTAGTGCAATTACCCCCACCCTTGTGTATAATTATTGCTAACTTGTCAGAAAAAAGTGTGTTTTTAAAATGAGTCCATGTTTTCCAACTACACTTTAAAAAGGAAAAAAACAAATTTGGGGGGAATTTGAGGTGCAGTTTGTTAAAAATAATAATGATTATCAGATGAGATCCTAAGCAATTCATTCTTCATGCATCCAACTATATTGTTTCTAAAGCCAGGTATGAAGATCCTCCGTCGTATTGAGGCCATGCAGGCTTTTACTGTCCATTTCTAAAATGTATTTGGTTTCCAGTCGCCTAAGCATGATTTCCCTGTTGCCTCCTCTCCTTGGGGGGAGCACACTGTCATTTACATAGTACTTTAAGTGGTCCAAACTGCTAGAATGGACCTCCTCAAAGTGACGGGCCACCGGATAATTAATATCTTTATTGGTGATGGCCCGCATGTGCTTGAGTACTCTCTTGTGGACCTGCAGTTTAGTGCTTCCCACATACCACAGTCCACAAGCGCACTCCAGCACATACACAGTGAACTCTGATTTACAAGTTAAAAATGTATTTATGACAGTAAGCTTCTCTCTAAAAGCTGTTAAAAACGACGTTCTGCTCTTGCCATATTTGCATACCCTGCATGTTGAACAGCGGACAAAGCCTTTACGGTTGGCCAGCCAGTTGGCACTTTTAGTAACCTCAGGGCTACTGCTCACTAAATAGTCTTCTGTGCTTTGTGCCTTCCCATATCTTATGAGGGATTAGCTGACATTTGACCCCCTATAATCGGATCACTTTGCACTAAGTGCCAGTTATCCTTGACTATTTTTCTCAGGTTGTCCTTCTGTTTGTTAAATGTGAATACTAAGCGAGGGCTGCTTTCTATGACAGTGCTTTTTACTTGCTTGATCTTACTGGCTGATGGTTTGAAGATTAAATCTTCCCTTGTCTTGGCCCTAGTTTGTGTTATGGCAGCATCAATCACTTTATCTCTATATCCTCTTGCTAAGAACCGTGTTTTACACTCATTCTGCGTCTTGATTAAATCTTCCTCCTTATTGCATATTCTACGAATTCTTAACATCTCTCCATACGGCATGCTAAGAATTGTGTGCTTTGGGTGAAAACTGCTTGAGTGTAATATGGTTTTACCCAATGTTGGTTTTCGATGTAGGTGAGTTTCCAGAGTTTTGTTAGAAATATACACTTTACATCTAAAAAGCAAATTGTGCTATCACTGATGGTATGAGTGAGCTGAATATTTACATTTTTACTGTTCAAACACCTTATAAATTCTTCAGCACTATGTTTGTCACCATGCCAAATTAAAAACAGATCATCTATGAACCTGATCCACTTGATTACGTTTTTTGACTATATCTCTGCAAATTCCTTCATTACCACCACTTCCTCCCACCACCCCATATGGAGACAGGCGTAGCTGGGTGAAAAGCTCTCACCCATAGCTATGCCTCTCACTTGGTGGTAAACCTGTTGCTGAAATAAAAAATAATTATTGTACAGGCAAAACTTAGTCAGGTGTAATAACGTTTTGTTATGGGTGTGGAATTCAATGGACCTCTTTCCCAGGAAGTATTCTAAAGCTCTTAATCCACCTAGATGATGAATTGACGTATACAGGTTGCTGACATCCATGGATATCAATAAGAAATCTTGTTGCCACTGAAATCCATGTATTTGACACAAAAAATCTGTTGTATCCTGTATGTACGACCGCAACCTTTTTACTTCTTCCTGTAGGAAAGAGTCAATATATATTGAAACATTTTCTGTTAGACTTTGAATAGCCGAGATTATTGGTCGACCCGGTGGGTTGGTACTGTCCTTGTGTATTTTTGGAATAAAATACATCACCGGTAGTGTAGGATAATCATTTTTTATGAATTTTAGTTCATCTTGATTAATTAGGCCACTGCTTTTCCATGCTAGTAACTTCATATGTAATTCATTCTGCGCTGCTTTTGTTATCAATCTGTTGCTGATCTTATAGCAACCCCTATCTCCAAATTGTTTTGATGCTTCTTCCAAATACATAGTCATTGGCCAAATGACCACATTACCTCCCTTATATGAATTGCACACTACCACATTTTCATTTTCATGCAATTTCTTGATTAAATGTTGATATTTTAGTTGGTGTGCATTCTGTTTTCTCCTTATTGCTTGGGTTTTAAAATTCAAGTTTCTCACTTCCCTTGTTACAGTCTCATTGAAAATATCAATTGAATCTCTTGTTGATACCGGAGTAAATTTTGATTTAGGTTTGAAGTTGGTTTTTGGTGCTGTATTTATATTGATTCCTTGATTTGTCATAGATTGTTGCGTGTTGTCTGGTTGTAAGGACTCAAAGTTTTCAGTTTGTAGATTGTGAAGGTCACATAACAGACCCACATCTGAGGCTGTTAGCGATCTCTCAACCGCTTGTATTTGTTCTGTTGCTGTATCGGAGATGTTTTTTTCTCCCTGTTTGAGCTGATGATATTTTTGTAATTTTAACTTTCTGATAAATTTATATATATCTACACGCGTTTGCGAATAGTCAAAGTTACTCTTAGAACAATACGTGAGTCCTAATGCCAACAATTGTTGTTCTGCTACATCCAAGTTTACTGATGACAAGTTTATGACGGTGTTGGCATTTTCATTCATTAGGATCGTTAGCGGCGCCACCCCCTGTTGTTCTTCTTTTTGTTTGTTGTTTTGGCGCCTCCTTCTCCTTCTCTCTTTTCTTTTTGTGTTCCTTCGTTTCCTGTTCTGAATTTTTCTTTCCTTGGACGTAAGGTCTGTTGCCTTGATTCCCTTAAAAAATTCAATTCTTCCCCTATTGTACGTTTAGGAACATGCTGATGTACCCCTTCTGTTGTTCTTGTGTTAAGCTCTGTTTCAGACTCTGTATCCACAGGGGAGCTTAAATCCGATGCAGATAGAGTCGTCAGTAGGTTTTTGCTTGTTCCTGGTGATGGAGCTGGGCCTTTTCTCCCTGCGCCACCTTTTGATACTGTCCTTGCGTCTTCATCGTGAATATTTGACCAAGGTCATAATCATTTTTATCCCTCTGACATTTATACATTTTTCTTCTTTTAATGATATCTTCTTCTTTTTTTAAACATGTCAACATTTCTTCACGCAACTTTGAATTTAAGTCATTTGTCTCAACTTGATTGATTTGCTGATTTAATTCTTCAATTCGTAACAATAAGTCACTCCTATCAATATCAGCATATTTCACAAAAATTGTAACCAACCTTCGAGAAGACTCTAAATTACATTCATCCCATTCGCGTAGCATGTCTGGATTGGGGCTGTCATAGCTATATATATATATATATTCCACCAGAAAACACGTACTATTTGGTAACGTGATGCAGGCCACACCAACAGTGCTTCGTAAAGTCATTTATTTCCAGGCAAACAGAAGGCATAACACGTTTCAACTCATGCGAGTCTTTGTCAAATGCACATAATCATTGGGTCAGTTCATTGGTTCTTTTTAAATATTCAAAAGCTATAAACATTGAGAACGGACTAATAGCCCACATATAATTTAAAGCAGCAGTGAATTAATTTTTAAGTTTTGATTAAATTAACTTAGGCCTAGATGGAAAGTGTTCTTTGTTTGTAAGTTCATTGGTTTGTAAATATAGTATTTTCAATTTACCATCCTTTCATGCCTCAAGTTTAATAATTTTGCAGTCACCTCGACCACAAATCCCATAATGCTTCATTCCTGCTGCTCATATACAATCATTAATTGTTCTCAATTTGAAAATAAGCTTGTTTCCACATCGTGCCTTGCAATTTCATCACGTACTCATGGAATAGTTCCGAATGAAGGCTGAACCGCTCCAACTCAGCTCTTAACACATTCATGCGCGCCTCGAAAATAATGTTCCTAGAAGCACTGCGTGCAAATGGATTCCCCAATACTGGCCAACAAATTGTCCACTTTCCAAAATAGAAGCGGGCCTTTTCTCAGTGGCCCTGCCATCAATATCTTGTTACTGTTCAAATTTCCAGCCAGCACATAGGAATCCAACCGCAAACCCTGGCTGATTCAAAGTCCATTTTCCAGAATAGAAGCGGGCCTCTCACAAGCGGCCCTGCCATCAATACTCCGTTAATGTTCAATTGTACAGCCGGCGGGCGCCCCTTTACAATAAACTCCAAACGAACTCCTGACGAAAAAAGCGCCACATCCTCCCGGGTCGGGGCCTGCCATGGTGCGCCAGACACCTTCAATATTCCACCAGAAAACACGTACTATTTGGTAACGTGATGCAGGCCACACCAACAGTGCTTCGTAAAGTCATTTATTTCCAGGCAAACAGAAGGCATAACGCGTTTCAACTCATGCGAGTCTTTGTCAAATGCACATAATCATTGGGTCAGTTCATTGGTTCTTTTTAAATATTCAAAAGCTATAAACGTTGAGAACGGACTAATAGCCCACATATAATTTATATATATATATATATTACCTACTGGCGGTCACCAGTAGGTAGTTATAGTTAGGACCTAGTTTCCATAGGAAAAGTGTTTTTTGTTTTCCCAATAACTTTGGCGTCATTTGACGAATCTTCGCGAAATTTTCAAAGCTAGTGGGGTGCTCCGGTAAGCTCCTGTCTTGAAAGTTTTGGGACAATTTGCAAAACGGTGGCAGAGAAAAAAGGGGTATCCCAAAATGCGTTTTCCCCATGTAGTTTTCCATAGGAAACTTTAGACAAAGCTACAGCCTGAACTGCTGAACGGTATGACACCAAATTTGGCAAAAAGGTAGCCCTTGGTTCAGAAAGAGCCCTTTTTGTTAAATGGTTTAAATCCGTTCAGTAGTTCCAGTGAGATTTAAAAAAGAAAAAGTTTTGATAACTATGGCCGTGGTGGGTCTGTGAAACCTCCCGAGAACGAGCTTTACTCTGATTGGCAGCCATCTTGTGACTCTGTAGAATCGGGTGACATCAAAACAGTAAAACAAAGTGTAAAATGAAGAAAATGGGGCAGGGAAAAATACCCTGCTTAGGGCGTTCCACCAGGACCCCCAAGCACAAAAATATATATATATTTTTTTTTTTAACTGGCAGAAGTCGTGTTGGGGTCGCGACCCCTGCTGTGAAAATTTTAAAAAAGGAGCGTGGACTGTCATTTTGAAAAAGCCCCCGGGTGGGCCAGGTCCCAGGGGCACTCTGGAATTAATGTGTGGGGGCCCGTGGGGACCCCGTAGCCCGGGGGACTGCCACCTCCCCGGGACAGTTAATATTTAAATACAGGTGTTCGTTGCGGATCCCCGGGTGCCGGGGCAATGAAAAGGAAGGAGGGCGCCACGCGGCCCCCCTCCAGGAGTCCTCAATTGCCCCGGGGACCGCCACCTCCCAGGGCTGGCTCTTGCAGTGTTCCGGGGTGCCCACCCCGGGACACTGCTGTTTGCAATGACAAGCCGGGAGCCGTGGGGCTTCCGCCCTGTCATTGCAAACTCCTGCATTGCTTTATGGAAGCGAGAGCAGGGAGAAACCTGCGTGATTGCTTTTCCACAAGGGGAGCTGCATGTCATCAGTTCCTCTTGTGGAAAAGCAATGCTGGCTCCCGCAGGAGGCAGGGAGCCGGCGGTACCGTGGAGGCATTGGGGCTCCCCCCACGGTCCCCAAATGTGAGGCTATGCCCCGGGGGGGCCCAGGAGAGGTGCCACACGGCCCCCTCCCTTTAAAAAAAAAATAAAAGATTTTGGCATGCCCCGGGGGATGGGTCCCCTGGGCGAAAATAAATTGATGGTAGTAGACGGTGGGTTTTTCCGCCAAAATTTGGAGTCGCGACCCTTGCGCAACACTCAGCGCGGCCCCCTGGTGTGAACACGAGGGGTGCGCGGCTCTCAGCAAGGCCCCCTGGCGTGAATGGGAGGGGTGCGCGGTTCCCTGGTATGAACACGAGGGGTGCGTGGCTCACAGCACAGCACCCTGATGTGACCGCGATGGGTGCACGGCTCCCAGCGCGTCCTCCTGGTGTGCGGCTCCGTTAGTCACGCTGGGTGCACGACTCCAAGCAAAAATAAATAACTTTTTTTTGTATAAACCTAGGTTATATGTTGGGTTATTGAGTGGCTCTAAAAAGAGCCCTTGTTTTCATTGGAAGATTGTTGTACCTACATGTAAGTGCGGATGCAGAGCTTCAGGTTGTTGAGAAACACTCTGTTGCCTTGATCAGTTAAGTGAACTCCATCACTTCTGTAGATGCCATCCATATTGAAAGGAAGATTGTTGTTATAGATGGAGCCCATCCTATGGTCTCTGAGGCAAGCAGAAACAGCTTTATTGACATTGTTGTAGCTTTCTCAATCTGAAGACCAAATTGATTGGACCACTTCCATTTCTGTCTTTGGCATATGTTAGAGTATACAAGGACAGTTTGGGGGAAAAGCAACATCAATTCTGCAAAGGTGTCCTTCATTAGCATTTTCAGACCTACCCCAGTCAATGTGCCTAGGTCATTGCCACCACAGTGCACAATCATGAGGTAAGGGGCTTGGAGATGCAAAAAGGTTTAACCAAAGGCATCAATTGGTGCCACTTTAATCCTCTCTGTCCAATCCATTTAATGTCTACATTTTGCAAAGCTAGGTCTTTGTCTATTCCTCTGCGTTCAGCATACCTTTTGCACCAGAAAATATTGCTGTGCCCAACAATCAACACTGAAAGCATCTTGAAGGGATGACTGTAGGTAATGAAAAGATGTCTGTAGCTGAGGTAGTCAGTTGGTAGAATGAGAGATATCTAAAATGGTGGAGAAGATGCTGTTTTTAAGAAAGTAGAGATTTGATTGGCTGTTTAAGAACATTGTACATTCAAAAATAGGGTGCATTTTATTTTGTTAAAAAAGCAAGTTTCTTATTGGTTAGTAAAACCTGTTTGAAAGGTACTGCAGAAAGGATGAGGTCATGTTTTGCAAAGGCAACCACGCCTGCTGTTTTCATTAGCAACATTGTGTGGTGAACTTGTGAGCTGTCAGTTAAGTTGCATGTTGCAAGACCAGTTGCTATGGAAACTGACATTAAGCAGAAGGGGTGAAGAAGTCAGTTGATAAGGGTTATTATCTGTGACCAATGGAAATGTGTTTTACAATTTGAAAATCTCTGGCCAGCAATGCCATTTGTTGCTTATGTGTGTTTGTATGGAAAAAGAGGAGGAAACCTTGCCATTACTGCTTTCACCTTGCAGAGTCTGGTGATTTTTATTGACAGTGTGTAAAAGAAAATCCTGTCTGACTGTGAGATTTTTCATTCAACAGATTTATTTAAAAGGTGAGTTATATATTTTTGAGCTTTAAAAAAAAAGATTTGAGATTATTCTATAACTGTGTTGTAGGAAATGTATTATTAAATGTAGAGCTGTATATTGGAATTAGTTTCATTGTACTTGAAGTTTGTTTAAAAAACAGTCTGTACAGTAATGTGTATATTTTTAAGTCTGTTCAAAGGTATAGCTAAATGATGCCTCACATGTTTAGATAGTTGGTTGAAGATGCTGTACAAATGTGTATTTTAAAAGATGTTCATATAAGGTGTTATTTATTAGGCTTCATTTTTTCTTCTCCCTACAAAGGTATAGTTGAATGGGACTGCATAATTATAAATACTTTGGTAAAGATGCAGCACAACTGTGGTGTTTGAAAGATGATCATATAAGGTGTTATTAATTAGGTTTCTGTTATTAGTTTGTACAGAAGGTAAAGTTAAATGATGGCATATATTTAAAGATAGAATGGTGAAATAAGGTGCTGTTAATTAGGTTTCTTTTTGTAGTCTAAGCAAAGGTATAGTTGAATGATGCCACATAATTTTAGATACAAAGCTGAAGATGTATATTAAAAGTGTGGTTTTAATAATGATCATTTAAGGTGCTGTTAATTGCTCTTCTTTCTTACGTCTGTTGAGAGGTATAGTTTTATGATGTCGCATATTTGTAGATTGAATGGTCAAGATGTAACTCAAACATAAACCACCATATATTACCCTTTCTGGCATGTTGTACTTATCTACTTAACCAGATAGTATGTAATGAGTTATATATTTGTTCAGATTCTATTTATACAGTTGCAGGTATGCTTAGTGTACTCACGCAATGACCCAGGCATTAACTCATGCACTTCTACAATCCCTTGAGCACTACCTATACAGTTTAGTAATCTCTCTGTAACTACCTATGGACTCCTCCAATCACCCAGCCAGTCCCAAATCCTTATCTAATAATTGCGCCAAAACCCAAGCACTGCTAAATTCACCATGCACTCTCCTTGCAGTACTCTAATCATCCAGTCACTAACCATGCAATGACCCAGGCACTAACTCATGCACTTCTACAATCCCTTGAGAACTACCTATACAGTTTAGTAATTTCCCCGTTACTAGTTATGCACTCCTCCAATCACCTAGCCAGTCCCATGTCCTTATACAATCAGTGTGCCAAAACCCAAGCACTTATAAATTCAACATGCACTCTCCTTGCAGTACTCTAATCATCCAGTCAGTTCCTATGTACTTATGCAATGACCCAGGCACTAACTCATGCAGTTCTACAATCCCTTGAGCACTACCTATACAGTTCAGTAATCACCCTGTTACTACCTATGCATTCCTCCAATCACCCAGCCAGTTTCATATCCTTATCTAATCACTGCGCCAAAACACAAGCACTTATAAATTCACCATGCAATCTCCTTGCAGTACTCTAATCATCCAGTCACTACCCATGCAATGACCCGGGCACTAACTCATGCACTTCTACAATCCCTTGAGAACTACCTACACAGTTCAGTAATTTCCCCGTTACTAGTTATGCGTTCCTTCAATCACCTTGCCAGTCCCATGTCCTCACCAATAAGTGTGCCAAAACCCAAGCACTGATAAATTCAGCATGCACTCTCCTTGCACTACTCTAATCATCCAGTCAGTACCTATGTATTTATGCAATTACCCAGGCACTAACTCATGCACTTCTACAATCCCTTTAGCACTACCTGTACAGTTTAGTAATTTCCCTGTTACTAGTTATGCACTTCTCCAATAACCCAGACAGTCCCATGTCCTTATCTAATCATTGCGCCAAAACTCAAGCACTTATAAATTCACCATGCACTCTCATTGCAGTACTCTAATCATCTAGTCAGTACCTATATACTCATGCAATGACCCAGGCAAAAACTCATGCACTTCTACAATCCCTTGAGCACTACCTATAGAGTTCAGGAATCACCCTGTTACTACCTATGCATTCCTCCAATCACCCAGCCAGTCTCATGTCCGTATCTAAGTACTGCGCCAAAACCCAAGCACTTATAAATTCACCATGCACTCTCCTTGCAGTACTCTAATCATCCAGTCACGACCCAGGCACTAACTCATGCACTTATACAATCCCTTGAGAACTACCTATACAGTTTAGTAATTTACCCGTCACTTGTTATGGACTCCTCCAATCACCTAACCAGTCCCATGTCCTTATCCAATCAGTGTGCCAAAACCCAAGCACATATAAATTCACCATGACCTCTCCTTGCAGTACTCTAATCATCCAGTCACTTCCCATGTACTCATGCAATGACCCAGGCAGTAACTCATGCACTTCTATAATCCCCTTAGCACTACCTATAGAGTTTAGTAATTTCCCTCTTACTAGTTATGCACTTCTTCAATAACCCAGACAGTCCTATGTCCTTATCTAATCATTGCGCCAAAACCCAAGCACTTATAAATTCACCATGCACTCTCATTGCAGTACTCTAATCTTCCAGTCACTACCCATGCAGTGAGCCAGGCACTAACTAATGCACTTCTACAATCCCTTTAGCACTACTTGTACAGTTTAGTAATGTCCCTGTTCCCTGTTACTAGTTATGTACTTCTCCAATAACCCAGACAGTCCCATGTCCTTATCTAATCATTGTGCCAAAACCCAAGCACTTATAAATTCACCATGCTCTCTCATTGCAGTACTCTAATCATCCAGTCAGTACCTATATACTCATGCAATGACCCAGGCAGTAACTCATGCACTTCTCCAATCCCTTGAGCACTACCTCTAGAGTTCAGTAATCACCCTGTTACTACCTATGCATTCCTCCAATCACCCAGCCAGTCTCATGTCCGTATCTAATTACTGCACGAAAACCCAATCACTTATAAATTCACCATGCACTCTCCTTGAAGTACTCTAATCATCCAGTCATGACCCAGGCACTAACTCATGCACTTTTACAATCCCTTGAGAACTACCTATACAGTTTAGTAATTTACCCGTCACTAGTTATGGACTCCTCCAATCACCCAACCAGTCCCATGTCCTTATCTAATCAGTGTGCCAATTCCCAAGCATTTATAAATACAACATGCACTCTCCTTGCAGTACTCTAATCATCCAGTCAGCACCTATGTACTTATGCAATTACCCTGGCACTAACTCATGCACTTGAGTGCTACCTATATAGTCTAGTAATCTCCCTGTTAGTACCTATGCACTCCTCCAATTACCCAGCCAGTCCCATTTCCCTATCCAATCACTGTGCCAAGACCCAAGCACTTATAAATCCACCATGAACTCTCCTTGCAGTACTCTAATCATCCAGTCACTGCCCATGTACTCATGCAATGACCCAGGCAGTAACTCATGCACTTCTATAATCCCCTTAGCACTACCTATACAGTTTAGTAATTTCCCTCTTACTAGTTATGCACTTCTTTAATAACCCAGACAGTCCTATGTCCTTATCTAATCATAGCGCCAAAACACAAGCACTTATAAATTCACCATGCACTCTCATTGCAGTACTCTAATCTTCCAGTCACTACCCATGCAGTGAGCCAGGCACTAACTCATGCACTTCTACAATCCCTAGAGCACTGCCTATACAGTTCAGTAATCTCCCTGTTACTACCTATGCATTCCTCCAATCACCCAGCCAGTCTCATGTCCTTATCTAATTACTGCGCAAAAACCCAAGCACTTATAAATTCACCATGCACTCTCCTTGCAGTACTCTAATCATCCAGCCACAACCCATGCAATTACCCAGGCACTAAGTAATGCACTTCAACAATCCCTTGAGCACTACCTATACAGTTCAGTAATCTCCCTGTTACTACCTATGCATTCCTCCAATCACCTAGCCAGTCTCATGTCCTTATCTAATCACTGCGCGAAAACCCAAGCACTTATAATTTCACCGTGCAGTACTCTTATCATCCAGTCAGTACCTATGTACTCATGTTGCAATTTCCCAGGCACTAACTCATGCACTCCCACAATCCCTTGAGTGCTACCTATACAGTTTAGAAATTTCTCTGTTACTAGTTATGCCCTCCTCCAATCACCCAGACAGTCCCATGTCCTTATCTAATCATGCTGCTAAAACCCAAGCACTTATAAATTCACCATGCACTCTCATTGCAATACTCTAATCATCCAGTAAGTACTTACATATTCATGCAATGACCCAGATACTAATTCATGCACTTCTACAATCCCTTGAGCACTACCTATACAGTTCAGCTATATCCCTGTTGCTACCTATGCATTCCTCCAATCACCCAGCCAGTCTCATGTCCTTATCTAATTACTGTGCAAAAACCCAAGCACTTATAAATTCACCATGTACTCTCCTTGCAGTACTCTAATCATCCAGTCACAACCCATGCAATTACCCAGGCACTAAGTAATGCACTTCAACAATCCCTTGAGCACTACCTATACAGTTCAGTAATCTCCCTGTTACTACCTATGCATTCCTCCAATCACCTAGCCAGTCTCATGTCCTTATCTAATCACTGCGCGAAAACCCAAGCACTTATAATTTCACCGTGCAGTACTCTTATCATCCAGTCAGTACCTATGTACTCATGATGCAATTTCCCAGGCACTAACTCATGCACTCCCACAATCCCTTGAGTGCTACCTATACAGTTTAGAAATTTCTCTGTTACTAGTTATGCCCTACTCCAATCACCCAGACAGTCCCATGTCCTTATCTAATCATGCTGCTAAAACCCAAGCACTTATAAATTCACCATGCACTCTCATTGCAATACTCTAATCATCCAGTAAGTACCTACATACTCATGCAATGACCCAGATACTAATTCATGCACTTCTACAATCCCTTGAGCACTACCTATACAGTTCAGTAAGCTCCCTGTTACTACCTATGCATTACTCCAATCACCCAGACAGTCCCATGTCCTTATCTAATCATTCCGCTAAAACGCAAGCACTCATAAATTCACCATGCACTCTCCTTGAAGTACTCTAATCATCCACTCATGACCCAGGCACTAACTCATGCACTTCTACAATCCCTTGAGCACTACCTATACAGTTCAGCTATATCCCTGTTGCTACCTATGCATTCCTCCAATCACCCAGACAGTCTCATGTCCTTATCTAATTACTGCGCAAAAACCCAAGCACTTATAAATTCACCAAGCACTCTCCTTGCAGTACTCTAATCATCCAGTCACAACCTATGCAATTACCCAGGCACTAAGTAATGCACTTCAACAATCCATTGAGCACTACCTATACAGTTCAGTAATCTCCCTGTTACTACCTATGCATTCCTCCAATCACCTAGCCAGTCTCATGTCCTTATCTAATCACTGCGCGAAAACCCAAGCTCTTATAATTTCACCGTGCAGTACTCTTATCATCCAGTCAGTACCTATGTACTCATGTTGCAATTTCCCAGGCACTAACTCATGCACTCCCACAATCCCTTGAGTGCTACCTATACAGTTTAGAAATTTCTCTGTTACTAGTTATGCCCTCCTCCAATCACCCAGACAGTCCCATGTCCTTATCTAATCATGCTGCTAAAACCAAAGCACTTATAAATTCACCATGCACTCTCATTGCAATACTCTAATCATCCAGTAAGTACCTACATACTCATGCAATTAACAAGATACTAATTCATGCACTTCTACAATCCCTTGAGCACTACCTATACAGTTCAGTAATCTCCCTGTTACTACCTATGCATTACTCCAATCACCCAGACAGTCCCATGTCCTTATCTAATCATTCCGCTAAAACACAAGCACTTATAAATTCACCATGCACTCTCCTTGAAGTACTCTAATCATCCAGTCATGACCCAGGCACTAACTCATGCACTCCTACAATCCCTTGAGCACCACCTATACAGTTCAGCTGTATCCCTGTTGCTACCTATGCATTCCTCCAATCACCCAGCCAGTCTCATGTCCTTATCTAATTACTGCGCAATAACCCAAGCACTTATAATTTCACCGTGCAGTACTCTTATCATCCAGTCAGTACCTATGTACTCATGTTACAAATTCCCAGGCACTAACTCATGCACTCCCACAATCCCTTGAGTGCTACCTATACCGTTTAGAAATTTCTCTGTTACTAGTTATGCCCTCCTCCAATCACCCAGACAGTCCCATGTCCTTATCTAATCATGCTGCTAAAACCCAAGCACTTATAAATTCACCATGCACTCTCATTGCAATACTCTAATCATCCAGTAAGTACCTGCATACTCATGCAATCACGCAGATACTAATTCATGCACTTCTACAATCCCTTGAGCACTACCTATACAGTTCAGTAATCTCCCTGTTACTACCTATGCATTACTCCAATCACCCAGACAGTCCCATGTCCTTATCTAATCATTCCGCTAAAACGCAAGCACTTATAAATTCACCATGCACTCTCCTTGAAGTACTCTAATCATCCAGTCATGACCCAGGCACTAACTCATGCACTTCTACAATCCCTTGAGCACTACCTATACAGTTCAGCTATATCCCTGTTGCTACCTATGCATTCCTCCAATCACTCAGACAGTCTCATGTCCTTATCTAATTACTGCGCAAAAACCCAAGCACTTATAAATTCACCATGCACTCTCCTTGCAGTACTCTAATCATCCAGTCACAACCCATGCAATTACCCAGGCACTAAGTAATGCACTTCAACAATCCCTTGAGCACTACCTATACAGTTCAGTAATCTCCCTGTTACTACCTATGCATTCCTCCAATCACTTAGCCAGTCTCATGTCCTTATCTAATCACTGCGCGAAAACCCAAGCACCTATAATTTCACCGTGCAGTACTCTTATCATCCAGTCAGTACCTATGTACTCATGATGCAATTTCCCAGGCACTAACTCATGCACTCCCACAATCCCTTGAGTGCTACCTATACAGTTTAGAAGTTTCTCTGTTACTAGTTATGCCCTCCTCCAATCACCCAGACAGTCCCATGTCCTTATCTAATCATGCTGCTAAAACCCAAGCACTTATAAATTCACCATGCACGCTCATTTATGTGGTAAATATTTAAATTACCTGTACTATTTTTTATGCGGTAAAGTCTAGTAAGAATAACTCAGTCAAAATAAGAGGCAGAATCCGTGGTATTAGAGGTTCTGAAAAGGGCTTTATTCCTTACAAAGGAATTATAGTTCGAACTAGGCAATCTTATTCCATCACCACGAAGGTTCAGGAAGGGATAGGCAATACATTATTGACAAGTAACAATATATATATGAAAAGCATTGCATTAAGACAGATGCAGGAGGCGTAACAGCTGATAATACAGATAAGAATACACATACATAATGAAAATAGGCGTAAATACAGGCGTATACTAGAAACGTCATTTAAAATGATGTCACAAGTGGGTGGATCCATAAGAGAATCCTGCAGTGTCAGCAGAAATATTTGGCAGAGATGCGCGCGCAGCCGCATGACGTGTGATTGACGTGCAACTAGAGGGTGAAGGGGAATTGACATTTAGCTCTACATATGGAGACAGAAGTCTGGGGGGTCAGGTCAACCTAATCCCAAATCGTATCTAATATCTTTGTTTAAAGAACTGTTTTATCCAAAAGGAAAGGTCTCTCGGACGGAATCTATTCTATACTGACTGTTAGTGCATGTACAAGCGTCTATGTGTCTACATGAGATGCGAGGGGGCAGGAATCTTCCATGGTAACAGGGGCTATGAATTATTTGCATAAAGACAGCGAGGCCGAGCCCTTTGCTCGGTAGCTGGAAGGATGTTTACCTAAACTATTAAACAGGAATGCATTGGATGAGGAGCGGAGCAGATAACTTGAAGGCTGAATACAGTTTTTGGCAGGCAACAGGCCGCGTCAGGCACCGTTAGCCGCGCAGGGAGTAGGACAAAGTTCATGGACACGGATGCAGGTCCAGGCTGGAGCATTTCAGAGGCAGAAGCAGGAAAAGGCTTGATGACAGAATTCAGGGCCTACTCGCCTGAACTGTAAAACGTGAAAAGTGAACCACAAGTCGGTGGCCAATCATACTTAGGAATGGACTATTTAACCAATTCATGGCGGATCTGAAAGAGGACATGTTGGCGTTGGACGCACATGTATTTGCGTCTTCATAGCTGGAACTGGAGGGAACATACATGTACTTGTAGCATGTACATGGAGCCGTTGGGGTCTAAGATAGGGGACATAACTGGTCATAAAATTCATATTTCCTCATTCCCTCCTTGTCCCCTACGGACCCTTATGAAATATCCATTTTCATCAATCCATCAATCTGTTCATATAGCATCATTTGTTCTTCCTTCTTCTTCCGGGATCTTGAATGAAAATTTGAAGGCGGGATACACGATGTGGCACACAGACCACAAATCGCTGGCCCACATTGTAGACACAAGCAGCAACTGAATAGTATGAGAAAGCCAATACCTAGGAAGGATAGGGTTCTACATCCCCAGGCTGACAACACGCTCCAGAACCAACCGGACCAAGTCCAGGTGCCTGGATTCTGGTGTATCTGGCTTACGATTTTATGAAGTCGAGTTATGGCTTTATATACTGACGGCGCGTTTTCTGGTATGAAAACACAGCAACTTGATCCGATGACCCTACAATCTCCGCCCCTATCGGCCAGAATGACGTCAAGGACAAGACGATTTTGAAGAACAACAATCCGCATCGCAGACTGCTCCTCTGTTAAGTTGCCTAAGGCGGAAGTAGTTTCATTCACTACTGCTTCAAGGGTTCTAGTTAATCTACGTATCAGCTTACTATTAGTGACTGTACCTATGTAGGGAAAGAAACCTTTATTGAAATCTGTATATTGCTCCCATGCTGTTTCAGTGTAGTCGACAATCGGGAGATCTCTCTGTTGTCTATTGTGTACTAGATGGGTATTCCTATGATAATCAGGCGGGGCTAGGAAAACAGGTGGTAGAAGGAATGCAATGTAACAGGTACCATCCCAATCTAGGGGTAGGCGTATGTATGCGGTGTGACCACAGATGAAGTAGGAGTGACGAGAAGCTCTAAATGTAGACTTGCCTTTATCACTGAATTCTATTACAGTGATACATTTACTATGGCCCATATGTATTGAACCATTCTTTCTTACACATAATTTGCCTCTAACTGAAAATACTGACATAGCGGGCAAGATTGGTGTAGCTTCGGATTCAATATTCAGGATCATAAGATTAAGTGTAAAGTTACCTAATCCATATACTTCATTTTCTAGATCAGTTCCTGTTCTTTTGGGAAGTCCCTCCTTGTTAGGGTAGCAGACTTTAAGTAAAACTAGGTTCAGGTTTCCCCAAACCCAGTTGTCTTGATAAACTACTGAATTTGAATCTAGGGAATTAATCAAACTAAACCATGCTCCACAGGAGCCATTGTGTGTGAATGGATACGGAAAGAGAGGCAGAACTCCCTTGTATTTCTGATAGGGAGGGAGTCGGCCACATATCCAACAATTTGTAGCATTGCTGGTCTGATGAGAATGATGCAACATACTAATGAATGTGTTGTTGCGCAGCGCAAATCTATAGGACAACTCATGTGGGGGTAATTCGCTAAAAGAGTGTTCGGCAGTAGCATTGAAAGCACGCTTGGAAATAGGGTAATACATGTGTAATAATATACTGGAAATAATAATCAGAAGACTTAGAAAAAACATAATTAACAATGTCACTATGCAGTGACTACGAAGTGATTTACAGTACGCATGTCTCTTGAGCTGTTCCTGTCTATTTCTCTCTCTATTTCGGTCTAGAGGATACATGTCAGAGACAAATTCAACCGATTCACCTTGGAGAGGACTTAAACAATCAAATTGTCTGACTTGCTAGACCTTAGTTTCAGTTTATAGTTTTGTTTTTCAGTTTTGTCAACCAGGGGGAGTTTTGAGTCAGTCTGTGAGGGAATGCAGGGCTGAAAATTCAAGTCGGATGATAGTCCATGAAACTTTTTGATATGGCTCGAGTGCAACCACCCTTTACGTCCCTCAATCTTCACGGCTGTCCTTGTGGTTAATAAGACGAGTTTAGGCGACTGCCAGCGAGGCTCCAGCGGGTTCCTCCTGTCGAAATTTCTTATAAGCACCAGGTCACCTGGAACCACGTCATGGGGCTTCACCTCAGTGTTATCGGGAAAAGCTGCAGCCACCTGTGAACGACAAGATTGTAGTGCAGACATCAAGGAAGCCAGGTAATCTGTCAGCATATTACAATCAACATCAGTTATTTTACGAGGTATAGGCGTTCCCCACATATTTGGTGGTCTACCGAAGATCACCTCATACGGGGATAGCCCTGTTCGAGAGTGTGCTACCATTCTCATATAAAAGAGCGCAACCGGTAAAGCTACTATCCAGTCGACACCTTTTTCTCTACATACTTTGGACAGTCTAATTTTCAGAGTTTGATTATGTCGCTCCACGAGACCTGCTGCCTCGGGATGTCGGACACAGTGGAATTTCCATTGGTAGCCTAACAGAAGTGAAACATGTTTCATTAGCTCGGATGAGAACGGTTGGCCATTATCTGAGTACACGACACGGGGCAAACCATACCGTGGGAAGAATTCTCGAACTAACTGTTTGGCAGTAGTCGGGGCAGTGTAATCTGAGACGGGATACGCCTCTGTCCACCGGGAAAGAGCGCATACAACTACGAGGACATATTTGAATCCTCGACATCGTTCCATCTGGATATAATTCATCTGGAGGACTTCAAAAGGGTGATCGGGGGTTTGAAATCCACCCTGTTCTACAGGTACGCCTTTTCCTGGATTGAACTGACAACAAATCATGCAGGTACGTACTTTCTGTTTAGCTGCTGCTCGCAAGTGTTTATTGAACCAAATGTGTTGAATACTGTCTAGCATAGCTTTCTCTCCTAGATGCGCTGGGCTATGTATTGTGTTAATGATGACCTGAACCATTGAGTCGGGGAGAAACCATATAGATTTTCCCTTCGTCATCCATCCTTGATCCGTTTGGATCCCTCCTAATTCAGTCCATCTCTTTATTTCTTCTGGTGTAGCATGTGTCTGTATGTCAATTACATCAAGGGCGGGATCCTTAACTGTCATGCAGTGTGTTGGTGTCGGAACTATTGTCTTTGTCGTGTCAGTTGGATGAGTCTGATTCTGAGCAGTCTGTTTAGCTGTTCTGTCAGCTAGGTCGTTACCCTGAGAAATAATGTCAGTCACTTTTGTATGGGCTTTACACTTCATAATCGATATTGCAGTCGGCAGATGTATTGCATCTAACAGAGCTTGAATAAGGGGACCGTGCTGGATGTGGGCACCGTGAGAAGTTAAATAACCTCTCTCTCGCCAAAGCACGCCGAAGTCATGGACGACTCCGAATGCATAACGTGAATCTGTGTATATGTTGACTTTCTTATTTTTGGCTTGAATATAGGCTTGTGTCAGAGCAATGAGCTCTGCTGCTTGAGCTGACAAGGTATCGATACAATTTGTTTCAATAATTTCAGTGTCTGTTGTGACTGCATAAGCGGCCACTAATTCTCCTGTATTTGTTCTCATGCATGAACCATCTACATACAATGTCAGGTCTGGGTCTGATAATGGAATATCTGTCAAGTCTTGTCTGGGTTTCGTCGTAATAGTAATAACTTCAATACAATCATGTGCCAATGGGTCTGTTCCACTTAATGGCAAAAGTGTGGCAGGATTTAATGTACTACAACGTCGGATTTCTATGTGTGGCTGGAACAATGTCAATTCATAACCCGTCAGTCTTGCTACAGTCAAGTGTTGTGTTTGGGTCCGGTTCAAGAGAACCTCTACTGCGTGTGGTACTTGTACTGTCAATTGATGTCCTAACACTATGGCATCGCTTTGTCTGATTGCTAAAGCTGTTGCTGCGACTGATTTCAGGCACGCAGGAAGAGCCTGAGCTACGGGATCTAATGTACTAGAAAAATAAGCACATGGCTTGTGTGATCCTGCCTGTTCCTGCGTGAGTACTGACAAAGCAGTACCTTCACGTTCTGTAACAAAAAGCGTAAAATGTTTGCTGTAACATGGCGTTGCTAAAACAGGTGCTTGGCATAAAGCTTTCTTTAAGCTTTCAAAAGCTTGGGTATGTTCCTGAGTCCAAGGGAGGACAGTCGATGTCGCTGCCTCCTGTGTTGTCAACTGAATGAGTGGTTTCGCTAGAAATGCATATTGAGGGATCCACTGCCTACAGTACGAAGTGAGGCCTATGAATGCCCGTACCTCCTTTTGTGTCTCGGGTGGCGGCATGTTAACAATTAACTGGATACGGTCGGGTGTAAGCTGTCTTCCCCCCTTGGACAGCAAGTGCCCAAGGTACACAACTTGCTGGACACAGAATTGTAGCTTTGAAGGGGACACTTTGTGCCCCTTGTCTGCTAAGAAATGTAAAACCGTCAGTGATGCTTTTTCACATTCAGGTTCGCTTCGGGCGGTGATCAGCAGATCATCGACGTATTGAAGCAGGGCAGTGTTAGCTGGCATGTGGATACTGTCAAGTTCTCTTTTCAGTGCTTGGCTATAGATGCTGGGGCTTTCTGTGAATCCTTGAGGTGCGCGTGCGAATTTAAAACTTCGTCCATTTAAACTGAATCCGAACAAATATTGGCTTTCCGGATCGATTGGGACGCTAAAGAAAGCGTTCTTGAGATCAATTACAGTAAAGAACGTTGCTTCTGAATCTATGGCTGTTAGCAATGAAGAGATATCTGGGACCACGGGGTATTGTGGTACAATGCATTTATTTAATTCTCGCAGATCAATAACTAATCGATATACTGGTGGTGCCTTTGGATCAGTTTGTTTAAGAATCGGAATTATCGGGGAATTACATACATTGGAGTCGGTTTCCACAACCACTCCTTGTGCAATGAGCTCGTCAATGATTTGCAGTAAAGCCACAACAGCATCTGGGGGTAACTTGTATTGTCGTATTCGTGGTAGTACCACTCCTGTTTTGATTGTAACTCGATATGGTGTAATGTGCATACAACCTACATCAGTGGGGCCTTGCGCCCATAAATGTGCAGGTAGGTTCTGTAACCGGTGATCCATGTCTCTAGACACGTAGTGACCTTTAAAGTCACGCAAAAATAGTCGTACTCCTTCCGGAGAACAACATATTACAGCTCCTAGAGCCTTCAATGTTTTTATACCTAACAAGTTTTCTGGACATGATTTCATAAGTAATAGATCTGTAGTCCGTGTTAATGGACCGACTGTAAATGCAAGTGGTTGCGATACTTCGTTAACAGTAGGCTTTCCTGAAAAACCAAGGGAAATATTTTGTGAGCCTGAGAGGGGTACCCCTGGGACTTCGCTGTGACGGATAGTGGTTCTGCTTGCCCCTGTATCGAGTAGAAACTTTCTGTCTTTCCCTAATAACTGACTCTGTACATAAGGACCCTCTTGATCTACTGGAACCTCAATAAGGGGTAAGCCAACTTCCCTCTCTAGGCTATTTCATGTGTAGCGCTGATACTCTGGATAGTCATTTTGTGCATACTGGTACATCTGTTGTGTCGTGTTTTGTGTTGCAGCAATAGGCTGTGGCTGTTGTTGTAGTTGTTGTTGTGGTTGTGGTGCGGTCTGTTGTACAGCTGGCATAGGCTGTATATTCTGAGGTACTTGTTGTTGGATCTGATCCTGTCTAGGCGGACGTGGTCTTTCTTTCGTTATACCCGTAGAGATATTATGTTTCAGAACTGCGCAATCGTGTATATAATGACCTGGCTGTTTACAATAGTTGCATGTCCCTCTAACAGGACCTACTGTATCATTTGACTGTGTCGTACCCTTTTTATGACCGTCAGCTGGAACTGACTGAGCAACAAGCATTTTCATTTTCGTGTCTTTCATACGTCTTTGTTCATGTTCTTGTTCTTCTCTAATTCTATTGTGATGATATTGTAACATTTGTAACATCTGTGACGGTGTGTTACCTTGCCAAGTACTCTCGAATTTTAATACTCTACTCTTAACTTGGGGCAGAGAATTTTCAACTAATTTTGTCACAAACAGATGCGGGTATGACTCACTACTAGCTTTTATGCCACTATTAATACCAAAACATTTTTCAAATCGGGAATAGAAATCACTAGTGTCTTCATCTTGTTTTTGTTTACAGGCTGAGATTGCACCCCAGTCTTCCTTTTTCGTAGTTAATAAACGTGGTAGTACCTGTACTAATAATCCTGGTAATGCTGTAGTCCTTTCCCCAAGCCCTGAACCTGCAGCTCGGGCCTTTTCTTCGTTTTCTAATGCTGTCCAGTCTATCTTTTGGTCTCCCACCTCCCATTCCTTTTCTTTGAGTTTCTCGTAAATACCGGCGGGTAATAGGACTTTTAATATTTTCATAATGTCCGGGTAAGTATACTCTCCCATGAGTAACATGTCTTTTATCTCACGGTGGAAACCTGCTGGGTCTTTGTCATGGCTAGGTACTACTTTCTTCATTTCTAATAATTCAATTTTAGTTATGGGCGCGTACACAAACACGCGTTTAAAAATATTGTCCTCACCTCTGATTGGGTGTACTTCGCGTAAGGGATTCTGTCTGTCTATGTGATACGTTTTTCTTTCCAACTTGGGGGGAACTGAAACATGTTCTGGGCATACGAAGACAATGTACTGGTGTCGATATTCTAGAATTTCTTTAATTAAATCAGTACCTGAACCTCTCCATTTATTCGTGAGTAATTCTATCAGTATATCAGGTAGGGGACCAGGATCGGAGTGTTGGCTTCTATATAATATAACGAGGTGTTGTATCATGTATATACCAGCTAAACGCTGTTCGTCTGGGGTAAGATTCAAAAACGTGTGTGCCAACGCATCATCACTGTACTTTTCAGAACTGTCAGCCCATTGTACTGCTGACCTGGCTAATTCTTGTTCATCCATAGAATCGAGCATATGATACCCCCTTCGGTCTCGGAGTAATTTATCAGCAGCCTGGAATAAGTGTTCAGGGGACTTCGTATTTAACATAGGGGCTTGAAAATGTCTGTAACATTCTGGACGTATCGGACGTATCGGGTCATTAAAGTATCTGGTATTGTTACAAGGTTTTCCCCTACCTACATAGGCTATCGTTTCTAATTGTCCTGTGGGCATTTCTGATTCTTCCTCCTCCTCTCCCTCTGATTCAGTTTTGTCTGCCTCCAATCTGGCTTTATGTATTCGTTCTACTTCTTTGCGGATCTTTCGGCACATAGCTACTATACATGTCTGTTTATCATGTTTTCCCTCTGATATATTCTGACCCCATCGGGTAAGTACTTGCATTTCATCCTGGTCTACCTCGGACCTGTCTCTGTCTCTGATCAAGCAGTTTATGAAGAAACGTAACAGTTGTCTCTGTATATCCGCTTTCTGGTATTCCATGGCTTCGTCAATACTTTCAGGGCCTTGCCCTGTTTGGACAAAGCGATATATATTGTCTAAATGTTTAATCATTCCTGGTAGCGTCGTTAAATATATTGAAGCTCGTCGTATACGTAGTGATGATAGCACCATTCTGTCATTTTTACCGGGCACTGGATCATATCTACAATCTACAAGATGTTCTTTAAACATGTCGGACGTTGCTATTTGGGGTGTACGTTGGTTTGCTAAATCTCTAAGAGATGATTTACTTCGTGATGGTGGCGTGGCAAAAATTGCTGTCGCACCTTCTGAGGTGCTAGGCACGAAAGGATTCGTGGGATGTAAGGTAGAGACTGTGGATGCAGGAAAAGCGGCGGAAACAAATGGACCCGTGGGATTGTGCGGAGGAGTTTGTTCTCGGCGTTGAGCACCATCGACAGGTGGCGTGTGTGGTGGAACATTAACATATTCCGGAGCTACATCGTCTAAATAGGAGGAAAGGAAAATATCTTTTGCGGTCTTGGGATGTGCTTTAATCGGGAGTAATGGGGGTGGCAAATCTTTCGGTATTTCCGGGGTGGCCTTAGGTAAACCTTCGGCCAAAAGAGGATACATACCATTCATAAGAGCATTTCGTTGTCTGTCTACTTGTTCTGTTTTTACTCGGATACCTTCCTCAACTAATACGTTTTCTCGGGCTTTATTTGCGTTCTCCCTACTTTTCTCTTCCAGTCTGAGCGCTTTCTCTGTGCGCCTATGCGATTCTTTACGCCATAACTCAATAGCATCTTTCTGTGACTGTCTGGCTTTCTTTTTCCATAATTATTCTTCTACTCTCATGATGCAATCTGCATCCCATGTCCCAGCTGTGGGCCACCTCTGACTTTCTGCTAGATCCTTGGTGTAGTCCACCCATAAGTCAAGATATAATACGGCATCTAGGCCATGTTTATGATACATAAAATACCCTGGAGTGTCCCTAGGTGGAATGGGAACAGCTTCTTCGAGTACTCCTTTTCTAGTTTTGATCTGTCTTAATTTTGAAAAGAACGGCATCTTTAAACCTTCCTACTTGATTCTTACTTGAACCGAACTTGAACACATTTAATACAATAAACACAATAATGAACACTCATTCATACCACAATTTTTGAACACAGTAAAACATTTAACATTTAACATTTAACTTTTAACGAACATTTAACTTTTTAACGAACAATGATAATTAGAAGAAAACTAGTTACTGACATAATACTAATACTAGATAATATTGAATATATACATGAACATACTGGATATACTGCTAAACAGTACAGATACACTGCTAAAACAGTGCAGACCGGATCTGTGTACCCAAACCCGTCAGGACCGGCACAAAGGAATGTGCACGTCTAACTGCCTCCCCAGCAACGGTACTCACCGGGTAGCACGGAACGGAAGGCCTCGGAACTGAACTGAACTAGACCGGACTGGACTCGACTCGACTCGGAACTTCGGAACCTGGTGGGCCTCTGTATACCTCGGATCTTGCTCTCTCAGCTAGGCTCTGGTCGGGATACTTCGCACTTCTCACCGCCTCGTCTGGGTGTTGATCGCAGCCTCAGTCACCCCCGCTTGGTCGGAGGGAGATACAGGAAATCCTGCGGGTACGCGTTGTTGTCTGTCCGGCCGTGGCAGGAGACCGGGCCTGCAACGCACCTCCGGCGCGTGAGATGAGAAAGTGTCCCTGTTCGGGCGCCAATTTATGTGGTAAATATTTAAACTACCTGTACTATTTTTTATGCGGTAAAGTCTAGTAAGAATAACTCAGTCAAAATAAGAGGCAGAATCCGTGGTATTAGAGGTTCTGAAAAGGGCTTTATTCCTTACAAAGGAATTATAGTTCGAACTAGGCAATCTTATTCCATCACCACGAAGGTTCAGGAAGGGATAGGCAATACATTATTGACAAGTAACAATAGATATATGAAAAGCATTGCATTAAGACAGATGCAGGAGGCGTAACAGCTGATAATACAGATAAGAATACACATACGTAATGAAAATAGGCGTAAATACAGGCGTATACTAGAAACGTCATTTAAAATGATGTCACAAGTGGGTGGATCCATAAGAGAATCCTGCAGTGTCAGCAGAAATATTTGGCAGAGATGCGCGCGCAGCCGCATGACGTGTGATTGACGTGCAACTAGAGGGTGAAGGGGAATTGACATTTAGCTCTACATATGGAGACAGAAGTCTGGGGGGTCAGGTCAACCTAATCCCAAATCGTATCTAATATCTTTGTTTAAAGAACTGTTTTATCCAAAAGGAAAGGTCTCTCGGACGGAATCTATTCTATACTGACTGTTAGTGCATGTACAAGCGTCTATGTGTCTACATGAGATGCGAGGGGGCAGGAATCTTCCATGATAACAGGGGCTATGAATTATTTGCATAAAGACAGCGAGGCCGAGCCCTTTGCTCGGTAGCTGGAAGGATGTTTACCTAAACTATTAAACAGGAATGCATTGGATGAGGAGCGGAGCAGATAACTTGAAGGCTGAATACAGTTTTTGGCAGGCAACAGGCCGCGTCAGGCACCGTTAGCCGCGCAGGGAGTAGGACAAAGTTCATGGACACGGATGCAGGTCCAGGCTGGAGCATTTCAGAGGCAGAAGCAGGAAAAGGCTTGATGACAGAATTCAGGGCCTACTCGCCTGAACTGTAAAACGTGAAAAGTGAACCATATAAAGTCGGTGGCCAATCATACTTAGGAATGGACTATTTAACCAATTCATGGCGGATCTGAAAGAGGACATGTTGGCGTTGAACGCACATGTATTTGCGTCTTCATAGCTGGAACTGGAGGGAACATACATGTACTTGTAGCATGTACATGGAGCCGTTGGGGTCTAAGATAGGGGACATAACTGGTCATAAAATTCATATTTCCTCAATTGCAATACTCTAATCATCCAGTAAGTACTTACATACTCATGCAATGACCCAGATACTAATTCATGCACTTCTACAATCCCTTGAGCACTACCTATACAGTTCAGTAATCTCCCTGTTACTACCTATGCATTACTCCAATCACCCAGACAGTCCCATGTCCTTATCTAATCATGCTGCTAAAACCCAAGCACTTATAAATTCACCATGCACGCTCATTGCAATACTCTAATCATCCAGTAAGTACTTACATACTCATGCAATGACCCAGATACTAATTCATGCACTTCTACAATCCCTTGAGCACTACCTATACAGTTCAGTAATCTCCGTGTTACTACCTATGCATTACTCCAATCACCCAGACAGTCCCATGTCCTTATCTAATCATGCTGCTAAAACCCAAGCACTTATAAATTCACCATGCACTCTCATTGCAATACTCTAATCATCCAGTAAGTACCTACATACTCATGCAATGACCCAGGCACTAACTCATGCACTTCTACAATCCCTTGAGCACTACCTATACAGTTCAGTAATCTCCCTGTTACTACCTATGCATTACTCCAATCACCCAGACAGTCCCATGTCCTTATCTAATCATTCCGCTAAAACGCAAGCACTTATAAATTCACCATGCACTCTCCTTGAAGTACTCTAATCATCCAGTCATGACCCAGGCACTAACTCATGCACTTCTACAATCCCTTGAGCACTACCTATACAGTTCAGCTATATCCCTGTTGCTACCTATGCATTCCTCCAATCACCCAGACAGTCTCATGTCCTTATCTAATTACTGCGCAAAAACCCAAGCACTTATAAATTCACCATGCACTCTCCTTGCAGCACTCTAATTATCCAGTCACAACCCATGCAATTACCCAGGCACTAAGTAATGCACTTCAACAATCCCTTGAGCACTACCTATACAGTTCAGTAATCTCCCTGTTACTACCTATGCATTCCTCCAATCACCTAGCCAGTCTCATGTCCTTATCTAATCACTGCGCGAAAACCCAAGCACTTATAATTTCACCGTGCAGTACTCTTATCATCCAGTCAGTACCTATGTACTCATGATGCAATTTCCCAGGCACTAACTCATGCACTCCCACAATCCCTTGAGTGCTACCTATACAGTTTAGAAATTTCTCTGTTACTAGTTATGCCCTCCTCCAATCAGCCAGACAGTCCCATGTCCTTATCTAATCATGCTGCTAAAACCCAAGCACTTATAAATTCACCATGCACTCTCATTGCAATACTCTAATCATCCAGTAAGTACCTACATACTCATGCAATGACCCAGATACTAATTCATGCACTTCTACAATCCCTTGAGCACTACCTATACAGTTCAGTAATCTCCCTGTTACTACCTATGCATTACTCCAATCACCCAGACAGTCCCATGTCCTTATCTAATCATTCCGCTAAAACGCAAGCACTTATAAATTCACCATGCACTCTCCTTGAAGTACTCTAATCATCCAGTCATGACCCAGGCACTAACTCATGCACTTCTACAATCCTTTGAGCACTACCTATACAGTCCAGCTATATCCCTGTTGCTACCTATGCATTCCTCCAATCACCCAGACAGTCTCATGTCCTTATCTAATTACTGCGCAAAAACCCAAGCACTTATAAATTCACCATGCACTCTCCTTGCAGTACTCTAATCATCCAGTCACAACCCATGCAATTACCCAGGCACTAAGAAATGCACTTCAACAATCCCTTGAGCACTACCTATACAGTTCAGTAATCTCCCTGTTACTACCTATGCATTCCTCCAATCACTTAGCCAGTCTCATGTCCTTATCTAATCACTGCGCGAAAACCCAAGCACTTATAATTTCACCGTGCAGTACTCTTATCATCCAGTCAGTACCTATGTGCTCATGTTGCAATTTCCCAGGCACTAACTCATGCACTCCCACAATCCCTTGAGTGCTACCTATACAGTTTAGAAATTTCTCTGTTACTAATTATGCCCTCCTCCAATCACCCAGACAGTCCCATGTCCTTATCTAATCATGCTGCTAAAACCCAAGCACTTATAAATTCACCATGCACTCTCATTGCAATACTCTAATCATCCAGTAAGTACCTACATACTCATGCAATGACCCAGATACTAATTCATGCACTTCTACAATCCCTTGAGCACTACCTATACAGTTCAGTAATCTCCCTGTTACTACCTATGCATTACTCCAATCACCCAGACAGTCCCATGTCCTTATCTAATCATTAAGCTAAAACGCAAGCACTTATAAATTCACCATGCACTCTCCTTGAAGTACTCTAATCATCCAGTCATGACCCAGGCACTAACTCATGCACTTCTACAATCCCTTGAGCACTACCTATACAGTTCAGCTATATCCCTGTTGCTACCTATGCATTCCTCCAATCACCCAGACAGTCTCATGTCCTTATCTAATTACTGCGCAAAAACCCAAGCACTTATAAATTCACCATGCACTCTCCTTGCAGTACTCTAATCATCCAGTCACAACCCATGCAATTACCCAGGCACTAAGTAATGCACTTCAACAATCCCTTGAGCACTACCTATACAGTTCAGTAATCTCCCTGTTACTACCTATGCATTCCTCAATCCTAAGTCCCATGTCCTTATCTAATCACTGCGCGAAAACCCAAGCACTTATAATTTCACCGTGCAGTACTCTTATCATCCAGTCAGTACCTATGTACTCATGTTGCAATTTCCCAGGCACTAACTCATGCACTCCCACAATCCCTTGAGTGCTACCTATACAGTTTAGAAATTTCTCTGTTACTAGTTATGCCCTCCTCCAATCACCCAGACAGTCCCATGTCCTTATCTAATCATGCTGCTAAAACCCAAGCACTTATAAATTCACCATGCACTCTCATTGCAATACTCTAATCATCTAGTAAGTACCTGCATACTCATGCAATGACCCAGATACTAATTCATGCACTTCTACAATCCCTTGAGCACTACCTATACAGTTCAGTAATCTCCCTGTTACTACCTATGCATTACTCCAATCACCCAGACAGTCCCATGTCCTTATCTAATCATTCCGCTAAAACGCAAGCACTCATAAATTCACCATGCACTCTCCTTGAAGTACTCTAATCATCCACTCATGACCCAGGCACTAACTCATGCACTTCTACAATCCCTTGAGCACTACCTATACAGTTCATCTATATCCCTGTTGCTACTTATGCATTCCTCCAATCACCCAGACAGTCTCATGTCCTTATCTAATTACTGCGCAAAAACCAAAGCACTTATAAATTCACCAAGCACTCTCCTTGCAGTACTCTAATCATCCAGTCACAACCCATGCAATTACCCAGGCACTAAGTAATACACTTCAACAATCCATTGAGCACTACCTATACAGTTCAGTAATCTCCCTGTTACTACCTATGCATTCCTCCAATCACCTAGCCAGTCTCATGTCCTTATCTAATCACTGCGCGAAAACCCAAGCACTTATAATTTCACCGTGCAGTACTCTTATCATCCAGTCAGTACCTATGTACTCATGTTGCAATTTCCCAGGCACTAACTCGTGCACTCCCACAATCCCTTGAGTGCTACCTATACAGTTTAGAAATTTCTCTGTTACTAGTTATGCCCTCCTCCAATCACCCAGACAGTCCCATGTCCTTATCTAATCATGCTGCTAAAACCAAAGCACTTATAAATTCACCATGCACTCTCATTGCAATACTCTAATCATCCAGTAAGTACCTACATACTCATGCAATGACCCAGATACTAATTCATGCACTTCTACAATCCCTTGAGCACCACCTATACAGTTCAGTAATCTCCCTGTTACTACCTATGCATTACTCCAATCACCCAGACAGTCCCATGTCCTTATCTAATCATTCCGCTAAAACGCAAGCACTTATAAATTCACCATGCACTCTCCTTGAAGTACTCTAATCATCCAGTCATGACCCAGGCACTAACTCATGCACTTCTACAATCCCTTGAGCACTACCTATACAGTTCAGATATATCCCTGTTGCTACCTATGCATTCCTCCAATCACCCAGCCAGTCTCATGTCCTTATCTAATTACTGCGCAAAAACCCAAGCACTTATAAATTCACCATGCACTCTCCTTGCAGTACTCTAATCATCCAGTCACAACCCATGCAATTACCCAGGCACTAAGTAATGCACTTCAACAATCCCTTGAGCACTACCTATACAGTTCAGTAATCTCCCTGTTACTACCTATGCATTCCTCCAATCACCTAGCCAGTCTCATGTCCTTATCTAATCACTGCGCGAAAACCCAAGCACTTATAATTTCACCGTACAGTACTCTTATCATCCAGTCAGTACCTATGTACTCATGTTGCAATTTCCCAGGCACTAACTCATGCACTCCCACAATCCCTTGAGTGCTACCTATACAGTTTAGAAATGTCTCTGTTACTAGTTATGCCCTCCTCCAATCACCCAGACAGTCCCATGTCCTTATCTAATCATGCTGCTAAAACCCAAGCACTTATAAATTCACCATGCACTCTCATTGCAATACTCTAATCATCCAGTAAGTACCTACATACTCATGCAATGACCCAGATACTAATTCATGCACTTCTACAATCCCTTGAGCACTACCTATACAGTTCAGTAATCTCCCTGTTACTACCTATGCATTACTCCAATCACCCAGACAGTCCCATGTCCTTATCTAATCATTCCGCTAAAACGCAAGCACTTATAAATTCACCATGCACTCTCCTTGAAGTACTCTAATCATCCAGTCATGACCCAGGCACTAACTCATGCACTTCTACAATCCCTTGAGCACTACCTATACAGTTCAGCTATATCCCTGTTGCTACCTATGCATTCCTCCAATCACCCAGACAGTTTCATGTCCGTATCTAATCACTGCGCAAAAACCCAAGCACTTATAAATTCACCATGCACTCTCCTTGCAGTACTCTAATCATCCAGTCAGTACCTATGTACTCATGATGCAATTTCCCAGGCACTAATTCATGCACTTCTACAATCCCTTGAGTGCTACCTATATAATTTAGTGATCTCCCTGTTACTACATATGAAATCCTCCAATTACCCAGCCAGTCCCATGTCCTTATCTAATCACTGCACCAAAACCCAAGCACTTATAAATTCACTATGCACTCTCCTTGTAGAACTCTAATAATCTAGTCACTACCCATGCAATGACCCAAGCACTAACTCATGCACTTTTACAATCCCTTGAGCACTACCTATACAGGTTAGTAATTTCCCTGTTACTAGTTATGCCCTCCTCCAATCACCCACACAGTCCCATGTCCTTATCTAATCATTCCGCTAAAACCCAAGCACTTATAAATTCACCATGCACTCTCATTGCAATACTCTAATCATCCAGTCAGTACCTATATAGTCATGCAATGACCCAGGCACTAATTCATGCACTTCTACAATCCTTTGAGCACTACCTATACAGTTCAGTAATCTTCCTGTTACTACCTATGCATTCCTCCAATCACCCAGACAGTCCCATGTCCTTCTCTAATCATTCCGCTAAAATCCAAGCACTTACAAATTCACCATGTACTCTCCGTGCAGTACTCTAATTATCCAGTCAGTACCTATATACTCATGCAATGACCCAGGCACTAACTCATGCACTTCTACAATCCCTTGAGCACTACCTATACAGTTGAGTAATCACCCTGTTACTACCTATGCATTCCTCCAATCATCCAGCCAGTCTCATGTCCTTATCTAATCACTGCGCCAAAACCCAAGCACTTATAAATTCACCATGCACTCTCCTTGCAGTACTCTAATCATCCAGTCACTACCCATGCAATGACCAATGCACTAACTCATGCACTTCTACAATCCCTTGAGCATTACCTATACAGTTTAGTAATTTCCCTGTTATTAGTTATGCACTTCTCCAATCACCCAGACGGTCCCATGTCCTTATCTAATCATTGCGCCAAAGCCCAGGCACTTATAAATTCACCATGCACTCTCCTTGCAGTACTCTAGTCATCCAGTCACTACCCATGTACTCATGCAATGATCCAGGCACTAACTCATCCACTTCTACAATCCCCTATGCACTATTTATGCAGTCCTCTAACCACTTACACACTTCTCTTTCGCTCCTTCAATTCCCCTGGTAGTACCCCTGCAGTCCAGGATTCACCCTGTCACTCCCCGCGCACTCCTCCAGTCACACAGCCACTACCATGTACTAATCCAAACACTCTGCCAATTCCCAAGAAACTAATAAATCCACCACACACTCTCCTTGTCGAACTCTAATAATCCACTCAGTGCCCATGTACTCATGCAATGACCCAGTCACAAACACATGCACTGCTGCAATCCCCTATGCACTACTCCTGCAGTGCTCTAACCACTTAAAAACGTCTCATTCGCTCCTTTAATTGCACTGGTTGTACCCATGCAGTCCAGCAATCACCCTGTCACTCCCCGTGCACTCCTCCAGTCACCCAGCCACTACCATGTACTAATCCAAACATTCCGCCAATACCCAAGCACTTATAAATTCACCACGTACTCTCCTTGCGATACTCTAATCATCCACTCAGTACCCATGTACTCATTCATGCCATGACCCAGTCACAAACATATGCACTGCTGCAATCCCCTATGCACTACTCATGCAGTGCTCTAACCACTTACACACTTCCCATGCTCTCCTTCATTTCCCCTGGTAGTACCCATGCATTCCAGCAATCACCCTGTCACTCCCCGTGCACTCCTCCAGTCACCCAGCCACTATCATGTACTAATCCAAACTCTCCGCCAATACCCAAGCACTTATAAATTCACCACACACTCTCCTTGCAGACTCTAATCATCCACTCAGTACCCATGTACTCTTGTAATGACCCAGTCACAAACACATGCACTTCTGCAATCCCCTATGCACTACTCACGCAGTTCTCTAACCACTTACACACTTCTCATTCACTCCTTCAATTCCCCTGGTAGTACCCATGCATTCCAGCAATCACCCAGTCACTCCCCGTGCACTCCTCCAGTCACCCAGCCACTACCATGTGCTAATCCAAACACTCAGCCAATACCCAAGCACTTATAAATTCACCACACACTCTCCTTGCAGTACTCTAATCATCCACTCAGTACCCATGTACTCTTGCAATGACCCAGTCACAAACACATGCACTGCTGCAATCCCTAATGCACTACTCATGCAGTTCTCTAACCACTTACACACTTCTCATTCACTCCTTCAATTCTCCTGGTAGTACCCATGCATTCCAGCAATCACCCTGTCACTCCCCGTGCACTCCTCCAGTCACCCAGCCACTATCATGTACTAATCCAAACTCTCCGCCAATACCCAAGCACTTATAAATTCACCACACACTCTCCTTGCAGTACTCTAATCATCCACTCAGTACCCATGTACTCTTGCAATGACCCAGTCACAAACACATGCACTGCTGCAATCCCCTATGCACTACTCATGCAGTTCTCTAACCACTTACACACTTCTCATTCACTCCTTCAATTCCCCTGGTAGTACCCATGCATTCCAGCAATCACCCTGTCACTCCCCGTGCACTCCTCCAGTCACCCAGCCACTACCATGTGCTAATCCAAACACTCAGCCAATACCCAAGGAACTAATAAATTCACCACGCACTCTCCTTGCGATACTCTAATCATCCACTCAGTACCCATGTACTCATGCCATGACCCAGTCACAAACACATGCACTGCTGCAATCCCCTATGCACTACTCATGCAGTGCTCTAACACTTATACACTTCCCATGCTCTCCTTCATTTCCCCTGGTAGTACCCATGCATTCCAGCAATCACCCTGTCACTCCCTGTGCACTCCTCCAGTCACCCAGCCACTATCATGTACTAATCCAAACTCTCCGCCAATACCCAAGCATTTATAAATTCACCACACACTCTCCTTGCAGACTCTAATCATCCACTCAGTACCCATGTACTCTTGCAATGACCCAGTCACAAACACATGCACTGCTGCAATCCCTAATGCACTACTCATGCAGTTCTCTAACCACTTACACACTTCTCATTCACTCCTTCAATTCTCCTGGTAGTACCCATGCATTCCAGCAATCACCCTGTCACTCCCTGTGCACTCCTCCAGTCACCCAGCCACTATCATGTACTAATCCAAACTCTCCGCCAATACCCAAGCACTTATAAATTCACCACACACTCTCCTTGCAGTACTCTAATCATCCACTCAGTACCCATGTACTCTTGCAATGACCCTGTCACAAACACATGCACTGCTGCAATCCCCTAAGCACTACTCATGCAGTTCTCTAACCACTTACACACTTCTCATTCACTCCTTCAATTCCCCTGGTAGTACCCATGCATTCCAGCAATCACCCTGTCACTCCCCGTGCACTCCTCCAGTCACCCAGCCACTACCATGTGCTAATCCAAACACTCAGCCAATACCCAAGCACTTATAAATTCACCACACACTCTCCTTGCAGTACTCTAATCATCCACTCAGTACCCATGTAGTCTTGCAATGACCCAGTCACAAACACATGCACTGCTGCAATCCCTAATGCACTACTCATGCAGTTCTCTAACCACTTACACACTTCTCATTCACTCCTTCAATTCTCCTGGTAGTACCCATGCATTCCAGCAATCACCCTGTCACTCCCCGTGCACTCCTCCAGTCACCCAGCCACTATCATGTACTAATCCAAACTCTCCGCCAATACCCAAGCACTTATAAATTCACCACACACTCTCTTTGCAGTACTCTAATCATCCACTCAGTACCCATGTACTCTTGCAATGACCCAGTCACAAACACATGCACTGCTGCAATCCCCTATGCACTACTCATGCAGTTCTCTAACCACTTACACACTTCTCATTCACTCCTTCAATTCCCCTGGTAGTACCCATGCATTCCAGCAATCACCCTGTCACTCCCCGTGCACTCCTCCAGTCACCCAGCCACTACCATGTGCTAATCCAAACACTCAGCCAATACCCAAGGAACTAATAAATTCACCACGCACTCTCCTTGTAGTAGTCTAATTATCCACTCAGTACCCATGAACTCATGCAATGACCCAGTCACAAAAACATGCACTGCTGCAATCCCCTATGCACTACCCATGCAGTCCTGTAACCACTTACACACTTCTCATTCGCTCCTTCAATTCCTCTGGTAGTACTCATGCAGTCCAGCAATCACCCTGTCACTTCCCGTGCACTCCTCCAGTCACCCAGCCACTATCATGTACTAATCCAAACACTCCGCCAATACCCAAGCACTTATAAATTCACCAAGCACTCTCTTTGCAGTACTCTAATCATCCACTCAGTACCCATGTACTCATGCAATGACCCATCACAAACACATGCACTGCTGTAATCCCCAATGCACTGCTCATGCAGCCCTCTAACCACTTACACACTTCTCATTCTCTCTTTCAATTGCCCTGGTAGTACCCATGCAGTGCAAGAATCACCCTGTCACTCCCCTTGCACTCCTCCAGTCACCCAGCCAGTACCATGTACTAATCCAAACACTCCGCCAATACCCACGCACTTATAAATCCACTATGTACTCTCCTTGCAGTACTCTAATCATCCAGTCACTACCCATGTACTCATGCAATGACCAGTCACAAACACATGCACTGCTGCAATCCCCTATGCACTGCTCATGCAGCCCTCTAACCACTTACACACTTCTCATTCTCTCCTTCAATTCCCCTGGTAGTATCCATGCAATCCAGCAATTACCCTGTTACTCCCCGTGCACTCCTCCAGTCACCCAGCCACTACCATGTACTAATCCAAACACTTCGCCAACACCCAAGCACTTATAAATTCACCACGCACTCTCCTGGCAGTACTCGAATCATCCAGTCACTAGTCATGCATTCATGCAATGACCCAGGCACCATGTATGTACTCTTTCAATCAATGAAGCTCTACACATGCACTTATGCAATCATCCAGGCACTATCATGCTCTTATTTATCTGTTTTTTAACAGATAAGGTAGTTCAGAAAAAAACTCTTTTTTTCTTCTTTTTTTGCTTTTATACAATTTTTGTGTTTTTTTAACCATTTTGTATACTTTTTGGTGTTTTTTTTTAAAACGTGAAAAAAGAACAAAACTAAATTTTAACTTTTGCAATTAAACAGTCATTACAACCATAAAAAAAATTAACTGGTGTTTTCTTGCTGCAGAAACCACTGCATCTACAGTTTGCTCCCCACAACAAACTACAGCCTTGCATTTGATGCAGTGTTGCTGTAGAGTAGCAAGTTCAGGACAAATGTCCGGACCTCGAGATGAGGAGCTTGAGGCTCCAGAATTGCTTGGACCAGCTCCCTGGTCATTCTGCTGCATCTCTCCTTGGGCAAGTTGCAGTTGTTCAGGTCGAGGGTGAATTGTCTGAAGATGCTTCATCATGCTAGTTGTTCCGCATGAGTACTTCTTCTCACTTCCCCTCGACAGTACTCTTCCGCAAAGACTGCAGCTAAGTTTGCGGGCATTTACTTTTTTTTTTACCAACTGGAAAAGTGAAAAATTTCCACACAATGGATTCCTTCTTCCTTTTCAAATGTAGGTCCAACTGCTCTTCTTCAGATTTTATATCCACAATAGGATTTGAAGAAGCCATTTCTACTCAAGAAGGAAAACACCCAAAAAATATACAAAGCAGATGAAAAAATACAGCAGGTGTATCTCCTGGGATGGTGTAGAAAGAATGATAAAAATGGGTGGGTTCCTTCAACTTCTAGAATGGAAAACCTGATAAACCAATGAAAAGCTTTCTTTTAATGTCACATGGGAGTCGCGCACCCGTCGTGCACCCTGCGCGCACCCGAGGCGACTTCGCAAAAGAGTCTTTAAGAGTAATATAACTTTATTGTAATTAGAAATATATGATTTTTCTAATTAATTTACATAATCTATTGGTCTACTATACATATTAAACTACTATACATATAGTTTTTTAAAATATTTTTTTCTACGGGAGTCGCAGACCAAGCACGACCCCATATGCACATAACGTTACACGGGGCATGGAGCGGCGCACTCATCGCATATCAAATGTGCACACGACATGATCCCATATGTATGTGATGTTACGCGAGGCTAGACACCGTGCACACGCCGCATACCAAGCGCGCACACAACACGATACTCTACGTATATGACGTATATGACGTTGCCCGGCGGCTGGCACCACGCACCCATCGCTAACCCATCATGCATAGTTCACGACTTTCGCAATATGCCGGCTTTACTCCGTGCACCCACCGAGATAGGTACACGATGGGTACGCGACTCCGATATTTTCTAAAAAATATATATAGATTTAAGAAAACATTGTTGTAAGACATTACATAATTTTCATAATGAAAAAAAAGATAAAGTATTTTTAGGATATTAAACTTACACAGTGTCACTAAAAAACTTTGAAAATAACTGGAAAAACCATTGAATTAATGAACATTATAGTTAGAAATTAGCATTTAAAAAACCTTTGAAATAAACTGAAAAAAACCAAAGGTTTCAGGGGCATTATAGTTAGAAATTAGCATTTATAAAACCTTAGAAATTCACTGAAAAACCATAGGTTTCAAGCACATTATAGTTTGTTGGATATCTCACACATACAAATCAAGAGCAATTCGGCCGTTATGGTTAGTAGAGATAACTATAACTCGCGCCCCTGCAATACACTGCTGATGACGTCACATATTACACCATTCATGGCATGGTCAGTGACATCACTGATGACATCACTGATGACATCTCAAATGATATCACTGATAACATCATCCACGTGAAAATCTGATGCACCTCCTCACACTCTAATATAACCTTTGATACACCTACAGTAAAATACAGACTACCATTTTCGAAACCATCGACACACCAGTACCAGTTACTACATACGTACTCACTGATTCCTAGGTCTACCCACATATCCACTCATTCACCCATACAATCACTCATATATGAAGTCACTCATCAACACAACACTATCATATGCACTCCTACACCTATACAGACACTCACACACCGCCACTCATCCATAGAGCTATTCACACACCTACTCAGTCATCCAGACACTTATACACCCACTCATTCTTCAATACACCTTGGCATATAAATAAAACATATTTAAACTTTATAGAAACACACAGTCACAGGATGATGTCATCAGTGATGTCATTAGAGATGTCATCAGTGATGTCATCAGTGATGTCACTGACCATGTTATGAATGATGTAATATGTGATGTCATCAGCAGTGAATTGCAGGGGCGCAAGTTATAGTTAGCTCTACTAACTATAACGGCTGAATTTCTCTGGTTTTGTCCCTGTGAAATGTCCAACTAACTATAACGTCCTTGAAACCTATGGGTTTTTCAGTGAATTTCTAAGGTTTTTTAAATGCTAATTTCTAACTATAACCTCCCTGAAACCAAGGTTTTTTTTCGGTGGATATATATATATATATATATTATCTACTGGCGGTGGCCAGTAGGTACTTATAGTTAGAACCTAGTTTCCATAGGAAAAGCATTTTTGATTTGCCAATATCTTTGGCTCCATTTGTTGAAACTTCGCAAAATTTTCCAAAACGTAGGGTTGGACCGCCCAGTTTGTGTGTTGAAAGTTTCGGGGTCAATCGTCAAGTGGAGGCCGAGAAAATAGGGGGTTCCCAAAGCACATTTTCTCCATGTTATTTTCTATAGGAAACTTTATTACAGGCTACAGCCTGACCTGCTGAACGGAATTATTTGCCAAAAAGACCTCTGTCTTGGTTTAGACTGCGCCCTTTTTTTAAATGGTTCAAATCCGTTCAGTAGTTTCTGAGAAATGTAAAAAAGAAAAATATCAATATCTGAGCACCGAGGATGGATCACGAACCCTTCCGGGCATGAGCTTGACTCTGATTGGCTGCCAACACTCCAAAACAGGAACTGTTGGCAGCCATCTACAGGAAAAAGGGTGAAACAAAGATAAACAAGCATTGAAAATGCGACAGGTCGCACCTTTGATTAAGTTAAAGCCATTTGCTTTGCTAATGGTATTGTATAGCAAAGCAAATGGCTTTAACTTAATAAAAGGCGAGACCTATTGCATTTTTAATGCTTGTTTTGCATTTGTCACCCCAAGTGGGACGAGTATACCCAGATGTGTGTCCCATGCTCTCCATGCCACTGGAGGCAAGCTAGCCTGACTGATGAGGGGGTGTATGTATGACATTGTTCAGCATTCTGTCCATGAATGGATCTTTTTGCATGAATATTGTAAAGCATGTAAGGGGATGAACAAAAGGAACTAGGAAAAGTGAGAGGGGGTGTATTTGGGTGCTTGATAGCTAAATGGGCTGTCTGAGCTTCTCAGTGCTATGTGAGGGTCAGGTCAATTTGAAAGTTATGTGAAAGTCTGTTGGGAGTTATGTGGCCATTTTGTTATGATCAGTAAGTATCTATCAGAGGTTCTTTTGGTTTTTTGTGAGGGGCTTTTAACTAAGCTACAGTCTGTTGGGAGCTGTGAGAGACACTCAAGATGGTTTGGTTGTGGTGAGCTTTGTGAGGGTCTGGGCTTTACCTGAGGTTATGCTGCAATAAGGCGTGTGTGATGGTCAGTTGGAAGCTCTGTGGGGACTATCTGCTAGGGTTGTAACTGTCACATCTAATATTATCTGATGCCATTTTAAAATTATTTCAGTTTTTAATGTGGTAGGTTTTTCCATTTTGTGGTTAGTTGTGTTGGCTTTGGACTATCTCAGCTGTCTTTGCATACAGAAGTTCTTTAGTGGAAACCGGTGATTTATTTTGTATAATATATATTCATATCGCTGATATCATATAGGACACCCCACACATACTGCCCAGGTTAAAATTCATATAGCCATGGAGCAAAGTCCATAAGACAAAAGGAGAAGACCACACCAATTACTGTTGGAGAAACTTTTGCTGCAGGTTTATTTTCATATGTAGGCATGGTAATGGGTTAACCTACAGGCTATCCAAGGGTAGCCAGCGAAGATGCAACCTCTACTGACAGCCCATCTGATTAGCCAACGAGCACATAGACTACACACACCATCAGGCACTATACGTTTTGCGGTACCCCCAAACTCATGTCCTCACAGTCCAGGAATCAGCATTCACTCGTAGAGGCAGAGCTCACCAAGTCAAGGCCCTTGTTGCTCAGGTTTACACTGCCCATGGGACTTATAGGTTGCCAGGTATTTAAACCCCCAAAGCCCCTACCTACACACCAGAAGTGACTTCACCTGACCCTGAGTCATGGGTGATAGGCCCCCTTCCCCTTCTATTCCACTGAACTTCTACCACTCTGACGTCATGGGGAGGGGTGGGCTGTAGGGTAGGAAAAGGCGGCGCTAGGCCCCTGCCTGACAAAAATGTTGCATGCGACTTCAGCATACATGGCAACATTTTAGGACAGGGACGTGGGAGATTTAAAATAAAAAATCGGGAGAATGAAAATTCCACATTGACTTCTATTGCAGAAAATGCAATTTCAGGCGGGAGACAGCTAAAATAAAGCCATTTTTGGCTTGAAAAATCGGTAGTCTCCCGCCTGAATCTGGTCTATTGGCATGTCTGGACTTGAGCAGATCCAGAGATCATTTCAGTGTCACCCAAAAGACTCCTTCTCCCGCTCCCCCCTCTCACTGAGCTCAGAAGTCCCAAAACAGAGGAAAAATTGGGGAAAATTCCCCAAAACATGTCGAAATCCAAAGTGAAAATATAAAACTGAAATACCTTAAGGACCTCACAAAAAGAATCAACACGCTCGAGGAAATAAATAAAACTCTGAAAAATAGAAACAAAGGGCATGTGTTTACTCCTCAAAAATATTCCAAACTTGTGATGTCTTCGGCTTTGTGGTCATAATCCGCAACAAGGCCATTTAGTGGAGTGTTGTGTGCATGGGGTGTTCACACTACTGCCCTCTCGGGTTCAGTAAAAGAAAATAAAAGAACGTGGAACAAATTTCAAGAATGGTTACGGTTTATATGGCCTCTTTTTCGCACGTGTTTTACAACACACATACGGTGGCGATTAACACTGTTCCATGTTTTGTTACCGGCTATTAAAACACGTCTCGTGTTGTTATGGGAGCTAAAATATATCTGGGACATAAGTACACCTTTCAGAACAGAAAAGGGAAACAGGACAGCACACCACTTCGATGAAGTACAACTCCCTATCAGTGAGAGCACGATAGCTCTCACAGATAGGGCTCCGAAAATGGATCACAAATGATCCTAAAGCTGGCTAGAGAAAGGCGTTCAGGGAAACAGACCTCGTTGCATGTGCCAGTGTACGGGGGGCCTGTGGGTGCTGCGCCCTACAGGCTGTGGCCAGAGAGTTTAATGAGTTCTTCACACCTACACACCGGTCCTGCCAAAATAAGATATGTGAAAGGGACAGACTGTGACACGGCAGTGCATGGCAGCCTCCCAACTATATTCTGCCAGCCCGGGCCTAGTGCCAATAGTTGCCAGTTGCTGACCTACAGGAACCCACATTAACTCTACATATTCTCATACCTGCCAATTTACAAAATATTTTCACTGTGTGAGGAGGGGGTGAGGCCTTTGAAGGAGCTGGACCTGGTGCTGGGAGCTACCTATGAGGCACTCTCTCTGCTCCTCGCCAAGCCCCCCAAACCTTCCCTGAAAAAAAATGCAAAGGGTCATCGAGGCTTTGGCCTTCGAAAACGAGCTGGAAATCCACTGTTTACAGTGGCTTTCAGCTTGTTTTCCCTGCCACCCTTTGATTTCGGCTCCTCCCCGTGTGGCCGTGCGAAAGGAGCCGCAATCGTGTGACACACGGTGACACCCTGTGAGTCAGCAGGTCTGTATTCTACATCTGATGTAATGCGTAGGCCGTAGAAGTTTCTACGCCATTTTGGGCCAGCCTCCTTCTGGTTGTCATTAGGCGACATTCTGTGCGGTTTTCAACTTCTTCACTGGTGATGGTCTCTGTGCCTCACGTGACTCTCTGGGGTAGCTCTAATGATGTGCAAACTATTTATCGTGTGTGTAATCCCAGAGCATTCGTATGTATTCTAGGAACTAAAGCAAAGCGTTGCCAACAATAGAGACGCTAAGTGGTCGTTACTCTAATGATCTGTAATGATGCCCCGGGCTTTAGCATGGAAATAGTGTATGGTCCCATATAGGGGCAGACACTTCTCATTCAACGGTGTTCAAGGGATGTCATTTATGACTTTGCAAGTCAGAGGTGTACAGCTGCATTCAGTGTTTCAAATATTTACGTCTTCTTAACTGTTTCCTGGGCACTGGTCGTGGTAGTAGAGCTATGGGTACAATATATAGCCAGAAATAACTTGTGTAATTAGTTTTATCCATGGCATCGATAGAAACACATCCACAGAGCAGCGAGAGGTACTGTGAATTAGCCCCTTGCGGATGACTGCCCAATTGTTTAAAGACACACGCAAGGATATGGTTGTGTTCTAAACAAAAATGGAAAGTATGCGTCGAATTAAAGTCAGTGCATATTTAGAAGTGCGCAAAATTATTGAAAATATAATTATAACTTGCACGCAAACTAGATTCACCGTCAAAAGAAACAGAAACTGTGTGTATGCTGGTTCTGTGGCCGTCTTTTGGCATCTGAACGGGGCGTGCTCTGCAGTGGGCGGGACTTCCGTTCAAAGGCTGCTTTATAAAGGCTAAGTGGCCATCCCAGTAAGTTCAATTGGTGGCCAGCTGTGCTCGGCAGGAGGGCTCGTAATTGTGAGCGAGATACTAAGAATCAAGAGGTGGGGGGCTGCGGGATCAGTTCAATAAGCCAATAAAGGGGACATTGAATGTAGTGAATAGGGTTTACCGCCCTCGTTAACTGGTCAAACAAATTATACCCTAATTAGAACCGATTGCACAATATAGTCACAGGAGGGTGCAGTGTTTGTCTCCACCTCACACCCGGGGTGTGTGCCATAACAGTAACATATAGGTGATGCTGTCTTCAGCGCAACCCTTTCTAAGAAAAGAAAACAAGCGCTTAACTCGCTGAGTTATCTTGCCTTGTGCCCCACCCCCCAAAACGTCTGAGATAGTATACCAGCGATGTGAAACGGTGCACAGAGAATAAAGTGAATTAAATTGAGAAAGTGGGTTGCCCGCATACGTAACAACATCTGATATACAAGTATGTAGGTGTATAAGGGATAGGTGTTGAGTGAATTTGGCTCTCAGTCACTTTTTACACAATTATAGCCCCACCCCAAAATAATAACGTCCCCGTTCATGCTACAATTACTCTCGGCAGAGGGTGAGAAGAACCTAGCCCCTGAGAGTTTGCGTTCCTGAACACAGTTCTGCTGCGGGTTGAGGTATGCGTCTCTGTAACTGGAGGGAGGGAGGGAGGACAGGCAGGAGGGGGCTTCTGGTGGATGCCTGCAGACGGAGTGAGACTGTTTGCAGGCACCAGCAGCGGCGAGTTGAAAAGGATACTCCTGGGGGAAGCTGCTGCTGAGTCTGACCGGCTCCAGGAGACGGTGGGGGAACCTCCTCCTCACCAAAGACGGGGCCTGCGCCTACCCACCGCCTGTGTCCCTCCCCTGCCTGGAAGAAATTGCAGCATTAACAGTCATTAATCATCCTATTCTGAGGAACCTGCTGATCTGAGTGACTGGCACATGGGAGCTCTGCATCCAGGCACGGCGACGGCGTAGCCTGGAAGTGGCGCACGGGAGCTGACTGGGCTCTACCAAGGGATGCGAGAGGGGGCATTGTGGGGGCAGGGAGACAGCATGGGAGTATAAAGGGTGTATTAAAAGAGGCAACACCGAATCATCCTCACTCAAAAATTAAAAGAACGCTCAGCCAGGGCGTTTTTTATTTTCCTGAACAGTGGTGAAGCGAAGTCTCAGTAGCCAATAGTAGAAGTTTCACAGCTAAAGTCGAGTGGCTACTTCAACTGTCTAAAGCTCAGTCGCCGTGAGTAGTAACCGAGTCTCACCGTCTAATCAATCTAAGCTTTGTAAGTAGCCAGTGCTCGACTACTCTCGCAAATACCGTTTTCTTATGTAACACTATAATTTACACATTCATCAAATACAATTGAAGCTGCGCTGAGAGCTGGGTTCAAAAAGCACACAGGCAGTTTGGGGATTTCTTTGTGTTTTGTGACGATATTCAACTTGATTGGAATACATGCTGCTTATACTCGGGTCGTCATGGTGGGTTTCAAACAGAATGTTGTATACCATGGGTTGTTAGAAAAAGAGTATTAATGCAATGTATGGATGTGGGATGCACTTTGAGAAAGGTGTAGCTCGACGATACCATGACATACTGGAGTTGTATATAGCAGACTGTTTTACTCCACTGGATGTTCTAGAGCCTGGGTACCCAACATTTTCCCAAGGGTCTTAATGTTTGGTCTGTAATGTGACAGAGGGCATTGTTGTCAGGGTGGGTGCAGAGGCCCTATGCACCACAGCAATAGAGTACTACTTACTTCAACACCATAGCATGCAGCACTGCACCAACACACACCTAGGTCCTTTATCCATTCAAAGCATCAATTGTGCACAATCTCACAACTACCAGGAGAATTACTCCGGAGATTCAATCCATCCATTCATCCATCATTGATTCATTTTTCCTCCCTCTCTCCATCCCTTTCTAATCAATCTGTTTATCCTTCACTTTAGCTCGTCTCTCACAGTGTGCATATCTCTTTGTGCCTTTTATCCGTGTTTATCTGGTTCTCTACTTGAGTCTGTCTGTCCATCTACTTGTCCATCTGAATCCCTATGTATCTATGTGCATTGATCTGTCTGTCTATGTGCCCATCCACCTGACTCATTTTCTTTACCTCTACCCATCCTTCTGTTTATATATATTTATGTGCTTCCGTGATCTTCCCTCATCTCTTTCACTTTACATTTCATGTGGGTGGTTATTTTATTCCCTGGACTGGTGCTCTTGTCCCTATGTTTCGTTGTTTCTGCCTCATATTTTGCGCCTACTAACTTTTCTTTGTCTACTTTTGCTTTTCTTCACATTTTGTTTTTTTTCTGCCTGTCCCTTTCAGTCACTTTACTTGTTTTATCTTTGCTTTTAATTTGGTCTTTCCCGCTCTGACTCTGTTTGAATCATGTTATAGTTCCCCTTCCCTATTTCATTTCTCTTGTCTTTGTTTTGCTTCCCCTTCCCTCATATATCTGCCCCTTCCAACCGTCTGTCTCGTGCTTAATCCGTACCACATCTTAAACACCGAGACATTGTAAATACACATTAAGTGGCCTCTCTGGGGAAGAATTAAATGGGGGTTTGGACTCTTTTTGAAAGTGTTCTGAACAAACTTACAACTTTTCGCGAGCAGAATGCTGCTGGGGGGGACTCTCTCCTGGATCAGGTTTCTGAACCTTTCAAAGGCTGACTCTTAAAAATGCCATGAAAACAATTAGTGCCCCTCGAAAGCGTAAGCGCGCTGTTTTCAACAAGCGATTACCTTTGTCATGTCTGTAAAAAAAAAAGGAAGAAAGGAAGAAAAACAAGAGCAGCTGCAGCATGCATGAATCCGAGATCGCACGGCCGGTCGCGGTCTCAGGACTGCACAAGCCTGTTAACTGTTCGCCGACGAGGAGTCATGCTACAGTAGAGAGGGGCGGGGGGAGTGAGCGCCGCAGCGTGGTGAACGAGGAGGAGTCAGCGTAATGAACGCGCGAGGGGGGAGTGAACAAGATGGCATCTGATTGCCGACGGACACGCGCATGCTGTCTGCATTGGACAGATGGCGAGAGCAGCCATCTTTGTCCATGCAGGCGCGTGCATGAGCCCACGGCAGAGAATCGATTCCAAAAGGTCTCGCTGACGAGAGCAGCGCATGTGCTGCTTTTCGCCAGGCGAGACCTAAAAACATTAAAAGGGGGCAGGTTACAAACACCCTGACCCCCTAGGCCTGCTCGAGGGTCCCACAAGGACCCCCAGGGCCAAAAAAAGCATTTTTTCAAAACAAAATCAGCAGAATTCACGCAGGGGTTGCAAATCCAGCCGAGAAACTAAAAAAAAACGAAGTACGGGCTTCCGCGCTTTGTTGTATTTAAGCCCCTGGGCAGACCAGGTCATGGGGGCATGCCTAATTATGGGGTGGGGGCCCCCAGCAGCCCCAGGGACCACCACATCCCTGGGGCTTTATTAATGGTGTGCAGGGGGCACGCGGGCCATAATTGGCCATAATAGGCCTGAGGAGAAGGCCACACGGTCCCCCTCCACATAAATACATAAATACATTTTTAAAAAGTCTGGTCATGCCCTGGGGGATGGGGTCCGGGGCCGAAATTGGCCTCGGAGGAGGGCCACACGGCCCCCTTCCCCTTTTTGAATGTGTTTTTTTTACTAGATAGGGGTCAGTCCCTGGGGGATGGGGTACCCAGGGCCCAAAAATGTAAAAGAAGGTGGGCCACACAGCCCCCTTGTAAAAAAAACCCAGCATCTCGCCGGAGGCCACGCCCCCTTTCTCCACCACTCTGCAAATGCACCCAGGGCGCATTGTTAGATGGGGAATTAATTCCCCTTGAATACTGAGGGTCCTTGGGTACTTTCAATATGCGCCACAGAGCTGCGTTACAGAGAGGTGGTCTTAGGCCATGCCCCTTTTTACACCACCTGCTGATGCGCTTCTGGGCGCACTGTTGGTGGGGCGATGAGGTCCTCTTGTGTCCTGAGGACCTCACATCACTGATAACATCATCCACATGATAATCTGATGCATCTCCTCACACCCTAATATAACCTTTGATACATCCACTCTAAAGGACAGAGTATCATTTTTGAAACCATAGACACACCAACACCAGTTACTACATACTCACTCACTGATTCCTAGGTCTACACACACATCCACTCATTCACCCATACAGTCACTCATACATGTAGTCACTCATCAATATAACACTATCATATGCACTCATACACCTATTCAGACACTCACGCACCGCCACTCACCCATACAGTTACTTACACACCTAGTCAGTCATTTAAAGAATCAATCACACTCCCATTTACTCACCTTTAAAGTTATACACACACCACTTCACCTATTCATACAGATACTAACACATACTTACTCTTTTATACAATCACTGACACAAGCACAAACTCATCCAATCAGCCTCTCTCACTTTTACTCACTCTCACATATATTCATTTATATACTCCAACACTCACGTATACTGCCTTTCCCATATGTAGTTACTCACACATATACCACTGAGACATCCATTCACTAACCAACACAGCCATACACATACTCACTCACCCATACAGCCCTTCACAGACACACTCTTGAACCCATACACCCAGTGAATCATCCACTCACACATCTATGCACAAAGTCACACACCCCACCACTCACCCACACAAACACTCAGGCACCCATACAGATACTCAAGCAGCCAATCAATAACCCACATAGACACTCATGTAGCTACTCACCAACCCATGCAACAGCTTACACAACAATAGACACACTGATACAGACATTCACAAAGTTTAGTCACTAACCCATGCATTCAGTAAGACACATTTAATCACTTACTTATACAGTCAGGCACCTACCAATTCCTCCATCCAGACACTTATACACCCACTCATTCTTCAATACACCTTGGCATATATATAAAACATATTTAAACTTTATAGAAAACACATGGTCAATGGATGATGTCATCAGTGATGTCATCAGCGATGTCATTTGAGAAGTCATCAGTGATGTCATCAGTGATGTCACTGACCATGTCATGAATGATGTAATATGTGACATCATCAGCAGTGTATTGCGGGGGCGCGAGTTATTGTTAGCTTAACTAACTACAACGGACGAATTTCACTGGTTTTGTATGAGTGAAATGTCCAACTAACTATAATGTGCCTGAAACCTATGGTTTTTTCAGTGAATAGATATATATATTACCTACTGGCGGTAGCCAGTAGGTAGTTATATTACAACCTAGTTTCCATAGGGAAAGCGTTTTTTGATTTGCCAATAACTTTGGCGCCGTTTGACGAATCTTCATGAAATTTTTAAAACAAATTGTTCACTAGGTCAGCTCCTGTCTTGTAAGTTTCGTAGTGATTCTTCAAGGTGGCCCAAAAAAAGGGGGGTCCCAAAACGTGTCCATGTTAATTTCCATAGGAAACGTTCGACACGGCTACAGCCTGAACTGCTGAACAGAATTACACCAAATGTGGCAGAGAGATAGCTCTTGGTCCAGAAAGCATGCTTCTTTTTTTTAAATAGTGTACTTCCGTTCAGTAGTTTTTGAGATATTTAAAGATTTATAGATATCGATATTTGAGAATTGTGAGATCTGATTGGCTGAGCCCTCACGAGCACGAACTTGCATCTGATTGGCTGCCAACACTTCAAACTAGGAAGTGTTGGCAGCCATCTTGTGCTTCAGACCAAGGGAGAAGGAAAAAGGTAAAAAAAAGATTAAAAACAAGAAAAGGGGCAGGGTTAATACATCTTGGCCCACCAGGCCTGCTCAGGGGGCCCACAGGGACCCGCAGGCCCAATAAAAGCATTTCTCTAAAAATAATTCGGTCGGGTCACGCTGGGTGCGCCAACCCGGTCGAAAATGAAAAAAAAACAAAGCGCCGGGTCCGGTGCTTTGTACTTTAAAGACCCAGGGTGGGTCAGGTCCAGGGGGCATTTGTGAATTGTGTAGTGGGGGCACGCAGGGGCTTCCCCGGGGACCGCCACCTTTCCGGGGCTTTATAAATTATGCACAGGGGCACACAGCCCCCCGCAGCCCCGGGGAATGCCACCTTGTCAGGGCTTTTTTATAAAAGGGTTGTTGGGGCCCCGTGGACCCCCAAGCCCCGGGGACCGCCACCTCCCTGGGACTTCATTAAAATAGGATCAGGTGCCTCATGGGTCCCCAAGCCCTGGCAACCACCACGTCCCTGGGGCTAAAACAAATAATCTGTGTGGGGGGACTCGATCCCCCCCACACTGCCACAGGGACCACCACCACCACCCTGAGGCACTGTTTATTCAAATGCAGGGGTCTGTTACAGACCCCCGAGCCCTGGGGACCACCACCTAGCCCACCAGGTACCTCCACTAAGCCCCACAGAGATGGATTGCAGAGAGGGGGTCCGAGGTCACACCCCTTTTTACACCACTCTGCAAACGCACCTCTTGGTGCACTGCTGGTGGGGCGATGAGGTCCTCTTGTGTCCTGAGGACCTCAGGATACAAGTGGACTTCATCCTCTGAGCAGCAGTGCACCAGGAGCCGCGTGTGCAGAGTGGTGTAAAAAGGGGTGTGGCCTCAGACCACCTCTTTGCAATCCAGCTCTGTGGGGCTTACTGGAGATACCTGGTGGGCTAGTTGGCCCCCAGGGACCCTCATTATGCAAGGTAACTTAATTCCCCAACTTACAACATGCCAGGGGGAGCGTTTGCAGAGTGGTGCAGGGAGGGGTCGTGGCCTGGTATGAGAAGTTAGCAAACCTGCTGTGTAGGACTTACTAGAGGTAATAGGAGGGGTAGTTGGCACCCAAGATTGATGTTGGGGGCTAACTACCCCTTCTGTTACCTCCAGTAAATCCCACACATTGGGATTGCTCAGAGGTGTTCGGAGGCAACGCTGACCTTTCGCCATCACTTTGCAAATGCGACTGCTATGTTATATTTAGAAATTAGCATTTAAAAAACCTTAGAAATTCACTGAAAAAACATAGGTTTTATGGACGTTATAGAGCATTTAAAAAACTTTAGAAATTCACTGAAAAAACCATAGGTTTCAGGGACATTGTAGTTAGAAATTAGCATTTAAAAAACATTAGAAGTTCACTAAAAAAAACGCAGGTTTCAGGGACGTTATAGTTAGTTGGAAATTTCACTCGTATAAAACCAGAGAAATTCAGCTGTTATAATTAGTAGAGCTAACTATAGCTCGCGCCCCCACAATGCACTGCTGATGACGTCACATATTACATCACTCATGACATGCTCAGTGACATCACTGATGAGATCACTGATGACATCTCAAATGACATCACTGATGACATCACTGATGAAATCATCCAGTGACTAAGTGTTTCTAAAAGTTTTGAGAATGCCAGTCTGTAATTTAGAGTGGATGCATCAAAGGTTATATTAGGGTGTGAGAAGATGCATCAAATTATCACGTGGCTGATACAGTAAAATACTGAGTTTGCAAATCAAATGTTTGTCAAAGGACAATTCCTCTAAATAAACGCAACATATGCTGTTAATATCCAGCAACAAACATTGCATTGCGTGAAATGTGTATTTACGGCACTAGAACAGAAAAACTATCCCTGGTGAAACGACTACAGCAAATACCGTTGTGCACTATTGCACAAATTGAGTGACCCATGTGTTGGGCTGGGCCTTAGTCATAAGCCGTAGATAGTCATGTAATGCTTCGCTGTATCGCCTGACAAATGGCCATAAAAATGCTCACACTGTATGTCCCAGGGAAGTATCAAAGTCGAGTGGCAATGCCACAGCTAATGGGATCAGGTGTAAAAATTGGTCTGCCCTGTCATATGCACAGGTATCTGTGTGGCCAAAATGTGCCATGCAGAGTATAAGACCCCCCGTGTCTGACTGGAAATATCTCGGTATTGGCAAGTGCCTTAATTTATCCAACAGAATAAAGGGGGACCTGACCGTGACCTGCACAGAAGTATCTGAAGCCTGACAGAATTATAACAAACCAGCATAACATAAATCAATGCCAACAGTGGCAAACTTGTCTGCTCATGTGTAAGGATAAACAACCAGATGAAAAGAAATACAGTAATCAACTCTAACAAGCAGCGCCCCGCCTATCACCACTCGCAACACCAAACCATGTAAAAGAATCCTGAGAAAGTGAAGTGAAGACGAAGAAAAGGTTAAGAAGCCCGTGACAGTGATTCCAGGTGAATGGGCCCCTTCCTTTCCTCCTGCAAAAGAAACAAAAAAAAAACAAGGTTAAAAAATGGCGAACCACCATAAAGTACTAATGTTAACAAGTGAAAACATCTAGTCACATAGTACTGCACAAGAAGGTAAAAGAAGGAAGAAATATGAAATATACCGGCACAGGGCGGAAAGTGCACGGTTAAAAACAGAGAAATGTCAGATCAGTATGAAAAAACATATATAAATAACACAGAATATTTATGTTTATATATATGTTTGCAAAACCCTGGGGAGGTGGTGGTTCCCGGGGTCTGTAACAGACCCCCCCATTTGTGCCTCGGGGAGGTGGTGGTCCCTGGGACAAAGTGGGGGGGTGGGATGCCCCACGTATTGTTGTTGAAAAAGCCCCAGGAGGTGGCAGTCCCTGGGGCTGCGGGGGGCCGCATTCCCCCACACATAATGAGCATAGCCCTGGGGAGGAGGCAGTCCCCGGTACTGTGGGGGCCCCCACGGACTCCCGCTGTTAGTTTTTGGCAATGCCCCTGGGACCTGGCCCACCCGGGGGCCTTATTAAAATGAAGCGCGGGAGGCCGCACTTCATTTTTTAAAATAATTTCAGCAGGATTCACAACCCAAACGCGAATTCCGCTGAATTTTTTTTGTTTTTTAAAAGACCGGCCCTGGGTTTCCTTTTGGGACCCCCTGAGCAGGCCTAGGGGGTCAGAGTGTTTCTACCCTGCCCCCTTTTCTTGTTTGTCATTTTTTTCCACTGTTTTCTTGTGACTGGTTCTACCAAGTCGCAAGATGGCTGCCAACACTTCCTAGTTTGGAGTGTTGGCAGCCAATAAGAATGAAGCTCGTGCCCGGGAGGGTCCGCAAACCCACCGTGGCCATAGATGTCAAAACTTTTTCTTTTTCTAATGTCTCAGGAACTACTGAACGGATTTACACCATTTAAGAAAAGGGGCTCTTTCTGAACCAAGGGCTACCTTTTTGCCAAATTTGGTGTAATTCCGTTCAGCAGTTCAAGCTATAGCTTTGTCAAAAGTTTCCTATGGCAATTAACATGGGAAAACGCATTTTGGGCCCCTTCCATTTTTCTCGGCCCCCGCTTGACGAATCACCCCAAAACCTTCAAGACAGGAGCTGACCGGAGCAACCCACTAGTTCTGAAGATTCATCAACCGGCGCCAAAGTTATTGGCAAAACAAAAAACACTTTTTAAATTGAAAAGAGATCCTAACTATAACTACCTACCGGCAACCGCCAGTATTTATTTATTTGAAAGTAGGTAACATAAATACATATATATATATATATGTATATATATATATTGCACACGCCGTCACGCTCCAAATACTGGTGATAATTCACGGACACGGACCACAGGAATCGCTCTGTTGTTATTTTATTTAGCAGTCGCCATTACGCATTTCAACTCACACGGAGTCTTGATCACATGACAATGCTGCAATAGTTTTCTTGCTATTTAAAGTGACAGTGCATACACAGTGAATAACGTGCATTGATAACAGTCATAGACATAGAAGATATCTTTCTTATTGTAATTCCTTCTAAGTTTTGAGCCATTAAAACAGTTGGTATTGACGCATGTAGAACCAAAATTCTGAAACTATATAAATGTGGAAATATGCACATAGATATATAGATTTCAATACATAACAGACAACTGATAAAAATGTAGCAGCAATTGAACCTGTATGATATCAAATACATTTTATAGATATTAATAAAATATCATCAAATACATGGTGCTTCTTGGCTGTAAGTAGGTACTTAAATGTAGAGTTGCCGAAAAAGTTGATAAATGTCTTTTTTGGTTTACATGTTGTAATTTCAGTGTTTATATCACAAAATGCTAATCTACCTGTAGTTTAGTATTAATAAATATTTGTAGTTTGTATTCTAAACAATGATATATATCTAAATCACAGGTACAAAATATCTCAAACAAATGGCTGGGTATAATAATATCCTAAAAACTGTCATAAAATGAAACTTCTGTGCAAATGTGCTGTGTGCAAAATTGTGAAAAAAAGGGAAACAATGTTCTTTTACATACAAAATTAGTTTTTTGTGTCTACCATACTGGTGTATGTCATCACCAATAATCTGAACTGAAGAATGTCATTGGAGCTACAGACACTGGAGAATGTTGTGTGTCAGGAAAAATAACATGGAAATGAACTTATGCTTCATCTAAAGAGACACAAGCATGTCAGTTTTGACTATTCAAATGGAATGGCCGGTAATCAGCCTAGATATTGATGTAGTGATATATCTAAGGAATATAGGACGTGGGCGTGTCACCTTATGCCTCCAAAATTTAATTTAGAAGGATCGTTAGCAAAATTTCTCGTGGATATAGACAGTATATAAATCATCAGATGATAATTTAGATAAAATCAACTAAAACCAGTTATTATTACACATTCTATGGATACGAATCATGTTCGGCTAATAAATAAATAAGTAGATAAATACATTAAAAAATTATTTTTTGATATAAATATGTAAATATATAAATAGTTAAATATAAGTCCACATATTACTAAAAATGTAGGGAAAGATAGTTAGAGTCATCAAGCATGGCAAATGATGACCTAGAAATTTTCTTTGTTTCATCTGATGGTAGTATCAAAGATTTTCCTTGGAAAGAACAGTTGATAGCTGATAACTATCATATGCAAGTATATAGATCTTCAGTTACATTTAAAGCATTCGGCTGTTTGGAATTCATTAGTAGAATATACTTGGTTTCTAATCTGCGTAATGTCTCTTCCCTGTTGCCACCTCTGCGGTTGGCTGGCACAGAATCAATGAGATAATATTTCAAAAAGGCATTGTTGGAGTCGTGTGTATCCCTGAAATGTCTAGCTACAGGATAAGTGTTGCCCAAATGGACAGACAAGTACATACACAACATATTCCGTTGCGCACTGATATAATGGGTCTTCCTGGTGGATGTTCAGCATTCTTATTTTTTTAGGGATAAAATATATTGTGGGTGTCACAGGATATTCTTTTCTTAAAACGTTATATTCATCTCTGGTTAATAGATTGTCAGTTCTCCAAGAGTTGAGGTGAAGGTTGAAATTTTTGTATATTTGTTTCAATTCTACTCCACTGCTTTTGGCATAGCAAGATCGATCTAATAATTGTGACAATGGTTCCTTAGTGTATTCATGTTTATCCCAAATTACTCTATTTCCACCTTTGTCTGCGCACCTGATTACAATGGAATTCTCATGTTCTAATTTGGTAATTCATTTGTAATAGTTCATGGTATGTTGATTGACTTTGTTTTTAGAGTTCTCCACTTTGTAATGTAGTTTTTTTTATTTGCGTTGTAACTTGTTCATTAAAAATATCAATGGAATCCCTACCCATGATAGGATTGAAAGTCGATTTGCCGCGAAAGGGAGTTGGATGGGGGGGCTCAATATGGGCACTGGTATTAGCTTGAGTTGTAGTTGTCTGTATGGCTGCTGTATTGCCCTCATCCCATAGATCTTCAAGGTCTGTTAGTAACAGCCTGTCAGTGTGGGGCGCAGATATTGCTGTTTGTGATGGCTGACTTGGATCTTGGGAGGTGCTGGTTAATTTTTGTGCTCAACATAAAATATTTCTTTAATTTCAACTTCCTAAAGCATTGGTATACATCCATTCTCGTTTTTACATAGTACTTTTGGGACAATATGAAAGGCCCAATTTAAGAATTTGTTCCTCTGCAAGAGTGAGATTAATTTTTGCCAAGTTTACAATAGTTTTACTGTCAGTATCAATGGGATTATTTTTTAGCGCCTGTTCCATCGACCCGTGGCCCTTCGTCTGGGTCTGGATGCGTTGTCTCCTGGCCTTTCTCCTCTGTCTACGTTTAGAAGTTCTGTTTCCGAAATTTGTGTTTGTAGATTTCGTGGACGTAGGGTTGCCCTGTGGTCCATTACTAAAAAATGAAGTTCGTCGCCAGGTGTTTTTTTATTTTGTGTATTCACTTGATTGGGATCTCTAAATTCAGAGTCTGATCCACTTTCCGGGGCAGAACTCAAATCAGAATTGGAGGTTGGCAAAGTCTGTTCATCTATTCTAAATGTGCTGGGTGTTGGTTTGTCACTTCTCTTCGTGTTTTCCTTCTTATTGCGCATGGCATCGTATCTCTTGGAAAATGTAAAGATTTGGCCAAGTTCATAATCTGTTTTGTCACGTTGAAATTTATACGCTTTACGGTCTTTAATTTTGTCCTCTTCCTTCTTTAGACGGACAAGCATTTCTTTGTGCAGTTAGGCACTTTCTTCACTCAGGCCTAGTAACTGTATTTCCTTGTTGATTTTGTCAATCTGTTCAAGTAAAGCTGTTCTATCTATATCTGGATTTGAATTAACTTTCTCGATGACTCCAAATTACAATTGGCCCAATCCTGCATCATTAGCGGATTGAGATTATCATAGCTTGGTGCAATGAATATTCGAAGTCCTCTGGGTACACGTCCCACGTCAATGTATCCCTGTAACAATTACGATTCCCACCATTTGCTTTGTTCCTGGCGGATGTATTTCTCCAGCTGTTTAAATTTTTCTTTAATATTACTGGTTACATTAGTTTGACTATTTACGGCTTTTTCAGTTGTTCCACGGACTGTTGGTGAATCACTGAACAGTTGGCTTGCCGCTGCTTCTCGATTGCGCATTGTATCCTGCGAAATGCTGTAATTTTAATCCGGCTAGTGACCCCTATGCCTCTTTTGTATGTTGTGCGAGGGAAGGAGTGCTATGCCTTAAGCGAAGTACCGTTCACCCCAAACAATACCATATGTTGCCTACCTGTACTCTGGCCGGCGTCTTCCTGATCCTCCAATTGTAGTGAAGATTGCTATCTATATACGTACAATGCTAAGTTAGCACAACCGCGTTAGATGTTAGAAAGCCATCTTGCCGCCTTTGCTGCTTTAGCACACGACACTGTAGTCACATGTTATTAATTGACAAATGATTGCTCGTCTTTGCTTCACATGAGAACTGTCTGTTGTTCACATCCCGAACAGTGAGCAGCGACCTTGGTCTGAACATTGTGTAAAGAAACTGTCTGGGTCGCTAGACGGTGCATGTTGTTGGGTTTAGGTTGATCGGCCCACTATTTAGCCAAAACACGCACGCAGCTGCAAATACCTGAAAGTCGGGTGCTTTTAATATTGCAGTGTTGCATGTTTTTCATTACATTCGGAAGAAGAGCTTTCCCAGGAGCAGAGTCCAGCTGATCCTGTGATGTGATTCCACTAAGCTGATCTTTAGGGTATTGGGTTCCCCATTCAAGCCTAGAGACCTTTTATTAGTAATAATAATAATATTAGTTTACTAGCGAAAGGAAGGTGGCTGATATCCACTGTCATTTTATTATGATTACTCCTTTCATTTTCTATGGTATTGTAACAATGCTGATGGTTTTGATCTCAATCATTTGTCAGCTTATGTTAGCCAAAGTACTGCATCTTAGGACACGAGGTTTATAAAATAAACTCTTTAAACTTTACCGTGTCTCTGTTTATTCTGTTGTGGACTGATATGAGAATAATTACGAACAGGTATTTCTGATTCCCACCATTCCTGAGAATACCCTAAGTCGCTTGTTCTGGGTTGTCTATACATTGGGATCGGCGAGATAAAACTCGGATAACGAATGGGACACTGATGCTGGTCGGATAAGGGGTTCTGGGTTCTGAGGTGAGTTTTTGGTACACCACAATTCACTGAGGTCCTGGTTTCCTGTGCATTTGTTCTGTGCATAAGCAGAATCCCTGCAACATGGCGCACCTAACGTTTGGTCTATTGATTTGAAACGCCTTAATAGTGCTTATATTAGTCCACAACACCCTCACTCTAGTTTCCGGTTAACGGGAGTGACGGTTTAACCTACCTGTGTTTCGACTAATAGGTACTTTCAAGCTTGATCATTAAAAAGGTTATTTTTACTGAATCCCAGTGCTACTGTGGATATCGTTGATACTCTTTAGTATGTCCTAATGGCGGTCGAGATAGCCGCGCATAGTCATACACCTCTTCGCCGTCATTTGACGACGTATGGGGTGCCAGATGATGGGATGGCTGTTATTTTTGTGGTGAGCGCTGATGCCTCTTACCCATATGAGTTGTTTTACTCTTGGGTGACTTTTCCGGCGGTGGATGACGATGATACGTTTCATTCCTTTAATCCCACGCAGCTACCTGCGGTCTATACCCCGTATAGGACACAGGAAATTCCTATCTCTGCCTGGCAGCATACCATTTGGTTTAATGGCGCCCTTCCCCATGCGGTTGCACCGGCGAGAATGGGCCCGTTGTCTATTGCAGGGGCCACATGGCCGGTGCTGGCCGGCTTTACGCCTCATCCCCGCTATCTCACGGTGGCGGTGGCTGAGTTGCGGGTACTACACACAGCCCTGATTACAGTTCATAGGGCTTTAGTGCAGTACGTGTCACGCAATGTACAGGTGGGGGCACCTGCAGTTGCGGGACAACCAACGGACCACCACGCGGTGGTTATTAGTCCTGTTATGGTTAATTCGGTAATGGGCAAGCGCCCCCAGAGTAAGGAAGATTTTCCTTATTGACTTGCTGAGAAATTTGACCAACTGGAGGCGGTTTTTCCGCATACCACTCCTGTGGAGAAACACAGGATTCTCACCATTAGTTTGCCGAAAGACTTAGTCCCAGATATGGCTGATTGCACAAACTGGGGCAAGGTCTTTGCCGCGACCTATTCGAAGTGCTTCGGCACTCTGTCTATGTCTGTACTACCCTCCCTCATCAAACGTGTTCAAGAAAATCACCGTGCGGAGGCTGCTGTTGAATTGGGAATGAGCATTGTCGGAGTGTTCGATGTGGTGGCTTCCATGGTAATGGGCAACCTCAAAGGCGATGCCATGCAGTTCCAAGTAGCTAATAAGCTGGACCGCCTGGAAGCCCAAGGAGTTCGCTAAAATAATTGCGCAAGCCTATAGGACCGTGGGCTGTAGTGCGTTGGGTGTTAAACCAGCCGTAGTAATTCCTGATATAGTACAGCAAACTAAGGTGAGCTCGTCTACTAAAGACGAACGCCCAAATTTTCCTAAACAAAGTTGGCGAGCAAAGAAACAGGGGAAGCAGTCCTGCCTCGCCCGTGCAGTCATCCAGCGAACGCACATATGATCTGCGCGATCGATCTCGTATTAAGTCACCTGATAGATTTCAGGTTTCTGAACAACGTTCCCCTCGTTCTTCACAGGAAACATCGGCTTCACAATCCGGTGGCGGAGACCGTGGGAAAGGAAGGGGTGCCCAGACTGACGGCAAAGGCAAGTCAACGACCCCCGTTTCAGAAGAAGAAAGTTGCTGCGCTAACAGCGAGGTATGCCACAGATGGTGCGGACGCAGCTTCAGAACCTGACATGGGCACTAACGCTGCTCGACAGCGCGGCGGAAGTTACAGTAGTGCGACGAGCACTGCGTCCATATCTGGTGGCGACAGCAACTGATACGTTCATAACTGTAGAAACTGCTGACACTAGAGTGGCTCCCCCTGACAGACAATATAACATAGTCCTTTTAATTGAGGTGACATACAACGCACGATTAAAGGGATTTTTTGGGATAATCTGACCTCTTCATATGATATTCTATTGGCAGAGGCTGATTTTCCCCCGGCTTTCGTTTTAGATGCTCCTAGAGGGGAGGAGGTAATCCTCTCGTCCTTCGTGCACACAGTGCCAAAGGACCAAGCTAAAAAGTTCGCAGAGGAGTGGGCTCTGGTGCTTGCACCTGCGCTGTATCGTAATCAGGTAGCCTGGGAAAAATTGTCCCCCAGCCATGAAATTCCGTTGCGGTCCACGCCCCAGTCACAACCCCAATATCCCATGTGTCGCGAAGCAAGACCTCACGTTGCGGCAATCCTTGAACAATTGGAATATCAAGGTGTAATTGAAACATGTGTGTCACTGATGAATAATCCTTTATTCACTGTGACGAAGCCTGACGGGTCGTACCGCCTAGTTTTGGATTACCGGCATTTAAACTCTCATTGCCGGACATGCGCTGTACAGAATACCCACAGTTCGGCTCTCATCGATAGTCTTGTGAGAAAACGGTTTAAAACCACACTTGACATTTCCAATGGCTTTTACAGCCATAACCTGTCCTCTCTTAGTAGTGAGTGGACGGCATTTACCTCGGGTGGCAAACAGAAACATTTCAAAAGATTACCGATGGGCTATAAAAACAGCCCTGGTGTCTTCGCCGCTCGCGTGGTCTCTCTGTTAGAGAGCATAGACCCTGATGCGTACTCGTATGTGGATGATATTTATCTCACAGATGATGAGTTGGGACCGTGTCTCCGTCGCGTTGATCGCATTAGTGTTTTGTTTGCAGACTTCGATACAAATTCAACTTTGCGAAGTCTCACATTGCGGAATATACAGTGTTGTTCTTGGGATACGAACTCAACAATGAAGGTCGAGGATTGGCTCCGCACTTCCTAGAGAAATGCGCATGCCTACGTGCTCCTACGACACTGAAGAAATTACAATCTCTGCTGGGCTTTCTGAATTTTGGTCGAACGTACATTCCTGATTATGCCCAGCGTATCAAGCCGCTTTATGCCTTGGTACAACCTACTTTTTCCAAATCATGTTGGCTGCCAGAGCATTCAGCTATATTGCAATCATTGCAAGCTGACCTTCTTGCTTCAAAATACTTACTGACGCGTGATAACCACACTAACCTGGTAATAAGAATTGTGCCAGGCGCAGTGGGTTTCACATACTTAACGTTCAATGAGGGCGACACCGTCCCCATTGCCTACAAATCACACTTGTACACTTCAGCTGAACTGCGATTTTCTGCTGTCGAGAAAGTTCTGACGGCAGTACAGATGGCGATTCTGAAAGAGCGAGCGCTATCGCAAGGTAAACGCATGTTGGTGGTAACACCATATCCTGCCCTTGAGGCGGTGACGAAAGCAAGTGTACCTAATTCTAAGGCTTTGCATTGAAGGTGGATACAATGGGCCACTTCCTTGACATCGCCTGACGTCACATATATCTTTGACGCGGCTCTTCAGACTCAGGAGTTTTTACAGTATGAATTCGTTCATCCAGCTCCTCTGTCTTTGCGCCCGCTCGAGGATTACCATTGTGTCATTTACACTGATGGTTCTGCGCAACCGGCTACTGGATCGAAGCATGCCTATTCAGCGGCCTGCGCAATTGTGGTCGGTACTTTCGTGAATGGTGAATTCCAATCCGATTTCATGCATACGCAGTCATTGGGTGATTGTACCGCACAGTTGGCGGAGCTTCGTGCTCTGGTGCTTGCACTAGAGTTTGCTGATCCCCGAGTCACTACTCTTATTGTGAGTGACTCATTTTATTGTGTCCAATCTTACAACGACAATCTACATTTTTGGTCTCAGAATGACTACCATGATTCCAAAGGTAGCACGATTAAGCATAAAACGCTTTGGGTTCGAGTGGCAGAACTTAAAGAACATCTGCCTCTCGTGAATGTTATTCACACTCTTGGTCACCATCGAGTTGGTGTCCATGCTGTCGGCAACAGCCTAGCTGACGAGGCAGTAATAACAGCAGTGGCGACATACTTAGTAGCAACAGTTACAAGATCACAAAGTAAGATCGATGATGACATCTTGGCAGCTATTGCTGCTACAGAGAAAGGAACAAAATATCCAAGAGGTTTTCCTTCTCGTTACCATTATCGCTTAAGTCCTGATAACATCCCATTAGTGAGGATTAATGACGTTGGTGACAGATTGATTCCCAACGCGGACTGCAGACCATCTTTGATATTAGCAGCTCACGAGGGCAGGGCGTCCGCGCATGCCGGCGTTGCAGCTACTGTATCTCTGTTACAACAACGTTACTGGTGGTGCGGTTTATATAAACAAGCTCGCACTTATGTTTTTAATTGTGACATTTGCCAGCAGATAAAACCTTCAACTGCGGCGTGCCCACCACAAACTCAGTTGTACATATCTAATAAACCACTGGGTTGTGTTTACTTAGATCATTGCGGTCCATTTACCTCTGATACTGCGTACAAATACATCTTGGTTGCAGTGGATTCGTGCACACGTTTTCTGTGGGTGTGGCCACAAAGGAGTGCTGATGCCCGTACTGTCATCAAGGATTTGCGTGTCTTTGTTGGAAGTTTTGCGTGTGGTACCTTTCATTCTGATCAGGGCCCTGCGTTCGCCTCTAAGGCGTACAAAGAAGCCATGAGAAATTTGGGGGTCCAAGTCAAATTTTCGTCTCCATACCGACCTGAGGGTAATAGTGTAGTGGAGGGAATGAACAGTGACTTAAAGCAATCTTTGACAGCCAGGGTTTTAGGTACTGACCGGAACTGGCTAGCCCACTTATATGACGTGCAACGTGCACTTAATAATCTCCCTAGAAGGTCTGTGGGTGGGCGGACCCCATACATGATGCTCTTTGGCATACGAATGTTTGTCCCGGACCTTGATGGTCTAGACATGGCGGCGTTGGCCGCACCCTTTGACGTAGATGATCACTGTGCTGTATTGCAGAATCTTCAAGAAGCCAGGGACAGTCTAGCGAAGGAACACGTACCCTCCAAATCTGATGCTGCGCTTCAGATTCCGGTAGTCAGCTGGCTACCTCGAGTTGGTGATCTGGTCCGTGAGAAGGTGGAGAACAAGAAGGAGTTCGGCCCCTCTTATCGTGCACCAGTTCCGGTGCTTGGAGTACAGGGTACACGCACAGTCATTTTACCTCCACTTCCTGGTCGAAAGGATAACAGGTACATCTCTATTGACAATGTCAAGCTACAGCGAGTGGCTAATTCTTCTTAGTATGACACCGGCAGTTTCTTGCCCTTCGATGCTGAGAAATTCGGTTGTGGCCCCAGCTTCTAACACCTTGCCTGATGTTGCCGTCGAGATGCATACAGTTACTGGTCCTTTATTGCCACCGACACCTGGTGGTCTACCTGAAGATATTGAATATGCTTATCCTGCGGATTTCCCATTGCCTGTTTTACAATCCACCACAGTTACCCAGTCACGACACTCCTTGGACACTAATTCAATTACTTCCATTGCCCCGTCCAAAGTTTCAATTTTTGTTGCCTGGTTCAAAAGACATTTTTTAATTCCCCCTTGGACTTACATTTGGCTGGTGCTCATATGTATTTTTTTGTTTATGTCCATTGGCTTTGTGGTAGTGTTTTTTAGACTTATCAATGGACACTACCTGAAAGAACGCTCTACAATTCGACTAATTGATGGAACTTTGGCCCCCCCACTCCTCATCACATATCATGAAACGAGACCAGACTTTTATGAACATTACTGCCTGGCCTGTACGTGATGGGATCACTTGGGATGCTGTAAAATGTCAAATTCATGGCCCCACTGAAGTAATCAATGTGCCAAATGTATTTCGTGTTTCTATGGGTGATGTAGTTAAACAGAACATCCACTCGGATGATTGGGATGTACAAGCAATAGAAGCACAATTATGCTGCATTTGATGCTGAAGATTTGTATTTAGATACTGCTAATTATGATGAGCAATTCTGCTATCAACTTTATGGCACACATTTCCTACACAAAGCAAATACGTTTAGAAATTTTGTAAATGATACACAATGGGAACACTGTCCCGCCCCTAGGCTGGGCAGCTCCACCACGTTAGTGGACAAATTCACATATTTTCTGATTTCAGTGTATCAAATCCGGCCTCCTTTTATTTTAAGGTTCCTGCTGATTCTGCTTCTAAAGTTAGACTGACACACACCAAATTGTTGTATTCCAAGTCCTTTATGGACAAGTTGGCAATTGGAGGATATGATCTGTGGAAAGCTACTATCGATCTTAAATCGGTTTGGGGTTCTAAACCGTGGCAGGTACAGTGAACAGAAGCTTTGCATCGTGCCTGCCTCATCCCGAACCACATGTTATTTGTGAATTCGGCAATTTTTCAGACCACCTGTTTTGGATTGGCTACTTCTAAAAAATTAAATTCTCCCTCCACTCCGGGTCTGGGTGCTTTTCCTAAGTGGGATAATCATACGGATCTGTCCCATGCTACGTTGCAGTCATACATTTCCAACACATCCTCCAATATTTCTGAATTGAATCTGGAAGGGTGGTTAGTGTGCCAAACGAGCTCAGATTCTTGTCAACATCGGTTCCTGGATTTAACACTGGGGTATACACAAGTTTGTGTAGACCCCACGTTTGAATCTTCTCACACTGTAACTACCTACTCAGTAGGGAAGGTATGCCAATCTTGGCTGCAACATTCCACCTTAGCATCTGTTAAACTTCATTTATCTCAATTGAACGACAAAATAGATTTGAATGATTTTGTTAAGGGTCCTGCCGTTGGCAGGTCCAAGAGATGGGTATATGCTATTTATAACGAAGTTTGGAAGCTATCACAGATTGAGGCTGCATCCAGATTACGAGCTATTGATCAAGCCAATATGGAATAAGTGTTGGCTGTAATAGATAATAGCATTAATACCCTGTCTTCCAGAATTTATACCTTAGATAATATTGTTTCATCTGTGGTAGACATTGTGCAGGATGGCTTATCTGTATTGTATCATGGTCAGAATCAATTGCGTTCCATTATGCAGTTTGCATGGACATTGCAAACGTTAAAGGCTGGGAATGTCCCTTGGGATTACATGAATACTTCATCTTTGTTCCTCCCTTTTATTTACCAGCGAAACAACAATTTGTGTCCATGAAAGATGTGACATATTCATTGCTGCACATTGAAAAGTTAGAACCTTTGCCTTTCTCTGTTGCCGAATTAAACTCCGCTGTGTGGCTTATCCACGGGTTGATAACGTTACCCTTCCCCCTGTTTAAGTTCAGTTCGTGCATGAAACATTATGCCCTTGGCAGATATGAAAAACTTAGTACTGCCTTCCTGCACGAGGTTTGGTAACTCCCATTCATGTATAGATGCGTGAGGGACGGAAAAGAGGTTTATTTAAAAGGTGAAGAGTGCACTTCCATGCCAGATTACTCTGTAGTGTGTAGGCACATTCAATTGCATGGTGCATGTAATGTGCACGCTCCTAATTTAGCTTGCGTCCTGAAAGGGATCCCTGTGCCAGTTATATCACCATCTTTTACGCTGCTTGCTAACGGTAGTTATTTGCTATTAAATAATGAAGCTTGCTGTGGGATGTTAGTGGGAATTCCCTACATTGTGTCTGTAACACAGAGAGTAGTTTGCTGTAATAATGTCCTTTTCCCACCCCTGCATGGACGGCTCGATGTATCCATCTGGCCTTCCATTCCAACCTTGAAAGCAGAGTTCAATAAGATGAGCAGAATAAGGGCTCTATTGTCTCAAAAAGAAGTCGCGTGGACTTCGTCCAGGGAAACATTTGTCCTTCACGTAGCAAATACGCGCACAGAGGTGCAAGCGCTTTTGAATACTGATCTCCCACTTCATTTTGGGGCCCTGATTCAGACTATCTTTAACAACAAGTTGCTTGGCTAATTTTTTTTAAATTGTGGGCTCCGGCCTCGTGACCTCCTTTCAAACTATTTTTGGTGTGATCCCGGCATTTTTTCATTCTATTTTTTCCAGCGACTTCGGAGGTCTCCCTTTGCCTCTCGCCCTCGTAGCTGGGGTGCTTTTGTTGATCTGCGTACTACGCTATGGATGCACAACTTGCGTCACACGACAGCAGGTCCCGGCTGCTCCATCTTCGTAACCGGATGCTTGAATACTATGACACTTTACCACTGGCGACCTTAAGCATAGCCTATGGATTGTCCTTCCGGTTTCCCTACTTTACTTGTGTGCAGCCTGTCTTTCATTGCCTAGATTGTCCATTCCAATGGGCTCTGGATTTGTGCCTGTCGAACTCGGTGTCTCCTGCCCCGGATTATGATCGGCTAATAAGCCCCTTAGTGGCTCATGAGTTGGACTGTTCTGGCGTCAGGATTATGGACTGTGGAGCAGCACATGGAGTCCTTGGGAATTGGGACATCTGAACGGCTGCAGCTGAATTCTTAGCAAGAAGTTATCTTGAAGAACACGCCAGTTGTCCTCGAATGGTGCTGGAGGCTCCGGTTGTCGAGGAACATGTGTGTTCCTTCCCCTTGCTAAACTGGATGGCAGTTAATTTTGCAGAACGTTCCAATGATTTCCTCTTGGAAGCTGTTGCAACTTATTGTGCTTATACATTGATGGATTGACTTTTTTGCACCTTTATTTCGTCATACGTCCTTCAATTATGTTTATTTTTTTATCCTTTAAATTTTTATTTGTTTTTTTTCTTCGAACTTTTTCACTTACCTTATATGGACTTACAATTTATTCCCTTGGTTCTGTTCTATCAAACTAGAACTCTGCGTTCTTGCAAGTGCGCCCCTACTGGTTAGTGGTCCGATCAAGGGGGGGTGTAGTGAAGATTGCTATCTATATACGTACAATGCTAAGTTAGCACAACCGCGTTAGATGTTAGAAAGCCATCTTGCCGCTTTTGCTGCTTTTGCACACGACACTGTAGTTACATGTTATTAATTGAGAAATGCTTGCTCGACTGTGCTTCACATGAGAACTGTCTGTTTTTCACATCCCGAACAGTGAGCAGCGACCTTGGTCTGAACATTGTGTAAAGAAACTGTCTGGGTCGCTAGACGGTGCATGTTGTTGGGTTCAGGTTGATCGGCCCACTATTTAGCCAAAACACGCACACAGCTGCAAATACCTGAAAGTCGGTTGCTTTTAATATTGCAGTGTTGCATGTTTTTCATTACATTCGGAAGAAGAGCTTTCCCAGGAGCAGAGTCTAGCTGATCTTGTGATGTGATTCCACTAAGCTGATCTTTACGGTATGGGTTTCCCCATTCAAGCCTAGAGACCTTTTATTAGTAATAATAATAATATTAGTTTACTAGCGAAAGGAAGGTGGCTGATATCCACTGTCATTTTATTATGATTACTCCTTTCATTTTCTATGGTATTGTAACTATGCTGATGGTTTTGATCTTAATCATTTGTCTGCTTATGTTAGCCAAAGTACTGCATCTTAGGACACGAGGTTTATAAAATAAACTCTTTAAACTTTACCGTGTCTCTGTTTATTCTGTTGTGGACTGATATGAGAATAATTACGAACAGGTATTTCTGATTCCCACCATTCCTGAGAATACCCTAAGTCGCTTGTTCTGGGTTGTCTATACATTGGGACCGCCGAGATAAAACTCGCATAACGAATGGAACACTGATGCTGGTCAGATAAGGGGTTTTGGGTTCTGAGGTGAGTTTTTGGTACACCACAATTCACTGAGGTCCTGGTTTCCTGTGCATAGTTCTGTGCATAAGCAGAATCCCTGCAACACGATTCGGCGTAGCCGGCTGAGATTGAGGCTTTACGGCCGTTGTTGGTGCTGCGGGGGGGCCGACACACATAATCCTCCTGGATTAACGAAAGAATGATCCCTGTCGTAACCGGAGACCGTTGGTTTCTGTGTTTGGCGTCGGCCTCTTGATAAATGGGGGTCCGTGTAAATCCAGGCAGAAACCTTCTGGATCGTATATTGCACACTCCATCACGCTCCAAATACTGGTGATAATCCACGGACACAGACCACAGGAATCGCTCTGTTGTTATTTTATTTAGCAGTCGCCATTACGCGTTTCAACTCACACGGAGTCTTGATCACATGACAATGCTGCAATAGTTTTCTTGCTATTTAAAGTGACAGTGCATACACAGGGAATAACGTGCATTGACTAAAGTCATAGACATAGAAGACATCTTTCTTATTGTAATTCCTTCTAAGTTTTGAGCCATTAAAACAGTTGGTATTGACGCATGTAGAACCAAAATTCTGAAACATGTGGAAATATGCACATAAATATATAGTTTTCAATAAATAACAGACAATTGATAAAAATTTTGCAGCAATTGAACCTGTATGATATAAAATACATTGTATAGATATTAATAAAATATCATCAAATACATGGTGTTTCTCGGCTGTAAGTAGGTACTTAAATGTAGAATTGCCGACCAAGTTGATAAATGTCTTTTTTGGTTTACATATTGTAATTTCAGTGTTTGTATCACAGAATGCTAATCTACCTGTAGTTTAGTATTAATAAATATTTGTAGCTTGGATTCTAAACAATGATATATATCTAAATCACAGGTACAAAATATCACATACAAATGGCTGGGTATAATAATATCCTAAAAACGGTCATAAAATGAAACTTCTGTGCAAATGTGCTGGGTGCAAAATTATGAAAAAAGGGAAACAATGTTCTTTTACATATAAAATTAGTTTTTTGTGTCTACCATACTGTTGTATGTCATCACCAATAATCTGAACTGAAGAATGTCATTGGAGCTACAGACACTGGGGAATCTTGTCTGTCAGGAAAAATAACATGGAAATGAACTTATGCTTGATCTAAAGAGACATAAGCATGTCAGTTTTGACTATTCAAATGGAAAGGCCGGTAATCAGCCTAGATATTGATGTAGTGATATATCTAAGGAATATAGGACGTGGGCATGTCACCTTATGCCTCCAAAATTCAATTTAGAAGGATCGTTAGCAAAATTTCTCGTGGATATAGACAGTATATAAATCATCAGATGATAATTTAGATAGAATCAACTAAAACCAGTTATTATTACACATTCTATGGATACGAATCATGTTCGTCTAATAAATAAATAAGTAGATAAATACATAAAAAAATTATTTTTTTATATAAATATATAAATAGATAAATAGTTAAATATACGTCCACATGTTACTAAAAATGTAAGAATTTAAAAAAATGTGTAAAAATAGGGAAAGATAGTTAGAGTCATCAAGCATGGCAAATGATGACCTAGAAATTTTCTTTGTTTCATCTGATGGTAGTATCAAAGATTTTCCTTGGAAAGAACAGTTGATAGCTGATAACTATCATATGCAAGTTTATAGATCTTCAGTTACATTTAAACCATTCGGCTGTTTGCAATTCATTAGTAGAATATACTTGGTTTCTAATCTGCGTAATGCCTCTTCCCAGTTGCCACCTCTGCGGTTGGCTGGCACAGAATCAATGAGATAGTATTTCAAAAGAGCATTGTTGGAGTCATGTGTATCCCTGAAATGTCTAGCTACAGGATGATTGCTAATTGTTCGCAGATGTTGTAATATGCGTTTATGTGCCTGTAGTTTGGTACTTCCAATATATTGGAGGCCACATGGACAGACAAGGACATACACTACATATTCCGTTTTGCAGGTAAGAAGTTTGTTGACTTTAAACTGCCTAGGGCTAAAGGGAGTCACAAATGGTAGAGTATTTATTGCATGCTGGCAGGCTTTGCATGTCTTGCATCTAAAAAAACCCTTGTGTGTTGATAGCCAATTACAATTGTCAATCACATCCAAGTTAGTTTTAACTAGACTGTCTCTTATTGACTTGGCCCTGCTGTAGGTAATAGTTATATTGTTGGGCAAATCTGCTCCTATGATTGGATCATCTAGTACCAATGGCCAGTTCCGTTGTAAAATCTTACAAATTTCCTTAGGTTGTTTATTGAACTCTAGAATTACTCTAAAGTTGGATTGTTTGGGCCTTTGAGCGGTTGATCTTTGAGTTTCACTGTCATAGATTGGCTTATTGCCACATAGCAGATCTACTGTCATTGATTTAGCAATAGCGCTATCAATAGTTTTAGAAGAATAGCCTCTAGCCAAAAATCTGACCTTTCTTTCAGTTTGGGCTTGTTTGAGAGTCACAGCATCACTGTTGACTCTTTTGAGTCTAAGCATTTCCCCATAGGGAATGATATTGATGAGATGGCGGGGATGTGCACTAGTAGCGTGCAAAGTAGCATTGCCTTCAGTTTCTTTGCGATACAATTTAGTTTCGATCTTATTGTTTTAAATATATACTTGCATATCTAAGAAATTGACCGACTCAGCACTGATTGTTGCTGTCAATTGTATATTTAAAGAATTGTCATTCAAAGCCTCGATAAAATTGAGTGCAGACTGCTCTGACCCTGACCATATGACAAAAAGATCATCGATATATCGCAGCCAAACAATGATGTTATTTGGACACACCAACTGAAATTTGGTGTGGACCACTAGCTCCTCCCACTAGCCCATGTGAAGACATGCGTAGCTGAGGGAGAAGCTGGGTCCCATTGCTACGTCCCTGGAATGCTTAAAAAACATGTTGTTAAAAAAAAGTTACCATGTCAGTAAGCATTTGACTATGTGGGGTCAATGAATCAGACCTCTTAGATAAAAAATATCGCAGTGCATTTAAACCATCTGTATGTTGTACACTGGTGTAAAGAGAGGTTACATCAAGGGTGATCAAAAGATAATTCTTTTGCCAATCACATTTTTTCAGTTTGGTCAGAAAGTCATTGGTATCTTGTACATATGAAGGTAACGATTGGACATGGCCTTGCAAATAATAGTCTACATACTGTGAAGTATGTTCCAAAATGCCATTGCGTGCTGATATAATAGGTTTTCCTGGTCGATGTTCAGAATTCTTATGTATTTTAGGGATAAAATATATTGTGGGTGTCACACGATATTCTTTTCTTTAAAAGTTATATTCATCTCTGGTTAATAGATTGTCAGTTCTCCAAGAGTTGAGGTGAAGGTTGAAATTTTTGTATATTTGTTTCAATTCTACTCCACTGATTTTGGCATAGCAAGATTGATCTAATAATTGTGACAATGCTTCCTTAGTATATTCATGTTTATCCCAAATTACTGTATTTCCACCTTTATCTGCGCTCCTGATTACAATGGAAATGTCATGTTCTAATTTGGTAATTAATGTGTAATAGTTCATGCATGTTGATTGGCTTGGTTTTTAGAGTTCTCCACTTTGTAATGTAGTTTTTTTATTTGCGTTGTAACATGTTCATTAAAAATATCAATGGAATCCCTACCCATGATAGGATTGAAAGTCGATTTGCCACAAAAGGGAGTTGGATGGGGGGCTCAATATGGGCACTGGTATTAGCTTGAGTTGTCGTTGTCTGTATAGCTGCTGTATTGCCCTCATCCCATAGATTTTCAAGGTCTGTTAGTAACAGCCTGTCAGTGTCGGGCGCAGATATTGCTGTTTGTGATGGCTGACTTGGATCTTGTGGGGTGCTGTCTATGTTTTTTGTTCAACATAAAATATTTCTTTAATTTCAACTTCCTAATGCATCGGTATACATCCATTCTCGTTTTTACATAGTTGAAATTACTTTCGGGACAATATGAAAGGCCCAATTTAAGAATGTGTTCCTCTGCAAGAGTGAGATTAATTTTTGCCAAGTTTACAATAGTTTTACTGTCAGTATCAATGGGATGATTTTTTAGCGCCTGTTCCATCGACCCATGGCCCTTCGTCTGGGTCTGGATGCATTGCCTCCTCGCCTTTCTCATCTGTTTGTGTTTAGAAGTTCTATTTCTGAAATTTGTGTTTGTGGATTTCGTGAACGTAGGGTTGCCCAGCGGTCCATTACTAAAAAAATAAGTTCCTCGCCAGGTGTTTTTTTAATTTGTGTATTCACTTGATTAAGATCTCTTAATTCAGAGTCTGATCCACTTTCCGGGGCAGAACTCAAATCAGAATTTTAGGTTGGCAAAGTCTGTTCATCTATTCTAGATGTGCTGGGTGTTGGTTTGTCACTTCTCTTCGTGTTTTCCTTCATATTGCGCATGGCATCGTATCTCTTGGAAAATGTAAAGAATTGGCCGAGTTCATAATCTGTTTTGTCACATTGCAATTTAGACGCTTTACGGTCTTTAGTTTTGTCCTCTTACTTCTTTAAACGGACAAGCATTTCTTTGTGCAGTTTTGCACTTTCTTCACTCAGGCCTAGTATCTGCATTTCCTCGTTGATTTTGTCAATCTGTTCAAGTAAAGCTGTTCTATCTATATCTGCATATTTAATTAGGATTTGAATTAACTTTCTCGATGACTCCAAATTACAATTGGCCCAATCCTGCATCATTAGCGGATTGGGATTATCATAGCTTGGTGCAATGAATATTCGAAGTCCTCTGGGTACACGTCCCACGTCAATGTATCCCTGTAACAATTTCAATTCCCACCATTTGCTTTGTTCCTGGCGCATGCATTTCTCCAGCTGTTTAAATTTTTCTTTAATATTACTGGTTACATTAGTTTGACTATTTACGGCTTTTTCAGTTGTTGCACGGACTGTTGGTGAGTCACTGAACAGTTGGTTTGCCGCTGCTTCTCGATCGCGCATTGTATCTTGCGACATGGTGTAATTTTAATCCGGCTAGTGACCCCTATGCCTCTTTTGTATGTTGTGCGAGGGAAGGAGTGCTATGCCTTAAGCGAAGTACCGTTCACCCAAACAATACCATATGTTGCCTACCTGTACTCTGGCCGGCGTCTTCCGGATCCTCAGATTCGGCATAGCCGGCTGAGATTGAGGCTTTACGGCCGTTGTTGGTGCTGCGGGGGGGCCGACACACATAATCCTCCCGGATTAACGAAAGAATGATCCCAGTCATTGGTTTCTGTGTTTGGCGTCGGCCTCTTGATGAACGGGGGTCCGTGTAAATCCAGGCAGAAACCTTCTGGATCGTATATTGCACACGCCGTCATGCTCCACATACTGGTGATAATTCACGGACACGGACCACAGGAATCGCTCTGTTGTTATTTTATTTAGCAGTCGCCATTACGCGTTTCAACTCTCACGGAGTCTAGATCACATGACAATGCTGCGATAGTTTTCTTGCTATTTAAAGTGACAGTGCATACACAGTGAATAACGTGCATTGACTAAAGTCATAGACATAGAAGATATCTTTCTTATTGTAATTCCTTCTAAGTTTTGAGCCATTAAAACAGTTGGTATTGACGCATGTAGAACCAAAATTCTGAAACTATATAAATGTGGAAATATGCACATAGATATATAGATTTCAATACATAACAGACAACTGATAAAAATTTAGCAGCAATTGAACCTGTATGATATAAAATACATTTTATAGATATTAATAAAATATCATCAAATACATGGTGTTTCTTGGCTGTAAATAGGTGCTTAAATGTAGAGTTGCCGACCAAGTTGATAAATGTCTTTTTTGGTTTACATGTTGTAATTTCAGTGTTTGTATCACAAAATGCTAATCTACCTATAGTTTAGTATTAATAAATATTTGTAGCTTGGATTCTAAATAATGATATATATCTAAATCACAGGTACAAAATATCTCAAACAAATGGCTCGGTATAATAATATCCTAAAAACTGTCATAAAATGAAACTTCTGTGCAAATGTGCTGTGTGCAAAATTTTGTGTCTACCATACTGTTGTATGTCATCACCAATAATATGAACTGAAGAATGTCATTGGAGCTACAGACACTGGAGAATGTTGTGTGTCAGGAAAAATAACATGGAAATGAACTTATGCTTGATCTAAAGAAACACAAGCATGTCAGTTTTGACTATTCAAATGGAAAGGCCGGTAATCAGCCTAGATATTGATGTAGTGATATATCTAAGGAATATAGGACGTGGGCGTGTCACCTTATGCCTCCAAAATGTAATTTAGAAGGATCGTTAGCAACATTTCTCGTGGATATAGACAGTATATAAATCATCAGATGATAATTCAGATAAAATCAACTAAAACCAGTTATTATTACACATTCTATGGATACGAATCATGTTCGTCTAATAAATAAATAAGTAGATAAATACATAAAAAAAATATTTTTTGATATAAATATGTAAATAGATAAATAGTTAAATATAAGTCCATTTATTACTAAAAATGTAAGAATGTAAAAAAATGTGTAAAAATAGGGAAAGATAGTTAGAGTCATCAAGCATGGCAAATGATGACCTAGAAATTTTCTTTGTTTCATCTAATGGTAGTATCAAAGATTTTCCTCAGAAAGAACAGTTGATAGCTGATAACTATCATATGCAAGTATATAGAGCTTCAGTTACATTTAAACCATTCGGCTGTTTGGAATTCATTAGTAGAATATACTTGGTTTCTAATCTGCATAATGCCTCTTCCCTGTTGCCACCTCTGTGGTTGGCTGGCACAGAATCAATGAGATATTATTTCAAAAAGGCATTGTTGGAGTCATGTGTATCCCTGAAATGTCTAGCTACAGGATGAGTGTTGTCCAAATTGCTAATTGCTCGCAGATGTTGTAATATGCGTTTATGTGCCTGTAGTTTGGTACTTCCAATATATTGGAGGCCACATGGACAGACAAGGACATACACTACATATTCCGATTTGCAGGTAAGAAGTTTGTTGACTTTAAACTGCCTAGGGCTAAAGGGAGTCACAAATGTTAGAGTATTTATTGCATGCTGGCAGGCTTTGCATGTCTTGCATCTAAAAAAACCCTTGTGTGTTGATAGCCAACTATATAAAATATTAAATATATATTTATATTCATCCCAATATTCTTAAAAAAGTGGCGTGGGCTTGGACTCTGTGGTGTGATGTGTGTATATATATTTTAAATGTATTTTTGCACAACATGACATTATTTATTCAAGTATTTATCTATATATTTATGGTAATTTTATAAATATATGTTCATTTGATACATACTGATGTTTATTTATGTGTGTGTGTATATTTATATTTATATATATTTATATATTTATTTATTTATTGAAGTATTTGTGATCTAACAACATACATCAATTAGAAAGTAACAGTTTGATCAACTATCTTGTTATGGAAAGAGCAAAGCCTTATCTGGTCTCCAGCAAAATGTATTTAAACAGCGTAATCTACACAGTGTGATAGCAGGTGGATTAAGATTGAGCTCAGGAAGTATAGTTCCGAGTTGGGTGCAGAGTGATTCGAGCTGCGTGGGGTATTGGCTGAGTGACAGTGCGGTGTCAGGAGATTACTCTATTCAGCCACAAAATAGCCAGCAACCGCTTTTAGATATTAAGTTATCAGAGTGAAAATCACAGACAGAATGATGGCAGCGGACGCGCTTAAAGAGAGGGAGGAAGTGGCAGCTGTAATGTATAGCGACAACAAGGTGCCTGCAAAGGACTCCATTACCCAGAAACCATCAGCAATGGGTAAAAATGCAGGGATAAAGGATAAATGTAAACAGTTGGAAAAATTAATGAGAACGGAGCAGAAACGATGGTGGGAAGCCAAGTCGCTGCAACGTTATATAGACGTGGGGAGGGTTCCCCGTGGTTTGAGAATACACTTTGCTCTGAGTTATGAAGCACCCGATCGCAAAATGATGCGCGAATGGGCAGAAACAAACTTGGAGTCTTCACGAAAGCTACTTTTTATCCTTGTCAAATATGCTGAGAAAGACTGCATCAAACTGGCGGAGGACATTGACTAAATGACCAAAGAACTTGAAATTATGGAACAGCAAGAGGAAATTGAGAAATTAAAAGTTGACATGAAAAAACGATTGAAGAATGAGGAGGATGTGATAAGGGAGCGTAAAGCTTATACGTTTCACAGAGATCGATGTGATTATGAGTATGGAAGAATTTTTACATTTGCCCGAAAATTCTATGCATTGAAAGCTGAAAATAAGGGAGCAAAGCAAGGAGCTGAGGTTGGAAACCAACCCCCAGATCTAACATCAGCATCTGAGGAAAGTTCAGCTGTGGAAAACGGGTCAGAGGTAGAGGCCCGCAATAAAACAAAATCGTCAACATCCCGCAGACAATCTTTAACTGAAGAAGTAGATTTTTTATGTATGGAGCGCCTCCAATCGCTCAGGCCGAGGAAACAACAGGCCGGCGGAAATCAAGGGGGAGTAAAAAATGGAGGGAGAGAAGAAAAGCCAATAGAAGAAGGAACCAACAAAAAACAACAAAAGAAACAACAGAAGAAATATTGGAAAAAATATGCTATACCAACACAAAAGAAACTAGTGAAATGACATTATCAATTTGACGGATATGACTCTTAACACTGCGGAAAAACAATTACTAGCTTTAGGACTCTCCTTTTGTCTGGAAAGCTCCTTTAATTATTCAAAATCCAGGGTCGACATCTACAAGAGTGTCAGAAAACTGAAGCTCAGGAAATTTCTTGCGCAATCTAAAAAAGCAACAAATGTTGAAATATCTTCTACAGTAAGCAATCTACCAATGCAAGAGAGAGAGATGGACTCTAATACAAATCAGGAGTCACGAGAATTGGTGGATACTGTTTACGATCTAATACAAGAAGGCAACCAGGCCAGTGGAACTTTGGTTGAAAGTACACAGAGCAATTTAACTGTGCCATGTAAGACACCCTTTAAACCACCATCTTCAATCTATCCACTGATGATGAAGGATACAATTGATATGTTTCAAGATCAAGTCATCACTGATCTAAAAAACCTGAATTAATCGGCACATAAAGTGAAAACAAAAGTCAGGAAGAACACAAAAGAACTTAAATACCACCAACTAATGGCTAAAATTAAAAATAACAAAGAAATAGTAGTTAGAAACGCCGACAAAGGCGGAATCGTGGTTTTGTGGAAAAGAGAAAACTACCTTAAGGAAGCAATGAACCACTTAGAGGACAAATCCTGTTATGGAAACAGCAACAAAATGACCTGGAGTGCAGTACAATCATCATATAGGGTAAAACTGATGGCTTGGCGAGAAATGGGCCTGTTGACAACTGAAGAATTCAAATTTTTGTGGACAACAAATCCAGCAATACCCATATTGTACTTCATACTAAAAGTGCATAAGGACAGAACAAATCCACCGGGAAGGCCGATCATATCAGCTAAAAATAGTATATTTGAACATTTTTCTAAAGATGTGGACTTCTTTTTACAAGAACATGTTCAAAAATTGGCCTCCTACATCAAGGATACAGGGGGCTTTCTGGCTAAATGAACATTTCCAATGGCATGATGACTACCTTTTAATCACCCTAGACATAAACTCACTTTACACGTCCATCAAGCACAATGACGGACTAAGCCTTGAAGTACTACCTGGCAAGAAGAGGACCCCCATATGCACAACACAACAAAATGATTATCAACATGGTTGAATTGTGTTTAACAAATAACATCTTTATATTTCAAAATGTATTGTACCAACAATTGTGTGGGGTTGCCATGGGGGCCAGTTTCTCCCCCAGCTACGCGTGTTTACACATGGGCTGGTGGGAGGAGCTGGTTCTCATGGCAAAATACACGGAAACACTAACAAATCATGTGAAGTGCTGGTGGAGGTTCATCGACGACCTGTTTTTAGTGCAGCGTGGCACAGAAAAGGATGCAAGAGAGTTCATTGATTTCCTTAACAAAAATGATTTGAATCTGAACTTTACTGCCAGTATGAGTAAGACCAGTGTAGTATTCTTGGACGTTGAGGTGTACATATATCAAGGGAATGTGGAGACCAAATTACATAGAAAACCTACGTCAGGAAACGCAATCTTACATGCCAGTTGTGCACATACCAACCACCTAATACAGAGCATTCCTTACGGCGAGCTACTGCGCATAAAACGAATATGCAGCAATAGCGAAGCCTTAGAGTCAGCACAACAGGAATGTATTAGTAGGTTCAAAGCCAGAGGTTACAGTAACAAATGTCTAGGAAAGGCTCTAACCAAGTGCAATCTGGTTGATAGGGAAACGTTAATGGACAAAAAACCAGAACAAACTACCCCCGATGAAACCTCAAGTGATTTTAGGTTTATTCTGGATTATAATCAGCAGGAGTTAGCAGTGAGAAAAATATCAACAAGAATTGGTATCTCATAAAACAGGACCCTATAATAGGTAAAACAGTCCCCAAACAACCATCCATAACATACTGGAGGGTTGTATCTATGAAAGATATGCTAATGGACAATGACCCATGTGGCACGCAGCAAAGGGATCTTGGTTGGTGCAAAGACAAGGATTCCACAAATGTAAGGTCTGTAAAGCCTGCCAACATGGGATGTCCACTACCAACTACTCTACTCCTTTTGGTGGGCCAAATAATGAAATTACTAAGGCTTTAAACTGCAAGACAGATCATGTGGTGTATGTGTTGGAGTGCCCGTGCAAATTAAGATACATTGGGAGTACCATCTTACCGGGGCACCAACGGGTACTCCAACACATACGAGCCATCAAAAACCATGATCAGTCATATCCGGTGGAACGCCACTTTCAGGAAAAACATGAAGGCAATCCTAAAGATTTTAGATATTTCCTCATTGATTCAGTTCCGAAAAACAAAAGAGGAGATGATAGGGAAAAATCCCTCAGATTATTAGAGATGCATTACATCTTAATTTAGACAGTAAGCATCCTAATGGGCTGAACAGTTTGGAGGAATTACATGCAAGCCTATGAGATCCATGGTGATTGCCTCGATTCAAATTTGGTCAGATAGGTTCTTCAACCAGTAACAAAATCTTTGAAAGTCAAATCATGCATGATATCAGTTAAGATCGCACAAAAACACGAAAAAGAATAAAATCCGCCTAAAGGATTTGTACTGTATATAAAAGAAAGATTCCCCCTACAGTCTTTTAAAGCTACCATTTCTTTTAACTTGGCACAACTTGCACTTTTCCCCCTTTCTTTGCACAGGCACTTTTTTGCACAAATACATCCACTTACAGTGAGGTCAACCAATTTTGGTCAAGATTAACTACAACATAGATATAAGTTTGGCCGAATTATATACACATTAGGGCAAAAAATCATTTGATAGTGAATAAACAAGATAGATCAGGCAATCGGACAACTTCAAGGGTCCAAATGAAAAGGTTAGACATCCAAGAATGAATTGGAAACAGAGCCAAAGGGGATTCATCCCAACATTCTTAAAAAAGTGGCGTGGCCTTGGACTCTGTGGTGTGATGTGTGTATATATATTTTAAATGTATTTTTGCACAACATGACATTATTTATTCAAGTATTTATCTATATATTTATGGTGATTTTATAAATATATGTTCATTTGATACATACTGATGTTTATTTATGTGTGTGTATATATTTATATTTATGTATATTTATATATTTATTTATTTATTGAAGTAGTTGTGATCTAACAACATACATCAATTAGAAAGTAACAGTTTGATCAACTATCTTGTTATGGAAAGAGCAAAGCCTTATCTGGTCTCCAACAAAATGTATTTAAACAGCGTAATTTGCACAGTGTGTTAGCAGGTGGATTAAGGTCCAATGGATACCTATTTTGCCGTCTGGATTATCCCGGTACAAAGGAGATATTTCAATAGAAGTTTATGGATGTTAAAGTGTATTTTAATACAATTTATTTTAGTAAGCACTTAGCACTTTTTGCACAGTAACCACGTGGTACACATTTGCCCAATTACAATCAATTATAAAAAACGAAAAAAGTGTAACCTTTAAAAAAGAAATGCCATTGGTAGAACCGCGTCATGTGATCAAGTCCCCAGGGAGGGATGAAACACGTTATGGCTGCCGTTTGTCTGTGAAAACATCCTGAATAAACAAACCGGTATTTAACGAGAATCCTGTGGTCCGTGCTCTTTTTGTTCTGGCTGTGGATAATACGAGGAAGAATTTCGTTTTTAATGTTTTTACTGCTGATTTGGGCGGGTAAACTGTGCAGATTTGTTCAGCATGCACGTTAAGGATCCATATGCATTTTACTTGTTCAACAAAGTTTTTATTACATTTTAGTTAAATCTGCCAGCTGATATGGCAAACTAATGCAAGGTGCTATCTGCTACTGACCTCATTCACTCAGAATGCACTCATTTGGCTGTCCCAAAGGACAATTTTTTTGTGGGCTTTTACTGTTGATATGGGAGTGTAAGTGCTGCAGGTTCGCTCAGTATGCACTAGCAGTTTACTGCATGACTTACCATGTCTCATTAATTTTGTTACAGCTGATATTGTAAACTAATGCAAGGTGCTACTCACTACTGAATTTACTTGTACCTTTTGTATCCTGATACTGTTTAAATCTTTTGCAATGGTTTTAGATAACTGAGCAAATCAATAAAATCAATACTATTGCCACTGCAGACTCTGCATCAGTAGTGAAAGCGTTGAACTTCGCATAAGTCAAATTTGCTATTCCTACTCCACTATAAGCAACAGTGGGGAAGTTGCTTAAATTCAAACACATTACATGTTTGAATAACCTTATTAATATAGAAAAAAGATTAAACTCCAAATATAAACACAATTAATATCAAATATATATATATATATATATATATATATATTCACTGAAAAAAACATAGGTTTCAGGCACGTTATAGTTAGGAATTAGCATTTAAAAAACCTTAGAAATTCCCTGAAAAAAACATTGGTTTCAGGGGCGTTATAGTTAGCTGGACATTTCCCTCGTACAAAACCATTGAAATTCCCCCGTTATAGTTAGTTCAGCTAACTATAACTCACACCCCCGTAATGCACTGCTGATGACGTCACATATTACATCACTCATGACATGGTCAGTGACATCACTGATGACATCACTGATGACATCTCAAATGACATCACTGATGACATCACTAATGACATCGTCCAGTGTCTGTGTGTTTCTGTAAAGTTTAAATATGTTTATTATATATAGGGAAAGGCATATTGAAGAATGAGTGGGTGGATAAGTGTGTGAATTGATGATTTTGTTGGTGCATGACTGACTCCATAAGTGAGTGATTAAACGTATCTTACTGAATGCATGGGTTAGTGAGTAAACTGTGTGAATGTCTGTATCCGTCTGTCTGCTGGTGTGTAAGTGGCTGTATGGGTTTGCACATTGCTACATGATTATGTATATGAGTTATAGTTTGGTTGTCTGAGTATCTGCATGGGTGCCTGAGTGTTTGTGTGGGTGGGGTGTGTGTGACTCTGTGCATAGATATGTGAGTGGGTGATTCACTGGGTGCATGGTTTCAAGACTAGATCTGTGATGGACTGTAAGGGTGGGTGAGTGTGTGTATGGTTGTGTTAGTGAGTGAATCTATATTTCATTAGTACATGGTTATTTAGTACATATGTGAACGGCAGTATATATGTGTGTTGGAGTACAGAAATGGCTGTAAGTGAGAGTGTGTGATTGTGAGAATGGCTGTATGGATGAGTGTGTGCTTGTATCATTGATTCTATAAGAGCGTAAGAATGTGCTAGTATTTGTATGAGTAATTGAGCTAGTGTGTGTATAACTGTATAGGTGAGTAAATGGCAGTGTGATTAATTATTTGCATGACTGAGTACGTGTGTGAGTACCTCTATGGATGAGTAGCGGTGTGTGAGTGTCTATATAGGTGTATGAGTGCATATGATAGTCCTGTACTGAGTGACCATAAGTATGAGTGACTGTACGGGTGAGTGAGTGGATGGGTGTGTAGACCTAAGACTCTGTGAGTGGGTATGTACTTATTGGTGTTAGAGTGTCTATGGTTTTGAGAATGGCAGTATGTAATTTAGAGTAGGTGTATCAAAGGTTATATTAGGGTGTGAGAAGATGCATCAAATTATCACATGGATGACATCATCAGTGATGTCATCAGTGATATCAGTGACCATGTCATGAGTGATATGTGAGGTCATCAGCAGTGCATTGTGGGGGGGCCAGTTATAGTTAGTGGAACTAACTATAAGAGGGTAATTTCAATGGTTTTGTACGAGGGAAATGTCCAGCTAACTATAACGCCCCTGAAACCTATGGTTTTTTCAGTGAATTTCTAAGGTTTTTTAAATGCTAATTCCTAACTATAACGTGCCCGAAACATATGGTTTTTTCAGTGAATTACAAAGGTTTTTTAAATGCTAATTCCTAACTATAACATACCCGAAACCTATGGTTTTTTAAGTGAATTTCAAAGGTTTTTTAAATGCTAATTCCTATCTATAATTTATCTCTAACCTATGATTTTTAATGATTTTCATAGGATTTCTAAATCTTTATTTTTCACTGTATCAATTCCTTTATTTATGTTTTTTATACTGTTTTTCACCATTTTTGTAAGTTTTTTTGTTTACATATTTTTTTAAAAATTAATCAATCTTACATGTTTTTAATGATTTTTTAAAAACAATATTTATAAAAAAAATGTAACTCTATTTTTTAATAACTTTTTAAAATATTTTTTAAACTATATTTTTAATACTATGTTATTTATTTTTTTCAATTATTTTTTGGAGTCGCGCACCCAATGTGTACCTTCCTCGATCCCTGCGTGGAATATAGTCGCCATTTTACGACTGTAGTGTAGGATCCGCTTATGGTGTGCGTTGGGTACGTATATTCATGCGCGATTGCTATAAGACCGGTACGCGACTCCAAGCGCATATGCGACACGTACGAAATACATTACGTGACGCTTGCGCGCTTCCACGAAACGTCATGTACGTGTTTGACGCGGTGGATGCGCGAAGCCCGCGAAATATTTTAAATGTCAAAAAGCATATATATATGTATTTCATGTAATTATTAAGGGAAGACATAATCTAAGCTACTCATATAATTAATATATTTTTACTTTTAATCATCCTATATTGCCTTTAAATATAATTTAGCAAATTCGCACTTGGTGCGAGCTGCCTATGCGCACGGTGCGCGGATCCCATGTGACCTGAAAAAAAGAGATTTGATTGGTTCATTAGGCTTCCTATTCTAACTATTAAAAGACCCCACCCATTTCAATCATTCTTCTTAGACCTTCTTTGGAGGAGCATCTCTCTGCTGAGAAGAGCTTTTTTCGGCTAAGTTTACACTTAGTTCAAACTTTTTTGGCAAACAATGGCTTCAGAGCAGCAGTCATCTCCAGCATCTGCACATTCTTCTGAAGATGAATTTCTGGTAGAACCACCACGCCCAGAAAGGTATTCATCTGTGGTCTGGAAGTTTTTTACTTTTCCACAGTGGCAATCCAAAACCAATGCCACCAAAGTGACATGCAAGATATGTCAAAGAGTGCTCTCCCGTGGCGATCCAGCAAAAAAGTACTCATGTGGTACAGCCAGCATGAAAAAACACCTGAAAACCATGCATCCAGTCAACCTGGCACGTGAAGAGTGCCGAAGAACGCAAGTTCTTCCTGGACCTTCACAGGCATCACAGCCGAGTACTTCGCGCGTGGATCCATCGGACCAACACCTGGACATCCGTCCACAGTTTGCCACACTGAAAGTCCTCTGCTTGAAGTGCAATGCAGTCCTTTGATACGGAGAGCAATCTATTGACTTAATTTGCAGGAAGAAAGAAAACCATAATTGTTAGTTTTTTTTTTTAGTTTTTTTCCTGAAGTTCATTGTTTTGTTCCTCCAGTTCTCTTTTTTCCTTTTTTCCAGAAAAACCAAAAAAAATCAAAAATTGTTCAGAAAACCAAAAAAAAAAAAATAATATGGAAGAAAAAAAAAGTTCTTGTAAGAACTAACTTTCCTGGTTTAAAAAAAGAGCTATATTTGTATGTTAGTGTGTGAAAGTTTAGATGAATGTATGTGTAGTGTGTAATTGACTGAACAAATGCATTAGTAGTGTATGGTGAATGTATAAGTGCAGAACTATGTGGAAGTGCTGCAGCATCACACAGTAACCTCTTTAACTGCAGTGTGCTGTGGTACTTCCGAAGCACAGGGATGCAACATATGTACATAAATATGTTGCAAGTCTATGCTTCTCTCTGCATGGCTGCTTAAGCTGCAGCCATGTGGTGACACAGGCACCCTTACACTATGGTGCAAGGATATCTGTGTCATGTGAAGTTTGTTTTTGTGCAGCAAGACACACCTTTCTGCACAAAAACAATCAGTAAAGGCATTTTTCTCCTTCAATGTATGCTGAGCATTTTAGCATGTATTGAAGTTTAAAAAATTAACAGAAATGAAAACAATTTTCTTTGTTGGGCTTTGCTACACCAATTGGAGAATGGTGCAGCATTCACACACATGTCCAGATTTATTATTTTTGAGAAATCTGGAGATGTGTCTTGTTCTATGAGTATTCTGTGCAATCACGCACAGCAACACTTAGAGAACACCCTTTTAATGCAAAGTGGTGTGTATGATGAGGTCGTATTTACACTGAGAAGAAAAGGTGTGCCTTTTCCTCTCTTTGTAAATATAAAAGAGTGTCTTGCGCTATAACTATGTTACAAAAAGTAAGATATTTCTGTTTGGAAAATTGCTTGTGAATGATAGGAGGTAAGCACAGAATTTTGTCTGCAAAGATTCTTAAAGAAGAATGATTGAAATGATTGTGGTCCTTCAATAGGTACAATGGGAAATAATATGAACCACTCAAATCTGTTTTTTTGCAGGTCACATGATATCCTATGATAGGGACATTCCAAAACTACATAGGTATAAACAGGGTATTTTGAAAAACGTATTAAAACTTTGTAGCTTCTTGCAGATCTGCCCATTGTGCATATTAATACTTAGTTAAACTTACCTTCACAGTATTAGAAATAAAAAATGGTACACATTTTTTTCAGTTGTTTTTTGTACTTGTAAATTGTGGTAAATTGCTTATTTTAGAATTAGGATCTATGAAACAAAAGAAAAAATAGTTCTAACATGTAATAATACATTTTTAACAACACAGCATAATTTAAACAAAGTAATTTGTTTGCCTTTTTTGCTGTTCTCAGAATATATTGAATTTCACTAGAAATCGTGATTTCAATCGTACTCTTCACATAACAGCGGGCAAAAAAAAACAATCAAAAAGATTGTTTAAAAAAACCAACAAGCTATCCTCAGTAAAATACCAGAAAATACAAATTACACATATATAAAATGCTTACTGCTAAGAAAATTTTATAACTTAAATTTATAAACACTGCAAATGGTGGCGCTTTAAAATATACACCGAGACAATGTGTAAGAAAAAGTCCATAATTCAAACATATACCTTTCCTTGAAGCCAAATGGTATTTTTGCACAGTTTTTTATGTAAATTGTCCAATGGTAATCCTAATAAATTATGATAATAAATTCCTCAGAGACTGAATTATCTTCCTAAAACTTTGGCTTTAAAAATATTAGGTAGCAATTTGGTAATTCACTAGGCAAACGTTGTTTGAAAACCAACTGGGCATCATTACAAAGTGTCCAGCCTTTGTCACATTTTAGATAGGCAGTGTAATGTCCAGATGTTGTGGAAGGACCATCATGGAAAATTATTGCAATTGCTACAAAAGTCCTTCCTGATATTGATAGTTGTGTGTCTACAAAATGCTTTATTAAAGTGTCCAATTTTCTTCCATCAGCTGTACAACGTTGCATCATTAAAATTATATATTGTCCATATTTTTGTAAAAATAATGTTGATAACATTTCGGATTTACATTGGCTACACTCCATGTTTTGATTTGCAGCTTTAACTAATTTATTGAAAGACACTGATTTACAGTCCGGTAATGTTAAATATAGAAATCTTTCAGTGTCTACATTAGTGCTAGATGTATACACACAATTTTCACAATGATGTTCCCATTTGTAACAAAGGCCAAAAATATTTCCTTGAGATTTATGAACAGTCACTGCGTATGCCAGAGAACATTTCTTTAACTTCTTCATTTTGATCAAATTTAATAAAAAAATTCAATTCCATCTTTTTTCTGATAATTAACAAAATCCACAACTTTACCCATTGCTCCATTAACTAAACCTTTTTCTACATCCAAATTACGCCTTCAAATTACCCGAAAGTTTATACATGCATATAGAGTCTTTTCTAAACCAGCCGTTTTAGATATCTTTTTTTCTAAAGAATCCAGATTTGTTTTCAATTTTCCCCTCAAAATAATAGTGATTCCTTCATGCTCTATTTTATCAATGGATTCCATTTTTATAATTTCTTCATTTTCCAGTTTCAATAGTTCTTCGTTGAATATAGAACACTCGCGCAGTGTTGGCATTAAGCAGATCACTCATTTATTTTCTGCAATTTTCATGTATATTTTCTCAGGAACTATTTGGAAACAAATTGGAAAGTAATCGACTCTGCAAAGCTTGTTTGCCATGTTCTGTCAGAAATCCAATTCTTATATCTTGAAGAATACTTCCATATTCAGCATAATTTGCCTGTCGCATATTTTTCGTCAGTTCTTTGTATTCAAAATATGTCCAAATGTTCACGTTTCCAACACTACCCAGAGACTTTCTGGCATCTTCATACGCAAGTGTTTTAAATACTGGTTGTCCTTTTACAGGAGTAAGTTGCAGTAGATCTCCAAAAACTATGATGTGCTTTCCTCCAAATAACACGTCATACTCTGTTTTAAGAATTTGAGGCATTCTTAAAAGCACAAAGACAAGCATCAAGTTTGAGACCATGCTTACCTCATCAATCATGAGAAGTTTAATTTTCTTCAGGACTCTTGAAACTTCACAACAAGCTTCTCCAGATAGCTTGTGGTATTCCAATTTGTTCTCATGCTCTACTGGTAGCATTAGTAAACGATGTAAAGTAATTCCTTTAATGTTATGTGCTGCCAACCCAGTTGGAGCAGTGACAACACAAGACAAATGCGACTCAGTTGTTTTCTGCAGATAACTTGTAATTACTTTAATTAAGAAACTTTTTCCTGTTCCAGCTTGACCACTCACATACATTCGGATAGTTTGAAATGATGTACATGAGCACTCTTTCATTTCATGAAGTAATCCATGGTCAATCTGTTCTTTCACTTGCTGATATATTTGATTCTGTTCAACATTTAGTTGTTCTTCCAAGTTTCCTAACTGCATTACATCTCCTTGAGCTTGATGCATTGCTGTTTCCACCTCATTCATGGCAATTGCTGTTTCATTTTCAACAATTGGTTGTCCTAGTGGATCTTGACTCAGTGCAGCAGAACTTTGACTGTCTTGAGAACTGTCTCTAGCAATCTCAGCTGCAATTGTAGCTTCTTGGTCAATTTCATTCAACATTTTCACATAATTTGCAAAAGCACTGAATTGTATGCTATCTTTACAAGCATTAAATGAATCTTCATAGCTCTGAAAATCTCCAAGTAATTCCAGTTCTGAACGCCACGGTTTGAACATTTGCAAAAGGGCTAAATAGTAACATTCCCTTTTATCAGCAGTGTTGCAACTCAGTTTCCTGTGATTAATTACATTTCCTTTCCTTTGTTCCTTTGTTTCACCAAACATCCTTCGGAACCAATCACTGCATATTTTCCATCATTGATGTTCTCTGTAGTATTCAGTTTAAAAGTGTAGTTTTGCAGCACTTCATAGAGACACATGTTCTCAAGATGATGACTTCTGTTTGGGTAATATGTGTCCAACATATTCGTTTTCAAAATATCTGTACTTTCTGGTTCTTTTTCTGCTAAATATTCAATTTCTTGAACAGATTTCAGTACCCGATTTCGCATTGCTGCAAGACCCAGACTCACCCAGACTCACCCAAATGATTCTTCTACTTTTGGAGTATAGACTAGCAGATGGTAACCGATCTGGGCTTTCATATGCTCCAATTTCACGATGTGATAAAATCTTCAAACTGAAACTGTATAATTTCTTACTTAGCGTCTTCTTGTGAGAAATCTCTTCCCACATTTCTTTCAATTCTGTCTTTTCTGATTTAGTAATGTAGGACATTACATATCGAGCAACAGCAATGGAATTGTCCGCAACATACTGAATATCCATGTTAGCGTTCCACATGGGTAAAATAACTGGATTGTAGTCATTTAGGTATTTTGACTCTTCGCTTCTTCTTAAGTTGTAGGTATTTTTCGGAGACTTTCTTGTGATGGTATGTCGCATAGCTGACATAAAACTGTTCACTCTTCCTTTGGATAATACAGGACGTGTAAATGCAAAACAACATTTGGTATAGAACTTATCCTTAGACTTGTACTTTCGTCGACAGTATTTTCCACATCTATGGCTTTGGAATCGTAAGACTTGTTGTTTTAAGTTTTTATCTTCTTTGCTATTGGGTACAGCACATGTGGCATATTCTTCAATGAAAGACAAAACAGTATCATCAGAATCTGTTCCAAATTTGGGGGCGTCCTTGATCCATAACAACATATGTATATGAGGAGCACCTCTTGTTTGATACTCCTTTCTCCAAAAGAAATCCACAGCTTCTCCAATAGGAGGATTCTTTTTATTGCAGATGAAAGACATCATAGCTTCAAATCTATGATTGAAATATCTGCATACATTAACAGGATCCAAAGAGCACAATTCTCCAGGTGTCTTGTATTCAATATTTTTTATATTAGAATTTGCCTCTCGAAGAAATTCAAGTAAATCATCCCAAGCATACTCAGCACAGCTTAGTGTAAAAAACCATGTAGGAGTTCCTAAGTTCCATAGCATACATTTCAGTTCTCCATGACGACGGTACCAATATTCATTAGTCCCACCCTGACATTCCATCAACTGAGATTCTAAATGATCATCTCTCTGATGCACTTTATCCATAAAATCCTTTGCAGTTACATTTTGCAGATGCATTCCAGTTTTTAAAATGTGATTTACTGCATATGAAAGTCCAGACAAGTCACTTTCAAACAGAAGATAAAATATATAAGGGATACATTCTCGAAATCTTGGATCTTCTGCATATAATCTTGTTGTCCGATATTCAGATGCAGGAATTTGCACAGGACGTTCATCATATCGTCCACCTTTTCCTGTTGGAAACAACTGCGGGAAACAAAGAGCTTCCAAGCTCTCTTCCCATATACTCATGGGTCTTCCACTTGCTTTTTTCATTTGGAACAACTCAATCGTATTCCCCATCACTTCTTTGGAATGAAGTGAATGTACACTGTAATGTTCATAGATTTCTTCACATCTGGACATGTCCACTTTTTCAATTTGTCCACTTAATGATTCAGCATCTTCTGCTAAATCTATGTCTTCTTCTCCTACAAACACATTTCTAAGTACTCATTATTTTTTATCAGATACAATGTTGCCTTTTGCACTTTTCTAACATCCACTAACTCTTGCCAGATTTTCTTATTCTTAGTAGGAACACCATTAACTAGAATGACTAGTGGTTCATTTTCTGCACGGTCTCCACCAATAGTTTCAATGGGTTTTTTTAAAATCTAACGGTAAATACACAACTCTTCCTTTCAATCCTCTTTGTAAGTCTGATGGAGGCAATTTACCTGTTTTAGACTCTATACGAACAATAACCTGAAACGGGTACTTACATTGAATGAGAATAGACTATAGATATTTAAATCTATCAGCTCTGGAGGAATAGCAACTAACTCTAAATTATTATGAACAGCTCCAGCAGGCATTTTATTCTAATCTAATTTGTTATAATAATATTTGCAAATACGCTGCTCAGATCTCAAATCAAAACAATCCTCTACCAACATATAAGTTGCAAATTCCTTCCACTTATCAATATTTTCTGTTTCACTTTTTAAATACAGATTGACACTCCTAGTCTGATTTTTATAGTGAGTTCGCCGACAACAAATACAAGAAACATTTGGTCTTTCACCTGAAATCACCTTAAACTTTGTGATTTGATCTTCAACATTTTTTGTTTTGTAATCATGGGTTCTACATTGTCTTCAACATTTTGTTCTATTAATAAGTCAGTTTCTGCACTCTCTTGCTGAGGACCAAAGTAACAAAACTCAATATCATCACAACCTTCTTCACATCTGATACTGACCCACGCAACTCATTTAACTTTAGTGCTGGACTTTTTGCATAATACAATCTTCTCACCAACTTCTGCATTTGAGTAGGATGTCCTGCCAACATCCTGAAATGGTGAAAAACACTTTGAAAAACTTTCCTAGAAAGACAAGCCAGAGAATGAACTTGCAAACCAGTACTTTTTCTCACTCTGCAAGGGTCTAGTCCTTGCAATACCTTAATCTTTTGTTTAAAACTTTTTTTACTATATGCTCGTAAGAAACTGCATAATTTATCAATAGATTCTTGTCGTACACTACAAATACTACTGCAATCCCAAGTGTACACAGGGTCTTTAGGACGTCTCCCTAGAACTTCATCAGCTATCACTTCTCCTGCATTTATTTTAACCATTTTCTCTTTGACAAATTGGGCAACCATTTCTAACCTCATAACCTCGACCACTGGTGTCAACTGCATGCAATAAATTATTGCTCTGTAAATAACTCTCTTCATTAAAGAAAGGCTCTGAACTTGAACTGTGTTTCCATTCACCCCATAAAAATCACAAACATTTGTTCTGTTAATTACTCTTTTCTACCTACTTTTGGCCTTCATTAAATGGATTGGTTTATCTAGTGATCGAATTCTGTTTAATACTAAAATGAATAGTTTCCTTTTTGCTTCAAAAACCTTTTCAACAATGGTTTCAATATGCTTCTTCTTTTTATAAAATAGAGCTCTCTTTTTATATTTCTTCACATCTTTCAGCAAATTATGTACTACTCTCTTGTAAAATATTTTTTTGCGTATTTCTTTATACTGATTTTGTCTTCTTTTATCATACTTCGTCTCCTTTGACTGTCCATTTGCTTTTTGCTTTTCCTATTATTTTGAATATTTTTTCCAGTTGAAGCATTCTCAGAGGTTTCAGCATTCTGTACATTCTGTCTGGTCCTACAAATATTTTTAATAAATTGCTTTGTGATCTTACCAGAAGTTTTTTTCTTTTTAGCCACATTATGTTGTTCATTCAATACTTGTGGTTGATTTTTCTTCAAGTAACTGTCCTTTTTCTGTTCTTTTATTTTTCTTACTTTGTCCGTCATGATTTCTCTATTTTAATGGTAATAAACAGTAGCTGTAAAAATTACTCACAAATAAATGTATATTAATATCTTTCTAAATTATACTTTTCTATTACTATACAAACACATTTTATATAAATACTGACTAAGAAATAATAGGTCTGAAGCACAAGTGTGACGGTGGTTAGACCACTACATGCATAGTGCATACTACTTTGAAGCAGTTCAAGCCCTAAAGCCTGTCTCACTGAAAGAGTACATGCTTACTGACTGAATGATTACAGTACTATAAGGAGAGACACTGGGTGAATTCACAGTTGTTTGAGTTTTACTTTACTGAATAGATTACTTCATGGTACTGAAAGACTCACTATGGGTTTGCAACAGCAGTCACAGTGTGTTTGCTGGAGTGTATGCATAGTGACTGTGGAAATGTAGGCCTGAAGCCAAGTGTGAAACTGGTTAGACCACTACATGCATAGTGGATAGTTATTTCAAGCAGTCCATGTGAAAAGGCATGCTTCACTGCATGAGTACCTGGGTACTGACTGAAACATTAGAGTAATGCAAGGAGAGTGCCTGAATGAATCTTTTAAGGGTTTTGATTTTTGCGCAGTGAATAGATTAGTACATGGTGCCGGATGAGTCACTGGAGGTGTGCAAGGGGAGTGTTAGGGTGTTTATTGGAGTTTATAGATACTGACTGGTCAATTGAAGGTGTGAGAGACAATTGTGTAGGTGATTAGAGGCCTCCATGCATAGTGGATAGACATTTGAAGTACTCCATGTGCTAAGGCCGGGTTCACTACATAAGTACTGACTGAATCATTAGAGTACTACAAGGAGAGTGTCTCGCTGAATTTATAAGTGGTTGGGTTTTGGTGTAGTCAATGGATTAGTACATGATGTTGAATGGGTCACTGGAGGAGTGTAAGGGGACTGACAGGGTGTTTCCGGGAAGTGTATGAATACTGACTGGGGTATTGAAGGTCTGAAAGGCAAGTGTATAGGTGTTTAGAGGCCTGCATATATAGTGCATAGACGTTTGAAGCAGTGCATGTACTAAAGTTGGGTTCACTACATATAAGTACCTCAGTACTGACTCAATCATTAGAGTACTTCAAGGAGAGTGCCTGGGTAAATTTATTACTGGTTGGGTTTTGGCGCAGTGAATGGATTATTACATAGTGCTGAATCGGTCACTGCAGAAGTGTAAAGAGAGTGACAAGGTGTTTGCAGGAACTGTATGAATACCAACTGGGGTATTGAAGGTGTGAAAGACAAGTGTGTAGGTGGTTAGAGGCCTGCATGCATAGTGGATAGGCGTTTGAATCAATCCATGTGCTAAATCCTGCCTCACTCCATCAGTACTTGGGTACTGACTGAATGTTTAGAGTATTGCAAGGAGAGTGCCTGGATGAATTTATAAGTGTTTGGGTTTTAGCGCAGTAAATGGATTACTACATGGTGCTGAATGAGTCACTGAAGGAGTGTAAGGGGAGTGACAGGGTGTTTGCAGGAACTGTATGAATACTGACTGGGGTAATGAAGGTGTGAAAGACAAGTGTGTAGGTGGTTAGAGGCCTGCATGCATAGTGGATAGGCGTTTGAATCATTCCATGTGCTAAGGCCTGCCTCACTCCATTAGTACTTGGGTACTGACTGAATGTTAAGAGTATTAAAAGGAGAGTGACTGGGTGAATTTATAAGTGTTTCTTTTTGGCACAGTAAATGGATTAGTACATGGTGCTGAATAAATCACTGGAGGAGTGCAAGGGGAGTGACAGGGTGTTTGCTGGAAGTGTATGGATACTGACTGGGGAATTCAAGGTGTTAAAGACAAGTGTGTAGTAGGTTAGAGGCCTGCATGCATAGTGTATAGACATTTGAAGCAGTCCATGTGGTAATGCATGGTTCACTGCATTAGTACCTAGGTACTGACTGAATCATTAGAGTACTGCTAGGAGAGCGCCTGGGTGAAACTTTTAAGTTTTTCGGTTTTGGCGCAGTGAATAGATTAGTACATAGTACTGGATGAGTCACTGGAGGTGTGCAAGGTGAGTGACATGGTGTTTATTGAAGTATATAGATACTGACTAGTCAATTGAAGGAGTGAAAGACAATTGTGTAGGTGGTTAGACGCCTCCATGCATAGTTGATAGGCGTTTGAATCAATCCATGTGCTAAGGCCTGTGTCACTCCATTAGTACTTGGGTACTGACTGAATGATTAGAGTATTGCAATGAGAGTGCCTGGGTGAATTTATAAGTGTTTTTTTTTTGCGCAGTAAATGGATTAGTACATGCTGCTGAATAAATCAGTGGAATAGTGTAAGGGGAGTGACAGGGTGTTTGCAGGAACTGTATGAATACTGACTAGGGTATTGAAGGTGTGAAAGACAAGTGTGTAGGTGGTTAGAGGCCTGCATGCATAGTGGATAGACGTTTGAAACAGTCCATGAGCTAAGGCCTGGCTCAGTGTATGAGCACGTGGGTACTGACTAAATGATTAGAGTTTTTTAAGCACTTATATGTATGCAAAGACATAAAGTACCCAAAACCTTCTCTCGAAATGGTTCCTAAATACATACAGACTCTCATTGTGATTCTAGACAACAAACACTATCCCATGCATATTACCAAATCACATTTTCTTTTCCGGAATTGGTAAACAGAGTACACACAATCCACATATTGTACTAATGCACATAATTGTAGAACCCTGACTCTTTTACAAATACCTAACCAATGACTGGTTTCTTATTCTACCAAAGTATGAGAACAGGATAGGTTTTTAACCAGTTATGTGTCTGCAAACACATAAAATACCCAAATCCTTCTCTTAGTACAGTTTCTAAATGCATACAGACTCACAGTGTGATTCTAGAAAACAAACAATATCCCTTGGATTTTACAAAAACACATTTACCATTCTTGAAGAGGTAATGTGAGTGCACACATTCCACATATTTTACTACTGCTCATTAGTTTATACACCTGACTCATTTTACAAACACATAAACAAGAAATGGATTCTATTTCTACCAAAATGTAAGAACAGGATAGGTTTTTAAGCACTTATATGTCTGCAAATACATGAAACCCCCAAATGCTTCTCTGACATTAGTTCCCAAATGCACTCAGATTCACAGTGTGATTCTAGACAAACAACACTATTCCTTCTATTTTACCAAAACACATTCACTAGTGTGGAAGGGCTGAAGTGACTGCAGAGATTCTCCATATTTCCATAGTGCACACTACTATGAAAGCCTGACTCATTTTGTGAATGCATGAGCAATGACTGGCTTCTAATACTACTAAAACTTGACAACATGACAGGTTTTTAAGCCGTTATCTGTCAGCAAAACATGATGTAACCAAATGCTTCTCTCACAATGGTTGCCCAAATACACACAGACTCACAGTGTGATTCTAGACAAGCAACACTATCCCTTGGACTTTACCAAAACACATTCACTACTCTGGAAGGGGTAAGGGGACTGCACACAATCTACATATTTCAGTACTGCACTTTAGTGTCAAAGCCTGACTCATTTTATGAATACATAAGCAATAGCTTGCGTCTAATGCTACTAAAACTTGACAACATGACAGGTTTTAAAACAGTTATCTGTCAGCAAATACACGATGTTACCAAATGCTTCTCTCACAATGGTTACCCAAATGCAGACAGCCTCACGGTGTGATTTTAGACAAGCAACACTATCCCCTGTACTTTACCAAAACACATTCACTACTCTGGAAGAGGTAAAGTAACTACACACATTCTACATATTTCAGTACTGCACTTTAGTGTCAACGCTTGACTCATTTTCTGAATACATAAGCAATGACTGGCTTGTAATTCTACCAAAACTTGAGAACACGAAAGGTTTTTAAGCAGTTATGTGTATGCAAAGATATGAAGTACCCAAATGCTTCTCTCACAGTGGTTCCCAAATGCACACAGACTCACAGTGTGATTCTAGACAAGCAACACTTTTCCTTGTACTTTACCAAGGCACAATCACTAGTCTAGAAGGGGTAAGGTGACTGCACACATTCTACATATTTCAATACTGCACACTACTGTGAAAGCCTGACTCATTTTGCAATTGCATAAGCAATGACTGGCCTCTAATGCTACTAAAACTTGACAAAAAAACTGGTTTTAAAGCAGTTATCTGCCAGCAAATACATGATGTTACCAAATGCTTTTCTCACAATAGTTGCCCAAATGCACACAGACTCACAGTGTGATTGTAGACAACCAACTATCCCTTTTACAAAATACATTTACTAGTCTACAAGATGTAAGGTGACTGCACACATTGCAGAAAATGTTCTACTACACATTAGTACCAAAATGTTTCTCTCAAGATGATTCCTAAAATAATGCACACAGACTCACTGTGTGATTCTAGAATAACAACACTATCCCTTGCATTGTACCAAAACACATTTCATAATCTAGAAGGAGTACTGCATTTTAGTGTAGAAACGTGACTCATTTTGCAAATACATAAATAATGACTGGTTTCTAATTCTATCAAAACATGAAAACAGCACAGTTATCGGTCTGCAAAACACATGAAAAACACAAATGCTTATCACAGAATGGTTTCTAAATGCACACACACTGACAATAAGATTCTAGACAAAAATAAGTACTCCCTGCACTTTAGCAGGAGAAACACATTACTTTGATTAAAATCAAAATAGACCACATACATCCCCTCACAATTAAATAACTCACATTTCAAGTTGTTTTGTAGATTAAGAAGTATGTCAGTCACACACCAGATTTTCTTATACAGAATCTCTGCACTGTGCACCTGTCAGCAAAACCAAAGAGTAGCAAAGTTTCCCTCTCATTTTGCACACATATACATGTAAACATCAAATCACATTCCTTCCCACATTAATTCAAAAGCTAACACACATTTCTATTGGTTAAACATTTCAACCCTTTCCAAATGACATAAATTTGAACCCTACCCCCAATCTGCCTTTTGCCTGTTACCATAGAAACAGTTCATGGAACATTTAACTGAGCACACAGGTCACAAGTTCAGCACACAATGTTGCTAATCAAAACAGCAAGTGTGCTTGACTTTTCAACATATCAGCTTATCATATATAATGTTCCTTTCAATCAGCTTTCAAGAACCAACAAGAATCATGAGTTTAAAAAACAGAAACATGCACCCTAGTTTTCAGTGTAGAATGTTGTCAAACAACCAATCATTCCTTTTCTTTTTTCAAAACTGCATCTTATCCACCATTTTAGAAAAATCTTACTTTTCAAACTGCCATTTCATTTACAGAGACCATCTGAGTGCATCCAGACCTCCCTTCAAGATGCTTAGAGTGTGGATTGTGGGACACAGCTATATTTTCTGAAGCCAAAGTTATGCAGAAAATAAAGGCATTCACAAAGACCTAGGTTTGCCAAATGTAGACATTAAATTAAATGGATTGGACAGAGAGGGTTAAAGTGGCACCAATTGATGCCATTGGTAAAATTATTTTTACATCTCCAACACCCTGACCTCATAATTGTGCACTGCGGTGGCAATGACCTAGGCACTTTGACTGGGGAAGGTCTGGAAATGCTTATCAAGGACACCTTTGCAGAATTGATTTCACTTTTTCCCCAAACTGCCTTTGTCTATTCTAACATATGCCAAAGGCAGAAATGGAACTGGTCCAATCATTTTTGTCAACAGATTGAGAAAGCTAGGAAACATGTGAATAAATCTGTTTCTGCTTTTCTCCGAGACTATAGAATGGGGTCCATTTACAATAACAATCTGCGTTTTCACATGCAAGATATCTATAGGAGAGATGGTGTACACTTTACTGATGAGGGTAACAGAGTCTTCCTCAACAACTTTAGACTCTGTATAGGTACTTACTTATAAGTACCAAAAACTCTCAATGAACATAACAGCTCCTTTTAGAGCCACTCAAGAACAAAACACATAAACTTGATGTTTATCTCAAAACAATTTCCATTTTTTTTGCTTGGAGTCGCGCACCCAACGCGTCAGGAATCGCTCACCCTACGCGAGAGGAATCGTGCACCCAACGCGATAGAATGCATGACTCCTAATTTTACCGTAAAAAATAAATAGCCTCTATCACTAATTTTTATTATCCCTGGGGACCCCATCCCCCGGGGCTTATAAAAAATGTTGGGGACCGTGGGGGGAGCCCAATGCCCCCACTGTCCCCACGTCTTTCGGGAGCCGGCATTGCTTTTCCACATGGGGAGCTGCTGACATGCAGCTCCCCGTGTGGAAAACCAATATGGTTTGGATTTTGAAAGAGAGAGCAGGTTTCCCTGCTCTCTCTTTCAAAATCCAAACAAAGTTTGCTATGGGAGGGCAGGAGACTCCCGCCCTCTCATAGCAAACAACAGTGTCCTGGGGGTGGGCACTCCAGGACACTGCAGGAGCCGGACCTGGGGGTGGCGGTCCCCAGGGCCCTCGAGGGCTCCAGGAGGGGGGGCCACGCAGCCCCCTCCCTCAATAAATAAAGCCCTGGGGGTGGTTGTCCCCAGGGCTTGGGGGGCCATTCAGCCCCCCACCCATTTATTTTCTAGCCTCAGGGGTAGCAGTCCCCGGGGTTGGGGGCCCCCCTGGCCCCCCCAATAAGTGCTACGGTGTTTGCCCCCGGGATTTGGCCCCCCCGGGAGCTCATTATTAAGGAAGCGCGGAAGCTCGCGCTTCGTTTTTTTTTTTATGACCGGATCCGCGCGTTTTGCCATTTAAAAAGATAAAAAAGGGGGGTCCTGGGAGTCCTTCTGGGACTCCCTAAGCAGGTCTAGAGGGTCAGAGTATTTCTACCCTGCCCCCTTTATATGTTTTACACACTAATTCCCCTTACTTCTTCAGCCTTGCTTCTACCAAGGCACAAAATGGCTGCAAACCGTTCCTGGTTTTGAATGTTGACAACCACTTGACAGCCAATTAGCATTCAGCGCGTGATCGGGAGGGTGCGCGCACGGTGCGCAGAGGGTGCGCTCAGGGTGCGCATAGAGTGTGCGGATCCTCCGAGGCATAGATATATATGTACTTTTAACTGTAATTTTCTCATGAACTACTCAACAGATTAACACCATTTAAGCAAAAGGCACAAGTCTGAACTGAGGACTACCTCTTTGCCAAATTTGGTGTAATTCTGTTCTGCAGTTCGGGCTGTAGCTGCGGCTAAAGGTCCAATGGGAAAATGCATGGGGAAAACGCGTTTTGGGACCCCCCTTTTTTCTTGGCCCCCGAGACTTTCGAGATAGGACAGACCGTAGCTGGCCAAAAGTTTGGAAAATTTTGCGAAGATTAGTCAACCGGCGCCAGACTTATTGGGAATAGAATGTTGCGGATTTCCTATGGAAAATAGGTCCTAACTATAACTACCTACTGGCGACCGCCAGTAGGTAATATATATATAGTCGCCAGTAGGTAGTTATAGTTAGGACCTATTTTCCATAGGAAATCCGCAACATTCTATTTGGAATAACATTGGCGCCGATTGACGAATCTTCGCGAAATTTTCTAAACTTTTGGCCAGCTTGGGTCCGCTCCTATCCTGAAAATTTCAAGGTGATTCGTCAAGCAGGGGCCGAGAAAAAAGGGGGGTCCCAAAACACGTTTTCCCCATGGATTTTCCCATAGGACCTGTTGACGCAGCTACAGCCCGAACTGCTGAACGGAATTACACCAAATTTGGCAAAGAGGTAGTCCTCAGTTCAGACTCATGCCTTTTGCTTAAAAGGTGTAAATCCATTCAGTAGTTCCTGAGAAAGTTAGAGTTAAAATGATAGATATATCTGGGTTGAGCCTAACCACACATCTCATCATGAGATCTGATTGGCTGTCAGTACTTCATCCTAGAAGCAGCCATCTTGGGACCAATATCCATGATAGCACCTCATTAAAAAGCATTGCAGTTAATAGAAGGTTTTAAGACTTTAGTTACATTATAAATCATTTGTTGATGGTACCATACTCATTTTAGGTATTGTGGTGTGATTTTACCATGTGAAAAAGCCTTCTGCTGTGATATCATGAATCATGTTTGAGAGAAAACTATTTATTTTCTCATGCTTTTTCCACAGAGGTTTGGAAGGTGATCTATAAGCTAAACTGAGAGCATATTTTCTGTAAATTCACATCATCTTTCTCAGTCATGTGAGAATGAAGTCTGACATTCTCAGTAAAACATGTACATCCAACAAGGGCAGAGATTGTCAGTTGATTCCTTTGTGTTCTACTGCAGCTTCCCAGAGTGTTCTAAAGAACAACTAGAGCGCTAACAGTCCTACTTATGACAAACGTATTGCACCCTGAAGCCATCTCGATTGGAATAAAGTGGTAACTCTTAAAACATTTAATTTAAAAAGGAACAAAATGAGGGGGTTCATTTTGCCATAGAAATTATGATTAGTGCTGCAGAAAGAAAAATGAGGGCACATTTTGAGTGACTTCTCAAATCCTCTTCTATTTCATTAAAAAATTCTGACATGCAGACTGAAACATGCACTTTCAATACCAGCAGCAGACTTCCCTGCTGAGCAGTAGCTTTACTACAGTGATCTAATGAGCAACTAGTGTGCTAACATTCTGAATTTATGGCAAATGTGTGACACATCTGAATGCCTTCTTGATGGAATCAAAGTAAAAAACTGAAAGTATTTCCTACTGAGGAGACTGTAGTAAATGAGGAAATTAGGAAACTTCATAACAAATAAGTCTCCCAAAATGTCCACCAGAGACAAAAGAGCCCAAATGTAGCCTAATTATCACCCAGATGTAGCCCAAGTATAGCCCAATGACAGAATGTCCCAGAGTGTTCTAACGAACAACTAGAGCGCTAACAGTCTTACTTATGACAAAAGTATGGCACACCTGAAGCCATATTGATTGGAATAAAGTGGTAACACTTAAAACATTTAATTTACAAAGGAACAAAATGAGGGGGTTCATTTTACCATAGAATTATGATTAGTGCTGCAGAAAAAAAAATTAGGGCACATTTTGACTTCTCAAATCCTCTTCTATTTCATAAAAAAATTCTGACATGCAGACTGAAACATGCACTTTGAATACCAGCAGCAGACTTCCCTGGTGAGCAGTAGCTTTACTACAGTGATCTAATGAGCAACTAGAGTGCTAACATTCAGATTTTATGGCAAATGTGTGACACATCTGAATGCCTTCTTGATGGAACCAAAGTAAAAAACTGAAAGTATTTCCTACTGAGGAGACTGCAGTAAATGAGGAAATTAGGAAACTTCATAACAAATAAATCTCCCAAGATGGCCATCAGAGACAAAAGAGCCCAAATGTAGCCCAAATATCACCCAGATGTAGCCCAAGTTTAGCCCAATGACAGAATGTCCCAGAGTGTTCTTAAGAACAACTAGAGCGCTTACAGTCTTACTTATGACAAACGTATGGCACACCTGAAGCCATCTTGATTGGAATAAACTGGTAACACTTAAAACATTTAATTTAAAAAGGAACACATTGAGGGGTGTTCATTTTGCCATAGACATTATGATTAGTGCTGAAGAAAGAAACATTAGGGCACATTTTGAGTGACTTCTCAAATCCTCTTCTATTTCATTAAAAACTTCTGATATGCAGACTGAAACATGCACTTTTAATACCAGCAGCAGACTTCTGTGGTGAGCAGTAGCTTTACTACAGTGATCTAATGAGCAACTAGAGTGCTAACATTCAGAATTTATGGCAAATGTGTGACATATCTGAATACCTTCTTGATGGAATCAAAGTAAAAAACTCAAAGCATTTCCTACTGAGGAGACTGCAGTAAATGAGGAAATTAGGAAACTTCATAACAAATAAATCTCCCAAGATGGCCACCAGAGACAAAAGAGCCCAAATGCAGCACAGATATCACCCAGATGTAGCCCACATGTAGCCCAATGACAGAAGTGTACAAAACACTTATTTTTTGTGCCTTTGCAGTTTTATATAGTGCAGACTTGGTAGGTATTGGAGTGCTTTACATGAGCATTGGTTACATCACACAAGATCAAATTCATTTTGGTTGTAGACATCGGGAGATTAAGTGATTTGACCAGAATCACAGAATGTTGAGCTGAAGCAGAAACTCCAACCTGGTCCCCAGTTGCAAAGTCTGCAGCTCTGGAAGTAACACCACATCCTCTCCCCTAAGTGCAACATTTAATCAAGTGGTCAACTGGATAAAAAATCATAAAGATTACAAATAATTTAAAAGTTATTTGTCGCTATTTGAAAACTCAGAAAATATGTCCTCATTTTAGTTTTTTAGAGCACTAACCATAATTTTGATGCAAATAAGACCCTCTCAGATATGTAATTTCTAAAGGAAATGCTCTAGGTATTACAGTTTTGATTACATCAAGATGACGTCAGGCGTACCACACTTTTGTAATAAATATAGAATGTTAGCAATCTAGTTGTTCCTTGGGATACTGTTGAGAGGCAGAGGCCAGGGGCACGGACTCTGAAAATTGAAGGCAGGTATGAGAGTGCAGAGGCAACAATTTGACCACACTGAGTAGGCAGGAAGGGCAGTGGCAGCACAACAGACTATGGAGGGCAGTGGAAAGGGGGGCAGGGGCAACAAACCAACAATACAGGACTGGCAAGAGAGGCTGTGGCAATATAATAGACCATTGTGGGCAGAAGGAAGAGGCAGTGGTAGTACAACCATACATGCCAACAGACCCGTTTCAGCCAGGAAACGTCCAATGTTTTTAGGCTCAAATGGGCTTTATTTGATCTGTCTCCTTTCTACAATCTCCTCTTTTTCAATGTAACTCAAAGGGGAAAATCAATACCCCAGTTTTTTTTCAAAATCTCCCTCTTACCAAGTTCAAAATGTTCGCAAGTATAGTACATTGCATCATGGTAGGCAGGAGGAATTGGGGTAGGGACATGGACTTGGATAACAGAAGACAGGAGGGACATGGAGAGGTGCACCAAACTGACCCTACAGGGCAGGCATCAGGGTTTGCAGCAGCACAATACACCACACAGGACATTCGGGAAGGGAGTGCAGCACAACAATCCATAGAAAGCAATAGGGAGGGGACAGGACCATGCACATGGACAACAGAGAACAGAGGAGAAAGAGGCAATGGTAGCTAACTGACCATAATGGACAGACAGGAGAGAAAGCTGCAGCATAACAGACCATAAAGGGCAGGAGGGACGGATCAGGGGCATTACAATGGAAAGACAAGCCAGGAGGGAGGGAATAGGGATCTGCACATGGAAACAGAGGGCTGGGGGCAAGGGGGAAGGGCAGGAGCAGCAAGATGACCATGGAGGTCAGGCAGGATGGGCACTAGATATAAGACACACCATGGAGAGCAACAGTGAGACTATGATGGCATACACACAGACCATGGAGGGAAGGTGGGAGGGGATCAGGGGCAGCTAGCCGACCACACAGGGAAGGTGGGAGGGGCCATGGCAGCACAGAAGACCATGCATGGCAAGCGGGAGGGTTAGTGGCAGCACAATGGCTATGATGGGCAAGAAAGAGGGTGCAGGGGCATGCATAAAGGACCATGGAGGATAGAAGGGAGGGTCAGGACCTGGGCACAGACAAGAGAGTTCAGGGGAAGGGGCCTCACAACAGACCACGCGGGGCAGGCAGGAGGAGCAGTTGCAGCACAACAGACCAGGGAGGGCAGAAGGGTGTGGCAGTAAAATGGACCATGGAGAACAGGAGGAAGGGGATAGGGGCATGGCATGTGGACAGACAGGGTGGAGGTGGCAGGGACAGTTTACAGTCATCTGACAATGCTAGGCAGGTGGGAGGGGAGTGGCAGCTCAACAGAACACTCAGAGTAGATATGAGTGGCAGGTCCATGGAACATGGTGGGCAAAAAGAATGGAGCAGGGGCATGCACAAAGACATCGGAGGGCAGGGGGAAGGAGAATAGGGGCAGCAAGCTTAGCACAGAGGCTAAGCAGGAGGTCAATGATGGCCATAGAATTGGGCAGTGGAGGGCAGGAGCAGTGGACTGGTACATCATGCTAAATGGAGGGCAGTGGCAGCACATCAGACCATGCATGGCAGGAGGGAGGAGGCTAGTCCATGGATTCAGACAACAGAGGATAGGGAGGAGGTGGATGGGGCAGCAAGCTAACTGTTCAGAGAAGGTATGCATTAGGAACTTTATTGTTTTTAAACTGTGTGTCTGTGCGAACTACTTAAAATATGAACAAGTATGCAGCATAATCTCACTTTTATTCAGGAAGAAGAGGACGTTTATGACTGTGACTCCAGGCTCACTTGGCAGAAACCCCCTGACCCTCCACCCACCATTGCAAAATGTAATGCCCGTGAAAAGGGTAGGTGGACGCAGTGTTATATAGAACATAGTCCTGAGAGCACGATTGAAAATGAAAACTAGATATAGTATATGGTATAAACTATGCACCAAAAAGTGTGATATAAGATGAACCGGGTCGTGAAATATAATATGCAACACATTGTGCGCAATGACAGATTCATTGGAGAGCGCGAGATAGCACAGGCACTAGCGTGTGCTATGCGATATGCGCCTTGGAGTGTAATATGCACAGGGCAGTGTTGTGTAACCTAACTAGTCTCTAAAGTTGTAATATAAAATATGTGCTGGGGAGTGTAACATTGCATATGCACTGTGACAAAGATATGGATCCCAGATTGTAATATGTATGGCATAGTGCTGCGCGTTATAACATAGGTGTCGAGGAAGGCACATTAGATGGGGCAATATAACCCGTGCGAAGGCAAGAGTAGCATGACATATTCACGGGGTGGTGTTACAGTGCACATGGGCTAGAGAGTGTCATAACATACGCACTAGCTGGTGGAATACAACACAGAGGTGTGTGGCACTCGGCGGGTATAACACAGCATTGGGCTCAGCCAGGAGCACGCTGTGACTCTCAAGGGAGGTTTGTCTCCTTTCCAGAGAGTAAAATAAAAAGTATTACACATCCGGCGGTGGATGTGTGTTTTATTAACCGTGAGGGGGGTTTCTTGCATAGTTTGGTCGAATTTTTGTCGAATCCCCTTTGAATGGCTTGGTGTGCGTGTGTATTAAATGTGCCGGTCAATAGCTACCCATGTTTGTATAAATAAACAACAAGGGTGTCTACTTGGAGAGTACCCACCGGCGGGGGCGCCGGGATTAGGCACGGTATGGCGTCAGACACGTCAGAGCTTCACTAGCAGTGTAAATACATTCCATGTGGATTCATTGTATGCATACTCGCCTTTTAATGAATATCACGCAAATAGTCATGGTGATAGGTACATACGGTTTGTCCAGCATGTCCTAGGTGTTTCTATAAATATATTTTATTTAAAAATAATAAAAAACAAAGGCCGGCCCCGGGGGATCGGGTACCCGGGGCTATAAGTGGCCTGAGGAGGGGGTCAATGCAACCCCCTCCTAAAGATTTTTTTTTAAAAAGGCCATGACCCGGGGGTTGGGGTCCCCGGGGCCGATTAAGGCTTTGGGAGGGGGGCCACGCAGCCTCCTTCCAAATTTATTTTTTTCTACAACAAAAATTAGGGTGCAGGCCCTGGGGGATGGGGTCTCCAGGGCCAATAAATTAGAAAAAGAAGGGGGGCCACACAGCCCTCCTTCTTAATAAAATAAATAAAAGACAGGCATCGCACTGGAGGCCACGCCCCCTCCTTGCAGCACTCTGCAAACGCGCCCCCTGGCCAGTTGTAAGTTGGGGAATTAATTCCCCTTCACTACTGAGGGTCTCTGAGGGCCAACTAGCCCAACAGGTATCTCCAGTATGCGCCAGGGAGCTGCGTTGCAGACAGGTGTTCTGAAGCCACGTCCCTTTTTACACCTCTATGCAACGCAGCTCTGTGGCGCTTACTGGAGGTACCTAGTGGGCTAGTTTGACCCTAGGGACCCTTACGATTCAAGGGGACATAATCTCTCAACTTAGAACGGCCACAGGGTGCGTTTACACAGTGGTGAAGGGAGGGGACGGGGCCTGAGGTGACGTGTGCAAACATGCCCTGTGGCGCGTTTTAAGTTAGGGAAATAATTCCCTTTCAATCCTGTTGGACCCTGGGGGCCAACTAGCCCACCAGGTGCTTCCAGTAAGCGCCACTGCTCTGCGTTGCAGAGAGTTGGTGCAGGCCGTCCCTTTTTACACCTCTCTGAAATGGCGCTTACTGGACGTACCTAGTGGGCTATTTTGCCCCTAGGGACCCTCAGGATTCAAGGGGACTTAATCTCCCAACTTAAAACGGCCACAGGGCGTGTTTACGCAGTGGGGAAGGGAGGGGACGGGGCCTGAGGTGACGTGTGCAAACACACCCTATTGCGCGTTTTAAGTTGGGGAAATAATTCCCCTTCAATCCTGAGGGCCCCTGGGGGCTAGCTAGCCCACCAGGTATCTCCAGTATGCGCCAGGGAGCTGCGTTGCAGACAGGTGTTCTGAGTCCACGCCCCTTTTTACACCTCTCTGCAACGCAGCTCTGTGGTGGTTACTGGAGGTACCTAGTGAGCTAGTTGGACCCTAGGGACCCTCAGGATTCAAATGAACTTAATCTCCCAACTAAAAACGGCCACAGGGCATGTTTACACAGTGGTGAAGGGAGGGGATGGGGCCTGAGTTAACATATGCAAACACGCCCTGTGGCGCGTTTTAAGTTGGGGAAATAATTCCCCTTCAATCCTGAGGGACCCTGGGGGCCAACTAGCCCACCAGGGGCTTCCAGTAAGTGCCACTGTGCTGCGTTGCAGAGAGGTGGTCTAGGCCGTGCCCCTTTTTACATCTCTCTGCAACGCAGCTCTGTGGCGCTTACTGGAGGTACCTAGTGGTCTAGCTAGACCCTAGGGACCCTCAGGATTCAAGGGGACTTAATATCCCAACTTAAAATGGCCACGGGGCGTGTTTACACAGTGGGGAAGGGAGGGGACGGGGCCTGAGGTGACGTGTGCAAACACGCCCTGTGGCGCGTTTTAAGAGGTAGTTTTAATACCCTGCATCAGTGATGTCATGAGTGATGTCACTGAACATGTCATGAGTGATGTAATATGTGACGTCATCAGCAGTGCATTGCGGTCGCGCGAGTTATAGTTAGCTGAACTAACTATGACGGGGGAATTTCAATGGTTTTGTACGAGTGAAAAGTCCAGCTAACTATAACGTTCCTGAAACCCATGGTTTTTTCAGTGAATATATATATATATATATATATATATTCACTGAAAAAACCATAGGTTTCACACATGTTATAGTTAGCGGAAATTTTACTGATAAAAAACCAATGAAATTCCCCCGTTATAGTTAGTGCAGGCAACTATAACTCACGCGACCGCAATCCTCTGCTGATGCTAATACTGTATTTAGACACTTATTTGCCCATGTCTTCTTCCATACATTTTTAGCTATACATATATTACAAATATTTTTTTTTCATAAAGACACATATGTCATCAGCAGAAGATTGCGGTCGCGTGAGTTATAGTTGCCTGCACTAACTATAACGGGGGAATTTCATTGGTTTTTTATCAGTAAAATTTCCGCTAACTATAACATGTGTGAAACCTATGGTTTTTTCAGTGAATTTGCAAGGTTTTTTAAATGCTAATTCCTAACTATAACGTGTGTGAAACCTATGGTTTTTTCAATGAATTTGTACGGTTTTTTAAATGCTAAGTTACTTTACGCCATTCGTGGCGTGCGCGCCCACTTAACGCAGTTCGTTCCGTGCGCGCACGGTGCGCTTCGCGCACCGTGCGCGCACAGTGAGCACGCGGTGCGCTTCGCGCACCGCGCGCCCACTTTACGCAGTTAGTGCCGTGCACGCACGGTGGGCACGCGGTGCGATGACAAAGCAAGAAAGCACGTCAACAAATCTGTTTCTGCTTTCCTCCGTGACTATGGTATGGGTGCCATTTACCACAACAACTTGCGTTATGACATGCAAGACATTTATAGAGGAGATGGTGTGCACTTCAATGATGAAGGGAACAGAGTCTTCCTCTTGAACCTTAGACTCTGCATCGGTACTTACTTGTAGGTACCACTAAAAAATCATTTCATAAAACACAACGGCTCTTTTTAGAGCCCCCTAATATCTAAACACTTAAATCTGATTTTCATTTTTTTTCTTTTTTTTTTTCTACCGTACGCTTACCGTAAGCTTACCGTACGCGTACCCCGTGATTTTTTTTAAAATCAATAAATGGTTTTTTTGTACTTTTCTGTCCTTCTTTGACCCCCTTACAAATGTTAGGGGGTCTGTAACTCTCCTCATTGCCCCCTTTCCTTGTTTTCACTCTTTTTTTTCAGAGTGAAATACACAAAATGGCGGCCGCCGCTTCCTGGTTTCGGCCGATTCGAATGTTTACTAAGATCTAAGAGCCAATCAGAATCGCGCTCGCGCACGCCACCGTACGCTTACCGTAAGCGTACGGTAAGCGTACCGTAAGCGGGCTCAGATATATATATTGATTTAAAGGCTATTTTCTCAGAATCTACTGAACAGATTTACACCAAACCTACAAAAGGCACTTCCTTGACCTAGGGACTACCTCTCTGCCAAATTTTGAGTAATTCTGTTCAGCCGTTCGGGCTGTAGCTCGTTCTAAAGGTCCTATGGAAAAATGCATGGGAAAAACGCGTTTTGGGACCCCCCTTTTATCTCAGCCCCCGCTTGACGGATCCCCCCGAGACTTTCAGGGTAGGAGCGGAGCGTAGCGCCCCACCTATTTTGAGAAATTCGCGAGGATTCGTCGACCGGCGCCAAAGTTATTCAAAATAGAATGTTGAGGTTTTCCTATGGAAACGTGGTCCTAACTATAACTACCTACTGGCGACCGCCAGTAGGTAATATATATATATATATATATATATATATATATATATATATATATATATATATATATATATATATATAATTCACTGAAAAAACCATAGGTTTCACACAAGTTATAGTTAGTGGGCATTTTACTGATAAAACACCATTGAAATTCCCCCGTTATAGTTAGTGCAGGCAACTATAACTCACGCGACCGCAATCCTCTGCTGATGCTAATACTGTATTTAGACACTTATTTACCCATGTCTTCTTCCATAAATTTTTAGCTATACATATATTACAAATATTTTTTTTTCATAAAGACACATATGTCATCAGCAGAGGATTGCGGTCGCGTGAGTTATAGTTGCCTGCACTAACTATAACGGGGGAATTTCAATGGTTTTTTATCAGTAAACGCTAGATGGGCCATGTACGCACGATGCGCTTCGCGCACCATCCGCACACGGAGGCCGTATTAGGCGCATCGTTGTTAAAGGTTATCTATTGATTGTTCGGTGTAACAATTTGCCATGCAAAAAAGGTGTACTGCGGGCACCTTTTGCACACGGGGTGGAGAAAACGTGGATATTGTTTTTTTTATTTTTTTTTTTTTGTTTTTTTTACCGTACGCGTACGGTAAGCGTAATCGGCGATTTTTCATAAATAAAAAAAATTAAATTTTTGGCCTTGGGGGTTCTTTTGGGACACCAGAACCATGACTAGGTGGTTGGGAGCTGTCTAGCAAGCCTCTTTTAATGTTTTCCGACTTTGATTTTCCTCCCCCCCCCCTCAGAGTGTGAGAGAGAGAAAATGGCGGCCGACACTTCCTGGTTTCGACCGATTTGAATGTTTACTAAGATCTAACAGCCAATCAGAATCGCGCTCGCGCATGGCACCGTACGCGTACGGTAAGCTTACCGTAAGCGCACGGTAAGCGCACCGTAAGCTGCCACAGATATATATATTGATTTAAAGGCTATTTTCTCAGGAACTACTGAACAGATTTACACCAGACCTACAAAAGGCACTTCCTTGACCTGTAGACTACCTCTCTGCCAAATTTCAAATAACTCTGTTCAGCCGTTCGGGCTGTAGCTGTGTCTAAAGGTCCTATGGAAAAATGCATGGGGAAAACGCGTTTTGGTACCCCCCTTTTTTCTCAGCCCCCACTTGACGAATCCCCCCAAGACTTTCAGGGTAGGAGCGGAGCGTAGCGCCCCATAAGGTTTGAAAATTTCGCGAGGATTCATCGACCGGCGCCGAAGTTATTCAAAATAGAATGTTGCGGTTTTCCTATGGAAACAGGGTCCTAACTATAACTACCTACTGGCGACCGCCAGTAGGTTATATATATATATATATAACTCACGCAACCGCAATCCTCTGCTGATGCTAATACTGTATTTAGACACTTATTTGCCCATGTCTTCTTCCATTAAATTTTAGCTATACATATATTACAAATATTTTTTTTTCGTAAAGACACATATGTCATCAGCAGAGGATTGCGGTTGCGTGAGTTATAGTTGCCTGCACTAACTATAACGGGGGAATTTCAATGGTTTTTTACGAGTGAAATGTCCAGCTAACTATAACATGTGTGAAACCTATGGTTTTTTCAGTGAATTTGCAAGGTTTTTTAAATGCTAATTCCTAACTATAACGTGTGTGAAACCTATGGTTTTTTCAGTGAATATGTATATATTCACTGAAAAAAACCATAGGTTTCAGGTACGTTACAGTTAGAAATTAGCATTTAAAAAACCTTTGAAATTCACTGAAAAACCATAGGTTTCAGGGGAGTTATTGTTAGCTGGACATTTCACACATACAAAACCATAGAAATTCCACCGTTATAGTTAGTTCAGCTAACTTTAACACGCGCCCCCGAAATGCCGTCACATGTTACATCATTCATGGCATGGTCAGAGACATCACTGATGACATCTCAAATTACATCACTGATGACATCACTGATGACATCATCCAGTGACTGTGTTTCTGTAAAATTTAAATTTGTTTTTTTAATATATATGCCAAACTGTATTGAAGAATGAGTGGTTGTATAAGTGTCTGGATAGGGTATTTAGCCGGTGTGTGACTGATTGTATAAGTGAGTGATTAAACGTGTCTTTGTGAATGCATAGGTTAGTGACTAAACTGTGTGAATGTCTGTATCAGTCTGTCTGTTGTGTAAGCTGCTACATGGGTTGGTCAGTAGCTACATGAGGGTACATATGGGTTATTGATTGTTTGTCTGAGTATTTGTATGGGAGACTGAGTGTATGTGTGTGTAGGTTTGAGGTGTGTGACTCTGTGCATAGATGTGTGAGTGGTTCATTCACTGGGTGTATGGGTTCAAGAGTGCATGTGGAAACAGCTGTATGGCTGCCCAGCTGACCCGCCCTCTCGTCCCCCTTCTTAAGGGGACAGCAAGGAGTGCTCGGGAGTGACCGCTGCGCCTCTCACCAGGCCGGGTCACCCCCTTGCTCCTCCTGCCGCCTCCTGCTCCTGACTGCCAGCCTTGCGCAGAGCCGCCCGCTCGCCAGTTTCCCACTGCAGCTTGCCACAGGCCCCGCCCACCACCGGCCCATTGGCCGAGCCGCTCCCGCCGCCCAGCTGACCCGCCCTCTCGTCCTCCTTCTTATGACGCCCCCAGACCCCAGGCCGACTGAGCGCCGAAGGTGCGCCAAAGGTAAACCCGTCTGCGCCCGTCCGCGCCTGGCCCAGCGCCAGGACCCCTGGCCCCCGCAGACCCCAGCCCACCCGCCGGACGTTCGACGCCACCATCCTCAATGCACTCAACGCCGGCCGAATCCCAGGATGCTACCGAGCCACCCCGAGACGCACCCACGGACCCTTCTGCTGCAACGCCTGCAAGTTCACCTGCATCCGGACCAGCACTACTCCAGCACCAACCAAGACCAAGACGAGCAACAGCAGCAGCCACCTGAAATGCATCCTGCTCAACACCCGCTCCGTCCACAGACACGCCACCGAGCTCTGGAACCTGCTCGACACAACCTCACCAGACGTCGCCTTCCTCACGGAAACCTGGATGAACGCCTCTTCAGCGCCCGACATCGCCATCGCCATCCCAGACGGCTACAAGATCATCCGAAGGGACCACATCAACCAGACCGGAGGAGGCATTGCCATCATCCACAGGAACACCATCCGCATCACGACCAACACCGACGACACCCTCGCACCTGCCGAGCACCTGCACTTCCAGGTCCACATCAACCCCAAGACCACCCTCATCTACAGACCCCCGGGACCACGCACACAATTCAGCGAAGACATAGCCGACTTCATCAGCCCGCACACCCTCCTCTCCGCTGACTACATCCTCTTCGGGGACCTCAACTTCCACCTGGAGAACAACAACGACCGCAACACCACCACCCTGCTGGACAACCTCGCTAACCTGGGACTCAAGCAGCTGGTCACCACCCCCACCCACTACGCTGGACACACACTCGACCCCGTCTTCTCATCCAGCAAGGACATCGCCTTCAGCCACGCCACCGGACTCCACTGGACGGACCACAGCTGCGTCCACTTCAGCTTCAGAAGGACCACGATCCACCACCACCAGCAACAGGTTGCACGCAGAAGCTGGAACAAGATCACAGCCGACCAGCTCGCGACCTCCCTGAGCATGAACCCTCCCACCAGCGCAATGAACCCAAGCCAGGCGGCCACCAACCTCGCGAAGTGGATCAGCAACTGCACAGACGACCTCACCCCTCTGAAGACCCCGCCTAGCAGACCCGGCAGCAAGAAAGCCCCATGGTTCACCGACGAACTCAAGAGCTCCAAGAAGAACTGCCGAGCCCTCGAGAGAACATGGCGCAGAGACCCAACACCGGACAACATGACTGCCCTCAAGCTCGCCACCCGAAAGCACCACCAACTCATCCACGCCACCAAGAAAACCGCATTCAAGGAACGACTGGACAACAACGCACACAACAGCAAGGAACTCTTCAACATCGTTAAAGAGCTCTCCAATCCCAACGCCGGAAACAACGACATCACCCCTTCGCAAGACCTCTGCAACTCCCTCGCCTCCTACTTCCACAACAAGATCGCGGACATACACAACAGCTTCAGCACTCAACCGACGCACGCCACGACCGAACCACCGCCCCCCACCACCACCCTCCGCGCCTGGACCCCGATCAGCACCGAAGACACCGTCCGCACGATGAACTCCATCCACTCCAGATCTCCTACCGACCCCTGCCCTCACCACGTCTTCAACAAGGCCGACGCTGTCATCGCACCCCACCTGCAGGACATCATCAACACCTCCTTCGACACCGCTACCTTCCCGGAGAGCTGGAAGCACGCCAAACTCAGCGCTCTACTAAAGAAGCCATCAGCCGACCCCACCGACCTCAAGAACTACCGCCCCATCTCGCTGCTCCCGTTTCCTGCAAAAGTAATCGAGAAGACTGTCAACAAGCAGGCTGGCCGCCTTCCTCGAGACGAACGGATCCCTCGACCCCTCGCAGTCTGGCTTCCGGGCCAACCACAGCACCGAGACCGCCCTGATCGCAGCCACCGACGACATCCGAGCACTGCTTGACAACGGAGAAACAGCAGCCCTCATCCTCCTAGACCTCTCCTCGGCCTTCGACACTGTCTGACACCGTACACTAATGCGGCGACTCAGCAACGTCGGAATCCAGGAGAAGGCACTGGAGTGGATCATCTCCTTCCTCGCCGGAAGGACACAGAGAGTCCGCCTCCCCCTGTTCAGATCTGAAGCCACCGAAGTCATCTGCGGCGTTCCTCAAGGCTCCTCGCTCAGTCCAACCCTCTTCAACGTCTACATGAGCCCCCTCGCAGACATCACACGCCAGCACAACCTCAACATCATCTCCTACGCCGACGACACCCAGCTGATTCTCTCCCTCACCAACGACCCCGCCACCGCCAGAGCCAACCTTCACGAAGGGATGAAACAAGAAGCCGAATGGATGAAAAACAGCCGCCTGAAACTGAACTCGGACAAGACGGAAGTCCTCATCCTGGGGTCCTCACCCTCCGCCTGGGATGACTCCTGGTGGCCCCCCGCCCTAGGCAGTGCACCCAAACCAACAGACCACGCACGCAACCTGGGCTTCATCCTGGACTCCTCCCTCTCCATGACCAGACAAGTCAACGCCGTCTCCTCGTCGTGCTTCAACATCCTGCGCATGCTACGTAGGATCTTCCGGTGGATCCCCATGGAGACCAGGAAGACGGTCACCCAGGCCCTCGTCACCAGCCGTCTGGACTACGGCAACTTCCTCTATGCCGGAACCACCGCCAAACTCCAGAAGAGACTCCAGCGAATCCTGAACGCCTTAGCACGACTCATCCTGGACATCCCCCGTCGCAGCCACATCTCCGGACACCTGAGAGACCTGCACTGGCACCCGGTCAACAAGAGAATCACCTTCCGACTCCTCACCCACGCACACAAAGCCCTACACAACCAAGGCCCAGGATACCTCAACAGCCGCCTCAACTTCTACGCTCCCAAATGCCAGCTTCGATCAACCGGCCACGCCCTCGCCGCCGTCCCCCGCATCCGAAGAGCCACCACAGGGGGACGGTCCTTCTCCTACCTCACCGCCAAGACATGGAACTCCCTCCCGACCCACCTTCGCCTGACCCAGGACCACCTCGCCTTCAGGAAACAACTCAAGACCTGGCTGTTCGAGCAATAGCGGACCCCCCTCACCCAGCGCCTTGAGACCCTCTGGGTGAGTAGTGCGCTATATAAATGCTTTGATTGATTGATTGATTGATTGAGTGTGTGTATGGGTGTGTTGGTGAGTGAATGGATATCTCAGTGGTACATGTGTGAGTAACTACATATGTAAAACACAGTATATGTGAGGGATAGTGTATATAAATAACTATACCTGAGAGTGAGTGATTGTGAGAGTGGCTGTATGGATGAGTGTGTACTTGTATCAGTGATTATATAAGATAGTAAGTATGTGTTAGTATCTGTCTGAATTAGTGAGGTGGTGTGTGTATAACTGTATAGGTGAGTAAATGGGAGTGTGATTGATTCTTGTATGACTGACTAGTTGTGTGAGTAACTCTATGGATGAGTGGCGGTGTGTGAGTGTCTGAATATATATATGAGTGCATATGATAGTGTTGTATTGATGAGTGACTCCATGTATAAGTGATTGTATGGGTGAATGAGTGGATGTGTGTGTAGACCTAGGACTCAGTGAGTGCGTATGTAGTAACTGGTATTGATGTCTCAATGGTTTGGAAAATGCTAGTCTGTATTTTACAGTGGGTGTATCAAAGGTTATATTAGACTGTGAGGAGGTGCATCAGATTTACGTGTGGATGATGTAATTTGAGATGTCATCAGTGATGTCATCAGTGATGTCCCTGACCATGCCATGAATGATGTAATATGTGACGTCATGAGCAGTGCATTGCGGGGGCACAAGTTATAGTGAGCTGAACTAACTATAACGGTGGAATTTACTATAATGCCCCGAAACCTATGGTTTTTTCAGTGAATTTCAAAGGTTTTTTCAATTCTAATTTGTAACTATAACATACCTGAAACCTATGGTTTTTTCAGTGAATTTCAAAGGTTTTTTAAATCCTAATTTTTAGCTATAACATACCTGAAACCTATGGTTTTTTCAGTGAATTTCAATGGTTTTTTAAATGCTAATTTCTAACTACAATGTCCCTGAAACCAATATTGTTTTTAAGTAAATGTTAAAAAGATGTGCATACTTTTTGTGGTGAAAAACTAACTGTAACAGTAGTCTGTTATAAGTTATAATTTAACAATGTTTGAAACGAAATTAGCAGTAATTAACATTTAAGTGTGGAAAAAGTGACGCAGCAGCTATGATACCTGATTTCGAACAACAGCATTCACAGTTCGATTCCCGGCTCCAGCAGCACGTTAGCCCACCACTATTTCACTGTGGGCAACACCTTGCTTAATCTTTCCAATGCCCCCGAGCGCCAGGACACCTTTCCAGGGGTAGCTGTACGCTTTACAAATGCTCGCGTTTTTTTAATTTAAAACCATAGTGAAGAGAAATATTAGCACATTTTTTTTCCTTCTATTTTGAAAGATATATTTTTTATGTCTTCTATTACGGCAATTAATAGATGTATTTAGTCATGAGAATGGAAATGACACGGTTTGCCGGGTACCAGTTTTTAAGCTCTCCAATATATGTACATATTAAGGACCTTATACGTGTTAGGATCGAAATCGAAACCTTTACCGCTTCACATTTTGTAACTTTTCAAAAAACACATGCACAAGTTAAACAGTTAAAACATGAGCACGTGTCAACTGTAAAACGTGACATCTAAATGGGCGGAGCCGCATTTTCCTTCCATAGACTACTCAATAACCAAAAAGTATATAAACCACACCCGTTAGTTTAGTTTTTGCAAGTTATTTACGTGTATCCATTCAGTGATGCAGGTGCTCTTTTCTAGAGTCGGATTATTCTTTTGCGGCCACAAAACATAATCCAGAGTTGTAAGTTGTTTGATTATGGTATAGTAGATATTTATAATACATAGCTATTTGTCAATATTTAAACACTTGTATTTAGAAAATAGTGATTGTTTTTGCCATTTATATGTAGCGTCAGCAGCTTCTTTTCAGAAACAGACAGAATACAGCAAACATTGTTCCTGTTCTGGCTCATTTGAGCTCATATAGTGTGACTTTGTATATTATAATATTGACACTGAACTTGACGTCAGAGGTGTTGGCGACCCGTCGGCGCGAAGACTACAGATTTATATGTAACGTCAGCAGCTTCTGTGTCTAACTCTGTTTCCCCCTTTGGGATCATATACTTTGAATATGTATATTATAATATTCACAGTCCGTATGATCTCAGAGGAGTTTATGACCCATCAACACGAAGAATAAAGATGTATATGTAACGTCAGCAGCCTCTTGGTCTCAGTCTGTTTCCCCCTTGGGATCATATAGTGTGAGTATGTATATTATAATAACCACACATTATGATCTCAGAAGAGTTTATGACCCGCCTGCGCGAATACTAAAGATTTATATGTAACGTCAGCACCTTCTGGTTCAATGTTTCTCTCCCCCTTGGGATCATATACTGTGAATATGTATATTATAATATAAACAGTCATTGTGATCTCAGAGGAGTTTATAACCCGTCGGTGCGAAGATGAAAGATTTTGAAGTCCAGGAGAAAAGAAGCTCTGAACATATTCATCGCTGAAAAGTATTTTGTTATTGATCTTCTTTTGTATCCATGAGTTTTTGCTCCTTTTCGTGTAACAACAGTGACACTCTGTATATTGTAATAGAGTGTCATATTTCTACACAACAGGAAGTGGAGATTTGTCGCCGCCCGGATTAAACCATCTGAAATACAGCTTACTGACCTTTATAACTTACTTGATCTATTATTTTTACAGTAAGAATATTTTTAGAAATTGCAGTTTAAAAAAAGATAGTTTGCATACTTTCTTAGTGAATACCTTTCATAAACTCTACATTTCTGGATTTTTTTTGGTATTTCTATTTTTCTCTGTTGTGGTTCCTATTCTCCTTCTCCTTATACAATATATAAGACTAGTAGTGTATATTATTATACTACTATCCTATATGTTCTTAAAGGAGTATGTGATTTGTTAGCGGAGCAGTGAGCGAAATCTAAGCACTACGACAGAACTTTCCCGAATTCTACAGAATATAATTTTTTTTAAATGATAAAGCGTACATTTGTATGTAATATAAAATCATTTGTGTTTAACTGTTTTTACTTGTTATTGTTCGACCTGAGATGATGTAGTGTGGGAGTGTTTCTTGTAGCACTTCTTTTGTACTTTATCTAAAAGTAACTCATGCCCTCTTATATTATCAAGAATATGGGGCAACACTTTTACAAACTGTAGCAGAACAAAAAAGGGAGGGTGTGGCCACGCTTAAGGTATATTTTATGAATTGCGTTTTTATTTGTCACCCCTTTGATATATACAGCTTCAGTTTCCGAAGAAAGTATATTTGTAATTGCTTAATAAAAACTGTTTCAAACCTAGACTGAAATTTTTGCGGCGCAACCACAGCTCCCCATCAGAAAAGTAAACATGACATTATAAGTAAATAGTGCTCCTGGGAAGTATCCCACCTGCAAACTCAATAAAAAAGAAGACCGCAACACACTCTGTTATTTTGCCGCTGTGATTTTTACACCCCACGCCAATTATATAAATGGCTCTTAAAATATATCGAGTTAATAGTGTTTCTACTCTCCCCGCTACTACTTTGTTTTCCCGTACTCCATTGAAGTGCGTCCCAAAATCGTTCACAACAGTGAACCGTTCCCAGCCAATAATGAGCAAACTTGTACTCGGAACACTGTTGCCAATAAAATGTCCATGGTGTTCCACAGAGGAGGAGGGAATCGCTGCCAACACTTCTACTTTCAATGGTTAACAGCCAATGAACATTAAGCTTGGGAAGGTCCTGCTTGGAACACGTTACCCAATTAGATGTCTCTGATGCTCCGCGGAGGGGGAGGGAATGGCTGGCAACATGTCTACTTTCAATGGTTTACAGCCAATGAACATTAAGCTTGGGAAGGTCCTGCTTGGAACACGTCAGCCAATCAGATGTCCCTGCTACTCCGCGGACGGGGAGGAAATGGCTGGCAACACTTCTACTTTCAATGGTTCACAGCCAATGAACATTAAGCTTGGGAAGGTCCTGCTTGGAACACATCAGCCAATCAGATGTCCCTGCTACTCCGCGGGAGAGGAGGAAATGGCTGGCAACACTTCTACTTTCAATGGTTCGCAGCCAATGAACATTAAGCTTGGGAAGATCCTGCTTGTAACACGTCAGCCAATCAGATGTCCCTGCTACTCCGCGGACCGGGAGGAAATGGCCGGCAACACTTCTACTTTCAATGGTTCGCAGCCAATGAACATTGAGCTCGTTGTTGGAACACCTCAGCCAATTAAATGTTAATTTTGTTCCGGGCACAGGAACAGAACACTCCCTCCCACATAATATTAAATTTCATCTAAGAAAGTGACACTGTCCGTGATAAAAGTGAACACCGCATTATAAGTAAACATTATTGCACATTATATTAAAGGAGAGCTGCAATACGGCGCATTGTTATTTTTCCGATATGATTTACACAGTCTACTGACTATTGCCACAATACCGCACATTCACACTACCTCTGTGTGGACCGTTACACAGCCTAATGGACATTGCCACAATACCGCACATTCACACTATCTGTGTGTGCACACTGCTTGCCGCAATACGGCGCATTGTTTTCCCGACGAGATTGCCAGACCCTACGCAACCTTGCCGCAATACCGAGCACTGTTGTTCTGCGGACATAATGTCCACGGCCTACGCAACATTGAAACTCCCTACCTCTGCACCGTACAGACTGCTTAAACTAAGACCACAGTGTTCCTACTATACCCTTGAATACAATTATTCTCTTTTTGCCACCCTACGCCTTTCAACTCGGTCACAAAATGGCTGCCAACACTTCCTAGTTTCAACAGTTCGCAGCCAATGAGCCGCACGCTCGTGCTCGTAACGCCTCAGCCAATCAGATGTCAGAATTCTCAAATATCGATATCTGTATATTTTCATATTTCTCTAAAACTAAATGAACGGGCTTACCCCATTTAAACAAAAGCGTGCTTTCTGGACCAAGACCTTTCTCCCAGTTAAATTTGGCGTAATTCCGGTCAGCAGTTTGACCTGTAGCCTTGTCTAAAGTTTCCTATGGAAATTGCATGGAGAAAACACGTTTTGGGACCCCCCTTTTTTCTCAGACCCCTCTTGACCAATCACCCTCAAACTTTCAGGATAGGAGCTGAACTAAAATGAGGAACTTTTTGAAAATTTCGTAAAGATTCGTCAAACGACGCCAAAGTTATAAGCACATCAAAAAATTAGGTTCTAACTATACCTATCTATTATATATATATATATATATATATATATATATATATATGGTATATATATATGGTCACAAAAGGGCTCCATTTTGTCGGGTGCCCCGACCCTGCAGGGTGGGCTCTTAGACCAGGAATGGAGATCCTGGTAATGTAGTTTTGCCACAGAAATGATCAGAGCTCAACGCCGACTTCCAAAAAGGCGGACTTTATTCATCTAGTTACATTGCAGAACAGGGAACTCTCTTTAAGTCCTTGCGCGTTTTGGCGTGATAATGCCTTGTTCACAGGTGAGTGTTTTTTTCTCCTTGTGGTCACGTGCTTCCAGCGTTAAACTGCACGCCCCCGAATGCACCAAATGTCTCATTATCGCAACGTGCACTGGTGACTAATTCCATTTTGCTTAAAAGCGTATTTCGCACCAGATGTCACAAACATTTTGCCATATTTCAAGGTGCTTCCTTTAAAACTGATAACAGCTGCCAAGTGCATAAATGTTCGGCAATGTTCAAGTATTTTGCCAGTCATGCGGTGTTTCCAAAGAGAGGATTCCCTCTCTTATCTCCCTTTCTCCCAAGAGCCGTCAAATTGCCATGGAAATCCTTTATTGGTTGGCGCACTTGAAGAGTGAATCATGCCCCCTCCATTCAATGTTCACAAAAGGGCTCCATTTTGTCGGGGGCCCCGACTCTGCAGGCCGGGCTCTTGGACCAGGAATGGAGATCTTGGTAATGTAGTTTTGCCACAGAAAAGATCAGATCCCAACACCAACTTCCAGAAAGGCTGACTTTATTCGTCTAGTTACATTGCAGAACAGGGAACACTCTTTAAGTCCTTACGCGTTTCGGCGTGATGACGCCTTGTTCACAGGTGAGTGTGTTTTTACTCCTTGTGGTCATGTGCTTCCAGCTTTAAACTGCACGCCCTAGAATTCACCAAATGTCTCATTATTTCAACGTGCACTGGTGACTAATTCCATTTTGCTTAATAGCGTATTGCGCTCCAGATGTCCCAAACATTTTGCCATATTTCAAGGTGCTTCCTTTAAAAATGATAACAGCTGCCAGGTGCATAAATGTTTGTCAATGTTCAAGTATTTTGCCAGTCATGCGGTGTTTCCAAAGAGAGGATTCCCTCTCTTATCTCCCTTTCTCCCAAGAGCCGTCAAATTGCCACGGAAATCCTTTATTGGCTGACACGCTTGAAGAGCGGATCATGCCCTCTCCATTCAATGTTCACAAAAGGGATCCATTTTGCTGGGGCCCCCGACCCTGCAGGGCAGGCTCTTGGAGCAGGAATGGAGATCCTGGTAATGTCGTTTTGCCACTGAAAAGATCAGAGCCCAACGCCGACTTCCAGAAAGGGTGACTTTATTCGTCTAGTTACATTGCAGAACAGGGAACACTCATTAAGTCCTTACGCGTTTCGGCGTGATGACGCCTTGTTCACAGGTGAGTGTGTTTTTTTCTCCTTGTGGTCACGTGCTTCCAGCTTTAAACTGCACGCCCCAGAATGCACCAAATGTCTCATTATTGCAACGTGCACTGGTGACTAATTCCATTTTGCTTAATAGCGTATTGTGCTCCAGATGTCACAAACATTTTGCCATATTTCAAGGTGCTTCCTTTAAAAATGATAACAGCTGCCAAGTGCATAAATTTTCATCAATGCTCAAGTATTTTGCCAGTCACGCGGTGTTTCCAAAGAGAGGATTCCCTCTCTTATCTCCCTTTCTCCCAAGAGGCGTCAAATTGCCACGGAAATCCTTTATTGGCTGACGCGCTTGAAGAGCGGATCATGCCTCCTCCATTCAATGTTCACAAAAGGGCTTTATTTTGCCGGGTCCCCCAATTAAATTATTATTTACTATTGTAATAATTATTATTTACTATTTAAAAATAATTTTATTAATTATTTACTATAAAAAATATTAAATAATTATTTAATGATTACTTAACTTCCCACCCTCTACCTCTGCAAACCTAAAAGCCCACATCTAAAATAAAACTGAAATAAATACGTATAGCACAATTTACAAAATTAATAATCAATTAAGTATTACACAATTGATATAATTAATAATCAATTAAAATTAATTAACAATTAATAATTAACTCAACACCCCGCCCGGAACCCTACACCCCGCCGGGAACCCTAACAAACCTTGCAACCCACACCTAAAATATAACTAAATATATACACCCCGCCCGGAACCCTAACAAACCTTGCAACCCACACCTAAAATATAACTAAAATATATACATATTACACAATATACATAAGTACTAATCAATACAATTATTAATTCTAAAGTAATAATTATTTGTTAATTAATTATTACTTAATTATAACCCTACATACCTAGTAACCGACACCTAAAAAACAATTAAAATAAGTTAGCGTTACATATTTTACATAATTAATATTGATCACATAATTAATGAAAAATGGATAGTTAATTAATAATTTATTAATACTTAATTAACTTCCCACCCTTTCCCTACAAACCCAATTACCCGCTGCAACTCTATAAATTACTATTAATAATTGAACCAAACATTCTAAATCACTCAAAATTGCAAACTATATAAGAAAAATAATGACAATTATACAGCAATAGTAAAATTAATATATGAACTAAAACACATTAAAATAATTAAAAAACGATATTATTTACAACAATTTTACTGAAAACAATATTGAAAACCATTATATGGTATTACTTGCCTAAAAAAATTAATTCTTGACAGCGATATTTTTGCATCACATTATTTTTGTATCACAAAATATTATTTCCGATATTTCTGTCTCCTGATATTTACATCTCGATATTTTGTCCAAACACCCAAGGAGTAAATTAAAATGAATATCACAGTGACCTAAATGGGAAAACATATGAAGACTGGAGTCAAATTTCCTAATTTCTAATTTCTTAATTCAATAGAAGTCTAAGTATACATGGGTAAAACTATTTATTCAATTATATTTCAATTGGGGGAGGGCTGTAATGAAGCCCATTGCATATATTAGCAAAATATACAAAATTCTTCTCATGAACATTGAAGGAATCCTAAAGTATCAAAGAAGATGAGCTGTCTTCTCAAAAGACAGTAAGAATAAATCTAACTTGAAAATAGTATATTTTTTATGCCGCTGGTGATGGAATGCCTTCTGTCCAGCTTAAACACACAAGTCTCGTCGAGCCACATAACATTAGTCAAGGACATTGGCTATTGAGACATTTTCACATACTGTAAACTGGATGAACACCCACAGAAGCATGGAAATTGTTATTTGTTTAGGTTCTTTTTTAAGTTTATAATTCCAAACCGTCTCCTATCAACACTGTCAAATAATTTTAATTCCCTGGAAAGTGAAAGAGAAAAGAATGAGGGGAAGTAAAAGGAGGGCAGCAGTGGGCAAAGTTATCAGTGGATGAATAGAGATAGGAGTACGTAAGAATACAAATGGGAAAGTGGAGCCCGAAAATCTTCAGAGTGGGTGTAATGTTACATCATTAAAGGCATGGGGATTGTGAAAAATACGAGTGCCACAAAAAGAAAAAGTGTAGCAAATGAGTCACGCCTATCCACAAGGAAAAAGGTAAGGGTGTAGTATGTAGCCAGCTGTGCATTTTAGAGCCCACTGGCAAATATATTACTAAAGCATGGTGTGGTAGTACACTGTCATTTATAGACAGCACATTTTCAATCGTAATTGCCATAAAATGTACACAGACATACAGTCTTACTTATAAAACTATATAGAGCACAAACAATAATGTGTGGAAATTGTGTTACAACAAATATTTATTATTTGCGCATCCCCAAATAAACTGTTTTGATGCTGTTAATATCTATGTTTCTATCACACTTTAGAATTACAAAAAATGCGCTACATTTGTGCTTTCCTAACTGCAGCTATATTTTGAAATATGTGTACAGTTCATTTACAGGTATTTAAATGCTGTTGAAAAAATGACATTCTTCTGCGTCAGGCCATCAAAGGCACATTTCCTGCCACATTCCCTGCCTGCTTCTCGGGTGACTCTTCTCTGGCAGCTGGCTGGGGTGGGGCTTGGTCCCTCAGCATTCCACATGGCGTGGGAGGCAGGGACAGCCCTCCCAATGCCGTACAGTTACACAGTATTCCCGCAGCATGGAACATACACACGCATGCCCGGGACGTACCTGGGCAAGGCCCGGGACAAGGGTGGGCCCATCTGAGCCAGTCAGCGACCAGACGAGGCTGGGCCCCCCCTCTAAGGGCCTGATTACAATCTCGCTAGGAAAGCCCTCCTTACGACTTGGATCCGGTGGTCTTTCCAAGCGAATCACCAATGTGCGAGCACGGCCGAACGAGTATGACGCAGCCGTATGCTGACGGACTCGGTTCACTCGGACTCCCATTGAACTCTATGGGAACCCTTGTACCGACATGAACACAGGCTCCCATAGCAAAAAAGGGGTGGGTGGGGAAAAGCGTACTCCCTTTGGCATGTACCCTATGTTGCCCGCCACACTGTGTATGCTTGGATCGGGGGGACCCATGCGCACCTCTCCACGACTGATTCGGAGGGCTCTGGGTGAAGGGGGGCCTGCTACAGTCTCCCGAAGTACTATTCCGACAGCCGTTTTGTCTTGCTGGGACCGAGGCGATACAGCTGTCCGAATCGTGCATTGCACTCGCTCGGAATCAGGCTCCATTGTGCAGTACGATTCGTCTGCGAACGAGTCGGTCGGATAAGATTGGGTTCCGGAAACGATTCGGTCGACGCAGATGAGATCGCCGCATCATACTTGGTCGTTCGGAGTGGGTGAATACTCAATCAGAAACATAGGCTCCGAATCGGATTTGCACGTTCCAGTACTCGTCTGAAGGCCTCCCTAACAAGATCGTAATCGGGCCCTAAATTGTGGATTCTAAGACCCGATCCTCAGACTCTTTGAAGGGGGAAGGGAGCTCCCAAACACCAATCTATTACGTCCTGCCAACCAGGGGGAAGCAGTAGGTCCCCAAGATCTAAAGCCTCTTTGTAGGTCAGAGCTCACACCGTCGGTTGAGACACAAGAGCGGTCAACACAGAACTTGGGACCTACCATTTCAACTTACTCCACTGAGGGGGCAAGAAAGAAAGGGGAGGATTTCATGAGAAGGAGGAGGCCACTCACTTTAGATCTCCCACCTGCTGCATGCCCTTTCGTTATAATCCTGGCAGATACCCCAGAATTGAGAAAGGCTCAGCAGGAGACAACCGACCAACTCATGACCAAAGCCCGGCATTGACTGATGAGATCTATGAGTGGAGCTGGAAACTTTGCCAGGCATATCAATATGGCAAGGATAGTGGAGTGGGAGAGTCGGTCCCCTGAAGCCTTAGCAGACGATAGCATAGTCCTTAATTTTAATGACAGAAGGGTGGTGGGGGTTTACTCTGGGTACTTCTCAGTGTACAGTATCATAACTTATCCCCCTATCCTCCTCCATGTTACAGACTTAGGTAGATATGAAGTAAGGGTTGACAATCGCTTTACCCCTTTGCAAGATTGACTGAAGAAAGTGCACTTGGCCCCTCCTACAGACACTCTCCTTAACAACATAGGTAAGGCAGGGGCAGATAGCAAGGAGACATTCAATCACACTTTAAAAATAGTTACCTGGAATGAAGCTGGATTAAAACAAAAAATGGGAAACTTAGATTGGAAACGTTTTGTTGCAAAACATATTATCTTGAGTCTCCAGGAAAACTGGGAAACAGGTAATATATTTTCAGATGGATATAGATCATTTCAAACTGAAGCAGTTCCTTCCTTGATGGGTAGACAGAAGAGTGGAATTGTGACCCTAATAGCAAACACACTAAGGCTAATGTTATAAAAATGTAGTTCCTCTCCCCATTTCCATATTTGATTGTATGAAGGTTCAGGTGACTGGGATTGGCTTTTGATTAACTACTACAATAATAATTTTGGAGGGAATATGGCTTCTGTAGAAGGTCTTTTGGAAAGGGAAATTTATACCATTAGCAAAGCACACCAAAATTGTATTTAAATCCTGTTGCTGGGTGACCTCAATGCACATTAATGTGAGAATATGACAGTACCTTGGTGTGGAATAGCCGATGTAGAGGGGGATGCAATTCCCCATTTCACTTATAGTGAACATGGTAATTTGCTTAATAGGCTTTTGATAACTATGAATCTCAAGATAATTATTAAGTCAAACCCTGACACGGGTTTATCCCAAAGACATTTGGGAGCATGGAGTCTGGTTCTACCATAGATTTCATATTAGCTTCAGAACCCCTCCGTGGCAGCATAACCCAAACAGAACCATCTTTTGCCTTATTTAGCGATCATGCGGCCCTTTCTTACACTGTGGCATGGGCAGTGGGTAATAGGCATGCAGCAGACAAAGTAACCAAGCCAATTTTAGCATGGAAGAATGGGTACTTATTAAAATGGGAAAAGATTAAGAAAGATCGAGTTGTTCCATTGATAATTTCAAAAACGTTGAGTCAGGTTTTGATATGTTTAGATCCAGATCACAATCCGAAAGGCTTAATGCTGGCATTCTTAGATATATTGGCTGAGGTCAAACGTAACTTGTTTCGATCGAACTCCCCCCAGGCGTCCCCAGTGGCCTGCTGGTTTGATGCGGCTTGCTCTAAGACCTTAAAAAATCTGCATGCTGCCAATAGAACCGTCCCAAGATGTCAAAAATTGGTCAGGACTTTACACATATCATATAGTGAGGCACGGAAAGCCACAATCAGGGGCCTGAGGGAGGAAGAGTGGGAGGACCTGTCTCAAGCGGCGGGCACAAAAAATTCTAGGGAGTTTTGGAGAGTGATTAATGTACCCATTTCTCAAAGATGACACCGATCTGACACTAGACAGACATGTTGGGGAGGATGTTTGGGTGGCTAATTTTGAGCACATTTTTGGGGCTGCTAATGCACCCCTGGTATTTACTTCCAAGTTCCCACAGGTAACTCATAAGGAGATTTTAACCTTCGTTATGGCAGAGGTGAGATTGGGACTTGCTCAATATTGTGTTACCAAGGCCCCAAGTCCAGACGGGGTCCCAATAGATTTTTTCTTAGCCCACCAAGAGCTGTGGGCTTCACTTCTAACCATATTTTTAAAACCATACATAAGGTGGGTCCCCCAGCCTCATAGAATATCATGATAATAATTCCCGTTTACAAAAAAGGGGACAAGTCCAAGCCTCAAACTTACAGACCCATCTCCCTGTTAGACAGCACAACAAAGCTGATGGGGCACCTTTTGTTGAACAGGCCAGAGGGTTGGGCCAGAGAGAGGAACATTCTGAAACCCATCCCAATAAGGTTTCCAAAAAGGCAAGGGGACCAAAGACCAATGCCTCAACCTGAGTTTGACCAGAGCCAAATATACGATGGCGAAACCCGAGCAGATCTATATGACCTTTATAGATCTGTTGGCCAGTTTTGATTGTGTTACCTACTCCAAGCTATGGATAAATATGGAAGAGATTGGCATCAAGGCAGCTATAATCAAATTAATTCATCAGATGCATGCCCAAGCTACTATCTGTGTATCAGTTATGGTAGGGATGTGGAGTGGTATTTCTTGATAAAACAGGGCATAAGACTGGGCTGCGTTCTTGCCCCCTTTTTGTTTTCAAACTGTGTTAATGGGGTGCAGTCAGCCATAACTGGGTCTATGAAAGATGGACCAGTTTTTAATGCAGTGCCTCTCCCTATACTGCTTTATGCAGATGATGCAGTGCTAATTGCGAGAACTGGGGTGGTGGTACAAAAATTTGTAGAGGCCTTCGCAAAGTTTATGATTAGTCTGGATTTTCGTGTTAATGAATCTATGTCCTTCGTATTAGTGGCAGGGGCACATCCCAACAGAATTCCAGCGTTCCATATAGAGTTACGCAGGCAGGCAGTGGTGGACACCATTTCTTACCTGGAGGTTTTGTTTGATAGAAAACACACATGGTCAAACATGGTGGACAACGGAGCATGAATTATGGAAAAAGGTGTTAGGGCCATTTTTTGCTTTTTAAGAAGCTGGCATCTAACCCTATCGAGGTAATAATAAAGGGATGTATGGAATGGGGGTGTGGGGGATGGCAGCAATTGACCCTTTACAAAGAATAGAGGATGGTTTTTATAAAAGATTACTAGCCCTCCCACGTAATTGTTCATATTATAACTTCCATATTGAACGTGAGGCCCTATATCTTTCTCACATCGCGAGGTTAGCACCCATTTTTTTTATGGCACTTGATTTGGAGGAGAGGCACTGCTAACCTGACCCAAAATATTATCAGCGACTATTTAGTCCAAAACAATGTACACAAGATCACTTGGCTGCAATATGTGAAATCTACGCTGGGAATTTTGGATTTGGGAGAGCTATATGTTAATCCATCCAACTGTATAGCTGTGTCTAAAGAAAGAATCAAACAAATATTTTTACAGAAGACTGCAGGGGGTGTGGCTTGAGCCGCCGCGGGATGGCCGTGTCTAGCTGAAGCTCTGTGCGACGATCGGGACCGCTTCTCTTCACGGAGGGGCAGAGGCTGAGTCCAGGCGTCATGAACTGAATCTACTGGAGGCGCGGGCGCAGGGGCACAGATAGCTGTCTTTTTTTGCCTGATTTGAGCTGATTTTGTCCCTGTTTACCCCGCGCCACGTTCTCTTCAGGAATCATGGTGGTGCCCACCATTTTGTTTGTAGCGGGATGTAACAGTAATTAGAGGCCTTTCCTCTACTGTCTGGATCTGGAAAGGCTTTAACCGCCTCTAATAGCAAGCCCTTAATGTACTTTTTTTTCACATTTTCATTCCTCCCTGCTGTTTGTAAAGCCTCTCGGCTCTAATTTGGTCATTAGAGACACCTCTACTTTATCTGTAAAGTGTAGAAGCGCAGTTACAGAAAAGAGGTTTCTGTCTCATTTTGGCTTTTTGCAGTTTTTCTATGTTTTGTTTCCCTTTCCTATATACTGGTTGTCTCTTGAGGTTGTGTTATATCAGTACTTATTTTTCTTCATGTACATGGAGCCTCCTTCCTCCCTCAGACAGAAGAGTGCCTCTGCTAATATGTCTTTCCTCCACAAGGACCCTACTGCTGCTGTTTCCAAACGTCAAAAGAAGGAGCCTAACTCCCCTACTAAATCTCCACTACCCATAACACTGGATGACCTCATGGAGGAGATAAAGCTTATTAAACCATTTGCGATTGATACTGACACTACTCTAGACTAGAGGAAAAGTGGTCCAATTTAGATTTGAGAGTGTCTGTGGTGAAACAAAAGATCAGCGACACTCAGAATGTGATTCCTCAGGTTGCAGCTATGCCCAAAGAGATAGGTTGCTTGCATTTCTAAAAACTCACAGTCCCAAAAATGTTGTTCTCAAGGAAGGCACCACTCTTAATCTGCAACGTGCCCATCGCATTGCACCTAAGCTTGGAGGTTCCCCATCCACATCATCAGTCAATCGCCCCAGAGGGATAATTGTTCTTTTTTGGGAGTACACTGAACTGTTAATGGTTTTATCGGTGGCAAAACAAAGAAAGCATATGTTGTGGCCCGGTCAAAGAGTTTTTCTTTCTCAGGATGTGGCCCGTGCTACTGCTGCTCGTTGCAAGGAGTTCCTTTCTTTTTGTCCTGCCCTTCATTCCATGAATGCTATATACGGTCTGGCACACCTTAGATTTTTTAAAGCCACTCATAAGGAAAGGTCCTACTCCTTTGATCGTCCTGAAGATTTACAACAATTTATCTTTCGCCATAAAGGAGAAGAAATTGACTTTGGAAAAACTTAAACACTGTCTCCTTTATTATGTTTTAGTTTCCTTGGCTTAACTTATCCTAATTTACTGGCTCTGGTGGTATTCACCCTCTTTTGTTGTTACTTGTTTGTTTAACTGCTGGTTGCTGTTGTCTGTCTGCCTTCTCCTAAAGATATTCCTTATTAACTATATGGTTTCTTTCCACAGATGTCTCTTGTCCCGTATGTTTAGTTTAGTTTAGTTTAGTTTGGGTTTATGAAGTGCCTGGTGACACCAGCTGGTGTCCCCCGCGCTCTTTCAATTCCAGCTGATAACTTCAAGGGCCATTTGCATGCAACCATGTTTTTAATCCCTTTCGGAAGATTGTGTGTGATTGTTCCGTTTGGAGAGATATAGGAAGCTCGTTCCAGCTCTTTGCTGTTAAGTATCTGAATGAGCATGTACCCATGCGTGCTCTTCTTATCTTTGGGACGTCTACTTGGTGTGTCCCTGTTGATCTTAGCTGATGTACCGTTTTATATGGTATGGACACTCTTCCTTGATGTTTTCTCCTTCCTGCCCTCCCATCCTGCTCCTAATGTTCATAGTTACTCCTCATGTGTGGTAAGTGTTACCTCTTTCATTAAGTACCCTTGTAACATATGTTTGCCTGTTACAACATTTATCATTTTTGTTCTTACATGTTATCTGAATTTCCCTGACTGCCGCTTCTTACTATGTTCCCCTTTTTCCTGCTCTTCTATCTAGTAGTCCTTGTCGTTTCTCGTTGACTTCGCTGGCTCTGTCGTCTGCCTTCATTTTTTGGCTCCCCGCTTCCCCATGATATCCCATTTAGTCTGGATGTGTATTCTTGCCTTTCTTGGCTGAAGTCTCTTGGCTTCCTGTCAACTTCTCTTTGTCTATCATTTATATTCTCTTGCTTTTCTTTTCTCTCTTTCTCTTCCACTCCTGTTTCCCTTTTTCCGTTTCTTTCTCTTTGTCTTCTGGCTTCTTTCCTCCTATTTCTTTCCCCAATTTATCACCTTTGATTGTTCTCTTTCTTTTCGTAATTCTTACTTTTTATTCTTTTCGCATCCTTTTTCCTTATCTGTTTTTACCGCACAGTCACTTATTTGTTGACTTGAAATCATTGCATGTTGAATTTTCACTTTGATCAATTTTAGAATACTCATGGTGTTGTTTAATGCCTTTCCTCTCTTGTCATGACTGATAATGTTTGCATTGTCTCCTGGAATGTAAAGGGTCTGTGTAATCCCATCAAGAAACAAAGGGTGCTTACCCATCTTTCTAGATTACAGTGTAAGATTGCGATGTTACAAGAAACACATCTTAATGACAATGAAATTAACTCTCTTAAAAAACAATGGGTTGGCTATCGTTCCCCTGCTAAAGATAGGAAAAATTGAGTGGAGATACTTTTCCATAAGTCCCTTTGCCTCACTATAGAAAAAGAGGAGAAGGATACAGATGGAGGATGGCTTCTTCTCCATACACTTATAAATGGTTCCCTCCTCTCTCTCCTTAACATCCATGGTCTCACTGGTATTGATTCACAGTTTTGGCAATCCATGTCACATACACTCCACTCATGTCAGGATTGGTGGATGATTGGAGGATATAAAACCCTGATTGTTTGGAATTCACTTTTTTTCTCCCACACAAAATTCTACATCTCAAATTGATTATATTTTTTTGAGCCCACATCTTTTCCCTAATCTACATCATGCTGAAATTGGATCCATACTTATTTCTGATCACGCTCCTTTCTTTATTAATTTAGTTCTTTCTTCGTTACCATCCAAACACCGTAGATGGCGTTTTAATAACTATCTCCTCAAAGATCCTACTTTCATCAGGCGCTTCAAAGATTTCCTGTCAGAATTCTTTCTTTTTAATGCTAGTCCGGATACACCTTTTCACAACATTTGGGACTCTTTCAAAGCGACAGCCAGAGGTTTTTATCATTGATTATGTGGCTGTTGAGAAGAAACAATTTCTTAGGGAATCTGCCTCCACACTCTCTTATATCAAACAATTGGGACACACTTATTTTGCTTCTAATGACGAGGTTACTCTTAAGAAATTGGTCCAAGCGAAATTGAATTTTAATAGGAAATCCACGGAGGAAGCTTCAGGGATGTTACTAAAAATTAATTCCAAATTCTACGGTAGTTGCAATAGAGCTGGTAAATTGCTGATGAATTATTTGAAGGTCAAGTCTCAAAGATCTAAAATAGTTAATATCATTGATGATACTGGTGTTAATCACTTTAAGGATGAGGAGATATTGAAATGCTTTACTTATTTTAAATGTCCTTATACACTCTTGAATCTTCCCCTTCTGATGCTGCCCTGAATACATTTTTTGATTCGCTGCCTCCTCGACCTTCCCCCCTCCCGATTGCTCTATTTTAGATAAAGACCAGTCCCTATCGGAGATTAAGTTAGCCTTAGTTAAGTTGCCTAAAGATAAGGCCCCTTGTCCGGATGGCTTTACCGCCGAATTCTATTCTTGTTTTTCACAGATCCTTTTGCCTTATCTTTTATCTCTTTTCCAGTATTTTATTTCTCACAATGAGGCTTGTGGCTCTTTTCTTGAAGCCATGATTTGTTTAATTCCAAAAAAAGATAAAGATCCATCTTCATGTGCCAATTATTGCCCTATTTCATTAATCAATTTAGATTGTAAAGTCTTTGCTAAGGTGTTGGCCCTACATATTAATCAGGATCTTCCGGAATTGATTGGTTATGAACAGACATGGTTCGTTAAAGGAAGAATGTTGGCAGATAATTCCAGAACTTTTCATAAAATCATTCATCTTGCATCTAAGAGTTCCTCCCCCGTTGCAGCCTTAACCCTCGACGCAGAGAAAGTTTTAGACCGCATTCATTGGATTTTCATGCTGCACGCTCTTAAGTGGCATGGTTTTGGTCCCTCTATCTTGTCTCTTATAAATTTGTTATATTCTTCCCCAACCACTTCAGTTTTTGTTAATGGATCTCAATCTTCTTATTTCACTTTGCAACGAGGTACCCGTCAAGGCTGCCCTCTTTCTCCCTTGCTCTTTATCCTATTGATTGAACCTTTTCTCCACTCTTTGCGACACTCCTCAATTTTTCGGGGTTTTAAACACAAGGCAATTGAAATCAAATCAAATCAAACATATCGCTTACGCGGATGACATTATGCTGTATATTTCCGATCCCCTTACCTCTCTGCCCGCCTTTACAGATCTTTTATCTTCTTACGCTGCCATGTCTGGATATAAGTTACATTTTTCCAAATCTGAGATGCTTCCATTAAACAAATATTGTTTAAGAAGCATGTTTGATGGAACTGATTTCAAATGGACCATCAGTAGTATTACATGCCTGGGAATCAATTATTCTTCTTCAATTGTGAGAACGGTTCAGCTTAATTTGGAAGACATTTTATTAAAAGTAAATAGCATGGCAGGAAAATGGTCCCCCTTATTTTTGTCATGGTGGGGTAGATTGGATTCAATCAAAATGATGATGCTTCCTATTATCAATTTCTATCTGTCCATGCTACCAGTGAAACTTCCATTAACATTTTTCAAAACTCTTAATGGTGTTTGAAGTAAATTTCTCTGGAATAGCCGGAAAGCTTGAATCTCTCTATCTTTCCTGTCAGCTCCTAAAGATCGGAGAGGTGTCCACTTTCCCAATTTTCACCAGTATCACTCCTCCTTTTTAATCCGTCAAGCGTTACCTTACTTGTCCTCTTCGGAAGAACCCCCTACATCGGTATGACATAGATTGGAGGAATACTTGATCCACCCTTTCCCTTTTTCCTCGTTAGCCAACTTCACTCATCCTCCTCGTTCATTTAATTCCCCAACCAATTCACAATTTATTTCAACTTTCAATCCGGTCATTAGCAAATCTCATGCACCTTTACAATTGTTCCTAGATTCGCCTCAGAGGGATCATTCAGGTTAAACATTTAGTAAAAGGTTCACAGTTTCTTTCACCTCAGGAAGTTCAGTCTAAATTTTGCCTGCCTGCCCCTTCACTTCTCAAGCACGACTCTTTACGATTGCTTTTAACTCACTAGTTTTCTCTCCTCTCTGGATCTCCTTTCCTACTCATCCTCATTTTAGAACCTTTATCCACCTCTCTTTGCTTTCGGGACTCTCATATTTACAAATATCTTCATTTCTCTCCTTCCAATCGAACTAAGAGTAAAATGTAACTTTTATGGGAATCAGATTTGCAGCATACCCTCTCTATTCACACATGGAATTCTATTTGGGTACGGATACACCAGACCTTCCTGTACTGCTAGTACCACCCAAACTCTTTACTATTTTTATCAGAGGTTGTTTTTAACTCCATTATCTCTCTCCAAGTATAGTTCTGACTTGTCCCCGAACTGTTGGTCTTGTAAAAACACCCCCGGCACATTTCTACAATCCTTTTTTCTTTGCCCTAGCATTATCTCGTTTTGGACCAAGGTTTGTAAATCAATCTCCTCCATTTGCTCTATCAATTTTCCTTTTGATATCTACTCCATATTTTTGGGTAGTAATTCTTGAAATTGGTTTGGTGCTCACAGGATGGGCATGGTTGTGGATTTGTTAAATGCTATTGCCTTTCAGGTAATTACCTCCAATTGGAAGGATGCCACTAAGGTCTCTTTTTCTCCTTGGTGGAACCTTCTCTGCTATCATCGCAGGTTGGATAGTGCTTCTGCCATCACATCTCAGCAACTTCTTCGAAAGGCAGCCTTGTGTTCTCCATACACCAACTATTTATCCTCCTCAGCATTACGCAACAAAGACAGTTCCTTTGTCTTTCAGCTGCCATGAGGATTATGTTCTATTTCTCTTATATAGTTCCGATAAGTCAATGTATGGTTCTTATTCTGTTATCAGAAATTGTATAGTGATTATATTTTGATATTCTTACATATGATATTTGGTGAGGATGTTAATTTCTTTTTGCTTCTTTTGGTTGGTCTTTCTTTCTTTTCTTTCTTTCTCTTCTTCTTTTCTCCCTCTCTTTCTTTCCATACTGAAAATTGTAAAATGCTATCTTGTTGAGGTACATAACTTGCCAATATTGCTTCAATTTTTTGGTTTTAGTTTTAGATAATGGTAGTTGTTTTAGGTTTTCACTGTACCTTGCTTATACACTTTGCTTGATATTTTTTGCAATTTCTTTACAATTGTTGGTGTAATGATGTACCTATGTTTGTATTTGCTTCAATAAAGCTCTTTAAACTTAAAGAGAAAACTGCAGGAGAGAGGGGAGAATCAAGTCATCAAAAACCCTCAGTAAAGATGTACCTTACGTGCATCCTCTCCACTCAGGTTGGCAAATCATAATTAGTATTTGTGTCAAATCCCCAACATTGTTTTATCTTAGTTAGGTTCTGGATATATCTCATTCATTTGATGATGGGTTTTCCAAAAAATATGTATTTGCTAAATGATTTGCCAGTTTGTCCCTGTGATGAAAGCATTTAAATATTTTTTTTAAAGTTTTTACGATCTACAAAGGAAAATGTTTACTCGCCCTCTTTTGCATAAATTAAATTTTAAACATTGTCGCCCTGCTCTTCATTTTATTAAACAATTGATTAATCCCTTTGTATGTCATGCTACAGCCTTGTTTCTCTGGCACTTTCTGACTATCAGAAGGGCCAGTACAGAATGGGAGAGCGAGGGTCAAAAGTGAGGCAACTATTGATTAATTTTGATGGCACAACGCACTTTACAATTTTTATGATGATTGTCTTTTTTAAATTTAGGATTTTAAATATTTTGTTTTTATGATGTATCACATACTACATGTATACTTTAATTACCATTGCTCTTGTGTACTTATATGCATTGGAAACATTGTGAAATAAAGAATTTTGACTGACTGGCTGACTGATATCCTACGGCCTTTTCTTCCCCACTCCCTGTGCCCCAGCATGATTGTCTTATAGTTCACTTTAAAAAATCCTCTCGACTTGCAGTCAGAGACAGAAAAGTAAATCCCATTCACTTTGTTAAAAGAATAAGCAGTAATTTTTCAAATATAGCCTGACATTTGACTTCTATATTTGAATGCACAGTGAAAGTGACAAGATAAAAACTAAATTTAAAAAGGCATCTTTATTGCTCATCACCTACTGTATATTCTGGGGTTGCTGCAGCACCCCTTACCCCCTGCACCCTTACTACCAGGGCCCATGAAATGAGGAGCACATGAAGTGGACGGAACAGATTATGTATATAGAAAAGGAGACCAAGAGAAAAGGATAGGCAGAGAAACAAACAGCCTATAACAGGCAGCAAATGTCTGGTATGAAATACTGTATCAAGAGAAGCCATTGTGATATCCGAGCAAATTTTATGATGGATGGATTATTGGAAATATTTTAAGACATTAACTGGGTTTTCAATCCAAGGAAACTGTCCTGGTAAACATGTAAAAGAAAAATATGATGTAATATTACTCAGGTGTTGCTCAATGGTAGGAAAGGAAGAAGCAATTGCATAAGATTTAATTGGACCTGATATACTCTTACTCTATGTTCTCCTTGGCAAGAGAAAAAAAGTACAATTGGAAGTGGCAATGCCTATTAGCCCTACCTTTTTAGGTCTGAATTTTGACAGTACAGCTGTCAAACAGACCCTTTAGTAACAGTATACATAAAGAGGACTTTGGGTCACCCCTTTCAACTATTGGCTTTCCTTGATTTGCCTCCTTCAGTCATTGGCTTGATACTTTGTCAATCATGTTTTGGCTCAGCACAGTAGCTGTTTGCACAAAACACTGCCTAACACAAAATGCTTGTAGACACATAAGAATGTTGTGGTGGTCATATTGCTGGTTGTTGTAATAGCTGTGTTAACGGTGGTAGAAGTGGTGGTGATGTAGAAGCAGTGGAGATAGTGGTAGTATTAGTAGTTGAGCTAGCATGAGTGTGAGAAACCAGGACGTTTTTGCAGTGTTCCCTCATATTTTGCCCCCATTTTGACTACTAGATGCTGGTTTTCTGATTGTGCCCTGGACTCTGTTAACTAGACCGAGGGCCTGTGCTCTGATTAAAAGTGCATGGTAATTAGGTACAATTACAATTGGTACTGACAACCTTCCAATGAAGTATAACTATTGACAGGAGTGAGCTAAAATATACTTCAAAGTATTAAAATGATGAGTGAATCCAACAAACTGTCAAGGTTAGCTTTATTATAACTATCACATAAAAGAAGTTATAGAGCTTGCTTTTCTTATGAACCAAAATCCAGCCTTTCAGCAGCCTCTCCTTATTGGCAAGCCTTTAACAGTCTGATTCAAACTGCTCTGATGAGGTGTGAAGTGGCCTGCAGAGAGACAAAGGACATCTGGTGAGAGGAGATCTGCAGCTGGCAAAGAGAGGCAAAAGGCTGGATGGAAGTGGAGTAGCCAGACTGGTCTACAAAAAAGGAATGGCAGTTAGGACAGGATACAGGCTCCCCCCACTTCCTGCACCCACAGCCAGACAGGAGCCTGAGTAATTATATTAGCCGAGGGGCTAGAAGTGGAGTGTTAGGGAAAGTTAGCCACGCCAGTGGATTGGCTTAGTCAGATCTTAGCCTCTAGGAAAAAAGTTCTCCATTTTGGATTTTATAGAATAGTACTTTCTGGGTCAAGAATATGCCACACTTTGGGAGAAGTTGTCATACTTAAAGATGGCACTCTGCACTCCATTGGTCAGGGGTGCCCCCCTGCTTGTCATCCCAGAAGCACGGATAAATATCGGAGAGATGCCCAGCAACTTAGATATCTGCCTTGAAACTACAAGAAGAAGAAGGACTGCCCTACTGGATGCTTGGACTGCACAAGAGAGGATTGCACTCATAAGGACTGCACCTGTTGCACACTTTCGTCTTCAGCCCAAAAATGACTTTGCCTTCCTCTGAAAGTTGAAGGAGTGGACTACCTGAAAGCAACAGGTTAAAGGTGTAGTGGAGACACTACAACGGATCTCCACCCGCATCATTTCCACCAAGAAGAACCCAGCTGAACAGCATTCAGTGAATGTTTAAGGATTTGGCCAGGTGCATTGTGGGTCTGGTAGTTCCAGCTTCCCAAGGAGCAACTCAGAGATTCTTGGACCTTAGATCAGTGTTGTGGACCTCAAAGACTCAAATAAAGCATCTAGAGAAGGACTGCCCTGCTGGACCCTTGGACTGCACAAGAAAGGGCTGCACTCATAAGGACTGCACCTGCTGCATTCACAAAGCTTCACAAAAAAAGGACTTTGCCTGTCTTAAAGGATAAGGAGTGGACTCTCTGATGAGCAACCGGTAGAAAAGTGCTGGAAAGGTTACCAGCAACAACAACAACGAGAACAACTCCAGACGACAAGCTTCACCTTGATTTTACGTGGATTGACCAGGTGCATTGTGGGAGTTGTAATCACAGACCCCAAAAGGCAAACAAGAGCTTCTGAACCATTGGCTGATGCTACAGACCACTTTCCTGCATCAAGAAATGCTTCTGGAAGTGGATGCAAAAGTGTTACATCATGAGTAGCCTGAACTCTCGGCTTTGATCCCGGTCCAGCATGAACTTTTTAAACTCTTTGAACATTTTTGCTTTTAGGTGCTAGTTTTAGTATTAAACTATAAACATTCATATCTTTGATTCCCTACATTGAATTTCTGTTTTTTTAATGTCATTTTAATCGTAAAATTATTTCTTATTATAATAAATTGGTATTGGATTTTTATTGTGTGTTGTGTCTTACTTATTTAATGTATTGTTGTTTTTAAATACTTTACATACCTGTCTCCTATTTCAAGCCAGCCTGCTCAATGCCATCTACAAAGGGTTGAGCAAGGGACTAATTTATTGAGACCTTGACTGGACCTTATATTGTAATTGTGGCCTTATTACTAGTGGAAGGTACCTACCTACACCTAGTAATAAACCACCTTCCAAAAAGGAGCAAAAGTAGTTGTGATGTTGGTGGTTATGGTGGTGATAGTGATGGTAATAGTAGCAATGTTATGGAAATAGAGGTGATAATGATGGTGATAGTCGTGAGGATGGTGGTAGGAATGGTGGTAGTTTGGTGAGAGTGGCCACAGAGGTAATGTTGGTGATAGTGGTGGTGAGTGTCATAGTGATATAGTATTAGTGGTGGTGGTAGTAGTGGTGGTGGTTTTTATTGAAGATGGTAGTGACGGTAATAATGATGGTGATGTTTATGAAAGTGATGGGTGTGATAGTAGTGGTATTGGTGCTGATGCTAGTAATAGTAGTTGTGATTTTGTTAGCAGTGGTGGTGTTGATTGGTGATAGGGGTAGTAATAGGGACTGTGGTGATGATTGTAGAAGTACTAGCAGTAGTAGTGGTTGTCATTCTAGTGATGGAAATGGTAGTGGTGCTTGTACTAATCATAGTAGTGATAATGGTGGTGGTGGGAATTGTACTGGTGGAGGAAATAGTGATGTATTGGTAATATAAGTGTGGTGGTGATAATGGTTGTGGTAGTAATGGTGGCAGATGTAAAGATGGTTTTTGTAATTGGGCTAATGTTGCGGGTGGTAGTTGTGTTGACAGTAATGGTGCTGTTTTTAATGGTGCTTGTGGTAATAGGGGTGGTGGAGGCATTAGCGGTAATCGTTGTGGTAGAGGTAAGAATGTTAGTAATGGTTGTGATGATGTCAGTGGGAGTGAATGTAGTGGTGTTGATGGGGATGGTGGTAAAGGAGTGATAATGTTGATGGTAACAGTGGTATTTGTGGTAGTGGTGGTGTTATTGGTTTGGCTCTAAAATATGGATTGTTTGTCCTTGACAGAATGCTGTACATATAACATGTATATGATTCAAGAAATTTAGCGACTGTAAACTTTCAGAGCCGAATTTATGTGCATTTATGTCCTGTGGAAAAGCTTCCAAACATGGCATAAGTGACTCTCTCTAGAAAGGGAGATTTAACAATTGTTGAAATGCCGCCCAAGTAGTTGTTTTGTCATGCTTGTTTTTGGTCCCGCGAGGACCTAGCCTGACAGTTCGGGCTGGACTGTTCCCATTAGCAGTAGGGCCAAGACTAAATTGCATATGGCTGGGTCCAAACTGGGGTGTCATGTTGAACAAAACTACAATGTGACTGGGGTAAAAGTTTGATTTGTTCAGCATTTTGTCCATCATTTGGTCTTTTTACTTTTAGAAAGAAGACATTTTTCTGCTCTTAGCCCTGTGTGTCTGCAGCCTGTCACCAATACACGTCTGGGGTGGTTGAGAGCTGGACTTTGTGCATTCCCTCTAGACAGTCACACTTAATGAGAGCTAAGGTGTGACTTTGTGCCATCCACATCCTGATGGGCCTTCCTGGGCAGGATGGAAGGAAGGAGCCTTATACTAACACCTGAATAGGCTGTGTCCTATCCCCACACAAAGGACTGCTCAACACCCTTTAGTACGTCTGCAGTCAGGGGGGACCTCTGTGCACTTCGAAGCCTGCTTTGAAGTCTTGCTCACTTCAAAGGCACCACTGGGTATACGATTTGAACCTGTGACCCTACCACTTCAGTAAACTTCTGGACCTGTGGATACTCTACCAGGAAGAAGGGCTGCTTTGCTGCTGAAGGACTGCCACTCTGATGGACTGCTGCTATGGCAGTACTGCTTTCTTGCTGTGTTGACGTGCTGCCTGCTGCCTTCCTTGCCTGTTTGAGAAGGACTGGGCCCACATCACTTGAACCCAGAACCAGAGTGACTCCAAAGGCTTGCATGGCTTTTCAGCATTACATTTCAGTTCATTCTTTAAAAGTTCATATCTCCTGGTCTTCTTATTGTTTTTTTGTCATTTTGCTCTTGATTTGTACATTCAATTAAGCTTTATTTTTCTAACCAGGCGTGGGATCTTTTTGTGTGGTGTTTTCACTGCTTTACTGTTTGAAGTGTTGTACAAATACTTTACACATTCTCTCTTAAGTTAAGCCTAACTGCTCTGTGCCAAACCAGGGGGTGAGCACAGGTTAATTTAGGGTGTGTTTGTGACTTACCCTGACTAGGATTGTGGTTCCCTCTTGGACAGGGTACATACCTCGTCCACCCCGAAACGTTCCCATGGGATAACATTGAAGTTACCTGATTACATTTAATAAGCAGTAACTTCCAAATGGGAACAGGTAAACAGTTAATGTGTGGTGTCTTTGGAATTGTAGTGAAAACTCCTCATTTATGGTAAAGTCAGATTTTTTATTACAAAAGTGAAATTAACACTTTAGAAAGTTGGCATTTTCCTGCCTCTGGCGTTCAGTACTTGTAGCATGTCTCTGGGTCACAGGACTGGGTGTAGTTGACAGTTGGACTTTGTATATTCCTCCTAGAAAGCCACACACAGGAGGGAGTTTAGGTTTGCCTGGATGGGTCAACCAAGGCAGGATGGGAGGGCGAAGTAAGGCACAGCCCCACATACTCATGAATAGGCTGTATCCTGCCTTTAAACAAAGGATTGCATACTCCCTGTAGTTAGTCTAGAGCCAGGGCAGAGGAGGCTGGAAACCAGTGCACTACAAAGGGAAACATCTAGAAGTTTCTCCCACTTCAAAGGAGGCAGCAGGTATAAATACGGGACCTCAAACACCAACTCTTCAGAATACTTCTGAACCTGTGGAAGACTCTCCCAGGAAGAAGGACAAGGACTTCTATTCTGCTGGACTGCTGCCCTGTAGGACTGCCTGCCCTGCTATGCTGACCTGCTGCCCTGCTGTCCTCGGGTCTGGGTGAGAAGGACTAAACCTTCAACCTGTACCCAGGACCACCCTAGGGGCTCCAAAGGCCAAGTCTTTGTAACTAGTACCTGCACTCTTCAACTGTGAGTCCTACCCTGCCAAGTGGCACCACCCCAGTCCTGGACCCTTGGAAGTGGGCCTGAAAGTGCTCTGCCAGCCCATCTGTGGGTCCAGTAGAACTGACACATCTCCTTTGCTGTGCAGCACGAATTTTAGCAGAACTGACATATTGCCTTTGCTCTGAGGATTTTTACCCGCACCAGGTCTCTGCATTGCAGGCTCATAGCTCCTCGGAAGTGACACACATTCTCTGCTGCACAACGCATCCACAACACCGGACTTGCACCACATACCCTCATCGACGATGGCGCAGAAAGACGCTTTGCTGCCCCGCAGCTCCTTGTAACCAATGCATCACCTCGACTGTGCGATCCATCCCTGATGCCGGACTTCACATCTAAGCCCTCATTGGAAGGGTACTTGATGACGATGCAGGACCTCGCATCATCAGCAACACATTGGGCAATAAAGCTGTAGGCACTGTGAACACCGGGTCAGGAGCACTATAGCTCCAATGAGAGCTAACCTCTCACTAATGTCAGTACCTCCCTTATGATGTCAGCATCGCACTGCCCCCTGCATGTATGGTCAGTACTACTCTGGAAAGTAACTGCATGTGCTGGGACTGTTTCTCCCCTTCTCCTTCAGCTGCCCTCTTCTGCGGTCTCACGCTGCGGCGTTCTGCAGGGCCGCTGGGTGCTGTGATGGTAGGGCATCAGAAACAAAAAAACTACAGTGAATATCCTAGCGCATGGTGGCTACTGCAGCACTCATTTCCTCTGATTCTGGAAGCGTTACCAATGCAGATATTGGAAGCAGATACTGGAAGGTACTGTGACCCCAGCCTGGTTCTCTGATGATCGCATGTGGAGGGGATTCTGTAGGATCAGACAGAGTGCTACGGGGGTATTTCTGCAGGGCTGAGTACCATGGGAAATTCTCTGACTTGCTAAGTAGTCTTTGGAGGACAAGCTGGAGCTGATAGGTCAATTAGAATGTGTCTCTGATGCCTGCCTCAATGCTTCTGCAACATCTTGGAAGGAGACATAAAACGCTAAATAAGAGATTGAATGGTAGGAACCTGGCTGTTTCTTATCTTAATTTGTCCTCTGTTTTTGTTTCAGGTCCCCATTTTGATTTGTGTGGTTCTGTTTTCGCCCTGAAGAAGGTGGTTCTCCGTTCTTCGGAGTTGTTTCACCGAAACGCGCGTCGGCGTTTTACACAAGGGCCCCTCCCTCTTGACCCTCCATATTGGACTCAACATCTAGATATACTGTCTTCCTCTGAAATCCTTATTCCACCTAGATCTTTATACTCATTTGTGTCCTTGAGTATTGTTGTGAAGACTTTTTTGAGGGCTGGGTTCTTTGTTTTTACCACTTATTCAGCTCCAGCATAAACAGCACAGCTGTATATATTTTGATGAATGTGTGTGATTGGTTGTGAATGAATGCGTATATGATTAGACTTTTCTTTTTTCTCAAGTGGGAACCTGTGCTTTTTGAATTTGTCTCACTAAAAAGCCTTTAATGTATTATATCTATTTACATCGTTTATCTTAAGCAATGAAATAAATATTTGTATAAAATTCCAATTGAAGTTGGGTGTGTACCTATATATGTATGCATTTGTGTGTTCTTTTTCCTTTTGTGTGTCTCTAGCTTGCATCTAAAAATATTTATTGATACTGTGTACTTTTTTGATAAATAGGGTAGAGTTCTTTTCCTTTTGCTCTGAATTAGTTTCCCCATTGTCTCTACCTCTATTTTGGTTTTTGGGGCCCCCCTTCTGTTGATTGGCTCTTATCTTAATTTGACTTAGTAATCTTATAAGTCTTAAAAGCTAGATATCCTAAGCTTGAGGGACTGGAGTAGCACTACTTGAGTTTTTTGTAAGATATACTCCCCAATACTAGGACAACGTTCTCGAAGCAGTATAATTGCTTGTATTAAATCCAGGAATGACAGCAACAGAAATCCTGTCACTCTTCAAACAGATTTGCAAAAATCTAATTAACCTAACAAACTAATTGGCAGAATGGTATGACACGAAAGGCACAGAGTCTCCCCCGGGGGCCTGCTACATTTCCAGATGCAGGCAGAGGCATACAACATGTGAGACATGCCTATCCTGGCCGTTACAAATGATGATGGGTGTTTTCCTGAGGTTAGGCTGCAGGAGGAGTAACCTAACATATGACATCCAGCCTTTTCCCCCAGAAGTAAAACATATTATAAATATTGCAGATAGTGTAGCGCACAGGAGGCAGGGGGGCACAGCATCTTCACCTGAAAAATGCAATGACCTTATAGACCCCGGGGCTATAGAAACAAGCATTGGCATAGCCAATAGGTCTCGCCATTTGGACCTCATAAATATTTAGCCATGCAGCACATTATCCTGGGTGCTACATCATCTACTGCTACTTTATGTGCAGTGGTGAAAGGCCACACACACCAAAGGATGGGCTTCCATGCAAATTTTATGAATATATAATAAAGTTATGTGCACGTGTGCCATGTGAAAAAACGGTGGAATCGGGACACTCTGGGGTCTGGGCATGGAGACAGCAGAAGAGGGCATCGGGAATACTGTCTCTGTGACATCAGGAATTGTGAATTGTGAAGTCTGTCTGTGTGCAGAGAACGATGGTTGTAAGCGCATGAGGTAGGCCCCCATGTTTGGTTTTGGGGGTCTGAGAGCAGGTTCACTGTGTACATACTGTAAGGGTTTTTGTGCGAGAGCTCAGGCACTGTTTGTCTTTGTGAGAGGAAAATGGATGTAACTATCAGTGGTTCAGCAGGTCCAGTGGCACCAGGTCAGAGGTGCCCATTGCAACCAAATTGTACATGACAGACGCTGTTAGATATTCATGATCAACATCACACTGTATGTAGAGCACATGCAGCTTGATTGCAATGTGACTGTATGTAAAAACACATATAAACAAAGAATTAGTGCATCAGCAGTTCAGTGTGATAAAGAAAAAGTTCTCTCACCCTGAAGAACCACAGTCAGAAAGAGCAACGTGCGTTGACTGTTTTTGTTGGATCTTTAACCAAGAATAAAAAAAGAATATCGAAGCTGGCTTTGTGGACTTTATTGTGTATTGTTTTCATTGAACCGTGATTCAGAAACAAAGTTTAGATGTTTTTAACTTTACAACGAGGGACCAGTTGGGCCATTTTCCATCATTGCACCAGTGCCCATGGCACCCTTGCCCCTTGTTGAGAGCAGCGGTGTACACGTGTGTGCACATTACGGCGGCTCTGAGAGGCCTCAGTGCTACGTACAGGACTCTGTCATATACCGACCAGCAGGCAGAGCAGCACCAGGGGTGATTCATTCTTGAGAACTGGTGTATGCTCCCAGAGTGCGCTCTTCAGCGGCTGCCTGTGAAATGCCTGCCTGCCTCCCCAGGCTTGGCGAAATGTCGAAGAAAAAGCTAATTTCTGATCAGCCTGCTCCAAGAAGTGTCAGCTTGAAGGTGAAGCCATGCCCTGGGAGAGGGTGTGTGGGTGAGAAGGGTGGGGCGCTGCGGTGCGCTTTCTGTGGGCAGAAGAGAGGCCAGGTCTCTACCCTAATCCCTGCACTGGGGAGATATCCTGGGATTGAGAATGAGAAAGGGCCTGTGCAGGGATTACAGGATCCTCAGAATGAGGAAATACAAGGTGAGAGGGGAAGGAGATGCATACAAAGAAAGAGGAAGGAAAGGTATACTGACAGAGCAAATATTAAGAGAGGCAGAGAAAGGGAGGACATACAAATAAAGGGGAGGCAAGGGGTATATAGATGGCGAGATCTGAATATGCAAAGGAGGTGGGGTTATGTGGAGAGATTGGGTAGTGCAAAGATAAAGAAAAGGAAAGAGAAAACATATGAAAAGAGTGGAGGGAACAGGCAAATAACAAGCGCGGCCACGCGGCCGCGAAATTGAAAGCGACCCTTGGAAACATGATACAGAACAGATGACACCCTGCGTGTCCCTGCTCGCTCCCTCAAGCTGGAGGCCGCCACTGGCACAAGTTTTATGAAAGTCTGGAGTGATTCCAAGAGGCCCTCTCCTAGTGCAGTGCATGTGCACTGTGCTAGGCTCGACCTAAAAAGAGATGGATTGAGGACTATCGACTTGCAGACTGTGTCAATGCCCTGCTTTGTTGCTGGGGAGCCTGCATATTTTCTAACATCCTCTGTACCTCTGAGCCCAAGACTCAACAGTGCAAATAGGGGTGTTACTGTCCTCAAGAAACCTGTTCTCAGCCTCCTTTCAGGAGCAATCAAACCGATATATCACTGCACCTAGTCAACATAGTACTACAACAACAGGAAATGCAGAAGTCATAACTAAATCCTCCACTGCAAGCACTATCAATAAGGAGGAGAATGAGCTGCTGATATCGGAGGCCTGCCCTGGGGTTCCCTGGACTGAACGGCCACTAGAGCCCATGGGCTCCTCAGTTAAGAGCAGAGAAGCTAATTACCACGGATAATCTGGACTCGCCAGACATGGTTGCACTGTATGCACCTCGCAACATTGTCAATAACAGAGAAACAAAGATTCTCTTACCGAGGCGCAGTCTGCTGAATGAGGTGGTGGAGCGAAAAAGTCAAGTTACCTATTTGGTGGACTTTAAATCTCCCAGGAACCCCCTGCGGGTCCTGCATGTGAATCGCCTAAAGCCCCACTTTGAGAGGTCTGAAGTGGGCATGCTTCTTGCCACAGATGCAGGGATGGAGGAGGAGAGTGCGCCTCTTCCTGACCTCCTGTGTGCAGGGGAGAAGGATGGGTCAGTGGAGGGTGTGGTCCTCTCCACCACACTGACCCCAGAGCAGCAGAGAGATTGCCACCAGCTGTTGGGGCAATTTCCGGATTTATTTTCCCTGGTACCTGGTGTCACTGATTGGTGCGTTCATGAGGTAGACACCGGGGACAGTCCTCCTGTCAAGCACAAGGCTTACAGAGTGACTGACAGGGTAAGGGCCTGCATTAAGGAGGAGGTCTCCAAAATGTTTGCCCTGGGGGTGATTGAGTCCTATAGCAGCCCTTGGTCCAGCCCCGTGGTCTTGGTACCAAAGGCTGCAGCGCCTGGTGAACATCCAGAACTTAGGTTCTGTGTGGACTACCGAGGTCTCAATTCGGTCACGAGCACCGACGCGCACCCCATCCCCAGAGCTGATGAGCTTATAGATCGGTTGGGGGCTGCCCGGTACCTCAGCACGTTTGATCTAACGTCTGGGTACTGGCAGATCGCCTTAACTGATGGGGTAAAGGAGAGGTCAGCATTATCCACCCCAGATGGGCACTACCAGTTCCGTGTGATGCCCTTTGGAATGAAGAATGCCCCTGCCACCTTTCAGAGGTTGGTCAACCAGGGGTTGGCTGGGCTGGAGGATTTCAGTGCCGCCTACCTGGATGACATTGCAGTATTTAGTTCCTCATGGGAGGACCACTTACACCACCTCTAGGAAGTGTTGATGGCGCTGTGCAGAGCAGGCCTCACAATCAAGGCCAGTAAGTGCCAGATTGGGCAGTGGTCTGTGGTGTACTTAGGACACCAGGTAGGGAGTGGCCAGGTGGCACCTCTACAGCCCAAGATTGAAACCATCCTGGCTTGGGAGTCCCCAAGGACCCAGACCCAGGTGAGGGCCTTCCTAGGACTCACAGGTTATTACAGGAGGTTTTTCAAGGGGTATGGCAGCATTGTTGCCCCCTTGACTGAGCTGACTTCCAAGAAGCAGCCAAAGATTGTGAACTGGACTGACACCTGTCAGAAAGCTTTTGATGCCCTCAAGACTGCCATGTGTACAGCACCCGTACTCCAGGCGCCACCTTTGCTAAGGAATTTATTGTCCAGACAGACGCTTCAGAGCATGGGGTGGGGGCTGTTCTGTCACAGATGAATGAGGAGGGACTAGACCAACCTGTAGCCTTCATCAGTAGGAGGTTACTTCCACGGGAACAGAGGTGGAGTGCAATTGAGCGTGAGGCATTTGCTGTGGTCTGGGCACTGAAGAAGCTTAGACCATACCTGTTTGGGACTCACTTCTGGGTTCAGACAGACCACAGGCCCCTCAGATGGTTGATGCAGATGAGGGGTGAGAATCCCAAGTTGTTAAGGTGGTCAATTTCCCTACAGGGTATGGACTTTACGGTGGAACATCGCCCTGGTACAGAACACGCCAATGCTGATGGTCTGTCCAGATTTTTCCGCCTTAGTGATGAGAACTTCCAAGGGGATGGGTAGTTCTCCCTACATTTCAGCTGGAGGGGACGCATGTTAGACCTGGCACCATTGGCGCGAGTCTCCCTTCCATTTATCGCTGTGTCTCCTCTGTTTTTACTGGTTATAGATGTTCTGGGCGCTGTGCCACTGCCATTCAGTGCCACAGCGCGAATGCTCCCTTTGTAAAGATGACATGTGAATTGGTACATCCATGATTGACTTATTTGGTTTACCTGTTAGTCCCTAGTAGCGTGGCCCGTGGGTGCCCAGGGCTGGTAAACCGAATGCTGCTGGTGGGCCTGCAGCACTGGTTTGTGCCACCCACAGAAGCAGCTTATAAAGAGTGCAGTCCAGAACTGCCATCTTGGCTGTCAAGTGCACCCACTTCCCAGCCCCTAAACCTTCCCGTGGCATCCTGTAAGCCCCCCTTATGATAGGGCACATTGTATGTGTAAGGTAGGACATGCCCTGATGTATGTAGCATGTCCTAGTAGTGAATTACACCCAATTTCGTTTTTCACTACTGTAAGACTACCTGTTCTCCATAGGCCCGAATGGGAGGTCTGGGCTATTACATTCTATAGTCCTAACTGACCCACAGAACATGGTAGAAAAACGAGTTTAGTATGCCTGAGCTCAGAATATTAAAATGCATCTTTTAGTGAAGGTTATTTTTATATTCTGTGTTGAAAACTACCACTTTTAGAGTATATGTACTTTCTTGCCTAAGCCTTCCAGGTTGCTCTACTATGATGTGTATTGGCTGTCTGGTTTTGGAGGGGCAGGGCAGGCTGTGTCAGACCTTGGTTGAATAGAGAGATCTGCCTTGGAGTGAGGGGAGGGGTAGTTCCTGCACTTGAATACGGCTGTGCCTGGCAAGGTGAATGCTGGCTCCACGTCCCACTGTGCGTCTGAAGACAGACCCCCTCTTTCTGAAAGGATTGATGCAGCCTGGTAAACAAAGTGCTCCAGGGCTGGGCAGAACTGGTTCTGGCTGGGTTCAGAGACTTGTGACTCTTTAAAACAAAGACTTTTGGGGTATATAAATATCTGTGCTGAAACCCCTACAATGTGTATTGCTCCTGGACAACAAGAAGAACCTCTGTCCGTGTGACTACAAGAATCTGCAGGAGAAGGACTGTCCTTGTGCTTGTGTGCTGTTTCTGGGACTGGCCTGCAGTGGTTACTACTGGACTTGGAAGAAGAGGAAAAGGACATTGAAGGAACTTTTATTTTGTGGCTACAGCAATCACCCAGGGGCTAGAAGAGAGCTAGCCTCCTGCAGGAGTCTCAGGCACATCAGACTCCACCACCAGCCTCCTGTTTCCTCCCAGCGAGGATTTCTATCTGCAGGTGAGGCTCCTGTGAGTTCCAGGGCCTCTAGTTCTACTGCTGAGAAGAGAGTGCTGAAAATCGTCGCTTACCCCCGTTAGCGAGCCGCTGCAGCTGGTGAGCGTGAGAAAAATCGTCGCTCTGCTGTCGCCGAGCGCTCGCTAACCCCGAAGATTATCGCATCATCAGTCAGCGGGCCTGAGAACGCCCGCTATCCCAAAGATCGTCGCATCACCCGTCAGCGGGCCTGAAAATGCCCGCTATCCCGAAGTTCGTCGCAGCACCTGTCTGCGGGCCTGAAAACGCCCGCTATCCCGAAGATTGTCACATTGCTCGTTAGCGGGCCCCAAAGCGCTCGCTAACCCCAAATCATCGCATCAAGCTCATCGCAGCGCGGACGCTGAGTGTTCGCCATTTTCCCCGCATCGCATCAGGATCGTCGCTCCCTCGCGGAGCGCCATTTTCTTTCATCGCAGCAAGATCGCACACGCAGCAGGCTCGGTGCATCATCCTCCATTAGCAGCAAGGATTTTATCACATGACCGGCTTAGCGTGAAGAAGTTTGTCGCTTTCTCCTGCCCGCAACCCAGCGTATCATCCTCCCTTGCGGTAAGGATTCAACGCATCGCTGGTTAGCGTGAGGAAATTTATTGCTACAACTCCTTAGCGACATTTTTGTTGCTTTGCTACAGAATCCAGATACCTTGTGAGTAAAAGGGTCGCAGAGACCACTGCATTGAACTGAACATCATTTTGTGCACCTTGAACTATTTTTGCAGCATTTTTAAAGTAACCCTATTTTTCTAGTATTGTGGATTTTTACTGTTATTGGTCTTGTGATTAAGTTTATATAAATATACCTATTTTTTATAACTACTTGAGTGGTGTTGATTTGTAGTGTTCCTCATTGTATTACTGTGTATGGTCATAAATGCTTCACACACCGCCTCTGAGATAAGCCTAGCTGCTCGTGCTACGTTACCACAGGGTTGAGCAGGGGTTGTCAAAGGGTGTAGGCTGCTTACTCTGACTTAGGAAGAAGGGTCCCTACTTGGACAGTGGCCAGCCATTGCCAACTAGAGACCCCCATTTCTAACAGCCACCAACATGAGTAGCCCTGAAAAGGTATTCCAGACCTGCCACTACAGTGTCTGTGCTCAGTTTTAAAACTGCCATGTGCACTTGCCAGGCCCAAACCGTCCCTTTTCTTACATGTAAGGCACCCCTATGGTAGGCCCAAGGTACCCCCCTGGGCAGAGTGCAGTGTATGTCAAAGGTAGGACACGTACTGGTGTGTGTGACATGTCCTGGTAGTGAAATACTGCCAATTTCGTTTTTCACTATTGAAAGGCTATCTGTCTTATAGGATAGAATGGGAGATGCTTTGTAACATCTTACAAGTATAATATCCCCTTGGGAAAAGATAGAGGAATAAAGTTTAGGCTCTCTGAACTCAGAATTTAATAACACATCTTTTAGTAAAGATGTTTTTTTTAAATTGTGTATTTGAAAATGCCACTTTTAAAAAACAGGCATTTTCTTGTTTAACCATTCTGTGTGCCTCTGCCTGCTTGTGGATTGACTGTCTGGTTTTGGAGTGACAGAGGCTGGGTTTGTGCATTCACTGTAGAGAGCCACTGAGGGCGTTGAGGTATGCCTGGCCCTTCCTGGATGACTCAGAGCTGAGCTGAATGGGGCTTGGCGGCATTTAGAGTAGTGGATGGAGTTTTCCTTGCACCTGAATAGTGCCTGTCTCCCTTGCACAATGTTGTCTCCACCCCCTGTGGTCATACTGCAACAGTGAGGACAGAACTGTTTTGGACTGGGCTCAGAGGCCCTTGCACAAAAGGGAACAAAGACAAAATGGGGTATAAATAGTAGACCTTAAACCCCAGAACTTTAGATCACTTCTGGACCCTTGAATCCTTTTCCAAGGAGAAGAGATGGAAAGCTGTTAGGAGTACTGCCTCTTTGCTGTGTGCTGTGTGGGGTTGGCCTGCAGTTGATGTTTCTGCCAAGGAAAGGACAAAGACTGGAACTTTGCTGTGAACCTGCGTGAAGAAGAATCTCCAAGGACCTGAGTGTGCTGGCCTCCTGTTCTGAAGTCTCAGGGACACAAGGACAGCCAGGGAGCCAGCCTCGACCTCGGCACCGACGCCTCACCTCCACGATGCCTTGCATCGTCATAGAACTTGTTTCCAAGGTATTGTTTGTTTGGGGATCCGTGTGACTCTGTGCCCGACGCTGCACTCCTCGTGGTCGGTGCTGTACTTTGGATTTATTTCTGTCACGACGTCGCAATAGCCCCAGGAGGAGCTATTTGTGTGCTACAAGCTTTATTTTCGCAATAACTGCTCTAAAGTCATATCTTATTACCTGTATGTTGGATTTTTGTCATTTTGGTCTTGTTGCGTTTAGATAAAGATACTTTATTTTTCTAAACTAATGTGGTGTCCATTTGTGGTGTTATCACTGTATTTCTGTGTGTTTTGAGTACAAATACTTTACACATTGCCTTTGGGATAAGCCTGTCTGCTCGTGCCGAGCTACCCAGGGGGTGAGCAGGGGTCATCTAAAGTGTGTATCCTGACTGGAAGCAAGGGTCCCTATTTGGACAAAGGTACCTACCTCTGCCAACTAGAGACCCCCATTTCGAACAGCAGGCAACCTTTGTTCTTATTTCAACCCACGCTGCTCTTTCTTCCCTAAGTATATGCTTTATTGTTCTGATTATACTGAGCACTTACGCCTCTTTACAAAGGAATTTATCATGTTAAATCAAGAAACAGTTCATCCCTTTGTGGTTTGGGACGTATGGAAGACCTATTTTAGAGGGATCTCTTAATCATTTATTACACACATTTCTGAATTAGTTAGTGAAGAGGAGAAAGCCGTTAGAGGCCAGTTGAATAGCTTAACTCCAATCCATGTGTTACAAGTCTTAGCCCATTCAGCAGCCACCCAAGCAACACATCTGCAAATTATGGGCCTGTGAGGTCACATTTCTGCTCTCATTCTAGCTCGCATAAATAAAAAAGCCTTTCAAGCTCAAACTAGGATTTGTGAAATGGGAGAAATCAGGAAAATTGCTGACCTGCTTGTGTCAGTCTGACACGCCTAGAACTTTGATAAAACAAATTCAGGATCTTACAGGCAAGGTCTGCACCCATCCATCAGAGATCTCTTCTATCTGTATGGCATATTGTTGTAAGCTGTTTCAGGAGGAGCTGGACAGTAGTATTGCTGATATTAAGGACTACATGACTCCCCTAGATCTACTCAAACTAGATACTAGTGATAAAGATACGCTGGATATGGAGTTTTCAGCCAAGGAGCTTAGACAGGTGATTGCAAGCCTACCTTCAGGTAAAGTGCCAGGGCTAGTCTGCATTCCCTCTGAAGTACATAAAACGTCCTGCCCATAAATCCTTTCATTCCTGTTTGGAACTGCCAAAGGGAATTCAGGTCTCTGGTGAAGTTCCTTCTTCCTGGAATGAAGCTGTGATTACAATATTTCTTAAAAAGGATAAGGACTCCACAGATTGCAGTTAGTATCGGCCAATCTCAACACCAATTCTAAAGTATTCACAATGTTTCTGGCTAATTGGGTTAATAAGATTATACTCCAATTTGCATCCCCTGAACAAGATGGCTTCATTCCAGGGAAGGATACGACTTCTCACACCAATTTAATTACAGCTCTATTTGAACGTGCTAAGACTTTCCAGGAACCCCTGAATATTGTATTACTTGATGTTGAGAAAGCATTTGATTGTGTTTCTTGGAAGTTTCTCTTGGAATTACTGGTTCAATTTAATTTTAGCTCCAGATTTATTAATATGATCAAGGCTATTTACACGGTTCCAAAAGCCTAGATTAGTATAAATCAGGAGTTAACATCTTTTATCTCTATCTCGCATGGCAGTCTGTCAGGTTGCCCGCTTACTCCTGCTCTTTATGCATTATATATGGAGCTGTAAATTAGGCCATTGCGTAGAAGCATTCCAAGCAACCCATATCTGATTCTTGCTTCCCCTTGACAGTTTATGCAGACGATTGTTTAATTTTTTCACACTGCTCGGAACCTACAATTCAATGCACTGAACATTTAGCAGTAGAATTTGGCCAAGTGTCAGGGTACAGACTAAATACCCATAAAACACAGCTTACTCTTGTAGTGGGAGCAAGTAGTCACGGTCAAAGGTTGACATCTCAAGGTACCTGGGTATTATTTTGGAACCTACCATCAAGCAAAGCTATGAATTTAATTATTCTAGGCAGATACAATACCTCAGGTTATTCCTGGAGAAATGGATGCATTTACATATCTCCATAATAGGTCGTATTCACGTAATTAAAATGAATATTCTGCTGAAAATAATTACCTTGTTCGTGCATTACCTTTTTATGTTCCATATAGATATTTTAAAATGCTAGACTCTGCAGTTTCTAAATTTATAGGGAAAGGGAAGAAAGAGCGAAGATCCTTACAAAAGCTTAAAATTCCCAATAAGCAAAGGAAAGTGTATGGGCACTTCTTGACTGGTGTTTTCATTACTCGGCCATTATGACCAATCGCATTCGTATGATGTATGAATCTTACCTGTAACATTGGCTTCACACTATGGGGGTGATTACGGGTTTGAGGTTCCATAGGGCCGCCAAACCCAGCTGTGGCGCAGCGGCTACTGACGCACTGGAGGTCTGACCGCCTTACTATCAGTTCGCCAGTTGGACCGCCACAGGCCCGCTGCAAACTGCCGTTTCCTTACAGTGTTGCAGTGGTGTGAGGCAGTAATATGCTGGCGGTGCCATTGCACCAGCTGCAAGCATATTATGAGTTTCCTCACTGCCAGACTTTTCATGGTGGTGAGCCGCCATGAAGAGGTTGGTGGTGAGGGAACTAAGAGCTCCCTACAGAGCCCCCTGGTGCCTCTGGCCATGGGGATGCATGTAGGGGGGCATATGTTGTGCCCCCCCCCTGTGTGCGTGCACCCCATTTCCTGCATGGCATGGACTGAAGAGTCCATGCTGTGCAGGAATAGACTTTGGTACTACCATTGCGGTGCTTTTTCAAAGGCACTGCCATGGGACCACCAAAGGACTGCTCACCGGACGACGAGAAAACTCATGATCTGGCGGGCGGCTGGCAGTGGACTTTGGTGGTGTGGGAGCATCGCGGCGGCCCCACTCCCACATTGCCAAAGTCGTAATCAGGGGATATATCATTTGTGAAGGATCCCGGTTCTATACTTAAGTTTCAAAGCAGAGAATTCTTTAAAAAATTGAGACAGAAGACCACTTGTGCTTTGGATAAAATATGGAGCTATATGAGGAGGTCTTTGAATATCCCTTCCCCTCGTGCTTTTACTCCTTTGCAGAACAACCTGGACCTACCCGAGTGTTTCACTTCAGTCCATCTTGGTGCATGGAGAAACTCGGGTATTAAGTGTCTGGGGGATCTGACAGATAAGTTCATGGTAAAAGGTTTTGCAGATTTACAGGCTGAATTTGCTATACGTGGGGTGATTTTTTGAAGTACTTACAGATCCAAACACTACCAGCACGTTTCCTCTGACCCAACTTGATAGTGCACGAATGATGTTTGGTAAGTGCGTATATAGCATTTCGGTTAAATATTGCTGTCTTATGTAATCTATCTCAAATGATCTCTGAACATTGGTCAATAGGTGGACTCACAGACTAGGAAAGGAGGTTATGAAACATGAGCTTGCCTGCATTTTAGGGCATTTCTGTAAGGTCATCACTCCCACTAGGCTGAGAGGCGAGATTTATCGTACATTGTTCGATTTTTATATCAGCCTGACAAGCTGAATAAATGGTATAATTATTCATATAGCTGTCCCTGCTGTTCAGTGGAAGCAGCTGATCCTATTCATATGTTACTCACCTGTTTTAAATTGTCATCATTTTGGTCCTAGGTAGAGCAGCAAATATTGTGGTTTCAAACTTCTCGAATGATAAATTCCCTATGGATGACGCTACTGGGTATAGGTACTTCCGACTGGGTCCTATATGTTCTTTCACTGGTTAGGCTAATTATTGCAAGAAACTGGAAATTAGGGGTGGGTGCTGGCAGTGAACTCTGCTCCGCCACTGGAGTTTGCGGAGTTTCACTAGTTTGGCAAAAAACTGCCCACCCCTAATTACTACTTCAGGTGCAGACTGACTTGGAATATGCTTGCCAGTTGATAATTGGACAGGCAAGCTAGATAACATTGATTTTTGGCCCAATCAGCTTCATTGTGACTACTATAGTGTCTGCTCTGCCTAGAGCCACCCGGACTGTGTAGCCATGTCACATACATGACGTGGTTTGCTCTGCCCCTCGCTCTTGAACTCCTCTGTTCCACTACTGGGCCTTTATCCTTACCTGTGCTTCTGCGGCAGAGTGCCACTTTTCAGCACGTGGATGGGGCCAAATGGACAGCTTATCTTCCCGTAATCTAGCCTAGGCCCTTTCTGTCTCTCAGGGTCAATGAAAGAACAGTGGGTATGTCTTGTTGACTCCTCCTGCCAATTGTGCACTCATCAAACTGCTCTCATGACCCCGCCCATCCCGCTGTTTTGTGGTTACAGATGAGGTTAGTTGGTTGACGCTTGTTTGGGCTGAGCAGACGCCTCAACAATTCAAATCTTGCATACGCCTGATTTAAGCACTTTCAGAGTGTAGGAGGAGCTGTTGAGATCCTGAATAGGGTGGACCAGTACTCTCCATTGAATTCCACAAATTTTTAATGCAGCTCCACAGAATTCTGCATAGTGCAACTCTGCAAATTCCACCCACCCCTACTGCAAACCCGCTCTCCCACCAAAATTTGATGAGAGGTGGAAAGAGGTTGTGACTGCGTATGAACTAGAATGCCGGGTAGCTGAGGTTAGAGAATCTGTGGTGAAATACCTTAGTGTCTGGGCTGATTTAAGAAAGTATATTGAGCAACTGTAGAGACTGTTGTACACTCTGCTTAAGCAGACAGCTGGTTGTTTACTGACTTAATGAATTTTGCTATGTGTTTTTATTAGATGATTTAGATAATGTATGAGTTTAATGATATATCTGAATGCTTTTACGGTTTTTAATCTTTGCTATACATCCAAAACTGATATTTTGAAATTTACTGTTTGCACACTTAATAAAAAAAAAATTCTAAAAGGAACTGACGCATCACCTCGACTGCGCAACACATCCTCAACATGCTACTCATAATACTCTGGAACCAGTATTTAAAGTACTCTTGCTCAGGGGGCCTACCTGACTCTCTGTAGCCGGCTGCGCTGCATCTTGATCAGTCTGAACTTGCGACTTTGTCTTGGTCCAGGGCAACCATATATCCATGGATCACTGACATAATATTGAAGCATACACTATCAACACACAAAAATGTCAGAAATTAAATATCAATAACAAAAACATCGACTTCCTAGACTTAAATATTAAAACAACAAATATCAAGAACAGAAATATCATTGTTAAAATTAATTTTAATCAGTTTAAAAAAAAAAAAATATCTCAAACAAATTTATCGTTTCCTTTAACTAAACATATAATATATCAAAAATATCAATTCACACAATATCGACTGCAATATTATCACCAAAATAATTAAACAAAATAATTTAGAAATGTATATATAAAACCATTTTTGGAAATAAACCTAAAACATTTTATACAAGTTTAAATTAACTATAAATATATTACATCAATTGTATACCTAAACATTCTAACAATACAATCTCAAAAATATAACCATTATCTACAAATATCTAATCAACAACCTAAATATTCATAAATATAAATAAATGTATATTCAAAACTATCAAACAATGTATCATACATTAAAAATAAATCCTAAATTAGCGTTTAACATAGAAGGACATAGCTGATATTTTTTTTCTACATTAAACCTACCTATAAAATAAAATTATAAACAACTTTAAACAATTAAATCAACAATATAAAATGCACACTAATTTGAACAGCTAAATACTTAAAAAATGACAAATGCTGCAAGACACGGAAACTCTGCTGGATTTTCTCACCTGACCAGTAAAGAAAAAATATATGCATCTCAACAACTACCTAACCAAGTAAGTACACTTATAAATGAACTAAAACAACTTGTCAATAAACCTAAAAACATAAAATAACAATTAATTAATAAAAAAACTCTCACATTTCTATCTCTTTACATAGACTTCCTAAAAGATAAAATTACAACTTGAACGAGCAATAAACTGCCAGAAAAGAAAATATGACTCCCACATGCCATCAAAGCATAATAAGAAAGTGAGTATACATAAACTATTACAAAACTGTAAACTCACCCAAATAGCAAGTAAAAGTAAACCTAACGATCTCAGCCTCTACAAACTACCATCTAATTAATATTTAAAATTAAGTTACTGATTTTTTCCTCAAACAGAAGAGAAAGTACCTGCTCCACATTAGAAAAGACCCAATAGAAACGCTGCAAAACCGTGTGAAACATATTAACAGAACATACATGTAAGTATACAAAATAGAAGTAGTTGCATCTTTTACATGTAAATAACAAGTTTAAAACTTTAAAATATTGCATATTTTTATACTATTACATTACTTTCAGATACAATGACAACGGCAGCAAAGTACATAACATCACAGAAAGAAAAGCATTTACTAAATCATATTGGCTACACTTACAGCCAAGAAAGTGCATCAATAGAAAATATAAATTGGAAATGTACCAAATATTATTCTAATGCATACTGTTGGAAGAAAACTACAAAAGATGATGATGAAATTCATATAAGAGAGCACAACCCCCGCCTCCAAAAAATGAGACAGAAATAGCAGTCAGTAAGGGATATATTGCAGCAAATAAGAGCTGCAAACACTAGTTCCCAGGAACCAACAACCAAAATCCTTAAAGATATACTGCCTGATGTCCCCAAACCCATCACAGGCCAATTACCACCTACTCCTTAAAATGTTTAATTGCACAAACTAAAAAAGACACCAGTGATACTCCTCCTGCCCCTAGAAGATATCTAGGCATACAAATACCTGAACATATAACTATGACACATAATGAAGAACCTTTCCTTCTACATGACATCCTAAATAATGGAAAATGAATCCTAATATTCTCTATAGCAAATAAATCTTAGCACTGGAGGATGAATGGGACTGTCAAAATGTTTCCCAAATCATTCACTCAGATATACACCATACATGGTGAATATCAAAATAAAAATATCCCTTTTCTATATGTCCTACTACCAAATAAACAAAGCAGCATTTGCCACGACCTCTTAACCCCTTGTGTGCCACGCCCTTTCCCCGCCCTGTGCCGGGCGTTGCATTAGCGGGCGGGGTTCATGACGAGCAGGACTCGTCATGGGCACAGCGCAACCGCGGCCCATGACGAGTCCAGCTCGTCGTGGGCACAGAAGGGGTTAAACCACATTAAACAGGAAACAAATAACTACTACCCCTACAAAATATTCATAGACTTTGAGCAAGACATGATTCAAACCATTTAAAAAATGTACCCACACACAGCCATGCAAAGATGTTACTATCATTGTAATCAAATCATGTGGAGACACCTTCAACAATCTGCACTAAGTGCAGAGTTTTCAACAACCAGCCAGTTCCCATTTGGAACAAACAAAATCATAACTTTAGCCAATGTGCATGTCAGAGAGGAGGTCAACCACTATGATTCGCTAATAGGATGCCCTTTCTACCAACAAAATAAAGACAAACTAAACCTCCTAATGGATTATTTTTAAGACTCAAGGGTGGGTAGACTGCATCGCTTCTGACACAGACGCCAACCCAAATTCCAAATACCATGGTGGAATGTCTATGACAGTACCTCGGCACAGGAAACCAAAGCAACGCAAAACCCAGCCTACACTAAATTTATAGAAACATTACAAAAACAGCAAAGCTACCAACAACTATGAATGGAGCAATCTGTTAGCCAAATTGCCTTTAAACTTAACAAACAAACCAAAATTAGTATGACATGCTAATATTTAAAGTCAAAATGTACATAAATAACAAAGGAGTAGATTACTTGGAAATAATAGCCAAAAGCATATTAGAAAATAAATATAATATCACATTTCCCATCAAAAGAAAATGAAATAAATATAACTTACTGTTCTGCAGCTGCAGATCTTCCTCTGTATCCAAATCATCAAAAATAGTAATCCACCAAAAAAGGGAAGAATATTGTCCATAAAGCACCCCAAACTATGCAAAAATAAAACAAATCCAAAGGAAATCTCTTGAAGTAATCCGAAGGATCTAGGAACCACAAAATTCTGAAACAATGTTTAAAATAATAAACGCTACAGAATAGGAAATCAAAGTAAATGGCATTGGTTAATTATAAGCCAAATTGAGTTCCTTCAGAAAAAAGGAAACTCCCAAAGCCCATAGGACACGTTTGAAGACAAAAACCTGTAAAGTACAAAAACCGACCCGCAAAACAAAATATATTCCCCAAACTACATTTACATCACACTTAACCATCAAGATATAAATAACATAACACAGTTTAACATAACAAAGCGATACATTACTAATATAGTGTACAAAAACCCCAAACTACTAACTAGTGAAATACACTATTGTTTATACATCTAAATATAATAAAATGCCACAAAAAACACCATAACTAACTTTGAAGATCTGCCCCCCAGTACCCTATTACAATCAAAACCCCCCAAAAATACTTTAAAGGGAGTTACCTGTTCTGACGACCAGCAGCACCTTACCGTGACCTGGTTCTAGGAAAAAAGACTAAAAATAACACAAATACATTACAAAATAGAAGCTAGTGGTTAAAGAAATGCAGCTAAATGTAAATTAAAAAAAGACTATTGCCCCACAGAAATGAATGTGAAATAATGTAAAAATGTTGAATAAATGTATTAAAAAACATAACAAATTATTAAAAACGTAAAACATGTCACAGAAATGTTGTGAAAAATGTTACAAAATCATAAAGTACAAATTAAATCTTATCATTAAATATATACATTATTTAATATCCTGCCACCTGAGATTATGCTTATCCAGGTCATCCGGGAACTCCTCCAACAGACAGCCATATAATTGTGGAATTGAGGGGCTTGTATCCTTTATTAATATTTCCATTAAGGGGACCTGTGCAGCTCCCTCGGCATTACCCAGAGAGGTCCTGAGCCCCCGGGGGGGGACCGTACATCAGTCATCTGGGTCTGTTGCTGGGCTGGGAGCCCCCTGTGGGTGCGGCGCTGCTCCTCTTTACCCTGTGGAGACCGGGGACCCTCATATCCATCGCCCTGAATAGGCCACTGGCTGTACTTTCTCCATGACGGCGGTTTGTCTCCCACTGGCAAGAGTGTTCCCTTCATTGAGCGTGGTGACGCCCTGATCGACGACAGTGGGACCCCCTCCTGGAAAGGGTCGCACGGAGTGGTGCTGTTGGTGACTCCAGGGCCTTGGGGGGCTCACAGGCCTGCGGTACGGATTGGCGGAGTCTGCGTGGCGGTGCTGGGCCTAGCTGAGATGTGGCGCTGGCTACCGGGCTGCATTGCCTTGATGCCGGCTGGTGTCTTGGCTTGGGGCCTCCTGGCTCTGGGCCTTTTTTCTGCTGGTTGGTTCTATGGCCTGGACTGTTCTTCTATGAGGTACTGGGGGCTCCCTCACATCTAGTGGCCTAAATCTCCCGCTCTGGGGCCGGCGTGGGCCTGTCTTGCTGCTTGTGGCAGTACAGCTGTGGGCCCTATGATTGTTTTGCTAGCCCGATAGCCCGTGATATCGAGGCCTACGCTTGCTGATCAGTGGTGCCTGCCTATATAATCCGCTACTGGGATATAGCCCCTTTCCTGGAGTGGGCCTTGGGGCCAGTGGTGGTGGGACACATGCTACATGTGGGTGACCCCCTGCATGTGACCCGCGACCTGGTATGCATACACCCAACACGCCAGCAATAATGGGCAGGGGTAAGACAAAATGCACCTCTGGATCCGGGAGGACTGGGTCACTCTCACCACACTCTGAACACTCCTCAGGCCGTTCCCGCTACTCTGATGACGGAGCCATATCCAACCCTCCGGAGGATAAGTTGGAAGTGATCTTAAAAGAAATACAAGATTCCCGAAAAGCACTAGAGAACCAATTGGGCTCAATCTCTGTGTAGCTCAAACTCCTCAAAGCCGACCATGGAAAGTTAGCAGATAAAGTTAAGTCTGCGGAACAAACTCTGGAAACAGTGGTACCGCAAGTAGCTGCTCATGACGAACAACTTAGTCAAATGCGCCAGCAAATCGACTCCCTCCAGGCCCATGCAGACGATGCGGAAGGTCAGGCCCGGCTAAAAATGTTAGAATTGTTGGACTGCCCGAAGGAACAGAAGGCCCTTATATCGAAAACTTTCTGAAAACGAGTGTGGCATCAACAGGCCTGTCTGCCCATTTTATAGTCGAACGGGCCCATCGTGTACCTACACGCCGTCTAATTCCTGGCACAAACCCCCGTCCAGTGCTGGCCAGAATCTTAAATTACAGGGACCGGGATCATCTGCTGCAGGCGGCCCGCGACAATGGCCCACTGCAAATCGACAATTTGAGAATATCTATCTTCCCTGACTGTACACTGGCTGTACAGCGTAAATGCTTTTGATTTCTGGAGGTCAAGGCCTGCACTGCGGGCCACACCTTTGCATTGCTATTCCCGGCAAAACTGAAAGTTATATACAATCAGCGATCGCTATTTTTTTATTCACCCAAAGAAGCCTGGGACTGGCTCAACAAAACCTTTCCAGATGTTTTACCTGCAAGGCGGATGGACTCCACACAGCCGAAGTCACAGCCTGTTCCCCGGAGACATAGAAAGGGTCTCACGATGCAGAGCACGGGTTCCAGTTCTCACCCTCAGCAACAGGTGTTGGAGGGTAGGCAAGAAGCTCTTTGATCTGCCATGGCCTTCCGCCCACCTCACCTGCCTATCAGCACCAGTCCTTCAGTTGAGGCCAACTCGGACTCTGAATCAGTTGGTGGTGCCCCACTTTTCCCTTCTGTGTCTACGCAGCAGAGTAACGATCCTGAAGAACCAGAACCTTTTGGACCTGGTGGCGCAGGGTACGCCCTCTGTCTTCGGAGTTCACCTGCTTCGCTACACAGAGACACGGGACACTCTGTCGGCATTAGAAGATTGGATTTATTTAGCTGCAGCTAGTACAGTTATCCTAGAAGTACACAAAGTAGGTTCTCAGGAGACTGCCACTTCACTCTGTGGCGCATCAGATTAAATACTATACAATACATAATTATTAACGAGACACACTCCCCAAGCATAGAAGAAAAGAGCCAATAGGGTAAGTGGAAAAACAAAGTGGAACCAATAAGAAAGGTTCGAAAACAGAAATATCAGATGACTCGAAGAGACCTCTCCTCCAACTGTATTTGTCAACCCACTCCCGAACTAATTCATTAACAGATTATAACTAATTTGCAGGTGGTGAGATATGCTTGTGTGTATTAGAGGACAGTTGTGACACGAGAGAATGCTAGCAGGAGACAGTGAAGGCCAGTTGATAGGATATGATCAGGAAAGAATAGTGTGAGTCTACAGATAGTTGAAACAGGGATTAGGAAAGCCAGACAAGGATTAGTGTACTCGGCTAGTCCAAACACCAGCTTCGCAAATAAGGCCGAGGACGTATTTCGACACCAAGCTACGGGAAAAGCAGAATAGACTTCGTTCGCCGTGCTGCCTGAGTGATGGCAACACAGAATGGCGGCGGGTCACAAAATGGCGGGTCGATTCGATCGTGATCGAAAATCGAAGTTCCTCAGACCCTCCTTTTGCCAGAACTCAGGCAAGATAGACTCACGTTAATCTGAGTCCACGTCAATAGCCATGAGATCATCGAGCTGTTGCTGTAAAATCATCCTTATGTTTTCTGTTACTTGAGGTTTGGGTTTTGGGATGCACATAGTAGCACAAAGATCACAGATAGCGGGACCACAGTGCATACAAAGGCAACAAGAAAACACAATAGTCAAGATTATTCCAAGGAATGTCAATGCTTTCCAGCCCCATTTAGACAGTAGTCCCCAAAACCATTCCGTTAAAGACCAATCTCCTTCGTCCTGATGAATAGACTCGGAGATTATGTGCAACTTGGAGATAGCTTGGTATACTGTTGGAGCGTCATTAGGAATGAAAATACAACAGCTTGACCCGATCAATTTACATACTCCACCACGATCGGCAAGAATAAAGTCTAAGGCAACTCGATTTTGCAAGGTCATAAGACGATCCGCCTGTAGTTGCGCCGTGATATTACTTAAGGCTCCTACAGTGATTTCTATTGTAGTCTCTACGACACGGACCAGTTGCCTTATATTTCTGCTGTTGGCCATTGGACCCCAGAAGGGAAGAAAACCTTTAAGGAAATCTCCTCCTTCTTGTCCCGCGGTGTCTTTTGAGTCAATGATTCCTCGGCTGAGACGGGTTCGGTGATAATTGGCAGAAGCAGTGTAAGTAGGAGGAAGAAGGAAAGCTATGGAGCAGGTACCAGAGAAACCAGTTGGTAACCAGGTATAAGCTCTATCATAGCAAATGAAATAGGTGCCTTGAGACGGTACTAGAGGAGGCGAGTTTGGAGAGGAATAAATGTACGTGTAGGAACAGTTACTCTTTTGTGCTGTGTCAGAAGAACGATCGTTTATTTTTAAACAGAAATTACCTTGATGCGGTATAGTCCAGATTGGCGAAGATTTTCCCTTTCCTACTTTATTATTAAGACTCGACATGTATTGGGTGACGTTCCAATTGGTGTATGCTTTTCTTTCGTCAATGGAAATCTTGCTGTTCTCCATGATTTTAGCCATAACTACCATACCCTTAATCAAGGAGCTATGACTAAAATCCGGATAATTAATTTGTGAAGTAACAGACCGTCTGAATTTGCTTTGATATGCATTAGAGAAAATAACGAAGAATGCCCAAGCAGAACCCTCATAGGAAAAAGGAAGAACTAGATATGGCATTCCTTTCTCGGTGGTATGTGGCATAAGACCACATACCCAACAATCAGTTGTGTTAACCACTAATTGATGTTGGTGTAATAGTTGGATAAAGGATTTGTTGTAATACTCGGTTCTTCTGACAAGTTCATGTGAAGGAAAAGTATGAAAGAGGTGTGGAGAGATAGTAGAAGAAGGCAAAGAGGAAGAAGGGGAGGTATTTCTTGGCTGCAAAACATAAACTATCCAACCAATAATCGCCAAAGCAATACATAATGATATAAAAACACATAGAGTTATACTAAAACGACTGTACATTATTTTACAAGATGCTTTCTTCATTTCATTTCTTCTCTCTTTATTACTTGGTGTAGTTTCCATTTTTACTAGTGGATGCTCACGGCAATCTTCCTCAATCACTGAAGTCACGATGCTCTACCGTCCTATGACACTGAGGATCCTGAAGACCTATTGTCACTACTCAGGTCGTGACCTAGACTCCTACCGTGACCCTGCAACCTAAACAGAACACTACACAAGGGAGAAGAAAGTCCTAATTGTTCTTTTGTCTGGGCCTAAGGTTGTAGCGCTCCTTCCCCAGAATACTCTGGTCTCGAAACAATGTTCTTGCCTCAGTCGTATTCAAGCGATGATGCGATGGAATTGCTTCTTGTAAAATGTCGTCGTCCTCTTTTTCAGACAATGTCCCATTCAGGTATGCATCGCTAAAGGGTACAAATCGTGGAACTGTTTCGCCTTCACAGTCACCAACCCCTCTACGAACCCACTGATCAAAAGGCAAAGGTACTTTCTTGCAATGCACACCGTGAATCCAATTTTTCTTTCCTTCAACTTTAACTGCTGTCCTTGTCGTTAGTAGGGCCATTCGGGGCTCCCGCCATCTGGGTTCCAAATTCTTATTCTTCTGAAAGTTTCGGGTGCAGACCCAGTCACCTGGTCGGATGGAATGACCTAGGTCTGTGGAAGCCTCCGGCAAAGCACTCTGAATCTGTCGATGAAGGACATGCAATTTAGTTGTAAGGTCATGCAGATAGTCAATCAACATTGGATAGGGCAAGTCTGAAAACATTTTAGGACGAGGTATTCCCCATACGTTCTCAAACAAATAAGGGGAAAGGGGGGGGGCTTAACAATAATAAACTAGCTTATTATTATCGTAGGTCCAGCATACATGCCCATCAATCAGTATAAACAAAAGGGTATGCAGTTCCTAAGGTTAGCGCAGTGTGTGTTAGAATCACTCCAGGTACCAGGGTGATGTTGTGAAAACAATAAGATGGATAGGAGTGAATAGTACTCCTTCTGGAAAAGAAGACCCTCACACACCCAACAAGCGGGTGTCTTGCTTCATCACCGGGTCTTTGCTCCTTATCGGGCCGGCGGTGCAATGCCCGATCAGGCACCCAATGGGGCCTTCCTGTCGGAGATCTTTATTTCCAAACGCCGATGAGTGAGGTGTGTGGGGGGAAAAGGTTAGTTATGATAAATGGTGTAGGTGTAAGTGAAGTGAAAGGTAAGTGTACTAAAACAGGGGTAGGTGATCCACTTCAAACAATTTTAATAAAGTATGGTCACCACCCTGATTAAAATCAAATAATCCGCACATCTCTCACCATTAGGTATGTGAGTAAAACGTGCTAAAAGGATAAAGAGGTCGACATGTTTCTTGCCTTGTATTATATTAAATGGCAATTCTTCAGGACCAATAAACAAGCATATACGGCTACCTGCACCTTTTTGGTGGTGGCCACAACCTCTAGGAGGTATCAGTGGTGGACACACGTACAGCACCCTAAAAACGTGTGGTACCGTGAATAACAAGAACACACAACCTGTGGAAGAAACAGAAAGTTAAAAATAAAAACATTTGTCATAATAAACAATCCGAGGCATCAGGTTCACTTGAGACAATAGGTGATGTCAGACATAAAACCGTGGCATGCGTCGATTGTGAGCAAATATTTGTAGGACTTATTCAAGGCTGTCAGCATTAAATTAATTACATGCCACCTCAAAGACCAACCCCAGCGAGGTTGCATCGGTTTATCGAGAGCAGTATCGCATCAACTCACCCTCTTAGGCTGTGGAGAATATGTGGCCAGGGTAGGGAGGCACTAAATTTTAGTGTCTTAAAGGATGAGAGTAGATAAAAAACAAACAACAGATACGTGAGATAAATATACATCAAATACAACCATTGTGAGTTGTAGAGACCTATGTAGCTGGGGGCCTGATGGTATAGTAGGGCATGAAAGAATTCGATCTGTAACCCAGTCCCACGAGGGCAAAAGGTGGCTTGAATGGTAAAAAACGCATGATCAAAGAAGTAAGTATGCGTGTATCTATAACGATATAGTACTAATCAAAATGATTGCCTAAACCAGTCATCCTGCACGTCAGCACATATAAATGGCAAGTAAAAATGTATGTGATCTGGTCTCAACGTAGGTCAGTGAGACATGAAGATAACAACCATACCTAGCGCAATTATCTTGCAAAGTCCAGCCAGTCTCTCCTGATCATTACTCTGCCAAACAAAACTTGGTAATGCGTAATCATCCTCATGAATGGACGAAACAACTAATAAAATACTCACGATTTCGTTGTGGAAGAGTTACCGTGTACCTAAGACCCCGCCAGCCGCTCAAGTCTGGTGATTGTCCGCTCGACTCGCTCTTAGTAATGAGAGCAGGTCGGCGTACAGCGCGAGTGCGTGTAAGGCGGTCGCTTCCGGTAGAGGCGTGGCCACGTCTCAACCACTAGGCCGCTAACCACAGTGTGTGTCAGTCGGAAGGGGATGCATCGAGGTTGCTATGGAAACTCGTTCGCGAAGGGAAGATCCCTGTCGCTCGAGTGCATGTAAGGCGGTCGTATCCGTTGGAGGTGTGGCCGCGTATCACCCACTAGGCCGCTACCCTCAGTGTGTGTCAGTCAGAAGGGAATGCAAAGTGGTTGCTATAGAAACTCGTGTGCGAAGGGAAGATCCCTGTCGCTCGAGTAAAGGTCGATTACCGGAAAAATAATCTTATAGCACATGGCTCAATATAAGGAACCCCTGATTAAATAAATGTGTCCACGGAGGCGCTAATGGACTACAGACCTCAGTTGGTGTCAAACAAGAGGTAGTGCATATACAAGCATTATGGAGGTTCGTGCGCGGGGAGGTCAACCCTGTTGCTCGAGTAAAGATAAAGAAACCAGCAATATGGTAATCTTACGGCAAACGGCTCAATGGAGAACTCCCATGGTGCAACAGATGGCAACAATATTAATGCCATGAGCCAGCAATTGTTGTGAGGTGCGCTAAAACAATCTCAACAAGTATGCCTATTAATGAGGGGTTCAGGCTCATAAAATAATGAAAGTCATAGGAGATAGTCGCCTAACTCAAGTAAGCATGCTCCACGGAATATCCTCATTGAGGCCAGTTACATCAGCAGCCAATCTTAGGACCCAACGTTGTTCGAGTCTAAAGAGGGCTTTTTTTGACATGTGGGGGTGGGATTCTAAAACCCCCCATTGGAATGAGGTGGGAGCATGTCGTTCCAAGTTGTAATGGGTCGTCATTTTGGTGTTTGTTTTAGCGCATCTGAAACTACTTTTATGTTCCAGCATGCGAGTCTTAACTGCACGCGTAGTCATGCCTATATACGGTAAGCCACATGGGCAAGTCATCATATAAATGCAATTTGTTGAGTTGCAATTGGTATGTCTGTGAATTTTCCAGGTTACGCCATTAGTGAATGTCAACTCTTTACTAATGCGTGTCTGAGGACACATAGAGCACGACCCGCAGGGGTAATGACCCTTAACTGGAGGCAAATCCCACAGCATTCTTTGAGACCCAAGGACTGATTTCTTGGGTCTAGTATGTATTAGTAAGTCCTTCAGATTACTAGTACGCTTGAATGCGAACCTGGGGGTTTCCAAATCTAGATCTCCAGTGTTGAGAATACCCCAGTGTTTTTTGATGATCGCCTTGATCCTATTAGAGTCGGGAGTGAAGGTGGTGACACAAGTTAAGGATTGATCGGGTTCCTTAATGTTGACATCTAACAGACTCTCTCTGTTGTTATTTCTTGCTCGTTTGCGAGCACGTGACACAACCTGTGTGGGATAGTCTCGCTTGATCAAATCATTCATAAGAGTCGCAGACTCTTTCTGATAGTCTGCCACAGAACTGCAATTCCTTCTGATACGCAGAAATTGTCCAAAAGGCAGATTTTCCCTCAAAGACTTGGGATGATAACTGCTGAATAAGAGGAGACTATTCCTATCTGTAGGTTTACGATACAGACTCGTAGAGATCTTGTCTCCTTCAAGTCGGATGAGTAAATCCAGGAAGGGAACTTCTGTGTCAGAGATGGTATGGGTAAATCTCAAATAGGGATTTAATGTATTGATCCAAGTACAGAATTCTGTACATTTCGTGTAATCTCCTTTCCACAGGATCAGGATGTCGTCAATAAATCTTTCCCATACGTTGGCCGGACGGCCAAACACCACTTCGTAAGGGCTAAGTCCCAGACGAGAGTGTACTGCAGTTCTGGTGGATAGCAGAGCTAACGGCAAAGCATCAGGCCAATTAAGTCCCGTACTTGCTTGAATCTACGCTAACTTCAACTTCAGAGTTCCATTGTAAAATTCTACTAAACCCGCTGACTGTGGATGATTTGCCGCGTGGATCTTTTGCTTGATTCCAAGACCTGCACAAACTTTCTGCATGACTTGGCCAACAAATTCGCTCCCATTGTCAAGCCAGACAATGCGCGGCAATCCAAACCTGGGAAAGAACTCTTTTAGAAGAATTTTAGCTGTGGATAAAGCTGTGTTATCTTTCAAAGGGTATGCTTCTATCCACCTCGAAAAGGCACATACTACCACCAGAACATATTTGAGGTTGTTGCATCGATCCATGTGAATGTAATCGATTTGCAACACTTCAAATGGGTATGTTGGAGGAGCAAAGTGACCTGCTGGAGTGGGGGTTCCCTTTCCTGGATTGTACATCAGACAAACAATACAATGCTGTTGGAAGGCGTTCCCCGGGGAGGCTACGGAATGCGGTCCCGACCACCCGGAGGCCCACCTTACCCAGAGTTAGGCCGAGCAAGAGCGGGGAGGCCCTTCCTGGAAGGGTCTCGTACCTAGGATCGCACACGCTGCGCTTACTCTCTCTTCGGATAGAGGGACACCACACAGTAATTCGTTGTAAGACAATATGCTTTTATCGGTAGTTGTCAGGGATCTTTATGATCCGGCAGGTAGGTGCAGAATTAATGCCACAAGCGGCAGCGATCTCGTGATGAGGGAAAAAGGGGTAGCGGGACAGTCTTTGAATCAGTGTCTCTGCGAGGTATCCGGCGCACAGCTCTCAATCCTCGAGCTGAGGGGATGTTGCTTCTCTCGGCAATCTCTGCCGGTTCTCTTGGAGGAGCGGGCCGCGAGTCACTCAGCAGGCACCGGAGGTTCGTAGTTCGGGGAGCCGCGACGGCGTCAGCAGGGCTCGGATGGTTCAGAGTTCGGGGAGCTGCGACAGCGTCAGCAGGGCTCAGATGGTTCAGAGTTCGGGGAGCCGCGACAGCGTCAGCAGGGCTCGGATGGTTCAGAGTTCGGGGAGCCGCGACAGCGTCAGCAGGGCTCAGATGGTTCAGAGTTCGGGGAGCCGCGACAGCGTCAGCAGGGCTCAGATGGTTCAGAGTTCGGGTAGCGTTCTTCGGTTCGGTGAGCGATCAAGCCGCGACCAGGTCAGCAGGCTCTCGTCATTCCAGGTCTTCTCTGCTCTCGTCCCTTAAGCACCCCTTGTTATACTTTCCCTCCTCTTTGAAGTCCGGAGTCCTCGCGGAGAGGGTCTGGTGCCTGGGGGGCGGTGTGTCGGGGTTTCCTGTCGCTCGGCCCTTTGATCTGTTCAGGTGGGTCCGGGAGGGACTCCAGACACCCAGCGGTCGAGGCGCCTGCTCCCCGGGGGCCTGGTGGTCGATCGAAACCTCCCTCGGGGGAGAGATCAGGGGTGTGACAGGGTCCGCGCCTCTCGGTCTGGTTTGGGGGGGTTTTGCTCTCCCTCGGCCGGGCATGCGTGTTGGGGATCTGGTCGGCCCTCGGGATGTTGGCCCACGGGGGCCGGAAGGCTGTATCAACGAGGTTCGGCGTGGTTGCAGAGTAACTTGCTGGTCGGGAGGGCCCACGCTACGAGGCCGGTCTCACACGTGCCCCCCCCCAGCTGAAAGGCGGGGAGAACTACCCATCCACTTGGGGGTTCTCCTCGCTGAAGCGGAAGAATCGGGACAGGCCGTCCGCGTTGGCGTGGTCCGTCCCGGGGCGATGTTCCACCGTGAAATCCATCCCCTGGAGGGAGATGGACCAGCGTAGCAGCTTGGGGTTTTCCCCTCGCATCTGCATCAACCACCGCAAGGGGCGGTGATCCGTTTGTACTCGGAAGTGTGTTCCGAACAGGTAGGGCCGTAGCTTTTTGAGGGCCCAGACTACTGCGAAGGTCTCTCTCTCAATGGTGCTCCACCGCTGTTCTCGGGGCAGCAACCTCCGGCTGATGAAGGCTATGGGCCGATCTATGCCCTTGTCGTCGAACTGGGAGAGGACTGCCCCGATGCCGTGTTCCGAGGCGTCCGTCTGGACCACAAACTCCTGGGCGTAGTCGGGTGCTTTGAGCACCGGAGCCGCGCACATGGCGGCCTTTAGGGTGTCGAACGCCTTCTGGCAGGAGGGAGTCCAGTGTACTTTCTTGGGGTGTTTTTTGGAGGTTAGTTCTGTGAGGGGGCCTGCGATGCTGCCATAGTTCTTAATAAACCTCCGGTAGTAACCGGTGAGGCCCAGGAAGGCCCGGACTTCCGTTTGGGTCGTGGGGGGTTCCCAGGACAAGATGGCGTCGATCTTCGGCTGGAGGGGGGCGACCTGCCCACTTCCCACCTGGTGCCCCAGATAGGTCACAGAGCCGTGCCCAATTTGACATTTGCTGGCTTTGATGGTGAGGCCGGCCCGGCGCAGAGCCAGCAGGACTTGTCGGAGGTGCTGGAGGTGCTCGGTCCATTGGGAGCTGAATACCGCTATATCGTCGAGGTATGCTGCGCTGAACCCCTCTAGTCCGGACAGGACCCTGTTCACCAGCCGCTGGAAGGTGGCCGGGGCATTCTTCATTCCAAACGGCATCACCCTAAAGCGGTAGTGCCCATCCGGGGTGGAGAAGGCGGAGCGGTCCTTGGCTCCCTCGGTGAGGGCAATCTGCCAGTATCCACTAGTCAGGTCGAAGGTGCTGAGGAGCGTCCGCTCGGGTGACCGCATTGAGTCCTCGGTAGTCCACGCAAAACCTCAGCTCGGGGGCGACACCCGGGGTAGCCGCTTTCGGAACCAGGACAGGGGCTGTCGGAGGGTTCGATCACCCCGAGGTCCAGCATCTTCGCCACCTCGATCTGGATGCAGGTTCGGACCCGATCAGGGACCCGGTAGGCCTGGTGTCTCACTGGCGGGCTGTCCCCGGTGTTCACGTCGTGGACACACCAGTTGGTGACCCCAGGGGTTAGGGAGAAGAGGTCCGCGAACTGCCTTAGTAGCTGGCGGCAGTCGTCAGACTGTTGGGCTGTGAGGGTGGTTGATAGTCTCACCCCCTCCACGGAACCATCGGTCTCTTTCGCCCCCAGGGGGTCTGGAAGGGGCTCGGTGTCTTCCTCGGCCCCATCGTCGGTGGCCAGGAGTAAACTCAATTCTGTCCGTACAAAGTGGGGCTTGAGGCGGTTCACGTGGAGAACCCGGAGGGGGTTCCGCGGGGACTGCACATCGACGAGATAGGTGACTTGGCTCTTCCGCTCGACCACCTTGAAGGGTCCGGTCCATTTATCTTGGAGGGCGCAGGGTTTCACCGGGGCCATGACCCAGGCTTGTTGGCCCGGCTGAAACTCGACCAGCGTAGCATTCTGGTCATACCAGCGCTTCATCTCTTCCTGGCTAGCCTCGAGGTTCGCTTCTGCGAGTTCTCGGAATTTCCGGGTCTGGTTGCGGAGCGCCAAGATGTATCGGAACACATCCGGAGGGGTCCCCCGGGGGGTTGTTTCCCAACCCTCCTTGACCAGGCTCAGGGGTCCCCGGACGAGGTGTCCATATAGTAGTTCAAATGGGCTGAATCCCAGGGATTTTTGTGGAATCTCCCGGTAGCCGAACAGGAGGCATGGGAGGAGGACGTCCCACCTCCGGCGTAGGGGTTCCTCGAGGCCCATGATCATTCCTTTCAGTGTTTTGTTAAAGCGCTCGACTAGGCCGTTTCCTTGGGGGTGGTACGGGGTGGTGAACTTGTACGATACGCCGCACTGCTGCCAGAGGGACCTCATATATCGGGAGATAAAGTTCGTACCCCGGTCACTCACGACTTCGCGGGGGAACCCCACGCGGGAGAAGATCCCCATCAAGGCCCGGCCTACCACGGGGGCCGTCACGGTGCGGAGAGGGATGGCTTCTGGGTAACGGGTGGCATGATTCACCAGGACGAGGATGAACCGGTGGCCCTGGGCGGTCTTGGGGTCCAGTGGTCCCACAATGTCGATTCCTACCCGCTCAAAGGGGGTACTGACGACTGGGAAGGGTTGTAGCGGAGCCTTGCGCTTGCCCCCACTCTTTCCGCTGGCCTGGCACGTGGGGCAGGACTTGCAGTGGGCCTCCACATTTGCTCGCATCTTGGGCCAATAGAAGTGGGTGACGAGTCGTTGGTAGGTCTTATCTTGGCCTAAGTGTCCGGCCAGGGGTACATCATGGGCCAGGCCCAGGATGAGACTTCGGAAGCGCAGGGGTACCACTAGTACTCGGGCCGATCCCAACTCGGCCGACTTCTGTTCGCTGTACAGGAGGCGTTTTCCCAGTATACCCAGTGGGTGCCAGTCCGGTCGCCTGCTGCTTGGGCCTCGGCCTGTTGTCGGTGTCCAATGAGGGACGGGCAGGTGGATTGTTCTTGGCAGAATTCTTCACGGGAGGGGCCCCCTTCGCAGTGCCACTGGGCCAGTTCTGGCAAGTCCCCGAGTTCGGTCAGGGATTCGGGGTCGGAAGGCACGGACCCTTCGTCGGGAGCGGTTGTTTCGTCCAGAAGAGGGTCGTTGGCCCCTGGTGGCGTATTCTGGACCTCGGGGATGGTGGCGGTGCTTAGCGGCAGGGCTTCTCCCCCCTCGGAGGGAGGCACTCTGAGAGTCATCGAGCGCGTGGTGGCGCATACCCATTCGGGTAGGCCCATCATCTCGAGATGGGCTCTTCGTTCCACTTGTCCCCACGGGGAGTTCTCAAGGTCGTTGCCCAGGAGGCAGTCCACGGGCTGGGAGGTTCGGACCGCCACCTTTAACTTGCCGGTGACTCCCCCCCATTCGAAGGAGACTAGGGCCATCCGGCAGAGGCTCTCGGGATTGTCTGTTGATATGACGGGACAAAAGGCGCCAGGCAGGATCTGATCTTCGGAGACCAGGTGACAATGAACCGCCGTGACACTCGCCCCCGTGTCCCGGAGGCCCTCGACGCGGTGACCATTGACCGTTACCTGCTGTCGGTACTTCTTTGTGTTGGCGGGCAGGGACGTTCCGGGGACCATCTCCCGGTCCCCTAGGGAGACCAAGGCCATGGCGGCTGGTTCCCATTCTTCGGAGTCTTCCATCTCTTCCCCCAGGGCTACGGAGGCCATTTGTCGAGCCGGCGGGGTTGTTGTGGTGGTTCGCTGGTACATGGGACATTGAGGGTCGCTGGCATAGTGTCCGGTCTATTGGCAGCGGAAACAGGTGATCCTCACTCGGGGCCCCGGCCTCCCTGGTGGCCCGGTGCTGGCCGGAGGTGGGTCTGGAAAGGGCGGAGGTTGTCTTCTGGGGGGGCTGAGCGGGGATCCCCCCGGGAGTTCCCTTGGCCGGCCTTGATTCCCTCCGCCTCTCTGGCGGGGGGGTCCCTGACTGTGGCGACTGTAGTCTCCCACGGGGCCCCGGGAGGCCCGGGTGTTTACCCACCGGTCAGCCTCGACGGCCAGTTTTCGAGGGTCTGTGAGTTTGCTGTCCAGGAGGTGCTGGCGCAGCTCTACAAAGCAGTTAGCGGACAAGTGTTCCCATGTGATTAGGTCGAACAGCTCCTCAAAGGTGGAGACCTTGCTGCCCTTGATCCATCCGTCCAAGGCCCGGCTGTAAAAGTTCACGTACTCCACCCAGGTGGTACCGGGTATCTTCTTGCAGTCTCTAAACCGTTGCCGGTACATTTCAGGGGTGAGCCCATATCTGGCTACTAGGGCCTCTTTCATGTGACTGTAGGAGTTCATCACCGTGGAGGGCAGGTCCAGCAGGGTATCTCTCCCCTCGCTCAGGAACCGGCCCCAGAGCCCAGCCCCCCAGTCTTTCTGCGGGACTCGGTGGGAGGTCATGGCGACTTCGTAAGCTTTGAACCATTGCTGAATGTCGTCGTTCTTATAGTATTCTTTCACCACATCTTTGGGGATGTGGACCTTTGGTTCCACGGTGGAGGAGATGGGTTGGGTTTCCGAGGGTCTGGCCTCCGCATTCTTAGCTTTGAGCTCGATTTCTTTTAGGCTACGTTCATGCTCTAGTTGGAGTTTTCTTTCTTCGTGTTCTCTTTGTCGTTTCTTTTCCTCGAGTTCTCCTTGTAGGCGTAACTGTTCCACCGCCAGTTTTTTTTTCAGCCAGTTTTAGCTCTCCTTCGATTTTTAATTTTGCTAGTTCTAGTTCGTGGTTGCGACCTCTTTCCCGGTCCGCTAGCTCCTCTGGGGATAGGCCCCCCTCGGGGGCGCCGTTCCTCCCCAGGGTGCTTCGTGGTTCGTTGGGAGGCTCTCCTTCTGTTTGTGTCCGGGGAGTTCCCGCCTCGACCCAGGTTTTTAATGCCCCCTGGAAGTCCTCTTTCGTGCTTAGTCCGGTGGTAGCGATTCCAAAGTCTTTGCAAAATTGTTTCAGTTCTCGTGCGTATAAGATTCTAACTGGTCCTTTTGGAATGTCGTGCTCGGGTTGGTGCCTGCGGCACCTAGGGAAGTTTCTCCTTCCATTTCTTCTTGGTAGTGCGTCAGCCGTCTACTGCACGATCTCTAGGTGTTGGCTCGGATCCCATCGCTGCCACCAAATGTTGGAAGGCGTTCCCCGGGGAGGCTACGGAATGCGTTCCCGACCACCCGGAGGCCCACCTTACCCAGAGTTAGGCCGAGCAAGAGCGGGGAGGCCCTTCCTGGAAGGTTCTCGTACCTAGGATCGCACACGCTGCGCTTACTCTCTCTTCGGATAGAGGGACGCCACACAGTAATTCGTTGTAAGACAATATGCTTTTATCGGTAGTTGTCAGGGATCTTTATGATCCGGCAGGTAGGTGCAGAATTAATGCCACAAGCGGCAGCGATCTCGTGATGAGGGAAAAAGGGGTAGCGGGACAGTCTTTGAATCAGTGTCTCTGCGAGGTATCCGGCGCACAGCTCTCAATCCTCGAGCTGAGGGGATGTTGCTTCTCTCGGCAATCTCTGCCGGTTCTCTTGGAGGAGCGGGCCGCGAGTCACTCAGCAGGCACCGGAGGTTCGTAGTTCGGGGAGTCGCGACGGCGTCAGCAGGGCTCGGATGGTTCAGAGTTCGGGGAGCGCGCGACAGCGTCAGCAGGGCTCAGATGGTTCAGAGTTCGGGGAGCCGCGACAGCGTCAGCAGGGCTCGGATGGTTCAGAGTTCGGGGAGCCGCGACAGCGTCAGCAGGGCTCAGATGGTTCAGAGTTCGGGGAGCCGCGACAGCGTCAGCAGGGCTCAGATGGTTCAGAGTTCGGGTAGCGTTCTTCGGTTCGGTGAGCGATCGAGCCGCGACCAGGTCAGCAGGCTCTCGTCATTCCAGGTCTTCTCTGCTCTCGTCCCTTCAGCACCCCTTGTTATACTTCCCCTCCTCTTTGAAGTCCGGAGTCCTCGCGGAGAGGGTCTGGTGCCTGGGGGGCGGTGTGTCGGGGTTTCCTGTCGCTCGGCCCTTTGATCTGTTCAGGTGTGTCCGGGAGGGACTCCAGACACCCAGCGGTCAAGGCGCCTGCTCCCCGGGGGCCTGGTGGTCGATCGAAACCTCCCTCGGGGGAGAGATCAGGGGTGTGACAGGGTCGGCGCCTCTCGGTCTGGTTTGGGGGGGGTTTCGCTCTCCCTCGGCCGGGCATGCGTGTTGGGGATCTGGTCGGCCCTCGGGATGTTGGCCCACGGGGGCTGGAAGGCTGTATCAACGAGGTTCGGCGTGGTTGCAGAGTAACTTGCTGGTCGGGAGGGCCCACGCCACGAGGCCGGTCTCACAAATGCTTTACTACGTTGTCTGCACATTTTGGGATATTCTCGTTTTGCCAAACTGGGGCTAAAAGTTTACAAATGCCTTTTGTACTTAAGTGAGCTGGACCATGAGCCATAGTAACCACTGGGAGTACATAAGCATCCGGTAACAACCAACGTTGATGTTCGGATAATTCTACCCAACAACCCATCTCATCTAACATTCCCGTACTTTCTCTCCACTTGCTCAACTCTCTTTCTGAAGCCTCTTTCTGAATCGTTTTCACGCTTTCTACTGTATTCTCACACATTCCTCTCTCTCTGACCCAATTTGCAGGACCTGCCATATACATTCGACTCGTTGAATCTCTCGCTGTTTTCTTTGCTGTTTCATCAGCAAATGCATTTCCCCGTCCAACATCATCCGTAATCTTCTTGTGTGCACTACATTTCACTATCGCTATTTGGATGGGTAAAGCAAGTGACTCAAGGAGATCAGTCACTAACTGGCCATGCTGTATCTTAGTGCCATGTGAAGTTAGGAAACCCCTCTCCCTCCAGAGACGCCCAAAATTGAACGCGACACCAAAGGCATACTGACTGTCAGTGTACACGTTCACTCTTTTTCCTTTCGATAATACACAAGCTCTTGTCAGTGCTATCAACTCTGCTGCTTGCGCTGAATTGTGTCTAATGCATGCAGTTTCCACAATTGTATGCAAGGTAGTTATAGCATAAGCTGATACCGTATTTCCATTAGGCATCTTGAAACAAGAACCATCTACCCATAAAGTCCCATCCGGATTCTCTAACGGTGTGTCTCTCAGGTCAATTCTCCCTTTTGTCTCTTCCTCAGTACGGAAGAAACAATCATGCTGATCCTCAACACTCTCCTCATTTGGAAGGGGCAACAAAGTAGCTGGATTCAGGGTATTACATCGTTTGATGTGTGCGTGACTAGCCAACAACGTCAACTCGTAACCAGTTAGACGTGCACTCGTAAGATGCTGTGTCTTCGTTTTGTTTAGCAAAGTATCCACTGCATGTGGCACCATGACAATGAGAGTGTTATCTAACACCATTCCAGCAGACTGTCGGATAGAAATTGCTGTGGCTGCTGTGGCTTTGAGACAACTGGGCAATGCTTTAGCTACGGGATCTAATGTAGCTGAAAAATAGGCACATGGCCGCTGTCTATCTCCAAATTGCTGTGTCAAGACTGATAATGCACAACCTTCTTTCTCGTGAACATACAGTGTAAAAGGCTTAGTGTAATCTGGGGTACCCAGTACAGGAGCAGAACACAGAGCAGTGCGTAAATCAGTGAAACTCCTTTAGCACTCATCAGTTCAAGGAAGGGGCTGAGGCGTATCTTTTAAAGTGAGTGCCAACAAAGGTTTGGCAATCAAAGAGAAGTTAGGGATCCACTGTCTACAATAAGAAGTGATACCCAGAAAGGCACGCACTTCCCTTTGTGTGGATGGTACAGACATTCGCGCAATTGCCTGAATTCGTTCTGGTGTCAATCGTCGTCCCTCCTTTGATAGGAGATGACCCAAGTAGGTAACCTCTCGACAAACATATTGCAGTTTGGAAGGTGAAACCTTGTGATTCAGCTTAAACAAGTGACGTAACAGTGCAACAGTGACATCTTTGCAGATATCTTCTGAATCAGCAGCGACTAACAAGTCGTCCATGTATTGGATAAGAGCAGCACCAGACGGCACGTGAAAAGTATCCAGATGACATTTCAAAGCTTGGCTGTAAATGGAGGGACTTTCACAGTACCCTTGGGGTGCGCGCTTAAACCGGAAGCTTCGGCCTCCAAGGGAGAAACCAAAAATGTCCCTACTTTCTTCTGCAATGGGAATACTGAAGAAGGCATTCTTTAGATCGATAACAGAAAACCGCTGTGGAAGGTATCATAGTCAACAAGGCAGTGATATCTGGAACAGGAAATTGTGGAATCACAATTTTGTTTACTTCTCGCAGATCAATCACAAACCGGTACACAGGAGGCTGAGAAGGATCAGTACGTTTAAGAACAGGAAGAATAGGACTATTGCATGTATTACCTCTCGTTTCTTCAACCACACCCTTCCGAATTAAGTCATGAATGATTCCCAAAAAGCGCTTTTTCACCTTCAGCAGAGATTCTATATTGTGGGATACGTGGTAATTCAACGTTGGGCTTGAGAGTGACAACATAAGGCGGTATCTCAAGACAACCCACATCGTTCGGACCCGTGGCCCAAAATGCTGTTGGAAGAGAAAGCAACTCAGAAGGAAACTGATCTTTAGACAGATACATTGGGGAGATCAACTTCTGACCTAGAGTAAGATGTACGCCTGAAGGAGAACAATATATTGTAGCGTGCATTCTTTTCAATAGGTCTAGACCCAACAGATTCTCACCACAACCATTTGTCAACAGAAGTGGAGCTTCCAAATCATAAGGACCAACTGAAATAGGCAAAGGAAAAGAAACCGGATTGCGAACAGGGGCGCCAGAGAATCCTACAGAAACATTCGTTAAGCCAGACAAAGGTGCACCAGGGAGTTTAGAATGAATAATAGAACTTCTCATTGCTCCAGTATCTAGAAGAAATGGCTCTGATACACCCATTGTAGTGACGTTGACATAAGGACCATTTTGATCTACTGGGATTGGCACAACTCCCTTACTTTGTCCATGGCTGTCCTAGTTAGCATGAAGACTCTCATTCTCGCCTTCAACATAATGGTCTTCATTATAATACTGAGTAGATCTCACATTCTGCTGATCAAAGTAGTTCATGGAATTGGGAGAAGGAAGGGCACGCTGTTCCTGAGTTAACATACCTCGACCTCTACCTCTGTTTGCTGACTGGAGGCCAGCACGGCCTCGTGGAGCAGATAACGCTCCATTGCGCTGCAATAAAACCGGACAACTGCTCTTAAAATGACCTTTCTCTCTACAATAGGCACATTGATTAGGACCTAACAAAGGTCGCGGAATGTATGGCTCAGGTTTCTGATACAATCTCTGAAACTGCAGTGGCTGCTGAGTCTGAGGCTGAACATAACGTCAGGGATAGGCTTGCTGCAAGAGAACCTCAGTTTTTAAATCTTTCGTCTTTTTCTCTTGCTTTTCTTTTTCTTCTTTATCCCTATTCTCGTAATATTGTGCAGTAGCCAATATCTGGGCAGAAGAAGAAACAGACCAAGAACTTTCTGAATCTTTTAATTTGTGTGACAGCTCGGAGGCAAATTAAATACAAATGTGTCCACGAATAATCGCTGTCCACCCTCGGTAGCCATGTCCTGACCACGGTGATCGATAAATGTCTCCTCGAAACGAGTAAAGAAATCAGAGACACTTTCATCTTTCTTTTGTTTGCATGCTGCTAACTTATCCCAATTCACTCTTAATGCAGGCATCATAGTTTTCATTAACGTAATGATTCTACCAGGAAGTTCCGAGATCAAAGCGTCAGGCTTTGCGCCACCCACTTGGTCTCTATCTGTATCAGCTATAACATCCCAGGTAGCACCTAGTTCCTGTGCGTGATCCTCTCTACGAATCTTAGCGAATATTGTCTGTGGGACTACATTACCCATTAGCATATCAATATCTGCTAAATTCATAATACAAGCATCGATTGTCTGCGATAATTCTTTGTAATAACCTGCAGGGTTCTTACGAGGATCTGGTAGAGTCTGCTTAAGGGCCAAAACTTCAGATCTCTTCCATGGCACATGTACCCATATACGCTGAAAATGAGCAGGAATAGCTGGATTAGCACCTACAGCCGCAACTTCCTCCTTCCATACTGGAGGAACCTCCCTCATAGGACAATTTTTTGACGTCAGTTTAACTGACGGATCAGAATCAAGAAAAATCTGAGAGAACAATAAGGTTCTATAAGAGATGAGTGTCCTTACAGCTTCCTCGACTTTAGAACCTACAATAAGTCCTTTTTCAAAATCGGCTTGAACATCTAACAAATCTTGTGAGATCGGATTTGAACTCACATCTTCCCATTCTTTAATGAGAATATCGCACATTACATTGAAAACATACCTTTGCGTAGGCGCGTTCCATTGCAAAAAGGTAGGCATAATATCAGACACGCTATATTGTGGACCCTTCTTGATCCATTTTCGTACAAGAGAATCTAGCTTCTCTCGTTCCTCAAAATCTAGAAACTGACTGCGAGATTGTCTTCGAGCAAAAGCTGGAGACACATTAAAAGCTCCAAAGAAAGGAGATAGAATACTAGTGACAGAATCTGTAAGACGCTTACGCACAGACTGTGAATTAGACATTAGAACTGGAGACAGAGTATTAGGAGAACTAACAGGAAAATAACAAGAAATTACAGGAGGAGCAGAAGGCAAAGGAGAGCTAGGATCAGGAGATAAAGGCTGAGAAGTTGAGACTAATGGTAAAACCGGCAAGGGCGGTAATACTGGAGGAGGCAAATGCTGAAGAGCCGGAACCGGCGGAGGTACCACTAGCTGCTGAGCAGGCTGTAACGGCTGAGGTACATTGGCATTTTGCGCATAGGGCGGAGGCAACCTCAATAAATGGGACATATGGGGATCTTCTTCTATATCTTTCTTATTATCAGAAGGAGAAACAGGCAACACCGGATAGCATTTATCTATCGCCATACGATGTTGTCTTTCTGAAATTTCAGTCGCATTGTCAATTTCATCATTCTTGAACTGTTGGGCAGCCTGTATAATTGTCATACCCTGTGCTTTCCTATCTCGTTTTGCTTGTTTAATTTCTTTCTGTTTGGCTTCCTTACGCCAAAGGCGGAAAGAGTCAAACATTGCCGGCCGGGCTTTTCTTTTGAACAGAACTGCTTCCAAATTATCTAGCACATCAGGGTCAAAACTACCGTTTTCTGGCCATTTGAGAACACCATCTTTCTTCGTGTATCGAGTCCATGTCTCGTTAAAGGCAATGGGGCCGATACCATGTTTCGAATAGAGCTCATATGTGGGAGTTCCAACCGAAGGAATCGGACAAGATTCCTCAAGTCGGGAGTCCCTATTACAACCAAGACAACAAATTCTTCCAAACTTAGTCAAACCAGGCATTTCGCAATGTCTCTGGACTGTTCACAAACTTCAAGGGAGTAAAACTCAGTTTACGCAGCACAAATGCACTTACCCTCGGCTTTAGTCTTTGCAATGACTAAATCTAAGACACCTAAGGACATCAAACAAAGAACCAAAATTGAGGGCGTGACCCACGAAAATACTTAACTTAACTAAGGACGTCTTCTTCCACCAACAGAGGTCCGTCTATCGTCTCGCTTTACCATACATCACCAAAGGAATGGGCCAAAGCAGGGCGGCAGTCAGGGCAGCGGTCGCCAGTAGCCGTCAGGAAGGAGTAACCGCGCTGCAAAAGACCTTCGGACCACTTTCGACATACAGGGGTTGCTTAGTGTGGCTCGCGAACCCTCCGGAATTTTCTTGCGAGGTTCCTCACGACCTTCGAGTAGAACCGGTACCACTGACGCCGCCCCACGTTGGGTGCCAATTGAAGAACCAGAACCTTTTGGACCTGGCGGTGCAGGGTACGCCCTCTGTCTTCGGAGTTCACCTGCTTCACTACACAGAGACACGGGACACTCTGTCGGCGTTAGAAGATTGGATTTATTTAGCTGCAGCTAGTACAGTTATCCTAGAAGTACACAAAGTAGGTTCTCAGGAGACTGCCACTTCACTCTGTGGCGCATCAGATTAAATACTATACAATACATAATTATTAACGAGACACACTCCCCAAGCATAGAAGAAAAGAGCCAATAGGGTAAGTGGAAAAACAAAGTGGAACCAATAAGAAAGGTTAGAAAACAGAAATATCAGATGACTCAAAGAGACCTCTCCTCCAACTGTATTTGTCATCCCACCCCCGAACTAATTCATTAACAGATTATAACTAACTTGCAGGTGGTGAGATACGCTTGTGTGTATTAGAGGCAGTCGTGACACGAGAGAATGCTAGCAGGAGACAGTGAAGGCCAGTTGATAAGATATGATCAGGAAAGAACAGTGTGAGTCTACAGATAGTTGAAACAGGGATTAGGAAAGCCAGACAAGGATTAGTGTACTCGGCTAGTCCAAACACCAGCTTTGCAAATAAGGCTGAGGACGTATTTCGACACCAAGCTACGGGAAAAGCAGAATAGACTTCGTTCGCCGTGCTGCCTGAGCGATGGCAACACATAATGGCGGCAGGTCACAAAATGGCGGGTCGATTCGATCGTGATCGAAAATCGAAGTTCCTCAATCCCTTGGAATGATAGGTTTGTGTGATGTTTATAAGGTTGTTTTTATCTGCCTAGACTGCCTGTGCGCTACAAAATTGTGTTATAAGTAATGTCCTTATTCACGCAGTGGTGGGTGCTGGTCTCTGCGGCAGCTAGTGAGATGGTATTACAGTTTTCCACTATGTAACTGGGGACGCTTTAGTATGTCCCCCCGGTCGGGCCTGTCCTGGGCGATTCCATGCATTGTGTTATTTTCTTTCCTTTCTTTTCTTTCTAAGGAACAGTACTGTTTGCAACCTCCCCCACAGGCGATAGCAACAGGTTGATGTAAATCATGTTGATGTTTCTCATAGGGGTGGGCGGAATTTGCGTAGTCGCGCTACGCAAAGCTCCGCAAAATGGTACAAAATCTCCGCGAGCACGCAAAATTTCCGCGAACACGCGGAATTGCTTGTTCCGCCCATTCGCGATGCTTTTTTCCTGTTTGTGAACGCTGTTTGCTTGCTCTGGGAGAAATATCTTGCAAACACGAATTTTGGAATCGCGAACAAGCAAAAAACTCCGCGAAGCCGCGGGTCGTGGAATTTCTTGGCAATTCCGCGTTCTTTGCGGAACGCGAAATTACCCAAATACCGCAAATTGCGCAAGCGGAATGGAATTTATTGCCCAGGCCTAGTTTCTCACACAGTTTGGTCGAGCAAAGTTAGATTATTGGACCCAGTATTGGGTTAAAGTTTTATTGTTAGTATTATTGCCGCATGATCCGATGTGTGGGGGCTGGATGGGGGGTGTGTTAGGATGGGGGAGTGGGTAGGTTCTACCAGGGTGCCCTGATGATGACTACTCCCAAATCTTACACTATCATATCCTGGAATATCAGGGGAATTGGAGCAATTTCTAAGCCCCATCGTATAGCAGCAGTTACATCGCCATAAGGCCCAAATAGTGTATTTGCAAGAGACACACCTAATGCCCACCGAAACTGTGAAACTGCAGCGCCGCTGGAGGGGTCAAATTTATGCCACAACATATTCTGCCTTTTCTAGAGGGTCTGCAATATGGATACGGGCGGGGATTCCCTTCTCCCTTAGTGAGAGTAGGATAGATGAACAAGGGTGTTACGTGTTCTTACGAGGGACCTTAGATGGTACACAAGTGGTGTTGGGGTCCCTTTATGTGCCAAATGCAGACCAAGATGCCTTTCTGTCCCGGATCTCACTAGCCCTCTCAGACTGGTCCTGTTATCCATGGTTACTAGGGGGGGGACCGGAATGCAGTATTTGATGTATTCCTAGACCACTCTCACCCTCCTTTGCTAAACACCACGCGCACTCCCAGGCTGTGGCGTTGTTGCTCGGTGGGCACAGGGATGGAATTTAATAGATGTTTGGAGGTCCCAGCATGTAAACATGTGGGAATATTCCTTTTATTCTCACCCCCACATGTTGTTTACCCGCCTGGTCTATTTCCTGTGCTCACTTGAGCTCTCATCGACCATTTTGCACTGTACTTATTTAGGCAAGACAATCTCAGACACAATCCCATTGAACTGAACCTCAAGTGGAGAGGCTTTCTCACGCCTATCCCGACCTGGCGTATGCAACCCATACAATTGGAAGACCAGGTGTTTAGGGCCACACAAGAAACTGCCATACCTACATATTTTACAATTAATGAAGGTACAATGAGGTTAATGAGGGTTATGAACCCGAAACCGGTCCCAGGATGCTTGTTTCCGGTTCAGGGAAGACATGACTTGGCAGTTTGGGCTGGACTGTTCCCATGAGGCACAGGGTCAGACTCATTTGCAGATGGCCATGTCTGAACTGGGGTGGTGGAGTGAGCTAAAGAATGATGATGGACTAAACCCAGATCAGATAACTGGGGGTGAGTGTTTGATTTGCTCAAACGCTCCGTCCATCATCCCCTTTGGTATCGCTTTGTTCGCCCTAAGTTGGCAGGTTTTGCCCAGACGTGGGTCCCTTGCTCACTTTGCCACTGGTTTCAAGATAGCCTGGCTGATGAGGGTTATGAACCCGAAACCGGTCCCAGGATGCTTGTTTCCGGTCCAGGGAAGACATGGCTTGGCAGTTCGAGCTGGACTGTTCCCATGAGGCACAGGGTCAGACTGATTTGCATATGGCCATGTCTGAACTGGGGTGGTGGAGTGAGCTAAAGAATGATGATGGATTAAACCCAGATCAGATGACTGGGGGGAGTGTTTGATTTGCTCAAACGCTCCGTCCATCATCCCCTTTGGTATCGCTTTGTTCGCCCTAAGTTGGCAGGGTATGCCCAGACGTGGGTCCCTTGCTCACTTTGCCACTGGATTCAAGATAGTCTGGCTGATGAGGATTATGAACCCGAAACCTGTCCCAGGATGCTTGCTTCTGGTCCAGGGAAGACATGGCTTGTCAGTTCGAGCTGGACTGTTCCCATGAGGAACAGGGTCAGACTGATTTGCATATGGCCATGTCTGAACTGGGGTGGTGGAGTGAGCTAAAGAATGATGATAAATTAAACCCAGATCAGATGACCGGGGGTGAGTGTTTGATTTGCTCAAACTCTCCGTCCATCATCCCCTTTGGTATCGCTTTGTTCGCCCTAAGTTGGCAGGGTATGCCCAGACGTGGGTCCCTTGCTCACTTTGCCACTGGATTCAAGATAGCCTGGCTGATGAGGGTTATGAACCCAAAACCGGTCCCAGGATGCTTGTTTCTGGTCCAGGGAAGACATGGCTTGGCAGTTCGGGCTGGACAGTTCCCATGAGGCACAGGGTCAGACTGATTTGCATATGGCCATGTCTAAACTGGGTTGGTGGAGTGAGCTAAAGAATGATGATGGATTAAACCCAGATCAGATGACTGGGGGTGAGTGTTTGATTTGCTCAAACGCTCCATCCATCATCCCCTTTGGTATCGCTTTGTTCGCCCTAAGTTGGCAGGGTATGCACAGACATGGGTCCCTTGCTCACTTTGCCACGGGATTCAGGATAGCCTGGCTGATGAGGGTTATGAACCCGAAACCGGATCCAGAATACTTGTTTCCGGTCCAGGGAAGACAAGGCTTGGCAGTTCGGGTTGGACTGTTACCATGAGGCACAGGGTCAGACTGATTTGCATATGGCCATGTCTGCACTGGAGTGGTGGAGTGAGCTAAAGAACGATGATGGATTAAACCCAGATCAGATGACTGGGGGTGAGTGTTTGATTTGCTCAAACGCTCCGTCCATCATCCCCTTTGGTATCACTTTGTTCACCCTAAATTGCCAGGGTATGCCCAGACGTGGGTCCTTTGCTCACTTTGCCACTGGATTCAAGATAGCCTGACTGATGAGGGTTATGAACCCGAAACCGGTCCCAGGATGCTTGTTTCCGGTCCAGGGAAGACATGGCTTGGCAGTTCGGGCTGAACTGTTCCCATGAGGCACAGGGTCAGACTGATTTGCATATGGCCATGTCTGAACTCGGGTGGTGGAGTGAGCAAAAGAATGATGATGGATTAAACCCAGATCAGATGACTGGGGGTGAGTGTTTGATTTGCTCAAACGCTCCGTCCATCATCCCCTTTGGTATCGCTTTGTTCGCCCTAAGTTGGCAGGGTATGCCCAGACGTGGGTTCTTTGCTCACTTTGCCACTGGATTCAAGATAGCCTGGCTGATGAGGGCTATGAACCCGAAACCGGTCCCAGGATGCTTGTTTCCGGTCCAGGGAAGACATGGCTTGGCAGTTCGGGCTGGACTGTTCCCATGAGGCAGTGGGTCAGACTGATTTGCCTATGGCCATGTCTGAACTGGGGTGGTGGAGTGAGCTAAAGAATGATGATGGATTAAACCCAGATCAGATGACTGGGGGTGAGTGTTTGATTTGCTCAAACGCTCCATCCATCATCCCCTTTGGTATCGCTTTGTTCGCCCTAAGTTGGCAGGGTATGCCTAGACGTGGTTCTTTGCTCACTTTGCCACTGGATTCAAGATAGCCTGGCTGATGAGGGTTATGAACCCGAAACCGGTCCCAGGATGCTTGTTTCCGGTCCAGGGAAGACATGGCTTGGCAGTTCGGGCTGGACTGTTCCCATGAGGCACAGGGTCAGAATGATTTGCATATGGCCATGTCTGAACTGGGGTGGTGGAGTGAGCTAAAGAATGATGATGGATTAAACCCAGATCAGATGACTGGGGGTGAGTGTTTGATTTGCTCAAACGCTCCATCCATCATCCCCTTTGGTATCGCTTTGTTCGCCCCAAGTTGGCAGGGTATGTCCAGACGTGGGTCCCTTGCTCACTTTGCCACTGGATTCAAGATAGCCTGGCTGATGAGGGTTATGAACCCGAAACCCGTCCCAGGATGCTTGTTTCCAGGCCAGGGAAGACATGGCTTGGCAGTTCTGGCTGGACTGTTCCCATGAGGCACAGGGTCAGACTGATTTGCATATGGTCATGTCTGAACTGGGGTTGTGGAGTGAGCTAAAGAATGATGATGGATTAAACCCAGATCAGATGACTGGGGGTGAGTGTTTGATTTGCTCAAACGCTCCGTCCATCATCCCCTTTGGTATCGCTTTGTTCGCCCTAAGTTGGCAGGGTATGACCAGACGTGGGTCCCTTGCTCACTTTGCCACTGGATTCAAGATAGCCTGGCTGATGAGGGTTATGAACCCGAAACTGGTCCCAGGAGGCTTGTTTCCGGTCCAGAGAAGACATGGCTTTGCAGTTCGGGCTGGACTGTTCCCATGAGGCACAGGGTCAGACTGATTTGCATATGGCCATGTCTGAACTGGGGTGGTGGAGTGAGCTAAAGAATGATGATGGATTAAACCCAGATCGGATGACTGGGGGTGAGTGCTTGATTTGCTCAACCGCTCCATCCATAATCCAATTTGGTATCGCTTTGTTTGCCCTAAGTTGGCAGGGTATGCCCAGACGTGGGTCCCTTGCTCACTTTGCCAGTCGATTCAAGATAGCCTGACTGATGAGGGTTTTGAACCCGAAACCGGTCCCAGGATACTTGGTTCCGGTCCAGGGAAGACATGGCTTGGCAGTTCGGGCCTGGACTGTTCCCATGAGGCAAAGGGTCAGACTGATTTGCATATGGCCATGTCTGAACTGGGATGGTGGAGTGAGCTAAAGAATGATGATGGATTAAACCCATATCAGATGACTGGGGGTGAGTGTTTGATTTTCTCAAACGCTCCGGCCATCATCCCCTTTGGTATCGCTTTGTTCGCCATAAGTTGGCAGGGTATGCCCAGACGTGGGTCCCTTGCTCACTTTGCCACTAGATTCAAGATAGCCTGGCTGATGAGGGTTATGAACCCGAAACCGGTCCCAGGATGCTTGTTTCCGGTCCAGGGAAGACATGGCTTGGCAGTTCGGGCTGGACTATTCCCATGAGGCACAGGGTCAGACTGATTTGCATATGGCCATGTCTGAACTGGGGTGGTGGAGTGAGCTAAAGAATGATGATGGATTAAACCCATATCAGATGACTGGGGGTGAGTGTTTGATTTGCTCAAACGCTCTGTCCATCATCCCCTTTGGTATCGCTTTGTTCGCCCTAAGTTGGCAGGGTATGCCCAGAAGTGGGTCCTTTGCTCACTTTGCCACTGGATTCAAGATAGCCTGGCTGATGAGGGTTATGAACCCAAAACCGGTCCCAGGATGCTTGTTTCCGGTCCAGGGAAGACATGTTTTGGCAGTTCGGGCTGGACTGTTCCCATGAGGCACAGGGTCAGACTGATTTGCATATGGCCATGTCTGAACTGGGGTGGTGAAGTGAGCTAAAGAATGGTGATGGATTAAACCCAGATCCGATGACTGGGGGTCAGTGTTTGAATTGCTCAAACGCTCCGTCCATCATCCACTTTGGTTTCGCATTATAATGTCAATATGCGTGATTTTTTCCTTGGCTTGAGTAAAATGGTTATGCACAGGAACATATGAACAACTTGTGATATGTGGATGTGACATGTTATGTATATAAATTACAGATCATTTCTTTACAAGACTAACATGTGTGAAGTACTGCTTAAATATGTAATGTACACCAGAAATACCCAATAAAGTTTGTGCTAAAATAAAAAGGGGAGCTTTGCAAATGCTGCCACTCCTCCGGCTTTTTTGAGAAGAAAATCCCTCAGCTATAAAAATTTTAAAAAGTCCTGAAGGCCAACATTAAATATTTCCCTACCCACTTCAAAAGACGCAATATGGTCTCCGGACAAAAGATCTACTACCCTACCAAAACCAGCCCTTTCCCACCTTGCCAAGCTGTCATCTTGCAGGATCCTCGGTAGCTGAGCATTCATGAGCAAAGGAGTGTACCTACTGAATCTGCACATCCCAAGACTTTTCCGAACACCTGCCCAATTCCGAAATGCTGTAATTAAGGTCTTAAACCGTGTTTTTTTAAGTAGCTTGCTTCATAAAACTTCACTAGGCAGCTACTAACCCTTGCCCCTATCAAGATCTCAAATATTGGTGGAACATAACTAGGGTCATCCCCGGCCCTAGCCTTGCTGCTGAATAGAGACCCAAAATACTGCTGCCAAATAATATTGCTTAAAATTAGGGAGTCCCCAACCCCCTCTATCCCTAGGAAGGCAGAGGAACGCATTAGCCCTCCTTATTTTTCAATAGGACCAGATAAACCTAGCGACCACCCTATAAATTAGCTTAAACCAATCATTGTGTATCTCAAGGGGTATTGTTCGGAAAATAGAAAGTAGTTTTGGCAGGATCCTCATTTTAACTAAATTATAACCCCCAATTATTGAGCGTCTCAGATTATCCCATCGGCAAAGATCCTTCTTCATTTTCCCCATTATGGGGGCAAGGTTTAGATCTACTATTGCTTCGAACTTTGCTGTGATGGTTATTCCAAGATAAACTGCTTCATTAACAGTCCTATTATCAGAGGCGGGGTAAATCTATTTATCAGAACCTGTGTTTTAACCCTGTTCAATAAAAAAACAGATTGAATCCCATAATTTTCCGCTTTAGTTTCGACACCACATAGCGCTCTATCGGGGTCAGTAGCGATTATAGCCACGCCGTCGGCATAAGCCAGTATCTTAGTGTCCCAGCCCTGCAGGCTGACAGGGATAATATCATTGGAGGCTTTCAGTCATCTGAGGAGCGAGTCTAAATATAATGCAAACAGCAAGGGAGAGGAGGGGCACCCCTGCCTTGTTCCTCTTTCAATTGAGAATGGCTTAGACTCTTCCCCCATTATTCGCACTTGGGCAGTAGGTTTGATGTACATAGCCCCTACTGCCTTGTTAAAAGATGTCCCAAGGCCATTAGCCTCCAAGATCTTCCAAGAATAACTCCATGACACCCTGTCAAAAGCCTTCTCTGCATCAAGAAAAGCATCCCCCCTGGGCTTCACAAGGACCTCTGTGGCATCAAATAATGTGATTACCCGCCTAACATGATCTGCCGTTCCCCCACCCTGAATGAAGCGATGCTGCTGGGCTGAAACAAGGTGCTGCATCACTTTATTCAATCGAGTTGCCAGAATTTGGGAATGTACCTTGGTGTTGCTATTTAAAAGTGTAATAGTTCTATAGGATCTCATTAAAATAGGGTCTTTACCTTTCTTTTAAAAAATAACGATGTTGGAGGTGCCCCAAGAGTCTGGTGGTGCGGCACCATCCTTGACTTCCTTAAATAGCCCAAGCATATCCTGACAGACCTCTTTATATTTTTTTTATAAAACTCTGGAGGTATATCCTCTGTTCCTGTTGCTTTACCTGAGGGGAGAGCCTGCAGAGCCAACTGAAACGTCTCCAGGGAGATGTCCGAACCCAAGAGAAGGCTCTAATCCGGGGGAGAGCCTCACCCTTGGTACAAAATTCGACTGTTCACTTATTATCCGAGAGTCACCTACCGGTGGAGCTTTATATAAATCCTCATAAAATTCCCTGAAAACCTCCCTAACCTCAGCAGGGTCTGAGACTACTATACCTTGCATAGTCCTAACCTGCCCTATATGCCCTGTAGCCAGCTGCTGTCTAGCCCTGACAGCTAGGTATCGACCCACACATTCGCTGTATTCATAGCATTCCTGTCTCCTTGCCAGGTTCCTCCCCACGGTCTTCTCAGCGTTAAAATCATGCTAATTAATTCTGTCTCTAGAAGACCGAGTTTCTGGTATAGCTCTTTTATCTGTCCTGCCCCCACTTTTGTTTATCTAGGCTATACCGCAGGGTTTCCCCCCCCTTACTGACGCCTTAAATGTGTCCCAGATCATTCCCTGGGGAGTACTATCCCTATTAGTGTTAAGAAAATCCACAATCCAGCCCTTCATATACTTAATATATTCTTGATCGGATAAGGGTGCCCTCTCAAATGTCCATCTCTTATATCCCTTCCAGCACAACAGGGTTATGGTCTGACATGACTCTAGGAAAAAATTCCACCTGGGCCTCCTTAAGTAAGGGTGGTGAAACTAGAAAATAATCTAATCCTGCAAATTTGACATGCAGGGCGGAATAATAAGTGTATCCAGACTCGTGAGATTTCAAACTTGGCCAGACATCCACCAGACCAATATCTCTTAATAGATTCTTCAGAGACCTCAAAGGTTGCGGTTTGCGCCCCGTGCTGGATACTCTATTCTCCCAAGAGACTCCTCTGGATCCAATAATATTTAGGTCCCCACAAACTACATGGGTGTTGGCCAGGAGGGTAATTTGATAGCTACAAAATTCAATATGCCATGATCGCCTAAAACAGGAGCATAGTGCAAAAGAGCCACTACCTGCTCTGCATTTCATTATTGCCCATCTGCCATTCTTATACACTGATTTTCTCCCTGATATAATAATAACATCCCCTTTCACTAATATCGCTACCCCCTTGGTCCTTACATCCTGTGTTGTAGGGCAGGCAACCTTTAACCCAAGAGCATTCAGCAAATTACTATCATTCCGGGCTATGTGGGTTTCCTGAATACAGTACACAGCAGCTCGTACGATTGACAGATCCTCTGACAATTGTTTTCAGCCTGGCTCTACCGTTATGTGGCAGAAATCAGGAGAACAAAAAAAGAAGTCACCCTGTATTGCCTTCTAGCGTCTGGGGGGGCTTTCTCAAATATAGCCTGCACAGCATGAAGTTGTAAAAAAAAACCTGAGGGGTATATTCTCAAGGACTTATCGCCGAGTTAGCGACACTTTATCGCAGCCAAAGTGGTGATAAATTCATCTCACCATTCTCAAGCTGGTGCCAGCAGCTGATAACACCAGTTTTCCAGCGATAGCCGCCGCAAAAAATATCGGCACGGATGATACCGGCAACTAACGCTAATGGTATGCAGAGTAGGCGTTCCCGTGCAAAGCGCCACGAAAACACCACTTCGCAATATTCACAACGACCAACCAGATCGGCGATAATATCCCAAAACATACGATGATGCGTGTTAGCAGCAGGGATTTAACACCTGCTCCGGCCCGGTGTTAGGTCAGAAGAAAACCTGCACCAGAAACGGTAGCCCAACCCACAGCCACACCAGAAGAACAACAGATGTCATGGAGCTACTGATCATCTAGCTCGGATCACCACCACCCCCAGGCCCGCCACCCCCCCCAGGACCACCACAGAGGCAGTGCAGACAAAGACAGCGGACCTTCAGAAAACGCACCAGTCTCACAGACTTAACACCGGAAGATGTCATTGCCCACTACAGGCTCCAAAGGGCAACCATCCACTGCATCCTGAACCTCATTGCCCACAGGCTGACGGTACCAACACAGCGGAAAACCAACATCTCTCTGCTGGCTGTGCTGCACCTGTTGGCCTCTGGGACCTTCCAACCAACAACTGCCAGAGTTGGAGGAGTCTCACAGCCAGCCCCATCAAAGACCCGCACATCTGTCTTGGATGCCCTCATCAGCTTGGTACACCAGCACCTTTACTTCCCACACACTGTCGCAGGAATAGCTGGAGACCAAGCAAGGCTTCTACGCCATAGCTGGCTTCCTGGATGTGTTGGGGTCAATCAACTGCACACATGTACTCCTCGTGCCCCCTGCCGCCACTGCACACAATTACCGCAACAGGAAGCACACGCATTCCATCAATGCGCAGGCAATGGTGGGCCACCGGGACCTCTCCACCAATGTAATTGCCAACTACCCAGGCAGTGTGCATGATTCCTTCATCGTCCGACAGTCCATCATCAACCAGCGCTTTCAGGATGGCACCTATGGATGTGCATTGCTCGTCGTTAATTAACAACTGAACACACAACACACCTCAACTCCACCAACATACTACTCATAACGCTGGGAATGCACATGTTAAAAAATCACATACAACATGACAACCAACATTTCCATATACCAGACACGACAACACAACTTACTGTGGCAACCTGGGCTAGCCATGTACACAAGCCATCAATGGTATGGCACCTCAGCCACACAATAACAGAATGTGGGGAGAGTTGTGAACCAGGCATGTGCGAAGGAGGCAAGTGATCCATGAATGTGAATGTACACAATGCCAAGTGTAGCGTGGATGTGCTGGACAGACTACTGTATGCAGACCACGGACATTTCCATGTCGACATACACTGCTGGTGTTTGAAGGTACTGGACAGTGGACGCAACCATGTCATCTCAGGCAGTGGAGAAGATCGTGGAAGAGTAGCTTGTTACGTCCCCCCTGTAAGCATGAGCGTAGTGGGCTGGCCTGCCGTAAGCCAGGCCAGCGCAAGGGTGTGAATAAAAAGCCTGTTGCTCTGGGTGTGGTTCTTTTCTGGAATTGCCAACGTGTCTGCCACAGCAGCGCCTCTCTCCCCGCCACGAGGCCGGCGCCTTGAGCGGTGGTGCCTGCAATCCTGTGTGCCTGCTGCACCCTAGGGCGCTGGTCCCCAGACTCGTCTTGCCTGCCCCTGCGCACCCAGGCCTCACTGCTCACCTGCCGACACCGGTGTGTGTCAAAGAGGGCCCACCACGTGCCGGTGCAAGCTCCAAGCCTCCTCAGACAATCGCTGGCCTCCGCAACACAGGCCCCAAGCACTCCTTTCTCGTTGACGTACTCCACCGCTGCCTCCAGCCTACTCTGGGGTCCAGTAGGTCACACATTTGGAACTGAGTCTTGATTTATTTATGGCAGGGTTTATACCATTGTACAGGCCTCATCGCAGTCTGCATTCCCTTCCAGCTCTGGTGCCATTAACTCTGCGCCCCGAAATTCATGGACACTCTCTGGTTGACCTTTGGTGGCATCTGAGTCTTTGGCCTGGGTGTTGTCTTTATCTTCATGTAGTTGATACTGTCTTTGTGTTAGAAATAAGTCTGAAGCATGCATCTCCTCCATATTGCCTGTGTCTGCTTGGTTCTGCCCTCTGCATCAGGCCCTGGAAGAACACCTTCCACTGTCCCCCGAAACACTCCACAACATTCACCTTGGACATTAACGAGGACCCGCTCAGCTCTCGTGGCCCTATCTAAGTGCAACGCAAGTCACCGCCCCGTGGCGGTGTGCCTGTGCCAGCCACAGTGCATCCGGGGCCACTAACTCTGTGCAGCTCAAGTCATGGGCCCTGTCTGACTGACTATTGGATGGCCTCTGAGGTGATGGCCTGGGGGTCATTAACATCATGTGTCTGTGGCCCTGCGTCGACCGCTGCCTCCGGCCTCAAATGCGGTCCACCAGGGCTCACACATCAAATCGAGTCCTTACCAGCCCGGACGATGCATCACCGCAGGATGCACACGCCACAACCGCCAGGACCATCTCCAACCAACAACTGCCAGAGTCGAAAGAGTCTTACAGCCAGACTATCAAAGTTGCTCACACATGCCTTGGGTGTCATCATTAGCTTGGTACCCTGCTCAGCTCTTCAGGTGCCACCAACTCAGTGCACCACAACTCATGGACCCTTTCCAATAGTTTTTTTTGATGTGGACAGCTCAAGCAACAATGTCACCTCAGGCAGTGGGGAAGACCTGGGACGATGATGGGGAAGATGTGGCCAGTGTGAGGAGGGGTGAAGGCACAGACAATGGGAGGGCAGAAGGCAACAACCAGAAGGCAGCAATGCAGACTGGAGGTAGTAGTTTAGCTACAGACCAGGAGCTATGATTGCGGTATGTGTAGTGGACTGCGGATGCAACTATGTCAACTCAGGCAGTGGGGAAGACCTGGGACGATGATGGGGAAGATGTGGCAGGTGTAACACACCCTACTGCAGCTGCAGCAGGAATATCCCGAAGGGACACAATCTTGGACAATTTATACACATGAGCACGATCAGCTCTGGTGCCCCTACCTCAGTGCACTGCGACTCGCTGACCCTTCTGATTGAATATTGGGTGACATCTGTACTTGCTCCGGCTACCACCATGATGCTTCGCAGTTGTTTGTGTTATGTTGGTGTTTTCTGTTTCCTCTTTAATAGCGAACACTGTTCAAGTTGTTGCCAGCACCAACCACTCCCTGTGGGCTGGCTCACACTCACCCCACATCCATCTAGCAAAGGCGTCACTGGTCAGGGGACCCTGGTAATAAAGAGTGGCCGGGCGCACGTGCCCGTGGCCAGTTCAACTGACTATCAAAGTGTGTCCGTGTGCTCATTACGTATGCATGATGGCCCCGGGCCCTACCACATTACATTGTGCGGTGTACAGCGGACGCAACCATGTCACCCCAGGCAGCGGGTAAGACCTTGGACATGTAGCCCTGTCACCCCCCCCTTCATACGTAAGAGGAGTGGACTGGGCCGGCGTATGCAAGCTTAGCGTAGGGGTGTGAATGATTGTCCAGGGGCTCTGGGCATGGTTCAGTACTGGAAATGTGAAAATGTGTGTGTCTATGTCGCAGTGGGTGTGTCTGTTGGTGAGTGTAAGTGTTCCCTGATGGGAATTAGACACCCACGTATGTAATCTAGTTCAACTGCCATGAGTTCGAACCCCAACAGCACCTGTTCAGCCACCTCCTTCTGGCAGTCTAACACCTGGCCGTGGAATGCGATGTGTGCTTCGGTGAGGTACTGGGAGCCATCCGTGGTGGTGTGTGCTTCCTGCTGTGTGGTCTTTGCAGGGGGTGGGGTCTCCTGGATGCAGCTGGGCTGCCCTGCTCCTGGAGGTGGGTTGCCTAAGATGTCCATGAGCTGTTGTAGGGCGCGGTTTCGAAGGTGTGGTGGTCCTCTTCATCATCACTGATGAGTTGTCTGGTCTGCACTGCAGGAGGTGTTGATTGTCCCTCTGCTATGTGAAGGGCAGATGCATTGTTCATGTTTACATTGGGACTGCATGACAATGTACATTGTGACTGTTTGGGAGGAGCTGACTATTTTATGCGGGACTGTGGACATTTGAACTACATCACAGATGTGAGGTTGTACATGTACATTTTCATCTCATAGTTTCCTGCTATGCCAGATGTGATTGGCCAGTTTCCATGCACAGGCGGAACCAGTTGTGTCCTCTGTTCTGTAGTGAAAGTGTAGCACTTTGTACCACATTGTCATCAATGTTGATGTTCTGTTATTGCTATGTGTGTGTGCTGCATTGTAGGTGAGATGCCCCTGCTGCTCTGATTTGGCTGCCCCTTATCCCTTTCAGGCGGTGTGTCTTTGACTTGTGTGCTTCGACAGTGCTGGGATGTTTCGGACTTGGGTATATTGGGCTCTTGGTTGAGTTGTGACTCTTGGGCACGGTTTGTCCGCAGATGTGTTGTTGATGTCAGGGGTGGTTTGTGCACATGGATGTGTCAGAGTGTGGCCTGCTCCTTTCCGGATGTGGTCCACACTCACCCACCTCAGAGTCGTGGTGTGCACAATGTCATGATGATTGGACTGCAGCCATGATAATCGTCGTGAAGTGTCACTTGCATTGTCGTGTGGCTAACAAATACGATTCTTTGCTGGGTTTCGCACGTGTGCATGTGTTGGTTGTGATATTGGTGATGTGTGGGGAGGGACCCCTTTGGGCATGTGGTGGACAGGGGCCTACTTGGTGTTTGTATGTGTGCTTTAGTGTGCCACGGGGGTCAGGGACATGATCTAGAGTCATTGTGGGTGTGCAGTGTGCTCTGCTTAATTGTGCATGTGTGCCATTGTGCCCATCTCCCCCGTCCCTCCAGTCCCTGGTCGGTACTCACACTGTTGATGTTGTGTCAGGTCATGTTGAGCAGTGTCCAGTGCCCCAACTCCTGGCACCGTATCACGACTGCTGACTGTGGCCATCATTTTCTCCATGTCATCCAGCTCCTGGTGTGCCGCTATACCCCCACGTCCAATCTGTGTTGCTGCTTTCATGTTGGCATCGAGTTTCTTCTTGGTTTTGGCCTTCACATCCTACCAGCGCCTCTTGACCTCTTCCATTGTCCTCCTCAACGCTGCATCTGCATTCCCATGGTCCAAGATAGTCTGCCATATTTGCGTCTTTGTTGCCAATGACACGTTGAAGGTGACGAACAGTTGTTGGTAGTGTTCTATCACCTCCGTGACGATGATCCTGTTTTCCTGCGGACTGAACCATGTCTTCCTCTTCCTCTTCTCCTTGGCCTTCCCCAACCCAGAGGTTCCTTGCTGGTCGTCTGTGGGGCTTGTGGGGTTCGCGTTGTCCTCTGCACTCGGTCCGGGTGCATCCATGGTGCTACGCAGTTTATTTGTTTTTGTATTTTTTTTAAACTGCTTTTATAGTACATTTTCCCGCATGACACGTGGGAATTGCAGGCCTGCCACTGGTTATCGCTGATTTTTGTATCACGTTTTGGGACATCGCAACTTTTTTTGCGTTGATGTTTCGCATTCTTTCAGCGTCGCGTTGATTTTAACGCAGTCATTTTTCGCGTTATCGTGAGACTATCGCATGGTGCCACAGAGTTGAGAATACAACGTTAACACAGTGTTATTTTCCCGCGATAGACTGCGATGTGCAAAGTTGCGTTAAGGTAATTTTGCAATGATTAACACACGTTCTTGAGAATATCCCCCTAAGATGGCTCTCAGTTGCTTTTTGTCTCTGCCGAGCTGTGTCTTTTTGTAACGAGTAAATGGGAACAGATTTTCCCTCTGGACTTCACGTTCCCAAACCCAGCCTATAAGATCTGGAAAAGCTTCCTTAAGAAGGTCCAAAATAAAAGATTGGATGTCATCCCCTTCCAAACCTTCCTTGATCCCAGAAAATCAGAGGTTATTTCTCCTCCGATAATTTTCCAGATCCTTTAGCTTCCACATGACATCAGTTACTTGACCATTGTGAGCTCTTGTCTGCCCTCTCACAGTAGTCAGTTCGGTCTCCACAGCAGTTGTTCCCTCTTCCATGTTTTTAAGTCGCTCGCCGATCTCACCACAAGCCTTCCCTACTTTCCGCACCACACCTTCCAGTTTTTTTATTAGCTTTTTTCCCATCTGCCCGGGTCTCTGCACGATGTTCCTTAATCAACTCTAGAATCATGCTCAGAGCAGGGTTTGTATTAACTATCCCTCCAACCTGCTGGTCACATTGAGGATTTTCTGACTGTGCGGATGCCACCTCCGCTGATCCCAGCATCCTAGTGTAGGAATAATCCCAGTCAGCCCGGTGCCGATAGTACGTCTGATCCTGTTTTTTTGAGGACCAGTGTGCTGGAACCTGTGGTCCACAAACTATCCTCTATTTCGCTGTTGCCAGAGCTAGAGTCACCTGAGTGGGAGTCCTCCGTAATGAGAAAAATTTATCTGGCTAAAGCAGATTGGGAGTTCAGCTGAGAGTCAACTATAATCCTATGTGCCCCCTAGATATTCTTTCTGGGAATCCCAGCAATTCCCCCCGGGCGAATCACAGAGCAAAGGGCATCCAATGTCTGCTACTGTGGTTTCTGCCTGGTTCTTTTCCATATATACTGAGGTAGGCTCCTGTTCCTCGGGTAAAGTTTGCTTAGTTTTCACCAGGTCAGGTTCTCTAAGGGGCTCATGGAAAGTTTGACTCCCCCCCCCTCCATCTTTAATCTTGAAAAAGTCAGTGATTGCTGCCTGAGGTGGAATGGGTGGGAGAGCTACATTATCTCCTTCAGGGGTCAATGCCCCTTCCTCCCCTGCCTTGGTCACCACCAGTTTCTTGCCCCACCTTGTGCGCGATCAGTTAGGTTTCTCCTCTTCCCTGCTCCAGTACTATCCAGCCAATTTTTAATGGTGTGGGGATCGTTGGGCTTACCTGCACCCTCCTCGTTAATAACTGGGGGAGACTCCTGACTTGACCCCTGTGGCAGTACTCTGGTCCGTGCAGCAAACTCCCTCACTTGTTTTGTCATTTTGGGAGGCATCCCACCAAGTTCAGCTGTAGCCTTCCCCTGAGGAGAGTCAGATACCGCTCCTCGCACCCTCCATGTGGATCTTAATCTCACTGCTGCTTGGCCCGCCCACACCCTCAGGGCGTTGCTGAATGACGAAGTGAGCCTCGTGGTCAGCACGTAGATCGCGCCGAAGCTGCTTCTGCCCCACACTCCCCGCGCTCTCGGTCTGATAACACTGCCGGTAGCTTCCTTCTAGTCCGGCTGGGGCTTTGATCGCACAGCGAGCTGCTGATTCTTCCGTCAGTATGCAGATACCGGCACACACGCGATCGCCATTTTGCTTTCAAAAAAATTGTGTAAATACTTTTTATTTACTTAAATCTATATAAAAGTTTCTTTTTTAGTTGTTTTATATATGTATATATATTTAAAAATGTAAAATTATACAATAAATAAACTGACATCTTTATTTTATGCAAAATATTGAATAATGCTATTATTGTCTACAAACATACAAATAACTATTTTTTTATACATTTTTCTAAACTCCAAAAATATTAATAAAATAACATACTATTTCTACTACATAGAAATCCAATTAAAATAAAGGATTTCAGATTTAAATGATAAAATTAAATAATCACACTCCAACATAATCCCTTTTTAAAAAAGTGTTGGACACTAAAAGGGTGACATTTGCTATTTCCGTTCCACTCAAAAGTAATTTGGGGAAGGTGTTGGACACTAAAGGGGTAACACTCACTATTCAACCTCCAATCTAACCATATTGGGGGAAAATGTTGAGCACTAAAGGGTGACATTTACCATTCCACTCCAATCTAACCATGTTGAGGGATGGTGTTGGACACTAAAGGAGTGACATTTACTATTCCCAACCCAAAGCTCCAGTCTAACCATATTGGTGGAGGGTGTGGGACACTAAAAGGGTGACATTTACTATTCAGGCTCCAGTCTAACCATAGTGGAGGAGGGTGGAGGACACTAAAGGGGTGACATTTACTATTCCCACTCCAATTTAAATATATTGGGGGCCGATATTGGACACTAAAGAGGTTACATTTACTAATCCCACTCCAATTTAAGGCTATTTGAAGAAGATGTTAAACACTAAAGAGCTCAGATTTCCGATATATATTTTAATCTAAAATATTTTAAAGAAGGCTCATCAGACAAATTAAACATTTTGGTGCCGATTCCGATCCTGTAAAACCCGGGTACGAATGGTCGTACGTAGCGAATTCTCTGTCCGACTCGTACCCAGGAAAACGACCTTACAAACCCGCAAGTACGATTCGTACAGAAATACCATTTCCGTACGAGTCGTACAAAACACCGACCAGCTAAAAAATACCCACAATTCTGATCCGGGATATCGCGTACGTGACGTCCGGACGGAGTCAGGCAGCGTTCTACGGACCAGCAAGTACGATTCGTGCCTACGTCACTCCGCACTGATAATTTTTTCCGGCACCTAAAAACTCCCGGGAAAGTGAGGATGAAGCGAAGAAGGAGCTGCGGGACGCGCCGGACAGCCATGGACCCCATCCTACGTGTCATCCCGGCCCTCCTAGCCTACGACCTGGTGCACAGTAACCAACGCAGACGCCGCAGAAGGTCAGCACAACACCCAGAGGCAAAGGGGGGGGCAAGGGGCAGCAAACATAACCCCCACCCAAGTAAAAATGTAAATATGTCCTGTACATACATGACCTCCAGGGTCTGGTCACTTCGGGGGGCGTGTCCACCAACCCCTACGTACCGTCACAATGGAAGTGGACATGGACGCGTACCCGTCACCACGACAATGGTGGTACGGACCGTACCCACGCCCCCACAGCGTGGGTACGGCCCGTACCACCATTGGAGTGGTGATGTAGGGGTACGTGCCGTACCACCATTGGAGTGGTGATGGAGGGGTACGCGCCGTACCCACGCCCACAGAGCGTGGGTACGGCCCGTACCACCATTGGAGTGGTGATGGAGGTGTACGCGCCGTACCCACGCCCCCAGAGCGTGGGTACGACCCGTACCACCATTGGAGTGGTGATGTAGGAGTACGCGCCATACCCATGCCCCCAGAGTGTGGGTACGGCCCGTACCACCATTGGAGTGGTGATGGAGGGGTACACGCCGTACCCACGCCCTCAGAGCGTGGGTACGGCCCGTACCACCATTGGAGTGGTGACGTAGGGGTACACGCAACGAAAGTGGACGTGGACGCGTACCCGTCACCACGACAATGGTGGTACGGGCCGTACCCACGCTCTGAGGGCGTATGGCGCATACCCCTACATCACCACTCCAATGGTGGTACAGGCCGTACCCACACTCTGGGGGTGTGGGTACGGCGCGTACCCCTATATCCCGACTCCAATGGTGGTACGGGCCGTACGCACGCTCTGGGGGCGTGGGTACGGCGCGTACCCCTCCATCACCACTCCAATGGTGGTACAGGCCGTACCCTCGCTCTGGGGGCGTGGGCATGGTCCGTACCACCATTGTAGTGGCGATGTAGGGGTACTCGCCGTACACACGCCCCCAGAGCGTGGGTATGGCTCGTACACTCCATGAATGTGGGGGTACAGTCCGTCCCACCCCTACCCCTCCGGCACCAGTACAGAATGGATACAAGGCATACACACGCCACGAATGTTGGCTTAGGGCCTGGTGCAGCATATAAGCAGTATATTGGTGTGTGTGTGTATGCACAGGACAGCAGTGTACTGCACCAAGGGGGCGGGTGGGTGGGTGGGTGGCTGCAGAGGACTCCCAGCAGTGGACAGACACATGTGAGGGGTGGGTGCCTATCACTCCCAGCAGTGGACAGAGACATGGGGGTGGGTGCCCAGGACTCCCAGCAGTGGACAGAGACATGTGAGGGGTGGGTGCAGAGGAATAGCAGTAGTGGACAGAGACATGGGGGTGGGTGCAGAGGAACACCAGTAGTGGACAGAGACATGGGGGTGGGTGCAGAGGAATACCAGTAGTGGACAGAGACATGGGGGTGGGTGCAGAGGAACACCAGTAGTGGACAGAGACATGGGGGTGGGTGCAGAGGAACACCAGTAGTGGACAGAGACATGGGGGTGGGTGCAGAGGAACACCGGTAGTGGACAGAGACATGGGGGTGGGTGCCCAGGACTCCCAGCAGTGGACAGAGACATGTGAGGGGTGCGTGCAGAGGAATACCAGTAGTGGACAGAGACATGGGGGTGGGTGCAGAGGACTCCCAGCAGTGGACAGAGACATGTGAGGGGTGGGTGCCTATCACTCCCAGCAGTGGACAGAGACATGGGGGTGGGTGCAGAGAAACACCAGTAGAGGACAGAGACATGGGGGTGGGTGCCCAGGACTCCCAGAAGTGGACAGAGACATGTGAGGGGTGGGTGCAGAGGAATACCAGTAGTGGACAGAGACAGGGCGGTGGGTGCAGAGGAACACCAGTAGTGGACAGAGACATGGGGTGGGTGCAGAGGAACACCAGTAGTGGACAGAGACATGTGAGGGGTGGGTGCCTATCACTCCCAGCAGTGGACAGAGACATGGGGGTGGGTGCCCAGGACTACCAGCAGTGGACAGAGACATGTGAGGGGTGGGTGCAGAGGAAAACCAGTAGTGGACAGAGACATGGGGGTGGGTGCAGAGGAACACCAGTAGTGGACAGAGACATGGGGATGGGTGCAGAGGAACACCAGTAGTGGACAGAGACATGTGAGGGGTGGGTGCCTATCACTCCCAGTAGTGGACAGAGACATGGGGGTGGGTGCCCAGGACTACCAGCAGTGGATAGAGACATGTGAGGGGTGGGTGCAGAGGAATACCAGTAGTGGACAGAGACATGGAGGTGGGTGCATAGGAACACCAGTAGTGGACAGAGACATGAGGGTGGGTGCAGAGGAACACCAGTAGTGGACAGAGACATGGGGGTGGGTGCAGAGGAACACCAGTAGTGGAAAGAGACATGGGGGTGGGTGCCCAGGACTCCCAGCAGTGGACAGAGACGTGTGAGGGGTGGGTGCAGAGGAATACCAGTAGTGGACAGAGACATGGGGGTGGGTGCCCAGGACTCCCAGCAGTGGACAGAGACATGTGAGGGGTGGGTGCCTATCACTCCCAGCAGTGGACAGAGACATGAGGGTGGGTGCCCAGAACTACCAGCAGTGGACAGAGACATGTGAGGGGTGGGTGCAGGGGAATACCAGTAGTGGACAGATTCATGGGGGTGGGTGCAGAGGAACACCAGTAGTGGACAGAGACATGGGGGTGGGTGCAGAGGATTCCCAGCATTATCCTGACATATGAGTGGTGGGTGCATCATCCTCAGATGAGCACAACTCCATGTGTTCATGACCGCATCCCCAATGTGTGAAAATGTTGAGAGTGCCATATCAACACATCACTGACAGCAGTGTCCCACTCCCATGAGGATGGATGTATTTCCCCCACTGCATGACACACCACTTGTGGGTGTGAGGACAAATGACACATGCATACCCACCCCTGGCGGATGCAGCACAATACACACACTGAGAACATGTCACAAGACTGCATAGTTATGTGAAAGCCTACTAAACTAAGAGAGCCAAAGGGAATACACACTGTCACGCACATTCCAGGACTGATAGGAATGTACAGGTGCTGGCACAGCCACCAAGTAGTTGTCTCCCATGGAAGGAATAGGGTGGACTTCCCACAGATACAATGACCACAATTGTCAGTCAGGTGACCAAATCCCCTGCAGAACAAGTACCAATTGTGTGCTAGGCTGGGAGTACACACATGCATAGTGTGGAAAAGGGACAATTTCCACATGGAGGCATAGCAACATACTCTATACACAAGTACAGTGACTACCAAGGATGGCACAGACGATGCAGCCGGAGACATTGCTGAGCAGGCATGGGCCTAGTTGAAGTGATCCGTCAGCCACCAAGGAAATGTAGACACAGGTCAGCACAACAATTGTGCAACTCCCTACAGGGAAGATGTCAGGTGCCACAGAGGAAGGAACACTCCTTGGGACAATGTCTCCAAACACAAAGAGCATACACGAGCAAAGACTCTTTGCAGAAACCTTGTTATGGCACGCAGATACCAGGGTACACCCCATGAGCTCCATACTACAACATTTCCCAGACACCTAACACATGATCAACACCCCAACTCATGGAGCATCAGCACCAACATCAATACCTGAAAAGCAATCGTGTGCAAAGGGAAAACAAAATGCTTTATTCAGCAGTAAAATAAAATGTATAAAAGGACACTATGTACAAAGGCCATAGGCCAGTCCAGATGCGATGTCCTGGGGGGGACACATGTCCACGCATCTCCCCCAGCTTGCCTGCACATTCGAAACCTCTGGTTCATCGACTGGGGTGGGGGCATCATGTGGGGAAGGACCAGGCACCGCAGGGACAGGAGGGGGAAGGGTAGGTGTTGTGGGTGCAGGGACGGACGACTCCACCACAGGGGGTGGGGCAGCGGCAAAGGTGGAGGTTAGTATGGCGCTGCACACGTCCGCAAGCTCTTCCAGCATCTCCCCTGCACCCGAATGAACCACAGGCCCCAAGGAGGGGGGGGGCGGAGGGATGGGTTGCAGCGCTACTGGGGAAGGTGGTGGATGGGGGGGACTCAACTCCCCTACCTGTGGAGTGCCTTGCCCGTTTGCACGATGGTGAAGCAGTGGGGCTGAGGCCCAGCACAGCCAAGTAGGTCTCCTTCTCAGACTGTGGGGCAGGGGAGCCGAGGGGAGTGACATTGGAGGGACTGGTGAGTGAGGCATGCGGACTCCGACTGTGGCTGCGTGTCTGCCTGTGTGCCCTAGACCCAGTGGGTGTGCCTTCTACCCCCTGAGTGTGCGTGACTGGAGGTGTGCGCTTGCCCTTCCCTGTTGGTGTGCTGGCTGTGTCTGGTGTGGTGCCTGCCTGGGAATGTGTGTGTGTGCTTGGGACAGGCATGGGAGTGGGAAGTGTGGATCGTGCAGGGGTAGGTGGGGGGACCAAGCGCTGCAGGAGACCCACTGCTGCCGTCAGTGACGAGTCCATGGACCTCAGCAACATCCATTGGTCAGACATCGCTGATGACATGCCCTCCATGTACGACACCATCTCTGTCAGCAGTGTGGTGTGGCTATGGAGGACAGTCAGGATCGATGTCTGCCCAACCTGCAACTGCCGCTGAATGTCCACAGACTCGGCAGTGAGGGCAGCAGGGGAGACAGGGGCAGGGGGTGTGGTGCCTGGCACGAAGGGGACACGTTGTTGCCCTACACGGACAGAAGGGACCCGAGCAACTGGGAGGGCGGTGATGGGAATGGAGGGGGCGGTGACAGTTGTAGTGCTGCTGCCAGCTGTTGGAGCAGCCTCCGCCCCCTTCGGGAGTTCAGCCTCAGACCCGTCAGCGTCGTAGTCTGTGTTGCTACTACCCAGGTCCCCCGCCGCACTCCCCTCACCCTCCGTGCCACTTGATGCTGCCGACTCGCCAGGAGTGGAGGTCACAGTGCATATCATGAAATGCATCATGAGTAACATCTAGATGACTCCGCACATATGTAAGCCCTGCACTCCCCAGTTGGTTCACCCACCATGCCACCTTAAATAATGAAAATCAGGACACAACAGCAAATAACTGGATATCCAATTATACAGAGAAGCTAGTGTCTGTGAACAGTGGAGCACAGCCAGACTATGAAGGAATGCCACCCCTTGCTCACTGTGAACGAAACAGTATTGGTGCACCCAATGCCAAATGACAGACGCCAATTCTGAAGGTGTCCCCACACTCATAGACCTGTGAGTACTTTAGAAAATCCAAAGAAATACTTTCTGATCCATTGGGAATCACAAAACTTTACACAATTGACAAGTTTGGAATGTGTGAATGTTCCACTTGTGGAACAGAACACACATGTGCATGAATATCAGAAGTCACACAAGGAGGTGCACCCAAAACTACATTTACACAGTCATTGTATGAGCTGCCAGCCTAATGCCAAGAAGCCATTGTTAAGAAGAAATGTGGTATCAGGAAGTACATATACATGGCACCACGGTGGTCCGGATGACTGGACACCGGTAAGTTGGCATCAGCAACAACCATGGACTAACCCAAATACAAACACACTGTGGGAACATGGATATTTATAATTCCAGAACAAAATTTGGACAGAACTGTGCCTTTGTTTGAAATGTGCCAGCGTGTTCCCCCAAAGTGTAAAGGTGGTTTCTTGTGCACTTCCTTGGGAGACATCTGTCATGCAGGCACATTATTGCCCTTCACAATAATCAAAGTGAAGCATCGAAACTATTGGGACATGTTGACAAGTGTAGTGAGTGCCAAGGTACAAGACTACTTGAGTGACAACTTAAAACATGCCACCTGTCACATGGCCTTCTGTACCATGATGACACAGTTGACAACACATCTGACACACTACCTGTCATGTGGATTGGCACACAGGTCCAGACACAGGACAATGCATTAGCTACTGGCCCTGAAATAGTGTTGGAATAAGGAGCACCTGCACTGAGGAGACACCCTGATAGGAACGAAGAATGTCCACACAGATGTCAGCACACACAGACCAAACCACATAGCATCGGGAGCACACACCGGTGCCAATAATGGATGAGCCGGAAACATGTATTGTAACTTTTGACACATGTTGCAAAGCACAAATATGACACCCTGCACAACATGTCTGGGTCACTGCACGTTGAGTGTCAGTCCAGACAATTAGCCACACAGGTCAGACCTGGCAAGGAGACATAAGGTTTTGACATGTATGCCTTTCCTGCACAAACCCCCATACATGAGACAATGTGATTGAGACAGAGCAAGTAGTTACACCTCTCAATCTGTGTTTACTAAAAGGGGAATCAAGAACTCCTAAATGTACTCAACATCACCTCATGAGGCTGACCACACATATATCTGTGACAAACAACCATCAACTGATAGTTGTACATAGACACACAGGCACTGCCCAGTGTGAGTATGCACAAGCCTAATGGGGTCACCCTGTACAGTGGACACATGTAGCACACTTTACGTTAATACAATTTAGGGCAGGGAACAATGCCACAGAGGCCAAACTATGCTGAACACACAGAGACTGGCCACAGTGTGTGATGCCACACATGATTCCTAGGATAAGGTGTCTCATGGGACAGTAGTGGGCACACTGCTCCATGGTCCTGGAATGATCTGACTGTAACTGGAGCTACCGTCCCGGCCCTATGCATATCTCCCACTCAGGCACATCATGTATGAGGCCACTACATTGGTCATGCATGCTGCAAGGGTGTTTATTTAAAACCTCACACTCCTATGTGGAGCCTCAGGACAGTGCCAACAATTATGGACCCCCAAATGAGTGGACAGGACAGGGCACAGGCAAGGTACCAACACATGTCACAGACCACCCCCACACATGATGCAGAAAGCATTGTGCACCGTGATGACCTTGCAGCCTAGATGATCATGTGCAATAGTGATTATACACAGACCAGGGAACACATGTCAAGGAGGGGAAGGGAGGAAGAACAGCAGCGGTTGACTAGGGGGAAAAGGATATGCACTGCACATATAAACCCTGGCAGTGTATCCATGCAACTGAGCACTTCCAAAAGCTTGTGACACACAACAGACACACATGTACCTACCCCCTTGCTGCTGCTGCTTCTCCTGTAACAGCCTATCCATGTCAGGGAAGACCACCGCCAGGACACGCTTCATTTGGTGGGTCAGGTGCCGGCGCCTGCCGTGTTTTCATGCTGGTGAGTCCCCCAGCAGGACCCGGGCGATCCTCCTGGTCCAGCACCGGATGTCCTGCCAGCGTTTCCTCACCTGGGTCAGGGCATAGCATGCTGCAAACTAATAGCACCTTCGTCATAGGGAATTTCGCCTCTGTGTAAGCCCCAATGCAGTGATACGGCCCGTACACGCGTGTGTAGGGGTCCTATCCCTATGGTAGTGTTGCCGTAGGCATACGCCATAGTGATACGTCCCGTACACGCGTGTGTAGGGGTCCTATCCCTATGGTAGTGCTGCCGTAGGCATACGCCATAGTGATACGGCCTGTACACGCGTGTGTAGGGGCCGTATCACTATGGCGTACACCTACGGCAACACTCCCATAGTGATACGACCCCTACACACGCGTGTATGGCCCGTATCACTATGGCGTACGTCTACGGCAACACTACCGTAGGGGTAGGACCCCTACATACGCGTGTACGGGCCGTATCACTATGGCGTACGCCTACGGAAACACTACCATAAGGATAAGACCCCTACACACGCGTGTACGGGCCGTATCACTATGGCGTACGCCTACGGCGACACTACCATAGGGATAGGACCAGTGTGTACACGTACGTGTGTACGGTCCGTACACACACGCGTACTCCTTCCCAACCCCAATATAGTGCTACGACCGTACACACGCCCTCAGAACGTGTGTATGGTGCATTTTACAGCTTACACTGGTGATAAGAGGCGCACAGGAAAGGAATGGAGGTGTCAGACTCGCACAAGGCTGGACATCAAGTCATTGTCAGTGCAGTCCTTCATGTGTAGGGCCTAGGTGTGTCAGGCAGTGATGTGGCACATATCTCCTCATGTTTTAACCCAATAGTTGTGTGATGACCTGTGTACACATGTCATGTGTGATGGGGCACTATGTGGCACACTTCCCCTTCACACCTTTTACATGTGTGCATGTAGTACAATCTTGTCAAGCACTGCATCACTGGCATGGCACAGTCACCAACACCTGCAACTGTCCCCTGATGCCATTGAACAGGGACTTGCGAGCTGAGGACATATCTGCGTAGTCTCAATGTTTGTGTGATCAGTTTTGACATGTACCCCTTCATGGCAAGGTGTGTGGTCTGTCCTTTTTCAATGACATGTGACCTGTGCGTCTAGCTTGCCACCAGCTGTCTGAATGAGATAACATCCTTCAAAAGCACATATGTGGGTGTATGTCACTCATGTAATGTGTCTGGCTGTTCACTCACACTGGCCCACAGCTACTTTCATGGCATGTCATGTAGACCTTGACAATCCACATTTGTAGCTGGCTCTTGGTAGGAGTATCACCTGGCTGGCATACGTGTCCAGGATGTATTGCACAGAACAGACTCTGTATGTAGCATATGTGTATTAGCTGTTGAACATGTGCTCAGTTCATTGACATTGGTGTAGTAATGTACTCAGTCTTCGTTATTCCTTCCAAATTTCTGCAGGGCACCGCCTCTCTCCGGACCAATGCCAGACTTGGGTGCCATGAGGGAAAGTGACTGCATACGCCGTTACAGATTTCCCCAACAGTTAATTGAGGACCTGACAAACAGGCTGGCACCACACCTCCAACAGTGACACAGTTATCCGACTGCGCTGACCCCCAAGATGAAGGTGATGTCAGTCCTACATTTCTTTGCCACCGGTACGTTTCAATTCACCATAGCTGATGTGGGTGGCATGTCCCAGACCATGTTCAGCCGTGTCCTGCATGATGTTTTAGAAGCCATGTTGGAGCACCTGGATGAATTCAACCATTTTCCAAATCGTGAGGTGCCCGGAGAACCTTGTCCCTCCTGGTCAGACTGGCTCTGTTGTTCAGTGCGAGCAGGGCTCCTGGGTGTCTCCTGGGATGTGGCAGGAATGGGGGTGGGGGTTGGCACAGATGTACCTGAAGCGGGTGCAGCAGGGGCTTGGGCACCAGAGGGGCCAGGTTGGTCGGGGTCATCCACGGAGTGGTGAGAGTCGTCGCTGCCGGTGGGATCATCTTCATGCTGAGCCTGGGACTGTGATTGTTCCCCCCCATTGTTGGGGGGAGGTCGATGACGTTGCCCTGTGTGTGAGAGAGAGACAATGTTAATGATGATTCATGCCACATCAATGTTTCATACATATTCAAGTTGTCACAGTTCCTCCAGGTAGTTGGATGTGCCTAGCATTCCTCTCAATGTACACTTGGGGATGGGTATGTTGCGGGGGACGGATTGATATGTTCTCCTGAGTGTTTGACCAGTAGAATTTTGGCTAGGATGCTTATTTTGCTATGGATTCGTCTTGTTGTGTCACATGTCCATTGTGAGAGTGGGTAAATCCGTTGCCTGCCCCGGGGGTGTGTGCTTGTGTGAGGGGGGGTGTGTGACCTGGCCTGCTGTTGGGTGTAGTGTGATTTGTCATTGGGTCTCCCAGGTGATGTGTCTGTCCCCTCATGATGCATGCTGGCATGACAGTGAGTGTGAGTTCCTGTGCCAGATATCTGAGCTTGTGGAGTTGGTGTTTGAGTGTACAATGGTCACAGGAGGACCTTGTGCTGCATACAGCAGGGCAAAGTGTCAGCTACCTTGTCAGTACTTTGCCAGTACCTGTGCATTGGGCATGGTGCATGGGTATGTACCTAGGCCATATGGGCTGAGGGCATTGGTGTCTGCTTCTGAGTTGCACAATGTGTTGTGTGAGCCCCACCCTCCCAGCATCCCGGACATCCAGTCTTGGGTTTGTGGTTGGTGTGGCCTGGGACATGGCATTGCCTTTATTTGTGAATGGGGCATGGAGACGTTAGTGGCATGAGCATGGTTTTTGAGTGTGGTTGTGTGCGGTGAGGTCTTGGGGGAAGTTGCGTGTATTTGGTGTATTTGTGGTGTGGATGCCATTCCCCCCATGTTACGTGAGTTGTTTGTGTACTCACCAGGCTCTGCGACTCCTTTGACTCCGTGTACTCTCACCGGCGGAAGCATGGCCATCACCTTCTCCTCCCAGGGATGGTAATGTACGGGTCTGCGGGGCAGCCCACCTCCAGTGATGTTACTCTGGGCATATTCCTCGTTCATTTTCCTCTTGATTGCCTGCGCAGATTGTACCACCTGGCTTGGCATTCATGCCTGGTCCTTCGGATGGGCGCAACAGCATTCACCTTATCGACGATCCTCTGCCAAAGGCTTGTTTTTTGGGCTATGCTGGTCTGTCTGACCAATGTTCCAAACAGCTGTGGCTCGACTCTGATGACTACGTTGACAAGGAGGTCCAGCTCCGCCCTTGTGAACTTTGGATTCTTGTCTGTGGGCATGGTGTGGGGTATGGGTGTGGATGTTTGTGGGTGTGTGGGTGTGAATGTGACGGTGTGTGTGTGAATGTGAAGAGGGGGTGTTTGTGAAGGAGGTTGTGTGAAGGTGTGTAAGTCAAGGTGTAGTTAAGGTGTAAGTAAGGTGCAGTTGTTTGTCTGTGGGGTCTGGCAGCAGTGGGTCTGTTGCAAAGGCTCATGGGTTGTGTGTGTGGGTCCTTTTTATTGGTCCATTTGTGGGTGTGGCTGGGTTTGAATTTGTGGTGGGTGTGTTATAAGAGGTGGTTGTGATTTAGGGCCTCTGTTTGCCTGTTTAGATGTGCCAGGTCAGTCATTGAGATTTATTTTGTCATGTAGACGTGTTTTGTGGTGTTGTGCGAGTCGAATTGTCCCTCCTTGTGCTGTTTTACAGTGTCCTGGTTCTGTACGAGTCTTTTTCGCGTAGGTAAGGTCCGTACATACGCGATGCTGGGTGAGGGTGCTGTGGTACGGTGTTGGGGTACGGTGCGTACTGGTACGGGGCTGGGGTACGGGCCTGGGGTGCGGCGCCTACAAGTGGGGGGCTGGGGTACGGTGCGTACAGGTACGGGGCTGGGAGACGGGCCTGGGGTGTAGCGCATACAGGTGAGGGGCTGGGGTACGGTCCTGGGGTACGGTGCGTACAGGTGCGGGCTGGGCTACGGTGTTGGGGTATGGTGCGTACAGATACAGGGCTGGGGTACGGGCCTGGGGTGCGGTGCGTACAGGTGGGGGGCTAGGGTACGGGCCTGGGGTACGGTGCGTACAGGTGCGGGACTGGGAGACGGTCCTGGGGTGCGACGCGTACAGGTGCGGGGCTGGGGTACGGTCCTGGGGTACGGTGCGTACAGGTATGGGGCTGGGGTACGCGCCTGGGGTGCAGCACGTACAGGTGGGGGGCTGTGAGACGGGCCTGGGGTGTGGCGCATACAGGTGCGGGGCTGGGGTACGGTGCATACAGGTACGGGGCTAGGGTATGCACCTGGGGTGTGGCGCGTACAGGTGGGGGGCTGGGAGACGGGCCTGGGGTACGGTGCATACAGGTGCGGGGCTGGGCTACAGTTTTGGGGTACGTGCGTACAGGTACGGAGCTGGGGTTCGGGCCTGGGGTGCGGCGCGTACAGGTGGGGGGCTGGGGTACGGGCCTGAAGTGCGGCGCGTACAGGTGCGGGGCTGGGGTACAGTCCTGGGGTACGGTGCGGAGAGGGGGTACGGTGCTGACATACGGGGGTACAGTGCTGACATATGCGGGGGTAGGGGGGGCTGTACGACTCGTATCCGGGCACAAGTTTACCCGTGTACATGTGTGCTACAGCGTTCGCTCCGTACGGGGCATTTTACATGCGGTTGTGTATTCGGACGGGCAGTACGGATCGTACTTGCGCGCTCGGACTTCTGTTTTACGATTTGCAGTAAAAATGTCCGGCTCCCTATCGTACACTTTTCCCGATGCTATTCGGACGTAAAAATGTCCGGGTCCCTCTCGTACCCTTTTCCCGACGCAATTCGTATGTATTTTTCACGTACGAATCATACTTCGCAGTTTGTACGGTACTTGTACGATTCGTACGTGAAAATATAGGGATACGAGTCGTACGCAAATTGTTTTTGCCGGATCGGAATCGGCACCTCAATATACACAATCAATACTCCACACTAACATACAATTTCTTAACTATAAAATACAGTAACATTTCATCTAAAAACACACCATCCAAAACTACAGACTTGTATTAAACATATTTAAAAATATCAATATAAAATAAGTATTATAAATAATAATTAATATAAATATAAAAAATGTACAGCCATTCCTAAACTTATGCCATAAATAAATTTAAATTCATAATGCAAAATTAACAATCATAGATTGAAAAAATAAATGAAAATTATTTTTATTTTTAAAAAAAAGACTATATTTTTTAAATAAAATCATTATTTTAAACCAAAATAAATATAATTTATGTGTATGTTTAGGAACATTTTCAGAACAATTTTTTACAAAGTTTATATAAAAACAATTTCTAATAATTTTGCTTTTTTAATTACTTACAAACGATATTATATCCAATTATATCCTCTACAACAATATTTTCACAATGATTTTAAAAACCACATTGAAAAAGATATTTTTGTCTTCAATATTCCTGTTGACGATATTTTTGAAATCCCGATATTCTTGACACTATGGGCTGATTACGATGGCGGTCGGACGAGTGTCCTCCCAACATCGTTTCGGGATCGGGACCACCCAACAAGTAGGCGGCGGTCCCGACTTTCAAATTATGATCCGACTGCCATGTTAGGCAGTCGGAAACATACCTTTTTGCATTGAAGCTTGTGCTGCGGCCCTGCAAAATGGCATGTTTCAGGGGCACTGGTGCCCCTGAGCCCCTTAGAGGGGGGACAGGGATCCTGCTACGGACCCCCAAAGTCCCTTCCCATCTGCCTGTACTTGGGGGTACGACCACCATGTACAGGCCAATAGAAACGGTCATTGTAATTCCTATGGCGGTGCCTGAGCAGACCCTGCTCTTATTGTAGAGATTATGGTCCCACTGCTGCTCCCACTGGCTCCTTGAGCCCATCAGAAAAGCAGCGGTCGGTCCCTATGACCAATGCCTCAGACCGCCAGATCACAATCTGGTGGTCGGACCGTTTCTATGGATTTCTGTTCTGATCATCGGTAATTTCCCTCCCGACTCGTTTTTTTTTGCCTCCCCAGACTATTACTAGGTTCAGCGCCGAGATGCCCCAGGGTGAGTCGTGCGCATTAGAAATTTCCCTAACAGAACATAACATGTCAGTGGGCCCGCTACTGACGACCTGTCGGTATGAGGCCATATATTTTTATTTACGATATTTGTTTTCCGATATTTTGTCCAAATACCAAAGGTTCTACTGATCACATTTAGTCTTGTTTTATTTATTAAAATATACTGGATTTTTCTAATCTGGTCAGGATTATTTTTGTGCTGTTTTTCACTGTGTTATTGTTTGCCTCTGAGTTAAGCCTGACTGCTCTGTGCCAAGCTACCGGAGGGTTGAGCACAGATTAATTTAGGGTTTGCTTGTAACTGCACTCTGACATGGACAGTGGTTCCTGCTGAAGTAGGGTTATCACCCCCATCAACCAGCAACCCAATTTCTTACATACTGTATTTGCTCATTGAGATTTTCTTTGGATGTCAATGCCAATTCCAGGCCCATAATAAAAAACTATACTCACCATGTTTCTTCTATAACCATATGTCAGTGGTCCAAAGAAGATTTTTTTGAATAACATCCTTTACATTCACACTGCTTACATTGGACTTTCTGCGTAGGACAATCTTTATTATTGGGAGTTGGTATATAACTGCACATCTGAAACATCTTCACAGAAATCTTTGTGGCTGAGGATCATTTTGCTTAGCTTTTCGGAATTTAACATTTTCTTTGCGCCCATTTTCTTTTTTTCATCTCCTCCACTCATGCCATACAAAGCTCAGATTTCTTCGCTATCATCAGTACCTCAGTAAGTGGAGGAACATCTACTTGCTACAGTACTCATGCCCCCTTCTTGATTTTACAGCCCAACATAAACTGATTTCCTTAAACTTTTCTCCACACTATTACCACATTTAAAAGTAGATGCCATTTTTCTTAACTCAGTCGCTGTCAGACTTGGCCCTCTCTGCAGGGTTAACCCCAAACTTTTGGCCTTCACCCTCCTGTTTTCTGAACGCGTTTTTGTTGGGTTTTAGGACTCTGTGTACTTTACCACTGCTAGCTAGTGCTAACAGTCTTTTGCTCTATTCCTAATGCATGGTGCACTTGGTTTACAGCTGATTGGCACATTTTATGTACTTGTACTTCCCTAGTAAATTGGTAGTACATGTACCGAGGGCCTTTAAATTAAATGCAACTAGAGGTCCTGCAGTACTCATTGTGCCACCCACTTAAGTAGCCTTTAAAAAAATCTCCCAGTTCTACCATTTGAAGCCTGTGTGCAGTTTTAATCCCTTCGCTGCTAGGGCTTCAACCCCCACTTCCCTGTGCTAAACCTTTTTTTGGCTGTTTGGGGTAGTTCGCGATTTGGCCCCTGTAACTTTTTTACCACATAAGGTATCCACGCCAAATTTGCCTCCTTTTCTTCCAACATCATGGAGATTTTAAAGGTACCCCTGGGTTTGTGGGTTCTCCTGGAGGAGACCCAGAATTTAGCCAAAATACAGCTAAATGTATTTATTTATTTTTAAATGAGAAGAAAGGACTACAGATGAAAGTGTTTGTTTTTTCCCTGCAAATGGTATCAACAAAGAGTTTGGGGTGCTTAAATCACCATCTTCCCAGCTTTCAGGGACAAGCAGACTTTTGTCAGAAAACCAAACATTTTTATACATTTTTTTCATTTTACCGAGACATCGCCAATTTTTGCTATTTTTTGTGCTTTCAATCTCCTTCCAGTTAATGGTAAACATGGGTATGAAAGCAATGATGGATCCTGGAAAGCTATACATTTATAAAAAGTAGACAAATTTCTAAATTCAGCAAGGGGTAATTTGTGTAGATGCTTCAAGGTTTTCTTATAGAAACTAACAGTTGAAAATAGGAAAAATTGAAAATTAGTTAAAAAAACAGCCATTTGGACCAACGTTTTCACCTGAAACTTATTCTAAGTATGACAGGTTTTTGAAAGCAATATAGCGTTACATTTGCTGGACCCTTCTGGTTGTGGGTATATATAGGACTTGTAGGTTCACTAAGAACCCGAGGAACCCAGAGCCAATAACTGAGCAGCGTCTTGTAATGGCTTTTTATTGTGTACCCGGTACATATCAAATCATTCGTGAAAATATAAACAGGGAAAAATCGGTATGAAAGACACCTATGAATTTATGAAATGGGAACGAAATATAGAGTTTAGAAACAGCAGCTATTTGTACATCTCCAAAATTGTGGGTACCCATACCAGCATGTGAATTATAGGACATTTTTCAAAGTGACTTCTTTTGTATACATTGTCTTACATTTGGAAGGCAGAAATGCATTGAAAGTCAATAGGTAATACCAGTTGCTCTATAACTCTGTGTTTCCCTAAGTCTCCCAATTTGAACCAACCCTAGCCCTGTTGGCACCTAGGGAAACCAAGCAAACTTATACATTTTTGAAAACTAGACACCTAGGGGAATACAGGAAGGGGTGACTTATCTGGCTCTCAACAGGTTCTGTTACCCAGCATCTCTTGCAAACCTCAAACTTTGTTTAAAAAAACACATATTCCTCACATTTCTGCGGTGGAAAGTTCTGGAATCTGCGTAGATCCACAAATTTCCTACCACTCAGCGCTCCCCAAAGTCTTCAGAGAAAAATGGTACCTCACTTGTGGGGGTAGGCCTAATGCCCACGACAGGAAACGGGCCAAAACCTAACGTGGACACACCACATTTTCACAGTGAAAACTGACCCGTTTTTTGCATAGTACCTAGCTGTAGATGTTGAACCCTAGCTCTGCCAGCACCTAGGGAAACCTAGCAAACCTATACATTTTTGAAAACTAGACACCCTGGGAAAACAGGATGGGGTGACTTGTCTGGCTCTCACCAGGTTCTGTTACCCAGAATTCCTTGCCAACCTCAAACTTTGTCAAAAAAACACATATTCCTCACATTTCTGCGGTGGAAAGTTCTGGAATCTGCGTGGATCCACAAATTTCCTATCACTCAGCATTCCCCCAGGTCTCCAGATACAAATGGTACCTCACTTGTGTGGGTGGATCAAGTACCAGTGACAGGCAAGGGCCCAAAACGTATTGAGGAGACATCAACATTAACTATCACAAAACAACCTGGTTTTGTAAGGGGGGTCACCTGGGTTTTTGGCCCGGAGCTCGGACCAAGGGCGAGTGATGGTTCAGTATATCAAATATTATTAACAAGAGATTTTAGAAAAATGAAATGCACTGTCAATAATTGAAAGGACAAAAAACTTAACCAGTGACTCACAGCTCAGGAGCTGTAAAGCCGCGTCAAGGCCCCAACTGCTTTATAGGCCCTTCACACACCTTTCGTAGGTGATACACACAAGACCATTCACACCACCAGGCACGGACCCAACACATTACAACATTCACAAAAAGCGACAAGGGACACCCTGCTTCGGAAAGACAGAAAAGACAAAAATTACTGCACAACCATCTATTCCTCAAGCACACATACATGCCGGTTGGATTTGGCACGAGGGTGAGTGATGGTTCAGTATATACAATTGTATTAATAAGAGATTTCACAAAAACTGAAATGTACTGTTAATAATTGAAAGGATGAGAAACTGAACCATTGACTCACAGCTCGTGAACTGTAAAGCCATAACAAGGCACCAACCTCTTTACAGGCCATTTATATACCTTTCATACGTGTGACACATACAAAACCATTCACACTGCCAGCCGCGGGCCCATCACTTTACAACAATCACATCAACAGACTGCGCTATTAAAGTGCCCATCACTTTCACATGCCCACATCCCTTCTGCCTTCCGTCCATCAATTGTGTGTCTTTTGCTTTCTCGCCCTAAGTGCACCAGGTATGCCCAGACGTGGGTCCTGGGCTCACTGTGCCACTGGAATCAAGCTATCCTGGCTGAAGAGGGGTGAAACCCCAAAACCGGTCCTAGGATGCTTGTTTCCAGTCCAGGGAGGACCTGGCTTGGCAGTTCCGACTGGGCTGTTTCCATGAGGCACAGGGTCAAGACTGATTCGCATATGGTCAGGTCTAAACCTGGGTGGCATGGTGAGCAAAAGAATGATGGATTTAACCCAAATCTCTTGACTGGGGTGAATGTTTTGATTTGTTCTGCATTCCATCCATCAATTGTGTGTCTTTTGCTTTCTCGCACTAAGTGAGCCAGGTATGCCCAGAAGTGGGTCCTGGGCTCACTGTCCCACTGGAATCAAGCTATCCTGGCTGAAGAGGGGTGAAACCCCGAAACCGGTCCTAGGATGCTTGTTCCCCATCCAGGGAGGACCTAGCTTGGCAGTTCGGGCTGGACATGAGGCACAGGGTCAAGACTGATTTGCATATGGCCAGGTCTAAACTGGGGTGGCATGGTGAGCAAAAGAATGATGGATTTAACCCAGATCTCTTGACTGGGGGTGAATGGTTTGATTTGTTCTGCATTCCGTCCATCTATTGTGTGTCTTTTGCTTTCTCACATCCCTGACACAGCAAGCACACCAGCTGTCGGATTGCGTAGACTGGCGTTTGGCTACCAGTGTGTGTAGTGACCAGCAGCAAGTCACTACTCACACACCTCCAGCCAAATGCCAGTCCACGCATACCACCACCCAAGCGCCAGTTCATGCACACTGCCAGCCAAGCACCAGTCCATTCACACCACCAGCCAAGCACCAGTCCACGCACACCGCCAGCCAAGCGCCAGTCCATGCACACCACCAGCCAAGCACCAGTCCACACACATCGCCCGCCAAGCACCAGTCCACACACACCGCCAGCGAAGTGCCAGCCTACACACACCGCTATCACCTTTAGGAGTCTTTTTTTATTCAAAAAGAAAGAAAACCCCCCAACTGCCAGACATAGATGTCCAAGACTCACCATAAATGCTATATTTTAACAAAGTACCAATCTTGAATGTATCAACCCACATGTGTAAGTATAAATAGCTTAAGATGTGATGTACCGCAGTGATTGACTTTAACCTGTTAATAAAAAGAATTATATGAAAAAAGAACACACAAATTGTGAATAGATACAAATCTACGAGCACAAAATCTGAAACGAAATACATTGCACATATGCCAACCTTGAAACTGAACAAAAAATGCAAAACAATACAGACCTGGCAGTTCACTTTAACACTCATGGATGCTCCCAAAAATGTATTTGCATGTGGTGCATTCTAAAACAATCAGGCACACACAGAGCAGGGTTAGAAGGACACTCGGACAGTACATACAAGTCTCCTTCCGCGTACCTCTTCGCCAACAGACTCTACAGGGTGTTGGAGGAATGTGATCAGGGAAGTGGCGATCTTTCAATCTAACTTTCAAATAACTATAACTCATGACCCGACATAAGGTAACTATAACTCATGCTGGGTGGTATTCTAATTTGCCTCCCAATCAGTCTGGGCTTTCGGAGTACATATGATTGTCTTCTACTGTATTATGGCATATAAATGGGTAATTAATTTATAAGGGGATACATTTGTTATCAATGTGTCCAGTACATGAAGCATTGAAGTGGCCACTGGGAAGGTATTTTGTAGAGATCTAGAAGTGGCTCGGAGCCTAAAATTCATAAAAACATCAAGAGTGGTGTTTATCAGGTCATCTAAGTTATGCTGTGATTTAATGAATTGCCGTTCTGGGTAGAAGTCACCAAAAGTGTGGAGTCACAGACGTTTTAACTGGAGGCAAACACAACAGGAGCGTAACACAGACCACCACATCCCCGTGGTGCGGGGGGGCCTGGAGCTGCAGGGGGCCCCCTCAGCACAGTACTAACCATGGGTGGAGCGCTCCGTTCTGCCCGCGGAGTGTGCAGAGTTGTGCCTACTCCGCGTTCCACAGAGAACGCAGATTAGGCAAACTCTGCACTCTCAGCAGCAGAGCGGAGTCGGCCCGCCGCCCATCTCCACCCCCATATTAAAAATGAATTAAAACTACAATAACAAGTAAATAAAAAAGACTTACCTTTACTGCGGCATCCCCGGGCTGCCGTCCTCCTCTTCCTTGCGTCTAAGGTTGATCTGCGCATGCGTGCTCCCCTGCGCATGCGCATACCTTGTGAGAATTGCGTATGTGTGGGAACACGCGCATGCGCAGATCACCCTGAGACGTGAGCAGGGGGAGGACGGCAGCCGGGGACTCCGCAGTGAAGGTAAGTCTTTTTTATTTACTTGGTATTGTAGTTTTAATTCATATGGGGGTGGAGGCGGGTGGCGGAGGGGAGTTCCACGGAGTTTGTCACCAACTCCGTGGACCTCCGCGCAGTTCCGCTCCGTCAGCTCCACCAAGCCTGACACAGTACTCAGGGCTGAGCGCCCCTCCATGTACATTGCAAGTGGGCCCCTTAAACTTTCGTTACGCCACTGAAACACCATGATGATCCATGGCTGGGAGCATAGGGGTTCTAGCTAGCGGTATGCCTGGCTAAAACAGGAATTCCCCCAGGCACACATGCGCAGCCGATCCCAGGCCCACACAGTGCAGGCCACAGTATCAATCTTTGGCTGGGGCCGTCTGACAGGCAGGCACATGGCAGTGTTCAAGGGGCAGGGAGCCAGCTAACCAACTCAACACCAGTATGCGGCTGAAATATAGAGAGATGCAGCCAGAAGTGTGCAAACAGTGCCTGGGCGCGTTGGTAATACAATTCCGTAGTGGTGATACAATTCCATATCTGGGGCGCAGAAATCACCCTGCTCAAAGTGGAGAGTCAGCATTTTCCATGTAACCCTGGACTGTTTGCCGGCCCAGGAATCTCGGCCCAGGCCATAGCCGTAAGAATAGCCCGGAGGTGCATGAAAAATTGTGCAGTGAGAGGAATAAGAATATTGATGAACGGATATAGGAACTTAGGGAGGACTACCATCTTGCAATGGCGACCCCCACCCCACCAGCGATAGTAAGTGGCAGGCTGGACCAAGTCAGAATGTGTTCCCCTCATCACTGCATTAGCTTGCCATAGGTCCCAAAGTTCATTAATGTTTCTACTGACCCATATTCTGAGATAGCGAACAGGCTCAGTCAGCCATTGCAATGGGTATTCAAATTAGAACAAATCGGTTGCGGGGGTGAGAGGGAAGATAACAATGCAACCCAAGATGGCCGCCCGGGGTCAAGCTCCGGCCGGGAGCTCCCGGAGAGGGAATGCTGTTTTCGCTCAAAATCTCTCTTTATCCCCGTAATCTTCCCCGTAATCGACAGGGGACTTAGTGAGGACATGACCGATGCCCGGCGGAGCTGCTTGGTTCGGCTAAAGAGGTATTTGGCCCAGGTTTCTCCTGCAGCCAACACCTACCCAGCTGGACATCGGAACATGGCATCCCTTGTCCCGCTGCTATTTTTCCGCCTCTCCTAATGCCCTTTGAACGAATTGCCATGGACTGCCGATGAAAGATTTGCCATGGTGCAGATCTGAAAACGTCTGTGGGCTCCGGATGGCAACGGATTGATCCGGGGACGAGATCTCCATACTTCCGGGACACCGAGACGACATGACCGATGCCCAGTGTAGAGTGCCACTCGGCCTCTACCATACAATGTAGACACACATACACGCATCCTCCACCCCTCGAGGCGGGCTCGCCTCGAGGGTATAAATAAAAGTATCGGAAGACCGCTCGGGGTCTTTCCGGTTTAACCAGCATACCGACTCACCGTCTCTGTATTGTGGCGTTCCTGTCCCCATACACGTGGCCTGTCTTGGGTCACCACATTGGCGACGAGGCCGGAGGTCCCGCTGCGTGCTGCCTACTCGTCCTGCTGCCCGCGGCGTCATCGGAGCCCACAAGCGTCGCTCCTTCATCATCGGCGCTTCCCGCCTGTCGCGCTCCGGACCGGAGTGCCGCCTGCTGTTCCGGCCTGTTCCGGCCCTCCGCGAAGCAAGCGTGGTGGCCGAAGGAACCCCCGAGCTGACGGCCGGTGAGGCGCTGCATAGACGCGCTGAACGCGCATCACCCTCCCCCACCTCCCTCGGCTCTGCATTCATCAGCGAGGCCCGGGAAGTGCCCCGCCCGCTGAATCTCGTGGAGCTCCTGCTGCCTGCTGTGACGCCCCGGGCTCCTGACTGGCTGTGGCCTGGCCGCGTGGTGGGTGTTCCCTCCCCCAACAAGCACTGGCGAGTGCAAGGGGACCGGTGGAGGAGGAAGGCAATTCCAGACTGGAATGTGAAATAAATTAACAGAGGACTAACACGTCCCGCCAGCAACAAGCATTGGCTGCTGCAAGAGGGTTCTTCCACTGTCCCTCATCAAGCCTTGGCAGCTGCAACTCCTATTTCTGGCCCTGGTGATCCCTGCGGACGCGGAGCGTCGCTGGCTACCTTCAAGAGACGCAGGGGGACGCCGCTGACATCTGCGAGGTCGGAGTGAGTACGCCTGCCCCAAGTGCCCCCTGCCGCTCGCCCACCCGCCAGCCGGCTCGTGCGTGGGAGGTCTGAAGCTGTGTACCTGCAACTCGCGATGGGCGACCAACCGGGGGCCGGAAGGGGCGCCGCGCCGGCCCAGGCAGCTGCACCTGCTGGAGGGGGACGCCAAGCAGTCGACCCACCCCGTCACAACGCGACGACCAACCCGCTCCCGCCATTCAGCGAGATGGTGGATCCGGCCACTGCTGCACCCCGTTGGAGGGCATGGGTCGGTCAACTGAACAACTACTTCACGGGGACCCGTGAGACGGATGGAACTGTTAAGCGCTCCCTGTTGATTTTCTATGGGGGGTCCGAAATCTATGATCTCTTCGAGACCCTGCCGAACACGGGCAATGCGGATGACTACGACGGCGCGGTGGCGGCCCTCAACGGCTATTTCGATCCACAGCTAAACCTGGACTTCGAAAAATTCAAATTTCGACGGTCACTACAATTGGAAGATGAGTCCATCGACATGTTCCACGCGCGCCTGCGGAAACGGGCAGCCACCTGTGGGTTTGCCGATCACCGGGAAGAGATACGGAGCCAAATCATTCTTGGATGCAAGTCGAAACTGCTCCGGAAACTGATACTGCGCCAGCCGGGGATCACGCTCGATCAGATCCTGGTGCTCGCCCGTTCGCACGAACTTTCAGACGTCAGGGCGGAAGAGATGGCTGCGGCCCTACACAAGCCTGCCCCGGTGCAGACCGCCACCAGAACCCCCCAGATCAAGGAGGAGCGCGTGGATGCTATTCGGAGGAGGCCGACACCTGCGCCTGGGAGAACACGACCGCCACCCGGAGGGCCCTGCGGGAATTGCGGGGAGGACCACCTCCCCACAGCCACGTGTGGAGCGAAAGGGCGCGAGTGCTCCCGCTGCGGGAGATTGAACCACTACGCAAAAGTCTGCCGCAGTAGCCAGCCACGGCCTACCCCAAGGAAGCCGCGAGGTTTCACGCAAAGGGTCCGCCAACTGTCGATCGCGGGGTCCGAGGAGGCAGAAAAGGAAGCGCCGCACCAGACCAACCTCGACTTGGAAGAAGATGACGACGAGATCTACTACGTATCGTTTGTAGGCCAGTCCGGGAGCCGGCGGAGGCCGCCTCCCATGTGCTCGGTCAGAATAATGGACACTACCCTTCAGGCGCTCATAGACACCGGAGCGACAGTGAATGTCATGGACTCCCAACAATTCGAGGCCCTGGAACACCGACCTCCGCTACTCCCGACCAGAGCGAGAATCTACGCATATGGAGGAGTCGACCCCCTTCCCCTGAGGGGCACGTTTGAAGCGCCAGTCACGAGTGGGTCACTCACCACCATGGCCCGGTTTCATGTGACAGAAGGGAAAAGGGGCACCCTTTTAAGCTGCCACACGGCCGAAGACTTGGGCCTCGTGTTCTTCACGAACGAAGTGCACGAAGCACACGCGGAGGACATTCTAAGTGAGTTTCCTGAGCTGTTCACAGGTCTGGGGAAGCTGAAAGGAAAGCAATTCAAGCTTCACATAGACCCCACGGTCAGGCCGGTAGCACTGAGACACCGACGAGTACCCTACAACCTGAGGCCACAAGTAGAAGCTGAACTGGCAAAACTTGAAGCGCTGGGAGTCATCGAGAAGGTTTCAGGCCCCACGCCCTGGGTGTCCCCGTTGGTGGTCGCCCCCAAACCGAAGCAGCCCGGGGCAATCAGGCTGTGCGTCGACATGCGGCTACCCAACGCAGCAGTCAAGAGGGAGCGCCACGTCACGCCGACCATGGATGACGTCGTTGCTGATCTTAATGGGGCCAGGTGGTTTTCCAAACTAGACCTCAACGCGGGTTACCACCAGTTGGAGCTGGAACCGAGCAGCAGATACATCACGACGTTTGCGACGCATGTGGGCCTGAGAAGGTACAAGCGCCTCAGCTTCGGGGTATCGTCGGCCGCAGAGGTATTCCAGAATGCCATCAAGGAAACCCTGTCTGGTCTAACCGGGGTGATCAACCTGAGTGACGACATCCTCGTGTTCTCCTGCACCCTTGAGGATCACCACGCACAATTAAGAGCCACACTCCAGCGGCTCAGGGACCATGGCCTCACTCTACATAAAGAGAAGTGCGTGTTTTATCAGGAATCCATCGATTTCTTTGGTTACACCTTCACACGAGACGGCCTAAAAGTAGACCCCAAGAAAGCGATCGCCCTGAGGTCAGCCAGCATACCCAAATCACCAACAGAAGTGAGGAGTTTTCTTGGCATGGCAACTTATTGCGGGAGATTCATCCCGAACCTGGCGGCATTGTCAGAACCCCTCCGTGCCCTCACGAGAAGTGACCAGCCCTGGCGGTGGACCGTGGAGGCCAATGCGGCGTTTGCGAAGATCAAGGCGGCCCTACAGGACAAAACGGTCATGGCGTACTTCCGCCCGGGGAAGCCGACGGAGCTTGTCGTGGATGCCAGTCCGGTGGGCCTCAGAGCGGTGTTGCTCCAGGAACACGACAAGGGCACATGGAAGCCGGTCGCATATGCCAGTCGGGCACTGTCTGACACCGAGACGCGGTACGCCCAGATTGAAAGAGAGGCCCTCGCGATCAAGTGGGCCTGCCAGCATTTCCATCTGTATCTGTTCGGACAGGACTTTACAGTAGTCACGGACCACAAACCGCTGGTCCCACTGTTTGGAGGCACCACACGGTTAGCCCCGCCACGGATTGAACGCTGGGCGGTACAACTGCAGCAATACCGATTCACAGTGGTCTTCCGTCCCGGAGCGCACAATCCGGCTGACTACCTGTCCCGGCACCCTGAAGACCTTCCCCCTGAGTGCGTCCCCGCGGACGTCGGGTACTCCGACGCCTACGTGAAGATGATTGGCAGAGATGCCTGCCCGGACGCGATGACCCTGGAGGAAGTTGGCCGGGTGACTGAACAGGATGGAACCCTGACTAAAGTCAAGGAAGCCCTAGCGTCCCACAACTGGAAAAGGTTTCTGGAAGGCAACCAGGTGCTCACGGAGGAGGAGAAACATGCCCAGCAGCGGATGTGGCAAGTCCGCCACGAGCTGAGTGTGGGAGAATGCGGCACAGTGCTACGAGGCCACCTGCTGGTTGTTCCCTGCGCACTTCAGGAGAGGTGTCTGCGCTTGGCGCATGAGGGCCATCAGGGGATGGCGAAGACCAAGGCCCGCCTGAGACACAAGGTCTGGTTCCCGGCCATGGACGTGAAGGTCGAGGAGCTGGTACGAAGATGCAGAGCATGTACGATCACAGGAGCGGACTCACCAGCCACGCCGGTCATCACGGAGGAACCGTGTCCTCGCCCATGGTGCCATGTGAGTGTGGACTTCGGCAGCTTCCCGGATGGGAGGCAGATGCTGGTGATGGTGGACGCGTATACGAAATTCCCGGTGGTGGAGGTGGTGGAGTCCACGTCGTTCCAACACATCCGGATGGCTCTGGAGAGGACCTTCGCCATGCTGGGGAACCCGGAGGTGGTCCGGTCGGACAACGGCCCACCCTTCCAGGGGCAGGAGTTCAGGGACTACATGGCACAACGTGCGATCCGGCACAGGCGAATCACTCCTCTGTGGCCTCAAGCGAACGGCGATGTTGAGAGACTAATGCGTACACTGAACAGAGCTCTTCGCATTGCCGTCGAGCAGGGGCAGGATGCGGAAGCAGCCCTAACTAAGTTCCTTGATGCGTATCGGCATACACCGCACTGTACTACGAAGTGTGCCCCAGCACATCTCCTGTTTAAAGAAGCCCCACGAGATGGAATACCGACGGATCCATCCTGGAGCCCACCGGCACGGGATGATGTTGCAGTACAGGAGAGGAGAGAGAGAGCTAACAACAAAGCCAGTGAACACCGGAGAGCCCGCGAACACCGCATAGTGGTTGGAGACAGGGTCATAGTGAAAGACCGACATCCGGGATGGAAGTTCAGGACGCCTTTTGAACCAGAGGTGTGGACGGTGCTATCGGCAAAAGGAACGATGATAACAGCCGGAAGAGGCGATGTGAGGGTGACCAGGAACGCATCGTACTTCAAGAGAGTCGGAGAGGAACTGGCGGGAGAGCCATCGCGTGAAGACGCGAGTGAGGAGCCGTTTGACTTCCCGGAGCGAGCCGACACCCCGGAGAGGGCGTCCCCGAGGCAATGGGGGGGCACTCCGCCCGGAGCCTCCGGTCGGACCCCGACTGACCGTCAGGAGAGTCAAACCCGAGCGGAAGAGCATGACCCCCGGGGCCAGGGTGAGAGCGGTGTGTCCCACAGGGGAGTAGGCTCCAGGCTGCGCAATAACCCAGCTCCAAGTCAAAGACTCCGAGACTATGTTTGCCCCTCGCCTTGAGAGAGACTTTCGAAATGAAGGACACTATCTAAAATGTTGGAGGGATGTAGAGTGCCACTCGGCCTCTACCATACAATGTAGACACACATACACGCATCCTCCACCCCTCGAGGCGGGCTCGCCTCGAGGGTATAAATAAAAGTATCGGAAGACCGCTCGGGGTCTTTCCGGTTTAACCAGCATACCGACTCACCGTCTCTGTATTGCGGCGTTCCTGTCCCCATACACGTGGCCTGTCTTGGGTCACCACACCCAGTGGAGCAGCCTGGTATGGCTATTGAGGAGACTGGCCCGGGTCCTCCTGCGGCCGTCACCTACCTTTCTGGACATCGGGAGATGACAGGCCCCGATACGCTACCTCTGTTTTTCTACCTCTGTTGCCTCCCTCGTAACCAATTTGCGAAGATGCCGGATCTTCTTACCAACCTGGATGCAACTCTTTTATCATCGTAATGGCTCCAGAAGGCGGCAGTCTGAACGGGGACGAGATTCTACTCTTCCGTACCGTCCCTCTACCCACCAGGTCGCAAGTTACTGCGTTATCGATGGTGAGTTCCGCGGCGCTATTTGCCCCGTTGTACCTGCTTTCCCGTCTGCGGTCTGCCAACCTGGAGAATTCTCGCTCTCCCAGCTCACGCTGCTGCCTCGCTGTCCCTCCATGCTAGCCGTCTATTCAGAGGTTCTCCACCTTGATCCCGTCTTCTATGACCTGAGAGCCCTTTACAGGTATGGGGGCGCGGGAGCTACGCCGGGAGATCTATCATCATGGCCGATGCCCTTGTGATCCGGAGCCTCTGCATACTTCTTTTCCCTGCCTCCTGCCTTTGACTATGGATCTGCACACCCTCCTTTGACTTCCCCCCACTTTGCGTTTAATTCTTACTCCCTGGTCCGCATCGTGGACTTTTGTCCCTCTGACTTTTGACCAGCCAGCCATTTTGTTGTTGTCTATCGAAGATCTCTCGGACCTGGACCCACCATCTTGTTGTACTCATGTCCCTCCCCCCTCCCCTCCGCTCTCACTCCGACAATCCTCAAATTATTTCCCCCTCCTTCTGGTCTGCCTTACTCCATCCTCCCCCCCCCCCCCCCGGCTCCCTCCTATCCCCCCACCCGCTTTCATAACATCACTTTTGTCCCTTTCTTCCTCCCCCCCTTTTTAATTTTCGTCCACCATCCTTGCTAATTCCACGCAAGTCTGTCTCTCAATTACTGTTCCCTGAACTCATGCTTTTTCTTTGTTATCTTTTCTTTTCGCTTGAGGTGAACGTCTTTCTCTTTCTGCGCGCTCTGCCTTGGGCCCCCTCCCCCCATCTGGGTTTCTCTCCCTCCCCTCCCCCAACTCTCCGTCTAGTCTTACTCTGATTCCCCCTTCTCCCTCTCTGCCGCCTAGATTTGGCATTCACTTTGAAATGTGCATGTAAAATGTATAAATGATGATTGTTGTAGCGCTCTGATACCTTCGGGTCCAGCCAGCGCTATATAAAACTCAATAAATACAAATAACCACCAAAATGGAAAAAAATCTCTTCCTGCCTGCATCAGTTTTCCCTTCGTGGTCCCGTTGACTGCTGCCACTTTCTTCCGGTGTCTTCTCTCTCACCTGCGCTCTTTCTCGCTGAGGCTTATTTCTGCCTTAATAACTGCTGGGCCCGCAGGCATGCACGGCTTGGCAGACCACACGCGGCCTGTCCTTTCGTATTCCAATTGTACCTTACATTGCTACATGTTCTGTTTAAACATTTACCATCTCATATTTTGTGACATTCTTTTGCTTAACCTGGGCAGAGCTGTGCTTGAAAGTTATACTTTATATCTACTTGTATATTTTAGACAAAGGTTATGGAGGGTGACTACACTACGAAGAATTTGGCTGATCAGAATGCTGAATTAGATGGGGGAGAGTCGTAAAAAACAATCTGTACGCTTTTTTAGACACATCAACTTCTCAAACTATTCAGAAGTCTGTGATATCGTCGTATGGATCTCCGGCCTCTGACATCGGCATGCCATGGACAAGGTACTCTCTGATGATCTGACTCGACTTCCTGCTCTTGGTAATAACTACTACCTGCACGAAGCACTCCCTTCTCATCCGGTGAGCTGGCTTCCACAATAAAGACGAACTGTATGCCCTAAGTGGCAAACATTTGGCAATATTAAAAAATGTGTTTCTGATACCTATGTTACATCGTCCACCCTACCTCGTTTCATTCTTCCCTCCCTTGGTTTGTTCCACCCTCACCCTTCTGCCCTACTGGTATCCATCCCTGAGATTCTGTTGAGTCTCTGAAGAATCTATGCTGCTGACAGATTGAGATGTAGAGAATCCTGACAGGACACTTGGCAATGCTATATGTATTTCTTAAATAAATGGTTAACTTACCTACACTGCATTGTCTTCAATTACAATAGATCACAAGGTGGTTTTGACTCCGTTGGCAACGTCGCGTTGGTGACGGGAAGTCACCAGCTGCAAATTAATGCAAAGCTTCGGTCTCAATGTTGACCCTCGGGTATGGTGATAGCGTACACAGCTCAAAGGTGATAAAAGCATCCAGGTGGCCTTACTGAAACACAAATGTTTGTTATGACATTGGTGATGGTTATGATGATGTCACCAGGCAGGTTGCTCCCCTCACCACCACGCAGCCCCCTGTGTGTCTGTGACCCTGCTGCTCCTGCACCCGTGTCAGCTGCCTGCTGCTGTCCGGTCACCCCCGCTGGCTGACTGCCCCTCTGTGGTTTCTGCCTCTCTGCTGTACCCCTAACCCTTCTCTTCTGTACCCCTTTTTCTTGCTCCCAGCTCCCAGCCTTGTTCCCCTTGTGCCCCCTCTCTCCCCTTCTCTTCTGTATCCCCCCCGTGTCCCTCGCCGGTTTCTCCCGCCGTTTTTCCTGTTTTTTCCCACCGCTGACCACTGCGGCCCCGCCCCCTCCTCTCCCATTTGCCTCCCCGCTCCCACCTCCCAGCTACTCATCCCTCCCTCTCCCCCTTATATGGAGGCCCCGCAGCGGACGCGCGCAGCGGCCGCGCCTAAGGCAAGCCCGTCTGCGCCCGTCCGCGCCTGGACCGCGCCCAATGCCAGACCCCCTGGCCCTCGCCGACACCAGCGCACCCGACTCACCTACGACACCACAACCCTCAACGCCGGCAGAAACACCGCCTGCTACCGAGCCACCCCGAAACGCACCCACAGACCCTTCACCTGCCAAACCTGCCGCTTCACCTGCATCCGAACCCGCACCGCACCAGCCAAACCGAGCCCCAGCAACAACCATCTGATGTGCATCCTGCTCAACACCCGCTCCGTCCACAGGCATGCCGTCGAACTCTGGAACCTCCTCGACTCGACAGCACCAGACATCACCTTCCTGACGGAAACCTGGATGAACGCCTCCTCAGCACCCGACGTCGCCATCGCCATCCCAGACGGCTACAAGATCACCAGGAGGGACCGCATCAACCAGACGGGAGGTGGCATCGCCATAATCCACAAGAACACCATCCGCATCACGACCAACTCGGATGACGCCTTCACCTCCGCCGAACACCTTCACTTCCAGATACACATCGACCCCAAGACCACGCTCAGAGGCACCCTCATCTACAGACCACCGGGACCACGCACACGATTCAGCGAAGACATCACAGACTTCGTCAGCCCGCACGCCATCAACTCCACCGACTACATCCTCCTGGGGGACCTCAACTTCCACCTGGAGAACAGCAAGGACCACAACACCGCCACCCTGCTGGACAACCTTGCCAACTTCGGACTCAAGCAACTGGTTACCACCCCCACCCACTATGCCGGCCACACGCTCGACCCAATCTTCTCATCCAGCAAGTACGTCGCCTTCAGCCACTCCACCAAACTCCAGTGGACCGACCACAGCTGCGTCCACTTCAGCTTCAGAAGGACTACGACCCACCACTGCACACAACAGGCCCCTCACAGGAGCTGGAACAAGATCACCGACGAGCAGCTCACCGCCTCCCTCAGCCAGAACCCCCCCGCCAGCTCAACGGACCCCAACGAAGCCGCCAACTACCTCACACAGTGGATCACCAACTGCGCTGACGTCCTCGCACCACTGAAGAACCCTCCCAGCAGACACGGCAGCAAGAAAGCATCTTGGTTCACCGACGAACTCATCACCTCCAAGAAGAACTGCCACTCCCTGGAGGCTACCTGGCGCACCAACCAGACCACAGACAACATGATTGCCCTCAAGCAAGCCACCCGCAAACACCACCAACTGATCCGCGCCACGAAGAAGACAGCCTTCAAGGAACGTCTGGACAACAACACCCACAACAGCAAGGAACTCTTCAACATCGTCAAAGAGCTCTCCAACCCCGACGCCGGAAACAACGACATCACTCCCTCGCAAGACCTCTGCAACTCACTCGCCGCCTTCTTCCACGACAAGATCACCGACATACACAGCAGCTTCGGCCCTCCAACCACGAACCCCACCACCGAACCAACACCCCCACCTCCACCCTCCGCACCTGGACCCCGGTCAGCACCGAAGACACAACCCGGACGATGAACACTATCCACTCCGGATCCCCCATGGACCCCTACCCACACCACATTTTCAACAAGGCCAACGGCATCATCGACCTCACCTTCGCGACATCATCAACGCCTCCTTCGACACCACCACCTACCCGGAGTGCTGGAAACATGCCGAGATCAGCGCCCTGCTGAAGAAACCTTCAGCAGACCCCACCGACCTCAAGAACTTCCGCCCCATCTCGCTCCTCCCGTTCCCTGCCAAAGTCATCGAGAAGACCGTCAACAAACAGCTAGCCGACTTCCTCGAGACGAACGGATCCCTCGACCACTCGCAGTCCGGCTTCCGAGCCAACCACAGCACGGAGACCGCCCTGATCGCGGCCACAGACGACATCAGAGCCGTACTGGACAACGGGAAAACAGCGGCCCTCATCCTCTTGGACCTCTCCGCAGCATTCAACACTGTCTGCCACCGCACCCTAGTGCAACGCCCGAACACCACTGGAATCCAGGAGAAGGCCCTGAAGTGGATCATCTCATTCCTCGCCGGAAGAACCCAAAGAGTCTGCCTCCCCCCGTTCCAGTCAGCGGCCACCGAGGTCATCTGCGGCGTTCCACAGGGATCATCGCTCAGCCCCACCCTCTTCAACGTTTACATGCGCCCCCTCGCAACCATCGCACGCCAACACAACCTCAAGATCATCACCTATGCCGACGACACCCAGCTGATCCTCTCCCTCACCAACGACCCGGCCACCGCCAGAGCCAGCCTACACGAAGGGATGAAAGACGTCGCCGAATGGATGAAGAACAGCCGCCTGAAACTGAACTCTGACAAGACGGAGGTCCTCATCCTGGGATCATCACCCTCAGCCTGGGACGACTCCTGGTGGCCCCCTGCCCTGGGCACCACCCCCAAGCCAACGGACCACGCACACAACCTGGGCTTCATCCTGGACTCCTCCCTGTCGATGACCAGACAAGTCAACGCCGTCTCATCTTCATGCTTCAACACCTTGCGCATGCTTCGAAAGATCTTCCGGTGGATCCCCACCGAGACTAGGAAGACGGTCACCCAGGCACTCCTCACCAGCCGGCTGGACTACGGAAACACCCTCTACGCCGGCACCACCGCCAAACTCCAGAGGAAACTCCAACTAATCCAGAACGCCTCAGCACGACACGTCCTGGACATCCCCCTGCACAGCCACATCTCCGGACACCTGAGAGACCTGCACTGGCTCCCTGTCAGCAAGAGGATCACGTTCAGACTCCTCACCCACGCACACAAGGCCCTCCACGACCTGGGCCCCAAGCACATCAACACCCGACTGACCTTCCACACGCCCACCCGCCAGCTCCGCTCCGCCAGCCTCGCCCTCGCCACCGTTCCACGCATCCGCAGAACCACCGCCGGAGGAAGATCCTTCTCCTACCTGGCTGCCAAGACATGGAACTCCCTCCCCATCCACCTCCGGACAACCCAGGACCACCTCGCCTTCAGGAAGCAACTCAAGACCTGGCTGTTCGAGCAGTAACGTTTCCCCCCCCCCCCCCCCCAGCGCCTTGAGACCCTACGGGTGAGTAGTGCGCTATACAAATTCCATGATTGATTGATTGATTGATGAATTTATTTATGATGATGTGGATTTGGGTGGGATAGTTTATTTGAGGGTGCTGGTGATCATTGCACTGATATGCCTAATGCCAGACCTAACATCCTTGATGTATTTCCCCAAACCTTTTGCCTTCGTGCCTCCTGTTTTGCTGAATTATTTTTTGCTGGCTTTAGGATTCTGTGCACTTTAGCACCCCTAACTAGTGTTAAAGTGCTTGTCCTATCTCCCTAAATCATGGTATAACTGGTCTACACCTGATTGGCACGTATAATTTACTTGTAAGTCCCTAGTATATGGTACTATTTGTGTCCAGGGCCTGTAAATTTAATGCTACTAGTGGGCCTGTAGCACTTATTGTGTCACCGACTAAAGTAACCTTTTAGAACATGTCTCAGGACTGCCTCTGCAACCTGGAGCACAGTTTTAAAATTCCATTTTCCCCTGAAAAATTAAATATTTTGAAAGGCACAAGCCTTCCATTTTAAAATGTATGTCCCCCTAAAGTTGTCCTAAAGATTCATAAGGCAGGGTGTATTGTATTCAAGAAGTAGAAAATGTGTACTTACATTTTACATGATCTGGCAGCGAAAAACTTCTAAAGATGTTTTTCACTAATTTAAGGCCTATCTCTCCCATTGTCTAACACTGGGCTATCTTATTACATTTAATAGGTGATAAGTTGGGATTGGGGGAGGTAGAGAAATGCTGTTTACACTCAAAGAAATTGTAATTTCAAATCCTCTTTAATGGTGAATTCTGAGTTTAAGTCACAATTCTGAAAATGTCACTTTTAGAGAGTTGTCATTTTCTTTTCCTAACCATTTGTGCCTTCTACCAGTATCAGGGGTCCCAAGATTGTGAATGGCTCTGCTGTTGGGGGTTGTGTTGCTTCCTGTTGTACCCAGCCCGAATTTCATTTCAAAGGGCCTTGCTTCCTGTACACACAAAGGAACCTGACAACAGGCTCGCACTGTTTTTTGTCATTCCAGACAGTTTGGAGCCTTGACAGAAGGGGAAGACCTTTTCAGCACCAGAAGTGGGGGTAGGACAGGGAATCCCTTTACACAAAGGCTGGCACCAGGTTTAAACATTGGACATCGAGAGCTACTCATCAGAACACTCCTCACATGTTGACATTACAGAAAAAGGACTGCCCGGCTGCTGAGGAATGCCTTGCTGTCTGAGAAGAAAGACTGGTCCTGCTCCCCAAGAGATTACATCTAGATCTTGGACCCTTGTTCAGCATCAGTTTCAGCTTTTCCCAAGAAGAAAAGGTGAATTCATGAAGTTTGGGCTCTTTGCAACCATGAACGGCTCCTTCGTGCCAAGACTCAGCTGCGCACGATGGTCGCTAATGCAATGCTCCAGTAAGACCTGCTATTCATGCTATAGCAAGCACCAGCAACAATGAGCAAAGTGAGATCTGCAAGTCGCACTACAGTAACAACACCCTGGGCCCCAACAATGACCGTCCACAACACCCTACTGGCTCTTCACACTACAGCGACGACAGCCTCTATGCTTTCTGGAGAAAGCGAATGCAGCTATCTCATTAGTAATGAAAAAGGGTTTGTTGATCAAAATTGGCCAAACTTTGGGTGACTTGGTATGTTCAGAGTTTGACTTGGAGGCACAAGGCCTCCTTTTTGGTGATTGCTTTATCAAGAAGATTGGCAAGTGTGTTCAGGCATCTTCATCGCTGGACATAGCACAATTCTCTTTGGCCTGTATCTTTGTTAGAGGGGTTTTGCCTAGGGCCGGCAGATACAGGAGCCAATTTGCAAGCCACTATGCTTTTGACCATAGGCTTTAGCATGGTACCCAGTTTTCCCAGTTTCACTAACCAATGTTCTTTCTACAGAGGTGAAGTGGAGGCTGAATGCCCATCAACTGAGGTAAACATGACACCACTCAAGATAAGAACAATACTTGGTTTGTCACATTCACAACAGAAGGCAGGGTTGCCTAATTTCTTCACAATTCACAATAGATATCAAATAATAGCAGAGTTCTTCAAACTGTTCCAGGGTTCCATGTAGAATGTTTTACCCATCTATTTCAAGATACTTTCCTCACTGGAGATGAGAGGTTGAATAGCAAAATGTGCAATAGACACATGTCATCATTATCCTGGGGGATTCTTGAGCAACATTTTCCTATTCAGGAAAAAGAACAAGACATTCAACCATTCCATAAATCTCAAAGAGTTCAAAAAAGTCGTACTGAATCGCCGTATAAAAACTGAGATTATCATTCATCTTTGAGATGTTCTTTTCATGGGAAACTGAATGGTACGATTACATCTTAATGATGCATACATTTCAGTCCCATCATTAATCCACATAGGAGATTTCTCCAGAGCATGAGGCAAGATCAGGTGTACAGGTTTACTTTCTTTACCTTTGGTCTGTCCTTTGATCCCTAATGTTTCACTAAGCTTCTTTAACCCATGGTGGCAACACTCAGAGAGGAAGATCTGTGAATGTTAATACATCTAGATGACATGATGTTCTTAGCCTAAGATCCAGAAATGCTGGGGACCTACATTCACAATGCTATTTAACTCATTCACAAACTGCAATTTGAAATAAATTGGAAAAGGCCTACCTTTATTCCTTTTCATCAAATGCTGTTCTTGGGTTTCCTGGTACTTCAGGGGAGAAAAACTACAGATGTAGCTGCCCAAACTGACCTTTATCAAAATAGAACTGAAGCAGGTTCAGTATCTTCCATTTATTTCTCTACCCCAGCTAACCTGGTTGATAGGTGTGCTAGCCTCCTGTATTCAAGTGATATTCCCATGGCCTCTTTATTATCTATCCTTTCAACCTCAAAATCGCCTAAAAACACCAAAAGCTAAATAATTTACAAAAAGATCCTTCTTATTCACACTTCATTCAATTTCATTGTGAAACTCAGGAGGAGACAGGTTGATGGCTGGAACATTTAGGGTCAGGAACTAGCATGCATTTTGATGTACATCCTTAGATCTTGTCTCGGAGTCAGATGCAAGTCAATGGGGATGGGGAGCTCACTGTGGCTAGTCCTTGACTGTCAGGAACTGGTCAAAAAAGGAATCTTGAATGCACATAAATTGGTTAGAGTTTGTTTCTGGCCCGTTTGCAATAGCGGCAATTTGTGAAAGGCAGAGCATGGAACATAGTCCTGCAGAGCATGAACAACCTAGGGCAACCATCATCATCAATCCACTTTATTCGATTAATTAAAATCATAAGAGTACAAAAACACCAAATATATTCATAGACATATACAACAATAAAATAACAATATTATGTTCAACCACATTAACATGTCTCTTACAAAAGCTTATTTCATAGTAATAAAAGAGAAAATTCATTAAAAATGTAGAATTCTTATAATATTTCCCTATTCCATATAATAGCAGCAATAAGACTAGAAATATTAAAAGTACTTCTCAAGGGAATCAACTTTTGCAAATAAAGTTATTCAATTCATAAGGGTACGTTAGGCTATAATATATCATTACTTTTTTTTATTTTTTATTTTTTTATAATTTTCCCCCTAATCCTAACAGCAGCAACTAAGAAGGAAGCAATATTAAAAATATCCCATGTATTACTTAACATTTGCAAGTAAAGTAGTGCAGGTTTGGCCTGTAGGAATCCCTTTCTATTTAATAAAGGGACCAAAAACTTCTTCCGAATGTCGGTATAGAGTTTGCAGAACAACATAAAATGTAGAGTGTCTTGTGTAGAATGGTTATCACAAGAACACGGTCCTGCTTCCTCTGGTTTACACCACCCCTCATAGTCCCCCAAAATAAAATCAATCAAGTTAAAACGGAACCTAGTCAGAAGCCAACGATGGAACGGTTTAGTAACAATTTTTAAATACGACTCAATTAAAGACGTCGTTCTGACCAAAAAGTGGGCCCTAACTAAAGGTTTCTGCAATTCATGTTCTTCCCGCTCCAACATCAACATATTAATAAAATTCTTTTTAACCCATTTCAAATCTTCCTTCTTAATCCTCTCAGGAAATTCAAATAATTCCTGCCGCCCTATTTTAGATAACATAATTCTAACATATACTATCCACTTGATGTTACAATATGCAATATCCGATGATTCAAGGTTAGTTCTGGATTAAGCCATACCTTGAGCCAGCAGAGTAACGGTGCTGTACTCAAAATATCAGAGACATAACCCAAACCCAATTCCTGATGTATGGAAAAAGTAGGAGTAGATTGCGGTACTGAGAGGAAATTACGCAGGAATCTATTTTCAACTATCTGTAACCCTGCCTGTTGATTAAATCCCCATTTGGATGAGCCATAGGCCGCTATAGCCAGACACTTGGATCTATATATCTTAATAATGGCCTCCACGGGTCTGGCCCGCAGACGCTGTGTAAACCCCAGTATAGCAGAAGTAGATCTAATAACTGCATTTTTTTAAAAAATTTGCTGGGGTACCCAAGAACTTCTTTCGTCAAATACTACCCCTAGATATGTAAAAGAGGGTACAGTAGACACTAATCCCCCATTGCAGTAAAAACTTTTAGCTTTAGTAACTCTATGTCCAGTTGTCAGGATATGCGACTTCTCAATGTTTACTACCAGGTCCAGAGACAGCATATAGGTTCCAAACGCGTCCAAAAGTCGCTGTAGGCCTACCGCGGTCCTTGCCAGTAGTACAGCGTCCTCCGCGTATAGGAGAACCGGAATTAAGCAGTCTCCTACACGCGGAATATCCAAGCTTGCCTTGACTAAAGTTTTATCCAGGGCATTAATATATAATGTAAAAAGCAGGGGCGCCAATATGCACCCCTGACGTACACCTCTCCTAGATTTAAAAGATTTAGAGCACTTGCCATTCTGTGAGAGCCTAATTGATGCAGTGAGGTCACGATGAAGATCAGCCAAGAAGTAAACCAGGCCCGGATCCAAACCCATTTCCAGGAGAATACTCCACAGCTTCGACCTGTTAACCAGGTCGAAGGCTGAGGTCAGGTCCATAAAAGCCATCTTCAGCGAACCCTCTTTCGCCATGGTGTATTTGCTGATTAATAGGTAAAGATTCAAACATTGGCCCATAGTGCTTCGTCCTTGTCGAAAGCCATATTGTTAATTAGATATTATCTTATTATCATCAGTCCATTCTGTACTCTTCCCTAATATCACTTTACCTAATATTTTAACCACCGAATCAATCAAAGATATTGGTCTATAACACCTTGGTTCACTCCTCTGACCCTTTTTAAAGACTGGAATAGTAATCGAGTGAGACCAAGATGCTGGGGGCCCAATCATTCCCACAGCATTAAAAACATTTACTAATATCTTTGCCCAAAATTTGGGATTATACTTATAGATATCTGCTGGGACATGGTCTGGGCCAGGTGCTTTATTACTAGAAGTATTTTTTATTGCTTTCTCAATATCCTCCTCATCAAAAATGAGAGGTGATGTGCCCTGCTGGAGTTGTATTTTAGAATAGATATCAATTAACTCATCAGAGCCATAGATTCTTTCAAAATGGGACAGCCACTGAGCTTCTGTAACATTACTTTCCTGATTATCATTTTCCAGGCCTGAGAAAAGTGGAGTATTAACAATAGACCAAAACCTGGAACTATCCTTTAGAATATCAACAAATAGGAGAGCATTCCAGGCCTATGAACTGCTAACTTATATTGTTTTCGTAGCCTCGCTATAAAGGTCCTATCTCGGGGAGAACTTTTCAAAGATAAAATTAAAGCACAATGGGCTTGTGAACAATTATCATCAAACCATTTTTCTTTCCGTTTAGTTTTCATTTTATTATTAATGGTCAGATCTGCTGCAATCTGTCTGCAGTTACCATCAAAAGCCCCAAGAACGACATCCTTGGGGTTTGAGGGATCAGCACATGTTATAATGTGCTCACTAGTTTTTGAACATAGATCAGTGAAAAAGGTGGCAGGCAACACTTTAGACCACATAAGCCTCCTCCCTTGATCGCAAGTTACCATACTAGTAGCACCCGATTTTTCCCCACCATTTCCTAAAAACACACAGCTTTTGACTAATTCCAATATGACAGGGTTATGATTGCTAAAAGACGATATTATAGCATTATAAAATACTACCTTGTCAAGCAATTTTGGAGACAAAAAAATGTAATCGATGATAGTCTCACTAGCCTTGAACGTAGAACAACGATCAGCATGATTAATAAAAACAGGTTCAAAAAGATCGGCTTCAGACAAAAGAGCCTCTAGGCCTTCCCCCTGGAGCGAGTGCTCTAAGTGAGGGTTCTCCGAGTTTGTATGGGCCAGATGGTCATCAATAAAGCAATGCCGATCACATAAATGTATATTAAAATCACCCATAAGTACTATATGGTAAAAAGTGGATTGATTCATCCTATAATCTTCTAAAAAAGAGTTCAATTTGTTCAAATGTTGATTTATAAAATCACTATCCCCTGAATTATAAAAATTAATAAGTAATAGTTTAGGATTATTTGGACAACTTACTTCTAATATCATAAGATTAAATGAGTCAACCTCAAGTCTTCTTAAAGTTCCCTTTAGCCTATGGGAAAGAAGGAGCATCAAACAACCCTTTGCTCTACCAGCCAACGACGGGCGTGCGGGTAGGGAATAGGATCTAAACCCATCCAACCAGAAACTATCCCCCCTATCCCATGTTTCTTGGAGAGCAATTATATCATACAGATTTATAGAATTCAACCAAAATGGATCATCCTTTTTAGATTTTAGGCCTGCAATATTCCAGCTAATAATTCTACAGCTTAGGGGAGATTCTGCTCTTATGCCATCTAAGCCTTGAGTTGTTTGAGACGAAACTGCGCTATCTGCCCCTGTCTCCACCAGTCAATCATTCAGATCCATCTGAGTAAGTGGGAGAAATCTATTTGAAACAAGCAACCCTCCCTCCTTTGGCCTAGGTAATAGAGCTGTCATTTTTGGGGATATAGGGCAACCAGATACACAAACAGTTTGGGGAGAAACAAATAAAAAAATTGCAGAATTAATAAAGGCCGGTGGGACTTTTGTCTCAACTACAGGAACTCACTCATAACGGAATATGTTCTGGGACCTTATAATATGATAGCAGATTGCTTTTCAAGAACTTTAGTGGATCACAGCATTTGGCGGTTACGTCCTCGGGTGCACCAGAGTCTGAACACACTTTGGGTGTTTTTTAAATAGACTTGACTGCTTTAAGATTGGAATATCAGCTGGATCAGTTCTACATACTGGATCCTTATGATCTGTTGTCAGACGTTTTTTCTGCTTTTGTAAAGTCACTAGGTGTTTGGCTCAGACGATCTTTGATGTAAGATGGGGCCTGACCATATATGGCTTTGTGCGCAATACAGAGGCCCTTCAACCTGATTCTCTGCCTGGCCTGAAGCCAGTGGAGCTGGCGTAGGAGGAGGGTGGCGTGTGCCCTCCTCGGAAGTCTACAAATCAGTCTGGTGGCGTCATTCATAATCACCTGTAATCTAGCAAGCACTTTTTCTCGGAGGCCAATGTACAGAGAATTTCCGTAGTCCAGTTGTGACACTATCATGGCCGATACAGCCATTTTAAGTGTCGTGAAGGGGAGAAGGGTTGCTAGTTTCCGAAGATGTCTTAGCAGACCAACACATGTTCCTACTACAGCCGATACTTGATGGGTCATGGAGAGCTTGGCATCAATTTTGATGCCCAAGGTTTTTACAGCCTGGGCGGGTTCAGGTTTTGTGCCCAACTCTTGTGGCCAGAAGAGGTAACTCCAGGGATTGGTGTCTGTGGTGATGGCCAGTACCTCAGTCTTATCAGGATTGATTTTTAGGGAATTGGCCGTCATCCAGTTGACAGTGTATTTCAGAATGTTCTGCAGACGTGTGTGGGCAGAAGGGGAGTTTTCTATCTGTATGATAATTTGGGTATCGTCCGCGTAGTTATATACCTGGCACTCCATGTTCGTCAAGCGGCCACCAAGGGCTGAAGGTAGGCATTGAATAGGAGGGGGAACAATGCCGAGCCCTGTGGAACCCCACACGTGAGTTTGCCGGCGTCCGACACCTAGTCGGCCAGCTGTATTTTCTGTGAGCGGTTCGTTAGGAAGGACATGAGCCATTTAAGGGCTGTTCCCTGGATGCCTAACTCCGAAATTCGTGACAAAAGTCGGTCATGGTTGACCATATCAAATGCCGCGGAGAGGTCTAGCAGAACCAGGGCACTCGGTTTTTGTTATCGGCTCTGAGACTGAGTTCATCCATAACTGCCAGCATTACCGTTTCCGTGCTCTGATGGGTCCTGAAACCTGCCTGATTAGTTTGCAGAAGATGATTTACTTCTATATGGTGTGACAGGGATTTCAGCACGTGATGTTCCAGTACTTTGGCCAGGAATGGGAGTTGGGAGATTGGTCTAAAGTTTTATAGGTTCTTTACGTCTGCCCCTGGTTTTTTCAACAGGGTAATGACTCGTGCTTCCTTGAAGTCAGTAGGAACATAGCCAATTTCAAGGGACCGATTAAGTAGCGTAAGGACCGCGCTCTCTACCCCTGGTAGTGCCATACTGAATACCCTCGGTGGGCAGGGGTCTGCCGGTGACCCTGACTTAACACGGCTTATTAGGAGGGTCAGGGAATCCTGATTAAGCGTTGGGAAGACAGTGAATGGTTTATCATATGTGGGTGGCAGGGGGTCCGGAGCTAGGGGACAGAGAACCTTCGGCGTAGAATGGATTTCTGTCAGCAGGTCCGTCACTTTATTTAGGAAGAAGGACTGGAATTTGTTACAGTCTTCAGGGCAGATGGGGGGTTTCTGTTCCTGAACTTGTCTTAGCTCCTTTAGAATCCGAAAGATCTCTTTTTGTGTATTGTCAGCGTTCAGGATCCTAGTTTCATAGAATTCTTCTTTCCTTGCTAAAATCGCTTTTTTTAAGCTGTGAACATTGTTTTATATTTCAACAGGGCATCCGGGTTGTATGCTTTACGCCAGGCTCTCTCGCACTGGCGTAAGATTTGTTTCTTGCTTCTTAGAGTCTCATTGAACCAAGGGGCCCCTTTATCTTTGTTCCTCACTCTTTCCCTGCGTGCAGGGGCTACTGTGTCAATGACGTTCTTCAGCCTCCTAGAAAGGGTGGCGCTTTCGCGGTCAAGGTTTCCCTGTACTAGACTAGGGGGGCTGATTTACGTAGCGCATTAACCAGGTCATCTTCTTTAATTTTTTTCCATCCCGCAACATTTTCCATTCTGGAGGGCGGCGGACTGCTAGTCTTGTGGGTGGAAACAGGCCTCTGATTAGATGATGATCAGACCAGGCGCAGGGACTAATGTCTAATGAGCTAGTTAATGGGTGAGACGTCCAGACCAAGTCAAGAATGTGGCCCTTCACGTGAGTAGGGGCATTTACCAGTTGTCTGAGTTCCAGAGAGACTAGTGCCTCCTCCAACTGTTTGGCCTGGCTATCTTTGGGTATCTCATCCCAATGGAAAATGAAGTTCCCCTTCACCAGAATACATTGATACCAGGAGCGGATATTGTTGACTAATTCGATGAAGCGCTCTACAAATTTGGGGGGTATTCAAGGGGGGCGATAGACTACCAGAGCAATTAGACAAGTGGTTTGGGAGCAGATCTTAGCTCCCAACACAGCTGCCCCCTCAATGCTTTCTGTGCAAAGGGTCTCTATCTTTAGCTGTCAATTATACAGTATCGCAACTCCACCCCCTCTATTTCTGCTTGGTCTGTTGTAGCATAGTTCTGGGGCATGGCTGCTACCAGATCCAGATCTGAGGACTCCCCGAGCCAAGTTTCTGTGACTCCTAGGATGTCTAGGGAGTCGTCCTGGAGGAGTGAGAAAACCTCGAGACTATGCTTTTGTAAGGAGCGGGTGTTAAGGGTAGCCACCCGTAGTCCCTGTGGGTCAGCGGGCCTAGGCACCCTGGATGGTAGGGGACCTGTGCTACCTGCTACTGTTTGTATCCTAAGTAGACCTTTAGTCCTGAGTGCGTCTGCTACATTATTGTTAAGTAACCCCGCACCTTGAGCTAGGATCAGAAGTTCCTCTTGGGAAAACAGGTAGCGGGGGCCATGGGGACTGGCCCCTGGTCCCGGTAGGTCGCGGACGGGCTAAGACAGGCTTGCCTTAGGCGCGCCTTTGGCACGCCAGCGGCGGGCCCGCTGCGCGCTTGCTCCAGCTTTCCTGATAAGGCTTTACTCCTCCCACCCACCAATCAGCTATGCTGTGCAGCAGCTGAACATCCCCAAGCACTAGACCGTGGAAGGAACCGGAAGTGCCCCGTTGTAGCGAAAGTGAGGGCGCCTTGTGGGCGTTTGTGGACCAGTGCAAAAATACAAATCAAAAGTGGATTAAAAGTTAGAGTTCCGACAATTTTAAAAGGTTAAAGCGTTTTTATCGAAATTTACAGGCAGCGCCACGAGCAAACCACCGAGAGGGGGTAGGTGCGTCTTTCTCTGCCTGCGCACTTGCTCCAACTTTTCCTGATAAGCCTTGCTGTGCAGCAGCTGACCGTCCTTGAGCACTAGACCATGGAAGGAACCGGAAGTACCCCGGAGTAGCGGAAGTGAGGGAGCACTGTGCGCGTTTCTGGACAAGTGCAAAAATACAAATTAAAAATGGATTAAAAGTTAGAGTTCCAACAATTTTAAAAGGTTAAAGCGTTTTCACCAAAATTCACAGGCAGCGCCACGAGCAAACCACCGCGAGGGGGTAGGTGCGTCTTTCCCTGCCTGCGCGCTTTCTCCAGCTTTCCTGATAAGCCACTACTCCCACCCACCAATCAGCCCTGCTGTGCAGCAGCTGACCATCCCCAAGCACTAGACCGTGGGAGGAACCGCAAGTGCCCCGTAGTAGAGGAAGTGAGGGCGCCTTGTGCGCGTTTGTGGACCAGTGCAAAAATACAAATTAGAAATGGATTAAAAGTTAGAGTTCCGACAATTTTAAAAGGTTGAAGCATTTTTACCAAAATTTACAGGCAGCGCCACGAGCAAACCTCCGCGAGGGGGTAGGCGCGTTCTTATTATGCAGTTATGTCATTGTTACCTTTTACATAATCCTTGGGTTCTCCCACATTAGATAGTTTAGACAAGGAGCTTTTGGATGAAGGCCTGGGACTTATAAGGGCAACTTGGGATCTCCGAGGACTTTTGGATTCAGCTGCTCATTTCATCCTGTCAACATGAACCTTGGAAACTCCCAAGGCCTACAATTCTGTATGGAGAATGTAGTCTTGCTGGTGCATGGAAAGGGGTCTTGATCCTGTTTTGGCTGTTGGCACAGCAGTTGTTTCCTTGCTTCCTTGGCTTGTTAGTGGATACATGTCAGCTATTTCCACTAGTGGATATGTAGTAACCCAATAGGTGAACATCCCTTATTTTGCAGGGTACTTCAAGGGATCCGATATACTAACCTTCCAAAAGCATGTTACTCATCAATTTGGGATGCTAATTTAGTATTCCAGTTGTTTCAGATAAGGCCAGATAATAGTACTCTTTCTTTAAAGATGTTGTCTGGACAATATATTATATTGCTTTGTCTAATCACCTTAAAAGGAGTCTCTCATATCAGGGCTCTTAATGTATCCACAATGCACTATTCTCCTTCAGCCGTATATTTTACCATTTGGAGACATACAAAAGATCTCACTACTAATGGGCTAAAGTTAACCCTTATTAGAAAAATAAACTGGCATGCTAAAAAGTAACTATTTACCAGAGTAGTTTGATAGTAGCAGCTGACAATGTCTGAAGACATATTGAGAAATAAAAAACAATGAGCTAGCACCTCATGTCCAGATCCCAGTCTCTGCCTATAGATTAGAGTGATTAGGCAACACCACTTTGTAGTACCCTTGGTAGAACAATGCCGCACATGCTGCAGGTGTTGGCCAGAAATGGCTGCCAGTGGTTTCCAGAATATGGTGACAACTGGCATGTCGTGTAGAAGTTCTTGTGAGTGACTACAGAGCCAATATAGTGCATCCTCTATACATGACACAATCGTAAAGTTTTTAAGTCGGGATTTACGTGGCATTGATAGTTATGCTAAGTAAAATTCCCTCAGCATGTGGAAGGAACACACTCAGTTGGAAGGCACCTGAACTCTACTGGTGCGCGCTTCCAAATAGAGGTAGCCAATGAGCATGGTTGGTCTTTATGACCTGGCTTCACTAGGAGAGGAGCTGCAACCACATGACCATTCAATACAAATGCAGAGACCTTCCATGCTCGTAAAAGGTAACTAATGGAGAAGCATGTGCCAGTGTGGACAGACAAAATTACAAAAACAAAAAAAACTCACCTCTAGACTGCTCTTTTGTTCTCCCCCCATTGCTCATTCATCTCTATAATCTCCCTCAATTAGATATCCCCTCTTTCTCTCTTACTTGCTCTCTCTTGTCACTCTATTTGTTTTGTCCCTTCCTTTGTTTTCTCTCTTTCCCTCATTCCCTCACTCTATTTCATGTTGAACTCTTTGACTTACATTTCTCTCTCTTCTCATTTTTTTCTTGTTTCACCTTTGGTTATTTTCTCACCCATTTCCTCTTACCGTCTACTACGTTATACTCTATGTGCACACCTGCCCCTCTCTCGCCCTCTTCTATCACAACTTAATCTATTATGCATACGTTCTGTCACACTCTATTATTTTTCCCACTCTCACATCCCCACTATCTCTCACCTACTCACTCTCTTACTTCCTCCTCTCTACTACTTCTGTGTCCCTCTGCCTCACTTACAGCCAGAACAAGGGTTTCCCATCCTGATACAGGTTGCATTCTCTTTACTGCCCACTCTAGCAATGGCGCCACATTGGCTGTCGGCACTGGTAATATGACACCCCATGCAGGCTCCCACGTAGTATTGTCTCCCCACAACTTGTCCATTTTCTGCCCTGTGCCTCTCACTGTCCTCTCACTCACAGCTACTCTCTTGAATTATTTCTCATTGATCCTCCTTCTTAAACGAACGATCCTCACATTGCCTTCTCACCCCTACACCTCCCTTTTTTATTTCACATGCCTCCCTCTGACACTTGATCGATCCACACTAGCCCCAGACTGTGCTGGGGAAGGGAAATAGAGGCAAAAAGGGTGTTGGGAGCCGGCCAGCCTCCAACATAAACTGTTCTACACAAATGGGGCGGCTCCCAATAAAATGACCTAATAAGTGCTCTAGTGTGCTATGTGAGTGTAGACATCTCACAAAAAGTTTAGGACTGGCCTCACACACCACCTGGTGTCAGGCTTCATCATCGGCCATCCTCGCCCTCTATAAACGTTGTTTGATAGAGGGCGGGCATACACCTGATGACAAGGATGCACTTCTAAGCTAAGTGGGGGCCCAGAGTGAGTAAGTGAGATTAAAAACCATTACAGTTGCCTGACTTAAATTTGAATGGAGTAGGTAACTCTATGGTATCTAAAAACAAGTGAACATGGGTAAGGTTATTAACCCCTCGCCGTGAGCAATTGGGTCACGCCGATGATGAAGCATGACATCAGGTGGTGTGTGAGGCCAGTCCTAAACTTTTTATGAGATGTCTACACTCACATACACATAACACACTAGAGCACTATTTAGGTCATTTTATTGGAATCGGACCCATTTATGTAGAACAACCTCTGACACTTCCCACACATTTCATTTGCACACCTATTTCTATCTGACCTTTGATACTCCCTTAAACTCACCACACACTACATAACATAACTCTTCCTGATAGTCACATCACTTTTGCATTTCATGTTTTGCCATCCCTCTTTAAGTCCTCTTTTCCATTACAAACCCCACATACTTGCCCTTCTGACACATTTAACCTCCTTTATACTGTGCTTTCTCATTCTCATATTCGTCTGCATCCCACCTCATATTTCTCACAAATTATTTCAGGTTCTTTTCACCCTCTTCCTTAAAAAGATGCACACTCAGAAGGAGGGCAGTGTTTTTATGTTCCCTATAACGACTGCAACTGTTGAATTATCATTTCTGAAAATTATGCTGTGTAAAATCAAGCAGCGTTCCATAGTTAGGCAGAATCGACTTAGAGGCCATGATAAAATCATATATTGGATTAGAGGCTTAATTGGAGGTTGGCGAACCAACAAATTAACAGGGCAAACTGAGCCAGAGCCAAGTGTGTGGCTTGGCTCCCAGAGCCCCTGCACTAGCCAAGCCAAGAAAATGTTTGCCATGTAAACTATACAACAAACATCACGCAAAATATGATAGACTCTTCAAAAATCAAAAACGTGCATTTCTTCAACATGTGGAAGCTTAGACATTAATACGTCACATTTTAGAAATGCGCTGAGAAGTACTTCTAAGAAGTGGCGGTTTTTAAATATAAACTTAGAACCATTCCTGCCCTGCCCCCACCTTTGACATGCCTCGTATGTCCAATAACATAGGATCTGACACCCCTCCCCTTTGCAACATGACAGCACAGCTTGTATATGCACTAATGCCTGTTTCATTGATACAGGGAGGCTCATTGTTGCACAGTTTCTTAGGTCGGTCCATGCGGACACTAGGAGCACAAAAGTGTGACATTTGACAAGTGGTTATGAATAAATCTATGTTAGGGCTTTGATGGATGACTTCAACCAAACTGTAGGATCATTTTATGCAAGTGTCCCCATACATGTTTACAGGCTCGGGGAGCCTTTCCACCCTTCAATTACTTACTGATGCTGACTTGGTTAGCTTTCCCATTGTAGTGGTGGTGTCACCACTCTAGCATTGTACTTGTTGCAAACAGCTTGGTTTAACTTTTGGGTGACTAGCAGTGGCAGCAACTGTTCGGCATGTCTGATATGTCCCCTAGCATGCAATCTGTCTCCCTCCGTTTCGCCGCATGAAAGCACAGCGGGTTTATGCACTAATATCTTTTTCACCAATACAGCGGGGCTGATCAATGCACAGCTATTTCGGTCTGTTTGTGCACACACAACAAGCACACAAGTGTGACATCTGACCTGTGTTAAAGGTTGAATCTATTTAGGGCTTTGGTGGTTGAACTGTCAAAAATTTGAAAAATGTAAACTGAACTGTAGGATCGTCTTAAGCAAGGGCCCCATTCCTGTTTACAGATTTGTCCTTTTGCAGTGTACCTCAGAAAACATTTTGTGTAAGGGAAGTAAGATTGATGAACTTTTCTCCCGTTACCATAGAAAATTGTATCGCAAACCACTGGCAGGTAACATATTGCTTTCCTTAATGTATTCCCTTATAGGTTGCTTCCCTTTGTCCTGAAGAAGACCCTTTTTGCGTTATTGTATGGGTCGAAACGTCAATGATTGTAGTTGTTGACTGTAAACTCATTATAATATCATGAACTGAACTTTCTTGAGTCCACAATAATGAGCTCAAGTCAAAGTCACTTTATTCGGCGAATTATCACCATCAAAGGTCACAATCATACAAACATGTAAAATTAGTTTAAAAGGAGCAGATAAATAAACTTTAAGACAATAAAATGACAATAGAAATTTTACTATAATTAGATGCACGTTAAAGATAAAAATGTAAGAGCCTAGCAAGCACACAGGTTAGCTACCAAATAGTACACTTGCAACATGTTTTAAAGTGCTCTTTGCCTGATCCTCCACATGGCCATTTAAAACCAGGAAATTGCAATAACTACAAATTGCCTGTTGTCAGATTTTATACTTCTAGAATCTTCTCTGAAGTCTCTGACACCAAGGTTTCGGCAGAGCAGCGCAATCTGTGCAGTTACAGGCTTTGGCACTCCTTCAGCTCTTTAGTTCTTTGTCCCCCTGACGTACTTTCCCCTTCGCCGGTCTGCCTGACCCTATCTGCATTCCTACCCCTTTTTTACCATTCCCCCTTTACCTTCCATGCCCCATTGGACGTGTGTCTTCGCTATGCTATGCGCTAATAACTCATGTTTTTGTGTTATTCACTGTTTTTCTCTTATATTTTACTTGGCTCCTGTAACTGATGTAATTTTGTAACTTGTAACTCACTGATCCTCATATAAAGCGCTCTGATACCTCCGGGTCTAGGCAGTGCTATATAAAACTCTGCAAATAAATAAATTAAGTAAAATCCACTTACGTCTTATACTACGATAACTAGGGCAAAAAAATAATGACATGTGCAATTGTTTTGGACCATGTTTCACAAAACAGACAATGAGCATTACCAGAATTTGCCATTTGCCCTCAACTGGCTGTGAACGAGGCAAGTGGCAGGGTCCCATATCTAAATTGTAGGTATGGTTTCCTGGCAATGCAAGTGTCTAGTTCGTCCAAGAACTGCTCTACCTGAAAACCATCTTATAACATTAGAAAGTCAATGTCATGGGAACCATGTTGGGTTGGCGTCCCAATAAGCCTATTTGATATTGCCAATAAACCCTCTTTATCTGCTCTATGGAGGTTGCACTGGCCTCTTCAGGGACAGTCCACATATTCCCAAGCCCAATGTCCGTTAATGTTGATCTCACGTGCCTAATCCACGGAAGGTCACCTGCTCCTGGGAGACACAGAATCTCGGCCAGCTCCTGCTGGTAAGGGCTCAGTTTGGGTTGTCCACAACCTTTTCCAGAACAAAAGGGGTCCAAGTCTAGCTATATCTGTTATATTTCTAAGCCCCAGCTCTGACCGCAGGGGAAGCAACAGTGTGCTAGTCGGTAAACCAATTAGTTGCCGTATAATTAATGAATGAATCAATCAAGAAATTTGTAAAGCGCACTACATACCCGTGAGGGTCTCAAGGCGCGGGGGGGAGCTGCTACTGATCGAAGAGCCAGGTCTTGAGAAGTCTTCTGAAGACCAGTAGGTCTTGGGTCTGTCGTAGGTTGGTGGGGAGGGTGTTCCAGGTCTTGGCGGCGAGGTGGGAGAAGGATCTGCCGCCGCCGGTCGTTTTACGGATGCGGGGGACTGTGGCGAGGGCGAGGCTGGCTGAGCGGAGGCTGCGGGTGGGGGTGTAGAAGCTGAGTCGTCTGTTGAGGTATGCTAGTCCGGCGTTGTGTAGGGCTTTGTGGGCGTGGGTGAGGAGTTTGAATGTTATCCTCCTGTTGACGGGGAGCCAGTGTAGGTCTCTCAGGTGGGGGGTGATGTGGCTGCGTCGGGGGATGTCGAGGATCAGTCGTGCCGAGGCGTTCTGGATGCATTGCAGCCGTCTCAGGAGCTTGGTTGTTGTTCCTGCGTAGAGGGCATTTCCGTAGTCCATCCTGCTGGTGACGAGGGCCTGAGTGACGGTTTTCTCGTTTCGGAGGGGATCCATTTGAAGATCCTGCGGAGCATTCGGAGGGTGTTGAAGCAGGATGCGGAGACGGCGTTGACCTGCTTGGTCATGGAGAGGGTGGAGTTGAGGATGACCCCCAGGTTGCGTGCGTGGTCGGTGGGTGCTGGAGCTGTCCCAGGGAGGTAGGCCACCAGGAGTCGTCCCAGGCTGAGGGGGTGGAGCCGAGGATGAGGACCTCCGTCTTGTCAGAGTTTAGCTTCAGCCTGCTGTCCTTCATCCATTCGGCGACGGCCTTCATTCCCCTGTGGAGGTTGGCTTTGGCGGTGAGGGGGTCTTTGGTGAGGGAGAGGATCAGCTGGCTGTCATCGGCGTAGGAGATGATGTTGAGGCTGTGCTGTCGGGCGACGTGTGCGAGTGGTGCCATGTAGATATTGAACAACGTCGGGCTGAGTGAGGATCCTTGTGGTACGCCGCAGATGATCTCGGTGGTCTTGGAGCGGAAGGGTAGGAGGCGGACGCTCTGGGTTCTGCTGGAGAGGAAGGATGTGGTTCAGGCCAGAACCTTCTCTTGGATTCCGGCATCGTGGAGGCGTGCTCTTAGGGTGCGGTGGCACACCGTGTCGAAGGCGGCTGATAGGTCCAGAAGGATGAGGGCAGCTGTTTCTCATTTGTCCATCAGGGTCCTGATGTCGTCGGTGGCGGCGATGAGGGCGGTTTCGGTGCTGTGGTTGCTGCGGAAGCCGGACTGGGATGGGTCCAGGATGTTGTTGTCTTTGAGGTATCGGGTCAGTTGTCTGTTGACGATTTTCTCTGTGGCTTTCACCGGGAACGGGAGCAGGGAGATAGGACGGAAGTTCTTGAGGTCCTTGGGATCCGCCTTGTGTCTCTTGAGTAAGGCGTTGATCTCAGCGTGCTTCCAGCTCTCCGGGAAGGTTGCTGTCTCAAAGGAGATGTTGATCGCTTTCCGGAGATGGGGGGCGATGACTGTGCTGACTTTGTTGAAGACGTGGTGTGGACATGGGTCAGACGGGGATCCGGAGTGGATGGAGTTCATGGTCTTGATGGTGTCTTCGTCGCTGACGTTGGACCAGGAGATCAAGCGGCTGGTGCGGATGGTGGTCGCAGGGGTGGTGGGCTCGGCGGTGGACGTGGGGGTCGTGGTGTTGAAGCTGTCGTGGATGTCGGCGATCTTGCGGTGGAAGAAGGTGGCCAGCGAGTCGCACAGGTCTTGAGATGGGGGAATGTCGTTGGTGTTAGAGCTGGGGTTGGAGAGTTCTTTCACGATGCTGAAGAGCTCTTTGCTGTTGTGTGCGTTGTTATCCAAGTGGTCCTTGAATGCGGTCCTCTTGGCGGTCCTGATGAGTTGGTGGTGTCTGCGGGTGGCGTTCTTGTGGGCTGTGTAGCTGTCTGGTGATCGCTCGTGGAGCCAGTTCTTCTCCAGTTTCCGACAGGTGCGCTTGGAGGCCTGGAGGTCTTCGGTGAACCATGTGGCTTTCTTGCTGGAGTTGTTGGTGGCGGGGATCCTGAGTGGAGCGAGGGTGTCGGCGCAGTCGTTGATCCACTGTCTGAGGTTGAGGGCGGCAGTGTCGGGGTCGGTGGGGTCAGTGGGCGGTCTCAGGGCGAGGGTGGTGCTCAGATGGTCTTCGGTGACCTTGCCCCAGCAGCGACGTGGCATCTGTTGGGTGCGGTGGTGCGTGGTGGGTTTCCTGAAGGTGAAGTGGACGCATCTGTGGTCGGTCCAGTGGGGTCCGGTGGTGTGGTTGAAGGAGACGCGGGGACTTGCGGAGAAGATGCGGTCAAGCGTGTGTCCAGCGGCGTGGGTGGGTGTTGTCACGAGCTGTCTGAGTCCGAGGTTGGCAAGGTTGTCGATCAGGGCGGTGGAGTTGGCATCGTTGTTGTTCTCGAGGTGGAAGTTCAGGTACCCGAGGAGGATGTAGTCCATGGAGGCGAGGGCGTGGGTGCTGATGAATTCGGCGATGGAGTCGCTGAACTGTGGTCGGGGTCTGGGCGGTCTGTAGACGAGGGTTCCTCTGAGGGTGGTGTTGGGATCAGTGTGGATCTGAAAGTGCAGGTGCTCGGCGGTGTTGAGGGTGTCGTCGGTGTTGGTGGAGACTCTGATGGTGTTCTTGTGGACGATGGCGATTTCACCTCCCACTCCGTGGGTGCGGTCTCTGCGGGAGATCTTGTAGCCTTCTGGGATGGCTATGGCGATGTATAAAGCGATTTTCTACTGTGGCTAGGGATGAAACATCTTTATGTCCCCAGAGTTCAGCGCCATGCAATGCAGACTCAAGCGCCTGATGATTGCAGACCTGCAATACGGGTCAGATGGGATGATACTGAGAGACCTTGGTTATCTTCAAAATCCACCAGTAGGTGGCTCTAATCTCAGTTTGCACCTGACAATATGGGTCTGCCAGTCGAAGTACTCATTCAAAACAACACCCAGATATTCAAAGGTGTGGACTCGCTCCAAGGGGGTCCATCTCAATACTGGATTAGATCAGATGGAGCAGCAAGGCTTAAAACCATGAACTTTGTGTGTGCCAAAGCCCCGACCAAGCTAAGCTTGCCAAACTTGTATCGCTGATTGTCAACCCGATGGCTAGAGTCTGCTCCTCTGGGGAGTATAAGCTGGTAAAATGGGCAACCCATTCAGTCGTTATAATGTGGTTTTCAATGGGGGCCATTCAGCTGGCCTAAACAGAAAAATATTCTCTCAGCTTCTGGAACATGTGGGTGTGGATTTCGCTAAAATTCAACAGTACCTAACCATCCTCCCTTAAAAAATGTGTTACTGGCACTAATTCCCCCATCCTATCAGCTATCATTCCGTAGATATCGGCTACTGATTCCCTTGAGCGAGACAGTGGGCTTCATTCGACCCTTCGCCTATTAGAGGTCAGGGTTAGCCTTTATCAAGGGGCTCATTATGGTTTGGCTGATCTGCAGGAACAATGCTCCCCAATTCCAGGGCAAGCACATTGTGGTCACTATCCGTGTGGGGGAGTACCACCATGTCAACCTATTTAGGCTACAGTCGGAGGTCAAGTAGAATATAGTCAATGAGGCTTGTATTCTGGGGTTGATTAAATGTATAATTGATGTATTTTCCACCCGTGTGAGCAGTTGTCATGTGAAGCCAGTCTGTATGGGGCCCAGATTCTTCTACCTAGAGCAGTCTCTTAAATCAAACAGATTAGGTTTTTGTCCGGCTGATGTTCGGAACTCACATATTTGAATCTTGTTTTATATGGAATAGTGAAGAAAAAGGAGGATCGGTAAAATAAAACATTTGCATAAGATCAGATAACTTGGCTAAGGGAAGCAGCAATTTTTCCAGGTTTACTTGTTTCATTTTGTACAAATCAGTTACTAAATGGGAATCTATTTGTCTCTCCTTTTTACCTCAGATATTAATGCTTTATTTTGTACCTTTGTGGATGAGAGTAGAATTAGGGGTGGCAGGCAGAAGGTACATGAAAGCTCGGCTCGTTATGAGCTCCATGTTTCAATGGGACCTCGAGCTCAGCCAGAGCCAGGCTCCAGGCTAGAGCTTTCATTAACTTGCCCACTCTAGGCTTAAATCAATGCAGCGATGATTTCAAGATGAAATATGGATATTTAGAGGTGAAACTAGAGCAAAATGCAGGCTTGAGGCAATTTATAAATTGCTGGGGTTTGTGTTGATTCTTTGATTTTACACGTACTGAGAAGGAACCATAACTTTGTGGGCCATGGTACTAGCCTACACGAGTATACTGAAGACAAGTATACAGGTGCCAACCTCTTAGGAAGGCTTCAAATGCGTGCTCGCGAGGCGCTGTGCAATCCCAGCCTCGGGGTTGCACCTGTTCAAAATGTTGGGGGGCACCACTGCTGGAAATTGTACGTTATACTCTCCCCCTCTTTGCGCGATGCCAGCTTCCCACCGGTATTTCACTCACAGAAGTATGCAGATTCCTGTGCAGGGATTGAAACGCGCGCCTTCTTTGGCGCTTAAGTTTTGAATTGTATTTTGAAAAGAGGGACAGAACTAGACATACCTCCAGAATTAGGGGTCGCAAGCAGACGTCTGGCCAAAGCCTGATCTAAAACCGAACGAAACGCCCTGCTACATTTGGGACATCCGACTCCCATTGGTTGCTAGTAACAGCACACATCAGCTCCCGACACTTGGCGCTGCAGGGCATGAACAAGTCTTCTTGCTGGGACAGTCAGATTCCTCAGGCGTAAAAACGAACAGAAACATAGGCTAAGACACCGCACATCTTAGACCAACAGCACTGCAGGCTCTTCGACTGGCAGGGCCAAGAGGCGAGAAGCCCGAGACAAAACGGCTCATCTGCGTCCTTTCCGTACCGTAGTTGGGTGAAGCTGACCTCTCGCCGAGCTGCGTGGTGGGTCAGAGCCGGAGTCTGTCAGTCTGAGGGAGCTCTGGTTCAGGGGCACGCCGCGGGCGTCAGTGGTGGTACCAGGTCTCTACCCTGGCTGAGGGAGCGGTGGGCAGTGCTGCCCGCAGCACCCCTGTAGTATCGCCGCCTCCGCCTCTCGCGCAGTGACTAGCAGCCCAGGCACGTGTGGAGGAGGGTGGGGGGCGGTGGCTCTACCCCCTCGGTGCACACACAGGCTCGCGCGGAGGAGCCAGAGCGCGTGCAGCAGTCCGAGGAGCCCGCCGTCCGCCGAGAGAGGAGAGCCCCTGGAGCCCGCGGCAGCAGCAGCCACAACTGGAGCGGGGGGAGATGCGCCCCTGGCAGGCAGGGGGCGCCCGCGGCTCACACCGCTCACACAGCTCCCCTCGACTTGGGCCCCAGCAGTGCCGTGAGGTAGGCAGCTATCCGCACAGACCCTGAGCCTTCCTGGCAGGGTCCCAGCAGGTGCATGCAGCGCGGCGAGCGGGGCTGCGGTCCTGGGGTGCATGCAGCGCAGCGAGCGGTCTGGGGACGTGAGGGCGCATCTATTTTGTTGGGAGCACACGGTTTGTAGTTTGGCAGGTAGAGTGAATTGTAAGGAACAGGTGTGCGTGTGTGCATTTGGTTTGTAACAGCTAGTGTGTGAGTAATTCAACGACTAGATTTGGGTTTGGGGAGTGTTTGTTTTTGGTAGATGGTTTCGGTACTGGGAGATGTCTTGCTGGGGAAGAGGTGTGCATTTTTCATAGAAGTAAGGAGGTGTCACTGTGGATGGATACATGCACCTCGCTTCGGGACACGCGTTTCCCTTCAGTTTATTTTAGTTAAATGTTGGTCGTTTTGCAGAACGGTGGATGAGTGTATGTTGCTTCCCTGACCGATGATTTGGTAGACAAACCACTACAGTTGTTTTGTTCTTGTTGGGTGGAGGGTTTGTGTGTGTGTGTGGCGGGGGGGGGGGGGGTGAGGGTGTAATGCCTTTATTTTATTTTTGAACCATGTATAAAGTAGGTGTTCGGTTTATGGGTAGTGGTGATGGTGTGTTTTCGAAGGCAGGGAGATTGGGAAGTAGCAGGTGTATTTTGATGTACGGTTTTGAGTAGGGGTGAATGCGTGTATATTGTTTGAAGATGGGGTTGGGTAGGAGTAGGGTCGTGTATTTCGCTGTATGGTACCGGGATTATGTGAGCAGGTGCTTGCAGTTTGATTCAGAGTCGCAGGTTAAGATCGAGTTCGGTGCATGCTTTTCACTTTTCTTGTCGGTTAGTTTTTGTAGAGCAGCGGGCATGAAGTGTGTACTTTGCTTTGATTTGAATACATAGGAACATGATTGTTTTTGCTTGCAGAGGTGTGAAAGGCATGAATAACGACGAACGTATTCACTTTTATTTTTACATGCAGGTTGGCTTGGGAGGCTGCATGGATTTTTCTTTGGGTGGGAGAGTTGTAGGCAGGCACTAGTCTGCTCAGGATGTGACGAGTTTGGGGGGGGGGGGCACAGTTGCGTATATTTTGGTTTGGGGTGCATCGTTTGGTATGCTTGTGTGGTATGATAGGAGGTGGTGTTTGTTCGGTTTGGGTGGTGGAGAATTTACTTATGTGAGGGTGCACGTGTCTGTGGCTGTGCTTGATGAGGGATGGCTGAGCATCACAATGGCTGAACTACCTGGCTTAAGAAATGTGTTGATATTTATTTGCAAAATGCTAGTCCAATGCCCAAATGGACACGAAAGCGCTATACTATATAATTTAGATATTTGGGAAAGATCTAATAAATCCAGAATGCAAATGATTTGATAAAAAAGGAACGCGGAGTACTTCAATTGTACAAGATAGATACAAGCATGTCAACTCTAATTGCTAGTAACCTGGGCACAGGCACCTCAATCACTACCTCTAAAGCTGAACTCAGTTACTACAAGCTCATCAGGAAGTATGTGCGGCTGAATGCCTGACAGGGGCGCAATAGGAAAGGGTGAAAGAAGGTAGACTTGTGTCACCCCACACCCTAATCAATGATTTTCCATCATGGCTCGATTTATTCTACAAGGTCTTCAGCTAAGACATTATTATGCATGATTATGTACCGAATTGGTAAACAATTCGTCACCACTTCAAGAGAAGGAGACGCTGCAATAGTTAAGGCCTGGCTAAGACAGGTTAGAAAGAGCAACCATTTGAAGGCCTTAACTCTTTCCCTTGCACAAGAGAACAACGTCCGTTACCAACACAACACACACCACAGTGTTTTTTTTTTGCCGAATATGAATGTTTATTTCGATCAGTGAACTCAGACAATGGGTGTATTGCCGTCTTGGAATCACTAGGCATATCATTAAATATTAGCATATTTTGTAGAATGTGTAAAGAGGGACAGCCAACCAGAATTCTCAGAATGCAGTGTGTGACTGCTGATACTGGACTGCTCTTACATCACAGTAAACACACAGCGCTTCTGTTCCGTGTGTTATCATGAGAATAACTTGGGAGGCTTGATGGATGGGTGATGTGTTCGCAAATGTGTCTAACTGTGTGATCTCCGACCTTGCATTTAGTCAGTTGCTTTATATATGGGCCCGTGTCCCTCTTTGTACGGGCCATGAGTCAGGTGAGACCAATAACCAGTAGGCTTGACATGTTCTGAGGTAGGTGATGGCCTGTAGCACAACCTGGCGCCAAAGATTCTACCGTGGCACAGATGGTCATAAAGAGGGCGAGGGAGTGCAGTAAACATTCTGGTGTAAACATACATTGATACTCAAATCAGCCACTTCCAGTTGGATGGTATGAACTCTGTCCGTTCCACGGGCACATCATTCAGCAACACTGTGGTGAGGTCTCCAATATTCGCTCTAGACGCGTAACTGCAGGGGCTCCTGGCACAGCCTTTGGGATGGAGCAGCGATAGCACGTAAGGCGGAAGCTGCCCGCGCCTAATGTTTCATTGGCTCGCAGTTGAAGTGTTTAAACAAAGCCCCGACTGGCAGTAACAACCTCAAGGCACGTGGGCGTTCGAGGTGCCCGCATGGGCGTCCACTGGCAGGAAACAGTTCCGAGTCCGGGTTATTTGATTGGCTGCCGTGACAGTGATCTCACCGAGTATTTCAAAACGCCCTTTGTCGGCGCGGTTATTACAGGTGCAAGGTGATTAGTAGAGCAGCTTCTTGCTCTGTTCATCATCTCGTGCCCTGAGGTCACGCTCGCGCTGCTGCGCTGATTCATGCTCGCATTTATAGGGTTGGTCCTGGCCTAGGTGCCGCGTGGTGAATGATTGATGCCCCGCTGCCCTGGCTTCTCTAGGCGCTGTGCGATGACAGCAGAGCAGGCGCTTTGAGCTCGGAGAGCTGCCGTCATCTGAGGGCTGAAGAGCCTCATTCCTACAGTCTGCTGCCGGTTGTCTGGACCCACTGCGCTCCCTCTGAGCACTACGCGGATCTTCCCGATAAGATAAAGAAATAAACAGGTGGTGCACATCTGTTTCTTCACTGCAGTTCTGACATATGGAAAAAGCGCCAAAATAACACCATGTCACGCAGCGCCTCATCTGACGTTCTTAAAATCTGCATCCACCAGTCAGCGCCGAGATGACGACGGTGTCCCCGGTGGAAGCGTTCGTTGTGGATGGCCCGCCTTCCGCCCAGGCGGCCAAGTGGAAAGAGTGGCTGGAGCGCCTGGAGAATTATTTTGCCGCAGTCGGCCTCAAGCCTGAACGCCATCGGCCCATGCTCCTGCATCTGGGTGGTGCTGCAATTCACCGTTTGGCCAAGTCCGTGGTGGAAACCGGTCCTCCCTTCACCTATGCCACACTCAAGGCGGCCCTGACCGCACATTTTGAGCCCTTAGCGAATCCAGATTACGAACGTTTTCTCCTGCGCCAAGCAAGGCAACAACCCGAGGAGTCTGTTGACACCTTCTATGCTCGTCTGAAAGAACTGGCAATCACCTGTACTCTACCGGACACTGATGACGAATTGCGGGCGCAATTCATCCAAGGCTGTTCGTCCGTGAAGCTGAGAGAAAGAGTCCTCGAACTGCCCGGGATCTCCATGACAGATATCCTCACCATGGGCCGGTCTAAGGAGTTGTCCAAAGTGCGAGCCGCACATATGGAAACGGCCCTCCAACGTCAGGTAAAAACAGAGCCAGTCAACGCGGTGGTGGCGACTACCCCGAAGAAAGCGTCTAAAAAGAAGCCGGACCACGGAACTCCACCACCATCATCCCGCACCTGCTACATGTGCGGAGGCTCGTACCCACACCAAGGTGTATGCCCGGCGCAAGGGAAAAGATGTTCGGCATGTCGTCGCCTGAACCATCTAGCCAAAGTGTGCCGATCGGCGGGACGTCAGCGGCAACAAAGTCGGCAGGTCAATGCGGTGGATGCCCCTCCGCCCGAAACTGAGGAAGACGACATGGATGACGATGAGGACGAAGGCACGGTCCATGTAATTCACGCTCTACAGCCTGATGGATGCCCGAGACGGAGGGCACCGAAGTGTCACGTCAAGATTGCAGGGCATCTAACGCCGGTGCTGATCGACACAGGTGCGTCCATCAACATTATGGCCCAGTCCATGCTGAAATCCTTCCCAACTCAGCCCGTCCTGAAGCCAACGTCCATACAGGTGTTTGCTTATGGCTCCGGCACACCACTCACTGTGGTAGGCGTTTTCACCACCGACATTGCTCACGAGACCAACTCCGTCCGTACCAAGGTGTACGTCACCAAGGAGGGTACGGGAATGCTGTTGGGCTGTCGTACGGCGGAACACCTGCAACTGGTGGTTTTTGCGTTCGCTGTGCACCTAGAGGATGTCGAGTCATTGGTGGAAGAATTTCGGGACCTGTTCAACGGCATTGGATGCCTGAAGGACCACCTGGTGCGGCTGCACATAGACCAATCAGTGCAACCGGTTGCTCTCAAGCATCGGAGAGTAGCGTTTCATCTGCGGCCCAAGGTGGAAGAGGAACTAAGGAAATTGGAGGCCGCTGACATCATCGAGAAAGTGGACGGACCAACCCCTTGGGTCTCCCCCATTGTGATTGCCCGGAAACCAAAGCAACCAGGTGAAGTCCGGATATGCGTGGACATGCGTCTGCCGAACCACGCCATCAAGCGGGAACGCCATCTGACGCCCACTGTCGACGACATCGTTGCGGAGGTCAGCGGATCGCGCTGGTTCTCGAAGATGGACCTTCGGGCGGGCTACCATCAACTCCTGCTGGACCCCGAGTCAAGAGCCATAACCACTTTCTCCACCCATGTGGGCCTGCGCCGCTACAAGCGCCTCAGTTTCGGGGTGTCCAGCGCGGCGGAAGTGTTTCAGGACACCATCAGAGGGGTGTTGGCTGGCCTCAGTGGAGTCATAAACGTCAGTGATGACATTCTTGTACATGCACCGACTCTGGAGGAACACATGAACTGCCTACGATGCGTGTTCCGGAGACTCCAGGACAGTGGTCTCACGCTACATCGCGAGAAGTGCGAGTTCCTGAAAAAGGAGATAGCGTTCTTTGGCTATCACTTTTCGCAACAAGGAGTGTCGCCCGACCCGGCCAAGGTTCGAGACATCCAGACGGCTCCAGCCCCGACCACAGTCACCGGAGTGAGAAGCTTCCTGGGCATGGTCACCTACTGTGGTCGCTTCATCCGGAATCTCACGAATCTAACAGCACCTCTACGGGACCTCACCAAGAACGCCGCAACCTGGGAATGGGGCCCCAGTCAAGAGAAGGCTTTTCAAGACACCAAACATGCTCTGTCCGCCGAAACCACCCTAGCGTACTTTGACCCCACCCGGGAGTCTGAACTGTCGGTGGATGCCAGTCCCATCGGTTTGGGTGCTGTATTGTCCCAGAAGCAACTGGACGGGGAGTGGGCCCCGGTTGCCTACGCGAGCCGGGCCCTGACAGACACTGAGCAAAGGTACTCCCACATAGAAAAGGAGGCGATTGCGATACATTGGGGGTGTCGCCACTTCCACCTCTACCTCTATGGGCAGCCGTTCACGGTCCATACTGATCACAAACCGCTGATTCCTCTCTTCATGGGCGTGTCGTCTAAACCACCCCCAAGAATCGAAAAGTGGATCCTGCAGCTGCAGGAATATCAATTCAAAGTGGTCTACCGCCCGGGGACGCAAAATCCTGCAGACTTCCTCTCCAGGCATGCCCGGCCAGTTACCCGAGAAGAAGAATCTGAAGCGCAGGAGACGGAGGAGTATGTCAGGTTGGTGGTGGAACGCTCCCGACCCCTGCCCATCAGGCTCGAGGACATCCTGGAGGCGACCAAACAGGATGACTGCTGGGAGTTGGTGATCTCCGCGATTGGATCAGGGAGGTGGCACTCCCTGTTGGAGAACCTAACGCACCGCACGGATGATGCACAACTGGCGTTAAGGGCTCTTCACAACGTCCGGTCTGAATTGGCCGTGTCCCCCGAGGGGTGTCTGATGAGAGGCACGCGTCTGGTTATCCCCAGGTCCTTACAACAGCGAGTGGTGGACTTAGCTCACATTGCGCACCAAGGGGTAGTCAAGACAAAGTCCCGTCTGAGGAGCAAGGTGTGGTTCCCTGATCTGGACAGTGTGGTGGAGAGGACTGTCCGGTCTTGCGCACTCTGCCAAGCGGTAGGCCCAGCAGGTCCGCCGGCCCCAATCGTGACGGAAGATATCCCTCCTCACCCGTGGCACCGGGCGAGCGCCGACTTTGGGAGCCTACCCGATGGCCGACACATGCTTGTCGTCATTGACGATTTCTCAAAATACCCTGAGGTTGAGGTACTGGACTCCATCACGGCGAGCAACACCATACCTCGATTCGAGAAAATCATGGCCAGCCATGGGCTAATCAAGGAGCTACGTACGGACAACGGCCCGCCGTTCGCCAGCCATGAGTTCTCTGAATACCTCCGATCAAGAGGCATCCGTCATGTAAAGATCACACCACGGTGGCCACAGGCTAATGGTGAGGCCGAGCGTTTCATGCGCACCCTGAACAAAGTGCTCCGGATAGCTATGTCTCGAGAGCAGAACATGGAGTGCGCCCTGTACAACTTCGTGAAAGAATACAGACTTACGCCTCACTCAACCACCATGGCCAGCCCTGGTTCTCTGTGCAATCAACGGGTGCTGAATGATGTTTTTCCCCAAGTGACACCATCTTTGCCTGCGTATCGTCAAGTATCCGTACGCCTCCAACAGAGGCGGGCCAAGAACGACCGAATGTCCCAGAGGCGCCATGCCAGGAGCAGTGTGTTGGTGGCTGGCGAACGGGTGCTGGTGAGAAATCGACATCCACGAGGGAAGTTCTCCCTTCCGTTCGAACCGGAGCCCTGGGTGGTCCAGACAGTTAAGGGCACGATGGTCACTGCCCAGAGGGGCCATGAGACAGTCACCAGGAACATTTCCCAATTCAAAAAATACCGGTGCCCGGCCCCACCCCGGGAGGTGGTGCCAGAGCCTGAGGGTGGCGATCCGACGGGCGACGATATTGACGAGGAGAGTGAGTCACCAGAGCCAGCCCCCCCTCTGCCTGGGGCAGTTGTGGAACATTCGCCAGGGGCGGCTGGAGCAGAAAGCCGGAGAGGAGCGAGTGAAGGTCGAGGTGGACACAGATATCATCTTAGAGCCAATCCAACGGTGTCGTCTCGACTGAGAGGTTTTGTAATGGACTAGAGAACAGTAATGCAATGTTTTCCCATTTTTCCTTTTGTTTCTCTACTTTTCCCTCTCTCCCTCTCTCTCTCTCTCTCTCTCTCTCTCTCTCTCTCTCTCTCTCTCTCTCTCTCTCTCTCTCTCTCTCTCTCTCTCTCTCTCATTTTTGAACTGGAGCATTCTGCCAAGCGGCATTGTGTTTTCGTTTTGTTGTGCCATGATAAAGGAGGAATGTTATGTTCAAGGGAACACCCCCACGCCTACGCGAGGGTGGTCCCGTCTGTGACCCGGAAGGGCCTAAACAAATAAATGGGGGCTGGACCGGATGATCCGGGTCAGTGCACCGAAGCGCATTAGCAAGCGTAGGTGTGTGTTATTTTCATTGCTCCGGATCCCGGAGCATCTGCTACCCGCCTGCCTACCGCTGTCACTATCCGTCCGGTACCGGACATAACAATGTTCAATTAGTGCGTCACTTTCCAATGAACTGGCGCTGACAGGGGTGTGCTGAGTCACGAACTAGTTAACCCTTTCACTGGAAGCGCGTGTTGCCAGCAGAAACCTTTGACACGTGGGCCGGCTGACATCACAGACTGCGGGGTGTGTTCCACGCGACGCGGTTCCGGTCTTTTATCTCTTGTATTCTCAAGGTCCCCAAACTGATAATGCATGCAAATGAGCCAATCCCCCTCAAAGTTGGGATTGGAAGGCAGGAATGCCCGCCAAACAAAACTGCATCAAGCATTCAGAGTAGGAATGGGTACCAAAATGACTAGTAGCGGAAGGGCACGTAGCATTAATTGTAGCAGAGCTGCAGTAGAACTAGCATTATTAAGGTATTAGTAGTGCTAATTGTATCACTAGTAGTCTCAGCCATAGTAGTTGTATCGGTAGTAGTAGTAATAATAAATAGCTGATGAAAGTCACTCCAGTACTAGCAATAGGAATATTACATGTGTTGCTGCCACTGATCGTAATAGTACCTGTAGTAGTACTCGTGGTAGCAGTAGTAGTACTTATCCTTGTACTGGTAACGATGCTAGTAGTACTGCTGTTTCTACAACAACAGTAATGCCCATAGTATCAGTATTTGTAACTATACCGGTCTTGTTGAATGTAATATACTGGCAGTATCAGCACTACTCATATAAGAAGTAGTAACGGTGGTAGTCATTTATTAGTAGTAGTAGTTATAGCATTACAGACAGTAGAAGTAGTTGTTAATAGTAATGGTAGCCACAGGACTACTAGTAGTAATAATTAAAGAGAGGAGTAAAAGATTATGTGGTAGAGACAGAGCTGGGACCAGGAGAGAACCCTGAAACCAGCGGGGCTGGGATGAGGAGAGGCAATGGGGGAGTTTTCAAGAAGTGTCTGAGCATGAAAAAAAATGTTGTAATTTATTGTGTAACTTAGAATTACATATATAGCCTGTCACCAAGCATAAATGGCGTAAATATCCATATTAGGTTTCTGGTAGCGCTAACTATCCCCTTCATCTTAGACATTGAGCGTGTGACGTCAACAGGGCCCCTCGGAAGGATGGAATTACAGGAACAGCTATGGAAACATGACGGACCTGCTGTGGACCCTTTGGTTATTGCATAAGAACACTCGTCAACAATGGCCTCCATGTGAATTGTTTCAACATTTCTATCGAACTGATGGAAAAGCACGCAGGTGCCACAAAAGCATGTTTACCACCGTTCATCTATTGACACAGAGGAAGCATTTGTCCAAGGACAGAGGGCCTGTAATGGGAGAAGCACAAAGCCAAACTTGATACTAAGCAAATGCATTTGAAGGCTAAGCTCACACAAGCAGCCTAATCCATTATTTCATTGAAACAACCAAGAGCCACCTGCACACTACAGTCCTCCAGCTATCCGACGATCATTTGCAGCGCCAGCAACCATAGTTAGAGGAGCTGGATAGCACCCTGGATGGGGCACCCTTGGGTGCCCAAGGGGTTGTCTTCTCTAGATGCCCAACTCATGCTGCTTTTCTTAGATTATCCAGAAGGGTGTCAATATGCGACTGTGGCGTTAGTGGATCGGGAAGTAGAACTAAACTGAGACCGGATGTCACTAAGTGAATGGCACCCAAGGGGCCAGATAAGCAGGGGATCTAACGAATGTGAATTACTGTTGGCTCCAGGTACTCCCAAACTGATAGTGCAGTGCCGAGCAGAACTGCTGCATCGCCTGATGAAAAACGCGACTCTTATTCAGTACGAATTCCTTGTAAATCCGGATTAATCTGGTGATGACAGTTACCAGCTCACTGGCCAAATCTAGATTGCAGATTATGCGGTAAAACCTGATCAATCAGGTATTTCTAAAGCCAGATTTCGCCTGGTGAAATCAGGCGATTTTTATCAGGGGAAAAAGAAGCAGATTAAGGGCAGAACATGAGGAATCGATCTGAACCCGATTCTCCCAGTTATTCCTCATTCCTGAGGTTAAAACCTGCAATCGTGTGGTAATATTGCACTCAGTAATTACCATTCCCTATAGTATGGGTATCTAGCATGTGGCATTCCCAATGCGGTTTTGCCATAAAACTTGTAATGAGCGTCACTTCCCCAGTCTAGAATAGTGCTCGGTAATGGTATCCGTTTTAGATATTAAACTGGTGTAGAGAGCTTCCCAAAAGGCTAGCATAGTTATGCACTCACTCAGTCAATCATTCACTATATACAAGTCAGCGCAAACACTCTCATTATGGTAGATAAGTCAAGTTCAATGTGTTATGTTATTTTTGAATTTTAATGCAGCAGCGTATTGTTGATTTCATGCATATGTTCTTCATTTGTGTAGCCCACATGCTGTAAAAGGAATAATTATGAGACTGTAGAACACACATTATTCACTTGCATTTTCATTTCCTGCTATTGACTTGCTTCCCTCCTCCCGGCCTTTCCGCCCTCCAGTTTCCTCAGAAACGCAGGTTTGCACATGAAGCCCTAAGGCTGTGTTTGTCAGGACTTGCGGACATTGCTGAGGTGTACGTAGCGCACTGCGGTGCTCACATTTTGTGATTTCTTATAACCCAGCGGCCATTCTCAGAGGAAGAAATGTGCTTGGCTGAAGGTATGGCCCTGCATGGAGGTGGGCAGCCTCATCCATTCTGACTGCACTCCAAACATGTCGATGGGTCTCAGTGACGTGTGCTTCAGGCTTAGCACCAGCTGAGTGTGCATAGGAGGCAGGTGTGCTGAGGAGTGAGGATGGACATTGGGGGGCTAGTTCACCACCCACTGCCAGGTCTTTGTCCCACAGCAACCTGCCACTGCTTCACAGCAGCTAGGAAATTGTATTAGATGGAGTTACTAGGGCAGTAAATATTCTCTTGGAGGGTCTCTGACTGGTGCTTCCTTATGTAGATTCCGAGTTAATGGGTCACCAAAGGTCAGGCCAATCAGTACTCCGCTGTTTTGTGCTACATTATGCATAAATGAGTGTGGAACCTTCGAAAATGACGGTAAAACCTTTCATCAGTCAGTTTGATACACTATATCTCTCACTCATCTTCAGTCTCCAAAGAGATATCGTAACTTGACCTATAAAACTTTACTAAGATCACAAAGGGCAGATTTTCTCAAAACGAAGAAGCCATGACCAGGTGCCCCTCAGAAGGTGCTCATCGGAGACTGGTCATTTTATTATGACTCTTGCAAGAAATTAGGTTGTTACTCAACTGGGGCGTGATGATCAAGGATCAAACACATTCTTGTCTGGGTGAGGCATAAGCTAGCCCTAAATTAACCTGTGCTCAACCCTCTGGTAGCTTGGCACAGAGCAGTCAGGCTTAACTTAAATGCAATATATAAAGTATTTGTACAATACTTTAAATAGCAATAAAGTGAAAACACTGCACAAAAGGATCCCACACCATGTTATAAAAAATAGTATTTTTCAATCAATAAAACAAGATCAAAATGACAAGAATCCAATCAGTAGAACCAGACATATGCAATTTTGAAAGGTTTATTGGACATCGTGCCAAAAAGCACAAAGCGCCAACTGTGGATATCAGTTGCGCGGGACTGGGACAAAGTCACAAGTTCAGGCCTACTGTGAGGAAGAGTGGGTTGGTCTAAAGGGACCCAGTTAGGCCCGCTAAGCAAAGTATCTTAAATCCTGGTTTGCAGAGCATTGTGAGTATCCGTGTCAAAGATGTGTCACACAGCCGAAGTGCAGCCTGGTTCCGAGGTGTGGCCAGGAGTCCTGTATCATGTTCGAGGATCCACTCAACAATGGCTTGCATTGCAAAGTCCAGCATCAGGAGTGTGTCACTCAGTCAGAGCAATGTGTTGGTTCTGAGAAGCTGCGTGGTTGGGATGTAGTCTGGCATCCTCGTCTAGGCTGCCGTCGATGAGGGATGTGAGGCACTGTAAGGATGCGTCATGTAGTGGTGGTTCTAAATAGAGGCTGCAGAGGCAATGCAGTTCTTTGCAACAGGTAAAATCCACGCAGCAGCAGAGTTGCATTACTTCTGCTCGGGGTTGAGCCGCGCAGTAGAGGAGAGGCGTCTGATCCGCTGGGTCCACAAAGGCTGGCAGAGAACCTTGGCCCCCTTCCAAGGGTCCAGGACTGGCGTGGCACCACTTGGCATGGTTGACTCACAGATGACAGAGTGCAGATGTTGGGGTCAAGGTTGTGGGGGTCTTCTGCCCCTGAGGCTCAAGTCAGGAGGCCAGCCGGCTAATTCTTGGAGTCCCTCTGGGACAGTGGGTTCAATTGGTGCAGGTCCAATCCTTCTTACCCGGGCAGGAGGGCAGCAGGTCAGCACTGCAGTCATTCAGAGCAGCAGTCCAGCAGAGTGATAGTCCTTTCAGCAGCACAGTAATCCTTCTTCCTGGCAGAGTATCAACTGCTCCAGAAGTGTACTGAAGAGGTGGTATCTAAGGTCCTGTATTTATAGCTAGCTGTCCCTTCCTTGGAAGTGGGAAAAGGCTTCTAGGGACATGCTATTAAAGTGTACAGGTGTCCTGCATTTCTTGCCCTGGCTTCAGACTAACTAACGGGGGCATGTAGCTCTTTGTATGGAGGCAGGACACAGCCTATTCAAGTGTAATTGGGGCTGTGCCGTGCTCCTCCCTCCAATCCTGCCAGTGATGGCCCATCCAGGCACACCTAACCTCCATATTGTCTGTGACTGTCTAGGAAGAATACACAGAGCCCAACTCCCAGCTACACCCAGTCATAAGGCCAGAGATAGATGGCAGGCACCAAATGGCAGGAAAATGCCAACTTTCTAAAAGTTGCATTTTGAAAATTATATTTTAAAATCCATCTTCACCATAAGTTAGGATTTTTCATTACAATTCAAAAGACACCAACCATGAATGAGTTCCTGTTTGGAAGTTACAGCTTATTAAATATAATTAGGATAACTCCAATGTTATCCTATGGGACAGGTACGCCTTGCAGTAGTGAAAAACAAATATAAGAATTTTTTCACTACCAGGACGCATAACATTTTAAAGTACATGTCCCACTTTTCAAGTACATTGCACCATGCACTCTGGGCTGTCCAGAGCCTACCCAAGGGGTGATTTACATTATTAAAAAGGTAGGTTTGGGCCTGGCAAAAGGTTTATTTTTCCATGCCGACATGGCAGTTTAAAACTGCAGAACCAGGCTGTAATGGAAGACCTGAGATGTTTGCAGGGCTGCATCAGTGAGAGGCACGATCAGTACTGCAGGCCCACTAGTAGCATTTAATTGACAGGCCGGGGCACAGGTAATGCCGCTTTACTAGGGGCTTACAAGTAGATTTAATATGCCAGTTGAGTATAAGCAAATTCGACCACATATTAATGGGAGAGCACAAGCAATAACACTGTTTAGCAGTGGTAAAGTGAGCAGTCTTAACACCAGATAAAACAAAGTCAGCAAAACAGGAGGTCTGATGGCAGAAGGTTAGGGGGAAAGTGAAACCACACCAAGGATGACAGTTCTAACAATGCCACAAAATTAAAGCTCTGCCAAGGCAATGTGGGAAACGTTTCACCTGGGAGATGTGGTCTAGATGTCAAGGTGCAGATTCCAGAACCTTAACCCCTTCAGTGCCCATGACGAGCTGGACTCGTCATGGGCCGCGGTGGCGCTGTGCCCATGACGAGTCCAGCTCGTCATAGACCCCGCCCGCTAATACAACGGCCGGCACAGGGCGGGGAAAGGGGCGGGCACTGAAGGGGTTAAAGATCTGGGTTTAAACCCCTCCTTTGACAGTTAATGCACAACCTTGAAATTCTATACAAATCACCTTCTGTAATTGGGCCTCATTTTTAAAATACGTGCCATCGTGTAAATATGTATAATGTTTTGTAAACATCAACCGACCAATGGAAATAGTGCACTCTTGCAGTTTATCAGTTTACATGTTACCAACCCCCTTTTTCCAGCACATCCCAGTTCCTGTGCCCCAGTCACACTGTACTGTTCTATGTCCATACCTCAATTATCAGAATGCCTGAGAAACTCAAACTCTGCTTGGCCCTCTCGCCACAACACGAGTGCTGCAGCGCCTTTCCTGGTCCATGTTCCACTTAGCCAGGTAACATTATCTCCCACATCCGGTGCCCCTATTTCTCTGATGCTGCAGAGAGGTGCCACTCAGTTCTGCCACTGTTCACCTGTGCCACCTTCACCCACTTTAGTCAAGTGTTTCACTGAAACATGGCACGCCTCATGAGAATAACAGGTCCTGTGACATCCGATGACTCTCACTTAATACCGAGTTCCTGTAAAAGCGGAAGAGTAGAGATTATTTCAAATAAATTGCAGCTGTATTAGCCAATTTTGCACTCGGACTGGAAAATTTTGCACAGGTTGCAGGCAACTTCCATTAACATTTGTAATAATGGCAAGAGCTGAACGGCTATTAACACCAACTGACTACTGCATAAACAACACTTTGTACCAGTCCCTCAGCGCAAATATTTATTCAAGACTGCTAAGAAAGGTTCCCGTGCAAGGGCAAAATTGCCGGGCACGTGTGCACTTCGTGTGCTCTGGCCCAAGCCCTTCTCCTAAGGGCTGCAAAATGGCCGTGTCCACGCCGCCACTGCTGCAGTTGAAAGTATGCTATGGATGCATGCTGTAATTTCAAAATGATTATGTACACAAGCATGTAGGAAGCAAAATACCGTGGCTCATTGAGATATCGACAGAACAGGAGAACGATGTGCAAGTTAATGCTGACTGAATTGATTAACATGCTGTGCATTGATCCCCTTGTAAAAATACAGATGCATAATATATTTTCTGGCCCACAGTGCATGTCTGTGTCTGTGATCTGGGGACCACTGGTGCTAATTCACAATGGTTTGTTTCCTCCCCAGCAGAGTACTACATTCTGTTGAGCTGGGAGCCCCCACACATATAACCCCACCCCCGTGGAGGGGATAGCCATTGTTTAACGCATGGGTCTGCAGCCCTGTAAAGCAGGTGGAACCCCTCCCTCCAGGAGCCCCCCATTTAGCTTAAGGGATGTGAATACCTGTGAGATAAGGGAGTCTCAGGAGTCCCTCGCCACATTATATAAGTGGCCCTATCAACTTGTGTGAACATCACTGACTAACCCGCTCACTAGGCTGCTAGTTAGTGACAGTGTTTGGCAGGCGCCATCCTTCCTGCTCGCCACTTTCACATAAGCGCTGGTCCTCTGCAGAGCGAGCTTCACACTGCACAGCTGTTTTGAACCTTGAGCTGGAGCTCTTCACTGGCTACAGAGAGAAGTCAATGGGCCAGGAGCAGACTTTTGTTAGTGTCTCCCTCAATGCTGGGTGGACCAGGCTGTGGGTAAGGGAACAGCAAGGCTGATGCCTCCAGCTTGTTAGAAGAAGAGCTAGGCAGACTGAAGAGGATCATAGATGCCCTGATCAAGAGGAGACAGATCTACTATGAGTCGACTGAGGCCTGCGTGGGGAACTCACTCAAAGACAGAGCCTCACTCAAAGGAGGATCTGCAGCCTAGCTGACTTGACTCAGCACTCACATTAAAGAACTATTAGCTGCACGAGAAGACTGAAGTTCCCAGAGGAGTCCCAGCAGGCTGGTGTCTGAATGGTTAGTCCTCTTTGCTGCCTTATTCCCACCTATTTCCCTCGTACACTAGTTGGACAGCCCTCGAGTGTGCATCTTGACCTGTGGTCCAGTGGTGGACAGGCCTGAGGACTGTATAGGTTACTCAAACCACTTTATACAATGCCTGAGAAACCTCTGTCTACCGCTTCCTGTCCTGAGAGGAACACTAAGGCGCTTCAGGGCACTTGGGTGTCTCACATCATCTGGGTCTGATCACACTGAGTTCCGAATGATTCAGCAGTTATCATATGATCTTTGGTTTCTGGTTTATGAGTGTTCCTGATACAGCTTTTTGAGATAAGAGTTGGGGATTGGTGCTTCAAAAAAACAGGCATGGTCTCAAACACAATGGCCATTTTGCTGCAAGGCCCTTTTAAGCATAGGAACCGGGGCAAAGTTCATACAGAAGAAGATATTTAGCTGCCATAGTTCTGATATGTCTATGATTATTGCCTAGGATTACACAGTTTAGATTACACATATTTGAGACCCTCAAGGTCTCCAAAGTACTACTACGCCATGTTAAGAACTAGGGTCTTCGAGATCTGTCCCAGACAGTGCAAAGACCCTCTATTTTGCTTTTTGTTCTTCTGCATCTTATGTTCCCTGAACATTTCTTTTATAAATGATAGCAATTTTCAAATGTAGGTCTGACTGGACGTTGAATGTTTGTGTGTGCTTACCGTGTTACAATGTCTCTGGGTTCCAAACCTATGCCACTATTTTGTGTACGTTTGTGATGCTCAAACATTCAATGCTGGAGAGTCAAGTATAAAACTAGCCTTGGCTGATCTAATTACAGCGCAAAACAAAACAGGGCTCAGAGGCTCTAATAGCTTCCACCAGGTTTGCGTGCATTTAGCCATGCATTGACCCGCGCAGAAAGGAAGATGGAATAGCACTGGTGCAGGACCAGTGTGGTGAAAAGTGCTGTTATATACACCCATCACTATGAGGCCTGAAAACTGTAAGAAACAAAATGCATCCCGAGCACGGCCATTTTAATGCCGCTAATAGAACATTGTGATATTCCGGTCTGCCATCCTCTGAACTCCATCACATATATCGACCCAGGTTTATGTTGTTTTCTCACAGAAAAAAAGGGTCTTGAACAACAGCAGCTGGTTTGTGACATGGTTGACTTCAAGGAGGCACCACCAGTTGTAAGTGTGTGGCCAAGGGAGTTATCCATATCATTCGAGGACAAACAGAGGCATTATGGTACAGTCGCCCATGTTTTCTACCCTTTCACTGAAATCATTGATAGGTGACTTAAGTGACATGGAAGCACACCCCAGTAGGTGTGGGGCAGCGGCCAGAGCGGCTGACTCAGGGAGCGCAGGGCTCTTGGTTTGATCGCTGGTTGCAGCTCAGCTCAGCATCATGTCACTCTGGGCAATAGCTCACTTAATCTCCCCGTCATCCCCCCAGCACCTGGATACCCTTAGGGGTGATAAGTTTGCGCTTTACAAATGTGAAATTAAAATTATTATTATTCGGGTCCAAGGATGGAGTGAGTGAAGCAATCACTAATATGTTAGTCATCACCGTTCGCTCAACAAGAACAAATATCATTAGTGGTTGCAAGAACCCTGCAAACTGCGATCAGTAATCATGCCAGAAATCACTAGTTATTTCGAGACGTTCTGTTTGTAAATCACAATGAAGTGCAAACAAGACATTGAAAGGACTTTAGGGGAAGGGGCAAAGGGGAGGTCAAAGCACTGAGCACCACAACTGGGCGAAGGGCACCATAACAGGGTCCTAGTTGGGGATGAAAGGCAAACCATTGGTGGCGTGTGGCAAAGTCGGTATGACGCACTGCCTGGGCCCAAGGCGGGCAGGGGGACAGGAGAATGAGCACGGTGTTTGGGGTGGGAGGGCAGAGACACTGGCAGGGCCCTCCGCATGGATCATGAAGGATCAAGCACCTTGTTTGGATGGGCGGCTCCATGAGTGAAAGTTGACAATGTCTACGTGAAGGAGGAGGAAGGACCCCCGAGATGGGAGCTTGGCAGAGGAGCAGCCAGGTGGTGGTGGTGAACATTGATGGGACCAGTGCTTTGGTCGAACCAGGAGCAGATGACGGAGTAGGTTGAAGAAGCGTCAGCTTCGATGCCAAATGCCAGAAACCGCGATTTGCCTAAAATGTAATTTGGCCATACTCAGATGGGCCTGGCTTGAGGCATTATTTGCAGCAATGGAATGGAGGACAAATGTGAATGTTCATGTAACTTACTGCCCTACCATCCATGCTTCGAATACCACCACTGCATCACTGTGTGAAAAGTGAACAAGCAATTTTACATGAGTTTTTGACTCTGCAAATCGTATTTGGTGATGATGTTCTGCATTAGCAAAAAGGAAAAAAAAGCTTGTTTACCGATTCCGAACAACATCGGCAAAAAAACATAATGGCACAATGTGATGTAGTATAAGTACACGTTTTAATTTACTGTCCCAAGATGGCAGATGCCAATCTTCGAGTGGTAAATTTTAAGGAAATATGTGGCATAATGCATCAAAGACTAAGGGGTGTCCTGGTACCAACTGACAGCTGCGGGTCCCTCCAGAACAGATAAGGCATTCTTAAAAATAAAAAATAAACTGAAAGGGGTGGGGAGAAACGGAGTAAATGGGGAGGTGGAGGAAAGAAGTCAACACCGGAGCATGGGGACAGGAGGGAGCTAACAGGGTTAAGGGGTCAACAGAGAGGTGGTAGAGTCAATGATGAGCACTGGAGGAGGGGGGCAATGCAGAACACGCGGGGTGGGGATTTGAGTAAGGAAGCAGTACACAAGGGGAAGGAAGGGCATGAAACCTTTTGCACTCCATGGAGTGCTGAAATTAAAATAAAAAAGTAGTTCTCTGAATGTAAGCAACAGATGCATACACATCACCCAATGAATAGGATGATAAAGAAGCTGTACTTCAGAGGAGAGACAAAACTAAGGAGGCAAGGCCGGACTGAGAGCCGAAATCAGCCCTGCCAAACTGCTCGGCCGGCACCCCAGTGGGGCATGGGGGGTGCAGCCGAGCTGTTTGCAATGGGCGATTTCGGCCGATTTTGTTACAAGGTGCCGATATTGCTGGCCCCCGGTAAAAAAAACGGCCCCCAAGGGACCAAAACCGGCCCACACCCTGGAAGCCCACCGGGGAAACGCCCGGTGCCCGCTACGGCCAGTTCGGCCCTGCAAGGAGGGGAAGGAAAGTCATATAATAAGTAGCAAGTAAATAAGATTCACAACAGAAGCAATCAATGAAAGGAAAGGGCTGACCCAAAACCCACCTTAAGTATTTGTAGCGTATTCAATAGATCTTTGACAGCAGAGAGCTAAAAGCTGACATTATATGCGGTCTAAAAAGGAAATCTCGCAGTGGGTGTGTGGTCATTCTTATTTGCCAAACATTCCTAATTGTAAAGGGGCTTAACACCCCAGGCCTCCTCCGCTGAGTGGCCACTTTTGCAGAGGATTGTGGGGCCAATGCTTACTTTTAATGAATGAATGAATGAATCAGACATTTTTAAAGCACTCAAATATCCTGCAGGGTGTCCTGGCACAAGAGTATCCACAGAGTATCCAACAGAATGGGAAAGAAAAAAGGGAAAAGATTAAATACTAAATTAGAAAGTTTGAGGGTTTACGGAAGAGAAGGAAATTGGGTTGAGCATGGATAGCAAGGAGAAGTGCACCAAAGTTCGGGGTTAGGGTATTAGAAGACACCGTCACCACAATTTCGGAATGGATAGGAAGTTCAGAGAGAAGGATGGTCAGGAGAGGAGAGTCGTTTTTGATGATATTTTGGGCTAAGACCTTAAATGGCCCGATGGCCGATGCATAGGAATTTAAACATGATGTGTTTAACAAGAAACCAATAGAAAATTGGAAGAATATGAGAGACTAAGTAATGGAGTGGAAGATTAAGAAGAAGACGGACATTCTGTACCAATTGAAGTTGGGAAATAAATTTTCACAGGGTCCAAGAAGAGAATTTCCATATTCAGTACAAGATAATATGGTCGCCTGGGTGACTGTCTTCCTTAGATAAAAGGGGAGCCAAGGGAGGATCTTACAGAGTACTTTGATGTAGTAGAGGCAGATAGGAGAGACCTGGGATATATGGTTAAAAAATGGGACTAAAGAGTCAAAGACAACACCCCAGTAACGCACAGAAGGTGATGGCAGGGGAGTGGGACCAAGTTCAAATGGCCACCAGGCAGAGGACCAGATGGAAGGAAGGGGGGGGGCAATGAGAAGGGCCTCGGGCTATGTCTTGGTTGAATTTAAGCCATTTGGCGCTCATCGAGGCGGCCACGTCAGATAGATAACTGAAAAAATTGTCATTGCTGGAATTAAGAGAGTGGGTCCAGTTGAATCAAACTTTTATGTCATGAGCATAGAATGTCAGCTCCAGACCGGAGGATTTAAAATAATTGAGCAAGTGGGGTGACATAAATGTTGAATAGGGTGGATATTAGGGAGAAACCCTGCGCAATACAGCAAAGAAGAGGTTTGGTTTTGGAGAGGAAAGAAAGTCGCGGAACCACCTGGGAGTAGTTAGATAAAAATGAAGCAAACGAGGTGAGAGATGAGCCTAGTACTGCTATTTATTGATGATGGTGGACTAGAAGAGCGTGGGATACAGTAGTGAATGCAGGTTACAGATGGAGTGCGATCAGGGTGGATATGCGAACGTCATCAGTAATAGCCAGGAGGGCAGTCTATGTACTGTGAAATGATCGAAAACCTGATTGAGATGGATGCAGAACAGAGTGGGCCTCGAAATATTCAGAATGCTGAATTTTGATATATAGTTTTAGTATCTTTCCAGTACCTTTGTGATGCATTCCTTATTGCTTCTGTCAGCAATCTACCAACCCTCCCCTATCTATCTACTGAACTGCTTTGGTCAGTTATGTTTTCCCAGTTTTCTCTTTTTTGATATTCTGGTTTGAGTTAACTTTTATTTGTGATGAAACTTACAGGCTACCGAAGGAAAGTCTTAATTATCTTCGATGCCACAAAGGGTACAACTCCCATCAACATTCATAAGTCTTGCCATAGCCTAGCAGTATTTTTCTCATTATCTAGACACAATTTATACAAACCCCACATCTCAGTACTTCACCAATCACAACTTGGTTTCCTCTTAGTTTAAGTGCCTGGCTTCCATTTCCAAGTCACCTTATCTTGCATGAAGAGATCTCAGACAGTGTTCCAAACGAACCAGCATTTCTACTAATGACATTGTGTAAACATTGGGGGTTGTTTACAAGCCCCTTGCACCACCGGTGCGTCATTTTTAATATGTGAAAAGGTGACTCACTGGAGGCGCAAGGGGCTTGTAAATTCTCCTAGTGCTCACCTCTCAGTGGTAGAAATGACGATAAAGCTCAGTGAATAGTAACCAAAGAAGATTTTTTTAAATAAAAAGAAATAATATATTGTTTGGCCCAAGTTGCATCAATGAAAGATAGAGAGACACATTTTTAAATGTAAAAGGGAACACTTGGTCTTGATGATGTCAGATACCAAGATACTACGCTGTTTTCACAAAGTAAAAGGAAGATTAGAAAAGGGATGTCATCAGCACTAAATTACTAGTGTTAACAATAAAATACCAGGGCTGTTGTTGTGAAGTTGTCATTTTAATAAGCTAGTTACTTTGGCAGGCTCCATCATTGTTACTCATGCAGGGGCTCCTACACAATTTGAGTCACATGCTCAAATTGTTTGAGTAAATATTTTGCTTACAGGCATCAAGATATGCTGAAAATGATTAAAACGCTACATTTTTTTCTTTTCACCCTTCTATTAAAGAGAATATACCTGTGCACTTCTTCAACCTTCTAAAATCATGCCCTCTTGTCTTTCAGGAGGCATGTTTCCATAGGATCTTGTAATATTTGCAGCACAACCCCTCTTGAGTGAGCTCACCCCGATTCATCTCTCCTAGCATGCTTCAAGCCTCCTTCAAACATGCTGCCGTGGTCCAGGCATTTCAAGCTGAATAGAAAGTGGGTCTCCTTGTAGAGGACTGCGAGGCAGGACCCGCAGAAGCGCCGGGTGCAGGAGCCACCTTGGCCAAATATAAGATCTGTGGTGATTGGGAGATGGGGGCGTGTCAGAGCTACTTGTAGGTTTCAGCATTTTATATAAAAGTCCATACGTGTCTCATGAATTTAAAGACACGTATGCCGACTGGAGATGGATTCCCAAAATGTCACTTTAAATGTAATTCATGCTACGATACACTCCCACAATTCCACTTTTTAGATATAGGGAGTAGGATTGCAGGTCTTCTGTCATCCGTCTGACAGCAGGGTTGTCCTCGTCACAAAGATGACGGACGGTGCAGGTTTGGCGCTGTACAGATAGTTTATGGCACTACACATTGTGCTCTGTAGGGAGTTTCTTCTGTCAGTGTCGCAGAGTCCAGCGCCACAGCCTAAAGCCGCAAGAAGGCATCTGATAGATAATGCTCCCAGAATCTCACGTGCATTTGTATTTTCTGCCAGCAAAATTGTAATCTCAGAAATGTCCTTTACAGGAAATGATTGAGATTGGAGAGCAGTCCAAGACACCTTAATGTAGATGAATGGGCCTTTGAAGTCAGCTTTTAAAGCTGGACATATCATCATCATCACCATAAAGCATGGACTGTTGACATTTTTAAAATTTATGTACATTTTGTATCATTATAGATATCTAACGCACGGCTAAAATATTTGTCTTTTTGCACTTGGCTGACTGCTCGTTTCTTTACTCTCGGGTAGCGGTGCCACACATGACATTTCACGGGCGAACAATAATTCCAGATAATTTGCAGATAACGTGTTAACTTAACTGCAAACTTTAAAAACATCATGGAAAGTTGTAGGCCAGTTTATGTACTGCGGCGGGCCCTGCAGCACACACAGTGACGTAAGCATTGCATGCGAGTTTGCCGGTGTGCTTGGAAAGCCTTTCAGTCTGTCAAGATGAATTGAATATTTTAGATTATGAATCGGCTCCTACTGGTTTTGTCGGGGGAGGTAGGGCCCATATTTAGAGGGGATACTTTGATGTTCGCTTCTATCTATATAGGTCATAAGCGCATATATTAAGTGATCCAGCTTAGAAACTGATTATCCTTTGCAGGACAGATAAACCGAATATGAGAAGAAAGATATACATATAAAACGCAGGTGCACCTTGTGCACGTTATAGAAACATCAGTGATCAATGAGAAAACATATGGTACAAGCACTGTAAAAGAGCGTTTAGAGTGTAGAAATGGAAGAATTTCAAATACTGTGTTCTAAATTTCCTAACAAATTGAATTCGGATAAGATTTCTAACCATGTGGGATTTAGAAACCTCCAAAAGTACACCATCACCGAGCACGTAATTAATGAGGAATGAATACATGCCAGGTACATGGAAGGGCGTTATTGAGCTTCTATTACAATTGTGTGGATTCTTATGACGATTTTGAATGTCTAACACCACAGAAACACTCTTCTTCTGCTCTCATTGTAATGCACCATTGACTTTGAAAGATCGGCGCAACTCGTCCGAACAACAGCTGCAAAGTTGAATTTCTATGCGAATAATCTTTCGAACATAACTGACCTAGTTTTCCTAAAACGAAAAAGTCATACAAATATATGAGTGAAAGTTGTATGTAGGTATTTTGAAAATATGGTAATAGGCCATACTTGCTAATGAATGATTTCATGAAATGATTTATGACCATTGACTACTTTACTAATCTATTAACTGTATTTCATCCGTTTATATCTAAATGGTTCCAGCATTTATTTGTATTTCATTAACTGACCGAAAGGTCTTAATTTGACTTAATTCTTTAAGGCTTGAACGTTCTCATGATATCGTGAGAAAGAATTTCTCTTTAACTCTCACTCGTAACTTTCTTGAAGTTTCCCATGATAGTTTAGAATCAAATAAAACATGTTGCATTAAAGCACATTGATACGACTGTGTGACACGAACTTTTGTTACTAGCACAACAAAAAGCTTTATTAATGGATGGTTCTTTGTGGACTAACCTGTGTGCTCAGTATGGACAACCAATTCCCAGAAGCTGTATGAACAAGAGTGGAAATGTTTCCACTCTTACTTCTAGCGAGCGGATGCTCACCCCATGGGTACCTGATGATAATGGCGTGACTGTCAATGTCATCTCTGGATTTATTGTACTATATTATCCGACACCTCTTGGTAACTGGGGCGCACTTCATCAGATTCTCTTGGACACACACTTGGTCTGACGCCTTTAGCTCTGCCTTGCATTTTTCCATCCCTGGTGAACTACATTCGACTTTGCTAAACTAGAGCTGGCCTACACACAGAGGCTGAGCTGAGGGAGGTCTCTCTCTTGCTCTGAGGAGAAGCGGCACCTGTCTCTCCTAGCATTGCCGCCCTTCTGGCCTATAGTGTTGGACTCTGTTAGCTTAACCGTTTCTCTCTTCTCCTTGTCCTTTCATAGACTATATGCTTGCTGAAATAACTCTTTAAACGTTCCCCTGCCCGTGTTGGTGGTGGAAGTCCATTGCCTAGCAGAATTTCCTTGGACTCCTTAGCTGAACTAAACTTTGCAATGCTCTACTGAGATCACCCTGAAGCTAGTCTTACCAGGCTCTTTCATAGTGCTTACCTTTACTTGATGTGTAATTTTACACTATATTTTTTATCTGAATTTATGTGACTCTTGACTAATTTAACTAAATGTTGATTCATGCTTTCATTGCTTTATAAACTTAAAATTTAAACTCTTTAATTCCTGAATTATTTAAGCATAACACATGTTTTTTCCACAGGGATTGTGCATAAAAAATCTGATTTACTAACAATGAATCCAGATAGTCATAGACTATTTACAGAAAATCAAGTTCTACTGCTGTTGTTCTGTATTGCCACTGCAGAATTATTGGATGTGCGATTCTTGCCCAACTAGATTTCTTCAGGAGGTTTGGACTTCCAGCTGCTATCTTGTACCTTTACAGTATTGTATTGAGAGTAATCTATTTGAATTTGATCACTCATTTGTAAATAGGTTACCAATTCTTAGTCCTCGTTGGGCAGCCAACAGTTGACACCCTAGTTTTCTTCACCCCTCAATACAATGAGCAAGGTCCATTGGAGGACCAAATGGTGAGGAAAATTAAATACAGTAAAATCCAGATTTGAACAAAATGGCTTTTGGGCCCAGGTAAAAAGCTGAACTGGACATTCCGCTGCAACATAAACATCATTATACTCTGCTATCTAAGCTACAGGGGCACTTAAATAATAAATTTTTCAGTGCATTGGGGAAGACATGGGGAGAAATGTGGATGAGTTTTATTTTTGGGGCGGTACTCACTCCACTATAGAAATGTTACTCCATTTAAATGCGCCGTAGCATGCTATTTTTCACATATTACATTTCACCCAGGAAGAGGTTTAAGATTCAATTCTCCTGGCCCCAGTGAGTGTTTCCACTGTTCAGAAACAGGTGATTCAGTGCATATTTGGAAAAGTTATGCATTTTTTGATTTTTTTTGATTTTATATTTCTCCTGATTTCTGAGAAAAATTGGGAGGAGATCAAGAGTACAAGAGATTTCAAGATGTTGAGGATCAGTGTGAAAGATTGTTCGATAACTACAACATCGGAAAACGTTTATATTCTGAGAACATAGGATTCAGTATGCTGCCCTTATTTGGAAGACACTGGAAGAAACATAAATCCAAGGAAGAAACTAAATGAAATGTGGAATAAGCTTATTCTTTCTGGCTCCTTATTGCTTAAAAAACATAGATTTACAATGTCCTCAATACACCAGTTTAAATCACAAATGTTCTACATATACAGTCATCACAAAATGAACAAATCTAAAAAAAATCTTTAAAAATACATTTAAAAAACATTTTGAAAGTGACACCAGGCAATAAAAAATATTTTTTCACAATCAGCAATCTAAAGTCCACCAAAGTAGATTTGACAGATATTTCTACTTAGCATCAGTAAAGAAGAGAGAACGAGATGTTACATGTATCACTGTTTCCAATTCATCACCACCACTACAGAAGCACACCCTTTCAGCATAGGATATTTTTTTTTTATAAATTCCCCTTATGTACAGTGTATCAAACATATGCACCCTTAGTTTTCACTTAAAGCTAAGTAAATGGAGTAAATAGGATTTGATTCTCCAATGAAACACCATACATATGTAATGCTTGATTGATTTAAAATGTTCAAAATGGAACAACTTCTATTTCATAGCATGAACTTTCAAGGCAGTAGATATATATCTTTTTAGATTACTTCTGATGGCACACCTGAAAAGAAGAACTGTACCAGAATGATTTAATCCTGGAACAGGGCAATCAAACATTTTCTCAGATCAAAATAGAAACTGTTCTCACTAGATACTTTTTCCACAAAAACAGCACCTGCTAGGGTTAGTTTATTGCTTCTATAAAGAGATTTAGCAAAGAAAATTAATCTGTTAGCAGGATAATCAGAAACAGAGAGCAAGCCCAACTTCTGTCTGATGGCCTTCAGAACGATCACTGGTGGGAGAGAAGCATACTACAACATAACTCACGTAGAGACCACTCAACGATCTTACAATGGGACTATCCTTACTCATTCTCAAACCTTATCTGGAGATCAACTTTGCTCTAATAAACGATCAAATTTGGCTTAATCAAGCAGCCTTTGTGTTCATAAACACTACCGTCAATTGGGCTGCCCGGCTTCCCAATTCAGACAATTCATGTCCCAAACACTTAAAAGTGGGCACTCTGTCAATGGATGTTCCATTGAGGGAACATTAAATTGTTTAACAAACTGCTGTAAAAAACACGATTTTTCTATCGAACTTGTATCTGCTTTATAGAGATGGAGCAGCTTTAACTGTTCTTGCAAGGCCTTGAGGTTCAAACAAATTAACCTGTGTTATCCACATGTATGAGTGGCCTGGCTGCAAAGTTACCTGCTTTTGGGATATTTGGCCCAGGCCCATAAAAGCTAATTGAAAGCAACTCATAAATACAAATATTAATGCCTTTTTTATATAGCACTTAATACCATTATTTTTAAGCAATGTAAATAAAATATGTTAATATTACTTAATTTATGGTACTCAATTATCAACCTCAGGATAAGAGAATGGAATGCTTAGTCAGGGTTAGCAAGGTTTCACATAACTCCCAACACACCACATTTGTCAAAAGAAAACATTCAGCTCACTGAGCCTATATAACAATTATTCAATAAGATAGGAGCAAGGACACAGCTGTGGCGTAAATCATTCTCAATGGTTAAGATGCTGAGCCCCTACTAAGGTCCAGTCTTCTAGACAAACATTTATCAGATTATGACATCAGAAGAGCCCTGAAAATACCTTTTGCTTGTCCCTTACTAATGCCCTATATCCTTTATGGAACACATTCAAAAGGTGCAAAAAACCAAAAATAATTTTCCTCTTTACGTTTTACTACATTTATCTATCGGATGGATCAATGGAAATATCTAATCTTGAAAAGAGAAGATTTTGCTAAACCGCAACAGGATCCCCATCAGAATTGTCACGTTTGGACAGCCATCTTGAAGGAGGTCCCAATCAGACTGATGAATACTCTCCCAATAGCACTCATAAGTGACATCATTCAAAACAATTCTGGTGCACCAAGGCCCCCTTTTTTATTGATGGTGATCATTGTGGCTCCTAGCCACATCTTTGGAAATGCACCAAGGAAAATACAAGTATCAAAGTCCTTTAGCAAAGAATAGAATAGAATAAGAATTTTACTGATGTTTGATTGATTAAAATCATAATATCTCGGTGTACATGCAGATTAAAAGAGTTAAAAGAGTTGCATCAAACAAATCAAATCATGACAATACATGAATTAATTTACCCAACTCATAGTATGATAAAACTACATGATAATAACAAATTCATAGACCCAGCATTTTCAGTACTCACAACCATGCCCACTGTCAGCCCTTCTCCTACATAAGTATCCATGTAATACCCTCATGGATCAATAAGGGCCAACGTGCTCCATGCAAAAAATTGCATTGTGCTCCATTGTTCCAACAACAGCCACACCAGGATCTTTACCATTGACTCAGTCTAGTTCATTTTGTGATGTCACCTGAATCCTCTCTGTTATTACCATCAATCCATCGTAGCTAACCCATCTGGGCCAATGAGAGCGTCGTACAAATAAAAAGTGCTTTGTGCTCGGTTGTGTGTGCAAATTCACTCCAATTACCTTTAAAATCATTAATGGACATTTTGGATAGCGGCTGTTTCTTTCATGCACTTTAAAAAACGGCCTGTTAGCTGGCTAGATGAATCTTTTAGGCAGTTTAATACAGCTGCCCTGCAAGTCCTCACATTTAGGGTCTGAAAAATTGGACGGAGCCATCGGCACCTCAGGGTTTTTATACCTTTATGTACACAGATCACATGTATTAGTGACTCCTCTGCTTGATCACACCTTCTGCATTGCTTGTTATTCTCATCCTTCTTTCGGCCAAACCAATAGTTTAGTGGGATAAGGCCAAAGGGCAATCTCATAAGCGAGTATTTTAAGTGGTTAGAAAGAGGCAGGCTCAAGTACACTAGGAGGGCTTCTGGCATGTAAAGATCTACTGCCCAGCTGCCATGAAATTCATCTCTTAGGTCCCAGATATCCTGCTTGGCTGAAATTATCTTTGCATATTTCATTAGTAATTTTGCTGTAATTTGATGGGATAAATTGTTGTGTATTATGTTCTCTGCACACAGAGAAGCAATAGAGGTTGCCAGAAAGGAGCCCTACACCAAGCCTGGCTCCTCAAATTTCCCCCAAAGGAGTTGTTTCATAGTGCCACTTGGCGCCATTTTCAATTTCTGGCAGTATGAAACAAATTTCGTCCTCTGGGCCAGGTCCTGCTTTATTAGTTTAAATTCCAGTCTGATTTGTGCTTGGCTGGTGCAATCTGGGAGAGCAAATAAGCGACAATAGGCAATGCACTATTGTTAATCTAACCATTCTTGGAGCTGGTCCTTAAACATCATTGCTGCATGCGAGATTGTTGGCACCAGCTTGCTTGCAACCACCGTCAGTAGGGCATTGGTATTTCGGCTGCGAGGATACCCTTGAGTTGGCCCATCATGCACATCCAGTGCTTCACTGTCATTTTTGGGGCACCTAACTGCTCTTTCCTGCCACCTCTTCCATCAAGCGTCACGCTGAGATATTTAAAGCTTGTAACTTTTCCTATACGTCATCCTCCAATAAACCAGGCACTCTTCTTTGTCAGAGATCTACTAAAGAATCATTGGTTTTGTCTTCGTTAGATTAATTATGATGTCATTTTCTGCACTGTATCAGGCAAGCACCTCAAACCACCTCTGTAATCCAACTTGGGTGCAATACAGTACAACTATACTGGAACACGCTCCCTCTCTCTATCAGAAACATGCAGAATAACTTTCAGTTCAGGTAAACACTAAAGGTCTAGTTTTTACACTATTTAGGGGCCGATTCTGATCCGGGTCGGAAGGGCACCGAACGTGATCCGGCCGGAAAAACTACAAGCCGTACGCGTGTTTTCCGGCCGACTAGTACAGCTGTACGAGCGAGCCAGTACGATGCGAGCTACATGAAATTCACCGACCGAGTCGTTTCCGGGTCCGCACCGCTCCGTACGTCTCGGTCGTAAGCTAACCGTTGCGTGCAATGGATGCGATTCACGACTGAGTCAGTACGATGCACGCGTCAGACAGCCTGTACAAGACGGAGTGTCCAGCTCGCAAAAGCTCCTGGAGTCGGACTTCGGGGGTTCGCGTCGGACTCCCCGACACCCACAGCCATATGACTTGCACACAGGGGGAGACCTATGGGTCTCCCCAACACAGGCATGTATGGTGCAGATGGCACCGACGCGTACCCACTGTAGGGGACACACTTGTTTGAGACGTACCCATTCAGTCAATGGGAGCGCATGTACGTGTCGTATAAAACTGGCTCCCATTGACTTCTATGGGAGTCCGACCGAACCGAGTCCGACAGCATACGTGCGCATTGTACTCTCTCGGTCGGACTGTAGGGGTCCGGCTCGATCGGAAAACACTCCGGATCCGACTCGGTCGGAGTGCTTTCCGACCCGGATCGGAATCGGCCCCTCAGTGTACCTCTTCTCCTACTGCCATTATGCCGTTTTGGTGCAGTCTGTTTTTTCATTGGACTAGCACTGGGAGGTCCTGTTGATAGGGCAGCTACGCGCTTTACTAATTTCAAAATATAACATAACTATATCATCTGCACATTGTAAAATGTTTACTTTTCTTTTCGCTAAGCAAGTCGGGCAAATCCTAGGAGACACTAGATGGCTTTCCATGTCTACCATATATAGGTTACAGAGCAGAGGGGCAAGAATGCAGCCTTGTTTTAATCCTTTGTTTTAGAAGATTTTTTCGGTGGTCGCCCAGCTAGCTGATAGTTTAATTTTTACTGGCTTGTTACTGTGTAGTGACTTGATAGCCTTCAAGAGGGGCAGTTGAATCCCCCAGTTACTTAGCTTGGCCCAGAGTAGGCTTCTTGGAATATTATCGAACGCATTTGTGAAATCAGTGAAGGCAGAATTAAGAGGACGAGTGTTGGGGAGCAAGGCTTCCTCAATTAAGCAGGTCAGAGTCAGGAGATCATCCTCAATATCACAGTGCTTTTAAAAACCAATCTGAAACCATGGGATCAATTGCTGCTCTTTAGCCCAGGTTTCTAACTCACTATTCAGTAGTCTTGCATAATACTTTCCTTCAACATCCAGCAACGCCATCATTCTATAGTTTGTGGGCAACAAACAACTTCCCGTCTTGTGCATGGGCACCAACATCGATCCCCTCCAGCTATCCAGGACTGTTGATGAAAAATACCATTCCGAAGGGAGGGAATTTAAAGCAGGCATCCTTAGGGATTGATTGGAATGAAAAGGACTGCAGCTAGGTCATTTGGTTATGTTGCACCTGCTGCTCTCATTAACCTAAGTGCCTTTCCCACCTGTCCTTCGTTCAGCTATACATCACCACTTGGAGGTTTCCATATTTTGCTTACGGCCTTCGATCCAGTTAATAGGCCTGACACGTCTGCAAGGCGGGAGATCTGTGTCTCATTTTATAGCCTAGCTGTTGTATCTAGATGGGGACTTGTGTCTCAATTTGTTGCTCAGCAGTGGCTTCAACAGGTCGGGCTAGGTGTCCTACTGCCAGATTCCCATGCTTATTTAGCTTTACACCTGGCGAGATTGTAGTAATTATCCTCGGTGGTGTGAGGTACAATTCCTTTATGTGAGCCGATCATTGCATAGGGGAGATGTTACAGCCTCCAGCTTGTATGTTTGTGCAATGTATTTACTAAGTTCCAGAATTTCCTTGAGTCCTTTCGCTTGAGTGGACTGTAGCCTAGTTCAGCTCTTCAGCAACACATTTATCGACCCATCCTGTAAACCCGCCTCATTGTTTAGCCCTTTACTTTCCTGCTCTTGATACCTTAATAATTTTGCCTGAGGCGGCGGGAGGCTTTGTTTAGTTGTTTTCCTAGCCCCCTTGCTTTCTGTCTGGCAGCGTGTGCCAATCTGAAACAATCTGAGTCTGAACCTTTTCTAGGGTCATTTGCCAAGTTGTTTTGTAGGGATTCGACCAACTTGATCCAACCTTTTGTTACTTCAATTTTCTTCTTGTGTTCATTACCCCATTTTCTTAGATCCAGATCTTGTTTCATTTGATTTATTTCAGTATGTTCCATACTCTAATTTATTCGTTTTATCTGGGCCATGTCTTCTTGTTTGCCAATGAGCTTAATCATGTGGTACCTTTCCACAATAATGTTTTTCCTACATGTGATTGATGCATGGTCACTGCAGATTTTCAGATTTACCTAAAAAGCATATATTTTATGGAAGTTCTCTATTGATGACCATAGGTAATCCAGAGTAGCTAGCCTAGAAGGGGAGATGTGCGTATTTGAAGCTGAACTATCGGTCTTTACTCTACCGTTCAGACATTGCATCCCCAGGTCCTCAAGAAAGCTAAACAGTTGTTCTCCAAATTGCTCCTTTTGCTGACCCAGGCAAATCACTTACGGAATACACCAATATGCGTCATCCCTTAGGCCTTATAAGAGATCTACCAAAATTCCTGCTGACTCGCGCTTCAGCAGTGTTAATGGGTGAAACTAGAGATTTCCAATGATTAATGTTTGAATCACTATTGGTGTGGCTTTTGACCAGTTCAATTTTTTAATAAAGATTATGTCTCCTTGACTGGCCCAAATTGTTGAGGTAGTGGCAGTCAGGTCTATTTTCACTTGAAGCGAAACCCCACTACTTGGTTGTCTTTCACATTGGGATAGCAGGGCAGGGGCTGCAAAGTCAATATAGGCAAACAAAGGCTCCGGATCCATCCACCACATTTCCTGTAGGCAGATGATGTTGTTCTTGGTTAATTCATCCAACTTCTTTAATTTGTCTTCATGATCTGAGATTCCCCTCACATTCCAAAAGCAAATTATAATCTCCTGGGCCTTTAATCCTCCTCCATGTGTCCTTTAGCAAACACATGGACCGCCAGTGGGGATCAGATTTACGCATCTGATTTGAGTGAGTAACCTTTTCCATATCTGAGGTGTAGGATTTAGGTTTATTGTAAAGTTAAACCTTAAGTAGTATTTGAGATGGGTTTAGTGAATTTAGCACTTTGTTATCTATGGCAAAATTATGTCTTTCGATGCTTTCTCCTACTGCTCACCACATAAATTTGATTCCTCGTACAGATTTTAATTAAAAAAAATTTAAAATGTGGTTCTTCAAAGTATCAGACATCTAGCCTTTCTCATGTCACCTTTTCAGATTCTGTGATCTGCCAGAATCTCTTAAAGACTTAAATATGAAAGTGCAAGTAGAATGTTGTTATCATCTACCTGTGCAACTTCCTGTCCTGTTACAGTTCAAATACAGTCTAATTTAGATGTATTTTTGCCTATTTTTGATTTCTTGTGTTATGCGAAGAAGTGATTGTTGGGCTTGGCCCTTCTGGCAGGTTCACCCCTAACAAATTTTTGCCTTTTTAATGTGACCGTATGTTAGTTGTTTTAGACCCCTAGGCACTTTAGCACGGTGTCCCCGTGTAAAGTGCGTGCTCTCTGTGTTACATTTAGTGAGACTGACCTGCTCTCCCAAAGGAATGCATGGGGAATGTGTGTGTCCATGGTAGTTCCTGATGCGTGGGGAGTGCAGGATCAAGTTTGGTATGTGCAAACTCGTGCGATTTTGTGCTGCGCGATGATGTGTGCGGTGTTACTGTGTCTAGTGTAGAAGTGCCACTTCTAGAAGCTGGCATGTCTGTGTAATAGATGTGAAGTGACTGTCTGGCTTGTGATTGGCTGGTGCGCCTGGCTCCAGAAGTCAGAATGGGTCTGCCCCGGTGGTGAATGGAGAGATCCGCATGCTGATGGCAGGGAGGAGTACACCTGGGACATGAATAGGGCTGGGATTTTCCTACACAATGCTGGCTCCGCCCCCTGTGGTGCGACTGATGTCCCTAGCCTGTCCAGTGAACGGGGAGAGGGACTGAGCACAACAGAGTGCTCCAAAACCAGTTGCATCTGGTTTTTCCTTAACCCTGCAGCCTGAGAGAAAGGAAACCCTTGTATAAAAAGGGGCTATGACCCCATGTAAAGTGTTCGTCTGATTCTAACTGGAGAGGGGCCTGCTGCTGCTGCTGCTGGGCGCCAGGAGGACCGCCACTGGGGAATGCCTCCCTGCCCCAAGGGCCCTGTGAGCTGGCCCCTGGGCCCAGCCCTTGCCCCCTGCCCCCTGCCCCCTGAAAGACTTTCCCTGAACTTTGCCGTCCTTGGAGGAGCGCTTTGTCTTCCATGGCCAAGAAGCGCTTTATTTTTATTTGCTGAAGAGCGCCTTCGTTGGGAGCAGCAGCGCTGAGCTGCGATAATTTACGAGGGAATCCCGACGTAGGGATTCCCCCGCTTTGTGCCTTTTTGAGCGGGTGCCCACCCCGCCTTATATGGTGATTTCCTGAGGGAGCCTACCCCTCATTGCCTGCGTCGCTGTGTCTCTGGACTGCGGGTGCCCACCCCACGTATTTGCCTGCTGTGCGTGGTTCTGGAAAGCGGGTGCCCACCCCGCATTGCGGTGCTCGTTGGCAGGTGCCCACCCCACTTATGACATAATCGCAACGGGAGCCTACCCCGTATCGCCGCTACCACGGTGAACACTGGGCCGCCGCGCTGCCCGCGGCGACCCGTAAGTGGACCGTGGCAGCCTTAGTTGTGGGCGGAGCTGGGGAAGAGCCCGGAAGAGAAGCGCTGCGACCAAAGACCCAGGCGGGAGCCCACCCCGCACTGGGACGTGCTGCCTTGAGGGTTTAGAGCCCGGCAGGCTTCGCATCCAAGTCCCGGGTCCCAGGAGGGGGCCGGGTGAAGGGAGTGCGTCGTTTGGGCCTAAAGAAGCAGACGGGAGCCTACCCCTCGCTCCCGTGCTCGTGGAGAGCACCACCTTCCTTCCAGCCTCAACTGCCGGTGAGGAGACCGCCGCAGACGGAGCGGAGTCCCCAGGAGCAAGCCCGGTGAGTCTAGAAGGGCTGGGGGGCTCCGTGGGGACTATTGTTGGTGCCAGATAAAGGCACAGTGCAGTTCTGCCTTTAGAGCGGCCCCAGATGGCAGCGGGCCGCTCCAACCCCGGGGGCATGTTTTATTAAAAACTCCAGTCCGCTCCAGCAAGGGCATTATTCTTTTAGAGCCCAGAGGGGCTCCACCGAAGGGGGCATTTTTAGTCTAGAGCCCAGAGAGGCTCCAACGTTTTTGGGACACGGTTATTGCCAGAGCCTGTGCGTGGCTCCATCGAGGGCCATAATTGTCCTCGGCCGGCCCAGAGGGGCCCATGCTTTATTTGAGTATTTCAGGAGCCAGTGCGCTCCATGGGGGCATGATTATTTACAGAGCCCCGTGTGGCTCCAATGCGCTGCATATTTGTTCTAAAGGCACAGTGGTGCCAGGCCTTATCTGATTCACAGCTGCCCAGCACTTAGTGGGCAGCTGCAACATTTAGGTTGTGCCCCTGTGTGCTGTTGCTTATGCTGCTTTGGCAGCCCAGCCCTGACATTTTGGACAAAGGGCGTTTGAGCCCCTGAGAGGCCAAGTTGGCCTGGGGACAGTTTCTCTGCGTTGTGCCCTCACCTAGGGTACATGGTTATTTCTACATATGTACGTGTGCGCAATGTGCATTGCCTTTATGCTTATGTCTATTTCTAAATGTGTCTATGCTTAGGAGATTGTTTTCCTAGTGTAGGTTATGCTAGTGAGTTCATGGTTCCCTGCGTGATATATGCCTAAGGTGTTTAGGATTGCGTGGGGTGTACTTACCCATTACCAGTAGTTACTGGTTGTGCGCTACAGTTACAATTTGTGTTACAGTTGGTATATGTTCTACATTTACTATTGGTGATTTGGGCTAATTCTGACAGCGGTCCATGTGGCCCTGTCTTGTGTAAATAGTCCCCTGTAAACTCTGCCCAGTGCCAGTAGGCACAGTGTAAATTGGGTGAATATTATCTAATGTGTTTTGGTATAATACAAAGGCTATTTTTATATATAAGCTTGTGTGGAGTTTCTTTTGTGGTGGGCCTTGGGTGTTGTTGCTGGGTGCGCGCGCAAACGCTTTACAAATTGCCTCCGGGATAAGCCTGACTGCTCGTGCCAAGCTACCAAGGGGGTGAGCAGGGGTTATCTTTGGCGTGTAACTCCCCATCCATGAGTGGTGGTCTCTGCCTGGCTTTGGCGCAAGCCTTAGCCAACCAGAGATCCCATTTCTAACAGTGATATACTGTATTGCCTATTGTATAGTGGTATTTAGTTTCATAAGAATAGGTCGCATTTTATTATTTATTTTTAAGTGACTGAGAACAGGAGACCCCATTCTATGTCTCTTCCAATAAATACCTGATCAAAATAAAGAGCCATTTTGTTAAATATAAAACTGTCTTAAATGTGTTTTGTGAAAGTGCCCCCCTTGATGCCATTTCCCTTGTCAAAAGATATATTTTGGGTAAAGGTAAATCATTTACATTGCACAAAACAATAGTTATGTTTCAAGTTTCACAACTCCGTTAACAGCCAAATGGGCAGCTCTGCTAACAGAAAGTATCTACTTTTAAAGAAGTTCAGAGGTAGAAACTGTGCCTCAGTGATTTCACATTCAGATCACTCCAAAAAGCAACACAAAGTGAGTTTTTTTATCTGCCTCTTGCTCACTATTGTAGCCCTTTATTTGAGATCTCGCTCTGTTCAGATCCTTCAGACTCAGTTGTCATCATTGTGTGACTTAACTATAGCTCTAGATGTCCCTCAGCAATTGACTTCATGTGTTAACCTACGCTTTCTTTAAATGATTATGATATATGGTGTTTGAGATCTTTTACTCTTACCGGTGTCCTGCATAAAGATGCAAAAGATGCTTGTCTTTTTCATTTCATCAAGGGTTGTCTCAATTTCAGATCACTCCTAAATTGACATAGAACCACTTGTATACAATCTGTTAACTCATTCCATCTAGCATTGCTTCAACATTTAACCAGGAATCTACACTTAATGCAGATGTGTTAACCGTGATGCTCTGCTTCACACCCTGTAGTAGTCGTAGTCCCTGTACTTGGTGAACAACGCTGACTTCTTATGAAGTGAGAGATTAAAAGCAGAATTATCTTTACTAGTGGGTTGGGCCTGACGGCCTCAAAGACAAGATTTTACTTTTCTCAGACCATGAAATGAGATCCAGGACAACACGCCATCTTATTCAACTGTTGTTCAGAATGTATTCTCTGGAACAAGGCTGTCCACGATAAATACTCTGTGCTCTGTAACACCTTATCTTGGAACATTAACTCCATATGTTCACATGTGATGAGCAGGAGAGAAGCCATTGCGTCTACGTTTGAATTTGCTTGTCATGCAGTTATGTAGCTACATCCACCAATGTCCCCACACATTGTGCTTTTCTAATTGTATCTCAACCCCATAATCATTTTATGTTTAATCAATGTGTAGAACTGTATCTTGGTGTGAAGAACAGCATGAATATGAAAAGATAGGAACAAGTGTTCTCAGCAGAGTGATAGACTGCAATTGGAACCTGTCCACCATGAATGGACAATGTAGGTGCACTTGCTACCTTCATTTGCATTTTAAGTCTTCAGGTCTGATTTAAAGTTTGGCAGACTGGTCCTTTATTTTTTTGCAGAGTTTTATATAGCGCAAACTTGACCCCAATCCAATCATGTATCAGAGCGCTTTACATAGCACCAGTTACGTTACATGAGGACACACATTCAATGTTTGTTAGGCACGGGGAGATTAAGTGATTTGCCCAGAATCACAGGATGTTCAGTGATATTACCGAGACTCGAACCCAGTTCCCCAGATCTGAAGTCGAGCGCTCTAGTTAGGCCAACTCCTATCCCCACTTGTTACAAATGTGCTGGATATCGCCTCAGCCTTATTATAAGAGCTCCAGGATATAATAGGCTTGTAATAGGGTGACGGATATAAGGTAATCAGGCGGTCGGGATACTCATCACATTTGTGATGGCATACCCATCGTCAAACTCCAAGTCAGACCCTAAGTCCTTAAATGCACCAATATATCAATAGTTAAAAGGGCTGAGGCATAAGGCATTAATTCTAGTGCAAAATAATGTTTCATGTCTTTGGTGGACAAATCCTACTTAATTAAGTGCTGATCGTTTAATACAAGTGAATCTATGTGTTGGTGCATATTATTTGTACAGAGTGCGCTGGAATGTGCCCATCAAGAACTTGTTGCAGACAATTCTAAAATCTTGGCTCTAACTCTTTTCTTGAGTGTAAACACATTGCACCTCTGGCAACGACCTTATCTGTCAGCCAACACAAACTCCTAATGTGACTTAAATATGCCAGCATACCTATTTAGGGAAGGGCAGACCGCAATAATCGTGCCTTTATGTCTCTCGTACCTCCACATCACAATCTTACCTACGATCATAAATACTGCTTTCAATGGCCTACACAGACCTGAAATAAACAACCGGTCTCATAATAAGGAAACTATGTTGTGTTTTCTGGAAGTTGTAACTTTCGTCCCTGCCTCAGGAATGTTCACTGGGTTGCCTGGCATTCTAATTACAGTGTAAAGTGAGAGCAGGATAAAACATGTGCTAAGAGACGATGTGCTCATTCATTGCCACTAATCCTCCCGGTATGGTTAATCAAGATAGCATTATTTCCATAAAAGTTGTCTTCAATTTCACAGATTTTATTACTTTTCTCTTAAAAGTTGAAACAAAGACCTTGTTATGTTACGAAGCACATGAACCAAACTTGCATAGAGATAATCCATTATAAAACGGGTGCTCATTATATGTACCTTTTTATTAAATTTTTAAGTCAATCATATAACATCAAAATACTTGAGATTGCGGCTCGGTGTATTTTATTAAGTAATTCACAATATAGCACCTCTGATTTATTAGTAGTTCGACTGTAGGTGCCCTCATATTTACGCAGTATTTAGGGAGGCTATTGAGAATCCTTTTTCTTCAGTATGCACTTTAAATGATTGGTTCTAGAAAGAAGTCAGAAGTCTTTGTGGGTATAGTTGAAACAAAACGCATTTTATATGAGGAAAAGCTGGTCATCTTCCTAACCTTTAAATCCACGCAATTTGAAAACGTTACAGTAGTTAATTTGACAACTGACTCAATGCACCAGAAAGTGCATTTTAAACCTTGGTGCACAGTCTTTCATTGGGTTGTTTCGTGTGAAATTGCCTGTTTACAGCGGCTGCATTCCTGGCAATAATAATTACTCAGCATCAAAGTATTTGAGTACCCTTGGTACCTTGTATGCAATGCAACACACTGGACACCGCTGCGATTAGTTACTGGCATTTCTCATTCTTCTTTACCATTCTTCTGTTACGAGGGAGAGCCTTGAAAGAGTAACAGACAACCATGCCAGACCTTTCTATTTAACAAAACAAGTTAGCTCCTCCCTTTGCCTCGAGGACACAAATACCTCACACATCACCTGGAAGTTCTGTATGTAATCCTCAAGCAGGGCCACAATGGAAGAAGGCAGGCTGCTCATTGGAGTGGGAAGGAGAAACCTAGGACTGCAAATAGGAAGAGCAGGAATCAGTGTGGTGAATATTATTGGAATGTAGCTGAAAAGTAACTGAAGCATTACCACTTTGTCTGACTTCCTTTTACAGTCCTTATAATATGAAGATACATCAAGCAGTGCTAACCTTTCGACTAATACCTCTTGTCGTTCACACGCAAATCCTTTACAATTTATGACTGTCATGGAAGCACCGGTGTCTCAATCAATCAGTGTTTTGTAAAGCATGCTACCCACTTGTTAGGGTCTCAAGGCGTGGAGGGGGCAGCTCTGTTTGGGTCATCAAAGAGCCAGGTCTTGAGGTCTTTCCTGAATTGGTCCAGTGTTGGGCTTCGTCGGAGGTGGAGGCGAAGCTCGTTCCATGTCTTGCCTGCAAGGGAGAAAAAGGACCTTCCACCCGCTCTGTTCCTGTAGAAGAGTGGGGCGGTGGCTAAGGAGAGGTCGGCTGATCGTAGGTTTCTCTTGGGTGCATGGAAGGTAAGGCGGTTGTTGAGTTATTGAGGTCCGATGTTGGGGAGGGCCTTGTATGCGTGCGTGAGCAGCTTGAAAGTTATCCTTCTTTCGACGGGGAGACAGTGGAGGTCGAGGAAGTGTTTGGTGATGTGATTGTGCCTTGGGATATCAAGGATTAGTCTAGCTGTATCATTCTGGACTGTCTGGAGTTTGTGGAGGAGTTTCTTATTGATTCTAGTGAGCAGGCGTTGCCATATTCCAGTCTGCTGGTAATGAGGGTGTGAGTAACCATTTTCTTGGAGTCAGCAGGTATCCATTTGAATGTTTTACATAGTATGCGGAGGGTGTTGAAGCATGCGGAGGAGACAGCATTGATCTGGCAAGTCATTGTGAGCGATGAGTCCAGTATGATGCAGAGGTTGCGTGCATGGTGTGTTGTAGTGGGTGTGTTTCGAAGGGCAGGGGGCCACCAGGTGTCATCCCATGCTGAGGGGGTGGAGCCGAGGATGAGGACTTCTGTTTTCTCTGAGTTGAGTTACCGGTAACTGTTCTTAATCCAGGTTGCGATGGCTCTGACCCCTTC